>NW_027518714.1:42570000-43833333 GCF_043159265.1 Tasmannia lanceolata | reverse complement strand
GCCAGTTACACAGTTTTGCTAGGTAGATTGCTATACCAGTTACATTTATTACATAGATTGTCAGTTATCATGTTTCCATTGATTGATATCATGTTATTAGTGTAGACATATCTATTTCGCTGGGCGTTAGCTCATTCCACGCATTCTATGTTACAGGTGGAGACTAGTAGGATGCTTGATTTCGCAGGCTTGGGGGTGAGTAATGGCACAACCTTAGGAGATAATTATTTCATGTATTTTTGTTATTAAGACAATCCTTACTATTCTAAAAGCCTACACCTCCAAATTTCGCCAACCAACTTCTCCTCAAATGCCAAGTGTGTCCCACTTTATATTTTGCTAAAATTCCTTCTATATCCTCTTTTCTCAAGGTTTTTCCCTCCTTTTCAATTGTGCTTTGCCCCTGGGGATAAGTCCAAAAATCGCACAACACGTCTCAAATTTTATTCCAGTATTATCCCATCCCACCACGTCTCTGCCATTTTAATGCGTTTTGGGCCCACCCCTTACCCATGGCATTTGGGTAATTTCCTTTTAAGATATACACTAGGGCTACCGTCCAAACTCCACCGCCCCTTCTACCAATGAATTTTATGATTTCTAGGGCACGTTTTCTCCCCCTCTACTTCTTCTCCTCAGCTACAGAAGATCAGCGCGGTCCTCCTAAAACATGAAATGAGAACCCTCTTCCTCCTGCCACTTGTACTTCTTCTGTTCGGGGAGAACCACGTGGTTTCACTGCGTTTTCCCCTCCATGCAGGAGATTTCTCCCATGCATGTTTGGGCTTCTCCCCTTTGGTATTATAATTAGCAGCTTTTTCATTGAATTTTTTCACCCATGCATATCTGCTCTTTCTCAGTTTCTACTCTGGTGTCTTCTGAATTTTGGTGTCTTCCTTCTTCTCTCTCTAGTAAGTTCTATTTTATGTTCTCTTTTATTTGAGGAAATCTTATTTTTATCTATAACATTTGATGTTTAAATATAAAAAAAGGCATTTATTGGATGAGTTTAGGGTTTCGGTTTTCATAATTTCTTGTTAAAAACCAATCACTGAGAAGGATAAATCATTTTAAAGTTTCTTGGGAGGTATTTAGTCCAAAAACTTAGAAATTTTGTTAGAATATAGATTAATTTTCTTGGGAAATTTTCTTTCTCCTTCCAAGACAATTGGTGTAATTTTAGTGAATAGAGAAAGAAAGCAATATTCTTCTCTTATTTCTCAATATTAGATTTCTGTACAAATGTCCTCTTTTGTGAGATGGTAAAGAGAATAAGTTTAAGATTGCCTGTATGGTGAGATTTTAGTCTACCTGTAACCCCAAATCACTTAGAAGGATAAATCATTTTAAAAGTTTCTTGGGATGTATTTAGTCCAGAAACTTAGAAATTTTGTTAGAATATAGATTAATCTCCTTTATCCTTCCAGGACTAGTGGTGTAATTTTAGTGAATAGAGAAAGAGAGCAATATATTCTTCTGTTATTTCTCAATATTAGATTTTTGTACAAATGTCCTCTTTTGTGAGATGATAAAGAGAATAAGTTTAAGATTGCCTGTATGGTGAGATTTTAGTCTACCTGTAACCCCAAATAAATGAGCCCTCTGAATTTATTTTAGGAACTCCCTGAACAGAACAAATTGTTGGAGCACCTAGCTCCTCATGTATGAACACCTTGGCTGCACACGATTAAATATTTAGTGTCGAGTAGCTCAACCCTTGAACATAAATAACATGTCACCACTGTTGAAATTTCGAAACTAACCATACGATAATATTTGGATCAGAAGAGAATGTGGATGTCAGCACACACACACAAAAGAAGTTTAAGCACATGCCCCAAACCCATTTGAGTTGAATCAAATGGGTAACTTTGATTCAACTCAAATGGGTAAATTTTTTTTTCATTTTGTTGCTTAGTGGTTCTATAATGTGTAAATTTGCAACTCTCTTATTTTGAAAACTGTCCTGATATTAAAAAAATGGAGACGCAAAATGCTTTTTAGTCTAAATGTTTGGTTTGGTGGCAGTTTGGTTTGAGTTTCCACGTCCTAAGTGTTCATAAAAGACACGAGCTGCGGAGGTTTCAACTTAAAATGAATATCAAAGTTTTAGCTGTCAAAACATTTCGTAGCATGATCATGTGGAGCTTGGCTGTTTATGCAAAAACAAATTTGCAGGGCTTTTGTTCTTACCACATTTGTTTTTTCATTTTGTTGCTTAGTGGTTCTATAATGTGTTTGTTTATGCAAAATAGAAGGGGCTAGATGTTAGGAGATTCAGATGTATGAAGCTTGGAGTTACCAGTATGTCTGTTTAGTATGCTTTTAGGACTCCAAAACAAGTAACTTAGTATGCTTATGGATGGAGTTCTATCATATGTTTGATTTTTGCTAGAATATGTAGTGATTATATATATATTATGGTGTTCTCCTATTTTCTGTTTTTATGGTGTTTTCTGCCATTTTCTTATCATTAACATATATTGAGGGATTCTAAACTTCTATTTTGTTTATGCAAAATAGAAGGGGCTAGATGTTAGGAGATTCAGATGTATGAAGCTTGGAGTTACCAGTTTGTCTGTTTAGTATGCTTTTAGGACTCCAAAACAAGCAACTTAGTATGCTTATGGATGGAGTTCTATCATATGTTTGATTTTTGCTAGAATATTGTAGTGATTATATTTTCTTTTTTTTATGGTGTTTTCCTATATGGTGTTTTCTGCCATTTTCTTATCATTAACATATATTGAGGGATTCTAAACTCACAGGCGCCCTGGCAGAAAAGGGTTGAAAGAGCGCCCTGGCAGAAAAGGATTGAAAGGGCGCCCTGCCATAGCTGTGAGCCCCTCATCATGTGAAGTTCACGGGTTCAGTCCCAGCATTCCACCATACGGTTGAAGGGGTGTAAAGTTCATTCACTTTGACAACTTTTTCCTAGCTCAATGTGGAGTTATTGGGGTAGTTGGAACAACAACTTTTGAATTTATCTAACTCCTGAATTTTGACAAAGCTATTGGGCACCTGTAGACACCCCATTTTGACCATGCCCTAAACCTTCCAATATTGTGTAAAACCCCATCAAATCAGTGAGGTAGGACCCCAAACTCCACCCTAAGCTAGATTAGGGTCCCACCAAGATTCTTGCAAATTTTCGTCAAGATCCGAGCACGTTTGCCTTGCAAACGAGCTGAAGAAATATGCGTAGTGTAAATGCAGAAGGGGGATGAATTTATCCTGAGAGGGGGGGATTTATCCTGGGAAGGACGTATATGAATTTGAGTGAGACACGATTTATGGTGCGCATATCAAAATTTCCGTCAAATGTGCACCCATCAAATGGTTGTGCCAATATCACCATCCTATTTTTCCTATAAATACTCACTTCAGCTTCATTTTTAGGGAGATCTCATTTTCCAGAAATTAGAGAGCGAGAGAGATTTTCTCCCCAAATTCCCTAACCCTACCTTTCTCCGATCGTCTTCTCCGGCCATTCTCCGTCAACCTCCGGCCGTGATTCCGGCCAATTTCGGTCGCTGTGTGTAAAACCTCATCATCTGAACCTAACTTTTTTCCATTTTTGAAACTCTAAACCCTAGTTTTCTTGTCCTCTGTGTTTGCAACCTTAGATCCAACAGCTTTTCATCTTTTTTTCATTTTTTTACTAGCTTTAGCTTCGAAATCCTAGATTTGAGTTCTAAATTCTCATATCGAAGCTTTAAATCCTAATCCAAGGCTTTAAACCTTAGATCCTATCTCATTTGCTTTGATTTATTCCTTTGCTTCCAAGATCCAACAGGTTCTCTTATAGATTCTCAATCTCAATATAAAGGAAAGAGCATCGATCATATTTTTTTCTATTGAAGTCGAAATCAGAATCAGATCTGCTTATTTTCAGTTGATATAAGAGATATCTAAGAGGAATCAAAGCTAAGAGAAGGAATTTCAGAGAAGAAAAGGAATTTCAACCTTCGGATCTGATCTTTGCAACTCTATTATCTCGAGTAATTTTAGACTTGATCCTCATCACTGAAGAGCTGAAGGAGAATGAGAGGGAGTAGCAGAGAGGAAAAGAGAGAGATAGCAAGAGGTCTTTATCTGATCAGCTTGTCTTCTCCAATTTAGTTTGTTCCTGCTGAGGCATTCTGTTTTAAAGGCAAAAATAAAGTTCTAGTGTAAGGATCTATAAAGAGAAGGTGAGGCTCAAGGTTAAAATTTCATCAGAGATTCAGATCTTGTTGATTTTGTCAACCTCTACACATCTTGCTCATCATCAGGTAAGA
This sequence comes from Tasmannia lanceolata, assembly GCF_043159265.1. NCBI lineage: Eukaryota > Viridiplantae > Streptophyta > Magnoliopsida > Canellales > Winteraceae > Tasmannia > Tasmannia lanceolata. The sequence goes on along the minus strand of NW_027518714.1, from coordinate 43,829,053 downwards.
TCTCTGAGAAGAAAGAAGAAATCCCAAAATTCAGGTATTATTTTCACATGTATTTCATTTGAATCGGTGTAGGATATCATTATTCCCATTCATTGATGATTGTTGTATGTAATATCATTGCATTTTTTATGTTTTGAGGCTAAAATGTTTCAATTAGATTGATCTTCATATGTATTGTCATTGATTTTTAGATGAATGGGTTATGGAGCTGAAACATATGTTAAGTGATAGATTCTTATTGTTTTGCTTGTTATTTGCTAGTCATTAGTTTCTTTATTTAATATATGAATGCTATGTGATCGATTTTCTAAACGAAGTTTTGATATGATTGATTCTTTCAAATGAAATTTTTATTTCATTGATGTTTGTTTTGGTGGCTGTTCAGTCATGAAGTGCTGGAAGTGTCATTTTCATTCTGTTTTTCACAAATATTTCTTTTGACTTCAATTAGTTTTACTTATTCTAATTAATCTAATGATCGTTTGAGTAGCATAAGAGGGGTAGTTAAATGCTTAGTCCCAATTTCGTCTAAATTCTCTCACGCTTGTAGCATGTTTCCAAATGAATATAGGGAGAATACACATTGTTATGTTAGTACCTGATAGAAAAATACACGCTATCTGTTAATTTGGAGTTCATTATCCTTATATGCTATACCTGGTTGTGTAAAGATGGTGCTAGCTGAATCTGTAACGACCCGGATTCTCAGGCTAAATTTTGAGGCAATTCTGAGCCTAGCTCTTTATAAAACAGAGCAAACGAGCCCCAAAAATCCGGATTGCTACGCCTCTCAAAAAAAATAAAAGAGGCACAAAACACATTCATTCTTTCATACAGCGGAAGTCTTAGTTAAAAAACAAATCTTTTATTTAATGAAATAGAGACAAAAATAAGGGAAGAGAATTTTATTCCAATACTTTCAATAATAACTCCACAAATTTGCCAAATTAAATATCCATGCCCCAAAGGACTTTGGAAAGAAAACTAAAAGAAATAAATAACTGCCTAAACTATGCCATCTCTCCCCATCCCATTGCCTAGGTCATCTCATCAGCAAATGCTCCTTCGTTTTGATCGATTTGCTGGTTTTCTGGATTTTCGCCATTAAAGTCTGTTGAAAAGTTTTAAAGGTCAGGATGCAAGAATAACGGTTATGCAGAGTAATAAAACTTAACTTAGGCAATTGAAGATGTAAAGATATAATCATCTCATATTAGAGGCATATCAAAGAAATTTAGCATATCAAGAAAGACATGGTATTTGGTGCAACAATAAGCAATAATATAGAGGTTTTTCTAATAACACCTTTGAATTTGCAAAATAGGACTCCTTGTTAAATATGATTGTTCATTAGAAGCTATTGCTCTAGTCATTAGAATCTAAGGTTCTAAAATCGTTTAGAGACTATGCTCTTCCCTTTCCTTCCCCATTAATTTCTATACACAATGATACCCATGTAGAATTATAACCTTCGAACTGTTTTTGTACGAAGATACCTTTCGCACTGTTTTTGTACGAGGAGTTCACGTAGTTCTTTTGACCTTCTCGCCCCTTTTTGGGTACGAGGGAAATGGTATCAAGGGTATAAGAAACTATGGCCTTTAAATCATCTCCATCATAGGGTTGTGGGTTTTCAATGAAAGCCATGAATTGGATTCAAGAATCAAGAAACAAAAACATAAGAGGTTTTATCTAAATTTTCAAGAACTCTAGTTATAGTGTAGATTACAAAACATAATCCGAAATCTTGCCTTTGCCTTTGAATGGATTGGTTTGATTGATGTGATTGATTACTTGAATGGAGAGAATTGAATGAAGCTTGATGGATCTTGGAGTTGAAAGCCCTTCCTTCTTCTCCCTTTCCTTGAATTCTCCTTTTCTTATTCTCCTTAGGTTTTAGGGTTTTGATTTATGAAGAACATTAGGTTAAGATAGTGTATATATATGGTCATGAATCTTTCTAGGGTTTGTTTGGGTGTTAACTTACCAAAAAAGGATGGAAATCGGCACTTCATAGAGAGTTTGGAAACTCTCGGATTCTCAATCCGCGACGTTCTCGGAGTTCCGAGGCATTTTCTCGGAGTTCCGAGAATTCTCGGAGTTCCGAGAAATGCTCTCGGAGTTCCGAGAACCGGATTCCAAAACTACTGTCCGATTTCTCGGAATTCCGAGGTTATTTTCTCGGAGTTCCGAGATCTCTCCAGTAGTTCTCGGAGTTCCGAGAATTATTCTCGGAATTCCGAGTTTTTTTTTTTTTTTTTTTTTTTGAGGGTTGTTACACTCTACCCCCCTTAGAGGAATTTCGTCCTCGAAATTAGATCTCTCTCATAGGGTAAACCGAAAACAACCGATTATTATACAACAGATTATAAATGAGAAGTAAGGAATATACCTCCGAGCAAATGCGGATATTTCTTCAAGATTTCCGATTCGCGCTCCCAAGTTGCTTCTTCAATGCCATGATGTCGCCAAAGAACCTTGACCAACGAAATCGTCTTATTTTGCAAAGCTCGCTCTTCTCGATCTAAAATCTTCACAGGTCCTTCAGAAAAAGACCAATCTTCTTGAAGCTCGACATCATCCTCGGCCAAAACATGTGAAGGGTCGGGATGATACAATCGAAGCATCGATACATGAAAAACATCATGCATCCGCTCCAAATTAGAAGGCAACTTCAATTTATAAGCTCTTGCCCCAATCCTTTTCACAATTCGGTAGGGTCCAATAAAACGAGGAGTCAACTTCCCTTTCTTTCCAAAACGCATTACTGCCCTGAACGGCGAAATCTTCACAAAAACCATATCGCCTTCAGCGAATTCTAAATCTCTCCTCCGCTGATCGGCATAACTCTTCTGTCGACTCTGCGCGATCTTCAAACGATCCTTAATCAATGCAACTTTTTCAGTCGACTCTCGAACCAACTTTGGTCCAAGCAATTGCTTCTCACCAACTTCAGCCCAGCACAAAGGTGATCTGCAGGCACGGCCATATAGAGCTTCGAATGGAGCCATCTGAATACTCTGCTGGTAGCTGTTGTTGTAAGCAAATTCACATAGAGGCAAATGCTTCTCCCAATCTCCACCAAAATCTAGAACACAAGCTCTCAACAAATCTTCAAGGATCTGATTTACCCTTTCAGTCTGACCATCAGTCTGAGGATGATATGCTGTACTGAAACTCAACTTCGAACCCAAAGCAGAATGTAAGCTCTTCCAGAATCCCGAAGTGAAACGAGAGTCTCGGTCAGAGATTATGGTCGAGGGCACACCATGATACCTAACGATCTGAGCCACATATGTTTCAGCAAGCTTTTCCAACTTCCAATCTTTCTTAATCGGAATGAAATGAGCCGATTTAGAAAGACGGTCCACAATCACCCAGATACCATCACAATTGCTCTTCGATTTGGGTAAACCCATGATAAAATCCATGGACAAGCTATCCCATTTCCACATGGGAATCTCCAAAGGATCCAATGTACCTCCAGGTTTCTGATGCTCTGCCTTTACTTTCTGACAAGTTAGGCATTTAGAAACATACTCAGCAATGTCCCTTTTCATTCCACTCCACCAAAGATTCCTCTTCAAGTCTTGGTACATCTTTGTGTTACCTGGATGGATGGTGTAACGAGACTTATGTGCCTCATCCAAAATGTCCCTTCTGATTTCTTCCTTAGCTGGCACACAAATTCTGTCTTTAAAGAACAAACATCCATCCTCTCCTACTGAAAACTTTGGTTTAGAATCAACTTCAGCTTTTAATTTCAAAATTCCTTCATCATCTATCTGAGCTGCTTTAACAGTTTCTATGATATTCGACCGAACTCGAATATTAGCAATAAAGGATTTATCGCCAATTTCGCAAGTTCCCAAATCTAAATCTCTGAACCGCTCAAGCAATTCCCATTCTTCCATCATCAAACAGGCCATCATAGGGTGTTCTTGTCGGCTAAGAGCGTCGGCCACTACATTAGCCTTGCCTGGATGATAACTCAAGGTGAAGTCATAATCCTTCAAAAATTCAACCCATCTTCTCTGTCTCATATTCAGCTCTTTCTGATCAAAAAGATACTTGAGGCTCTTATGATCTGTAAAAACCTCAAACTTGACACCATACAAGTAGTGTCGCCATATCCTCAAAGCGAAAACCACTGCTGCTAATTCCAGATCATGAGTTGGGTAATTCACTTCGTGCTTCTTCAACTGCCTCGAACCATAGGCAATGACCTTGCCTGATTGCATGAGCACGCAACCCAAACCTCGAAATGATGCATCACTATACACCACAAAATCTCCTTCTGCGGTAGGAAGTATCAAAACTGGAGCTGATGTCAATATTTTCTTCAATTCTTGAAAACTGCTTTCACATTCTTCATTCCAAACATATTTAACATTCTTCCTGGTCAATTTAGTCAAAGGTCCAGCTAAAATTGAAAAGCCTTCAACAAACTTCCTGTAATACCCGGCCAGACCCAAGAAACTTCTGATCTCAGTAACATTGGTAGGCTGCTTCCAAGAAGTAACTGCTTGAATCTTAGTAGGATCCACTTCAATTCCTTCTTTTGATATCACATGACCCAAAAATGTAACACGCTCGAGCCAAAACTCACATTTAGAGAATTTTGCATACAACTGATTCTTTCTCAAAGTCTCCAATGCAAGTCCCAAATGCTTAGCATGCTCCTCTTCAGATTTCGAGTAAATAAGGATGTCATCTATGAATACCACCACGAACTGATCCAAAAATGGCTTGAATACTCTATTCATCAAGTCCATAAATATGGCTGGTGCATTTGTCAATCCAAATGGCATTACGACAAATTCATAGTGACCGTATCGAGTACGAAAAGCTGACTTTGAAATGTCCTCGTCTCTGATACGCAACTGATGATATCCAGATCTCAAATCAATCTTCGAGAAATGAGTAGCTCCTTGCAACTGGTCAAAGAGATCGTCTATCCGAGGAAGAGGATAGCGATTCTTGATAGTCACCTTATTCAACTGCCTGTAGTCAATGCACAAGCGAAGACTACCATCCTTCTTCTTTACAAATAGCACAGGAGCTCCCCATGGGGATGAACTGGGTCTAATAAATCCCTTCTCCAACAATTCTGATAACTGCTCCTTCAATTCTTTCAATTCAGCCGGGGCCATTCTGTAAGGTGTTTTAGAAATAGGCTCGGTCCCTGGCACAAGATCGATAGTAAAGTCGATCTCTCGGTGGGGAGGTAATTCAAAGTCGTCTGGAAAGACATCCAGAAACTCCCTCACCACAGGGATGTCTGAAACAGACAACTCAATACCGACTTCTTCCTTCTCCATGAAAGCCAGAAAGCATTCACATCCTTTATTGATCAACTTCTGAGCTTTCACAGCTGCAATTACTTTAATCTTCTTCATAGGGCGCTTCACTCCCTCAAAAACGATTTCTTCTTCTCCAGGAATTGCAAATTTCACGATTTTATGAAAGCAATCCACATTAGCATGATAAGCTGCTAGCCAATCCATACCAAGGATAACTCTAAAATCGTTCATCTCCAATAGCACTAAATCAGCCAAAAGCTCTCTACCACCTATCTTTATAATACATCCCTTACACACTAAATTTGTAATTACATCATCTCCTAAAGGAGTAATAATTCTCAAAGGGAAATTTAGAGTAATAGGGGTCAAATTCAGTTCCTTCGCAAAAATTGGCGATATGAATGACAAGGTAGAGCCAGAATCTACAAGAATATGCACAGATGTATTATTAACAAAAAGCTGACCTTCAATGACTGCGTCGGAGGCATCAGCGTCTTGTTGATTAAGCGCATAGACTCGGTTGACAGGTGCTTGAGATGCACTCTTCTCCGGATTCTGCTGGCGATTCTGATACCCTTTCCACTGATTCTGCTGCTGCTGCTGCGCTGGGGGTTTCTGCTGCTGCTGATTATTATTAATTCGGTTCCCCTGATTCATTGCTGGCTGAAAATTCTGCTGCTGCCTTTGAGGTCTCATGTCCCTAAATGTAGGCTTAGGACACTCCAAAATCTTGTGACTCGGGTCTCCACAGTTGTGGCAGACATTCATCGTCTTCCAACACCTTCCAGCATGAAATTTTCCGCAAATAGCACAAGGAACCCTTGCAGGAACTCCATCTTCCATTCTCTGTCTCTTAGGCGGCGGCACTTGATTCCTGCTCCCTGATGGCGGCATTCTGGCGGCCATAATCACTTTCTCACTACGCTCAGCCATCTCGGCTTTCGCGCAAGCTTCTACCAAAGTCTGAGGTTCATGAAGAACAACTTTCGCCATAAGAGATGGGCGAAGGTTGTCAACAAACTTCGAAACTTTATCCTCCTCTGTAGAGGCATAGCCAGGTGCATACCTCGACAACTGCCTAAACTTGGCTCCATACTGAGCCACAGTCAAAGATCCCTGCTTCAGAGACGCAAACTGAGATGCCAATTCCCTCTTAACATGGTTAGGAAAGAATTGGTTGTTGAACCGTACTTTGAATTCGGTCCACGTCTCATTCTTAGCATAAGGATAATTTTGCAGTAAGGATCTCCACCACACTCCTGCTTGGTCCTTTAGTAAAAAGGTAGCCAAACGGATTTTCTGAATATCACTGCACTCCATCACTTCAAAAATTCCTTCCACTTCCAAAATCCAGTGGTCTGCAACCAAAGGGTCTCCCACTCCTGTAAACTCCGATGGCCTGTAGTCCCTGAATTGCCTGTGCAACTTAGTCGGATCTGCTGCAGGCGCATGGCGAGCTGCTAGAGTGGTTGCAATGTTCTGCAAAGCGGCCTGATTAGCTGCTTGGTTAGCAGCCTGTGCCTGAGCTTGACCTCTAAGGAGATCAGCAATCATGAGTAAAGGATCTGCTCCTTCACCAACATGGGCATCACCACGACCTCTCCTAGCATTACCTCGCAACTCTCTTTGATCCATCTGTCAAAAGAACACACAATTGTTAGTTCATAAAAATTCTAATTTACTTAATTTAATTATGATCATGTAAATTATGGTTAGGTTGTACTTTAGTTAATTAGGTTCAACTACCCAACCTTAGACATATACCCAGACTCGCACTAGGTTCCTCACTGACTAACCTAGATAAGCTCTGATACCACCTCTGTAACGACCCGGATTCTCAGGCTAAATTTTGAGGCAATTCTGAGCCTAGCTCTTTATAAAACAGAGCAAACGAGCCCCAAAAATCCGGATTGCTACGCCTCTCAAAAAAAATAAAAGAGGCACAAAACACATTCATTCTTTCATACAGCGGAAGTCTTAGTTAAAAAACAAATCTTTTATTTAATGAAATTGAGACAAAAATAAGGGAAGAGAATTTTATTCCAATACTTTCAATAATAACTCCACAAATTTGCCAAATTAAATATCCATGCCCCAAAGGACTTTGGAAAGAAAACTAAAAGAAATAAATAACTGCCTAAACTATGCCATCTCTCCCCATCCCATTGCCTAGGTCATCTCATCAGCAAATGCTCCTTCGTTTTGATCGATTTGCTGGTTTTCTGGATTTTCGCCATTAAAGTCTGTTGAAAAGTTTTAAAGGTCAGGATGCAAGAATAACGGTTATGCAGAGTAATAAAACTTAACTTAGGCAATTGAAGATGTAAAGATATAATCATCTCATATTAGAGGCATATCAAAGAAATTTAGCATATCAAGAAAGACATGGTATTTGGTGCAACAATAAGCAATAATATAGAGGTTTTTCTAATAACACCTTTGAATTTGCAAAATAGGACTCCTTGTTAAATATGATTGTTCATTAGAAGCTATTGCTCTAGTCATTAGAATCTAAGGTTCTAAAATCGTTTAGAGACTATGCTCTTCCCTTTCCTTCCCCATTAATTTCTATACACAATGATACCCATGTAGAATTATAACCTTCGAACTGTTTTTGTACGAAGATACCTTTCGCACTGTTTTTGTACGAGGAGTTCACGTAGTTCTTTTGACCTTCTCGCCCCTTTTTGGGTACGAGGGAAATGGTATCAAGGGTATAAGAAACTATGGCCTTTAAATCATCTCCATCATAGGGTTGTGGGTTTTCAATGAAAGCCATGAATTGGATTCAAGAATCAAGAAACAAAAACATAAGAGGTTTTATCTAAATTTTCAAGAACTCTAGTTATAGTGTAGATTACAAAACATAATCCGAAATCTTGCCTTTGCCTTTGAATGGATTGGTTTGATTGATGTGATTGATTACTTGAATGGAGAGAATTGAATGAAGCTTGATGGATCTTGGAGTTGAAAGCCCTTCCTTCTTCTCCCTTTCCTTGAATTCTCCTTTTCTTATTCTCCTTAGGTTTTAGGGTTTTGATTTATGAAGAACATTAGGTTAAGATAGTGTATATATATGGTCATGAATCTTTCTAGGGTTTGTTTGGGTGTTAACTTACCAAAAAAGGATGGAAATCGGCACTTCATAGAGAGTTTGGAAACTCTCGGATTCTCAATCCGCGACGTTCTCGGAGTTCCGAGGCATTTTCTCGGAGTTCCGAGAATTCTCGGAGTTCCGAGAAATGCTCTCGGAGTTCCGAGAACCGGATTCCAAAACTACTGTCCGATTTCTCGGAATTCCGAGGTTATTTTCTCGGAGTTCCGAGATCTCTCCAGTAGTTCTCGGAGTTCCGAGAATTATTCTCGGAATTCCGAGTTTTTTTTTTTTTTTTTTTTTTTGAGGGTTGTTACACTCTACCCCCCTTAGAGGAATTTCGTCCTCGAAATTAGATCTCTCTCATAGGGTAAACCGAAAACAACCGATTATTATACAACAGATTATAAATGAGAAGTAAGGAATATACCTCCGAGCAAATGCGGATATTTCTTCAAGATTTCCGATTCGCGCTCCCAAGTTGCTTCTTCAATGCCATGATGTCGCCAAAGAACCTTGACCAACGAAATCGTCTTATTTTGCAAAGCTCGCTCTTCTCGATCTAAAATCTTCACAGGTCCTTCAGAAAAAGACCAATCTTCTTGAAGCTCGACATCATCCTCGGCCAAAACATGTGAAGGGTCGGGATGATACAATCGAAGCATCGATACATGAAAAACATCATGCATCCGCTCCAAATTAGAAGGCAACTTCAATTTATAAGCTCTTGCCCCAATCCTTTTCACAATTCGGTAGGGTCCAATAAAACGAGGAGTCAACTTCCCTTTCTTTCCAAAACGCATTACTGCCCTGAACGGCGAAATCTTCACAAAAACCATATCGCCTTCAGCGAATTCTAAATCTCTCCTCCGCTGATCGGCATAACTCTTCTGTCGACTCTGCGCGATCTTCAAACGATCCTTAATCAATGCAACTTTTTCAGTCGACTCTCGAACCAACTTTGGTCCAAGCAATTGCTTCTCACCAACTTCAGCCCAGCACAAAGGTGATCTGCAGGCACGGCCATATAGAGCTTCGAATGGAGCCATCTGAATACTCTGCTGGTAGCTGTTGTTGTAAGCAAATTCACATAGAGGCAAATGCTTCTCCCAATCTCCACCAAAATCTAGAACACAAGCTCTCAACAAATCTTCAAGGATCTGATTTACCCTTTCAGTCTGACCATCAGTCTGAGGATGATATGCTGTACTGAAACTCAACTTCGAACCCAAAGCAGAATGTAAGCTCTTCCAGAATCCCGAAGTGAAACGAGAGTCTCGGTCAGAGATTATGGTCGAGGGCACACCATGATACCTAACGATCTGAGCCACATATGTTTCAGCAAGCTTTTCCAACTTCCAATCTTTCTTAATCGGAATGAAATGAGCCGATTTAGAAAGACGGTCCACAATCACCCAGATACCATCACAATTGCTCTTCGATTTGGGTAAACCCATGATAAAATCCATGGACAAGCTATCCCATTTCCACATGGGAATCTCCAAAGGATCCAATGTACCTCCAGGTTTCTGATGCTCTGCCTTTACTTTCTGACAAGTTAGGCATTTAGAAACATACTCAGCAATGTCCCTTTTCATTCCACTCCACCAAAGATTCCTCTTCAAGTCTTGGTACATCTTTGTGTTACCTGGATGGATGGTGTAACGAGACTTATGTGCCTCATCCAAAATGTCCCTTCTGATTTCTTCCTTAGCTGGCACACAAATTCTGTCTTTAAAGAACAAACATCCATCCTCTCCTACTGAAAACTTTGGTTTAGAATCAACTTCAGCTTTTAATTTCAAAATTCCTTCATCATCTATCTGAGCTGCTTTAACAGTTTCTATGATATTCGACCGAACTCGAATATTAGCAATAAAGGATTTATCGCCAATTTCGCAAGTTCCCAAATCTAAATCTCTGAACCGCTCAAGCAATTCCCATTCTTCCATCATCAAACAGGCCATCATAGGGTGTTCTTGTCGGCTAAGAGCGTCGGCCACTACATTAGCCTTGCCTGGATGATAACTCAAGGTGAAGTCATAATCCTTCAAAAATTCAACCCATCTTCTCTGTCTCATATTCAGCTCTTTCTGATCAAAAAGATACTTGAGGCTCTTATGATCTGTAAAAACCTCAAACTTGACACCATACAAGTAGTGTCGCCATATCCTCAAAGCGAAAACCACTGCTGCTAATTCCAGATCATGAGTTGGGTAATTCACTTCGTGCTTCTTCAACTGCCTCGAACCATAGGCAATGACCTTGCCTGATTGCATGAGCACGCAACCCAAACCTCGAAATGATGCATCACTATACACCACAAAATCTCCTTCTGCGGTAGGAAGTATCAAAACTGGAGCTGATGTCAATATTTTCTTCAATTCTTGAAAACTGCTTTCACATTCTTCATTCCAAACATATTTAACATTCTTCCTGGTCAATTTAGTCAAAGGTCCAGCTAAAATTGAAAAGCCTTCAACAAACTTCCTGTAATACCCGGCCAGACCCAAGAAACTTCTGATCTCAGTAACATTGGTAGGCTGCTTCCAAGAAGTAACTGCTTGAATCTTAGTAGGATCCACTTCAATTCCTTCTTTTGATATCACATGACCCAAAAATGTAACACGCTCGAGCCAAAACTCACATTTAGAGAATTTTGCATACAACTGATTCTTTCTCAAAGTCTCCAATGCAAGTCCCAAATGCTTAGCATGCTCCTCTTCAGATTTCGAGTAAATAAGGATGTCATCTATGAATACCACCACGAACTGATCCAAAAATGGCTTGAATACTCTATTCATCAAGTCCATAAATATGGCTGGTGCATTTGTCAATCCAAATGGCATTACGACAAATTCATAGTGACCGTATCGAGTACGAAAAGCTGACTTTGAAATGTCCTCGTCTCTGATACGCAACTGATGATATCCAGATCTCAAATCAATCTTCGAGAAATGAGTAGCTCCTTGCAACTGGTCAAAGAGATCGTCTATCCGAGGAAGAGGATAGCGATTCTTGATAGTCACCTTATTCAACTGCCTGTAGTCAATGCACAAGCGAAGACTACCATCCTTCTTCTTTACAAATAGCACAGGAGCTCCCCATGGGGATGAACTGGGTCTAATAAATCCCTTCTCCAACAATTCTGATAACTGCTCCTTCAATTCTTTCAATTCAGCCGGGGCCATTCTGTAAGGTGTTTTAGAAATAGGCTCGGTCCCTGGCACAAGATCGATAGTAAAGTCGATCTCTCGGTGGGGAGGTAATTCAAAGTCGTCTGGAAAGACATCCAGAAACTCCCTCACCACAGGGATGTCTGAAACAGACAACTCAATACCGACTTCTTCCTTCTCCATGAAAGCCAGAAAGCATTCACATCCTTTATTGATCAACTTCTGAGCTTTCACAGCTGCAATTACTTTAATCTTCTTCATAGGGCGCTTCACTCCCTCAAAAACGATTTCTTCTTCTCCAGGAATTGCAAATTTCACGATTTTATGAAAGCAATCCACATTAGCATGATAAGCTGCTAGCCAATCCATACCAAGGATAACTCTAAAATCGTTCATCTCCAATAGCACTAAATCAGCCAAAAGCTCTCTACCACCTATCTTTATAATACATCCCTTACACACTAAATTTGTAATTACATCATCTCCTAAAGGAGTAATAATTCTCAAAGGGAAATTTAGAGTAATAGGGGTCAAATTCAGTTCCTTCGCAAAAATTGGCGATATGAATGACAAGGTAGAGCCAGAATCTACAAGAATATGCACAGATGTATTATTAACAAAAAGCTGACCTTCAATGACTGCGTCGGAGGCATCAGCGTCTTGTTGATTAAGCGCATAGACTCGGTTGACAGGTGCTTGAGATGCACTCTTCTCCGGATTCTGCTGGCGATTCTGATACCCTTTCCACTGATTCTGCTGCTGCTGCTGCGCTGGGGGTTTCTGCTGCTGCTGATTATTATTAATTCGGTTCCCCTGATTCATTGCTGGCTGAAAATTCTGCTGCTGCCTTTGAGGTCTCATGTCCCTAAATGTAGGCTTAGGACACTCCAAAATCTTGTGACTCGGGTCTCCACAGTTGTGGCAGACATTCATCGTCTTCCAACACCTTCCAGCATGAAATTTTCCGCAAATAGCACAAGGAACCCTTGCAGGAACTCCATCTTCCATTCTCTGTCTCTTAGGCGGCGGCACTTGATTCCTGCTCCCTGATGGCGGCATTCTGGCGGCCATAATCACTTTCTCACTACGCTCAGCCATCTCGGCTTTCGCGCAAGCTTCTACCAAAGTCTGAGGTTCATGAAGAACAACTTTCGCCATAAGAGATGGGCGAAGGTTGTCAACAAACTTCGAAACTTTATCCTCCTCTGTAGAGGCATAGCCAGGTGCATACCTCGACAACTGCCTAAACTTGGCTCCATACTGAGCCACAGTCAAAGATCCCTGCTTCAGAGACGCAAACTGAGATGCCAATTCCCTCTTAACATGGTTAGGAAAGAATTGGTTGTTGAACCGTACTTTGAATTCGGTCCACGTCTCATTCTTAGCATAAGGATAATTTTGCAGTAAGGATCTCCACCACACTCCTGCTTGGTCCTTTAGTAAAAAGGTAGCCAAACGGATTTTCTGAATATCACTGCACTCCATCACTTCAAAAATTCCTTCCACTTCCAAAATCCAGTGGTCTGCAACCAAAGGGTCTCCCACTCCTGTAAACTCCGATGGCCTGTAGTCCCTGAATTGCCTGTGCAACTTAGTCGGATCTGCTGCAGGCGCATGGCGAGCTGCTAGAGTGGTTGCAATGTTCTGCAAAGCGGCCTGATTAGCTGCTTGGTTAGCAGCCTGTGCCTGAGCTTGACCTCTAAGGAGATCAGCAATCATGAGTAAAGGATCTGCTCCTTCACCAACATGGGCATCACCACGACCTCTCCTAGCATTACCTCGCAACTCTCTTTGATCCATCTGTCAAAAGAACACACAATTGTTAGTTCATAAAAATTCTAATTTACTTAATTTAATTATGATCATGTAAATTATGGTTAGGTTGTACTTTAGTTAATTAGGTTCAACTACCCAACCTTAGACATATACCCAGACTCGCACTAGGTTCCTCACTGACTAACCTAGATAAGCTCTGATACCACCTCTGTAACGACCCGGATTCTCAGGCTAAATTTTGAGGCAATTCTGAGCCTAGCTCTTTATAAAACAGAGCAAACGAGCCCCAAAAATCCGGATTGCTACGCCTCTCAAAAAAAATAAAAGAGGCACAAAACACATTCATTCTTTCATACAGCGGAAGTCTTAGTTAAAAAACAAATCTTTTATTTAATGAAATTGAGACAAAAATAAGGGAAGAGAATTTTATTCCAATACTTTCAATAATAACTCCACAAATTTGCCAAATTAAATATCCATGCCCCAAAGGACTTTGGAAAGAAAACTAAAAGAAATAAATAACTGCCTAAACTATGCCATCTCTCCCCATCCCATTGCCTAGGTCATCTCATCAGCAAATGCTCCTTCGTTTTGATCGATTTGCTGGTTTTCTGGATTTTCGCCATTAAAGTCTGTTGAAAAGTTTTAAAGGTCAGGATGCAAGAATAACGGTTATGCAGAGTAATAAAACTTAACTTAGGCAATTGAAGATGTAAAGATATAATCATCTCATATTAGAGGCATATCAAAGAAATTTAGCATATCAAGAAAGACATGGTATTTGGTGCAACAATAAGCAATAATATAGAGGTTTTTCTAATAACACCTTTGAATTTGCAAAATAGGACTCCTTGTTAAATATGATTGTTCATTAGAAGCTATTGCTCTAGTCATTAGAATCTAAGGTTCTAAAATCGTTTAGAGACTATGCTCTTCCCTTTCCTTCCCCATTAATTTCTATACACAATGATACCCATGTAGAATTATAACCTTCGAACTGTTTTTGTACGAAGATACCTTTCGCACTGTTTTTGTACGAGGAGTTCACGTAGTTCTTTTGACCTTCTCGCCCCTTTTTGGGTACGAGGGAAATGGTATCAAGGGTATAAGAAACTATGGCCTTTAAATCATCTCCATCATAGGGTTGTGGGTTTTCAATGAAAGCCATGAATTGGATTCAAGAATCAAGAAACAAAAACATAAGAGGTTTTATCTAAATTTTCAAGAACTCTAGTTATAGTGTAGATTACAAAACATAATCCGAAATCTTGCCTTTGCCTTTGAATGGATTGGTTTGATTGATGTGATTGATTACTTGAATGGAGAGAATTGAATGAAGCTTGATGGATCTTGGAGTTGAAAGCCCTTCCTTCTTCTCCCTTTCCTTGAATTCTCCTTTTCTTATTCTCCTTAGGTTTTAGGGTTTTGATTTATGAAGAACATTAGGTTAAGATAGTGTATATATATGGTCATGAATCTTTCTAGGGTTTGTTTGGGTGTTAACTTACCAAAAAAGGATGGAAATCGGCACTTCATAGAGAGTTTGGAAACTCTCGGATTCTCAATCCGCGACGTTCTCGGAGTTCCGAGGCATTTTCTCGGAGTTCCGAGAATTCTCGGAGTTCCGAGAAATGCTCTCGGAGTTCCGAGAACCGGATTCCAAAACTACTGTCCGATTTCTCGGAATTCCGAGGTTATTTTCTCGGAGTTCCGAGATCTCTCCAGTAGTTCTCGGAGTTCCGAGAATTATTCTCGGAATTCCGAGTTTTTTTTTTTTTTTTTTTTTTTGAGGGTTGTTACACTCTACCCCCCTTAGAGGAATTTCGTCCTCGAAATTAGATCTCTCTCATAGGGTAAACCGAAAACAACCGATTATTATACAACAGATTATAAATGAGAAGTAAGGAATATACCTCCGAGCAAATGCGGATATTTCTTCAAGATTTCCGATTCGCGCTCCCAAGTTGCTTCTTCAATGCCATGATGTCGCCAAAGAACCTTGACCAACGAAATCGTCTTATTTTGCAAAGCTCGCTCTTCTCGATCTAAAATCTTCACAGGTCCTTCAGAAAAAGACCAATCTTCTTGAAGCTCGACATCATCCTCGGCCAAAACATGTGAAGGGTCGGGATGATACAATCGAAGCATCGATACATGAAAAACATCATGCATCCGCTCCAAATTAGAAGGCAACTTCAATTTATAAGCTCTTGCCCCAATCCTTTTCACAATTCGGTAGGGTCCAATAAAACGAGGAGTCAACTTCCCTTTCTTTCCAAAACGCATTACTGCCCTGAACGGCGAAATCTTCACAAAAACCATATCGCCTTCAGCGAATTCTAAATCTCTCCTCCGCTGATCGGCATAACTCTTCTGTCGACTCTGCGCGATCTTCAAACGATCCTTAATCAATGCAACTTTTTCAGTCGACTCTCGAACCAACTTTGGTCCAAGCAATTGCTTCTCACCAACTTCAGCCCAGCACAAAGGTGATCTGCAGGCACGGCCATATAGAGCTTCGAATGGAGCCATCTGAATACTCTGCTGGTAGCTGTTGTTGTAAGCAAATTCACATAGAGGCAAATGCTTCTCCCAATCTCCACCAAAATCTAGAACACAAGCTCTCAACAAATCTTCAAGGATCTGATTTACCCTTTCAGTCTGACCATCAGTCTGAGGATGATATGCTGTACTGAAACTCAACTTCGAACCCAAAGCAGAATGTAAGCTCTTCCAGAATCCCGAAGTGAAACGAGAGTCTCGGTCAGAGATTATGGTCGAGGGCACACCATGATACCTAACGATCTGAGCCACATATGTTTCAGCAAGCTTTTCCAACTTCCAATCTTTCTTAATCGGAATGAAATGAGCCGATTTAGAAAGACGGTCCACAATCACCCAGATACCATCACAATTGCTCTTCGATTTGGGTAAACCCATGATAAAATCCATGGACAAGCTATCCCATTTCCACATGGGAATCTCCAAAGGATCCAATGTACCTCCAGGTTTCTGATGCTCTGCCTTTACTTTCTGACAAGTTAGGCATTTAGAAACATACTCAGCAATGTCCCTTTTCATTCCACTCCACCAAAGATTCCTCTTCAAGTCTTGGTACATCTTTGTGTTACCTGGATGGATGGTGTAACGAGACTTATGTGCCTCATCCAAAATGTCCCTTCTGATTTCTTCCTTAGCTGGCACACAAATTCTGTCTTTAAAGAACAAACATCCATCCTCTCCTACTGAAAACTTTGGTTTAGAATCAACTTCAGCTTTTAATTTCAAAATTCCTTCATCATCTATCTGAGCTGCTTTAACAGTTTCTATGATATTCGACCGAACTCGAATATTAGCAATAAAGGATTTATCGCCAATTTCGCAAGTTCCCAAATCTAAATCTCTGAACCGCTCAAGCAATTCCCATTCTTCCATCATCAAACAGGCCATCATAGGGTGTTCTTGTCGGCTAAGAGCGTCGGCCACTACATTAGCCTTGCCTGGATGATAACTCAAGGTGAAGTCATAATCCTTCAAAAATTCAACCCATCTTCTCTGTCTCATATTCAGCTCTTTCTGATCAAAAAGATACTTGAGGCTCTTATGATCTGTAAAAACCTCAAACTTGACACCATACAAGTAGTGTCGCCATATCCTCAAAGCGAAAACCACTGCTGCTAATTCCAGATCATGAGTTGGGTAATTCACTTCGTGCTTCTTCAACTGCCTCGAACCATAGGCAATGACCTTGCCTGATTGCATGAGCACGCAACCCAAACCTCGAAATGATGCATCACTATACACCACAAAATCTCCTTCTGCGGTAGGAAGTATCAAAACTGGAGCTGATGTCAATATTTTCTTCAATTCTTGAAAACTGCTTTCACATTCTTCATTCCAAACATATTTAACATTCTTCCTGGTCAATTTAGTCAAAGGTCCAGCTAAAATTGAAAAGCCTTCAACAAACTTCCTGTAATACCCGGCCAGACCCAAGAAACTTCTGATCTCAGTAACATTGGTAGGCTGCTTCCAAGAAGTAACTGCTTGAATCTTAGTAGGATCCACTTCAATTCCTTCTTTTGATATCACATGACCCAAAAATGTAACACGCTCGAGCCAAAACTCACATTTAGAGAATTTTGCATACAACTGATTCTTTCTCAAAGTCTCCAATGCAAGTCCCAAATGCTTAGCATGCTCCTCTTCAGATTTCGAGTAAATAAGGATGTCATCTATGAATACCACCACGAACTGATCCAAAAATGGCTTGAATACTCTATTCATCAAGTCCATAAATATGGCTGGTGCATTTGTCAATCCAAATGGCATTACGACAAATTCATAGTGACCGTATCGAGTACGAAAAGCTGACTTTGAAATGTCCTCGTCTCTGATACGCAACTGATGATATCCAGATCTCAAATCAATCTTCGAGAAATGAGTAGCTCCTTGCAACTGGTCAAAGAGATCGTCTATCCGAGGAAGAGGATAGCGATTCTTGATAGTCACCTTATTCAACTGCCTGTAGTCAATGCACAAGCGAAGACTACCATCCTTCTTCTTTACAAATAGCACAGGAGCTCCCCATGGGGATGAACTGGGTCTAATAAATCCCTTCTCCAACAATTCTGATAACTGCTCCTTCAATTCTTTCAATTCAGCCGGGGCCATTCTGTAAGGTGTTTTAGAAATAGGCTCGGTCCCTGGCACAAGATCGATAGTAAAGTCGATCTCTCGGTGGGGAGGTAATTCAAAGTCGTCTGGAAAGACATCCAGAAACTCCCTCACCACAGGGATGTCTGAAACAGACAACTCAATACCGACTTCTTCCTTCTCCATGAAAGCCAGAAAGCATTCACATCCTTTATTGATCAACTTCTGAGCTTTCACAGCTGCAATTACTTTAATCTTCTTCATAGGGCGCTTCACTCCCTCAAAAACGATTTCTTCTTCTCCAGGAATTGCAAATTTCACGATTTTATGAAAGCAATCCACATTAGCATGATAAGCTGCTAGCCAATCCATACCAAGGATAACTCTAAAATCGTTCATCTCCAATAGCACTAAATCAGCCAAAAGCTCTCTACCACCTATCTTTATAATACATCCCTTACACACTAAATTTGTAATTACATCATCTCCTAAAGGAGTAATAATTCTCAAAGGGAAATTTAGAGTAATAGGGGTCAAATTCAGTTCCTTCGCAAAAATTGGCGATATGAATGACAAGGTAGAGCCAGAATCTACAAGAATATGCACAGATGTATTATTAACAAAAAGCTGACCTTCAATGACTGCGTCGGAGGCATCAGCGTCTTGTTGATTAAGCGCATAGACTCGGTTGACAGGTGCTTGAGATGCACTCTTCTCCGGATTCTGCTGGCGATTCTGATACCCTTTCCACTGATTCTGCTGCTGCTGCTGCGCTGGGGGTTTCTGCTGCTGCTGATTATTATTAATTCGGTTCCCCTGATTCATTGCTGGCTGAAAATTCTGCTGCTGCCTTTGAGGTCTCATGTCCCTAAATGTAGGCTTAGGACACTCCAAAATCTTGTGACTCGGGTCTCCACAGTTGTGGCAGACATTCATCGTCTTCCAACACCTTCCAGCATGAAATTTTCCGCAAATAGCACAAGGAACCCTTGCAGGAACTCCATCTTCCATTCTCTGTCTCTTAGGCGGCGGCACTTGATTCCTGCTCCCTGATGGCGGCATTCTGGCGGCCATAATCACTTTCTCACTACGCTCAGCCATCTCGGCTTTCGCGCAAGCTTCTACCAAAGTCTGAGGTTCATGAAGAACAACTTTCGCCATAAGAGATGGGCGAAGGTTGTCAACAAACTTCGAAACTTTATCCTCCTCTGTAGAGGCATAGCCAGGTGCATACCTCGACAACTGCCTAAACTTGGCTCCATACTGAGCCACAGTCAAAGATCCCTGCTTCAGAGACGCAAACTGAGATGCCAATTCCCTCTTAACATGGTTAGGAAAGAATTGGTTGTTGAACCGTACTTTGAATTCGGTCCACGTCTCATTCTTAGCATAAGGATAATTTTGCAGTAAGGATCTCCACCACACTCCTGCTTGGTCCTTTAGTAAAAAGGTAGCCAAACGGATTTTCTGAATATCACTGCACTCCATCACTTCAAAAATTCCTTCCACTTCCAAAATCCAGTGGTCTGCAACCAAAGGGTCTCCCACTCCTGTAAACTCCGATGGCCTGTAGTCCCTGAATTGCCTGTGCAACTTAGTCGGATCTGCTGCAGGCGCATGGCGAGCTGCTAGAGTGGTTGCAATGTTCTGCAAAGCGGCCTGATTAGCTGCTTGGTTAGCAGCCTGTGCCTGAGCTTGACCTCTAAGGAGATCAGCAATCATGAGTAAAGGATCTGCTCCTTCACCAACATGGGCATCACCACGACCTCTCCTAGCATTACCTCGCAACTCTCTTTGATCCATCTGTCAAAAGAACACACAATTGTTAGTTCATAAAAATTCTAATTTACTTAATTTAATTATGATCATGTAAATTATGGTTAGGTTGTACTTTAGTTAATTAGGTTCAACTACCCAACCTTAGACATATACCCAGACTCGCACTAGGTTCCTCACTGACTAACCTAGATAAGCTCTGATACCACCTCTGTAACGACCCGGATTCTCAGGCTAAATTTTGAGGCAATTCTGAGCCTAGCTCTTTATAAAACAGAGCAAACGAGCCCCAAAAATCCGGATTGCTACGCCTCTCAAAAAAAATAAAAGAGGCACAAAACACATTCATTCTTTCATACAGCGGAAGTCTTAGTTAAAAAACAAATCTTTTATTTAATGAAATTGAGACAAAAATAAGGGAAGAGAATTTTATTCCAATACTTTCAATAATAACTCCACAAATTTGCCAAATTAAATATCCATGCCCCAAAGGACTTTGGAAAGAAAACTAAAAGAAATAAATAACTGCCTAAACTATGCCATCTCTCCCCATCCCATTGCCTAGGTCATCTCATCAGCAAATGCTCCTTCGTTTTGATCGATTTGCTGGTTTTCTGGATTTTCGCCATTAAAGTCTGTTGAAAAGTTTTAAAGGTCAGGATGCAAGAATAACGGTTATGCAGAGTAATAAAACTTAACTTAGGCAATTGAAGATGTAAAGATATAATCATCTCATATTAGAGGCATATCAAAGAAATTTAGCATATCAAGAAAGACATGGTATTTGGTGCAACAATAAGCAATAATATAGAGGTTTTTCTAATAACACCTTTGAATTTGCAAAATAGGACTCCTTGTTAAATATGATTGTTCATTAGAAGCTATTGCTCTAGTCATTAGAATCTAAGGTTCTAAAATCGTTTAGAGACTATGCTCTTCCCTTTTAGAAAGATTAATTTTTCTCCAATTAGAAATGATTTTCTTTCGTTTTTTATTCAATATGGATTTAAATCGGATTATCAAAGCAAGTGTTTGAAAACGTGGGTTTCTTTAAAAACTTATATTTTTTTGGGATTTCTATAAAATAAAATACTACTGGAAACTTAATTTTCAATCGCGGTTTGGTCGTTTTAATTTTCATGCTATGAAAGAAGCCAAAAGCATATCAAACCATGTTCAAAATTTGTGAAATCTTGTTTCCAAACCAATGTTTTGATTTCCAGATCACCGGAAACTTTTTGGATTTTTTTGAATTTTCTTAATCCGGTTTTAAATTATTTTAAATTTCGGACATTTTTAATAGATATCAAAAGTTTTTAAAAATTGATGAAATTCTCCAAAATTAATGTTCAATAATAAATTGAATTTGTCATAAAATTGGTTTTTTCGAAAAAAAGTTTTTTTATTTGTTTTCTAATCGCTTCTTCGTCTTACGTGTCGTAAATCTTTTTATATTAAATTAATGAAGTTTCGAATCTTTTTCCTACAAACCAGTAGTTTAGGCCATTAGAAGGTTAGTGAAAAATTTTCAAAAGGTTTTATAAATGTTTAATATGATTTCAATATTTTCTTTTAAAAAAAATGGGTTTTAATTCCTAGGAAACGAAATCTCTTTTTTATTCAAAAATCAATTTTATGAAGGATTATTAATTATTAGGTCTTGAAATTTTGACAGTAAATCATATAACCTATTTTATATCTATTGGAATTTGCACATGATTTTAGGATACCATTTAATCTACTTTTTAATTGATTCATTGATTTTATCTGAATGTTGTGTGAATTTTAATTGGCATCAAATCTTGATAAACACCTTTGAAATTTTTACTGTAGTCTAATACCATGATTATATCTATACTGTAATAGTTTTACTTAATTTGAGATTTATATGCTATGAGTTGATTTGTTAATTTATAATCTGACATAAATTTTGGAAATTCAGAAATTGATAGCAAAATGTATTCTAAATTCACGAAACTCTCCCAGTAGTCTAAAAGCATTCATATCTTGTTACGAAAAAAGTTGCAATGAATTTGGAGTTCAATTGCTTAGGGTTACTGTGTAATCCTAGCAATCTGCTCTTAATGTTAATAAATCACAACTTAATAGCAAATCAACACAAAAGTCAGTGAAAACTTCTAGAAAATCCTAATTTTTCATCATATATTTAACCTTAAAATTATTTGAAACAGAAACCCTAGAGGTTATAGATTCCCTTTGTAAATTGACTATGCTGTGACGGTTTAACTGCCGAGATCGCATTCATAATCGTATACGAATTGTGATCGTTCCTGCATAATTTGAGCATGTAAATTATAGTATGTTGTTGGCTCTGAGGTCCACTGTCCACGGAAATCCTGAGAATCATGCCAGGCAATAATATACTATAATTTATGTGTTTAATTATACAGGGATTGAGAGCACGATGCCCTTCTATGGATGCAACTCAAGGTTGAAATTTGCCAACCATAGAGCCTTTGGTATTCCTAGGAATCGAAAATTTTTGAAAAATTAAAAATTAGTTACTTAATAAATTAAGATCATTTGATCAGTGCTTTTGGAACCGTTGGATAACGGTATCTCTTCGTAAGGACCTTTAGAACCAATTAAGAACACTTACCTCGCATTGTGTCCTAGGTTTTAGGGTGTCCTAGAGTTAGGGAGTTCAACCTTATCACAACTGATTGCTATTATTAGCAATTGAGTCATAGATCTAGTTACACTAATTACCCCTTTTTCCCATAGGACAAGCCTAGTTACCTAGGATGTAGGTTCACCTGCATTAGTCTAAGGGATGTCTTGCACTTAGATATGACCATATATCATCTTAAATGGAGTCTTAGGATAATAAAATCTACTCAACTTGAACTAAATAATTTCTCTTAAACTGTTAAAACAATCAATCCAGTCTAGATCAGTGTCCTAGATGAGTTAGGCATAAGTAGCTTAGTTCAGGTGCACAGAACTATGTCGACTCTGACCCCAGTGAGGCTTGGGTACGTAGGCAGCTTTGATGCTTAATGGCATGCCAATCAGGAGTCAGCCCCACACACAAATGGTGGGGTTTTATATATTAGTTTTTTTTTATAAATTCTTAATTAAAATATGTAAGATTTGCCTCAAATTAGCATTTTAGGAGAATATTCACTTAGTTTGAATTCAAACAAATTAAGAAAACCAAGATACACATTAGGGAATACATTGAAATTAGATCTTAGGATGCATGTCACGTAGTTCGCACATTAATATAGAGTTAAATGAGCCATTTAAAAGAAATTCAAAAGAGTTAACTTTTGGAATTGAAGACCGATTATCGGGCAGGAATGGTGCATGTGGTGATAACTCCCCATACCTTCCATTCTCGTAACCAGGTAACGGGTCTAGATTTCTGGTCAATTATGGGTCCTAGATCCCTCATCTAGGTGGCGACCCTGTCACTCTCTTTTGTGTGGAATTCGGATTGCCTTAGTGATCCCAAGTTCACGGAAAAGATGAATTAAATAACACCTTGCTAGGCTCGGCGGCTTACCCCTGCCCTTATGGGTACTGGGTTGCACGTTTGTTTGCACCCTATGGCTTGGTTGCTGCCTGCTTGGTTAGGTAATTAAAATCAATAATAAAAAGCACACGCCATTCGCGTGGGTACGAGAGACCAAGATAGAGGGAGGCGGCTCGTGGGCTTCGAGTCGTAGTTGGTTAGACACTTAGTCGAGCTGATGGCTAGACCAGGATGCATTTAGTTAGCCTATGGTTTTCTTTTGGACACATAGCCTAGTTATACCTAGGATATAGGAACCACCTGCATTAGCTTAAGGCTAACCAACTTGCATTAGCTTAAGGCTAACCAACTTGCATTAGTTAGGGCATATAAGGAGTCCTAAAAATTACAATTCACTTGAATTTAAGCAATCGCACAAGAAACTTTAAAAACTAGTCAAGTCTCGTCTTAGATGGTTAGACATTGTAGTTTAGAATAGGACATCGAACTACGTTGAATCTGATTTTTTCCGAGGCCGGGATACGTAGAGCAGCCGGGTGTGGACCCCGATCCGAGAGAGGTGGGGGGACGGGCCCCCACGACGAGTCTCAGGATCATCCACGTGAAGGAGAGCCCCACCAAGGAACTCTCGAAAGAGTGCCCCTCACAGCATGAGCGGCGATGTAAAGTGAGATACCTCTCGATTCGGGGACTAGCCCGGATTCGAGACGCACCTTGAACAAAGAAAGAGTCGCCATCCAAGGAAGTGGGCCCTGGATCCCATGCTGTGCTCTGTCGCAACAGATAACCAGAGATACAAAAGGTCCGTGCCTGATGACGAATGGGGAAGGGGTTAGGCGCCCCCAATTCGCCCAAGTGCAAGCACCTGGTCTCTTATGCCATTTATTATTAACTTTGAAGAGTTTTGGACAAAAATCATGTGAAATGGGAACCATCATCCCCGATAAAACGTCTATCTAAGCATGCATGACCTGGGGATGGGCAAAGAAAGTGAACATCCAAATCCTAACTCATCGCATCTAATCCTAACTCATCACATCTAAGAAAGCAATAAACAATCGCATGCATAGCTACAGCTAAGCAGATAATGACAGATATAATGAGATAAGGAAAGCAAATATCTAAGTTTAGACAGATAATCAAGCTAAGACGAATGGATAAACGCTATAGCTAAGCAATCAAAGCAGTAAAGTAAACACACTAGCATGCGAGCCTATGCAAGAGATAAGACTAAGAAAATGGCAATCGATCGCACGCTAGAAGAACAAACAAACTAGAATGCATGAGAAATCTAAGATAAGCACACAGCAAGCCAAAAGGTGTAAGAAAAGAAAGAAATCAGAAAATCGACGGCATGTGAGAACCAAAAATACCAGGGGAAAGACGATGGAACACACGATAGGCTCAGAGGGCGATTCAAAAGGAATCAAGCCCAGCGATCCTAATCTGCTGAAGATCGGATAAGTCTCGCGATCATCATGACCTATCGTTGGGCTCATCGAGGACAATCCCTGTAAAGGAGCCACGCTACGTCATCGCCCGTCCCAAAACCCGATAAAACGTCAGAAAACCGATGGAAACCGAAAAATCACGATGAAAACCGAAAATGGAATGAAAAAAGGGTTCCGAGTGACCTGGCAATCACCATCCTTGCCCATTTTTACCTTTGTTTTGAAATGTTTAAAAATATTTATTAAAAAAGGTTTGACTGAACTCGGGTGGACCCAAGCTACCTACGTACCCTGCGGAGAGGGATCAAGCCAACGTAGTTCGGACGAAAAGGTGAGAAATATTTGTAAAATGGTGATGTAAAAAAGGTGAAAGGGTGAAAGGGTGCAAGGGTGTGCGATCGGAGGTAAGAATGGGATTTTGAGATGGGTTTTTGAGAAAGGGTTGGTGGAGAGAAATGATTTTCGAAAGTGGGTTTTGGGGGAAAATGGCAGATGAGTGGAGGAAGAAGATGGAGTGGGAGATGGACGGAGGAGGTGGTGGTGGCTCGGATTCCGGTGGGCGGCTGGGTTTTGGTTTTTTATTCGAAGTGGGTTTTGGTCTCGAAAATGGGTTTTGGGTAGAGATGGGGGTGGAGAGGGGTTTGGAGGTAAAAACAGAGGGGATAGAATGGGGGGAGATGGTGGCTCGGATTCCGGTGGGCTGCCGGCCGGAGAAGGAGGCCGGAGCTTCTTCTTCTTCTTCTTCTTCTTTTTTCTTTTTCTCCCCCCTGCTCTCTCGATCTTTTTTTTTTGAAATGGGTTTTGTGTTGGCTGATGCGTGGAGATTAGTGGTGGTGGAGGTGGTCGGTGGAGAAAGTCTGCAGAGGTGGTGGTCTGCGGTGGTGGAGGGTTGGAGAAGATGGTGTTTTGATGGAGGA
Source organism: Tasmannia lanceolata (assembly GCF_043159265.1). Taxonomy (NCBI): domain Eukaryota; kingdom Viridiplantae; phylum Streptophyta; class Magnoliopsida; order Canellales; family Winteraceae; genus Tasmannia; species Tasmannia lanceolata. Next base: position 43,803,405 of record NW_027518714.1, on the reverse strand, counting down.
GAAGGGGATGGTGGCTGAGAATGGGCCTGCCGGATTTGCAGAGGTGGTGGTGGAGGTGGTCGGTGGAGAAAGTCTGCAGAGGTGGTGGTCTGCAGTGGTGGAGGGTTGGAGAAGATGGTGTTTTGGTGGAGGAGAAGGGGATGGTGGCTGAGAATGGGCCTGCCGGATTTGCAGAGGTGGTGGAGGAGGCCGTGGCTCAAGCTCTCTCCCTCTCTATTTTTTATTTTTTTCTCCTTGCAGCTAACGAGGGTGAAGAGAAAATTCCCGGCTTCTCTCCCCTCTCTTTGCCCTATATAGGTAGGTTTGGGGGGATGATATACGCGCACAAAAACACTCTGGATAAACGCACGAATTTGGCTTCTTCTTTTTCCCGGGGACAACCCTCTTTTGGTTTATGTTCGCTGGTTTTTCTCTGCCTAGGGTACCCCCTGACTTGACTAATTCGACCCTCTTCTACACTATTTTTCGAAATAAAACCCATTATGCAGGTAAATTCTGTCGAATCTCGACGAAACTTCATGGGGCCCACTTACGGTCTCGAACTACCCAAGATTTAACGCTGGAGCCTTAAGTTGCTAATTCATAGGTTATTATTATTTATTTTTTGTCTTTTCTTTTCTCGAGGACTTATCCGGGTCCAGCTGCTCAGGGATTTTCCAATTTTTTGTTCTGTTTTTGTTTTTAGGGCTTGGTCAAAATGGGGTGTCTACACCGGGATGGATGGACATCCTGGTCTGAGTCAAGTATTGCATTAGAGTCTTAGGATTTGTTGTGTCGAGTCGGGTGTAGAGTCAAGTCGTGATGTGTGTTTTATTATGTTTTCTTACTTTCATGTATGGACCCTATACCTTTAGCTGTAGCATGCATGTGTTTGCACACCAGAACTTAGATACCAATTAGGTATGACACTTATAACCTAGTTATTCTTAGGTGACACTTATTTTATTTCTTTTGTGTATGCTTATTATTCATCTCCGAGACATGCATGATTAGGTAGATGTCTTCTCGGAGATATGTGATCCCATTTCACATGACTTTCGCCCAAAACTCTTTAAAATCAATAAATAAATGGCATAAGAGACCAGGTGTTTGCACTTGGGCGGATGAGGTGCTCTTCGGACCTTCCAAATTCGTAACCAGGCACGAACCTTCTTGGTTATCCATTGCAACAGAGCATAGTATGGGATCCAGGGCTCACTTCCTTGGATGACGACTCTTCTTTGTTTAAGGTACGTCTCGAATCCGGGCTAGTCCTCGAATCGAGAGGTATCTCACTTTGCATCGCCACTCATGCTGTGAGAGGCATTCCTTTTGAGAGTTCCTTGGTAGAGCTCTCCATTCTCGTGGATGATCTAGAGAGACTTTCGGGGGCTCGTCCCCCGCCTCTCTCGGATCGGGGTCCACAGCACCCCATATTTGTTAAATGTTTACATGGCTGTTGTAAGTGTTCTTTCTTGAAAATAACCTCAGTTGTAACCGTCACCTGTGACCTTCAGCCCACATTCACATTTTTCTTCCAAAGGCTGCTTCTTTAGGGTTAGCAACAAAGGCATGGCAGTCCAAAACCAGTTTCTTTTCTAATATTCCTACTGGAACTTATATTTTACATAAGTTATGTATTTCTTTCGTAAACTTCAATAGAGATTAATACAATTCCACCACTAAATCCAAGGTCCATCAATAACAAACACTAATCTATAAATGGTTTGGGATTTTAAATAAAAATTGAATTACAGATTATTTAAATAATGACATCAGTGTCACCCACATTGCAGTTTCAATGGTGCGTATTAAGCAGACAGCTTGAAAAACCTGTACAGGAAATGCTAGAATGACTGTCGTGCAATATAGAGCATGGTTGTCACGACAATCAGATGAAGAAGAGCCAGAGGAGGTCGAAGAAGAAGAGCAAGAGGAGGTAGAAGAATATGAGCTAGAGATGGAAGAAGAGGAGCCAATGGAGGTGGAAGAGGAGGCGCCAAAGGAAGTTGAAGAGGAAGCAATAGAGGTGGAAGAAGAGGAACCGATCTCTCTTCGCTTAGAATACTATGGGGAGGTCATAAGTGGGCTCGACAGTGCCACCTTAGAGGATGCTGAAGAAGAACAAACCCCTCATTCAGAAGATGAGGTGAGAAGTGCATTGAGACCTCTAACACGCCTAAGGTTGGTTCCAGGCGAGGTTGTGGATGACAACTTCGATATTGTAGAGGCTGAATAGATGTTCCGTACTCCAAGTTTGATATGGTGAAGACGAAAAGACGAATGCATGTTTTGTGCTCCTGCATTTTTGTACTCCCTTGTATATTTGTTATTCGGGTTTTGATGTATGGGGCTTAAATTAACTATTGAATGAAAGTATGCTTTGAGTTTATCTTTTAAGACAATATTATTCCATAATGGCTTTAAGAACATGGTATTACTTATACTATATATATAATCAATATTCTACAATTCAGTTATTTATGTTTACAATTATGGTAGTGTTTTTTAAATTTTTATCCGTTGATGCTCTTATTTATTTAGCAGTTACTTTCTTCATACGATGAAGACTCAGCTCATTAATGAAGTCCCAGCACAGTAGAGACATGATACAAACCCATTGTCAAAGACTGTCAATGCAAAAGAGGTTGTTCAAAAAGAAAGCGCGATATCAGTAGATACATATGTAATCGTTGAGATTTAACATGGGTTTTGTTAAATTCACTTTGGCGGTGTAGATGGGTGTGCAATGAATGGCGGTTATTGACATATAGCTCTAATTTCATCTGCCAACATTGTTTGAGGACTAAGACCTTATATGGTTTTTTCATTCAAGAGATAATCAAGAGTAGATGTCAGATTACCTATATCTCAATTGATCATCCAGTGGTAATTCCTAAGCCTTCCCTCAGTTTCTTACCAGAAGAAGTAATGATCAAAGCTTATTATTCTTGTGGACTATTATGCTGTGTCAATCAATACAGTCGAGAGCGGTGCTACTATGTTTGTAAACCTACAACTGAAGACAAGGTATTTTACTGAAAAAATTACCATAGCTGTTCTATCTTCCAATCCTTTACACTACAAGATAGTTCGGTTATCAAAGGCAACAAGAATGATGAATAACTGTTTGTATTGTGAAATATTTGATTCATTACTTTGGTCATGGAAACAATTGAAACACCTACAATTGCCTTCACTTGTGGGGTTGCTTCGAGATGCTGCTGTTTTGGTCAACGGTGCATTTCATTGTCTTAGCAGTGACGATTTAATTTTTGCTTTTGAATTTTACGATGAGGAATGGAAGACGATTTTACTCCAACAGGAATCCAATATTAATGATGACGGTCGTATTGATAAACGACTTGTGGATTATGGAGGCCAGCTTTTAGTACTTTACACCACGCAGGATTGGATGGAGTTGTGGGTACTAACCAACTACTTGGGATCAGTATGGAATAAGAAGCATAGATTGAGCTTCGATTCCTTCGATAGAGAAAAACGTAATTCTACAGTCATCACTTTATATGGTACCGAGACAGTGTTATTGAGCAAAAATCATATGGTATAATACAATTGATGACTTCCTTTATGAGTGTATTTTAAAGTTTATGATTTATTTACAACTGTCTTATTTTGAATTTTGGCTAATTAGGTATAACTTCCAAATTAACAAGTCAGTGGAGGTTGGGATAAGGCATCTGTCGGCTCAACTCGTCTTCAGTTTCCAGTCAAATTTATTTCCAAGTGACATCAACATGAAACGTTGAGATAGATTGTATTCCAAGGAATTGGTTGGAAGGGCGTGCTAATAGACTAGAAAGAATGAAGGTCGAGAGAGAGAGAGAGAGAGAGAGAGAGAGAGAGAGAGAGAGAGAGTCACTTTTTTTTGAATGGAAGGAACATTCTTTTTGTCTTTTTGAATTTCTTCCACTTTTACAAGTCCACGATGTACTCCCTCTTATTTTGTTTAAGGGGTGCTTTTTAGTGAGGAGTCCATGCTGAACCTCTTTTTATTAAGTGAATGAAATAAAGAGAAATCAATATATTTACAGAGTTTATGCTTTATGGAGAGTTCTATTTTATTTACCTCGCATGTGCACATGTACATATATTATATGTTTATTAAGTTTGTCTAAAATAAACATGTAATATCTGAAGTGAGATGGATTTTAGGAGAAATAAAGAGAAATCAATCGAAGTGAATGAAATTGAAGAAATATATTTCTCGCTTACCTTTGGAGATTGCCTCATCATCGATCAATTGCCCTTTGAGGGAACTTTTCTCGAATTCTCGAAAGAAAAGTTTATTCCCGTATTTATAATAGCTAAAACCTATGACAATGGTTTGGACACCACCATGGCCAGTTACAAAAAATTTATACTCGGAGAGTTCTGATTTTCTCTCTCCTGTAACAATGCGTACTTGATTGCATGTAAAGTTAAACTTCTCTGCCACAACCCAGTGGATTGGGACTTGTGAGGATCTTGAGATCTGGTGTTGATGGACTGAAGTCCATATTTCCAAAGTTAGCCTCTTTATACATAGTGGCTTCAGGATGTTTATCTCTTTCCACAGTTAACTTGTGGTTCTATATCAAGCCAGAAGGTGAAGCCTGGGAACTATCTACAGAACTAAAGTCAATTTCTGCTGCTACCTGGTATTTTTCTAAACACCATCTCCATTTCACACCCTTTCTATCCCTTTCATTATTTGACAATTTTTATCCCTTTGCTCATCTCCCTTGTTCTACTGATTATGATCCTATTTGTGTGAGATTCTCTCTCCTGTAACAATACGTACTTGATCGCATGTAAAATTAAACTTCTCTGCAACAACCCAGTGGATTGGGACTTCGGAGGATCCTGAGATCTGGTGTTGATGGACTGAAGTCCATATTTCCAAAGTTAGCCTCTTTATACATAGTGGGTTCATGAAGTTTATCTCTATCCACAGTTAACTTGTGGTTCTATATCAAGCCAGAAGGTGAATTCTGGGAACTATCTACAGAACTAAAGTCTATTTCTGCTGCTACCTGGTATTTTTCTAAACACCATCTCCATTTCACACCCTTTCTATTCCTTTCATTATTTGAAGAATTTTATCCCTTTCCTCATCTCCCTTGTTCTACTGATTATGATCCTATTTGTGTGAGTTTTGTCATCCAGTTTTGATTGTCACACAGTACTGTTGTTTTGTAATGTGTCCTATTTCCTTTTCTCTTAAAAACATGGCACATTCATTGAAAGGATAGTAAACCGAACTTTTTTTTATTGAATATGACAGCCATTCAAGATGTAGCTCCACCATATCCATTCATAAACCTCTTTGTCTGTGTCTATTGTACCCTGCTATTACCATATATAAATTGTTTTTTACAGTTTGTATTTTGATTACCTTTTGTTACAAATCCAATGTAGTTTTCTGCCTCGCTTGTTCATTTTGTCTTTCCGAGAACTGCATGTGCTCATTATTACTTCCAAGTCTCTTCATTGTTAACAGCCTCTGTTTCTTTTCTACATTTTTTGAACTATTAATCTGAGGGATTAGACTGTTTACATTTTTATTAGTACTATTCGATATTAAAAAAGGCTGGGTCCAGATATATAGACAGCAGGGGATAACATGCTATTCCCGTATTACATTCTAACTATTTCCAAGCAGCATAACCTAAAAATATATAATTTACAATATTCTTGCTTCATCTCAAGTTGTTTGTAGTTTGTAAGTTCTGATTTATTTCCATATCTTGTTTTTTTTACTGTAACCTGTGGTCAATAATGTTGATAAAAAGGCCTTCCATCCAAGATGCTGTCGATGTGATGCACAATGGCAATGAGAATACTATTAAAAGTTTCGTACTGTCCATTTCTATGGTTGTTGAAGATCTTAATATCAACTCCCTTGTGGGATGAGCTGAACACCAGAAAGGGCCCATCCATAGCTATTGGCTAAAAAGAAAATTCCTACAACCCATATTTGCCCAATTGATACATTCCGACGAATTGACATTACAAATAGCTGAAGAGGAACAAAGGAAGCGAGTTCGTTCCCACATTGAAGTACTAGCGAAGAACATGTGCGTTATTGGATTATGTGTGTCCATTGTACATAAAGGATAAAGAATATGTTTATAGCCATTGTTCAACTTGCTTCATATAGATTTGCTTCTTTTATTTCTGTCACTAAATTTTGAGTAAATCAAAATTGTTTGTTTGATAATTTATGAAAAAAAAGCACTATGGAGACTTATATTTTAAATGTATCCACCTTTTTGTTTTATCAAAAAATTTTATTATGTTAAATTTGTTGCTGAGTTATAATTACAGAAAACAATATGACAAAAGATTTTGGAAAGAAGCTATCTTCTCATGAAGAAACATCTAATGAGAGGTAATATCGTTGCAATAAACGACGTGAGAGATATGCAAACTTGTCACATGAAAAAAAGGAAGAGTTGCGAGCAAAAAAGAGAGATGAATACAGAAGAAATAAAAGCCTAGATGAGGGAAACCAAAATGTACTGATAGGTTTGCATCTACATATATAAACTATGTACAACCCTTGTTCTTGCTCGTACTTCATATATGACATAACAATATGACGAAATAAAACTACGACTAATTTATATCTATACGATTTCAGAATTGGTCACCCTACACAAGCTAGAACAAGATATCGATTGTGCTTATTGTAAAGCTAAGCGATTTCAAGGTGAGCCCCCAACATTGTGTTGTCAGAATGGAAAGGTCACCTTGCATATTAATGACATACCGGAGGAGCTCTATCAATTGTATACTGGAGAAGGAAGAGATTGTAAAGATTTTCAAAAGCTTATTCGCGGTTATAATAGTATTTTTTTCCTTCACTTCAATGGGTGTGCAAGTGGATAATAATACTACAAATTTGAAGAAAGGTGCATATACTTTCAAGATTCATGGGCAATTACACCACTACATTCTTCCATTGGTGCCAACTGACGGCTGTGCAAAATTTCTACAGTTATATTTTTATGATACAGAATACGAAAGCAATAATCGTTTGCGTCATATACCTAATCTTTCTCTGGAAATTGTTGATAAACTTATATCAATTTTAGAAATGAACCCTTATTCTCAATTTCTAAGGAGTCTAAAACATCATGGGTCTCTAGAAGACTGCAGCATCATCACTAGGAAAGATTGTGGTATGGATCAACGGGTGTATAATGCTCCTACTGCATCACAAGTCGCAGCGATATGGGTCGAGGGAACTAATAATGAAGGCCTACGGACAAGGGATATTATTGTTCAGTCACAGTCTGGTCATACTTATAAAATTCAATCCTACTTCGGGTGTTATGACCCATTGCAATACCCATTACTGTTCCCACGTGGAGAACAGGCTGGCATAAAGGGATAAGGAGATCCAATCAATTGAACATCAACAATAGTATATCAAGTGTCCCTCGTGAGAATATTGCTGAATTCGAGACATTATTATGCCATGAAAATGGTAAATATATGTTTAATAGTTTTTCAGGTACTAAATGTTATTCTTTAGAATATTATAAATTTTAATCCTATGTGGAAAATCATTACGCAACCTCAACCAGTAGAAGTGACAACACAAAAGATGTTACTTGCCGAGAATATTATGCTTTTATGTTCCAGATGAGAGATAGTAATAAATGGAATGTTATCCACAGTGGCCGATTATTTCAGCAATATGAAGTTGATATGTACGTAAAAGTAGAGACTGGACGATTAATTTTTTTTCACACATCAAACTACCATTTGTGTAGATTTGTATCAATGTATTGTGGACAGTGTTGCCTCCGGGGAGACGCATGGGTGCAAAGTAGGGAAAAGAATAATGTTACCAGCATCGTTTATTTGAGGACCTCGAGATATGAGACGCAGGTATTTAGATTCAATGGCTTTGGTGCAACGCTATGGTAAACCTGATTTTTTTTTACAATGACGTGTAATCCAGAATGGGAAGAGATAGTGTTGCAATTAAAACCAACAGAACAAGCTTACAATAGACCTGATCTCACAGCAAGAATATTTCGAGGAAAACTCGAAGATCTCAAGAAACAATTATTCGAAAAAATGTATTTGGTCGTATAGTAGCTCATGTTCATGTTATTGAATTTCAAAAGAGAGGATTGCCACATGCTCATTTATTACTTGTAATGGAAAAAGGAAGTAAAATATTAAATCCTGATGAGTATAAACAATTGTGTGCGCCGAACTCCCAGATGAAGATAATGAACCTATATTGTTTGAAAGGGTTACCAAACACATGATGCATGGCCCGTGTGAAAATTTGAGAACAACTTCGCCGTGTATGGTAGATGGCCACTGCAAATTTCATTATCCATGGTCATTCTCTGAGACAACCACACAGGCAGAAGACGGTTACACTACTTATGGTAGAAGATGCAATGGTCGCCAAGTGCATATCCGAAATAGATACTTGGATAATCGATGGGTTGTCCCATATAATCCTTATCTGCTTAGGCGATATAACTGCCACATAAATGTTGAAATCTGTTCCAGTATCAAAGCAGTTAAGTATTTGTATAAATACATATACAAGGGACATGATAGGGTTGCAATGCAGGTCATGCAAGCTAATGTGGAAACTACGGTTGACGAAATACAGTCTTTCCAAAATGCTCGATGGGTATCCCCCCCAGAAGCTATTTGGAGAATATATGGGTTTGATTTATGTAAGATCTATACGTCAGTGATAAATTTACAACTTCATTTACCAAACCAACAATTTGTTACTTACTGGAAAAATCAGAAGTTGCCGCAACTTCTACAACAAGAGCATGTTACTCGTACTATGTTGACAGAATATTTTAATATGAATATTGTAGATGTAGACACTAGAAAATATCTTTATCGTGAGTTCCCTGAATATTACGTTTGGAACGGAACAGGTCGTTTCTGGACCAGAAGAAAAAACCAAGAAGCAATTGGACGAATACGGGTTGCAAATCCATCTGAGAGTGATACTTATTACCTAAGGTTGCTACTAAATCACATTCGTGGGGCTACATCTTTTACTAGCTTGTTGATAGTAAACGAGCATTTATGCACAACATTTAGGGAGGTAGCACAGAAAAACGGGCTTCTCGAGGACTACACTGACATTTCCTCTTGCTTGCAAGAGGCATCAACTTTTGCGATGCCATCATCCCTACGAAGATTGTTTGCTACAATTTTGGTGTTTTGTGAACCAAACGATGTCAGATTATTGTGGGATGCAATGTTACCTCATATAGCCGAAGATTTGAGAATCATTCCAGATAATTGTACCAGCATAAAGGTTTCTTATGTATTAAATGAACTAGATCCCATCCTCAAAAGTATGGGAAAGTCGTTAAAAATTTATGATTTGCTGAAACCATCGAGAGAATGCAATTCAGATGCTGCATTGTTGAAAGAAATCCTTGAAGAAAAATCTATTATAACTCCTCCTGAAGATGTGGAGGCCATTTCGCAGTTGAACGTTGAGCAAGAATGTGCCTTTCAAACAATAATGAAGCGTATCAATGATCGTAAGCATGGGATTTTTTTATTGATGGGCCTGGTGGAACGGGCAAAACATTTTTATGTAGAGCATTGTTTGCAAAAATTAGAGCATTAGATCGCATTGCTATTGCCACAGCTACATCTGGTGTTGCGGCTTCTATTATTCCAGGTGGTCGTACTGCACATTCGCGATTCAAAATACCAATTGATGTTAAAGTCGATACCGTATGTGGGATTCCTAAACAGAGTAGTACATCAAGATTATTGGCAGCAGCTGCCATAATTATATGGGATGAGGCACCTATGTCTAAGAAATATGCAGTCGAGGCATTAGATCGTGCGCTTCAAGATATTATGGAATCGTTGTTACCATTCGGTGGTAAAGTTATTGTTTTCGGAGGCGATTTTTGACAAGTTCTTCCAGTTGTACCACGAGCCACAAGGGAAGAAACAGTTAATTCAAGTTTGGTGAGATCTTATTTATGGAAGGAAATGAAAATTTTACTACTCACCAAAAATATGCGTGCAAAAAATGATTCTGAATTTAGCGATTACTTATTACGAATAGGTAACGGTGATGAAGATACAATTTCTGGTAATCTTGTCGAAATTCCAGTTGACATGTTGATCAAGTACGAAGATAACGTAGATAATAAGAAGAAATTGATTGACATCATTTTTTCCAGATTTGGATAGGCAGATATTGGGTAGTGATTACCTTGCGGAAAGAGGTATATTGACCACAAAGAATGAGTATGTTGATGATTTGAATAAAAATATTGTTGGAAATTGTAGAGGTGATGCAGTTACATACTACAGTTATGATACTGCTGTGGATGATACACATACTTATTACCCAGAAGAATTTCTCAACTCACTTACTCCAATTTGATTGCCCCCACACAATTGGAATTGAAAACATATTGTCCAATTATGTTATTGGGGAACTTAGATCCAAAGAATGGACTCTGTAATGGTACAAAGTTAGCATGCTTAAGCTTTAAGCCGAATGTGATATTTGCTGAAATTTATTCTGGAAACCACAAGGAAACAAAGGTCTTGCTACCCAGGATACCTTTATGTCCAGCTGAAGATGAAACTTATCCTTTTCGATTTAAACGAAAACAGTTTCCTATACGGCTTGCATTTGCAATGACGATAAACAAAGCTCAGGGCTAAACCATTCAGCATGTCAGAGTATACTTACCAGAGCCAATTTTTTCTCATGGCCAGCTCTATGACACGTTATCTAGAGGCGTATCAAAGCATACAACTATAGTGTTGGTAAAGCCAACAAAAGACGTATCAAGACTATCCACATATACTAAAAATATTGTTTACAAAGAAATATTTTATAAATGATGTGTATGTGGAAGCAATAGAGTTATTCTTTCTCGTGGTTGATATATTACGTATTACAAGGTAAATTTTCTTCCCGCACATATTTCATGTAATTTATTTATATTGTAAGTGTATTAATTTGGAAGAAACTACCAATGTGATACAAATAGATATTGAATATGGATAAGGACAAAAGCAATCTTCTTGCTGATCAGGACTCTGTAGCAAGCTTGAGTCCTGGGGACTTCAAATGGTCATTAAAATGCTCTGTGTTACATAAAGGACATATTCGATTCTTTGACACTGAAAAAGGATATGGATCTATCATGAATATAACTTTAATGGATGAAAAGGTATAAAAAGTAATAAGCTTCTATTATTCTACAATTTTTTATTTTTTTATTATCACTAAACAAATGATTACTAATTTCTGTATACTTACATTTTCTCTACTGGTAGTTTTTAAGCGTGCACAAATCCGAGCTGCGTTGTTCACCGAAGCTATAAATTTATTTGCCGACAAGCTACATATAGGGCGGACATATTATATTTCAAATGCTTTGGTGAAAATGTCAAATGCTCCTTACAATTCCGGGTCTGGTAAGAAATTTATTTTCAACAAACACACCATTGTAAGAGAAGCTGAAAGTGAACAGCAAATTACTGAGACAGTCAACTATAAGTTTGTCCCATTGAAGATGGATGAGCAATATCATGGAACGAATGATTATATAGGTGAGCATATTCATAGATATTTAATAGGATATTATTTAAATAAATTATTTGACATATGCTTCAATTTTTTATATCTACAGACATCATTATAATTGTGGTCATCATGGGTCCACCATTAAATACAACTTGGAAGAGATATGGGACAACAACTACTCGATGACAACTTTAGATCATTGACTCAGGGTATGTGTGTCATTATTTATATTAATTTCATCAAATTTATTAATCTCTCTAATCATTGTAGAAGCACATTGCCGATGCAATTAACGTTGTGGGGAGGATTGGCAACTGAGGAAGGAGAAATTATAGCTGAGAAAGTAGATGAAAATCCAGTTGTAATTATGACGTCTATTAAGGTTCAACAATTTCAAGGTAAATATTATGTATGTCCTATATGTGTGTGTGTGTGTGTGTGTGTGTGTGTGTTTGTATTTGTCATTGCATTTTTATCCATATTTAAGCTTATATTTTTTACTATATCAAATAGCTTTATTTTTTATACTTCTCTTGTTCGTTTGAAATATAGGAACATCCCTTTGCACGACTGGAGATACAATCATACAGATAGATTCAGAAATAGAAGAAGCTAAAGTCTTAAAAGAATGCTAATATTATTTATTCATTTTCAAATATTGCTTAGATTTGAAGAAAAATACTTTAAACACTATAACTAACTCTATATTGTCTAACAGGGCAAGCACTCATCCGCTGTTAGATGAGATGCACAAAGAACAACAAAGAAGTCAAATACCATCTATACGTAGGGCTTCTACTCAAACCAACATCAATGCAATTATTAATGGTACATTGCTTGATAAACAGGTATTACAATAAACTTTACAATGTTAGTATTACTGTGTATAAAAATTATGATTCAAAGTCTACATTTTAGGCTATAAGCTGCTGTCTCATTACTTCAGGTCCAACTCTACAAAGTACACGCCTGGATTATAGAAATCAACAATAGACAAGATCCATGGTATCCAACATGCACAGTTTGCAAAAAGAAATTGGAAAAATTTATTAATGCAGAAAATATGAACATTGTTTCGCAAAAAAGTTTGAGGTTACCAATCGGTAGGTAGCATTTACACTTTATTTGAATTTGAAAATATAATAATTTTGCTCACAAGATTTCTTTCAACAGATATTTACTGAGGATAAAGATTGGAGATAAAACTGGGACATTTTGGATAAGTGTATTTGATAAACAAGTGGAAAAAATATTAGGTTGTGAAGCATATGAGCTGAAAAAAATGAAGGTTTGGAACTTAATATAACTTCCCAATATATATATTTTTTAAAATATTAATTATAAATACTTTGTCTCCTTGCTCATTCAGGAAACAGACAGTATCAAGTTCATTAATCGTGTAGAGAAATGCTTGTGACCTCATATACATTTATCATATGGATTTCGGAAAGACAAGTTAAGGGTGAATCTTCACGGCAATACACATGCGTTGACATTGAAGGAATAGATGATGAAGAGTGCAAAAATACTCCAACAGAAATAGCTGCACTTCTGCCGGATAACAAGATGTATTAGTTTGTAGCTCATCCATTTCTTCTTGCAAATCATTAAAACTTCCACTTTTTCATATTATTTTTTGGCAATATTGACTCCTAAAATTGATTTATCATTTTCAAATGATGGATTCCAGGGTATCAAAGTTGAAATGAACTCAATGGCACATGAAGATTACGAATCTTTTTTTATGGAAAGTAACTTTTTTTCCCTAATTCTTATTATTTGTCTTTAAGTTTTTATTTGTACAAATCATTTATTATTTCCAACTAATTTATTTTAGGATATGCAAAATTAGGTGGAGGCAAAGGTGGATGACGAACTTACCAGTGTTTTTTGATATAATGAAACTTTATCTCCAGAACAAACAATAACTTAAATTTGAATCTTTTTAAAATTGAACTTTGTTTGTATGTAAATATGGTTGTTTTAAATATGGTCTATATGTAAATATGGTTGCTTTGAATATGGTCTATATGTAAATATGGTTGCTCTGAATATAATATCTTCAAAAAAATGGTTGCTTTGAATACAGTATAGGAACTGCGTTTACGAAATTACATATGTATCTTTACCATAATGATACGTGACTGCATGACCCCTGCTATGGGCCTATGGCTGAACAAGAACTGAACTTCATTGAATGGATCCCCAACAATGTCAAGTCAAGTGTATGCGACATCCCTCCTCCGGGGCTGTCCATGGAGATGAAACTGACTATCACAGAGTGCCGAAGCAATTTACAACCATGTTTATACATAATTATTTCTTCTATTGGTACACTGGAGGAGGGATGGAAAAGGTTACAGAAGTTAAGAAACCAGTAAAAAGGTAATTTAATTTTTATTCTATATATTCCTTTCATTTGCCATTTTTTTAAATCCTTGACCAAACATTAAAGATGGAAACACTAAATCCACTTCCTTGCTTAGAGATGAGAGAGGCACAAAAACAACTTTGATTTGATCTTAAAGATGTTCAAGATGTTGCAAAAAGATGTTTAAGAAAGGTTTGGATAGTGTATATATAGCCCATTTGAAAGTATGACCCTTTGGGGGTAAAAATGTAATAATCTGGGTTGAGAAAGTCAAGCCTCGCAGTCCCCAACGGCTCTTTTGCTAGACCGGCGCGGTCAACTGAGCCACGACGGTCGTCCGCCCCTATCGGGCAAACCTTTTTAATTTCAAATTTCAAACCGTCGCGGTCAACCGAGCCAGTGGCGGTCGCCCGGCGAGGTCTCCCTGTTTGATTTAAAATTCGGCTCAAAATACTATCGCGGTCCGCCCCAACTATGCTGGATTGTTTCTGTCGAAACAGAAACATATCCGCGGTCGCTTGGGACTCCCCGGTCGACCGGCCCGCTATTGAAAGCCAAGTGTTGGATTTCCAGCACGGCTTTCGCGGTCGCCAGGGACACCCCGGTCGACCGGCCCTGTATAAATTTCATTTTTACTTATAAAAAATCAGGGTCTTGGGCCATGATCTTTGGGCTTTAATCCTAAGTTTTCAAATATATTTTTCTAAGCTTTCAAATAGATTTTCAAGTTCATTTTAAAACATTGTTGAGTGCCTTTGACATCTCTAAAACAAAGGTGAGGAGTACAACCTAAAAAGATTTGATCTTCACTATATCTTCAAGGATTCAAGTCCACCATGCTTCTTGAATCATCTTAGCTTTAAGGCAGACCAAAATCACTCCAATTTAGCTTCTATGCCTTGATCCAAGCTTCCTTGATTGCACACTAATGAGATCTACAACTTAGACAACCAAAACACACATTAGTAATATAAAATCACTTGTGTATGGAATCATCAAAACAAGAAGCTAATGCCAAGGTGGGAATCATTGGGCTTACAAACTCTAAAGCCGGCGGCTGTTGAAAAAGAGACGTTAGCGCAGGCTAATGCAAGGTTGAAATGGGAACAAGACGACTACATTTGCAAAGGGCACATTCTCCACGCAATGTCGGATACACTATTCGACAAATACCAAAGCATGGGATCGACAAGTGAGATTTGGACTGCACTTGAAGCCAAATACATGGCGGAAGATGCAAGTAGTAAGAAATTCACTGTAAATCGTTTCTTGAATTTCCGCTTGGTAGATGATAGGTCGGTCATTGATCAATTGCATGAGGTTCAACATGTAGTGAGTCAAATACATTTGCAAGGAATTCTTCTTGATGATTCTTTCATTGTACCTTCGATAATTGACAAACTTCCACCAACTTGAAAAGACTTTAAGAAAAGTCTCAACCACAAGAAAGAGGAAATGTATCTTGAAGATTCGGCTCAATGCCTCAGGATTGAGGAAGGGTCAAAGATAAGAGACAACAAAGAAGACAATGAACCTCTATCCTCTAAAATCTATTTGGTAGAAAATGTCAAGGATTCGAACCAACAATTGAAAGGCAATCGAAGAGAAACAAGAATCCCGAAAAGAAGTTCAATGAGAACATAAAAAGAAAGGGGTTTGTTTCAATTGTGGCAAACCTGGCAATTACAAGAGTGGGTGTCGACTTCTTAAAGATAAGAAGTCAAGTGCACCAATAGACAAAGAAAAGTTTGTGGCTATGATTTCAAAGGCAAATGTCCTTGAAGATGGTAATGATTGGTGAATTGACTCAAGTGCGACAAGACATGTCTGCAAAGACAGTAATCTATTTTCATCTTATTAAATAATTGATGATGGAAGTATGCTCTACATGGCCAATTCGTCGACAGCAGAAATCAAAGGAAGAGGAAAGGTGGAACTTGAATTCACATCTGGAAAATGTCTCACTCTAATCGAAGTCTATCATGTAACAGAAGTCAGAATGAATTTAGTGTCTGAAAGCATTCTTAACAAGAATGGCTTCAAACTCGTGTTTGAATTTGACAAGTTTATTCTTTCTAAAGGTGGTACTTTTGTTGGGAAGGGATACATGTGTGAAGGAATGTTCAAATTGAATATTAATAAAGTGAATGCCTTTGCTTATGTTGTTGACTCTTCATTATCTTTATGACATAGTCGCTTAGGACATGTTAATACTAAGAAAATGGATGATATGGTCAAATTAGAATTGATTCCTAAGTATCAACATGACTTGGTAGAAAAATGTAAAATATGCTTGCAAACTAAGATTATTACAAAGTCATTTCTTAAGGTATATTGGAAAAATAACTTGTTAGACCTAGTTCATAGTGACGTATGTGATATACATAATGTCCCCACTAGAGGCAGTAAAACGTACTTTGTCACTTTTATTGATAACTATTCAAAGTATTATTTTTATTATCTCCTTAGTCACAAAAATGAGGTTTTAGAAAAGTTTAAAGTGTATAAAACTGAAGTTGAAAACCAATGTGGATCAAAGATTAAGTGCTTAAGGTCCAATAGGGGTGGTGAATATTACTTTCCTGATTTTTGTGAATCGGAAAGCATTATTCATGTGACTACTGCCCCTTATACTCCACAATAAAATGGAGTAGCTGAAAGAAAGAATAGGACTTTAACTGAAATGATAAATGCAATGCTTGTAAATTCTTGTTTAAACAAGAGTTTTTGGGGTGAAGCCTTACTTACAGCTTGTCACATCTTGAATAGAGTTCCAAGTAAGAAATCAAATATAACCCCTTATGAAGTATGGAAGAAAAGGAAACCAAACTTAAGTTATCTTAAAGTTTGGGGTTGTAGGGCCATAGTTAAAGTCCCTAAGCCTAAATTAAGAAAGTTAGGAGAGAAGGGCATTGAGTGTATTTTATTAGGTTATGCTATTCATAGTAAGGCCTATAGGTTTCTAGTTATAGAACCTAATGATTTTCTTGAGGTAAATTCTATAATTGAGTCTAGAGATGCTATTTTCTTTGAAATAGATTTACTTCTATTCCAAAGGAAGTTGAGACTAGTACTTCCATGGAACTCCCTCTATAACTTCAAAAAGAAGTTAGCGAAACTAGTGAAATAAGAAGTAAAAGAAATAGAAAAGAAAATGAGTTTTGGTCCTGGTTTTGGGGTCAAGAGAAAAACTCAGAACTTCTATAATGTTAGACTTAAACATAGAAAGTGATCCTCAAACCTATGTAGAAGCCATAAAGTTACAAGATGCTGCTTTTTGGAAAAGAAACTATTAATGACGAAATGGATTCTATAATGGGAAATAAAACTTAGATATTGGTTGACCTACCACCTGTGTCAAAACCAATAGGTTGTAAATGGATCATCAAAAAGAAGATGAGAGTAGATGGATCAATAGAAAAGTTCAAGGCAAGACTAGTTGCCAAAGGGTTTACTCAAAAACCCGGTATTGATTACTTTGATACTTATGCTCCAGTTGCTAGAATATCTACCATTAGAGTATTGATAGCTCTTGCTTACATATACAAACTTTATATTCACCAAATGGATGTTAAAACTGCATTCTTGAATGGTGAATTGGATGAAGAAGTAGGGGTGTAAGCGAGCCAAGCCAAGCTGAGCTTGGCCCAGCTCGGCTCGGCTCATTAAGCTCACTACCTAAGCTCGGGCTCGGCTCGGGCTCGAACAAGGCTCGAGCTCGGCTTGGCTCGGTCAGGCTCGGCCAGGCTCGCGAGCGGCTCACGAGCCTTAACGAGCTTGTTAATGAAAAAACTCATACCCTAAATGAAAAAAATAGATCTGTATAAACTCATACCCTAAAAAAAACTGTAAAACTGAAATCAAAATCCCATAAAAAAAAAATCAACCCTAGATCTATTCAAAAACTTGTACCTAAAGAGCAAAAATAATCAACCATAAATGCAACAAAAAATAAACAAAGATGGCAAAATAAATCAGAGAGAGAGCAAAAAAACCAACCTCAAATCTTCTTCTTCTTCTTCTAGGCTTGGGTTTGCAAGAGAAATCACCTAAGAGAAGATATAAAAAGAATAAACCCTTTCTTATACTTCTTCTTCTTCAAAGGTTCGGTGAAAAGGGGGGTTTGAGGCTTGAGTTAGGCATGAGTAGATGGCCGGAGTGAGGGAGAAATCGTCGGACAAACAACACGGGTAGAGGGCCGGCGGCGGTGATTCCCCTATCTCTCTTTCTCTCTCTCTTTCTCTCTTAAACCCTCTTTCAGTCTTTTTTTCTAAAAAATAGGGAGAAATAGGGAGAAACCCTAATGTTAACATCATAAAAGTAACGTGCTCTCTTTCTCTCTTTGCGTTTTAACTTTTATATGAAGTGCTTTTTAATTTTTGTGTGTGATGGACACTCCACTATTATCTGATTCACCCCCCCTCTTGTCTTTAAATAAAAGGAATTATATACGAGCCGAGCCTAGCCTAGCTCGGGCTCGGCTCGTTAAGATTAACGACCCTGGCCAGCCGACTCGGCTCGTTAAGGATTCGAGCCGAACCCGAGCCAAAATTTGCACCCCTATGAAGAAGTATATATGGAACAACCAGAATGTTTTATATTATCGGGACAAGAGCATAAAGTTTGTAAACTAATCAAATCTGTATATGGCCTTAAGCAAGCCCCTAAGCAATGGCATGAAAGATTTGATAAAATTTTAGGGTCAAATGAGTATAGAATACAAGAGTCAGATAAATGTATTTATAGTAAATTTGAAGGTAATAAAGGTGTTATAATATGTCTATATGTTGATGACATGTTAATTTTTAGTACAAATATTGAATATATACAAAGTATTAAATTATTTTTTGTCTCAAAACTTTGATATGAAAGACATGGGTGAAACATATGTCATCTTGGGAATAAGAATCATAAGGAATAACAATGGTTTGATTCTAACCCAATCTCATTACATAGAAAATGAACTTAAAAGGTTTAATCATTTTGAGTGTTCACCTGCTTCAACACCTATTGATCCTAGTGGGAGGCTATATCCTAATCATGGTAGGATCATTTCCCAACTAGAGTATGCTAGTGCTATTGGTAGTGTCATGTATGCTATGACATGTACTAGACCAGATATAGCATTTGCAGTAGGTAAACTTAGTAGGTTTACCAGTAGTCCTGGTTTTGCACATTGGAATGCAATATATAGAGTATTTAAATACTTAAAGAGGACTATGAAATATGGTTTATGTTATAGTGGGTATTCAACAGTAATAGAAGGATGCACTGATGCCAGTTGGATAACTGAGCGTATAGACCATACGTCAATCGGTTGATGGATTTTCACTCTTGGTGGGGAAGCTACCTCTTGGGCCTCTAAGAAACAAACATGCATAACTACTTTTACTATGGAATCAGAGTTTATAGCATTGGCTGCATGTAGTAAAGAGGCAGAATGGCTTAGGAATTCAATATTGGAAGTTCCTTTATGGCCTAAACCAATGCTATCGATTTATGTTCATTGTGATAGTCAGGCCACACTATCAAGGGCATATAATCATGTTTATAATGATAAGTTCAGGCCACACTAACCAATGGGGTTGTAACTATTGATTATGTCAGATCAAGCCAAAATTTGGTTGATCCTTTGACTAAAGCTCTTGCAAGAGATTTGATGTGTAAGACATCAGTAGGGATGGGGTTAAAGCCATTAACCATTAGTCACCAATGATGGAGCCTCGACCCAACACTGGAATAAATATCAAGTCTTGAGTACAATGAGTCCAAGTACATCATATGGAGTGACTGCAAGCACTATAATATTCACTATTTTCATCCCAAGGTAAAGTGCTTGGTACTTGTAATGTTTAAAAGGGTAAGGCTGAACAAATGGGCTCTTAATAGACTTATAACATGGTGTTGAAGTGTTTTAGTTACAGAGACACTCTTAATAAGTCTACCTATGTCAGTGTGGGAGTGGTGCCGCTTCCTATGAGACTTGGCTAGTCTCTAGAGCGCTCATGAAACCAAGATATAGACACAAGGCCAATACATGTGTCGGCTCTTAGAAACTGCCTATAAAGACAAAATTTTATGTGTGAAGATGTGTCCGGCTAGCCGAATAGAATAGCTAGTTCAAAGATACGTCCACTATGCAATTCTGGTGAACTTTGATGTGTTTTCACTAAATGAAGGTTCAAATCGAGAGATACCTTCATTTATGCATAAGGTTTCCAAGACTAATGAGAAAGTTATTTTTATTTTGAAAATGGTGGGGGATTCTTAGAGATTTTCAAAGTGGTATTGGAAAATTGAATGAATTTTCACCAGTTTTTTTTTTTTTAAATTTTTTTCGAACAGGGTTGGTCGACCGAGTGTTTGCGGTCGACCTCGGACTGGTTACTGGAAACAAATAATAATAATTTCCAGAAAGGTGTGGCCGATCAACCGCGGTAGCCCTGGTCAACCGTGGCTCTTTGGATCGGAAAAAAATAAAATGTCCAGAAGCATGTCGGCGGGCAACCACGGTAGCCCGTTCGACCGCCGATGTTCGAAATTATATCCGTTGGGAGAAAATAGGGAGAAAATAGACATGGCTTTTCACATCCATTTTTCAAACTTCTTTCATGTCTTTTGCTTTCCAACAGTCATGGATGATTTTTAAACTCAAGGGACACTTTGTCAATGATTCAAAAACCTTTGAATCATGAAGAGTTGCGATCGAATGGTCATTATTCAAACCAATCCATGAGATGTCTTAAAGGGATGCTTCTCTTAATGAATAAACATCAAATGCTCTATAAAAGGAGCAGAAATCTGTCTTTTCAGAGATAGAAAAATAGTTATTGCGGTACTTTTATTTCTCTCTATCAATCTTCTACTCTCTTGTTTTTCAAGATAAGTTTTTCATTAAAACAGTGCACTAAAAGATTGTTTTCTGCATAAACAGTTTTAGTGATTTCTCTAAGGCTTGAAGTTCTTAAAAGGGCATTTTGGGTTAGATTCCACTTGTGAGATGCGTCGTCAAACATTTGTAGGATCTTCCTACAAGGCTTCATTATATCTTGGAGGCAATTCGCGAACCCCCTTTGCACACAACTGGTGGGGGCGAAATTTGTCTTAAGGAAAGCGATTACGCACCTTGAAGCAACTCTACAGAATTCTATTTTCTAGACATTCCCACCAACAATCTTTGTTGTTTTGCCTTATAGCAACACCTCCTAAACGGAGTTACTCCTTCATTACGTCCTTCGCTTGTAGGAACTCTACCCAAGACTTGATACCTTGCGTCGATCGTCCATCTCCTAAGAATGTAACGCTCAGGAATACAAGTTAAATGCTTCTCGTCAAATATGTAAAGGATATGTCAGCATAAAAGTCCGATAGTCTCAAACATCACTCAACTACAAGAAGCAATTACACATTCAGCATCACTGTACACAATCATATGCCTTTTAGTCTTATCAAAATCCTCACCCTTGTGTAATACCTTGTATGTTATCACGCTACCATTCTTACTAATCTTCTTACTTCAATAATTACTACTACCATTCACTTCGACCTGGAATAGATTGAAAATTATGTTGGTGTAGTATTTTCTAGCCTCTTTCTCCGATGGGTTACTTATTCTCATTGTAGCCTTTGAATTTTTTGACTTGAAATCATCTTCTGTTTCTTTCTTGCAATGATCAACAAGCGCTTTCTCATATTGATCTAAAAATTCATGCAGAGAAGTCTTTTGGTTTATAAAACCATCGAAGAAAGCGTTCATGCTTTCACTGCGCTGATTAGATTTCATGCCTGCAGTGAAGGTACCTCTCCAATATGCCGGCACCCAGTGAGTCCTCAACTCCCACATCTTAGCTAGAAAACCCCCTCACAAATATTATGCTTCTCTGTCATCATTTCCCATTCCACGTCACATTCATTATGCCACTCGAGTAGAACCAACGGTCGTAATCTCTCTGAAAATCACCTTTTGGATCTCCCATGGCTGCAAGATTCTCAACTAGATGCTTACCAAATGTGCCATAAACAGAACTGATGGCGAGTATTTGTGAAGACATTCGTAATTGCATTTTGCATCTCCAAGTTCATGTCTATAATGATAGCTCCTGGAGCTTTCCCATGCATGCATATCAGCCACTGCTCAAATAACCACGTGAATGTCTCCTCAGTCTCATCGGCTGGGAGTGCACATCCAAAAATGGTAAATTGCCCATGATGATTGACTCCTGTAAATGGCGCGAATGGCATTGAATACTGATTAGTCTTGTATTTCACATCGAATACTGATTAGTCTTGTATGTCACATCGAATACAGTAACATCACTGAAGGACCCATAAGAATCTCTCGCCCTTGCATCAGCCCAGAACATTAATCTCAATGTCCCCCCTTGTCCAACTCCAAAAAAAAAGAAGTCAGGGTCTTCTGCTCATTTCTGTTGGAGACGGTTTTCCAGTATCACAGTGTCTTGGTCCATATTATTTTTACTCTTTACTTTCAAATGAGAATGCACTTGGGTTGCTTTGAGAACACCATGTGCTCAATCCGATAGAACATTAGTTGTCCTTACAACACCAGAAGGCCGCATTCCCATAGCATGGAAAGAATCTATCAAATTCTTATAAGTTTCTGTCTTATGGACCTGATTATGGGAACGATGCATGCTTCTTCTAGGTATAGAGGTAAGTTTATGGGAATGTTTGTCTTTAAAGACTGACACTATCCATTTCTCATCTTTTTTATGACCATCTTCGCTTCACATCCCACTCTGACAGTGCGACGCTCTTTCACCTCTCTACCAGTCAATCTCTTGTCCTTAGAATCTTTCCTTCCCTGCTTGTCACACACAAACTTCCTAGATATCACTACGTGTGTTTTTGTCGACTTCAATGTACTTGATCTTCATATCCCAAAACCTTTACCGAACCCATATGCGCTATAAGAGTCATAGGCATCCTCACTTCTTTCAAACACCCGGTCGACATACGGCTTATTCTCTACACTCTCCTCGTCTTTCACATCATTTAAATCTTCCCCCTCATCATTCAGAATTAACCCGTTTTCATCTACATCATTGATTGTTAACCTACAAGATTGGGACATAACGTCATCAACAAACCCTGGCGACGGAGCACCAACTTCTTCCATAGGAAACCTAGAAGTTGGCGACAAAGAATCAGCCATTACTTGTACCTTAACAGAACAAGAAAAATAATTCACTGCTCATTCTATTTTATTAAGAACTTGTAAACAAGAAAGAATAAGGAAGATCTACAAGATTCTTTCTTGAAAATGCAAGTGAAATGTAGAAACAAAGTCTAACAAGAATGAAAATGATATCATAAACTAATTCTAACAAGAAAATGAAATGTAGAGTTGTAAAACTAGATCACCCACCACTTTCGAATGATACAAAAATACCGCGTTATACAGAAAATTCAAATGGATACCATGTTCATGCCATAAATATAAAGCATCGTTTTTATTTTTTTGAAAGATAAACAAATGTCAAAACAACCAAAAAGGTTTTACAGATAATTAACTCTAGTTTAGTTCATCACAGTTTCCTCATGCAACAAATTTTTCAGATAACACATTTCATAAAACACATTAGAAATACACCAAAAACTCTTACTCAAATCCTTATTTCCTGAATAATACAACAAAAATCCAAAATTTCTACAAACCATAGAAATCACAGAAATCACAAACAATAGAAACCACAAAAACCCTTGAAATCACAAACAATAGAAATCACAAATCCCTTTTTTTGCGAAAATGTTGTGGAAGAAAACCCTACAAATCATTAAATCACAAACCATAGAAATCCCATTTATGGCAAAAAACCTACAAATCATGAATACAAATCATGAATGAAGATACCTTGTGTGGCTGAAGACTTTTCACCGAGAGGAAGAAGAAAGATGGCTAGAAACCTTGATCCATCAAGCCTCATATTTTATTCTGTCGATAAAAGCTAAATTGTTGATTTTTATAGTCGTTTATCCTA
Organism: Tasmannia lanceolata; assembly: GCF_043159265.1. Lineage (NCBI taxonomy): Eukaryota > Viridiplantae > Streptophyta > Magnoliopsida > Canellales > Winteraceae > Tasmannia > Tasmannia lanceolata. The sequence goes on along the minus strand of NW_027518714.1, from coordinate 43,779,476 downwards.
TAGATGATACAACCTTTTGGAATGGGACCAGGACAATTTGGGTTCCCACATAATGGTCTACATGCTTAACGGTCACGATTATATTGATTGTTAGATGTCAGCCTAGTCAGATTTAGTTATAGTCAACTCACAACGATAACTTCTCAAAGAAGTCACTTTTAAGACCAATGGTCAAAGGCTAATTTTGGGTCTTACAAGGGAACATAGGAGTGTGTATGTGAGATCAAGAATACCGTTGATCTTGCGGAACATATTAAGGCAACCCACATGGTCTTAGTCCCATATCCAATGGACATCCTGGTCCAGCTTCTTTGATGGAACCTCAAACGAGGTTTCACCCAAGCATGACAGGTCCAGAGCTTAGGATCATCCGAGTGTAAAAGTTGTTGGAGATTTTCAAAATAAAGGTGTTTTTGAAAAAGGGATATTTTGAATTTTGGAAATTGCGTGTTTTTGAAAGAAGAAGTACTTGTGGATAAATTAAAAGTTCAGTCCCGCATTGGAAAATGATAGTCTTTGAACCTGGTTCTATCAACTTCCATCCAACCAAGAGAGGCACCTACGGCAAGGGAGGAGATCATTCCCCCAACAAGCCAGTTGGTGAGAAGGAAGTCAAACTAGCCGAAAGCCAGAGAGAGAGAAAGGCAAAGGTATCCCATAAATAGAGAATTAATTCCCCAATTTATAGGACTTGATACCGTACGGAGCCACTGTCACAACGTATAGCGTACCAATAGGAAATAATCCTACCTCTCCCTGCCCCTTGTAGGGCCACCATCCCTGGAGGAGAGAAAGGGATCACGCTGGACCCCTCTGGCGTACCTCTAGGATGGCGCGGACAAGAGTTAATAAGTACCACTTACTCTTTTCACTTGTTTTAAATTCAAATGCCTTTTGCAAATTGTGGGACCAAGAGGACAATGCAACACACAATCACACACTTGCGCGACCTGGGCAATGGCCTGTAGAGAGCTAGTGGCGCACTTTGCATTTTGCATGTATGCCTCATAGCAGGGAGCGTTTGATGTGATCGGATGAGATTGCTCTCGAGTGGTTGTGATCTGGACCGTAAGATCGTGCTTAGGTGTGCTCTAATGGTTAGATTTGATCGGGTACGATCCGAGCTGCAAGATCGCATGGTAATCGTAAGTGCTCGATCAGGTGCAATATGGACGGCAAGATCACAACTAGTTGCGTACCAGCGACCTAATGCCGATCGGGAGTGATCTGGACCATGGTTGGTGACCGAACACGATTTAGCAATCAAATGACCGTTACGGGGGGTGCTTTACACTTGCCCAGAGTCCTGATCTGAGTCGATTTGGGCCATAGAATTGTGATCATGAAATTCCAAAGAGGGTGTATTTCAAACAGAAAAGACACCAGAAGGTCTATCTAAAAAGACCAAAAACTCACCACTTGCAGAGAGAGAGAGAGAGAGAGAGAGAGAAACGAAATTCCAAATGGAGACTTTCAAATTTAGAAATTTTAAACTACTTCTACATTCTATTGAAGGCTTTCCAAGCTTTCTTTGTCATTGTTTTGAAAGTTTCTCTCCAGCTTTCTATCATTCCGTAGAAACAAAAATTGGTATCTCATATACTTGCAGGTTCCAACGGTGTTTTCGAGTATGTTTCCGTTTGTGCATATGTCAACAAACTTCAATAGATATTCTACTCAGTTTCATTGGGTTTTGGATGCTAAATTATCAATTTAACAGTGGGTGAAGGCGAATATTGTCTCATGGAAAGCAACCACGGGTGATTGCACGCATCCGGAGGGAATTAGTCCCACTCTACAAAGTGGGGTAGGGACACCCTACGTCATTGAAAAAAAAAAAAAAGCAACTACCAGCCTTGAAGCAACTCACTACATTTCCATCCCCTTCACCAAAAACAGTGATTTTCTTTAAACATTTTTCATAAAAAAGAAAGGTAGACCACTTCCTGTGTGTGGGGACTCATTTTTTTTTTTGGAAGGAAGAACCCAAGTAGGTTCCACTATTTCATGTCAGGCAAGTACCATCGCTTCCAACAACCCAAAAAGTGGGGGACAGAACATTTTCACAGTGAGATAATAAAACAATTGCACAAGTCACGGAATGAAACTTAGAAGATTTGAAACTACCAAGGCATTGAAATAATCCCCCACCAATGAAGTTCATAAGTCTAAGCAGATAAAGATAATTTTTTTTCACTTTTTTGTTTAATAAAGTTAGAAAAGAAAACGACAACTTTTTAAAATATATTTTTGAGATCTTATGTGGCTATAAAGGTTTCTTATATGATGAATGCGTGATGAAAAATATGAGCAGGTAGATGATGGAAAATATGAGCGGGTAGATGTACAAGTGGGGCCTATTTATTCAACAATCCAAACCATTCATGGCAATACAATGCATCCAAGATGCGAGTGATCATTCCCCAATATTAAAACATAAATAAATAAATTTAACATAATCTAGCACAAATTTAATAAAAATAAAAATGACAACATATTGTGATAAAATGGTAAAAATGTCTATATATTTCATAGAGAAAACATTTCCTACACACTTGTGCAGGTAAGTTACCTACACACTAGCTTAAAATACAGTGGGGGCTCACATTGTTTGGGTGATCCAAACCATTCATTTGAATGGTCCTCACAGAGATAGGGTGTCCACAAAAAATCAGATCCATAGGATCATCCCAACCCTACAATTTGTGGAGGTAAAATGGACGTGTATAAACCTTCACAAATTAGTCCATTTTTTGCCTCCATAGTTTGAATGGTTAGGATGATCCTATGGATCTGAGTTTTTGTGGACACCCTATCTATGTGAGGACCATTCAAATGAATGGTTTGGATCACCCAAACAATGTGGGCCCCCACTGTATTTTAAGCTAGTGTGTAGGTAACTTACCTACACAAGTGTGTAGGAAATGTTTTCTCATATTTCATGTGTTTTTATGTCTCTGCAAGTAGGAGAAAGTGGGGGCCCACATGATTTCTAAACTCGAACCATGTTATTTTTGGGCCGGGTCGATGTTGGTCGGATAAAACCCGACCCAAGTTGCAACCTTAGGTTTACAATTACCAACAATCAAGATCTGAGTCAATTTGGAACGTAGAATAGCAATTGGGCACGGTCTAACAGTCTATAAGAAGTTGTATTTCAAGCAGAAAAGACACCATAAGGTTTATAAAAGGATAAAAAACTCACCATTTGTAGAGATATACGAAATTCCAAGTGGACTTTGAAATTTAAAAATTTCAAAGCACTTCTACATTCTCTTGAAATCTTTCTAAGCTTTCTTTACCAAATAACAGTAGATTTTCTACCAGACTTCATTGTATCTTGAGGACAAATTTACCCTTGTTGCACATCAATTTAAATGTTGGTGGAGCGACTATCATCTTAAGCAAAATGACTATAATAGCGGGCCTAGAAACAACCCATTCCATTTCGATCCTCTTCACTATTTTCAAACAAAGTGAGTTTCTTTTAACATTTTTCATAAAAAGAATGGTAGGCCATCCGGATCCTGTGGGTGTGGTGTGGGGCAATTTTGAGGCTTCTGCTCGCTCATTTTTTTTGGAAGTAAGAACCGAAGAGGGTGGCCCTATTTCATGTCAGGTATGTGCCATCGCTTCCAACAACCCAAAAAGTGGGGGACTGAACTTTTTTACATTGAAGTAATAAAACAACTGCAGAAGTCACAAATTGAAACTTAGGAGATGAAAGTACTGAAATAACCACAATGAATGAAACTACTAAGGCATTGAAATAACCCCAATGAATGAAGTCCAGAAGTCTAAGCAGATACATATTCTAGATCTTATATCGCTTTAACGGCTTCCTGATGAATGTGCAATGAAAAATATGAGGGGTAGAAGTATGACTGGGGTCTATTTATTCAATAATCCAAACCATTCATGGTAATTCAAGGCATCCAAGATGCGTGTGATCATTCTTCACTATTAAAACATAAATAAATAGATTTAAGGTAGATTTAACATAATCTACTACAAATTTGATAAAATAAAAGTAATAATATATTGCTATCTATAAAATGGTAAGAAAGTCTATATACTGAGAAGAGTTTTTCTGTTTGCACATAGGTGCACGTACTTCAAAAAGTATAGTGAGGCAGGGCTACATGGTTCGAAGATCCAAACCATTCATTTTTTGGATCATGAGTTAGATAGACTACTGAACTCAACTCAACTCAACTCAACTCAACTCAAGCCTTTGTCCCAAACTAGTTGGGGTTGGCTAAATGAATCCTTTAGATTTTTTTTTTGAAATGAATCCTATAAGTTAGAATACTGTTCCTTGAAAATCATCTCCATAGGATGATCCTAACCCTCCGATCTGCAGAAACACAACACATTGTAGAAACCTCTATGAGTATGAGTAGGACCGTTAGGATCATCATCAAAAGATGAATTTCCGAACACGACCTATCTAAGTCGAGTCCCAACAAATGAATGGTTTAGATCATAGAGCCATGTGGGCCCTACTGTATTTTTTCTTTTAGAATACTTGCCCCTACATTGGGTCACCATGTGACATTTTGTTCTGATAAGAGTTATATGGCGAGATACCGAGATAAAATGGACTATGCTTTGTTGGGAATGATTGTTCATCTCAGCTTCTGAATCTCATAGCCCCCACCACCCTTCCATAATTCTCAACCCTCACTGGAGTAAAAAGTAAAAAAATAATGAAGCAAGAAATAAAGAAGTTGAAAGATTGAGAGCATCTGTCCAAAGCAGTTTTCTTTATGTGTGGGTTGTCCCCATGTTGAGGGCCAACTTCCATGTGCACTTAATTGTTTCTGGCTCCTACACTCTTTAATTATATCTGCATCCTATCTTCTTGGCTCCTCTATGTTTTCTTCTACTTTTCTATTATTATTGTTTCTATCTCACATCATATAACAAAGAGCAACACTCTTCCCATTGATAAGAGTGAGGTGGGTTTGTTACAACATTGAACAAGATTTCTAGATCTATAGAGCATTGCTTTATGGTCTTGCTACAGAGAGGAATGGCTCTCCTTTATTTCATTGCAATAGTCCCATCCAAAAAGATACAAAATTTTGGGTGACTTTTCAGGATTTGCTCACTTCCCAATGCTAATGCTTTCTTAGCTCTGTTTGTGAGATTGCTGGGGCCTTTGTATTTTGTATGGCCAGGGGACAAGTGGGTTATTATTCTCTGACGGGTATTTGTTAGTTTTCATCCCTTTGGTTGATTTTGAGATGGGTGTTTGTGGTGGGGGTGTTGGGAAAGTAGAAATGGAAGCAGAGTATGTCCTTTCCCTTTCTTGGATTTCTTGGTTAAAAAGGCTTCAATGTCTTTTGCTTGTTCCATTACTGTGTAGATACTAGATAGATGGTAGGGTTTTTCTTGTTCTAGAAATGGAATCTGGGAATGGGTTTTACTCTACTGATGAGTTCCAATTGGATCCCAAGTGGTTAATTGATCCTAAGCTTCTCTTCGTCGGGCCGAGAATTGGAGAGGGAGCTCATGCCAAAGTCTATGAGGGAAAGTAAGTCTGAAATATTCCTCTTTTTCTATAGTTTTGGTAGTCTGATCTAGTTTATCTTTTTTTGTACTTTAAATTATCTGGAAATTTAATTTAAGTCTAACAATTAAGTAGTAGTTTTTTGTGGATTATAGAAATGCAAGGTCTGATTGTGCTCACAGATTTTTTACTGGATGCTTTTCAGATACAAAAACCAGGATGTTGCTGTTAAAATTGTTCATAGGGGAGACACCCCTGAGGAGGTCGCTAAGAGAGAGGGTCGGTTCGAGAGGGAGGTTGCAATGTTGTCTAGAGTTCAACACAAGAACTTGGTGAAGGTTGGTTTTCAGATCTTTGCAAATATAGCTGGAGTTTAACTGAATGTAGGGACAATGAGAATTAGTATATAGAGTTAGTGCCTTGCATCTCTAACTATATTGGTAAAGAACTATGCGAGAAATTCGTAACTGGAAACGATTTTTAGTGACCAGTATGTTTTTATTATTGGAATAAAATGTCCTCCCCCTCCACCGCCCACACCTCCCCTCCCTCCCCCCCCCCCCCCCCCCCCCCCCCCCACACACACACACACACACCCACACCCCATTTAGATGTACGGAGCCTTACCCCTGCTTTGCAGAGAGGCTGTTTCCGTGACTCAAACCCATGACCATCACGTCACAATGGAGCAACCTTACCGTTGCGCCAAGCCTCACCCTCTATTTAAGGACTTTATGCAAAATTGGTAACTAGTTAAGGATTCCGGTTAGATGATCTATTCATATTAGATGATGTAATGGGTTGTTTCGTGGTTAGGGATGTTCACACTGGTACCTTATTTCCATATGTGACAGACATCTAACGAAAATATATTGTACTGACAGTTTATCGGGGCTTGTAAGGAGCCTGTCATGGTGGTAGTGACCGAGCTTTTATTGGGTGGGTCATTGCGGAAATACATGCTGAATATAAGACCGAGGTGCCTGGACATGAGTGTGGCTGTTGGTTTTGCACTTGACATTGCTCGAGCCATGGAATGCTTACACTCTCATGGGATCATCCATCGCGATCTGAAACCTGGTAATTTTTCTAATGATGCCCATTTATTAATTATGAAAGGGTCCATCAGAGGGCTTGTGCCTACTAGTATTATTTAGAAACAAATATGTGTGACATCACTGTATGCAAATTGTCTAATATATATTTTTCATGTTATAATTATGTACAAGATACTCAGATACTTCAATATTTATCCATTCATTTATGGAACATCGTATCCTTTCTCTGTTGCTTATATGTCATGAGAAAGAAATTCCTTTGTAGAAGTGAATAAAATCAGTTGTATTGGACTGGCATCTTTGGTGTTGGTCTGTAAGGTCAAAAGTCAAGACGGCAACTTGTTAGGTGCATAGAGATAATTATTTTTGCTTCTACTTATTTTCAAAGTATAGATAGGTCTATTTTTGTGCGAGTGGCATGTTTTTTCTATCCCAAAACAGTCTTTATTTTTCATCTTGAACTTTTCCACAATGCAGTGACATACATGAGGTTTCGCCTTGCTTTCATCCATGTTATCATTTATTGACCATGCAATACCAGACAGACTAACTTGAAGCATTTAGAAATACTGTAACACTTCAAGTGTCTCACTATAGGTTTGGTGTAACAACATTATCCCTTTGGTATGTAGGGCACCTCTGTACATTGCATATCTTGATTTCTTTTGTTGCTAAGGGAACTTAATGCTTTTACAGATCTAGGATCTGACTTAAGCTATTTATTGACTTAGGAAGTGTACAGTTCCGCAAACATATAAATGGTAATAAATAGATAAAGACAGTCATAAGAACAGAGTGATGGTAGAGATAAAATTTAACCCTAGTTGAGCAACTTTCTAGTTCTCAATAAAATTCATGGAGATAGGAATCAGACCTTCCAAAACTGTTGCTTAAAAACATCCCAGTCCTTCATAGTTCCGATGCTTATCCTTTTCATGTTTGTCACAAAATTTCAGGCAGTAGGCCTTGCCCCACATATTTGAATCACAGTTGCACTCCAGTGTCTCCTATTTAGCATAATGATTTAGGCATGATAACAATACCATAGCATGCTCGGTTTGTCAAGACATTGCTATAAATGGGCTTCACCAAAGTCTTTGAGAATCAACAGGTGCAGCAGTTGGTATTTGTCCTCCCACGGAAGAATAAGTGGTGCTCAAAGTGAACTACTCTTTCTTTGGGTAATAACACATAGGGCTTATAACTAGTCTTAACTCTGGGAGGTAGGGAGAGGACGAAAAAGTCAACATAAGAAATATTACGAGGGGAATGGAAACTGATAGAATCAGTGTTACAAGAGAAGGGATAGTGACCCTAGTCAACAGCGATTTCTCAAAGTTGCATTCTTAGCCAATGAATCCATATTTGACACAATCTCTTTTCCTAATCAAGCAGAACTTTTTTGTAGAAAATGCTAAGTTATCTACATAGAAATGATACCAGTTTATTACAAAATAGGCATATAATGCCATATTTTTGAAGTATGATGAACTCTCAAGTAACTAATTTCATGACTATGTTACTTGCTTCTCTAATGTATGTGGGAGATTCTAAATTTCTAACAATACTGGTAGAGGACTATATTTGCTCAATATATAGATACATTAGAAAAGAAAGTGCTGATTTGAAGAGATAAGACCCTTTAACTTCTTTTTTTAAGTTTGTTTAGTTCATTAAATTCTCAATTCATAATGTTCCCTTCAAAGTCTAGTAGCATTATTGTTCATGAGTTAATGTTCCTCGGTCTTCATTGAATTCATGTGGCACGCCAGCTTGATAAATGGGTATACCACTATGCTTGCCTTGTGGAAAAGACACCAGCAAAGTCTGCTGTGTGGGATTCCTTGAACAATTGCCATTGGAATCGAATTTCAACCGTCTGGTAAGGGGAGCAACTAGGTGACCTTGCTATAGCTAGTATTGATAAGTGTGGAAGATTCCCCTCCAGTCTATTAGTTAATGCCCTTTCAATACCTTGTTATGATGATTCTTATACCAATCCGAGATCTGTTGGGATGTGTAATCACTTACGTATTCCTTTCACTCTAGATTCTCCACAACGCCGTGGAAAATAAAATGTCTCATTAGTATTTGTGCATTGAGCTTCAATTAGTTGATAGTTGATACTGCCTTTCCAAAAGTCAATAGAAGTGTTAACAACTGTTATATTGATAAGAAACACGAAATTGTCCAAAGAAGAATGGCTTCTATGCTTTGATTGAGGACATCATAAGATGGATACGTTAAGGACCGAACACCCCCCCCCCCCCCCCCCCCCACACACACACAGCCAGCCAGCCACACCCACCACCACACCAAACCAAAAAAAGAAGGAAAAGGCTATTGATTCTTGCACTACCATGTTTTACTACTTGCACAAACACAGCTTGTCCTTTCTTTTTTAATTGGCTTCTGAGAGTTTTTTGGAACTGTAATAACTAATAACCTTTGATGGCTGTTTAAAAAATAAAGACAAGCTGAGTTTGTGCAATTATTAGAACATGGTAGTGCCAACATCACTAGCCAAAAAAAAAAACTCATTGGAGCAATGTTCCCTTTTACTAACTGGTCACCTACGACACAAATTCTTGTGCTTGATATAGATTACCCTGGTTCCAAATATTAGAGCGTGACTGCTAGGATCCTGATCCTGGAATCTTATTATAGAAGCATTTAATTGAAAAGCATCATTTATATTCTGTTAAAAAATGTTGGTTTCTGGTCTAGAACATAGGTATGAATAAGCCAACACTTCGAAACAGACCTCTACACCTTGGGGTTCAAACTGTTTGATCCCTATAGAAGCCGGAAAGTCACCCGAAAGAATCTTGCCCTCACAAAAGGGGGTTTGGATCCTAAATATTAGATAATGAGCGTTCCTTGTAAAAGGCTTTAAGGTTTGGATCCTAAATAGTAGATAATGAAATCAACGTTCCTTATAAAAGGCTTTAGTAAACAATTGTCAGCACTCGAACGTAAGATTGAAATCCTACCTATTACTTGTTGTGGGGTGAAAACTCAAAAATGCCTCCAGCACTTTATCAGATAGACCTGCCTTGCATGTTGAGATCCTGCTCTTTTGATCCCAAGTTATCAAGGTAATCACTGTCATTGTTCTTTGGGATTCATAGCTCTTGTAAAGCTGAATGGATTGTGGGAAAGCATTGAGCTAGCCCTATGCGATGTGTCCATCGACCCATCCAAATTAGAAACCTTTGTCCATATGGGATCCTCAACCATAAGCTGGGTTAGACATATGAAAGGCGCACTAAACTATTCCAAATTACTGAAGCAATACTTCTTCAGCCAATAACATAAGCTTTGCTTCTCATATCTAGCTCAGAGCATTTCAATCTAGAATTCTGAATTAGCATAAAGATCCTTTACTATCACTTCCCTAGGTTGACAATTTGTGTCATTGAGGTTTCTAGATGCTTCGAGTGTGGTGAGGAAGGACTCAAATCTACAGATTGTAGAAAACCTAACATCAGAGAAGGAAAATAATTGCTTACTGAAGGAGGCGACGAAGACAATGATCAGTTAGTTGATGGATAAGATACAAATGGCAATGAAGAGTTTGATTATGAAATTGAAGATGCCATGCACAAGAGTTTGATCACACACTGGTATGAAGATGCTAGGGATTGGCTTTTTAACAATGTATTTCATGCCACTTGCACTAATGGAGGATGGGTTTGGAAGATAATCATTGATAGTGGCACTTGCGAAATATTATATCACGAGAGGCAGTCACTAAACTGGATCTGAAGGCTGTAAAACATCTACAACCATGTAAGCTTTCTTGGCTGAAGAAAGGCAGTGTGGTACATGTTACTTAGCATTTTTGGTTATCTGTTAGCAATAGTTATTTTGATAAAGCTTGGTGTGATGTTGTGAATATTTATGCATGCCATATCTTATTTGGATGACCTTGGTAGTTTGACAACAAGGTCATCGATGATGGATGGAAAAATACCTATACATACCGTCAATAAGGACCATGAGAAAATGATTTTAGCCACATCCGAAGAGGACATTGCACATATGACTAAAAATGCATAGGGTGTGAATTTATTCTATTGCTAATTTTGGAAGAAGTGGAGGAGAGTGATATAATGTATGCCTTGGTTTCTAAGGGTAATCTCAAGGAGCTAACTCTCCGGATGCAGTCCAGCCCATTTTGGAAGAGTTTAGTAATGTAATGCCACAAAATTTAGCTCCTGGATTACCTTGTACGAGGAATATCCACTACAACATTGATTTGATACCAGGAGCTAGCTTGCCCAATAAATTCCACTACCCTATGAGTCCTAAAAAGCATGAGGAGCTAAGTATATTGTGGTTGATTGTTCCTTCCCTATTTCTATGGGAGATTTGGAAAGACAAAAAAAAGGGAATTGGGTAATCTCATTTATAGTTTTCGTAAAGCTTTGGAAAAGATCGGGATGGATTTTATTGCTTCTCAACCTGATCAAGCTCAACTTTGTTGGTAGCTCTATGGTAAACTCAGCACTTGCAAAGTTGATGGCATTTATAGGAATGAGAAGTGGAAGTCTTGAATGTTTTCCTGGTTGCGTATCAAGGACTGGAATGAAGCGAAGGTGAACACTCTTCTTTGTGTATGCTGTCTTGTTGGACAAATTCAAATAATTTAAATAGAAAAGTCAAAGATGCTTTTGGTTTGTGTTTAAAATTTGGAGGGAAGATTCAATTTAAAGTTCTCCCCCTCCTTCTTTCAAAAACTAGAATCAATTGCATGAATGGGGACTTGAACCCAAGACCTTGATATGTGTGTGAACATTGTGCTCTCTAAACCAAGGTAAAACAAATAGTCCCACATAGGAGCTTGAGAGAATTTTTCTCATCCATATAAGATGGAGAGTTGGAGAAAGGCTTGAGCCTTCAAGGGGCTTTAGAATTTGTTGGGTCTTGGGCTTTTAGAAGAGCACAAGCCCATGTGTAAAAAACACGCGCCTCGCCTCGCCGAGCCGAGCCGTGGCCGTGGTCCGAGGTCCAGGTCCGGGTTTGGGTTTGGGTTTAAATGAAAAGGTTATTTTATTGCAAAAAACCGTTTTAATTTTTACCCTTTGGTTTTGATATGGACCTTAATTGCAAAGAACCGTTTAAAATCTCAACGGTCACAAAAATGACTGTTGGGAGAAAAAACGTTACTGGCCTTTAAGGGTGTGTTTTAATGGTGGCTCTCCCCAACAGACACTTTCTGGTCTATAAAAGGGGACGAGACAGATTGTTTTGAACACAGAAAATTACACAGACGTTTTTGCACATTCTGAAATTTATAACTCAAGGCTTTCTGTTCTGTTCTTCTTCCTCCTTCGTTCCGTTCATTCTGAGCACAGTTCCGTTGGTGATTCTGGGTGGACCAGTCAGCCAGTGCACGTGGACTGGGGCCAATTTCGGTTGTTTTATCTTGGAACGTCGGTTCGCAAATCCCGGTTGCACCGGTAGGGTGCGGATACGATTCTTAAGGAGAGTGACCAGTGGCACGACTCAGCCTTATTCTTTTCAATCCGATTTCCAGTGGGTTTTTTCAATCAAACAGATAAGTTCTATTTTTTTTTTGATTTCCAAACAGAAAGAGTTTTTTCATTTCAAATTGCAGATTTTTTGGGTTCGAATAAACCATAGATCAGATCCATATTCTAAATATATTATTTTCCAACATGTCTTTATAAGTGATATAGGTGGCATGCTATTAGTTGAGGGGGATTCTACAATGTTTGCTATGTAGTCTTTCTGACATCGTAGACAAGATCTTAGATATACATAGCGGCCTGTTATTTCTTTTCGGAATGTTTTGGGAGAAGCAAATGAGGGGCTGAGTCCTTATCTAGAAAGGTTCTAGATAGGGATGTTTGGAGTCTGGGCAGTTTATACCCTTCCATAATTCTTATGTTCAATAAAGTTTTTATTTATTATTAAAAAATAAAAAGGACTTTGTTGTGTTGGTTTGACGGAGGGGAAGCTTTGCCCTTTTTGTTCCTATCTCATTTTATTGAGTTTCGTTTTCCATCAATAATGAGATAATGAAATGTAATTAACGTTGCAGTGTAATAAACTCACCCAAAACTATTCTCCCTAACTCTTTGAACCCGAGGATTAGAACAATTTTATCACATACTACTTTGAGGGAACTTGCTACCGAAACCTTGTCCCTTGTTATGCAATATGCAGAGTTTGAGAATCCAACAGCCTCAAGTGCTTCTTGTGTCACAAAAGAAAAGACCACAAAGTTTCCTTTTTTTTGATGGGTAAGCTAGACCACAAAGTTTCCTATTCTACCTTAGGACAATGGAGATGATAGACACTGAGTTCCGTCATGAACTTGACCACTTAACTCTGCATCCTCGTTCTCTGAAATGGGATGTATTATTACTTTTTTAGCCATTCAAAACTTAGACTAGAAGCTTACACACCTAAACACCGGCTCCCAACACCACCACTTCTTACAAGTCGGATTTACCCTTTGCAAACCTCAATTTGGAACCACGAGTCCATGATCTAGGAGCAGACTTGTGTAATGAGCATACTCCCACCATTCTGAGGAGCATGCTCCCTCCGTATCAGGAACATAATCCCGCTCCTTAATGGAAAATGGCCCTTCCATATAGTATGAACTAGTGGACCATCCGTGCGATGAACGGGTGGTGCACTTGATACCTCCATTTTGTTAAGGGAAAAACTATATTTTTGTGATATCGAATTAAGAATAAAGAAAACCCTCTTAAATTAACATAAGAGATTTAGAATACCCATGAAAAAAGAAATTAACTAAAAGATCTAGAATGCCCACGAAAGAAAACGAAGTAAAAATGTGCGATTAAAATCTTTGTCTAAAAACCAATATAAAAGAAGCTATAAAGAAATAAAAACCAATATAAAAGAGGCTATAACTGTAGACATGATCAGTGGATTGAAAACAGGATTCTCAGGAAAAAAAATATAGTGGGCCCGCCTTTTGGATGATCCAAGCCATTCATTTGTTAGATAGGACAGATGAAATGGTGGTTCCCTTCATTCTTCACCGCAGGTGTGATTAGTGGATCAAAAACATAATCCTCGGACAAAAAAAAAAGTAGAATCCACCCCCCCCTATTTGGATAATTAGATGATCCAAGCCATTCATTTGTTAGATAGGTCGAAGCTAAAAATCTATGAAGGGATGATCACAGCCCTTTCATTCGTGGCAACCCCTAAAATCTCCACCGTACATGTGCTTCTAAATATTTTAATTTGTGGTGGTCCCGTTCAATCTCGATCGTCGATGTGCTTCTATGAGTAATGAGATGTGACTTGGTGACCATCGCGATGGGATTCAAAGTGAAAGGGGCAACAGTTACGCCCCATGTTTAATCTTGATTCGTTGATCATATAAGATGAGGACAAGTGCATCGATCGGATGATTTAGATTGTTAGATTGATCGACATACACTTTAATTCATACACTTTAATTCACCCAATGGTGTGGCTCAATTGTAAAAAGCTCCTTACTTTTGCAAGACAACAGAAATGGTGAGCCCCTTCAATCTCCAGTGTAGGTGTGATTAGTGGTTCAACACAGAATGCTTAGAAAAAGGTAGAGTGTTGACATCCTATTTGGATGATCTAAGACATTCATTTGTTAGCAAAATTGTTTGGTTGAAATTTGCTCTATTTGGACCCATGTTTAATCTTGATTGGTTGATCATATAAAATGATTTGGATCGTTTGATCGATCGATCGGTATACACTGTAATTCACCCAATGGTGTGGCTCAACCGTAAAAAGCTCCTTTTGCAAGACAACTGAAATCGTGAACCCCTTCAATTTCCACCGTAGGTGTGATTAGTGGTTCAACACAGAATGCTTAGAAAAAGGTAGAGTGGGGACCACCTATTTGGATGATCTAAGACATTCATTTGTTAGCAAAATCGTTGTTGAAATTTCCTCTAGGGCAGTGATATTTTCCCTTCCTCTGATGGATACCCCTCCCCTTGCTTTTGGAGTTAACGGTTGCTCCTCCACCCCTTAATATATCCTAACGATGTATGTTTTTTTTTTTTTTGGGGGGGGGGGGGGGGGGGGGGGCGGGGGGTGGAATATCGCTGCCCTATTAAAATGGTATTAAGATAGGGAAGGTATATCTTAAGTGATTTAGCAAAATCGTGAAAGAGATGTAGAATAAGAATTGCCTATTAAATTCGTTTTTAAGGAGAGAGAGAGAGAGGAGAGATTTTAGGAGAGAAAAGAGAGGAGAGAGATTTTAGGGAGATCTAATGACTGATTACATAAAAAAAATCATGTTCATCATGATCCAATTGCACTCGTCATATCCTGGCCGTTCGATCATCAGATTGGAACAGGATCATTACTCATCTTTTTTTCTAGGAAATGACATTCATCGCCTTTTCTTCTCCAGGCCATGCCTTGTAGAGTATAATTCGGAATAAACATCCCACATGTAAGATTACGAACTGCAAAAATCAAAGGTCTAGTTAAGTTTGGCAACCATTCATGGAAGGGATATTGCGTTGATTTGGTGAATAGAATAAAGAAGAAAAGAAATCGAAGAATCGTGTTTGGCAAAGCTGAACTAGAAATAAGAAGGTAGGCGATAAATTAGGGAAGGTAGGCGATAAATCGAAAATCTCAAAATATCAAAGGAATTTGTAAAAAAGTTGGAGAGAGGAAATTGGAAATAATCTGGAAATTGTAGTTTTTATGCATGTTTTCCCTAAGAGAAAGTAGGAAACAGTCCCCAAATTTTAGTTTTTGTGTTTTTGAATGCCTGTTAAGGGCCTATTGTTTTAGCAGTGGAATAGCCCGTGTAGTGTCCCAACATGTGCGTATGCTAGGGCAAGCCTTTAACCGTGCAAGGCTCTCAAGGCCCTACACGTCAACATCTCTTGATTTTACAGAGACCAACTCTGAACCCGCTCTCGTGATCAGCCTGCATCACGAGTACATTGAACATCAGGCCTTGGAGCCCAATGCAAAGTCCATCGAATACGAGGCATGACAATGCCACACACAAATCCGTCAAGCACAAGGGCTTGGTCATCCAAGGAGCAAGATGTCTCATGGACTGATCCGCAAGTCGTACACCTCGCGAGGGCAATCGAGGTCGCCCCGGCACGAACTCATGGAAGACCTAGAGATTGGCCTACCCACAAGACGTACAGCGGTGGAGAAGGCAAATAGTATAGCTAGCCCCCTACACCGGTCCGTGTACGCAATGCATGTGGGAACCCAACCCAACATGCACTGTCTTTAGCCCCCATCCTCAACCAAAGAAACTGGAGCATCACTAAGGATAATTCACAGTCCGCACCCAAAGCTTCCTTAGGGAAAGCACATGAGCTGTAGTATGATTTCTTGTTGTGTGCCTCACATGTGCACAAGCAAGTCCTCTTGCAGCCCACAAGCAAACCACCAAGGTTTCGGCCTACACCTGCTAGGCCTATCGGGGCCAACTTCTCCTATAGAGTTTGGTCAACTCTCAATCATTCTCGACTCTCAACCAATGCAAACTGACCATTCCTCTGCTCTGCTCTGGTCATGTTACTGCTCTAGGATTATAAGCATAATTTTATCATCGACTTATCAATGTACCAAATTTTCTTAATTTTAAGCTTGCCTATTTCTTATATGTACCTTCTTTTAACCAAGAAATGATGAACCCTCCCTCATGTGTAATAGAGTAGAGAAAGATTGGTCGTTCACTCATGAAAGCAATGTTGAATAGGTTACCAAACTCATTGGCATTATCACTTTTATTACTTTTCATTGGTTTTTGTTAACCATTGTACTTTTTGCATTCCAAGCAAAGATGAAATTGTGAATCCTAGAAAACCATAGAGGAACTTCCCTAATTTTATGGCCATTGTTGGTGAATTGTCGAGTTGCCTTTATACTCGTGACATACTATGATTAGCTCAGTGTTGGAATGCATAGAAATTAGCTCTAGTGGATGATGCTTTATGTTTTGGATCTGAGGCTTTGGACTTTTATTCTAACTTACCTATTAGAAGAAGAAGAAGAGAAACACCTATGATTTGACACGAGTGTTGTATGTCGACACGGACACGGAGTGTCAAGACACGACAACCCCCTAGAAACGGGGACACTAAAGTATGTTTATCTATTATTTGTGGACACAATAGGATGCAATGAATATAATATTGGAATAAGATTTTGTTTAAAGTTTTAGGGGTCGTTTGGATAAGCCAATTTTAGAATCTTGGATTTCCTCAAAATCATGGATGGGAGACGAGAGAAGGAGACTGTCCATTTCGGTTCTCTTTAGAATCCTGGATTTTAGGTAAGAAATCCAGGTTTTAGAAATCTGTCTCGCATCTAAAGATTTCTAAAACTAGAAACATTGGATGATCTCCTACTCTTGCTGACGGAAAGAAGCGAGAGAAATCAGAAAACGGCATTCTCCTTCTCTTGCCTCCCATCCAGGATTTTGAGGAAATCCTAGATTCTAAAATCCGCATATCCAAACGGCCAGTGGAGAGGATATAACAACGGATATTAGTTAAAGAAGAGCTAAAAGAAGTCTATATTAAAAATAGAGTTAATAGTAAGCACATATAGCATAACATTTAATGATAAAACAAAATGTCACACTTGACATGGTACAAAAACCTAGAATATGATGGACCTGGGATTCTATGGGCAATACTCAGCAAACCTTCCATCATTTCCCGGTGTGTGTATTCTCCTATAACAGCGGACCAATTATGTGGGTGTATTTTTCCGCTGAGGAAAGTCTACTTCTTTTGGAGGTTAAGTGGTTATTTGGGAACTTTTGTTGAGCATATATGCATGAATATTTTCCCCTCTTATGGAAGAAAAGGCATTTGTATGCCCACTTTTAGCACTGTTTCTGCATTCTTGTTATCTAAATTGGGGCATTCCGGAACTGAGTTGCATATACTGTTCCTTATGACACATCTTTACCTATATCTGGTAAATCTGGTGAGACAGTTTACAGTGGACTGATGGAGTTCTCTTGTCGCCCATCCAGGATTTTGAGGAAATCCTAGATTCTAAAATCCGCGTATCCAAACGGCCAGGGGAGGGGATATAACAACAGATATTAGTTAAACAATAGCTAAAAGAAGTCTATAGTAAAAAAGGAGTTAATAATAAGCGCAGATAGCATAATATTTAATGATAAAACAAAATGTCACACTTGACATGGTACAAAAACCTAGAATATGATGGACCTGGGATTCTATGGGCAATACTCAGCAAAACCTTCCATCGTTTCCCGGTGTGCGTATTCTCTTGTAACAGCGTACCAATTATGTTGGGGTATTTTTCGGCCAAGGAAAGTCTACTTCTTTTGGAGGTTAAGTGGTTATTTGGGAACTTATGTTGAGCATATATGCATGAATATTTTCCCCTCTTATGGAAGAGAAGGCATTTGTATGCCCACTTTTAGCACTATTTCTGCACTCTTGTTATCTCAATTGGGGCATTCCGGAACTGAGTTGCGTGTACTGTTCCTTATAAAATATCTTTACCCATATCTGGTAAATCTGGTGAGACAGTTTACAGTGGGTCAGTGGACTGATGGAGTTTGATATCAATATGCTGTTTGGTCATTAAATACCTTTTTATGTTCTCAACAGTTATTGTAGAAAGATTGTGCTCTCATTGGGATCCCCATGTGGCCATGTGACTGTCATGGGACCTTCCAGCCACCCATGAATTGGCATTTTTCACATACTCGTGCGGGAGTACCGTAGCAGTGTTCTAAGTTACATTTATATGTCTTGAGTTTTCTTTTATTTTTTATTGTTTTAACACATCTTCTAAGGATTTTTCCAAGTTAAACTGGCAGACACCAATTGATTCTGTTTCCTATATCGAGAAGTTTTCTCAGGATCCCACATATTGCATCTTTCCTCAATATTCACAGGCCTGGCGAGTTTAGTCAATGTAAATGTTCCAGTAGTACAGTAAATTCCTTTCCCCATTTGTTTTGGTCAATGAAGTAATATACGTTAATCAATTGTCACTGCTAGATACCTTTGAGTTAGGCACGCATATGGTTCATATCAGACAGTTCTCATTTCTGATCAGTTGATGCCTTCTGAACTAGACTTCTGTTCCAAAACATTTCCGGTGCAGCTGGGAGGGGAAAGCAGTTGGGCTGCTTCATCATTAAAATAAGTAATTAGTTCCTAGTAAACCAGTTCTATTTATGGTAAATCTTCTTTACTACTACGTCTTTTTATTCACATCATTACTCAATATGTAATATGTCGGTAGAGATTTAAAAGTAGAGTAACTGTTATACTTCTAATCTGCCTTAGTCAATCTTAATGAGCTCATTTTGCAACATTATTCTTATTTTCATTAATCTCAATATAAATTCCTCAGCAAGAAAGACCCTCTTTCATTACTTGCTCAAACTCTGTTGCTGTTTCAACACAGGAATAAAGTTCTGATTAAGTGGTTATTTTTCCAGAGAACTTGTTGTTGACTGCAGACCAGAAGACAGTAAAACTTGTAGACTTTGGTTTAGCAAGGGAAGAGACGTTAACAGAGATGATGACCGCTGAAACAGGGACATACCGTTGGATGGCTCCAGAGGTGCTATCTTGTTCCGTGCATATTTCATTTATTTTTCCTGATCTCTTTTTCTAAGTGAAAATTCACCGTCGCCTTCATCTTTATGCAGCTATACAGCACTGTCACGTTAAGGCATGGGGAGAAAAAGCATTACAATCACAAGGTGGATGCTTACAGTTTTGCGATAGTGTTATGGGAGCTCTTACACAATCGACTACCATTTGAAGGCATGTCAAACCTGCAAGCAGCATATGCAGCTGCTTTTAAAGTAATCTCCTCTCAATGCTTAGTTAAATTCCATGGGATTTGGGCTAACTGTGATCAAGGTTTTAAATGTCGGTTTTGGCCACCATCAAAACCGAAAATTTTCAGTCTTGGCCGGAGTCATGTAAAATTTGGTAAAAAAAATTTGGTGGAAATCTTAAAATTTTGGTGGAAATATTGTAAATGTCGACAAAAATTTGCCGAATTCCTATACAAAACAGATTCTATCTACTTTCGGTTTCGGTCAACCGAAACTGAAATATTTCGGCCGAAATTTCGGATTTTGGCCGAAATTTAAAACTATGACTGTGATCTAACTGGAGGTATATTTTCTGTTCAGAATGTCAGACCCAGTGCAGAAAACCTCCCAGACGATTTGGCTTTAATTTTAACTTCATGCTGGAAGGAAGATCCGAATTCCAGACCCAATTTCAGTCAGATAGTGCAGATGCTCCAAGATTATTTATCTGCCCTTTCACCCCCAGAGCCCATGATCCCTTCACGTGTATTTGCGTCTGAAAATGCAGTTTTGCCACCGGAATCTCCAGGTACGAGCTCGCTGATGGCCATACGAGATGACTTGGGTGAAACCCCAGAAACAAAGATAGCAAACAAAACAAGGGGATTCTTCTTCTGCTTCAACCATTGCTACTGATCTCTTACTATAGTGGAAATATGACAATCCTTCTTGAGAAGAATCCCCATTCCCCTAATAATCATTGTAAGGAAAGCTCAATTGGATTACATCCTAAACTTGCAAGTTTTACCATTTCTATAAATGCTATTAGTCGTTATGCTGAAACTGTTCAATCCACATGGAGATTGACTAACCACCTTCTTGCCATCCTTTGTCCGACAGTTGCTGTAATTCTCGCACGTCAATGACTGGTAATATAGGTACAAGGATGTTTATAAATGTTATTTGTTGCTATTTAAAACCTGCCGAAGCCTCGCGAGACTTTGAATTACCAAATTTTGGGCATGCCCTTGTCTGATAGTTCCTGTTATTCTCACATTTATGACGCACTGTTGCTTTCAATCTCTCTCTTCATCAAATGCGTGGAAAATACGGATTCTCCAAAAACGGCTGGAAATCTTCCCCAAATAAATCTCCTAAGTTTTAGGCTTTTAAATATTTTATTTGAGTCCTTTAAAGTTGTGTTTGTTATATGGAATCGTGGCTGTTCTTACTTTTCTTGATCTTTCTCTTTGTTAATTATCTTTTGGGTCCTGCTATTAGTAAGTGTAAAACGTGGGATGTGTCTATTTATATGGCATCTTTATCATTAATGAGGGGAAGAGAATTTACAGCAAAGTAGAGACTGTTTCTAGGAGAGTAATGACTCCTCTCGAACTGGGCCGTTAGGAGGTCCTGGTTGCCTCGAATCAACCATCCTTTTCTCTATTCTTTCTTTTCATTTTGTTTATTTGTTTTACGGCTGATTAGGCACGTAACAAGTGGTATCAGAGCAGTTGGTCCTGCACCATGAATACATCTTTGGAGATTTTGGATTCCCTCCGTGATGATTTTCGAAAGATGAAAGTATCTGTTTCGAAAATGATACAAGCGCAACAGCGATTTGCTGAAGGCCTGAACAAAATCAGCATGCTGATCAAGGAATTACGCGAAGATGAAAGAAAGCAAATTGACGAAAAGGAAAATACAAAAAGGAAACGACGAAACAGAAAAAGAGGAGAAGAAAAGAGAAAAAAATAAGCCAAAAGAAAAGGCAAAAAGGCCAATAAAGGAAGTTCGTCTCCAAAGAGTCTACCGTTCCTCTTCTCATCCACAACCATCTGTGCATCAACATCCAAATCATTCCAAGAAAACAAAACGAAGGAGCTTTTATGAACACCGCAATGAGATCGTTTTGAAAATGGAGTTGTTTCATCCATTGATGAAGACATACCACAAGACAAAGAGAAGAAGAAGATGAGGGAGACGGAAAAAGACTTTCGAAAAATGCGCAAGATCTAATTTTTCACCAATTGGTCCGTAATCTTCAACCTTGAGGATAAGGTTGATTTCAAGGTCGGTGGAATGTTACGTGACTAAATAGCCCCACCTTGGCTGAAATAAATCTATTTAGATATTTGTTATTTTCTTATTTTGTCTTTAGTTGTGTTTAGTATAGGTAGGATTCTTATAGATAAGGGTTATCTAGATTATGGTTTTTCCATAAATAACATGTACGAGTATTTCTTAAATTCAATGAAGAATATTATTCCAGAAAGTGTGTTTGTCTGCACAAAGGAGGACTGATCCTTCCCTCAAAGTGGATCAAGAGGCTGATCTTCCCTCTGATCAATGACGTTGCGAACTGTTCGGGTTCGTAACAATACGTGGGATGTGTCTATTTAAAGGGCATCTTTATAATTAATGAAGGGAAGAGAATTTACAGCAAAATAGAGACTATGTTTCTAGGAGAGTAATGGCTCCTCTTGAACCGAGCCGTTAGGAAGTCCTGGTTGCCTCGAATCAACCATCCTCTTCTCTATTCTTTCTTTTTATTTTGTTTATTGGTATCAGAGTCGTCGATCCTGCGCCATGGCTGCGTCCTGGGAGGTTCTGGATTCTCTTCATGATGATTTTCGAAGGATCAAGGAACTCGTATTGAAAATGATGGAAAGGCATAGACGGTTTGGGGAAGGCTTAGACGAAATCAGCATAATGATTGAGGAATTGCGTAGAGAAGAAGAAACGAATAATCTTGAAAATATTGATGTTCAGGTCAAGAAAAGTACAAGAATTGATGGTGACAAGGCTGGGTTAGTTGAAGAAATTACCGAAGAGCATAGCTATTTTGTTCAACTATCCGACTATTTTGTCGTTTTGATGCGACCCCATGAAAAATCGTATTTCTTTCCAACATGGACGCATTAGATTTTGAAGGCGGAGTTTGAATGATTGCAATCGCTATTTTTGAAGGATATCAAAGGCTAATATCAACTATGCCCAATAGGATTTGGGACCTTGTGGATTGAAGTATTTTCTCTAGTGAGGAATTCAACCTTGAGGACAAGGTTGTTTCAAAGGAGGAAGGAATGATGCGTACTAAATACGGATTCTCCAAAAACGGCTGGAAATCTCCCCAAAGAAATCTCCTTAGTTTTAGGCTTTTAAATATTTTATTTGAGTCCTTTAAAGTTGTGTTTGTTATATGGAATAGTGGCTGTTATTACTTTTCCTGATTCTTTCTATTTGTTAATTGTCTTTGGGTCGTGCTATTAGTAAGTGTAAAATGTGGGATGTATCTATTTAAAGGGCATCTTTATTATTAATGAAGTGAAGATAATTTACAGCAATATAGAGACTGTGTTTTTAGGAGAGTAATGGCTCCTCTCGAACCGAGCCGTTAGGAGGTTCCGGTTGCCTCGAATCAACTATCCTCTTCTCTATTCTTTCTTTTTATCTTGTTTATTTATATTACGGCCGATTAGGCACGTAACAAGAATGTTACATGACTAAATGGGCCCCACCTTGGCTGAAATAAATCTATTTAGATATTTGTTATTTTCTTAGTTGTTTAGTATTGGTAGGACTCTTATAGATAAGGGTTATCTAGATTAGAGTTTTTCTATAAATAACATGTACGAGCCTTTCTTAAATTCAATGAAGAATATTGTTCCAGAAACTGTGTTTGTTTGCACAAAGGAGGACTGATCCTTCCCTCGAAGTGGATCAAGATGCTGATCTTCCCTCTTAGAAGAACAATCACATTGAGAACCGTTCGGGTTTATAACAATTGGTATTAGAGCAGTCGGTCCTGCATCATGAATACATCTTTGAAGATTTTGGATTCCCTGCACGATGATTTTTAGAAGAAGAAAGTATCTGTTTTGAAAATAATAAAAGAGCAATGGTGATTTGCGGAAGGCCTGAACAAAATCAGCATGCTGATCAAGGAATTACGCGAAGATAAAAGCAAGCAAAATGAAGAAAAGACATACAAAAAGGAAACAGCGAAACAGAAAAAGAGGAGAAAAGAAAAGAGAAAAAAATCAGCCAAAAGAAAAGGTAAAAAACCCACAAAAGAAAGTTCGTCGCCAAAGAGTCTACCGTTCCTCTTCTCACCCACAGCCATATGTGCGTCAACATCCAAATCATTCCAGGAAAACACAACGAATGAGCTTTGATGAACACCACAATGAGATCGTTTTGAAAATAGAGGTGTCTCATCCATTGATGAAGACATACCACAAGACAAAGAGAAGAAGAAAAGGAGGGAGACGGAAAAAGACTTTCGAAAAATGTGTAAGATCTGATTTTTCACCAATTGGTCCGCAATCTCCAACCTCGAGGACAAGGTTGATTTCAAGGCGGGTGGAATGTTACATGACTAAATGGGCCCCACCTTGGCTGAA
This sequence comes from Tasmannia lanceolata, assembly GCF_043159265.1. Lineage (NCBI taxonomy): Eukaryota > Viridiplantae > Streptophyta > Magnoliopsida > Canellales > Winteraceae > Tasmannia > Tasmannia lanceolata. Next base: position 43,755,686 of record NW_027518714.1, on the reverse strand, counting down.
ATAAATCTATTTAGATATTTGTTATTTTCTTATTTGCTCTTTAGTTGTTTTGTACACGTAGGACTCTTATAGATAAGGGTTATCTAGATTAGGGTGTTTCTATAAATAACATGTACAAGCCTTTCTTAAATTCAATGAAGAATATTATTCCAGAAAGTGTGTTTGTCTGCACAAAGGAGGACTGATCCTCCCCTTGAAGTGGATCAAGAGGCTGATCTTCCCTCTAAAAAGATCAATCATGTTGCATCTCTTTTGTTTTCCTATCCATCTATGCTTGCTTCCCTATTTCCTGGTCCCCCTTACTAATAGGGGGAGTTTGAAATCTTTACTTAAGGGAAAAAGAGATCTCTGATGATAGGAACGGAACAGGCCTAACAAGAGAGGTAAGGTTTGGCAACGGTGAAGAAAAGTCTCGTTAATAAATGTTGACGAAATGCTTAGTGAAGACATCAAATCGAATCGAAATTCCTTTCTTGTCTGTACCTGGCCTTGAAGTCAGAGATAGATTCTTGCTTGAACTTACTGATTAAGGGCCTAGAAAGCTATCACTGCTTTCGGATATGTGCATAGCATAGCCTCACTAGTGCGAGTCGAGTCCATATGCAACGGGACCATTAGACAAGCCGAGTAAAGAAAGCAGTATCGAATAGAGCGGGCTTAGAGAAGGACAGAGGGCCAGAAAAGATTGTGGGAGGAGATGGGGAAGACGCAACAGGAAAGGAACTCGACATCGGAGAGGACTGTGAATAGGGATAGATTGGAGGAGGAGCTAGGTCATTTTTTACCTAAGAAGCACAGGTACGGGTACGGGTACGGGTGCGGGTACGACACAACACGGGTACGCGGGTACGTGATTTCCAAAAAACCCGGGTGCGGGTACGTTCAGGTACGTTAAATATAATAATAATTTTTATTATTTTATTATATATTTATAAAAATTAAAAACAATTAAAGAACAATCAAATTACAATTAACATCACCAAAATAGCAAAATCTAATATTACTCCATATTTCATAAGTTCCAACTTTAAGTACAAGATGTTACGATCGCATCATTCATTAGATACAATGTCCGTCGCCTCATCTCCAATATCATCATCTACATCATCGGTAAAAACAACGGCTTCCAAATCTGGCTCATCGAGTGAAAGGCTAGCAACTTCAAGTACCCCAACATCCTCAAAAGAGTCAAATGAATCTCCACCTATGTCCCACATCCTCGTCTCTCCATGTGCATACTGTGGAGATCGTCTTGATAGAAGACGAAGATTACTATGAACAAAAACCAAGTCCTGAGCCCGTTGTGGAGTTATCTTGTTCCTTCTCAAAGAATGCACAAAGGAGTAAGTGCTCCAATTCCTCTCGGCACAAGATGAAGACGAAGGCTGCATAAGAAGCTTCAAAGCTAAGCTTTGAGCATAGGAGCACACGTACCGTGGACAGCCCACCAATCATGAGGCTCTAAAGTAGCTCGATCATTGATGGAATCAACGTCGTTGAATAATCCAGACTTCATAGAGAAGTGGGCAAACTCCACATTAGCCTTCGTGCGATCTGCTGAATTGGGAAAGTACCTTTTGAGGCACTTTACCCTCTCTGCATAAATCTCTGTATCCTTATGTGGAGGAACACGATTTGAACTGGCACTAAGCCATTCTTCGCTGTAATACCTTCAAGAATAGAAAAAATAATTTAGTTTCATGTTAAAAGTGGAAATAAAGTTCACAATGAACATAACTATTAATCTAAATAAAATTTGAAGTCACCTAACCTTGGCTTCAATGAATGAGCCAAGCAATGAAGCGAAGTGTTGCTCTTGTTCCAACGATCAAAAAGAATTTCTTGCACCACTTCATAAAAGCTAGACTCTTCTTCTTTTCTCTTTGCTTCCTTCCTATAGATTGCCGTATTCACTTTCTCAATCATCGTGTCCCACATATCATAAACCAAATGAAGACAAGGCTTATCCGTGTCACACTCTCTTAGCATGTCATACATAGGAGATGTAAAAGAGAGTATATAATCGATAGAATCCCACCAAATGTCATCCAACACCTTCTCTTTCACAAACTTTGCTTTTCCTACATCATCATCTCGATAGCAATTCCATTTGTCACTAATCACCATCGATTGTAGACCTTGCTTTAAGAGTTTAAATCTCTTAGCATCACAATAACACTCGCAAAGCGAGTCTCGGCAACGGAAAACAACTTCAAACTATTGAAGTCGTTGAATATGGCCAATCTCATCGAATGATTCATGATGAAATTCTTCACTAGCATGACATCTCCCGCAATATCCGAGATCCAATTACATTCTCCATAGGCAATTTGATTTACTTCCACATTCTTTGCCGCACAAATGTTCTTCAAAGCAAGATTGAGTGTATGCACCACACACGGGGTCCAAAATATGGAAGGAAATTGAGCTTCAACAAGTTGTCCGGCCGCCTTGCAATTTGGAGCATTATCGGTAACTACCTGGACAACCTTATCATGTCCAACTTCATTAATGACTTCCTTCAATAAGTTAGCAATGAAATGCTTGTCTTTTGTCTCCCCCGAACAATCTATCGCCTTAAGAAACATGGCTCTACCTTCCGATACCGCCATGAAGTTAATGAGAGGCTTCCTCTGTGAGTCGCTCCATCCATCAGTAACAATGCTCACGCCTTTCTCCTTCCACGTGTCTCTAATAGGTTGCAACAACCTATCAATATTAGCCCTCTCTCTTTGAAGTAGAGTTGTCCTAAGCAAGTTGTACCCCGGAGGCAAATACCCCGAAAGTGCATTGTTGGTGGCAAAAGTGTAGGAACTAGCATAGTATGGGTTTCTTGCTAGGTGAAAGGGCAAGCCACCGGAGTAAAACATCCTAGCAATCTCGGCATGTAGTTGATCACGGGCTGCCATGTTGAAAGCTTTTTCAAGTGCACTCACATTTCCACTTGTCTTTCTCTTCTTCAAATCATAACTTGGAGCCACAAACATACTTGTGCAACCCAATGATCCACTACTCGACGATGGCGGCAATGGCACTTTCTTGGGAGCATTTTGCTTCATAATCTCTTTGCATCATTCCTCAAACCTTTGCAATGCAAGTAGATCACTTGCTTTCACTTTAGGACATGGTCCGATTCCTTGTCCCGCTATCTTCAACAAGTGCGCCCTAACCCTTGTGTAGGAGCTACTGAAACTCTTACTGCAAAAATTGCATTGCCACCTCACATTCCCTCCACCCTTAGGATCTTTATCAAATCTAGAGACATTCTTCCATAAAGGCTTCGACAAATCTTCATCAGTAGAAGACGTATGTGCGGCTTGGGCGGCGCTACTAGCACCGGATGAAGACATTCTAAAATCTATTAAACAACAAAAACAATTTTAGTACGCAACGTTGCAACCCAACAAAACAAGGGACTCTAATTCTCAATTACACAAATTGAAACAAACAAGGTTACAAGGCAACACCAATTGTAAATTTGTATACACAACCAAACATACCCATGTAAATTAAACAATTGTATACACAACCAAACATACCCATGTAAATTCAAAAGGCAAGTGGCAAATGGCAAATGGCAAATGGCAAATGGCAATCCAATGCAATGCAATTATAAATTTATAATGAAGCAATTTTAGACTCTCAAGTCTCAAGTCTCAACAGGTATTGGCGTATTGCATCCAAAAATCAGTTTTGAAGTCTCAACAGAGTAACAGACAACAGGTATTTGCACCCAAAAAAAAGTTTTGAACTCTCAACAGCCAACAGGTATTGCACCCAAAAATCAGTTTTGGACTCTCAACAGCCAACATGTATTGCACCCAAAAATCAGTTTTGGACTCTCAACAGCCAACAGCCAACAGCCAACAACCAACAGCCAATAGGTATTGCACCCAAAAATCAGTTTTGGACTCTCAACAGCCAACAGGTATTGCACCCAAAACTCAGTTTTGGACTCTCAACAGCCAACATGTATTGCAATCAAAAATCATATTTGGATTTTGAGAACAGATTGTGAGTCCTAAGCTGATTCTTGGACTCAAAATTAGATTCAACAGATTGTGAGTCCAAAAATCTGCTTTGGATTCACAATCTGTTCTCAAAATCCAAAACAAACAGGGCCCAATAATCTGTTTTGGACTCAAAATCGATTGACAAAATGACAAAATCCAAAAAATGTTCCCTCTAAATCCAAAACAAACAGGGCCCAATAATCTGTTTTGGACTCAAAATCGATTGACAAAATCCAAAAAATGTTCTCAAAATCCAAAACAACAGGGCCCAATAATCTGTTTTGGACTCAAATCGATTGACAAAATCCAAAAAATGTGGTCAAAATCCAAAACAAACAGGCCCGATAATCTGTTTTGGATCAAAATCGATTGACAAATCCAAAAAAAAAAAACAGAGAGAGAAAGAGATACAGAGAGAGAGAGAGAGAAACACAGAGAGGAGAGAGGCTGAGAGAGAGAGAGAGAGATAGAGGCACAGAGAGAGAGGGAAACAGAGAGAGAGAGAGGCTGAGAGAGAGAGAGTTACAGAGAGAGAGAGAGATAGAGGCTGAGAGAGAGAGAGCACGGGGAGAGAGAGAGAGAGAGAGAGAGAGAGAGAGAAAGAGAGAGAGAGAGAGAGAGAGAGAGAGAGAGAGGGTTACCTTTAAGGCTTTAATGGCCGTCGGAGGGGGGGGGGGGATTCGCCGGAGTGGAGAGACCTCGTCGGAGTGGAGGGAGCTCACCGGAGAAGATGGGTTTAGGTAGGGTTTTGAGAGAGGGAGAGAGGGAGAGATTTGGGTATAAATCGACGGTTTTTTTTACCTTTTATTGTTTTCTAAACAACCCCCCCCAATATGTTATAAAGCCACCCCCTTAAGTAGCTGAAACACCCCCATTTTTAATTAAAACCCACCCAAACGTGTCGGGCACGCGTGGGTGCGCACCCACGACGCACCCGACACGCACCCAAAACAGAAAAATTTGTTTTTTTTTTTTTTTAAAAATGAGGGGTGTGCACCCGGGACGTACCCGGGGCGTACCCGAACGTACCCGCACCCCATACGTGTGGGGTACGGGTACGGGACCCCCGGGAGAGTACCCGTGCTTCATTATTTTTTACTACGTTTTCGGGTGTGAAAGGCCTTCTCCGAACGTTGAAAATGATTCAACTGAAGCTCCTAAGTACGGTCCGATAGCCACTATAGCCAGGATTGGACGTCTATCTATCTCACCACGTCAATGATGGCGGAAGGAATGCCCTTCTTTCTTACAGCTCATTGGCGCAACGTTCGTTCACTCCAAGTGTAGTGTCTTTTACAACCAGTAGTGTATCAGCTCTGGCATTATTGAACGAAAGAGATGCCGGGTCGGTGTGCTATTGGGTCCCCCTTGAGGAGGGGAGAAAGCGATGAGCAGGGTTCCCTGCTTGATATGATCATGCATCAGTTTTATCGTGCTCACGGTAAACGCTGGGTAGCCAAGTGCAGAGCGGATAACTGTTGAAAGCATCTAAGTAGTAAGCCTACCCCAAGATGAGTGCTCTCCTATTCCTCCAGTAGCACAGCTGAGACATCCACTTCGAGGGAATGATCAGTCCTCCTCTGTAGAGACAAACACACTTTCTGGAATAATATTCTTCATTGAATTTAAGAAAGGCTCGTAAATGTTATTTATAGAAAAAACCTAATCTAGATAGCCCTTATCTATAAGAGTCATACTTGTACTAAATAACTAAAGAGCAAATATGGAAATAACAAATATCTAAATAGATTTATTTCAGCCAAGGTGGGGCCCATTTAGTCACGTAACATTCCACCCACCTTGAAATCAACATTGTCCTCAAGATTGGAGATTGCGGACCAATTGGTGAAATATCAGATCTTGTGCATTTTTCGAAAGTCTTTTTCTTTCTCCCTCATTTTCTTCTTCTCTTTGTCTTACGATATGTCTTCATCAATGTATGAGACAACTTTATTTTCAAAATGATCTCATTGTGGTGTTCATCAAAGCTCCTTCGTTGTGTTTTCCTGGAATGATTTGAATGTTGATGCACAGATGGCTGTGGGTGAGAAGAGGAACGGTAGACTCTTTGGCGACAAACTTTCTTTTATGGATATTTTACCTTTTTCTTTTGGCTGATTTTTCTCTCTCTTATTTTTTCCTCTTTTTCTGTTTTGCCATTTCCTTTTTGTATTTGTCTTTTCTTCAATTTGCTTTCTTTCATCTTCATGTAACTCCTTGATCAGCATGCTGATTTTGTTTAGGCATTCTACAAATCGTCGTTGTTGTTCTATCATTTTTGAAACAGATACTGATTGTCATCTTCTGAAAATCATCGCGCAGGGAATCCAAAATCTCCAAAGATGTATTCATGGTGCAGGACCGACTGCTCTTATACTAATTGTTACGAACCCGAACGGTTCGCAACGTGATTGATCTTCTTAGAGGGAAGATCAGCCTCTTGATCCACTTCGAGGGAATGATCAATCCTCCTTTGTGTAGACAAACACAGTTTCTGGAATAATATTCTTCATTGAATTTAAGAAAGACTCGTACACAATATTTATAGAAAAAAACCTAATCTAGATAACCCTTATCTATAAGAGTCCTACCTATACTAAACAACTAAAGAGCAAATAAGAAAATAACAAATATTTAAATAGATTTATTTCGGCCAAGGTGGGGCCCATTTAGTCACATAACATCATCTGTATCACCTTTATCTCCCATCGCAGGCATTAAGCACCAATGGTGCTAATGAAGCATCTCCAAGTTTGTAGAATGGATAGTATTTTGGATTCTCATTGAATCACCAATGCTCCTGCAATTTCCCAGATTTCTTCCTCTATTGTTAACCAAACAAGCACTTTAATCATTAAAATTCCTAAAAGTGCTCTTTCAGAGACATTGTTATACCTAATAAAATGTAAAGTAATTAAAACTAGGAAAACGAGAGGTGATCTAACCTTTGTCAACAACTATCACAACGAAGTTAGTCACATAAAATACAGTTCACTTTTTGATTCCCAACTTGTATGCTCAACCAGAGGGTCCGAATCTATGTGAGATGACAACGTTAATGATTTGATTTCTAAATAAACCAGGCACTGACAGTACGTTCGGGTTAACTATACTTTCCCATACCAGCATAGCTAACCTCACGTTAACCAAGCTCTCAATACGTTTGAGTTCACTACATTGTCCCATAGCAATATAGGCAACCTTAACACTAACCAAGTGTTCCTAGTTCACCTACATCGCCCTTGGCACCCTCAACTAGATTGTTTCTCTTGTACCCACATAGCTCGCTCACATGTCGACCAGACGTCCCCGATGCACGTGAGTCCGTGACGAGGTTCCTTACAAAGCAATTAACTCATATGCCCAGACACAGGAATTAACTGTATCGTTTCTTATGTGCCCCTTGCCTACATCTACCCATCTCTCTTCTTGCGTGTTTCAATCCTAAGGTTCCTAATTTGTTCTGTGTCCTATAGGTTCTTTAACATTTGCTCTGATACCACTAAACTGTCACGCCCCGAGACCGGGACTGTAACAACACCGTATATCCATTATTCATTCCCATGAATATGCAAGGCTTATCATCACCATCTCACCTGTTAAATATAATAACATCTAAAATTCTAGATTATTTCCAATCCACAAGAGTTCCACAATTTAAACCAATAGTTCTCCTCCTATCAGGTTCAATTAAAATATTAAATCTCCAAGATGTCTCTACTAACTCTTATATGAAATGTAAATAAAACTAAAGTGTCCAGCTATATCTTCCACGCTCTCCTAATTCCCAAACCTCATCCGAATCTATTCCTCACCATTTGAAAAATAAACAACAAACGTCGAATGAGCCAACGCTCAGTGCATGAACAAGCGTCCTCTATACAATTACAGACATGATATTTTTCAAGATACGTTTAGGAGAACAATTCAACAAGCATATATAGGATTTATCATGATTTGCAGGCAACAACAACATTCCACTACACTACCACCACTCCTGTGGCTTCCATAAGTTAATTCACCATAACTAGAAACGACCAACCTCTTGGTCCTGCAAGGTCACGACTAATTTTCACAACCTCGGTTAGCCACATATACATATCTAGTTTCACCTCCCTCCTAGACGACGTTCCCAATTTCACATCCCTACTGGGTGAGGTTCTTAGTTTCACCCCCCTTACTGAGTAAGGTACTTGAGCTTACCACCTCCACTACACGAGGCAACTCTAGTTTCACCGCCCTGTTAGACGAGGTTCCCAGTTTCACAGCCCCACTAGGTGAGGTTCTAAGTTTCACCCCCTACTAAGTAAGGTACTTGAGCCAACCATTATTGACCTTGCAGCCTTTCCACATCACCTACCCACGTAGGTACAATCTCACTAATTCATGTTAACAAGATATATACAATACAATACATATCACTTTGGCCCACAAAGATCCAATACAACAATAATCATGCTTTAATTCACGAACTAATAGCCATGCTTTCATATTGAACATCAAGGCTATACGCATATCTACAACATCATCATGATCAACAAGTGCAACTACCTACCACATGCAGACATGCTTGATCCAAACTTTTGAAGTCAATGTAAACAATACATAATACATGTTTTCATACTTCATTACTACCAACAACATACCTCCAATTCTCAAGTCTAGCAAATAAACAGGCTTTTAACATGACATGATTTTTGAAAACCCTATTATAGGAAACAAGCTACTCACCAATAGTTGTCATCTATTTGTCACGCGCAAGCTTGATCCCCAAAACTTTATTCTCCACAAGAATCTCTTAAATTCATATTAACTGAATTATAATACATACAACAATCATAGAGCATCAAAGAAGTTCAACCGGACCCTAAAGGATCCGGAAAAAAGTCGAAAACCCAACTTGAACAACCCAACTCAACCTAAACCCATGGTTTTTAATTTCGTTCGAAATTCTAAATTTCGGACAGAAATTTCGGATTTCCCAAAATTTCAAATTTCGGTCCAGACCGAAACCGACACGTTCCGAAACCGTAATGGGCAAAAAGTCCAATTTTCGGTCGAAATTTCGGAAATTTTGGCGAAATTTGGAAAAAATATTAATTTTTTATTCCTTTCCCAAATTTCAGCCAAAATTACCGAAATTTAAGCCCAAAAAATCGACATTTCGAGTGTCTTTACCGAATTTCGGCCGAAATCGAAATTTCGGCCGAAATCGGAATTTCGGTTTCGGCTAGGTCAGAAATTTATATGCCGAAACCGAAATTTGAAACCATGCCTGCACCTGAAAACGGGCTCACGAGCGTTCGCCCCTTTGCTGGACATCCGTCTGCAATCAACCCAACTCGGGTTTGTTTGGGTCGGACGTTCTCCCCCTCGCAGACTGGGATTTTCTTTTAACATAAAAATCTTTCGGGAAACCCTAATTTCCGGCTACTAATTATTTCTATATCACCCTCTTTATTACCCTATGTTCTTACAATAATTTTAGGTTCTTTAAACATGAAAAGATCTTCAAGATCTCGGGGGAAACGAATTTCCAAACCCAATTCATACACAAATTATTCTAATATTACTCTTCCTCTTGAAATCAAGATTCTTTAAATCTAACAGTGATGGATAATCAAGAATCATTTCCACCTTCGAATCCCCATCCAAACCTAGATTAACACACAACAACTAGTTTGATGGGTTCTCCTCGACTCAACAAGCCTACAATCTTGGAATGAATCTTGATTTCTCCTATCATCCATTAATCTCCACAATTCTATGGAGGATTTAATGCTTAAACAAGAAACTAATAAGAATTTATTTTTTAACTTAACACATACCTCAAAGAAGAGAACGATTTCCTTTCAACTGAAAACTTTTATTTTCTTTTTTTGTTCGAGTAGATACCGGCTGCATTTCCTTACTCGCAACAAAAGGTAGCTTTTAAATAAAAGAGAGGATTTCTCTCTTTTGGAGGGTACTCCAGGCATTTTTTGTTACTTCATTGAGAAGCAATCCATACGAGCCGTGTGATCAAAGAAAAAGAGAAATTGATGGTCTAGATTAAGAGGAAATGCAACCTATTATAAAGGACAAGGGTTCATTTGCAATGGGGGTACTCCAGGCATTTTTTTGTAAGTCTTTTCTTCTGTTTTTGTTGCTATAATTTCCTTATTCTCCAAAAAAAAAAAAACTCTTTGGCAAAAAATTGTGGATTACCCGCGGGTTGACCCAACCCACCCGCAATGGGCGAGGGTCATCTAAGTACTGACCTGTAGGGATGCGGGTCATATTTTACCCAACCTGTTTGACCCGCACCCGCATGACACGCGGGGAACCCAACCCAACCCGCGCGTTTGCCAGGTCTACTACCACCATATAATATCTCATGTGTGGACGAGGCATAAAACGTATTTAAAAAAAAAAAATCACTTATGCCCAACTTCTCTGAAAATCCAAACTGTCCATTGGTTGGGCCCGATGTAAATAAGCTTTCCCCAAAAAAATCATCTCCAAAGGATGATCCTAATTAACCATCCAATCTATAGACGAAAGATATCATATAACAGATTGAAGAGTTGGAATCATCCCGTAGAGATAATTTTTGGGAGAAATCCTAACAAATGGAAGGTTTGGATCCTCGGAACATTTGTGAGCCCCAATAAATTATCTAATAAATATGGCATTATATGGTGCCCATACGTAGGTGTACATATTTAAAAAAAATTCCTAACTCTTCAATCTGTAGAGGTTTATATATGGTGTCATCCATCAATAGATTGGAGGGTTAGGATCATCCTATGGAGATGATTTTATGGGCAAGGCCTAGTTGCATTGGGGCCGACAAATTTAGTTTGGATTTCTAACAAAGTGGACCCAAGATCTAAAGGGAAGTGATATTGGCCCCCTTTTTATTTGGGACAGCCCCCTCTAGTGTATTTATGACTTTTGTTTTCCACTAGAGAGTGCGCTGTCCCAAGCAAAAAAGTGGGTGAATATATCATGTCCTTATCTAAAACATTTAGTCATTGGGCCCTAGCAAGGAGTTGTGCGGCTATACCGATTGTAGGCCTACAACCCGGTTAAAAAGGGCAGATAGGTTCTAGCAGGGGAGAAATTTATCAGGGCCTTCTTGTTTTATCATAGCTTTTTTAGCCTTTTAACATAACTTGGGGAGCCTATGGTGGACAATTGTTGGCAAAATTGTAATGGAAGTGACTATTTTTTATGAAAAAATGAATGGGAATAGAAGAAGAGAAATAAGTAGGGAAATTGATGCTTTCTTTGATAAACTCTATTTCCCAACTTATGCAGGTGGCTTCACGGAAATAAGTCCCGAGGATACAATGAAAACAGTAAAACGAAGGGTGGAAAAATCAGAAAGAAATACGAAAATCGCTAAGGGATGAAGTGTTTAAAACCTAGGTCATTGAGTGTCTTTTATAGATATCTTAAAGAGACAAAAAACACCCCAAATGTCCCTTTGAGATACCCCTTCCATAGGCGGTTGGTGTTGTGTCCTTGATCGTTGGGTCATGACTGTTACGACACCCTTTGGTTTAAATACGTTTTCAACTGTTGAGATCCAAGTCAATCCCGCTAGCCAAAACTCAAAATTTTTAATATTTGATTAAATTAATAGGGATGCGACCTTACCAACGGTTAGATTATCCCTTAATCATTTTGATTGATTTATTTTTCTTTTTTCTTATCTATAATATTAAGAGAAAATGACCAAATAAATGGGCTTTCTACTGACTATAACGTGTCAAGAGGGGTGTTTTCTAAATCACCAATCAAGAGTGCATATGACTAAAATGCCCCTGATTCTCTCTCTCTCTCTCTGTCTCTCTCTCCCTATCAAATCACCTTTTTTGAAATGATTATATTTACAATACAAATCCCAAAACCCACCTTTTTCCTTCTTCTTCTTCCTCCCACCTACAAAAAAAACGTACGTCTGAAAAACCCAAAAACCTCCATTGTTAAATGTCAAAAGCTCCATTCTATTGCTGAAAACCTCATTTTTAGATGTCAAACCCTTCTTTGCATTGCACAACGCCTCCATTTGCAACAACTATTGCAAAAAACGTTATTGGATTCCGAAATCGCAAAAATCTTCACTACAAACCACCATTCCATTGCACAAAGCCTCCATTCAATGGAAATGTGTGTATTTCTAGCCCTCTCCCTTCTCTTTCCATTATATGGCATGTTTACAAACTTGAATGAAAGTTCTCCATGTTAAACTACTGTCTTCCATTGCACAAAGCCTTCAATTACTATTTAATCATATTTAAATTACTTTAACCACTTTATAATCATTGTTATTTTACTGTAAACTACTAATTTCTTAAGTTAAACCACTATTTCAATACGATAAACCACTACTGAAGGCCACTAAGTGGGTGTTTATAAGTGGTTTATATAGCTTCTTTGGTTAAGAATCCTCAGTAGTGGTTTATAATCCTAAGTAGTGGTTTATTAAGGCTTACCAGTGGTTTAGAGTGTTTATAATTGGTTTATAAGGATTAACAATGGTTTAAAGTGTTTATAAGTAATTTATACAGGGTAAGCAGTAGTTTATAGAGTTTATAAGTGGTTTATATAGGCTTATCAGTGGTTTAGAGTGTTTACAACTGGTTTATATAGGGTAAACAGTGGTTTATCTAAGCCTATCAGTGGTTTAGAGTGTTTATAAGTGGTTTATATAGGCTTATCAGTGGTTTAGAGTGTTTATACATGGTTTATACAGGGTAAGAAGTAGTTTATAGTGTTTATAAGTGGTTTATATACGGTAAGCAGTGGTTTAGAGTGTTTACAAGTGGTTTATATAGGGTAAACAATGGTTTATAGAAGTCTAGCAGTGGTTTAGAGTGTTTATAAGTGGTTTATATAGGCTTATCAGTGTTTTAGACTGTTTATAAGTTGTTTATACAGAATAAGCAGTAGTTTATATGTTTATACGTGGTATAGGGTAAGTAGTGGTTTAGAGTGTTTACAAGGGGATTATATAGGGTAAACAGTGGTTTAGAGTGTTGAAAAGTATTTTATATAAGCCTAGCAGTGGTTTAGAGGATTTATAAGTGTATAATATATGGTAAACAATGGTTTAGAGTGTTTATAAGTTGTTTATATAAGCCTAAAGTGGTTTAGATTGTTTATAACTGGTTTATATAGGCTTAAAAATGGTTTAGAGTGTTTATAAGTTGTTTACCCAGCTTACCCATAAAAAAAAAAAAGAAGAGCATCCCTACGATTTTCTCCTAGGGAAATCTCTGCAGGATTTTTGGGCTTCAAGGAGTATTTATATTTCCTTAATGAAGAGCCCTAATTGATTAAAATAGGAAACCTTGTTGTGTTCAACTAGGAAACCTTCTTAATATCTTCTTCCTCCTTAAAAGTGAGTGAGATCATCCCTTTATTTCCAGCTAGCCTTCCTAGGATTTCAACCCGATCAAGTTTCTAAAAGCTAGGAGAAATCCTATTAAATAGGATCTCCTTTCTAACGTTCGACTTTCGATCAGCCCACACCGATTTCGCTTCCTTTAAAAATTTAACATCTACCTTCTTATTATAACAGGGCACCTCCCTTTGAAAAACAATAAGAGAAGTCCACTTGAATAAAATCCACTGGCTTGGATCAAATTAGTGCTGTTATAGTAGTGCCAAAAAACGATCTTGAGGTCCTCACATTGATTTGACTACTTTACATCTCCTACTTAAACATGGCAACATCGATCCATCTGATATACCTCAAAATTTTTTCCAATTTGAATAGTTCGATTTCCATCTTTGCAATACATAAATAGTCATGTCTCTAATCATATTATGGTATGTGATTTTCTTGTGGGGAGATCATTATTAGATATCCCTATTTTTGCAAACTTAGGGGCAGTTTGGATTAGACCTGGCAAACGGGTGGGTCGGGCCGGGTCAACCCGCGGGTGGTGCGGGTGCGGGTCACACGGGTCAGAAATTTGGTGACCCGCGCGGCCCGCGGGTGGGCCGGGTTAACCCTCGGGTCACCCGCAAATATAATATGGGATTGTAATTCTCCTGATTTGACGGGATTTGACCGCACCCTGTAATTGTTTTTTCCGTAATTGTAATAACTCTACACATGTTTTTCGTATTTTTCTCGTAATTTTATAACTTTATAACCATTTATCCGTAATTTTTCATTTAAAACTTTATAAACTCAGTTCTTTTACTTTTCGTTTTGTAATGATTAGTTTTTTTTACTTTTTACTTTTTACTTTTGCTAGAAACCTTCGTCTAGAAACCTTGGCCTCTCTGCGCATCTTTGCATAGAGTATTACCACCTATTAAAAAACAAAAAAAACGAAATGTTATCAACACTACTAAGGGCACTCTCACTTTATTAAAAGTATGGTATGGCCCACACCATCGGATGATCCAAACCGTCCATTAGATGGGCCATAGCCAAAATAGGTTATACTCCAAAAATCATTTCCATCTGATGATTTCCCAAGTGCTGATAACATTCTCCAATAAATTCTTAAAAATTACTTTAAAAATGCCCAACCCATGTTTTTGCGGGTTCGGTTGCCCGCGGGTCAAATTTTGGCGGGTCACTAAAACCTAGACCCGTGCCCGCAAATTTGCGGGTGGGCCGGGTCGACCCGCAGGCATGGGTCGGTTTTGCCAGGTCTAGTTTGGATATGCGGATTTTAGAAACCAGGTTTTTGGTTTGAAAACAGTGTAAAAGAGGGTTAGAGACAAGAGAAGAAGTGGACCAGCCGTCATTTTTGACTCATTTTGACTTCTCTCCCTTCTTTCCATCAGCAAGAGAGTAGAAGATCATCCTATTTTCCTGGTTTTAGAAATCTCAGGTTGCAGGAGAGATTTTTAAAATTCGATTTTCTTGCTTAAAATCCAAGAAACGCTGCCAGGACAGCACACAGCAGCCTGATCATGAACCCTCCTTTTTACTTTGATTTCAAACTAAAAACCTGTTTTCTAAAATCCGCGTATCCAAATGGCCTCTTATATTCTCCAATACTTTCTAGAGTTGCCATCCCATCGTGTAGTCTCTTCGACAGTCCTAGTATAACTAGGATACTTCTCCATGCTAGTGATAATTACTTTATGAGATAATTCTTATCTCATTTTTAATGAGATAAGTGGCTTTACACGCTTCCTAAATCCTAAGTAGATAAATCATCTAGGGTACTGCAACTGCACTTCACCATGTTGAACCCATGGGCTGTTGTATTTGCCACCACATGTTGCTTTGTCCTGGGCTCACCAATACCATGATCAACTTGGATCACTCCACCACACGCTTTTGTAAAGAAAATTCAGAATTTACTCATTTGATCGAATAACAAAAACGTCTTCCTAAGACAATTAATGAATTTGAAGGATTCACTACGAACCAAAAAAAAAGCCAAATAATAATATTTAGGGGTGTCAACCGATCCACTTCGGATCGGATCCACCTAAGTCTCAGTCACGATTCATTCAAATCCATTATCGATCGGAGTGTTCTTTGGATCCTACTTCCCATGTCTTAGTCACGATCCATTTCAAATCAGACCATTCATCGGAGTGTCCTAGCAGGTGAGGGCAAGTTGCAACGGCAACGACGCAGCGAACTAGAGTCTCAAAGTCAATGGTTAGAGTTGGAAAAGAAGCGGCTAACTCAAGACTTGAGACAGATGAATGACAAAATACTAAAAATAAAAATCCCTACAAAAATAGATATGGCTTATTTTTTACTAGAATACCCTTGAAATAATACTTAATGTTAGAAAAATTGAAGGGTTTTTCATAAAAATATATAATAATAACGGATTTCGAACTGTCCCACGGGCTTTTATTAGTTCTCTGGATCCAATCAGTAATTTTTTCGAATCCTATGATCGAGATCCAAAATATGTCCATGGATCCTTGTACTTTGTCATTAAAATTCGTATTCGGATACTCCATCAGACTGTCTAGATCCGTTGACACCCCTAATTATATTAGGGTCCTGATAAATTCACTCCCTTGGAGTCGGCATTCACTCCTTTAACGCCTCTCCAACATAAACAATTACTTTTCCCGTAAAATAGCTGGTTACAAAAAACAAGCGTAAGTGATATATCCGCCCCTTTTGATTACTTGAGACACCCAGCAGCAATGTATCAATGACTGTAGAGGGGCAGATGTACTTCACATCAGAAGTATTCAATGGGGGTGACTGGCACGTACACTGGCCCTGGGTGTCCCAAGAGTCTCTCTCTCTCTCTCCTCTCTCTCTCTCTCTCTCTCTCTCTCTCTCTCTCTCTCTCTCTCTCTCTCTCTCAGTGGTGTTACAAAATAAAAAGGTCTCTCTCTGGGAAACTTGCCATGACACTTGCCCTTTTGGACAATTTCATGGGAAGGGCAACCTGGGTTCTGTTGGCATGAGCAAGGATGGTCCTACCTAACCATTCAATATTAGGGGTGCAACTTGGGTCGGGCTCAAACCAAACCCGACAGGTTCAACCAGATTTTGGCTCGGGTTGGGTTGGCATTTTCTCGAGTTGGGTTAGGGTTGAGGCCTTGACAACCCGACCCAACCCGAACCTGACCTCCCTCTAATTTTTTCATGATTTTCTTAGGATTATGTTTTTTTGCCTTGTATTTTTCTATATGGCCCTAGATGAATGCAAACCCAACCTGACTCAGCCCCAACCCAACCCAACCCGATTTGGAGGCGCATTGGGTTAGGGTTGACAATCCTCAACCTGAGGCTCGGGTTGGGTTGGGTTAGGGTTGAGGAAATGCTATCTCGGGTTGGGTTAGGATTGGCCTCAACCCGATCCAACCCGGCCCGGGTTTCACCCCTATTCAATATACCAGAAATATATGATCGGTGGCTGCACAAATCCGTATTTTTAAAAAGAATATGGTACGGCCCACTCTATAGGATCCAAACCATCCATTTGTTGGGCCACAACATAAATAGTTTGTGCCACCCAAATCATTTCCACAGTATGTTCCTACCCCTCCGATCTATTGAGGGACTGCACATTACGGAAACTTTAATAGATGGTTTCGAGGGTTAGGATCAGGGATGGAGCCAGGAATCTACAATTGGGGGGCCAGACTAATTTACACTTTGCCTGCATTGGTCATTGGGGGGCATGCTTACTCACTCTGTGAAATTTTAGTTGAAAATTTCAAAAAGGAGACTCCTTGCAACATTGGGATTTTGCAAGTCATTGGGGGAAGCCATGGCCACCTCCATGCTATATGTAGCTCCGCCCCTGGTTAGGATCATCCTATAGAAATGATTTTGGGGGTACATGCTGTTTACGTGGTGGCCCAACAAATAAAATGTTTGGACTAGGGCTGTAACAGGGTCGGGTTTTTGAAAACCCTAGCCCAACCCTGGATCCCATTATCTCGGCCCTGACCCGCCCTAACCCTGAGTCAAGGCCGAAAAACCTCAACCCATTTCCCGCCCTACAGGGCTCAGCGCGGCCCTGGCCTGCCCCGATTGGCCCTGATTGACCCGAGTGCAAA
Source organism: Tasmannia lanceolata (assembly GCF_043159265.1). Lineage (NCBI taxonomy): Eukaryota > Viridiplantae > Streptophyta > Magnoliopsida > Canellales > Winteraceae > Tasmannia > Tasmannia lanceolata. The sequence continues at coordinate 43,738,167 of NW_027518714.1, read as the reverse complement.
TACCTGTTAAGAGTGCCAAAAATAAAGCAACCACATATCATATAGAACAAAATGATCAATAAACAAAGAAATGGAACAAAATAAGACAATATGAATTCAACAACATGACGGGCAACAGAGACAATTAATAATAATAATCTAAAGAAACATAAATCTAAGATAATAGAAAACATTAGCAAAAGAAACATGCACAGATGGTTAAACTCTATAATAGAAAACTTAGGGTCGGGCCGGGTCAGAGTGACCCGAGGCATTAACCTAGAACCCAATCCGACCCTGAGTTAGGGCCTAAAAAATGAACCCTGACCCGCCCTCAGGGTTGGAAAATCCAGCCCAGACCCTGTTCGGGTTTAGGGTGGGTCAGGGCTGACAGGGCCAAACTTGCACCCCTAGTTTGGATCAACCTAAGGAATGGGCCGTACCGTACTTTTTGAAAATTACAGGTTTTTACGACCACCTCATATTATTTCTCTCAATGTACATCTTGGGCAATAAGATAGTGAATACTCCAATAAATCGAAGGGTCTATCGCATCTGACAGTTGCTAAACTACGCTGGTAAAGAACGGATTTTATCCAGATTTTTAGATGCAGATTTCTTTAATTTTGTAGAATCAATTACAGGGTTATGATTCCAAGATTTCTCGGCTACAAATACGTCGTGCCGGGGTAAATTCAACGTCGAATGGGAAGCCAACATGTGGCACCATGATATTTAACTGTTGGTTAAGGGTAAAAGGGTAATTTCACAGCACTTCAAGAAACCAAAAAGCCAACTGTAAGCCCAATGGTTCACCCCTTGGCAATTCTCATCTTATTTTGATGATTCCAATACACAAGTGATTTAAGATCACTAATGTGTTTGATTGTCTAAGTTGTAGATCATGATTGCTTAAAGACAAGATTGCTTGGATTGAGGCCAAGAAGCTCTCATTGGACCACATTAGGAAGGCCAAAGACATCGGAGATCCAAGACGAATGAAGACTTGAAGAATCAATTGAAGATCGAAGTCATATTAGAATGTATAAGATCCAATCTTAGTATTAGATTTTAAGAGGCATAAATAAAGTTAATCACACACACCCTAAATTGTTTAAGTGATTGTCCTTGTGGTGTTCCAACACTTTGGAACCCTCATTTACAATCCCAACTTGGTGTAAAGTTGGAAGCCCAAACAAATAAGAAACAAAATTGAAAAACTGCTGCTGATAGGCTTCTCGGAACTCCGAGATAATTCTCGGAGCTCCGAGCTCAGAACTCCGAGAAATTCTCGGATCTCCGAGATTTGGTCTAGTAGAATTTTCCATCTTCTGTTTGTATTCCCGGAACTCCGAGATAAATTCTCGGAACTCCGAGAACACTATAATGAGAAGAAATTTGACCGTTGGAAACTTTGCCAGATTTACGACAATGCCCCTCAAACGGTCATATTGGGTTTTCCTATATATATGGGTATTCTAATCTTCCCAATTATCAATCCTAACACTCTAAAACCCAATTTGAACATCCTAAGAGTGATTCAAGCTTGTTTATGCCTCTCATCCTCTAAGATTAGGATTTGGATCAATAGGCTCAAATTTGTACATCTTCTACAAAGTTTGTAAACCCTTGTGAGAGATTTTTTGTTCTTTCTTTCTTATTCAAGAACGTTGTATTCGGGCGAGTGTTCGGAGAAGCGGAGCCCACTCTCCGTGGTGAAGATTGCCACCAAGGTTAAAGGCATTCGGAATTGTAATCAGCACCGATCTTCGCCGAAGTTAAGAAGATCAAATAGTGAAGCTATCAACGGGTCTGGTTGGTGGAGTGGAGTAGGCCTCGCGTTTTGAGGACCGAACCACTTTAAATCTCGGGTGCACTCTCTCTTAAACTCTTGCTTTACATTTGCATTGCACTTAAGATTTAACTTGTGCTTGAATTTCATTCTTGATCTCTTAATCTTCAAAATTGGGTTAGAAGTTTTCAAAATGTTAAAACTTGTTAGCAACCTAATTTTTACTCCTCATAAGTTGCCGTACTCGGGACCACCCTTGGAATTTCACTTGGTATCAGAGCCTTGGCTCTTAAAAGATTTTCTTTTCTAAAAATCTTTGAAATTTTTTTAAAATTTCAACAAGGGAAAGATCATAAGATCTTTGGCAACTTTCTAATTGTGAAATGGCAGACAAAAAATGGAACCGGACTTCCGGAAGGCCATTCCACAACTAGACTTCATTTCTTTGATGGGTCCAACTATGAACATTGGAGGACAAGGATGCGCATCTATCTTCTTTCGATAGATGTGGAGCTTTGGCATATTGTTGAAAATGGATACATTTTGCCTTTCAAGCCATTTGAAGAATGGAATACTGTAGAGAAAAGGCATGTAAATTTAAATTACAAAGCTATAAACTCTTTGTTTTGTGCCTTATCTACGGAGGAGTTTAATAGAGTAGCTCTTTTTGATTCCGCCAAGATTATTTGGGATACATTTGCCGTTATCCATGAGGGAACATCACAAGTCAAGGATTCCAAAATAAACTTGTTAAAAGGCAAATATGAAATGTTTAGAATGGGTCAAAATGAAAGTATTTCCGAAATGTATACCCGATTTTCTAAAATATCTAATTAATTAGCAAATCTTGGTAAATCTTATCCTACTGATGAGCTTGTGAGTAAGTTGCTTAGGTCATTTCCTCCTTATTGGGACCCAAAAGTCACCACCATCTAAGAATCCAAGGATCTCAAGATGCTAACTATGGAAGAGCTTGTAGGATCTCTCATCACCCATGAGATGCTCCTCACTAGCCGACAAGAGGAGAAGAAGCCGAAAGAGAAGGAAAGAGAAAGTCGTTCTCTAGCTCTAAAGGCCTCCAAGACGGACTCATCATCAAGTGATGCGGATAGCGATGAGGAAGAAGCGTTAAGAAAATTTAAAAGCTTATGGAGAAAGAAGCATAAAAAGGATAAAAAGAAGAAGAAAGAAGAAAATGAAGTTGAAGGAGGAATAAGGTGTTACAATTGCAAGAAGACGGGACACAAAAGACCGGAGTGCTCTCTTCTCAAGTTATCTTCCTCAAAGTACAAGGGAAAGAAGGATTGGAAGAAGAAGGCTCTTGCCGCCGGTTGGGATGCTACTAGCACCTCGGGCAAAAGTTCAAGCGAAGGGGAAGATAAAAAAGATGATCTTTGCCTCATGGCATTCACCCATGAAGAAGAGGTAAATTCTAACCCCTCGTATAGTTCATCAAGTAGTGATAGTGAAAAAATATCTTATGATGAATTATGCTTAACCTTGCATTCCTAAATTTCAAAAATAAAGTTCAAAAGAAATCTATTTCCAAATTAGAAAATGAACTTGATGTTTTGAGAAATGAATCTTCATCTTCCATATCTCAAGCCAAAGTAAAAATTGAAAATTTTAAACTTGAGATTGAAACCCTTAAGGGTATTTTGGATGAGAAATCTTGCCAATTACAAAATATGGCAAGCTCTTCCAAATCTTATGAAGATGAAACTAATGATTTTCTAAATCAAATAACCCATCTTCATAATGAAAATGAAAGGTTAAGATTATGTCTCGATGGATTTTTAAATGGCAATAAAATTATTGACATAATCTTGAAGAAGACTAGTCATAGACCTAATCATTATGATAGGACTAGTTTATCTAAGCCCCATGTTGGATGCCATTATTGTGGAATTAATGGTCATTATCAATTCCAATGTGCATCTAAAATTAGGGATTGTGGTGGAACCAAGAAATCTTGGGTTCCCAAAGCCCCCATATGATTCTATTCATATGTGCTTAGATTAGGGGTTTAAACTTAAATTTGAATATCTTTTTACAGTTATTCAAAATCCCCTCTTGTATTGAATTTGTTTTTCCAATAGTGGGAGTTCTATGTTTGTCTTTTTCCTTGAAAAATGGGGAGCTTAAAATTGAAAATTTTATCCCTTTGATTTCCTATTACCCCATCTTTTTTATAGATGCCAAAGGGGGAGAGAAATCTAGTGTAGGGAAATTTATGTGTACTTTTATTGGAAAATCTCTTGTGCTTGTCATCATCAAAAAGGGGGAGATTGTAAGCCCAATGGTTCCCACCTTAGCAATTCCCATCTTATTTTGATGATTCCAATACACAAGTGATTTAAGATCACTAACGTGTTTGATTGTCTAAGTTGTAGATTATGATTGCTTAAAGACAAGATTGCTTGGATTGAGGCCAAAAAGCTCTCATTGGACCACATTAGGAAGGCCAAAGACATCGGAGATCCAAGACGAATGAAGACTTGAAGAATCAATTGAAGATCGAAGTCATATTAGAATGTATAAGATCCAATCTTAGTATTAGATTTTAAGAGGCATAAATAAAGTTAATCACACACACCCTAAATTGTTTAAGTGATTGTCCTTGTGGTGTTCCAACACTTTGGAACCCTCATTTACAATCCCAACTTGGTGTAAAGTTGGAAGCCCAAACAAATAAGAAACAGAATTGAAAAACTGCTGCTGATAGGCTTCTCGGAACTCCGAGATAATCCTCGGAGCTCCGAGCTCGGAACTCTGAGAAATCCTCGGAGCTCCGAGATTTGGTCTAGTAGAATTTTCCATCTTCTGTTTGTATTCCCGGAACTCCAAGATAAATTCTCGGAACTCCGAGAAAATTCCTCGGAACTCCGAGAACACTATAACGGGAAGAAATTTGACCGTTGGGAATTTTGCCAGATTTACGACAATGCCCCTCAAACGATCATATTAGGTTTTCCTATATATATAGGTATTCTAATCTTCCCAATTATCAATCCTAACACTCTAAAACTCTATTTGAACATCCTAAGAGTGATTCAAGCTTGTTTATGCCTCTCATCCTCTAAGATTAGGATTTGGATCATTAGGCTCAAATTTGTACATCTTCTACAAAGTTTGTAAATCCTTGTGAGGGATTTTTTGTTCTTTCTTTCTTATTCAAGAACGTTGTATTCGGGCGAGTGTTCGGAGAAGCGGAGCCCACTCTCCGTGGTGAAGATTGTCACCAAGGTTAAAGGCATTCAGAATTGTAATCGGCACCGATCTTCGCCGAAGTTAAGAAGATCAAATAGTGAAGCCATCAATGGGTTTTGTTGGTGGAGTGGAGTAGGCCTCGCGTTTTGAGGACCAAACCACTTTAAATCTCGGGTGCACTCTCTCTTAAACTCTTGCTTTACATTTGCATTGCAATTAAGATTTAACTTGTGTGCTTGAATTTCATTCTTGTATATCTTAATCTTCAAAATTGGGTTAGAAGTTTTCAAAAGGTTAAAACTTGTTAGCAACCTAATTTTCACTCCTCATAAGTTGCCGTACTCGGGACCACCCTTAGAATTTCACCAACCTTGCCAACGAGATAAACTTGAAATCTGAGATTCCATGGAACTTGCCCAATTGTTATGTGCACTAAGGGAAGACCGGGTAACTCAAGAGGTGATTCCTGATTGCCCAAATACTCTCACTGAATAAATAACCCAGCTCACGTTTCTCCCCCATGTTCTGATTCTTACCTATTTTGAACAGGGAATCAAACGAGAAAAATAGAGAATAGAGAGAATAGAGAAAGAAAGGAAGAGAGAGAGAGAGAGAGAGAAAGAGAGAGAGAGAGAGAAAGAGAGAGAGAAGTTTCTTCGATGGAAACTGACCTCCAAATGCATAAAGCATAAATCTAAAATATTCCATGACATTTACAAGCATAGAAGACTCCATTAAATATCCACTGCAATGAAAAGCAACCGACTTCTAAAGGCTCTCCACTACTATCACCACTATCCTATATATTAGGATAATTGAATGGCTACAAAGATTACTTCAATCCATGACCCACTACATATGATCACTACTAACCCCAACAACTTACTCACTCCCAAAAACCTTGCCAACCACAAGCAACGTGGTCCTGTTATTAGAAACAGAAAACTCCTAAAATTAAGAACATAACATTACTCCCCCCTTAAAAATCACCCTTGTCCTCATGGGTGGCTTGTGGAAACCTCCACTTCATTTCTTCTATGTTCTCCCAGGTTGCATCAGCAGGAGATAAACCTTTCCAGTGCACAAGGACCTCTTTTTTATGCCTTCTAACTTGTGTCTCCATGTAGACACCCCCATTTTGCTACGCTTTAAAAAGTAAAAGATTCGGTAGTATCATCGAGTTTTGAATCCGTATTCAGCATTAGATTAGGCATCCATGCATTTTAGGGTAGATTTCATTTCATTATGGGAGTTTTGAAGTTGATTTGCGATCCTGAAGGTCTCTAGGGGGTTCCTTTGGCCTCTGGAAGATGAAAGTTCAAGTTTTCAAGCAAATGAAAAAAATCTGTTATTTTTAGAATTTTTAGGGTTTCCCTCATTTTTGCCTATTTTGCACTGCAGGGGTAGTTTGGTCATTCCGGATGTTTTATTATTGATTTTAATTAACCAACCAAGCAGGCAGCAACCAAGCCATAGGGTAGAAACAAACGTGCAACCCAGTACCCATAAGGGCAGGGGTAAGCCGCCGAGCCTAGCAAGGTATGATTTAATTCATCTTTTCCGTGAACTTGGGATCACTAAGGCAATCCAAATTCCACGCAAAAGAGAGTGACAGAGTCGCCACCTAGATGAGGGATCTAGGACCCATAATTGACCAGAAATCTAAACTCGTTACCTGGTTACGAGAATGGAAGGTATGGGGAGTTACCACCACATGCACCATTCCTGCCTGATAATCGGTCTTCAATTCCAAAAGTTAATTCTTTTGAATTTCTTTTAAATGACTCATTTAACTCTATATTAATGCGCGAACTACATGACATGCATCCTAAGATCTAATTTCAGTGTAATTCCTAAATGTGTATCTTGATTTTCTTAATTTGTTTGAATTCAATCTAAGTGAAAGTTCTCATAAATTCTAATTTCATGGAAAGTCCTAAGTGATTTAATTACTTTTAATTTAAGGATTAATATACAAAACCCCACCACTTATGAGTGGAGCCGACTCGGGCTTGGTATGCCACTCAAGTATCCAAGTTGCCTACGTATCCCAGCCTCACTGGAATCAGAGTCGATCATAGTTCGGTGCACCTGAACTAAGCTACTTATGCCTAACTCATCTAGGACACCGATCTAGACTGGATTTACTGTTTTAACAGTTTAAGAGAAATTATTTAGTTCAAGTTGAAGATTTTATTATCCTACGACTTCATCTAAGATGCTATATGGTCATATCTAAGTGCAAGACATCCATTTGACTAATGCAAGTGAACCTACATCCTAGGTAACTAGGCTTGTCCTACGGAAAAAAGGGGTGACTAGTGTAACTAAATTTATTGGCACGGTTGCTATCCATAGCAAACGACCGTGATGAGGCTGGACTCCTAACTCTATGACTCCCTAAAATCTAGGACACAACGAGACGTAAGTGTTCCTAAGGGGCCCTAGAGGTTCCTACGATAGGAGACCGTAATCCAACGGCTCCTAAGACGCGGATCGAGTTAATTCGATTTGTTAAACTTAATAATTTTTTTATTTTTGAGGATTCGATTCCTAAACATCTAAGGAATATCAAAGGCTCTATGGTTCGCAAGTTTCGGCCTCGAATCGCAACCATGGAAGGGAATCGTGCTCTCAACACTTGTATAATTTAGCACGTAAATTATAGTATCTTATTGCCTGGCATGTTTCTCAGGATTTTCGTGGACAGTGGACCTCGGATCCAATATCATACTATAATTTACGCACACCAATTATGCAGGATTAATCGCAATTAGTATACGATTACAGTTGCGATCTCGGCAGTTAGACTATCGCGGTATAGCGAATTTACAATGGAGATCTATGAACCCTAAGGTTTCTGTTTCAAACAAGTTAGGGATTAAATTCATGATGTAAAGTTAAGATTTGTTTGAGGTTTTTACTGACTTTTGTGTTGATTTGCTATTAAATTATAATTTATTAACATTAAAACCAGATTGCTATGATTATACAGAAATCCTAAGCAATCAAACCCTAAATCAGCTGAAACTTTTCCAGTAATAAGATATGGATGATTGTGGCTTACTGGAAAATTTTCATGAATTATCATTACGATTTGATATAAATTTCTAATTTTTCAAATTTTAAAATAGATTATAGATTAACACAGCAACTTATAGCATATCCATTTCAAATTAATCCAAACTTTCACAGAATAGAGATCTAGATTATTCTAACTTATTGGAAAACTTATATGAATTTTCATTAAGATTTGATATCAATTTCCAATTTCTCAAAATTCAAATCAGTTCATAAATTAACACCGTAACGTATAGCATATCAATTTCAAATTAATCCAAACTTTCACAGACTAAAGATAATCATGAGATTCGCCTACAATATGAAGTTCATGGACTTTTATTACGATTTGATGTCAATTGAAATTCACACATAAATCGGATGAAACCAAAGAATTACTTAAAAAGCAAATCTAATAGTATCCTAAAATCAAATAAAAACTTTCAGTAGATATATGATAGATTATAAAATTTTCTATCAAAATTTCAAAACTTAAAAATTAAATCTCCTCCATAAAATTGATTTTTAAATAGAAAAAGGGAATTTGTTTCTTAGGAATTGAAACCCATTTATTAAAATAAATTACAAAACCATATTAAAACTTTGCAAAACCAATTGAAAATTTTTATCTAACATTCCAGTAACCAAAGGTAGTGGTTTGTAAAGAAAAAATTCAAAAATTTACTAATTTAATACGAAAACGAATTACGGCACGTAAAACGAAGAACCGATTAGAAAACAAATAAAAAACCTTTTTTCGAAAAACCAATTTCATGAGAAATTCAATTTATTATTGAAAATTAATTCTGGAGAGTTTCATCAATTTGTAAAACATTCTGATATTTATTAAAAATGGCCGAAATTTAAAATAATTTAAAACCGGATTTAAAAAATTCAAAAAAATCCAAAAATTTTTGGGTGTTCTGGAAATCAAAACATTGGTTTGGAAACAAGATCTCACAAATTTTGGACATGGTTTGATATACTTTTGGATTCGTTCATAAAAAAATAACCCCTTTCGGGGAAATAGAATGAAAATTAAAACGGCCAAACCGCGATTGGAAATTAAGTTTCCAGTAGTATTTTATTTTATATAAATCCCAAAAAATATCAGTTTTTAAAGAAACCCACCTTTTCTAACACTTGCTTTGATAATCCGATTTAAATCCATATTGAATAGAAAACGAAAGAAAATCATTATTAAATGGAGAAAATTTAATTTTTTGGTGAAATTTTGAATTTTGAAAACATATAATCTATATTATAACATACTGGAATTTCAAGAAAAAATTCATTGATTTGATCTATCAAAAGTAAAACCCTAGCATGTTTTTCTACTTTGGATATTACAAAGATAAAGATCCTACCGTTGATCGCGCTCCTTGTCTCTAGGGTGCGTAGATCCGAGGTATACGCTTTGTCGTACCCTTTTATATGATGAAGAAGACCCAAAGAACACCCCAAAGATCCTTGATGTGTGATTTGTTGAAGACGAAAATAAATTTTAAGAATCCCTTTTGTGAAGAACCCTTGAGAGATATGAACACACTTCAAGAGAGAAGAGGTTTTTCTTCTTTTTTTTCTTGGGAGGAGAGAGAAAAATGACGAATTTGGATTTTTTTCAATCTTTTCTAGGATTGTTTGCTTTGATTTTTATACAAAAAAGTTAGGGTTAAGAGAGAAATAGTAATTTCCAATGTGAGAGCTCTCTTTTTGACTTGTTTCCAATTTTTCCCTCTTGCTTTCTTTCTTTCTTGTTTCCAAATTGGATTTGATTCCAATCTTAATTTCTTGTCAATCAAGACATACTATTCTCATTCCACATTGCTTCTTTGGAAGAAAACTTTTTTAAGCAATCATTCATATTTTCCTTCTTTCCTTCTTTTCATTTTTTATTCTTTTTATTTTTCTTTTAGCAAATATGATGTCACCATTGTGACATCATCAAGGTTGGGTGCTCAACTCATGTGGGTCAACCATGTGGGCCGCCCACCATGGTGGTTGACCCGTATGGGTGAACCCACATGAGCTCCATCTTTGCGGGCTTTAGCCCAATGGGCCATTTCACACGGGTTTCGGGTTTTTCCGTAAAAAATCAATAAAATCTTTCTAAATTCAACATTCTATATATGGACTCAACCCATTTGACATTTATGGTTCATCCCTCACACATGATTGGACCATCTTTTTTGGAAAATAACTTTTCGGACCAAAATGCCCCTATTTGACTGTTAGACATCCAAATGCGACCAAAATACCCTCATATTGATTCACCCATAAAGGGAAAAATTAAAAATGGAAAGTCTTTGTGGACAAACTTCAAAATAGAAACTTTTAAAATTGGGTCATTTCGGTGAGCAATATTAAACAGGATCATTTGGTATTCCCTGAAAATACCCAAAATGCCCTCAACACTTAGAATTTCCAAATTAAGCGAAACTCCTGAGAAATTCTAAATTTAGCAGGTTTTCCAAAATTCAGGAAATCATTCATAATCTCTCAGACATATTTCGGGGATCAAAAGAATTACACAGGAAAAGACCAAATTACCCCGAGGTGCTAGAATTTGGCGAGACTAGGGAAAACCCTGAGAAATTCTAAAAATAGCAGATTTTCGAAAATTTATGAACGGACTCAAGATTTCTTAGACACAACTTAGGGACCAAATATGAAATGTTTGAAAATTTCTAAAATACCCCCGAAGCGCAAGACTAGGAGAAAATCTTGAGAGATCTAAATTTAGCAGGTTTCCCAAATCTTACGAAATTACTCTTAATCCATCAGCCGTACCCTCGAGATGGTTTTGGACATATGAGAAATGATTGAAATATCCATAAGATGATGAATATGTGGAAGCCCCATGAGTTTCTAGAAATAGCAGCTTTTCTAAATTTGTAAAATCACTCAAGATTTCTCAAATATAACTCGGGGGTCAAACGAGACACATCGGGAATGACCAAACTACCCCTGCAGTGCAAAATAGGCAAAAATGAGGGAAACCCTGAAAATTCTAAAAATAGCAGGTTTTTTTAATTTGCTTAGAAACTTGAACTTTCATCTTCCAGAGGCCAAAGGAACCCCTTAGAGACCTTCAGGATCGCGAATCAACTCCAAAACTCCTATAATGAAATGAAATCTACCCTAAAATGCATGGATGCCTAATCTAATGCTGAATACGGATTCAAAACTCGATGATACTACCGAATCTTTTGCTTTTTAAAGCGTAGCAAAATGGGGGTGTCTACAGATGCCCCTCTTTGGTAGAGGCGATGTAGTCATCGAATACCAAAGCAAAAAGTGACAGAAGCGTTTTGCGTAGCTTTAATCAACAATAGATTCACTAGACAATGCAACCTAATGCAAGACCCTAGATGAAGTCCTAGAACATATTCAAGATCATTTATTCTAAACACCGTGACTTGGTGGTTCAGAATAATGGAGAAATGGATCTAATCTGATTTGCAAAAATTTCGCAACTCAGAATGAAAGATAATTATGAGGCAGCGCCGTTTTCAAACGGGCAATGAGAAAATGAGAGATCATTTTCAAATGGATACTGCTTTCAAACAGGCTCAACAGAAATGAGGTACTGTAATTGTACAGGCCAAAGGAAAATAAGAGATAGATCATTTTCGAATGGACTCAGATAAAATATAATGCCATATTTATACAGATTCTAAGGAAATGAGACATCATATGGATCTCAAAGAGAAACAAGAGACCATTTTTAAATGGACTCAAATAGAATGAAATATTGTATTGTTACGGATTCTAAGGAAATGAGATATCTTATTTGTATGATGTTCAAAGAGAATTAAGAGATCATTTTTTAAAGGACTCAGATAAAATGAAATACCGTATTTTTACGGATTCCAAGAAAATGAGACATCATAATTGTATGATGTTCAAAGATAATTAAGAGACCATTTTTTAATGGACTCAGAGAGAACGAAATATTGTATGTATATGAATTCCAAGGAAATGAGACGTCATATTTGTATGATGCTCAAGGTAAATAAGGGACCATTTTTTAATGGACTCAGAGAGAATGAAATACCGTATTTATACGGATTCCAAGGAAATGAGACATCACATTTGTATGATGCTCAAAGAGAATAAGAGACCATAGTTGTATGGACTCGAAGAGAATGAAAAATAATTTTCAAATGGGTGTAGACACCCCATTTTGACCGGACCCAAGTTCGTTGTGTTTGTGCGAAACCCCATACAATCACCAAGCTAGGATCCCAAATTGCATCGCAAGTTAGGTTAGGGTCTCACCAAGGCCCCCGCCAAATTTCATCAAAATCCGACCCGATTTGTCAAATAAGACAAGCCGAGAAGAAGGCATAGTGTAAGTGTAAAAGGGGGGCGATTTATCTGCGGAGGAGAATATCCGGCTGAGAAGGGGGGTGCATTTATCCTACGAAGGTCGCGCCCGGGCCAAATAGGACAAAAATGGCTGGCGCGCCTCATCAAGTGAGGGTGCGGATATCAACACGTTTATTTTGATATATAAAAAAAATCAAAAATAGAAAAGGGGACTGTTCATCTTTCGTAGAAAAAAACAGAGAGAGAGAGAGAGAGAGAAGGAGAGAAAAGGGAAAACCCAGATCTAGCTCCGGCAAGCCTCCGGCCGAGCTCCGATCTTCTTCATTTCTGGTTTTCCCATTTTATATTCGCCAGATCTGTCCATTCTACCTCGTTCTTCTTCATCTTATCCAATAATCCATGCCGGAATCCAGCAATTAAACCCTGTCTCCGATCATCTTTCATCTTGCTCCGAGCATATTCTGATCTAATTCCGACCAAGTTCCATGGTTTCCGGCCATCTCTTCCTATAGATCTGAGGATGTGCCTTAGATCTAAGCCAAAAATCCAATTTATTTCAGATTTTAAACCCTAGCTCTGTTTCGTTTAGATCTGTCTGTTCTATCTCTTCTATTTCTTGATTTCTACCTTCGAAACCTAATTTCTATCCATTTTCCTCTGTTTGCATGAATTTTTACCTCAGATCTGAAACTTGTTTCTACTTATTTTGTTTTGAAACTCTAGATCTGATCAACCAAGTTTAGATCTGTCCATCTTCATCTTCCCTTTCACTTTAAAAACCTAATTCAAGTTGTATTTTGATAATTTCTTGGTTAACTTTCGGCTGATCTTCAGCGAGCAATTTCTTCTCCGGCAAACCTCGGTAGACCTCCGATCTGAGCAATATCGACTCAGATTTGTACATTTGAAATCTCAGATCTGATTTATGGAAGGGCAAAAATAGAAATAGTAGCTTCATTAGCAGGAAGAGTCACCAATTTCTAAGGGGAAGGTGAGGAAAATCAGCAAAAAGGTAATTACTCTTTCCTTTTCTTTTAATTCCGTCTGATTTTGTTATCTCTCATGATCGGTAATGGTTCCTTGTGATAGAATAAGGTTGTTATTTTGTTTGGAACTTGGATAATTTTGCTTGCAATATGACAATTCTTTGTTTGAAGTTCAGTGTTGGCCTCTCAAATTTGTTGGTTTAAATATGTACCATCAGGCTTTGCAGATTTATATATATATATATATATATATATATATATATATATATATATATATATGGATGAAAATTATCCTATTCTATATGTGATTACAGTCAAGGTAGCATAACCTGAGAATTTTGTTTAGTTAGATGGCTGCCAATAAATTTTTGAATTAATTGGATTGTCTTCTTGCTCGGGTGAGCTTATCCAGTTTACTATAATGACATGTATATGGGAGTAATATCCTTTCCTTTGTACGAGCTGGGAGAATCATTTTGTCTAAATTTGTCCCTTCTAAAAATGAATGAAAATGAGTGCAGACAGCCGGCTCTCGTAGCTGTGTTAATACCATTTTCTCTAGGATGTAAGGGATTTTTCTTTTATAAAATGTAGTGGATGTCAGTGGTTTGTAGTCTAAATGTAGATTTTCAATTGGAAGCTAATCCTTAGCAAGTCCAAGAATGGCATGTTTTTTTTAGCTAGGTTTTCTTATGCTATTTCAGTGATCTGTGGGTTTGTCCCTTAGAGTTTTTCCCTTGGAGACTAGCACCCTGTATTGTCATTTATAATAATGCTTTTATGATTCCTATTTGTCTTGGTTAATAGCCTGATGCAATTCTGTAAAAAAAAAAAAAAAAAAAAAAAAAAAAAAAAAAAAAAAAACTAAATATATGGTTATCAATTTATCTTTGTTGCGACTATTGCACAACCTATTTGTATTTCTTTTTCAGAATGACTTGTGAGAAACTCTTGTGGAATGTAATAATGTATGAATGGTTCGTAGAATATTAAAATGTGAGTATTGGACCCATTCATTTCATTATGAAATTTGTGAGAATTGTTAACTCTTGTTGAAAGTCTTGCGAATATCAAAGATAATCATATAGAAATCATGTTCAGCTATCTAAAAATAAGGGTATAGAGGTATTGCAATTCATTTAAGTAGAGAAGGCTTAATATTCTGTTTAGAAAAGGTTAATTAAGTTTGAACACTAATTTTAAATGAGAAATTCCCATAAAGGAAAGATAGAATATTTGGGTGAAAGTAGCGTGAGTAGAGTGACAATCTCTTTCCCTGTTCAGCTCATACATTTCCACAGATATTGGCCTGCAATGTTTTGGCATATCCAGACAGTTCAGGAAAGTACTTCTTGATTTTATATTGAATGATGAACTTGTTGTTTTAGATTTCCGAAACTAAATCTGTGTGATTTCGATCACTACAAAAGTTTTACTAGTTTATGATGCATTTCAAAGGAAGATTTTGCTTGAATGAGCACATATGAGCTTTGTGTGGAATTCTCGACCAATAATTCAGTTCTTTTGCTCAGATGGCTAAGGGGTGGGAGTCTATGCTTTGGTTATTTCAAAATAAATTGCAAGGGCCGATTGTAGGGTCTGGGCATCATAGGAGAAAATAAGGAGCAGTGGTTGGGATATTTCTATTGTGGATGAATTTTGATTTGAACTATAACCTTGCATAAATATATAATCCCCACCTCGCGTGAATAAATATTTTTTGTTAAGTGATTCAAAATATGCACCATATAGCTTTGGTGTGGTTTGCATAAGACAGCAGTTCAGCCATTTTGGGATACCCACTTTTGGGATAAATATAGATGGGCATTATCAGTATTTTGATCTTATAAAGTTTAGTTTTGGATGCCAGTACAATGCATTTTCTTTAGTTAGACCCCCTTTATTCATTCATAATGCTAATAAAGCTTGATTTTAACATTGTGGTGTTATGATTTTATCTTTCAGAAGTGTTAGCATGCACAGATAGATGTGTATTTAGAGTTGCAAAGAGCATATGATTGGATAAATCACTTAGCCTCTGTGTATTATTTCTATGTATCTGCCCTGTTTTTACACATCTCTTCTTTATTTTATTACTCTTTCTTTGGAAAGTAAAAGGTGGCCCTCACACCTTGGGTTATGACAGCTTTACACCTTGATAATAAAATTGACTCATGTCTCTTTAATTCATTATCTCTTTCCTGATTTGACTAGGAAGCTAAAAAGGGTAAATCCTTTTATTGTTCTCATGAGTGTGTAAATGCATATATATGTGCCTATATGTGTAGACAGCATATGTGAAGAGAGATTACAAATTCTCTAGGTATTGTTTGGAGTATTTGATTCTATCGCAGGGCATTTGAGTCCTTTCAGGCGTGAAATTTGATTTGCAGAATTATTTGCAAGGGGTGATATCGAAGTGGTTATGACCTTAGAACCTTAGGTTCCCTCATTGCTAGGGCGATGAAGGCGCTAGCCCAAGATCATTTTAGGAGACTTGCTTAGTCTAAGTAGCACTCCCCTCTCTATTTAGTAGACTTCTCTAGTCTTTTAGAAACCATTAGATGATAGTTTCTCTTCCTCATTTAGGAGACCATTGTGGTCTTATTAGCGAGTTCCATCATAGGAGACACGCTTTGTCTCGTTAGGCAGCTCTCCTCTGGGAGCAAGCCTCGTGGCTTAGAGCCCGCCTTCTCCCATTGGAGGTATACAGTGCCTCATTTATAGAGCTTCCTCGGTTTATCTCTGTTTTGAGCTAAAAGACATACTATGTCTTATTTGTCCCCCTTTATAGAGTGTTAGAGAGTCTTCGACTCATTTATCCTTTTTAGTGGTAGTATTAGAGAGTCTTTGACTCATTCCTCCTTTAAGTTGTAGTATTAGAGAGCCTTTGGCTCGCTCGTCCTTTGGATGGCATTGTTAGAGAGTCTTTGATTCACTCGTCCTTTGATAGCGGTATTAGAGAGTCTTTCACTCATTTTCCCCTTTTCTATAGTTGTTTTTAGGAACTTCTCCTTAGTGTTGTCGTCATTCTTGTTTGTTAGGGACTAACACAGTCTCATTAGAGCTTTACCTTTTGGGATCTAAGATCATTGTCTTTATCCTTGATCATTAGTTTACCTTGTTTAGGGGTTTCCCCTATTTGCCCTAGGGTTTGGCCCTAGAGTTTTGCTTTGTATGTTCACTCCGGTCTTTAACCAAAAGGGTGAAATCAGAAATCTAAAATTCAAAAAACATTTTAAAATATTCAAAACTCAAAAAAACATCAGAAATTTAAAATATCAAAAATATTTGAAATATCTTAAAAATTCAAAAACATGTTAAAACATTTAAAAACCTCAAAAGCATTGAAATATTTTAAAAATATAAAAAACATTCGAAAAAATATTAAAAAACCTTAAATCAGCTAAAGTGTTGAGCGTATTAGGAGAGTTCGTTTTGAACTACGTTGGCTTGATCCTCTTCACGAGGTATGTAGTGCAGCTTGGGATCCATATCCCAAGTTCAGCCAAACTTTTGTAAATAACATTTTAAATCTTTTTGAATAAGCAACCTTTAAAACCTTGTTTTCAAAAGATCTTCCTCTAGAGTTGGGAGTTTCTCCTAGATAGAGAGTTTTAGAGTTAAGAGTTTCTTTTGATAGGTTGTTTGTTTGTTTGTTTGTTCTGTGCTTGTTTTAGAGTAGGATACGCTAGTCCACCCTTTATTTTTCTTGGGAAACACAGCCTAGTTACACATAGGTTGTAGGAACCACCTGCATTAGCTTAGGGCTAATCTGCATTTAGTTAGGGCATATAGGGTGTCCTAAAATCCACAATTCACTGGAATTTAAATAATCGTACAAGAAACTTTTAATAACTGGTCCGGTCTTTTAGATCGAGTCTAGGATAGAGGTCTAGGTGTCTTAGGCATCATAGCTTAGAATAGGCGCAAAGAACTACGTGACTCTGATTCTTGTGGAGGCGGGGATACGTAGGCTTCTTTGGATGAACATCAGACCATCCGAAGACTCGGGTTAAATTGTTTAGAGTCTTAGGATTTGTTGTTTTGTTATTGTATGTTTTGATGTGTTTTCTTACTTTCTTGTACTGACCATTTACCTTTAGTTGTAGCATGCATGTGTTTGCACATAAGAACTTAGACACCAGTTAGGCATGTCACTCACAACCTAGTTGTTATTAGGTGACACATCTTTTATCTTACTTTATATTGTGTGTGCTTATTATTTCATCCCCGAGTCATACATGATTAGGTAGACGTTCACTCGGGGATATTTTTTTCCATTTCACATGATTTTTACCCAAACTTCTTTGGAGTTAATGAAAATGGCATAAGAGACCAAGTGCTTCCACTCGGATGAATTGGGGGTGCTCTTCAGACCTTCTACATTCGTAATCAGGCACGAACCCATATATATATTTCTGGTTATCCATTGCACAGAGGAATTGATTTTGGGGTTCCATGGCTTATCCATGGATGGCGACTCTGAGTTTATTTTATGTATGTCCTAGTTTCGAGCCGTGGCTCTAGATCAAGACATATCTCTTTCTTTTTATATCGCCACTCGTGCTATGCTATGAGGGTGGCATCTGTTTTGAGAGTTCCTTGGTAGAGCTCTCCATTCACGTGGATGATCCAGAGGGGGTTAGGGACCCGTTCCCTCACCGTCCTCGAATCGGGGTCCATAGGCTGGCGACTCTGCTGGGGAGTTCTTGAAACATTGCCTAACTCTTTAAAATGCCATTTTTACTAACTTTGGAGAAATTTGAGCTAAAATCATTTTAAATGGGAATTCTATCGTTAGAATCCAGGGGCACCAGATAGGTGCATAATTAAAACAAGGGATTCACACACTGCACATCATATGTTATCAGATTGTTTATTTTTTATTTCTTTCATTGTTTTTCTTTATTATTGGCTCCACGGGATAGAAACAATGCGCGCACTACTGGGATGTCATTACCTTGATGGCGCTGTTGTATCTATTTTCAAGCTATGCGCCGGTGCTGCAGCCGTAAACACTAGGTATACTTGTGTTTACAGCAACTGATGAGCAATGAAGCATACTATATATAACACTAGGTGTACTTGTGTTATACATATTAAGTATGTTTCATAGGCATAGTACCCGATAGATTGAGTCTGGAGCCCTACTTTGTTTAATATATTATGTATATACGTACTGACTTAGTAAAATCCAACTAGGAAGTACCCGTGTTTATATAAGTATATTGCATTCATATAGGATCGAACATGTGTTGCTCACACATGTGGAGCCTAGAGTTAGGAACTTTGTCCCATTTGTAGACTAGGGTAGCTCATTTTATATGGCTACAACACGGTCCTAGTACACTTATTAGTCAGTCTTGAGTGGAGATTTCCTTGACTCGGCTAGATTAGAATTAGGGCTGGTGCCCCTGGTTAGGATTTGTGTGTATGTGTATATACATATATATATATATATACTGATTATATATATTAGGGTTCTCCTCTTAGTTAGAGTTCCTTATTCTTTTCAATCAGTTGTATCCATTCGTTATTCAGATCTATATCTAGTCAGTGGCTTTTGATTGCCATTACCTTGGCCATGTTTAGTCCTTAATCTGTTGATTATAGGATTTAACCCGTTGTTGTATGTTTTCACCTATGGTCAGTCCTTCATTTACCCTTATCTGGTAACTATATTCCGAGCTTATCTTACCATCATTATTCATATACCTTTGATTGAGTTATGGGGATCCCTTGTATAGCCGTTATGCTGCCGGATTTTATCCAGAATATTTTGAGCATGACCGCTATTTCTTAGAGTTAGGAGAACCATGAGTTTACCTTAACTTGACTTTCTTGTCTAGCGTCGTTATGCTGCCGGATTTTATCCAGAATATTTTGAGCATGACCGCTATTTCTTAGAGTTAGGAAAACCATGAGTTTACCTCACCTTGACTTTCTTGTTTAGTCGTTATGTTGCCGAATTTTTCACAACATATTTTGAGCATAACTGCTACTCTTTAGAGTCAGTTCACTTAGTCTGGGCCTTGACCTCCTTGTATAGCCGTTATGCTGCTGAATTTTATCCAAAACATGTTAAGCATGATTGCTATCCTTTAGAGTCAGTCTACCTTGTATTGATTCCCATGTATAGTCTGAATTAGCTTGGAGCCCACTTTTAGTGGAAACTTCTGATTTGATCAGTTGTCTTATATCCTTTCAGTTTCACTAGGTTAGTAGCATGTACATATCGTTCTCATTGTCACAATTTTTGTTACCCTGTGATTATGTATCCACTCTTTTGTTATGTCATAAATTCATCCTATGTATACATTGCTCAGTAGGATTGGATCCTTACCTGTTTGTCTTGAGATCTGGCCGATAGCTCATTCGCTGTCCTTATGACCATGGTCTATCATTTTGGATCCTCTTAATTGCACAGTTGATGATTTTCATCGCCAGATTTAGATCCGGTTTGCGACCTACTTTTGTCATTTTATGGCCGCGGTCTATTTTCTGATCTATTGGTTATCTTTCGTCTTTGATGAAAAATTCAATGTCCCAGATCGTATCCTTCCCCTGTAATTGATCATCAAATTTACCCCTTTCATTTGTTTATGGATATCTCCTTTCTCTCATAATTTTGTCTTGTCTGGATGATTAGGTTTGATCATGGCAAATAATGGGTTGAAGTGTTGGATAAAGGAGACTCTTAAAACTCTTCCTCGTGAGCATTCAGAGAGGAGTATGGCCGAGAAGTTTATTAGTACATTCAATCATCTGAGCATACTCGGTATAGACTGGAAATTTCTCTAAGCAGTTGCCAATCTTTGGGATCCTACTCTTCATGTCTTTAGATTCGGTTCCTTTGAATTTTGTCCTATCTTTGAGGATTGGTGCGTCCTATTGGAGCTCCCATTGGAGGGACTATAGGTCCAACCTCTGAGTCCAGATGACCCTCATTCTCTTTTCTGCAAATTGTTTAAAAATTCCACGGTTGATGTTCTGTCATATCTCACAGACACAGGCGTGCGATTCCAAAACCTCATCAAACTTTTTTCTAAAAATGTTGACCCTACTGACTCTCGTTTTCAGAGTTGTCGGCAAAATGCTTTGATTTTTTGTGTTTTCGCACGTTATGTGCTTCGTGGAGATTCTTATAATGCTCCTTTGGCCCTATTAGCTGTGGTGGATCAAATCAATGAAGGAAGGAATCATGTTCCCACCATACTCGCAGAATCTTTCTCCGGATTGGATCTTATTGCTCATCAAGAGGTTCATGATAATTTCTTTGGATGTGTATAATTGTTGTACGTATGGCTTTGTGAAAAGCTCACTATCGTCCAGCCAAAAATCCATGATAAATACACCTTGAAGGATTTCTCATCCTGGCAACCAATGGCCAACCGACCACAATCCATCGATGAGTGGCGTAATTGGTTTCAGCATTTGGAGGAAACCCAATTTTGTTGTGTGAGTCATTCTTGCTTGCCAGTTATCACTAGCACTTACCCATATCCCTTTGTATATCTTATGGGTTTAGAAAAGTCAAACTTTTATGCACCAATCCATTTTCTTCATCAGATCACGGGATGCCCTTGTCTCCCCGGAGCTGTAGCACCTCCTTTGTATGAAAAATTGTCTCCTGATCTCATTCAGTCCATCGTAGCTGCTTGGAGAAATAAGGTCGTGGAAAAGAGGTTTGCCTTAACATCTAAGGTCCGACGTGGAGAGTTACCAGGAAAGCTCGCAGGCAAAAGAGCTCGGATTTCAGAGCCTTGAGGATCTTTGGCATGAGATTGTCATTTCTTTAATATCTTCATTTGTTTTACTTGAATATAATCAGAGTCAAAGATTGTAAATCTGATTCCATTATAGATGAAAATTTAAAGAAAGAAATTTTACTTGATACATGTTATAGACAGTCGGTGATTCATAGTTCATCATTTTACATGTAACCAATCACTGGCATTATAACCTGTCAATATAATCAATACAAAGGATGTTTGTTTTTCTTTTCTCTCTATTGGTGCAAACTATCTTATTTCATTTGTCAATCATTTAATCTAGTTTGTTAACTTCCAATCAGAATTCTGAAAGATAGCAACCATCGCTCCCAAAAAGGAGTCCCAAGCTAAACCCGCCTGGTCTAGACCTACTTCAGTGTCTAGACTCGTTCGTCACTTTGATTCCCCTGTGTCATCCACAGTATATTTACCTTCTTCACTAGAGTCTTCAAATTCCTTTGAAGTAAACCAAATGGCCGACCCAACTGACCTTCTGCTCAGTATGCAAGAGATGATGAAAAACCTTACCCGAGACATGGCGGGGATGAAAGAGGAGATGGCCAACATGAAGACCCAGATAAGTGATAAGACTTCCACACCTAAAGGTCCCATACTTCAGCCTCCTCATGTTCTAGCTCCGGAGTCGCATAGACCCGCTATCTCACCTTTTGAGGTTGATTTAGACGAAGAGCAGTACGCTGCAGAATATTGTGATCCAAGGGTTGATAAAGAAAGGGAAAAGTTTGAAAATTTTGAAAAAGAACTGTCTGAGAAATTTAGCAAGATGGCTCATGAGATGGAACAGATGAAACTTCAGGGGCCTAAGAAGTTCGATGTCTCCGAACTGATACTGTCTTCGACAGTTTCTTTGCCTCCAAACTTTAAAGCTCCTGATTATGATAGGTATGACGGAACCGGATGTCCGCGCAATCATATGAGATGGTTTATCATTCTTTCACAGCAGTATGGTCTGAGCCGCGAGCAGATGGCCCAGTTATTCCCGATCTCTTTGACAGGGATCGCAAAGAAATGGTTCTTAAGGCTGAAACCGGAAGAGGTGAGAACCCTGGAGGACATTTCTGAGAAACTGATAGAGCAGTTCTCGATGGAGGAAGGTATTGAGGTCACGAAGAGAGACCTAAAACAGCTAAAGCAAGGTCCTCAAGAGACCTTTACTTTCTTTATCAGGCGCTGGAGACGCAAGTCTGCTCAGCTAAGCCAGAGAATGTCTGAATCAGAGCAGATAAAGCTAGTTCTGAAGAGTTTGTCTCCTCAGTATTTTCATTTTTTGGCACCTCAGCATTATCCGAGCTTTGACCACTTGATCAAAACTGGTACTCAAACTGAGGATACCATAGCAAAAGACTTGAGATCCAAGGTTTCTTCTGAAATCCGAGAAGGGAAAAGACCTATGGTCCAGCCCAAGAAAGTTCATGCTGTCAGTTACACCAGGCCGGCGGCTAGGGTTACTGCAGAAGCTGCCAGGGCGCCAAGAAGAGGTACCTTTGACAGAAAGTTTGATCCCCTTCCATATCCTATAACAATGATATTCAAGAGGCTGATGAAAGATAGGAAGATCTGGTTGCCGGATATCAAACCTCCACCCAATCCCTTACCCGCATTCTGGAAGATGGATCAGTACTGTGAATATCACAGAGGTCCTGGGCATTTGACAAAAAATTGTTTGGCCTTGAAACATGCAATCCAGAATATGATTACCAAGGACGAACTGGCAGTTGAGAGACCAAACGTCACTCAAAACCCACTTCCTAACCATCATGCCATGCCTCCTACTACCAATGCAATTTTTGCTGATGAACCTCTGCTTGATCCATCAACCCTCATTTGTGCCATTACCACAGAAAAAACCTATGTCATGAAGTTTGACGAAGAGGAGCTGGAAGCGGCAGAAAGGAAGGAGCGTTACGTGATTTTCTTTGATGACGATGAATTGGCTGAATCGTCTTCATCTCAGTCTTGTGTATTTCAGACTGATAATGCAGAAAGAGCAAGGAAAACTCAGTATGCCCTAAGGGCTGAGGACTTTGAAGAGGGGAATGACAGTAGAGAGTCATATGTTGTCCGAATGGAAGATGACGAGCTACTATTGTTAAATGACCATTGTGATGAGATGCATCATATGACCCGCGGCGGACGTGTATTCAAACCTCAGGAATTGTGTGTAGAAAATCCTGCAGAAGTTGCAAGAAATGCAGAGAATTCGAGGCAGAATAAGGTCAGCGCAGATGAAGAAGAAGAGAGCTTGTTGAAACAACTGAAAAAGACTCAGGCTAATATCTCAGTATGGGGCTTACTCATGGCCTCATCTAAGCACAGAAAGTTAGTCCTTCGAGAGCTTAACTCAGCACAAGTATCTATAGACACTACTCCTGATGAGCTGGTGAGCTTGGTCACCATGACAAAAGTGTCTAAGACCTTATCTTTCACTGATGATAATTTGCCGCCTGAGGGCCGAGACCACACTAAATCTCTGAAAATCCCAGTCGTTTGTAACAAGAAGAGAGTACTAGAGGTGTTGGTTGACAACGGCTCTGCTCTGAATGTCTGCCCATTAAGTACTGCGACAACCCTTGGGTTTGGTCCTGCGGACTTCATCTCATCTGAACAGGGTATTCTGGCGTACGATGGTACTCGTAGAGACGTAATCGGAACCCTGGTAACCGAAATACAGATCGGAGGAGAAAACTTCGAAATAGAGTTCCAGGTTTTGGACATCAAAGCCTCATTTCTGTTGTTACTTGGCCGCCCTTGGTTGCACAAGTTCGGGGTTATCCCATCCTCTCTTCATCAAAAGTTGAAGTTTCTTCGCAAAAACAGAACGATAACTGTAAAGGGAGACCCAGACCCTGAAGTAGGGCTTATTACTCATGATTTGACTGTGGAAATGGCCGATGATATAAGTCTAACTGGGTTCTCGCTAGAGGTGACTGCCATCACCTTCAAGGAAGCTATGAATGAGGAAATTTGTTTCCTGACCAGCACAAACTCAAATCTCGTCAAGATGATTCGCCGACAGGGGTACATACTAGGTGCAGGGATGGGTAAATACCATCAGGGTTTGACTGACTTCCCTGAGTTTAAATCCTTCAATGGCCTATTTGGGTTGGGGTACAAACCCTCGAAGAAAGAGGTTAAAGAGATGAAGCAGCTGATGATGAAATGGGCAGAATGTCGCCGCAGGGGGTTAGAATTACCGATGGCGCCGATTAATTTGACAATGAACGGCCGGTTCAGAAAAGAGGGTACAGACTTCCCTTTCTGTGGCTTTGCCGAGACCTGGTTGGACGAGAGTTCAGGACAAAGGTCGCCAGGTTTTGAAATTTTCTTTGATCTGGAATTAGAAGATAAGCAGACCGGTATTCAGATCGCAGAAGCTGAGTCAGAAGCTGATTGGACATAACATATAGAGCCAAGCCTGCTGAGTTCACTGTTTCTTCAAGATTCATAGACTATTACCGTGATTGATCAGAGGGCCTTGATTCTGAACCCTACTCATTTAATCACCCCGGCAGAGGAACCAATGACTAACTGGACCTCTCAGGTCATACCTCAGGTTACTTTCCCATACAGTCGTGTCCCTTCAAAAGAGTCGCTTATCCGTAAGTATGTGTCAGTCTCTGAGTCTGATTCAGAGTCTGTTTATTCTAATAATTCTTTTGATGCAGGTACTATAAAGGTTGAGTCTCCTAAAGTCGATGGTGATTCCCCTTCTTCCAGCGGGATCGAGTCAGATATTGTTTCTATCATTGATTCAGATGTTATTTCAATACATAGTCCAGAGTCAGTCGACATTGATGTCGACATATTTGTTGAGTCTGTAAATGTGTCTCAAGAGTATACTGTAAATCCCGATGTGGGTAATTCATCAATTGATGTACTTGATTCAACATTCAATGAAATAAAGGATTCTTTTTCTGTGTACATTCCTGTCTCTACTTTTGTTTCTAATGTTTCTGCTTCAAAATTTGATAATTTTAATAATAACAATAAAGACTCCTCCTCTGATGAGGATGCCGACGACACTCCTCCTGAAATCAGACACATGATTCAACAGGAGGAGAGTCGCCGAGCAAAACCACTTGAAGAGGAAATTGAAACCGTGAATATAGGTGACGAAACCTTGATTCGGGAGATTTGAATTGGCCAAATTTTATCTCCTGAAGAACGCGAGGAATTAATCACCCTACTCAAAGAGTTCAAGGAAGTTTTTGCTTGGTCATATGATGACATGCCAGGATTAAGTGAAGAAATTGTTCAGCATCGCTTACCCTTAATCCCTGGTATTAAGCCAAAGAAGCAAAAGCTCAGAAAACTCAAAACTGAATGGGAGTTGAAAGTTTACGAAGAAGTAAAGAAGCTGTTAGAAGTAAAATTTATTCAAGTTGTTGGATATCCAGAATGGCTTGCGAACATTGTACCGGTGCCCAAAAAGGACAGGAAAGTTCGAATGTGTG
Source organism: Tasmannia lanceolata (assembly GCF_043159265.1). Classification (NCBI taxonomy): domain Eukaryota; kingdom Viridiplantae; phylum Streptophyta; class Magnoliopsida; order Canellales; family Winteraceae; genus Tasmannia; species Tasmannia lanceolata. The sequence continues at coordinate 43,712,558 of NW_027518714.1, read as the reverse complement.
TCGATTTTCGAGACCTGAACAAGGCAAGTCCTAAGGATGACTTTCCTCTTCCAAACATTGATCTCCTGGTTGACAATACAGCTGGTCATGCTCTTCTATCTTTTATGGATGGATTCTCAGGCTACAATCAGATTAAGATGGCACCCGAGGACATGATGAAGACAGCGTTCATTACTCAGTGGGGTACTTACTGCTACAGGGTGATGCCATTTGGTCTGAAGAATGCTGGTGGTACATATCAGAGGGCTGCTACAACTCTTTTACATGATATGATCCATAAAAAGGTTGAGGTGTATGTCAATGACATGATTGTAAAAGGTAAGACTCGACCTGAGCATACAATTGCATTAAGAAAATTCTTTGAAAGAATCAGGAAGTACCAGCTTCGCCTAAACTCGAGTAAGTGCATCTTTGGTGTTACATCAGGAAAGCTCTTAGGGTTATGGTTAGCGAAAGAGGGATCAAAGTAGACCCACAAAAGATCAAGGCGATTCAAGAAATGCAGCCGCCGAAAACAGAAAGGCATATCCGAGGTTTCCTTGGCAAAGTTCAGTATCTGAGACGGTTCATAGCACATCTGACGATGACGTGTGAACCCATTTTCAAGCTCCTGAAGAAGAATTCCTCGAAGCAGTGGAATGAAGAGTGTCAGGAGGCCTTCGAAAAGGTTAAGCAGTGCCTATCCTTGCCCCCTGTTTTATCACCGGTTATTCCAGGCCAGCCGTTATTGTTGTACTTGTCTATCACAGATACAGTGATGGGTTGCATGCTTGCTCAGTGTAGACACCCCATTTTGACCGGCCCCAGGTTCATGTTGATTTTCCGAAAACCCATCCAATGAGTGAGTGGGTACCCCAAATTTAACCCCGGCATAGATTAGGGTCTTGTCCAGATCCTCATAAAATTTCGTCAAAATCTATGCGTGTTCGCTTAGTGAACAGGTCAAGAGAGTGAGCGCAATGCGGACCCAGAAGGGGAGTGGTTCATCTGAAAAGGGGGGCTGTCCATGGGGGAAAAGGAGGTAAATATACATCATTTATATGTACGAGGGGTGCATAATCTCGTCTGGGACGGAGCCAATTTCGCGCGCCAATCAAATATTCGTGCGCCCATTAATTTTGGTGCGTTCATCAAATAGTGGGGTGCCAATATCAGCCGTCCAGTTTTTACTATATATAAAAAAATCAACGAAAAAAAAAGAGGAGAAGGGGGATTTGGGATTTCTCGCAGAGAGAGAAAGAGGAGAAAGGAGAAAAACCCATTTCCTTTCTCCGATCGTTCTTCTTCAACCGTTTGCCGGAAATTCTACCTCCGATCTGTTGTTATGAGAGAGAGAGAGAGAGAGAGAGAGAGAGAGAAAGAGAGGGAGGGATTGAGAGAACAAGAAAGGGGATCTCACGTCCATCTTCTCCGGCGGATTTTCCGATCGGATCATATCTGTTGGCAAGCTCCATGGACTCCGGTGAACTCGCCTCGTTTTCCGGTCATCAACCGCCAGCCATCACCTCTACCACTTCCTGGATCCGATTTTCCTCTGCAAATCTGTCTATAAGAAGGAAATCTCAGATCTGAGATTTTAGATCTGAATATAAAAAGAAAAGAGAGAAGGAGGGGTGAGCTCCGATCATCTTCTCCGGTTATAGTTTTAGCCAGATTCCGGTTATTTCTTCTTTTTCTTCACCTCTTTGACCTCAAATTTTCATCATCTCTTTGAGATCTGCCGGAATCCGGCTTTGTTCTTATCCTCATTATTTCTCCGGTGAGATTTCTCTCGGAATCCGGCCTAACTCCGGCCATGCTCCGGTTGTTCCTCCGATCTAATTCTTTTCACCAAAGATCCGGGCTAGTGAAGCAAGGAAAGAGAAGAAGGAGATCTGCTGAGAGGTAACCCTATGTTTTCTTCAGTTCATGGTTTAAAATCAAATCGAGGCATATCTGATAGCATGGGATTATAGTTTGGATGATGATTTTCGAATTATCTGTGATGATATTCCTCTCCGAGAACTCTCTGATGACATGGAGTTATGTTTGTGTAGAAATGTTTCATGACTGGTGATGGTTTTTGTTTTGATAATCATTTCAATGGTATGTGACAAAGATTTCTTTGTATATTCAAAGTTTTCATCAAAAAAATTTTGTCATTTCTGTCTCAGATTATCTAATTAATTTTGAAAGTTGAAATCAATGCTTAAAATTTTTAAGGTCAGTTCACTACTCTATAACCAAAATGTCTATAGTGTTGGCTCCTTTTAAGGAAATGTTGTGATCATATTAGAAAATATCTATGGGAATTCTAGATTCAGAAGCATGAGAAATGTCATTTTCTTTTACATGTTTGTTCCAATGCATGGGTAAGGAAAAGAGTATCCAGTGTCTGGAACCTTTTGGGGCATGGAATTAGGCATTGGATGCAATATTGAATGGGGTCTAGATTTTGATCTTGAGGTCATTGATTGTGTTGGAGCAGGGTGTGGATTTGGGTTTAGTGTTGACATAACTCTAGATGATGTAAGTATTTGTCTTCCTATCATTTTCCTTGTTGAAATTCTTTGCTGTGCTTTAGCTAGAGCAGTAAGTGGCGCCTTAAATTTTAGCCGATTCTTTGCCCTCCCTGTCATGAAAATGGGGTATGGGATGGTTGGAATTATGTTGTGCCACGCATCTGTTTTTTTAAGAAAGAGGCTCACAGCGGGCTCATTAGCTTGATGGTTGATGGTTCCTTCGATTGTGTGGCTACCTTAACCAAGCTCAAGAAGGGTGCGGCATGGCATGCTAGGCAGTTTGGGATTGAACTTTTGCCATCAAGGTTGTCAAGCAAAGCCTTAGCCAATTGAGTTAGGGGTTCGGCCCTAGTTCTGAGAATAAAACTTTAATTGCCATCAGATGGCATGATAACAAAGAAGTCCAGATTGAAGAAGGGGGGAGGGGCTGATGGGAAGCTCTCTGTATCGGATGACGGTCCAGCAAATACTATTTTAGAGGAGGATGCTGAGACCGAAAAGGCGCAAGTTGTGGAACCAGTGGCCGATCTCATTGCCTTCAAATGGGTCATCCATTTCTCCAATTTAAATGGCGTTGGCCGGAGCCTCCTCTTCGGGAGACTATTTTAGTCTCGTATTAGTCTTTCCTGTTTTAGGAGACTAGCTAAGTCTCATAGCCTTATCCTCTCTCCAAGCCTTAGGGGACTTGCTCAGTCCAAGCAGCATTCCCCTCATTTGTATAGTAGACTTGCTTAGTCTTTTAGATGCCTCTTAGATATTAGTAGCCCCATTCAGTGATAGGGCGATGAAGGCGATAGCCCAAGCCCATCTTTAGGGGACTCGCTCAATCTAAGTAGCGCTCCCCTCTTTTGTTTAGTAGGCGTACTCAACCTTTCAGATATGCCCCCTGTTATGCATCAAAATTTATAAAAATCAGAAATATCATTGCATGCATTTGTATAATCTATTAAAAATTTTAATATTCTTCTCTTGTACTAAACTTTGAGTTAGGTTCTGAAGATGAATTGACTGTCCAGGTGAGACTATTTTGAAAGCTTATTTTACTTAGGCTACCCAGCGGCTGGTCTGGGCTAATTAATTTTATTTCAATAAAATGTTTAATTGAAGGAGGAAATCAGATGACTACTCTATTCGATATTATCGACATGAGTACTGTCTGATTTCAAGGCGGTTTGTAGAAATATTATCCTGTGTATTTGTGATATCAGATGATTACTTTAGCATCATCTGATTTCACCCCCGTATTGGGGCAGTGGTACTTGTGGTTGGGCATAGAAGTGTTTAATGTTGTTTCTTGCTTTATTAGGCTATCCAGCGACTGGTCTGGACTAATTAATGTTGTTTATCATTGTATGATTGCTATTATTACAGATTGTGCACTCTTTAGTTGTAGATCATATTTTGCTGATATTTGATTTGTTTTTATAATAATTGATTGAAATTTGCGATTATCTGGTAGCATTTTCCTCTCTCTTTGATTAGACTAGCACAGTCTTTTAGATTTCTGTTAGATTTCTTTAGATACTAGAACCTGTACTAGGAGACATACTCTGTCTCGTTAGGCGATCCTCCTTTGGAGGCAAGCCTCATTTGTAGAATCCTCTCTGAGTTTGTACTTCAGTTTGTTCCTTTGTTAATTAGAGACCAATTTGGTCAATTAGTTGTCTTAGCCTCGCTTCCCCCTTTGCAAGGGCAATGATAAGGTTGCTTAGAGCCCATCTTTGTGTGTTTGGGAGACCCGCCCGGTCTCATTCTCTTGCTAAACCTCCTCTTTGTGCGCCGTTTGGTTTTGAAAGAACACCCTACTCGGCTTGGCTTCATACCCCTACCCTTATGGGTATTGGGTTGCACATTTGTTGCACCCTGAGGGCTAGGTAGCTGTCCGGCCCGGTTGGGTGTTTTACCGTTGCCAAATGTGCACAAGGTCTCTTATTCCTTTTGCTTGTAAGCTTCTCCTTAGTCGATAGTCCATTCGCATAGGAGTCAGTCTTGATTAGAGAGTCTTTGACTCATTCATCCTTTAGATAGTGTTATTAGAGAGTCTTTGACTCATTCGCCTTTTAGGTGGCGTTATTAGAGTCTTTGATTCATTTGTCTTTTCAGCAGTGTTGTAGGAGAGTCTTGGATTCATTTGTCTTTCAGGTGTTGTTATTAAAGAGTTCTGACTCAATCTTTCTCTTTTAGAGAGTCTTTGACTCATTTATCCTTTAGTCGGTGTTTTTGGAGTCTTTGACTCGTGTTTCTATCTCTTAGAGAGTCTTTGACTCGTATATCCTTTAGTCGGTGTTTTTGGAGTCTTTGACTCGTGTGTCTATTTCTTAGAGAGTCTTTGACTCGTATATCCTTTAGTTGTTGTCAGTGGAGTCTTTCACTCGTGTTTTCTCTCTTAGAGTGTCTTTGAATCGTGTTTCCGTTTCTTTCAGAGAGTCTTTGACTCATTCGTCCTTTGGGTGATTTTATTAGAGAGTCTTTGACTCATTTGTCCTTTTAAGAGTGTTATTAGAGAATCTTTGATTCGTTTACCTTTGCTTTTGATAGTGTTATTTGTTTAGGGGTTTCCCCTATTTGCCCTAAGGTTTAGCCCTAGGGTTTCGCTTTGTGTATTTCCCTTAAGTCTTTGACTAAAAGGTTGAAAACAATTAAAATCCAAAAACATATTAAAGCATTTAAAAATCCCAAAACATTAAATATTTTAAAACTCAAAAACATTCGAAAAATCTTAAAAAAGCCTAAAGTGTTGAGTGTTTTAGAAGTATTAGTTAGGAGAGTTCGTTTCGAACTACGTTGGCTTGATCCTCTTCCGAGGTACGTAGTGCAGCTTGGGATTTACATCCCAAGTCCAGCCAAACTTTTGTAAATAAGGTTTTAAACTTTTTTTTTGAATAAGCATTTGATTTCAAAAAGCTCTTCCTTTAGAGTTAGGACTTTGTCCTAGATAGAGAGTTTAGAGTTAGGATTTGACCTTTGTCTTGTTGTGTGCTTGTTTGTGTTTGTTTTAGAGTTAGGGGTTTGTCCTAGAGTTATAGGAGCCCCTGTGGACCCCCGATCCGAGACGGGGCGGGGGGACGTGCCCCCACGCGAGTCTCAGGATCGTCCACGTGAAGGAGAGCTCCGCCAAGGAACTCTCGAAAGAGTGCCCCTCACAGCATGAGCGGCGATGTGAAGTGAGATACCTCTCGATTCGGGGACCAGCCCGGATTCGAGACGCACCTTAAACGAAGAAAGAGTCGCCATCCAAGGAAGTGGGCCCTGGATCCCATGCTGTGCTCTGTCGGAACAGATAACCAGAGATATAAAAGGTCCGTGCCTGATGACGAATGGGGAAGGGGTTAGGCGCCCCCAATTCGCCCAAGTGCGAGCACCTGGTCTCTTATGCCATTTATTGTTAACTTTGAAGAGTTTTGGGTAAAAATCATGTGAAATGGGAACGAATATCTCCGAGATAACGTCTAGCTAATCATGCATATCTCGGAGATGAATAAGAAGCACATACAAAAAGAAATGAAAGATATGACACCTAAGAATAGCTAGGTTATGAGTGTCATGCCTAATTGGTGTCTATGTTCTGGTGGACAAACACATGCATGCTACAACTAAAAGTATAGGATCTGTACATGAAAGTAAGAAAACACAGCAAAACATACAACACAACACGACTCCACACGACAAACTCTAAACTCTAATGCGATAATTGACTCGGACCAAGATGGCCATCCATCTTAGCTGCACTACGTATCCCGGCCTCGGGAAGAATCAGAGCCAACGTAGTTCGACGACCTATGCTAAACTACAATGCCTAACCCCCTAGGACCGCTATCCTAGACTCGATCAACTAGACCTGACTAGTTTTTAAAGCTTCTTGCGCCATTGCTTAAGTTCAAGTGAATGGTAATTTTTAGGACTCCCTATATGCCCTAACTAATGCAGGTGGACCTACACCCTAAGTGTGACTAGGCTGCGTGTCCTAAGGAAAACCATGGGCTATCTAAGCGCATTCTAGTCTAGTCGTCGGCTCGACTAAGTGTCTAACCGACCACGACTCGAGGCCTCCTAACTCTAGGGACACTCACACGACCAGACATGACAAATCCACAAGATCAGGACAGACTCCTAACTCTAAGACACCCCAAACGCCTAGGACAGCCTCCTAACTTTATGGGAAGATCTTTTGAAAATTGTTTGCAAGGTTATTTTGAAGGATTTTTGTATTTTGAGAAGACTTGAAAGGTCTTGAAGCTTATGAAAGTTTTCGAAGTTGTGAAAGTCAAGGAATTGTGGAAATTGTGACTGAACTCAGGATGCCAGCTGCACGCCTGAGCTGCCTACGTACCCCTCAGCTAGGGATCAAGCCATCCGTAGTTCGGAACCAGATTTTCCTAACTACTCTTAATGACTCGAGATTTTTGAGATTTTGATTTTTCAGATATTTTTGATTTTTTCGACACAAGATGACAGAATCCTATCATCACAAGGGGAGGACAGACTCCTGATATCCCGCAAAGGTTGGACAGCATCCTATGCTTTGCGGGGGGGGGGGGGAATGAACAGAATAACAACTCTGCAAGGGTTGGACAGCATCCTATACCTTGCAGGAGTGGATAGAAAAAACGCGGAATGAACAGAATAACAACTCTGCAAGGGTTGGACAGCATCCTATACCTTGCAGGAGTGGATAGAAAAAACGCACGACTTGATGAGAGGGTGGACAGAATCCTAACCCCTATGATGACAGGACTGACTCCTGAAAGACTGAAGGACTGACTCCTATGCTGAAGACTGACTCTGAAAGATGGAAGAACGGAATCCTAAATTTTATGAAGGGATAGGACAGAATCCTAAACTCTACAGGGGTAGGACAGACACCTAAACCCTACAACCCTTTTCCCACTTGTTCTCTTTTCCAAAGACCAATTTAATACCAAACGGTACATCCTCTATGGATAACCCTACACAGGAAAGATTGAATTGGAAAACTCCCTTGGAAACTAGCGGGTCAATGCCTTGGACCACCGCTATATTTGCTTTAACCCAACCCAAAAACATAACTACAAAACATATAACCTGCAGTACAGCAGTTATACAATACAGGACAACAGCTATGAGGTGCAGGACAGCAAATATGCGCAGCAGGGCAGCAGTTGTGCAGAAAATGAGCAGAATTTGTGCCCAAAAATAAGGCATATTTGCGGGCTAAAACTGTGCTAAAAACTGGGGTAGCAACATGGCTGAATCTGTGTGTGAAACTGGGCAGCAACATGGACTGATACTGTGCTGAAACAGGGGCAGAAATGTGCTTAAAATGGGGCTGAACATGGGCTTAAATGTGCATAAAATAGGGGCTGGATCGTGAGTTTCACTTACCCACACAACTACCCCTAGCCTAATAAATTCATACCAAGGACTGATATCAATCCTACCACCATATTCAGACATTCTCTTAACCCATCTTGTCTTTCAGCATTAAATATGCCACATTCATGAAAGAGACTTTGATAACATGATCAAAGAAAAGAATACAACTGGATTACTGTAAATGTCAACTGTATTGATAACACTTCTTTCAGTCAAATAAAATATGCCGTTTAACTGAACAAAATGTATTCACAACTTACCTCCATGGTTTGGGTAATTGCATTAACACCTCTTGTATTTTAGCATTGAATGACTATTAAAATTGCCTAATTTTTCGAAAGTAACATATCAGGACGAAATTAGAATCAGTAGAAAAGACTGTAACCTGGTTTTCTCATTTGGGGTCATCCAACAAACAATACACATGCAAGCATTTGGAAACCACCAACAACAATCCTTTTTGTTACTGAATGCTCTTCTTCCAATCGAATCAATGACATTGAAATGGCATTTCAAATTCAGACTCACAGGTCAATACCAAATCAGTTTATACCCAAAGAGAATCAACACAGACATGAGGCTACCAAGAAGAGTGCTATCTTATAATAAAACAAGTGTCTCAAGCAACTGAGGGTCAAGAGTAAATAAAAATGAGGAAATCTCAAAGATCATTTGTACAAAACAGAGCATATTATTTCATCGATTTGTAATGGCTAAATATAAACAACTGAAATCCATTTGTAAGCCTGGAACATCAATCGATTAATTTGTGATTGCGGAGCATTAAAACTGGAATTAAGGATAAGTAGGATTCAAATTTGACTGCTACAGCATGGTTCAAAGATCATGACCATCCCAAAGGGGGTCAAATCAAAGAGAACAAGGCCTATAAGCTGAAACCATTTCAAACATGTAATGGACTGAAATAAAGGCAACCAAACTAAATCAAACCTGGACAAAAACAGATTAGGAATATTACCTGAATATGTTGTACTGATCAGAACTCTCTTCTTCTTTTCCCCCTTTGTGCTGCGAGTGATTGATCGGGTGATGAGAATATGACGATTGGAGCCGTGGGATTGCCGGAATTTGCAGGAGATTTGGGATTGTTGGAGAGTGCAGAGATTCGGAACAGGGTTTCAAGGAGAGCTAGAAATTGCTAAAGAAGGCAAAGGGGAATGATGGTATGGGTTTAGGAAATGGGGTTTAGAGAGGATGATTGGACTTGGCCGGAATCCATGGGAGCTGTACCTGGGAGAAAAAATGAAAGGAGATATGATGGTGGAGATGATGAGGACGGCCCGGATTTAATGGAGCGAAGGCATGGTAGTGGTGAAGGTGGAAGAAAGAGGATGGGAAGAGAGGAGGGTTTAATGGGGGTGGCGGCTCGGTGGAGGAGGATGGGCGGCTGTGGAGGTGGGTGATGGTGGAGGTGTAGTTGCAGAGGTGTTGGCGAAATGGGTTTGGAGAGGGTGGTGGTTCGGTGGAGGTTTTTTGGTTTTTTTAAAAAAAAAATGGGTTTTGATGTGGTGGCTGCGGAGGAGGGTGGTTTGGGTTTTGGGTTTGGAGGGAGGTGAGGGTGGAGATGGAGGAGGATTTTCGAAGTGGTGGGTGGTGGTGGCTGGAGGTGGTGGTGGCTGGTGGAGGGAAATAAAAATAAGACGACGGAGGTGGTCGGTGGTGGTGAAAAAAAATGGGTTTTGATGTGGTGGCTGTGGAGGAGGGTGGTTTGGGTTTTGGGTTTGGAGGGAGGTGAGGGTGTAGATGGAGGAGGATTTTCGAAGTGGTGGGTGGTGGTGGCTGGAGGTGGTGGTGGCTGGTGGAGGGAAATAAAGATAAGACGACGGAGGTGGTCGGTGGTGGTGAAAAAAAATGGGTTTTGATGTGGTGGCTGTGGAGGAGGGTGGTTTGGGTTTTGGGTTTGGAGGGAGGTGAGGGTGGAGATGGGGGAGGATTTTCGAAGTGGTGGGTGGTGGTGGCTGGAGGTGGTGGTGGCTGGTGGAGAGAAATAAAAATAAGACGACGGAGGTGGTCGGTGGTGGTGAAAAAAAAAATGGGTTTCGGCAGAGGGTTTTGTAGGGAGGGAGATGGAGGTGGGGATTGTGGGTGAAAGGGGAAGATGGAGGTGGAGATTGAAAACGAGTTGGGGGGGGGTGGCAGAAGGTGGCCGGTGGTGGTGGCTCAAGATAGGCTTGCCGGATTCCGGCAAGCTCGCCGGAGAAGATGGTGGTGACTTTTTTTTTTTTTTTGTAATGGTTGTTTGTTGGCTGAGGTTGGTGGTGATGGTGGTAGAAAGGAACGGAGGAGGAAGATGGAGGGGTTGTAGGCTTGCCGGATTCCGGCCGGAGGAAGAGGGAGGCGGTGGTGGGTTTTGCCGGATTTCGGCCGGAGGAAGAGGGAGGAAGGTGGTGGTGGCAGCAGCTCCTCCTCTCTTTCTTTTTTTTTCTTTGTTTTTCTTTTGAAAATGGATGACTTCTCCCCTCCTCATGCAAGAACTCCCCTTTGTTTTATACTTAGGGTTAAAGCCCTAAGTCTAATCCTAGCCATCTATGTGGCATCATTTTTTTCTTGGTTGCTCTCCACCCTTGATCCTCTCATTTGCCTTTACAAACCCTAGAAAATCTCTTTCTCATCTCATCCTACCCACACATTTTCCTTGTTGATCCTATGGCTTAGAATTATTGCTTCTCAAGCAAGCAATGTGAACATCCAAGAATACCCTTAAAGATGGGTTGATTTCCTCTTTGCCCAAACCCCTATTTTGGAGAATGACATGCTTGCCCCCCCCCCCTTTTTGCTCTAGACAGCCCCATCTAGTGTATTTTAACTACTTCTTATCTTTACAGGGGGGGGGGGGCTCGGGTAGAAAAGGGGGCGGAATAAAATAATAATAAAATTTTATTTTATTTTTTATATTTCTTTAAACTACGCCCGGCCCGAGCTCGAGACACGGGTTGGGATGCGACTCGGGCTGATTAATGAAATTCGGGTTGAGATTTTCAGCTGCCAAACGGGTCAGGCTCGGATTAATTCCATTTATTTTCCGCCTGACCCCGGGATTTCATTCAGATACACGGGTTTAGGGCCCTGTCAAAATGGGGTGTCTACAGATGCCCCTCTTTGGCAGAGGGCGCTGGTCGCGCGAATGCCAAAGCCGAACAGACAACACATTTTGACTGGCCCAAGATTTCCAATGGAAGGGATGCAAGGGGGTGACGAGATGGATCGACGAGACAGATTCTCACCGAGAGGGAATGATAAGATGAATTGACGAGACAGATTCTCGAAAAGACTACTGAGATGGACTCTCAAGGGATAGTGAGACAGACTCTCACAAATTGCAGAATGGAATAATTAGACAACCTCTAATTAAGCTACTCAGGGATTTGGAGATTATAAAGCGGAATGATTAGACAGCATCATGATCAAACCTGATTTAGGATTTGAGAAGACAGCATCTTGACAGATGAACAAGGCGGAATGATTAGATAGCATCATGGTCAAACCTGAATTGGGATCTGAGAAGACAGCATCTTGACAGATGAACAAGGCGGAATGATTAGACAGCATCATGATCAAACCTGAATTGGGATCTGAGAAGACAGCATCTTAACAGATCGACAAGGCGGAATGATTAGACAGCATCATGATCAAACCTGAATTAGGATCTGAGAAGACAACATCTTGACAGATGAACACAGCGGAATGATTAGACAGCATCATGATCAAACTTGAATTGGGATCTGAGAAGACAGCATCTTGACAGATGAACACAGCGGAATGATTAGACAGCATCATGATCAAACCTGAATTTGGATCTGAGAAGACAGCATCTTGACAGATGAACACAGCGGAATGATTAGACAGCATCATGATCAAACCTGAATTGGGATCTGAGAAGACAGCATCTTGACAGATGAACGAAGCGGGATGATTAGACAGCATCATGATCAAACCTGAATTTGGATCTGAGAAGACAGCATCTTGACAGATGAACACAGCGGAATGATTAGACAGCATCATGATCAAACTTGAATTGGGATCTGAGAAGACAGCATCTTGACAGATGAACGAAGCGGGATGATTAGACAGCATCATGATCAAACCTGAATTTGGATCTGAGAAGACAGCATCTTGACAGATGAACACAGCGGAATGATTAGACAGCATCATGATCAAACTTGAATTGGGATCTGAGAAGACAGCATCTTGACAGATGAACACAGCGGAATGATTAGACAGCATCATGATCAAACTTGAATTTGGATCTGAGAAGACAGCATCTTGACAGATGAACACAGCGGAATGATTAGACAGCATCATGATCAAACCTGAATTGGGATCTGAGAAGACAACATCTTGACAGATGAACACAGCGGAATGATTAGACAGCATCATGATCATTCCTGAATTAGGATCTGAGAAGACAGCATCTTGACAGATGAACACAGCGGAATGATTAGACAGCATCATGATCAAACCTGAATTTGGATCTGAGAGGACAGCATCTTGACAGATCAACAGGGCGGAATGATCAGGATCATTCCCAATTTGAAAATTTGATTTGAAAGACGTTTTCAAGTTTCTCAAATCTTGATTTGTTAAAGCTGATATCTCAAACATCAATGCATGCTGGGTATCTTTTATGGTCTGACTTTCATCAGGACATAAAAGATGCCCCTAGTATAATTTCGCTTCCAGTTCAGGAGTCTTGACAAAACTCAAACAGATTCAAGCTTTTTTTTTATGAAATTTGGATTACAAAGATTTTGAAGGTACAAGAGACTGATTTTGTCTGAAACACTTTCAATTTTCTACCAACTGTCAGAACTTCAGGTTGCAATGGTTTTCAACTTCCAAGCAGACTGATTCCGCCTGACACATCTTCAACCTCCTGCCTGCTACAGAAATTTCAAATGGGCCTGAGAGCTTGCCGCGCTTCTAGACCATGTATATGTCATTTCGCCTTCTGGAGATGCGACCACCTGTTACCCCAGCGTTTGAAAGGATACTGGACCCAAACAGGTCATTTTGGGACACACCTGACCCGACTGAGTACATGACTTTGACTTGACAAGAATGACCTTGACAACTGCTTGACGAAGGACTTTTGGTGAGTACACAACCGAGTTACAAGACTGACATTCAGGAAAGACCGAATCTGCTTCTTAATTTGATAATTGTTTTAAGAGGGTACAGCTTACCACTCTCGGAACTCTTTGAATACCGCGTTTTAAGGTGATTCCGCCTCTTTCTGGTATTTAGTCATGGTTATTATACCCTTTGGGTTGCTCGGTTTTAACCTCTAGCTTAGAGGAATATCAAAGGAAGCCTTGCCGGCACTATTCAGACCTTGAAGTGATGCCGATACAGGTATGAAAGTCTTGCTAGCTTCTGAAATTTAGTCCTTTACGAGAAGTCACTGCCATGACCAGACTGCCCCTTTTGGGTTTTCAATCTGGCGGACCGCTTGCCTTGATTTTTGCCTGGACTGCCTGCCCTTGCAGGTTTTCTATCCAGCAGGCTCTGCACCCTGATTTTTGCCTAAGCCGCCCTTTCGGGTTTTCAGCTTAGCGGGCGAATGACCCTAACTTTTGCCTAGACCGCCCTTTCGGGTTTTCAGTCTAATAGGTCTAAGACTCCATTATTATTTTTTCTTTTTTCTGTTTCTCCACAAACCTTTGCCTTATCACACCAGGAGGACTTCTAGGTGGGTTAGGGTTTGAAAGAACTGGATCAGGGTGTTTGCATTGACTGGACCGAATCTGGACCCTTCCAGATAGCCTACGTACCTCCAAAGAGTGAGGATCAGGTCCGCGTAGTTCGCCCATTGGGGACTTTGGGTTGAGATTGTTTTGATTTGACTTCCTTTTTTTTTTCTTTTTGAAAGTTCTCTCCTTTTTTTTCTTTTCAACCGTTTTGAAAGATTTGATTTCTTCTTTTCTTTTCTTTCCTTTCAGCAATTTTGAAAGATTTGACCGAACCCGACGTTGTCAAGTTGCCTACGTACCCTGTGGAAAGGGATCAGGTCATGGCGTAGTTCAGGCTTTGCATCTTTTATGGCGTAAGTCATAAAAGATGCCCCTGGTTTGAGGGTGACAAAGAAATTTTGATTTTGCTCATTGGCTCAAAGGGTTTGCAAACGGTCTTTGACTTTTCTCTTTTGTTTTTCAATTGGATTTTTGGATTTGAAGCTCAGATCGACCAAGGACGGCCTCCTGGTGTCTTAGGCATAATACTTTTTAAGTTGATCAAGGTTTGTGGGTTCTGTTAGTTTTTCACCATTTTGATCAAGGAGTCTGACGGCTTTTCCAGGCAGGACTTCATCGACAATGTAAGGACCCGACCAGTTTGGTCTGAACTTCCCTCGGGGATCATGGACCGGTGCCCTGTAGGATTTCAAAACGAGGTCACCTTTCTGGAGATCTCTGATCTTCACCTTTTTGTTAAAGGCCTTCTCAATTCGACGCTGATACCCCTGGACATGATACAGAGCTCTGAGCCTCTTCTCATCAATCATCTGCAACTCCTGATACCGGGCCCTTGCCCATTCTGATTCTGGCAAACCAGCTTCCATCATTACCCTTAACGAAGGAATTCTCAGCTCAACTGGTAGGACTGCTTCCATCCCATATACTAGTGAATATGGCGTAGCTCCCGTAGAGGCCCTGATCGACGTTCTGTAAGCCCACAAAGCATATGGTAGCTTATTTGACCAGTCCCTGTACGTCTCTGTCATCTTGCTGATGATGGTTTTGATGTTCTTGTTTGCAGCTTCGACGGCTCCATTTGTCTGGGGCCTGTATGGTGAGGACTTGTGATGCTTAATCTTGAACTCCTCACATAGGCGTACCACTTCTTTCTTGAAGTGCGATCCATTGTCTGAGATCAGCTCATGCGGTACCCCATATCTGCAGATGATGTTCGTTCGAATGAATTTGGCAACTGAGGCTGAAGTCAGCGATGCGAAGGATGCGGCTTCGATCCACTTAGTGAAGTAATCGATGGCTACCAGGATGTACTCATGCCCACTTGAAGATTTCGGAAACACCTTTCCGATAATATCGATTCCCCAGACTGAAAACGGCCACGGCGAAGTCAGAGAATGTAACTCAGAAGGCGGCACATGAATGAGGTTGGCGTAAACCTGACATTTATGACACTTCTTCACGAATGCGAAGCAGTCAGCTTCCATGGTTGGCCAGTAGTACCCAAGTCTCAGGATCTTTCTTGACAGCATCTTCCCGTTCATGTGAGGCCCACAGACTCCTTCATGCGTCTGTTCTACGAGATTAGCTGCTCGATCTTCATCTACGCAAAGAAGCTGGATTCCATCAAATGACCTCCTGAAGAGCTCATTGCCGCAGATAATGAAGTTAGCCGCCAACTTCTGGAGAGACCTCTGCTCTTTTCCTGATGCTTCAGGGGGGTGCCCTTGGCCTAAAATGAGATTCTTTATATCAGTGTACCATGGCTTTCCATCTGGACATCGAGCTGCTATCTCTATGGCGTTCACATGCGCTGGAGCCCATTGTAACCGCACTGCTAGAGGCTGAACTTCCATTGATGCAGAGATATCTAACATTGAGGCCAGTGTAGCCAAAGCGTCCGCGAAATGATTTCTTGTCCTCGACAGATGAGTGAATGTAACATTCTTGAATCTCTTGACCAGAGAGTCCAGATGTGTGTGATACGGGATCAATCTATCCTCCTTTGTTTTCCATTGACCATTGATCTGACAAATGATCAAGATTGAGTCTCCGAAAACATCTATCTCTTGAATACGCAAAGCTAAGGCTGCTTCGAGACCAGCAATGCAAGCCTCATACTCGGCCTCATTGTTGGTACACTTGAACTGCAATTTGATGGACACGGGGATGTACTCTTTCTTCGGAGATATCAACACTGCCCCAACTCCTTGGCCTCGGTTGTTCACAGCGCCATCAAAATACATCAACCATCTGGTGCTTTGGACCTCCTCTTCTACAGCCATGATCTCTTCATCAGGAAAATCTGCCGTCAGAACCGCATTCTCATCTACAGGAGCATCAGCCAGCTGCTCAGCTATCACACGCCCTTTAACTGATTTCTGGGTCACATAGGCAATATCAAATTCAGACAATAGCAGCAACCATCTGGATGTTCTCCCGGTGAGGGCGGGCTTCTCGAACAAGTACTTCAACGGATCCATCCGTGAGAGTAAGAGAACCTTGTTCGATAACAGGTAATGCCTAAGCCTCTGAGTTGCCCAAACCAGTGCCAGACAAGTCTTTTCCAAGATAGAATATTTGATTTCGTACTCCAGCATCTTCTTGCTGATGTAGTAGATAGGCTTTTCTTTCTTCGACTCAGGGTCTTGCTGGGCTAACATGCAACCCATAGCTGTGTCAGTGACAGACAGGTACAGCAACAGTGGCTGGTCCGGAATAACTGGTGACAAGACAGGAGGCAAAGTTAGACACTGCTTGACTTTTTCAAATGCTTCCTGGCACTCATCATTCCACTTCTTCGGAGAATTTTTCTTCAGCAGCTTAAAGATGGGTTCACATGTCATTGTCAACTGATTTATGAACCTTCTTAGGTACTGAACCTTTCCCAGGAAACTACGGATCTGCCTCTCGGTCCTCGGCGGCTCCATCTCTTGGATTGCTTTGATCTTTTGAGGATCTACCTCGATCCCTCTTTCGCTAACCATGAACCCCAACAACTTCCCTGAAGTGACCCCAAATACACACTTGCTCGGGTTCAAGCGAAGCTTATACTTCCGGATCCTTTCGAAAAACTTCCTCAGGACTACGGCGTGCTCTGGTCGAGTCTTGGATTTAACGATCATGTCATCGACGTAAACCTCGACCTCTTTGTGAATCATGTCATGCAATAAGGTGGTAGCCGCCCTCTGATAGGTTGCTCCTGCATTCTTCAGCCCAAACGGCATCACTTTGTAGCAATATGTTCCCCATGGAGTGGTGAACGCAGTTTTTATCATGTCCTCAGGGGCCATCTTGATCTGATTATATCCGGAAAACCCATCCATAAAGGATAGCAAAGCATGACCAGCTGTATTATCCACCAGGAGATCGATGCTCGGCAAAGGAAAGTCATCCTTGGGACTCGCCTTGTTTAAATCTCTGAAATCCACGCACATTCTGACCTTTCCGTCCTTCTTGGGCACCGGTACTATGTTAGCCAGCCATTCCGGATATTCAACCACTTGAATGAAGCCCGCATCTAACAGCTTCTTGACTTCATCATGGACTTTCAATTCCCATTCTGGTTTTAATTTTCGAAGTTTTTGCTTTTTCGGCTTGGCACCTGGGATTAGGGGAAGACGATGCTGGACAATGTCTTCGCTTAATCCCGGCATGTCATCATAGGACCAAGCAAAAACTTCTTTGTATTCCTTAAGCAAAGTGATTAATTCTTCACGCTCCTCCGGGGATAACGTTTTGCCAATCCGTATTTCCCGGATTAAGGTTTCATCACCAATGTTGACGGTTTCAATTTCTTCTTCAAGTGGTTTAGCCCGACGCTGCTCCTCCTGAGTGATCATGTGTTTGATCTCAGGGGGAGTTTCGTCGGCGTCCTCATAAGAGGGGGAGTCTTGATCATTGTTATTAGTTTTATCAATTTGAGAAGCAGAAACAGAGACAGGAAGATACTGAAACGAGTCTTTCATTTCATTCATAGAATCAAAATTTACATCATTGATCAATTGGCCCACAGCAGGCTTTACAGTATGCTCAAAAGAAAAGTTTGTATCGTCAACTGAAATGTTGACACCTGACTCAACTGGACTATGTATGGACCTTGTGGTATATTCTATAACAGACTCATCTTCATAGACAGCGTCTATACCGGAGGACTCGCCACCCACACCAGGAATGCCTAAGCTTCCTAAGGTACCTGCATCCAAAGAATTGTTAGAAATAACAGACTTTATATTTGACTCGGAAACAGACACATACTTAGAAACTTTAGACTCTTTTGGAGGAACGCGACTATGCTGAAGGACTAATTGAGGAATGACCTGAGAGGTCCAGTTATCAAGGGGTACCTCAGCTGGGGTAATTCGGCCCTTAGGGTTCAGGATGTGCGCATCTTCTCCGATCATGGCAATGACCGGTGCCTCAACCTCGAAGAGGGAGTCTAGAAGGCGCGGCTCTAAGTTCTCCGCCCAATCAAATTCCTGTTTTTCGACAGCTGTAATCTGCCCATGGAAGTACTCATCCGGCAATTCATCAGCGAAAAAGATTTCAAAACCCGGCAGCTCTTTCCCAGACTCATCCAACCACGGCTCGGGGAAACCACAGAACGGGCGATCAGCTCCTTCTTTCCTGTACCTACCATTCATCAACAGACTGAATGGTCCCATAGGCAGCTCTAGGCCCCGACGACGCAACTCTGCCCACTTCAGCATGTACTGCTTTCTTTCCCTGATCTCTTTCTTGGTGGGTTCATACCCTAACCCAAACAGGTTGTTTGCGACCTTCAGCTCCGGCCACTCAGTTAAACCCTGCAGATTTCTCCCTAGACCAGTTCCAGGAATATACCCATATTTGCGCATTATTCGGGCTACCTGCGCATTTGCACTGGACATAAACAGAATTTCTTCGCTCATAGCTTCTTCCATAGTAATGGTCGAAACTTCGAGTGAAAACCCAGTCAGACTGACATCTATGGTGCTTGAACCAATCTGCTCTTCGGATATCTGTCCAACCTCTGGTTCTGGGTCCCCTCTAACTGTGATAATTCTGTTATTCTTGATGAACTTGAGCTTCTGATGGACAGTGGAAGGAACCACTCCGACTTTGTGAAGCCAAGGTCGGCCGAGAAGGAGAAAGAAGGAGGTCTTGATATCCAGAACTTGGAATTCTATGTCAAACATTTCACCTCCGATCTCAATTTCGGTGACCAAAGTTCCGATGACGTCTCTCCTGGTCCCATCATAAGCCAGTATCCCCTGCTCTGACGGAATATAATCATCGGGCCCAAACCCCAAGGCAGTAGCGGTGCTCAAAGGACATACATTCAGAGCTGACCCGTTGTCAACCAAAACCTCTGGTACCTTCTTCTTATTGCACACGACGGTGATTCTGAGGGATTTTGTATGATTCTTACCTTCCGGAGTCAGATCTTCATCCGAAAAGGACACGGTCATAGCTGATCTGGCCATAGATACGAGCCCAACCAGCTCATCAGGGGTTATATTCACAGACACTTGTGCTGTATTCAGTTCGCGAAGTATAACCTGACGATGCTTAGGTGATGACATCAATAGACCCCAGATAGAAACATTAGCTTGGGTCTTCCTAAGCTGCTTTAACAGGATATCTTCTTCTTCGCCCGGACTCGACCTCTGATTCTGATTCTCAACAGCTCTGGCAATCTCAGCGGGATTCTCTGCTCTCAACTCAGGTGGCTTAAAGAAACGTCCACCACGGGTAACATGGCGAACCTCATCACAGGGATCGTTCAACAGAAGCAAATCATCATCCTCAAGCTTAAGGACATACGGGACTTCGCCTTTCTCTTCCTCCCCATCGAATCTGAGGACATAAGGGCATCCAGAGGATTCCCCAACTTCTTGCGCAGAGGACAAGACATAAGGCTCTTCACGCTTAACTTCCTCATCATCGGATTCCCATCTCAGGATATATGGCTCATCAGAAATAACGGCACATATACGGGAATGATCCAGGACAACCTCTTCAGTGAGAATAGCATAGATATTTGGAGGAGGCATAGTATGCGTTGGCAATGGATTCCTGGTGACATTAGGGAGAGCTTCCACCGCAATTTCTTTTGCCTCGATCTTATCCTGGATCCTATGCCTTAGTGCCATACATCTGTCAGTCAAATGCCCAACACCCTGGTGATATTCACAGTACTGATCTCTTCTCCAATATTTCGGGAGAGGATTTGGGGCTTCCCGGGGTTCTAGTAGAGTGATCTTCTTATCCCTCAACAGCTTTTTGAGGGCCACAGATAGAGAATAGGGTAAAGGGGTGAATTGTCTGGGCTCGGTTCTTTCCTGACGAACTCCTCCGGGACCTTCTCTCCTAACTGGACGAGCAGTATTCACATTGTTAACCTCCTTCGGAGGCGCCATAGGCCTTTTCCCCTCTCTGACATCTGATGAGGAGGCCCTAGTTCTCAGGCCGCCCTTAGCCAATATGTCTTCGATTCTAGTACCGGTCTTGATCAAGTGATCAAAGTCATTGAAGTACTGGATGGACATATGAGGAAAGTAAAAGGGGGAAAGATTCTTGACGGCAATCTTGATAAGATCGTCATCAGGTAACTTGTGGGTCATTTGGGCTGCCTTTCTCCTCCATCGCCGAATGAAGGAAGTAAAGGTCTCATTGGGTCCCTGCTTCAGCGATTTCAGGTCCCTTTTTGTCACGTCAATCCCCTCTTCCATGGAGAATTGCTGGACAAATTTGTTAGCCACACCTTCAAGGGTCCTGCTTTCTTCTGGTTTCAGATGCAAAAACCACTTCTTGGCTGTCCCAGTCAAAGTCCTAGGGAACACTAAAGCAATCTGCTCTGGGGATAAACCGTGCTGCTGCAACAGAGGAATGACTGACTTGAGATGGCTACGAGGGCACCCCATTCCGTCGTATTTGTCAAAGTCTGGCATTTTGAACTTGGGCGGAAGTACGACCCCTGGAGCTATCATGAATTCAGACATATCCAAATTTTTGGGACCTTGGCACTTCATGGTTTCCATATCCCGGGTCAGCTTCTCAATTTGGTCAGCCAACTCCTGTGCTTTATCAGGATTTCCCAGGTTAGGAAGACAGTTGGCCTGGGAGAAACAAGAGGAACAGAAGGTATAACTGAAGGCTGCTGATTGGCCTGATCTTTAGAGGTAGAAAGACGATCATTCTTCAGGAGGGCTATATCATCCTTCATGGCACTCAACTGAAGGAGAATAGCCTTCATCATTTCATTCGTATCAGGACTGTTGTTTCCGGTCCCTTCCATTGATTCAGATGCAAGTGGAGAGGATGAAAGAATTTCTGGACGACCAAGGAGAAGCGGCGCAGGAGAGGTGAAGGATTCTGGGGAAAAAGAAAGTCTATTCAGCCTGGAATCTGAAGACTGACGGGACCAGGCCGATTTCGAATTGACTTTCTTGGGAGCGATGATGTCCCGCTAAGACTCCTGAATGGAAGTTAATAAGTTAGATTGCACATTTGGTAATTGAAATCAGGTAGCTTCCACAAATAGAGAGAAAAGAAAAGAAACACACTTTGCATTGATTATATCGAGACAGGTTACAATGACAACGATTGGCAACATAAAAATTGATGAAACTTTGAATCGCCAACTGCTTATAACATGTATCAAGTAAAACTCTTTTCTCTATATTTTCATCTATAATGAGACCGGGATTACAATTTTTGACTTTGATTATGTCCAAGTAAAACAGGCGAAGACAGTAAAGAAATGATAATCTCATGCCGAAAATACTCATGGTTCACCAATCCGAGCTTTTCGGCTTGCAGGCCCTCCAGACATTCCTTCCTTCCGAAGTTTGGACACGAAAGCAGATCTCCTCTCCATGATTTTGTCTCTCCAAGCAGCTACTATGGATGTAATGAGATCAGGAGTAAGGTCTTCACAGTGAGGTGGTGTGATAAGCTTAGGAGCACAAGAGCTCGCATTAATCTGGCAAGGGAAACACAAAGGTGCATAGAAAGATGATTTTTCTAAACCCATAAGATAGACAAATGAGTATGGGTAGGTGCTGGTGATAATTTTTGGGCAAGATTGACTCACCCAATGAAATTGGTCTACCCCTACATTCTGCAGCCAATGGTGCCACTCATTAAGCTGGGGGTGCTTAATCTTTGTCTTCCAAGAATGAAAACCCTTAAGAGTGTACTCCATGCTGTTTTGTGGCTGAAGGATAGTGAGTTTCTCACATAGCCACACATATAACAGCTTAGCACATCCGAAGAAATTATCCTGCACCTTTTTACTAGCAATAAGGTCTAAGCCATAAAAGGTTTCGGCTAGCATTGTAGGGACAGGATTCCTCCCCTCATTTATCTGATCTACTATTGTCAACAAAGTGAAAGGGGCAGCACTAGAGTCTCTGCGAAGGACATGGCGTGCAAAGACAGCAAACACTAGAGCATTACGTCGACATTCCTGAAAACGGGAGTCAGTTGGATCGACGTTTTTGGAAAACAACTCAATGAGGGTCTGAAATTGTACATTTTTCTCTGCTAAACAATGCAGGGTTTTCACAATCTTATTTTCGAATAATCTGCAAAAAAGGTCATGAGGGGAGCCTATGCTTGAAGGTCGGATCCAAAGTCCCCCAGGAGGAAGCTCTAACAAGGCACACCAATCTTCGAATATAGGACAAAGTTCAAAAGACCCAAATCGAAAGACATGGAAGACAGGGTCCCAACATCCAGCAGCTGCTTGAAGAAACTTCCAATCTATACCGCGACTGTTCAGATGAGTAAATGAACCGATGAAATGCTCAGCCGCACTCCTTTCTTCACATCTTAACGGAAAAGATTTAACAGTCTCCGCTATCCATTTATCTAACAAATTA
Organism: Tasmannia lanceolata; assembly: GCF_043159265.1. Lineage (NCBI taxonomy): Eukaryota > Viridiplantae > Streptophyta > Magnoliopsida > Canellales > Winteraceae > Tasmannia > Tasmannia lanceolata. The sequence continues at coordinate 43,690,130 of NW_027518714.1, read as the reverse complement.
TTCGCCATGATCAGACCTATCATTCAAATAGGACAAAGATCAGGAAGGAATAGGAATAACTGTGCGCAGACAAATGACAAGGCTGACTCGGCAATCAGTTTTATGAAAAGGATACCGTCTGAGATAATGAATTTTTTCATCCAAGATGAGAGGTAAACAATAGATCAGAAAAATAGACCACGGCCATAAGATGACAGAAGTAGGTCATAAACCGGATCTAAGTCTGGCGTTGAATACCAATAACTTTACGATCAAGAGGATCAGAATGGTAGACCATGGCCATAGGGACAGCGATAAGCTATCGGCTAGATCTCGAGGTGAAACAAGTATACAGACGAACATATATCACCAAAAATGGGTTCTAAGCTAAATCAAGGCTATACCTGGGAATTAGGAGAAGGAAAACTGACTCTAAAGAATAGCCGTCATGCTCAAAATGTGCTGCGAAAAATTCAACAGCATAACGGCTAGACAAGAAAGATAAGGTGAACTCATGGTTTAACTAACTCTGAAGAGTAGCGGTCATGCTCGAAACATTCTGGGTAAAATCCGGCAGCATGACGACGCTAGAAAGGATTCCCACAACTCAACCCAAGGTATATGAATAGCGGTGGTAAAAACAACTCCTAATCGGAAAACGAAATAGGGCTGTCGCAGAAAGGTGAGCAAATGAAGGACTGACCATAGGTGAGAACTCATGACAACGAGTCAAATCCCCTAATCAACAGATCAAGGACAAAGCAGGGCCAAGGTAATGGCAAGCAAAAGGCCACTGATCAGATCCAGATCTGAATAATGAATGGGTATAACTGATTGAAAAGAATGAGGGACTCTAACTAAGAGGAGAACCCTATATAATCAGTATACAAATACACACATACACATATCCTAACCAGGGGCACCAGCCCTAATCCTAATCTAGCGGAGTCAAGGAAGTCTCGACTCAAGACAGAGTGATGAGTGTACTAGGACCGTGCTGTAGCCATGTAAAATGAACTACCCTAGTCTACAAAGGGGACGGAGCTCCTAAACTCTAGGCTTGACATGTGTAAGCAACACATGTCCGACCCTTATATGAATGCAATATACTTATATAAACATAGGTACTTCCTAGTTGGGTTTCACTAAGTCAGTAAGTATATACATAATATATAAAACAAAGTAAGGCTCCGAACTCAATCTATCAGGTACTATGCGTATGAAACATACTTAATATGTATAACAAAAGTACGCCCAATGTTATACATAGTATGCTTCATTGCCCATCGGCTGCTGTAGACAAAAGTACGCCCAATGTCTACGGCTGCAGCACCGGCGCATAGCTTGGAAATAGATTCAACAGTACCATCAGGGTGTAACAACATCCCAGTCGGGCACGCACTGAATCTATCCCGTGGAGCCAATAATGATGAAAAACAATGAAAGAAATAAAGAATAAACGATATGATAATGCATGATGTGTAGTGTGTAAATCCCTCGTTTTAATTACGCACCTACTTGGTGCCCCTGGATTCTAACGATAAAGTTCCCATTTAGCTTGGTTTTGACCCAAATTTCTTCAGAATTAATTAAAATGTCATTTTTACAGAGTTAGGCAATGTTTCGAAAAAATCCCCAGCAGAGTCGCCAATCTGTGGACCCCCGATCCGAGACGGGGCGGGGGGACGTGCCCCCACGCGAGTCTCAGGATCGTCCACGTGAAGGAGAGCTCCGCCAAGGAACTCTCGAAAGAGTGCCCCTCACAGCATGAGCGGCGATGTGAAGTGAGATACCTCTCGATTCGGGGACCAGCCCGGATTCGAGACGCACCTTAAACGAAGAAAGAGTCGCCATCCAAGGAAGTGGGCACTGGATCCCATGCTGTGCTCTGTCGGAACAGATAACCAGAGATATAAAAGGTCCGTGCCTGATGACGAATGGGGAAGGGGTTAGGCGCCCCCAATTCGCCCAAGTGCGAGCACCTGGTCTCTTATGCCATTTATTGTTAACTTTGAAGAGTTTTGGGTAAAAATCATGTGAAATGGGAACGAATATCTCCGAGATAACGTCTAGCTAATCATGCATATCTCGGAGATGAATAAGAAGCACATACAAAAAGAAATGAAAGATATGACACCTAAGAATAGCTAGGTTATGAGTGTCATGCCTAATTGGTGTCTATGTTCTGGTGGACAAACACATGCATGCTACAACTAAAAGTATAGGATCTGTACATGAAAGTAAGAAAACACAGCAAAACATACAACACAACACGACTCCACACGACAAACTCTAAACTCTAATGCGATAATTGACTCGGACCAAGATGGCCATCCATCTTAGCTGCACTACGTATCCCGGCCTCGGGAAGAATCAGAGCCAACGTAGTTCGATGACCTATGCTAAACTACAATGCCTAACCCCCTAGGACCGCTATCCTAGACTCGATCAACTAGACCTGACTAGTTTTTAAAGCTTCTTGCGCCATTGCTTAAGTTCAAGTGAATGGTAATTTTTAGGACTCCCTATATGCCCTAACTAATGCAGGTGGACCTACACCCTAAGTGTGACTAGGCTGCGTGTCCTAAGGAAAACCATGGGCTATCTAAGCGCATTCTAGTCTAGTCGTCGGCTCGACTAAGTGTCTAACCGACCACGACTCGAGGCCTCCTAACTCTAGGGACACTCACACGACCAGACATGACAAATCCACAAGATCAGGACAGACTCCTAACTCTAAGACACCCCAAACGCCTAGGACAGCCTCCTAACTTTATGGGAAGATCTTTTGAAAATTGTTTGCAAGGTTATTTTGAAGGATTTTTGTATTTTGAGAAGACTTGAAAGGTCTTGAAGCTTATGAAAGTTTTCGAAGTTGTGAAAGTCAAGGAATTGTGGAAATTGTGACTGAACTCAGGATGCCAGCTGCACGCCTGAGCTGCCTACGTACCCCTCAGCTAGGGATCAAGCCATCCGTAGTTCGGAACCAGATTTTCCTAACTACTCTTAATGACTCGAGATTTTTGAGATTTTGATTTTTCAGATATTTTTGATTTTTTCGACACAAGATGACAGAATCCTATCATCACAAGGGGAGGACAGACTCCTGATATCCCGCAAAGGTTGGACAGCATCCTATGCTTTGCGGGGGGGGAATGAACAGAATAACAACTCTGCAAGGGTTGGACAGCATCCTATACCTTGCAGGAGTGGATAGAAAAAACACGGAATGAACAGAATAACAACTCTGCAAGGGTTGGACAGCATCCTATACCTTGCAGGAGTGGATAGAAAAAACGCACGACTTGATGAGAGGGTGGACAGAATCCTAACCCCTATGATGACAGGACTGACTCCTGAAAGACTGAAGGACTGACTCCTATGCTGAAGACTGACTCTGAAAGATGGAAGAACGGAATCCTAAATTTTATGAAGGGATAGGACAGAATCCTAAACTCTACAGGGGTAGGACAGACACCTAAACCCTACAACCCTTTTCCCACTTGTTCTCTTTTCCAAAGACCAATTTAATACCAAACGGTACATCCTCTATGGATAACCCTACACAGGAAAGATTGAATTGGAAAACTCCCTTGGAAACTAGCGGGTCAATGCCTTGGACCACCGCTATATTTGCTTTAACCCAACCCAAAAACATAACTACAAAACATATAACCTGCAGTACAGCAGTTATACAATACAGGACAACAGCTATGAGGTGCAGGACAGCAAATATGCGCAGCAGGGCAGCAGTTGTGCAGAAAATGAGCAGAATTTGTGCCCAAAAATAAGGCATATTTGCGGGCTAAAACTGTGCTAAAAACTGGGGTAGCAACATGGCTGAATCTGTGTGTGAAACTGGGCAGCAACATGGACTGATACTGTGCTGAAACAGGGGCAGAAATGTGCTTAAAATGGGGCTGAACATGGGCTTAAATGTGCATAAAATAGGGGCTGGATCGTGAGTTTCACTTACCCACACAACTACCCCTAGCCTAATAAATTCATACCAAGGACTGATATCAATGCTACCACCATATTCAGACATTCTCTTAACCCATCTTGTCTTTCAGCATTAAATATGCCACATTCATGAAAGAGACTTTGATAACATGATCAAAGAAAAGAATACAACTGGATTACTGTAAATGTCAACTGTATTGATAACACTTCTTTCAGTCAAATAAAATATGCCGTTTAACTGAACAAAATGTATTCACAACTTACCTCCATGGTTTGGGTAATTGCATTAACACCTCTTGTATTTTAGCATTGAATGACTATTAAAATTGCCTAATCTTTCGAAAGTAACATATCAGGACGAAATTAGAATCAGTAGAAAAGACTGTAACCTGGTTTTCTCATTTGGGGTCATCCAACAAACAATACACATGCAAGCATTTGGAAACCACCAACAACAATCCTTTTTGTTACTGATTGCTCTTCTTCCAATCGAATCAATGACATTGAAATGGCATTTCAAATTCAGACTCACAGGTCAATACCAAATCAGTTTATACCCAAAGAGAATCAACACAGACATGAGGCTACCAAGAAGAGTGCTATCTTATAATAAAACAAGTGTCTCAAGCAACTGAGGGTCAAGAGTAAATAAAAATGAGGAAATCTCAAAGATCATTTGTACAAAACAGAGCATATTATTTCATCGATTTGTAATGGCTAAATATAAACAACTGAAATCCATTTGTAAGCCTGGAACATCAATCGATTAATTTGTGATTGCGGAGCATTAAAACTGGAATTAAGGATAAGTAGGATTCAAATTTGACTGCTACAGCATGGTTCAAAGATCATGACCATCCCAAAGGGGGTCAAATCAAAGAGAACAAGGCCTATAAGCTGAAACCATTTCAAACATGTAATGGACTGAAATAAAGGCAACCAAACTAAATCAAACCTGGACAAAAACAGATTAGGAATATTACCTGAATATGTTGTACTGATCAGAACTCTCTTCTTCTTTTCCCCCTTTGTGCTGCGAGTGATTGATCGGGTGATGAGAATATGACGATTGGAGCCGTGGGATTGCCGGAATTTGCAGGAGATTTGGGATTGTTGGAGAGTGCAGAGATTCGGAACAGGGTTTCAAGGAGAGCTAGAAATTGCTAAAGAAGGCAAAGGGGAATGATGGTATGGGTTTAGGAAATGGGGTTTAGAGAGGATGATTGGACTTGGCCGGAATCCATGGGAGCTGTACCTGGGAGAAAAAATGAAAGGAGATATGATGGTGGAGATGATGAGGACGGCCCGGATTTAATGGAGCGAAGGCATGGTAGTGGTGAAGGTGGAAGAAAGAGGATGGGAAGAGAGGAGGGTTTAATGGGGGTGGCGGCTCGGTGGAGGAGGATGGGCGGCTGTGGAGGTGGGTGATGGTGGAGGTGTAGTTGCAGAGGTGTTGGCGAAATGGGTTTGGAGAGGGTGGTGGTTCGGTGGAGGTTTTTTGGTTTTTTTTTTAAAAAAATGGGTTTTGATGTGGTGGCTGCGGAGGAGGGTGGTTTGGGTTTTGGGTTTGGAGGGAGGTGAGGGTGGAGATGGAGGAGGATTTTCGAAGTGGTGGGTGGTGGTGGCTGGAGGTGGTGGTGGCTGGTGGAGGGAAATAAAAATAAGACGACGGAGGTGGTCGGTGGTGGTGAAAAAAAATGGGTTTTGATGTGGTGGCTGTGGAGGAGGGTGGTTTGGGTTTTGGGTTTGGAGGGAGGTGAGGGTGGAGATGGAGGAGGATTTTCGAAGTGGTGGGTGGTGGTGGCTGGAGGTGGTGGTGGCTGGTGGAGGGAAATAAAGATAAGACGACGGAGGTGGTCGGTGGTGGTGAAAAAAAATGGGTTTTGATGTGGTGGCTGTGGAGGAGGGTGGTTTGGGTTTTGGGTTTGGAGGGAGGTGAGGGTGGAGATGGGGGAGGATTTTCGAAGTGGTGGGTGGTGGTGGCTGGAGGTGGTGGTGGCTGGTGGAGAGAAATAAAAATAAGACGACGGAGGTGGTCGGTGGTGGTGAAAAAAAAAAAGGGTTTCGGCAGAGGGTTTTGTAGGGAGGGAGATGGAGGTGGGGATTGTGGGTGAAAGGGGAAGATGGAGGTGGAGATTGAAAACGAGTTGGGGGGGGGTGGCAGAAGGTGGCCGGTGGTGGTGGCTCAAGATAGGCTTGCCGGATTCCGGCAAGCTCGCCGGAGAAGATGGTGGTGACTTTTTTTTTTTTTTTTTGTAATGGTTGTTTGTTGGCTGAGGTTGGTGGTGATGGTGGTAGAAAGGAACGGAGGAGGAAGATGGAGGGGTTGTAGCCTTGCCGGATTCCGGCCGGAGGAAGAGGGAGGCGGTGGTGGGTTTTGCCGGATTTCGGCCGGAGGAAGAGGGAGGAAGGTGGTGGTGGCAGCAGCTCCTCCTCTCTTTCTTTTTTTTTCTTTGTTTTTCTTTTGAAAATGGATGACTTCTCCCCTCCTCATGCAAGAACTCCCCTTTGTTTTATACTTAGGGTTAAAACCCTAAGTCTAATCCTAGCCATCTATGTGGCATCATTTTTTTCTTGGTTGCTCTCCACCCTTGATCCTCTCATTTGCCTTTACAAACCCTAGAAAATCTCTTTCTCATCTCATCCTACCCACACATTTTCCTTGTTGATCCTATGGCTTAGAATTATTGCTTCTCAAGCAAGCAATGTGAACATCCAAGAATACCCTTAAAGATGGGTTGATTTCCTCTTTGCCCAAACCCCTATTTTGGAGAATGACATGCTTGCCCCCCCCTTTTTGCTCTAGACAGCCCCATCTAGTGTATTTTAACTACTTCTTATCTTTACAGGGGGGGGCTCGGGTAGAAAAGGGGGCGGAATAAAATAATAATAAAATTTTATTTTATTTTTTATATTTCTTTAAACTACGCCCGGCCCGAGCTCGAGACACGGGTTGGGATGCGACTCGGGCTGATTAATGAAATTCGGGTTGAGATTTTCAGCTGCCAAACGGGTCAGGCTCGGATTAATTCCATTTATTTTCCGCCTGACCCCGGGATTTCATTCAGATACACGGGTTTAGGGCCCTGTCAAAATGGGGTGTCTACAGCGCCTCCGTCCGGTCAGTTGGCGATTTACATCGCCGACTGATGACTAGAGTAGGATACGCTAGTCCACCCTTGGTTTTCCTTAGGAAATACAGCCTAGTTACACATAGGTTGTAGGAACCACCTGCATTAGCCTAGGGCTAATCTGCATTTAGTTAGGGCATATAGGGTGTCCTAAAATCCACAATTCATTGGAATTTAAATAATCGTACAATAAACTTTAATAATTGGTCCGGTCTTTTAGATCGAGTTTAGGATAGAGGGCTAGGTGTCTTAGGCATCATAGTTTAGAATAGGCGTGAAGAACTACGTTGCCTTGATTCTCGTGGAGGCGGGGATACGTAGGCTTCTTTGGATGAATATCAGACCATCCGAGGACTCGGGCTAATAATTTAGAGTCTTAGGATTTATTATGTTGTTATTATATGTTTTGATGTATTTTCTTACTTTCTCGTACTGATCCTATACCTTTTGCTGTAGCTTGCATGTGTTTGCACATCAGAACTTAGACACCCATTAGGATTGTCACTCATAACCTAGCTATGCTTAGATGGCACATCTTTCATCTCTTTTTATATGTGTTTATTATCTTTATCCTCAGGAAATGCATGTTTAGGTAGACGATTCCTGAGGATTGTTCCCATTTCAGATGATTTTTACCCGAACTTCGTTGGAGTTAATAATAAATGACATAAGAGACCAAGTGCTTGCACTCGGACGAATCGGGGGTGCTCTCAGACCTTCCCCATTCGTAACCAGGCACGAACCCATATATATTTCTGGTTATCCATTGCACAGAGGATTTGATTTTAGGGTTCCATGGCATATCCATGGATGGCGACTCTGAGTTTATTTCAGGTATGTCTTGGTTTCGAGTCTTGGCTCCGGATCGAGACATATCTCTTTCTTTTTATATCGCCACTCGTGCTATGCTATGAGGGTGGCATCCATTTCAAGAGTTCTTTGGCAGAGCTCTCCATTCACGTGGATGATCGAGAGGATGGTGTAGGGACTAGTTTCCCTCACCTCACTACCTCTTCGGATCGGGGTCCACACTCAGCAAGATTTAGAGTCTAAAAGGGAGAAGCTCATTTACTACATCAGTAAGAAGATGCTAGAGTACGAGTTAAAGTACACTGTTTTGGAAAAGACATGTCTAGCATTAGTTTGGGCTACCCAAAGGCTTAGACATTATTTGCTTTCAAGCAAGATCCTCTTGCTTTCACGGATGGATCCGTTAAAGTACTTGTTTGAGAAATTCGCCCTTACAGGAAGAACCGCAAGGTGGTTGTTGTTATTGTCTGAGTTTGACATCACCTATGTCACTCAGAAATCAGTTAAAGGGTGTGTCGTTGCTGAACAGTTGGCTGATGCACCCATTGAAGAGAATGCTTTTCTGAAGGCAGAATTTCCTGACGAAGAGATCATGGATATTGAAGAAGAAGCTTTGAGTACTGAGTGGCTTATGTACTTTGATGGAGCTGTAAATAATCGAGGACAAGGAGTAGGAGCTGTACTTATATCCCCTCGGAAGGAGTATATTCCTGTCTCTATCAAGTTGCAGTTTGAGTGCACCAACAATATGGCCGAATATGAAGCTTGCATCGCCGGGTTAGAGGCAGCCTTAGCTTTGGAGATTCAGGATATTGATGTGTTTAGGGATTCTATCTTGATCATTTACCAGATTAATGGGCAATGGAAAACTCGAGAAGATAAATTGATCCCTTATAACACTTATTTGGAATCTTTGGTCAGAAAGTTCAAGAACATTACGTTCACTCACTTGTCAAGGACCAGAAATCATTTTGCTGACGCTTTGGCTACTCTTGCCTCGATGTTAGACATTTCTGTAGCAATGGAGGTTCAGCCGCTAGTTGTCAGACTTCAATGGGCTCCTTCGCATGTGAATGCTATAGAGATTTTAGCCAGATGTTCGGATGGGAAGCCTTGGTATACAGATATCAAGAATCTTATTGCTGGTAAAGCGCATCCTCCAGAAGCTTCAAGCAAAGAGAGGAAGACTCTTCAGAAGTTGGCTGCCAACTTCATTATTTGCGGTGAAGAGCTGTACAGAAGGTCATTTGATGGCATACAACTCCTGTGTGTAGAAGAAGACAAAGCCGCAGAGCTTATTGAGCAGACCCATGAAGGAGTTTGTGGTCCTCATATGAATGGAAAAATGTTGTCAAGAAATATTTTGAGACTTGGATTCTATTGGCCCACAATGGAAGCAGATTGCTTTGCATTTGTGAAGAAATGCCATAAGTGTCAAGTCTACGCAAATCTTATTCATGTTCCTCCTTCAGAGTTGCACTCTATGACTTCTCCATGGCCGTTCTCAGTATGGGGAATTGATATAATTGGAAAGGTATATCCAAAGTCTTCGAGCGGGCATGAGTACATTCTGGTCGCAATTGACTATTTTACGAAATGGATTGAAGCTGCTTCGTATACTTCCATCACTTCGAACACAGTTGCGAAGTTCATCCGTACCAACATTATTTGCAGATATGGAGTGCCTCACGAGCTGATTTCAGATAATGGGTCGCATTTCAAGAAAGAGGTGTTACATCTGTGTGAAGAGTTCAAAATAAGACATCACAAGTCATCTCCTTACAGACCTCAAACAAACGGGGCTGTAGAGGCGGCAAATAAGAATATTAAAGTCATTATTAGCAAGATGACTGAGACTTATAAGGATTGGTCGAATAAGCTTCCATATGCCTTATGGGCTTATCGGACATTGATTAGATCTTCAACAGGTGTAACTCCGTATTCTTTGGTGTACCGAATGGAGGCAGTCCTCCCTGTTGAGCTGAGAATTCCCTCTTTGAGAGTGATGATGGAAGCTGACCTACCAGAGTCTGATTGGGCTAGAGCCAGGCATGATGAGCTGCAAATGATAGATGAGAAGAGGCTGAGAGCCTTGTACCATATTCAGGGATATCAGATGCGAATTGAGAGAGCTTTCAACAAGAAAGTTCGCGTCCGAGATTTGAAGTCTAGAGATCTTGTTTTGAAGTCCTACAGGGCGCCGGTGTTTAATCTGAGAGGTAAATTCAGGCCAAACTGGTCTGGTCCTTGCATCGTTGATGAAGTCCTGCCTGGAAAAGCCGTAAGACTCCTCAATGAAAATGGAGAAAAATTAAATGAACCTACAAACCTGGATCAGTTAAAAAAGTATTATTCTTAAGTACACCAGGAGGCCGTCTTTGATCGACCTGAGCTTTGAGCCAACAGCCTAAATGTTTTGAACCCTTTTGAAAACCCTTTGGGACTATAAAACAACTTGTTTTCTTTGATAAACCCAAACTAGGGGCATTTTTTTTTATGTATAAAAAAAAGAGAGTAGTTTGAATAATGTTATGACCTGATCCCTTTTAAGGGTACATAGGTAGCCTGATCAATTCGGGTTCGGTCACGTCTTTTGCAAGTCCAAATGGGGTGAACTACGCAGACCTAATTCCCATTTTCTTCAAGGATACGTAGGTAGTCTGGAAGGTCCAGATTCGGTCCAATGACATGCAAATACATTAGGGTTTAGCCTTTTTCGAACCTAAGCCTACCTGAAAGTCCTTCTGGTGTATTTAGGCCCAGGTTTGTAGAGAAACAGAAAAATAAAAAAATGATGGAGTCTTAGACCCGCTAAGCTGAAAACCCGAAAGGGCAGTTTAGGCAAAAATCAGGCATTGAGCCTGCTAGATGGAAAATTTGCGAGGGCAGACAGTCCAGGCAAAAATTAAGGCATGCGGTCCGCTAAATCAAAAACCCAAAAAGGTGATTTAGTCGTGGCAGGACTTCATGAAGGACAGAGCTTTTAGGAAGCCAGTTGAACTTTTATTTTCTCTTTGGCTCTTCTCTAATGTCTGAGTAAGTGCCATCAGAGCTTCTTTTGTTACTCTTTGAGTTAGGTAGATTGAAACTAAGCAATCTGAAGGGATAACAACCATAACGGAGATCTTGAAAAGAGGTTGAAACATCTTTAAACATGGTATTTAAAAGACTCTAAGAGTGGTGAACCTTTAACCATTTTAAAATGTTTATCAGTTTAAGAAGTAGATTCAGTCTCTTTGGGAGTCTTGTTTAAAACTCGTCACAGTCTTTGGTCATTGTCTGTCAAAGTCAGTCTGTTGTCAAGTCAAAGTCAATTTTCAGAGTCCTGTTTAGTCAGTATTCGTCCCAAAACCGGGGTGATAAAAATTCAGAGACTCACAGAAGCAGAGAATTTATGACTCCTGTGGATAATGTAAAGCAGAGCAGTGTTCAGATGTTGACAAGCTTTTGGCTCAGTTCCGGTATCAACAAATGGCAGAGATGAGAAATTTTTGAATAGAACAAGCTTCTTGTACATGTGAAAAGCCTTGTAAACCCAAGTGTTTATCAGAAAAATTTGTTGTAATCTCAAGTGTTCAGTAATAAAAGCCTTAGGCCCATTTCCTTTTTGTTGCTCTCTAATGAATTTTTTCATGGAAGTAATCATACTAGGGGCATCTTTTATGACTTATGTCATAAAAGATGTCAAGTAATCATTGATACTTGAGATAAATATTTTCATAAAATAGAGACTAGAGAAGTTCGAACACTCTTTATATTGAGCTTCTTAGTCAAGTAATTCTCCTTTGGAGTAGAATTTCTTTGAAAAATCTTTATCCCGGCGGAGTCTAGAATTCACTCCAGCAATTTTCAAACTTCAGCCAACAGCTTTGCATCTTGTGAAAAGGGGTTAGTACTCTAAAATTCTTTCAAGTTACTTGAGTCCGGTCTTTGACCAAAATCATGCATCTCAGTTACTCTTTGTGAAGAGATGACTGGTGAAAATCCAAGGGTGGTCCCGAAATGGCAACTATGAGGAGTGAAAATTATTAGGTTGCTTAGCAAGTTTTAACCTTTTGAAAACTCAAACCTAATTTGGAAATTAAGAGATCAACAATGAAATTCAAGCACACAAGTTAAATCTAGAGGTGCAATGCAAATAAAGAGCTAGAGTTCAAGAGAGAGTGCACCCAAGATTTAAAGTGGTTCGGTCCTCAAAACCCGAGGCCTACTCCACTCCACCAACCAAACCCGTTGATGGCTTCACTATGTGATCTTCTTAACTTCGGCGAAGATCGGTGCCGATTACAAATTCCGATTACCTTTAACCATGGTGGCAATCTTCACCACGGAGAGTGGGCTACGCTTCTCCGAACACTCGCCCAAATACAATCTTGATAAAGAAAGAAAGAACTAAAAACAATCCCTCACAAGGGTTTACAACTTTGTAGAAGATGTACAAATTTAAGCCTAATGATCCAAATCCTAATCTTAGAGGATGAGAGACATAATCTAGTTTGATTCACTCTTTGGATGTTCAAATGAATTTTTAGAGTGTTAGGATTGATTTTAGGTATGTTAGGAATACCCATATATATAGGAAAAGCCAAATATGACCGTTCAAGGGCATTGTCGTAATTCTGGCAAAAATTACCAACGGCTCTTTTTCCGACCGTTATAGTGTTCTCAGAGTTCCGAGAAAAAATCTCGGAGTTCCGGGAATACAAACAGAAGTTAGAAAATTTCTACTGGACCATTTCTTGGAGCTCCGAGGAATCTCTCGGAGTTCCGAGCTCGGAGCTCCGAGAAGCCTATCAGCAGCAGATTTTCAACTCTTGTTTCGTGGGCTTCCAACTCTACACTAAGTTGGGATTGCTATGAGGGTTCCAAGGTGTTGGAACTCCACAAGGACAATCTCTTATACTCTTGTTTCTAAAGATTTTAATAGAGATAGAAATTACCGAACCTGTGTTACACGGTTTGGTCTTTTTGAAAGATTTTTAACAGAGATGGAAATTACCAAACCTGTGTTACACGGTTTGGTCTTTTTGAAAGATTTTTAACAGAAAGGGAAATTACCGAACCTGTGTTACACAGTTTCGTCTTTTTGAAAGATTTTTAACAGAAAGGGAAATTACCGAACCTGTGTTACACGGTTTGGTCTTTTTGAAAGATTTTAATAGAGATAGAAATTACCGAACCTGTGTTACACGGTTTGGTCTTTTTGAAAGGTTTTTAATGGAAGGAACTCGCTGAACCTGTGTTACACGGTTCGTTCTTTTCTTCGTTCGTTTTAAAAGGGAAAAAATTATCAAACCTGTGTTGCACGGTTTGGAATTTTCTTCGATCATTTTGAGGGTTGCAGGAAGGAAAATGTTTCCGATCCTGTGTTACAAGGATTGGTCTTTTCTTCCTTCGCCCGGGTATTTAGTACCCTGATGATTAGTAGTGCAATATCAAGTATTGACTTGCTTAATCTTCGTTCAGCAATGTGCAGCTTCCTAACGAGTTAGGAGTCATGTGTATCTGCGAAGAGGTTTGTATGGGACTGTTTAGCAGGACATACGAATTTGGGTTTATGTGGAACTGTTTAACAGAACCGCGTAATCCGGAGTGATTTGCTACCTTGAAAGAGAGGAGTCAGAGTTACTCGGATAGTTAAACAGATGTACTTTCAGCAATGATCTGTATATCTATCGTCAGGCTTGAGACTTAGTTTCGCCTCGGTATTAGATGTTTGAGTTTGGCTCAAATATTCGAGTACCCTAATAATTGGTCAAGTGTTAGACTGATCCGCATGATATATAAAAAATAAAAACTCTTTGAGTGTTTGGTTTTGAATTTGTTTTGGACGAATTTCAATACATTGGTCTTTGGCCTATTTTGCAGGTTTTTTAAAAAAAATTAAAAAAATGAAAACTCTTTGAGTAATCGAAGTGATTGGTTTGTTTGTTGGTTTGTGCTCTTTAAGCAATTGTTGTGTTTACTTTAATCTAGCCTTATAAAAAAAAAATAATAACAATGTGACTGTGTTTTATAATCGTTCATTCATCTTTGTTAACTAGTTTAGATAGTTGAGTCATGAGTATTAGGGAGAGACTATCTCTTTGAGATGTCTTAGTTGCCGAGTTAAGAGTCGGTGAGAGGCTATCTCCTTATTGTTGGTGGAGTCTTACCCTTGTGAATGCCGTTCTTAGAACCAAAAACCCAAAAATTTGCTTTGCTTTCGGGTCAGTCAAAATGTGTCGTTTGTTCAACTTTGCCATTCGTGTGACAAGCATGCTCTGCCAAAGAGGGGCATCTGTAGACACCCCATTTTGACCGGACCCAAGTTCGCTGTGTTTGTGGGAAACCCCTTCCAATCACCAAGCTAGGATCCCAAATTGCATCGCAAGTTAGGTTAGGGTCTCACCAAGGCCCCCGCCAAATTTCAAAAAAATCTGACCCGATTTGTCAAATAAGACAAGCCGAGAACAAGGCATAGTGTAAGTGTAAAAAGGGGGGCGATTATCTGCGGAGGAGAATATCCGATTGAGGAGGGTGCATTTATCCTGCGAAGGTCGCGCCCGGGCCAAATAGGACAAAAATGGCGGGCGCGCCACATCAATTTTCGCGCGCCTCATCAAGTGAGGGTGCGGATATCAAAAATAGAAAAGGGGACTGTTCATCTTTCGTAGAAAATAACAGAGAGAGAGACAGAGACAGAGACAGAGACAGAGAGAGAGACAGAGAAGGAGAGAAAGGGAAAACCCAGATCTAGCTCCGGCAAGCCTCCGGCCAAGCTCCGATCTTCTTCATATCTGGTTTTCCCATTTTATATTCGCCAGATCTGTCCATTCTACCTCGTTCTTCTTCATCTTCTCCAATAATCCATGCCGGAATGCGGCAATTAAACCTTGTCTCCGATCATCTTTCATCTTGCTCCGGACATATTCTGATCTAATTCTGACCAAGTTCCATTGTTTCCGGCCATCTCTTCCTATAGATCTGAGCATGTGCCTTAGATCTAAGCCAAAAATCCAATTTATTTCAGATTTTAAACCCTAGCTCTGTTTCGTTTAGATCTGTCTATTCTATCTCTTCTATTTCTTGATTTCTACCTTCGAAACCTAATTTCTATCCATTTTCCTCTGTTTGCATGAATTTTTACCTCAGATCTGAAACTTGTTTCTACTTATTTTGTTTTGAAACCCTAGATCTGATCAACCAAGTTTAGATCTGTCCATCTTCATCTTCCCTTTCACTTTAAAAACCTAATTCAAGTTGTATTTTGATAATTTCTTGGTTAACTTTCGGCTGATCTTCAGCGAGCAATTTCTTCTCCGCCAAACCTCGGTAGACCTCCGATTTGAGCAATACCGACTCAGATTTGTACATTTCAAATCTCAGATCTGATTTATGGAAGGGCAAAAATAGAAATAGTAGCTTCATTAGCAGGAAGAGTCACCAATTTCTAAGGGGAAGGTGAGGAAAATCAGCAAAAAGGTAATTACTCTTTCCTTTTCTTTTAATTTCGTCTGATTTTGTTATCTCTCATGATCGGTAATGGTTCCTTGTGATAGAATAAGGTTGTTATTTTGTTTGGAACTTGGATAATTTTGCTTGCAATATGACAATTCTTTGTTTGAAGTTCAGTGTTGGCCTCTCAAATTTGTTGGTTTAAATATGTACCATCAAGCTTTGCAGATTATATATATATATATATATATATATATATATATATATGGATGAAAATTATCCTATTCTATATGTGATTACAGTCAAGGTAGCATAACCTGAGAATTTTGTTTAGTTAGATGGCTGCCAATAAAATTTTGAATTAAATGGATTGTCTTCTTGCTCGGGTGAGCTTACCCAGTTTACTATAATGACATGTATATGGGAGTAATATCCTTTCCTTTGTACGAGCTAGGAGAATCATTTTGTCTAAATTTGTCCCTTCTAAAAATGAATGAAAATGAGTGCAGACAGCCGGCTCTCGTAGCTGTGTTAATACCATTTTCTCTAGGATGTAAGGGATTTTTCTTTTATAAAATGTAGTGGATGTCAGTGGTTTGTAGTCTAAATGTAGATTTTCAATTGGAAACCTAATCCTTAGCAAGTCCAAGAATGGCATGTTTTTTTTAACTGGTTTGTCTTATGCTATTTTAGTTATCTGTGGGTTTGTCCCTTAGAGTTTTTCCCTTGGAGACTAGCACCCTGTCTTGTCATTTATAATAATGCTTTTATGATTTCCCTTTATTTGTCTTGGTTAATAGCCTGATGCAATTCTGTAAAAAAAAAAAAAACTAAATATATGGTTATCAATTTATCTTTGTTGCGACTATTGCACAACCTGTTTGTATTTCTTTTTCAGAATGACTTGTGAGAAACTCTTGTGGAATGTAATAATGTATGAATGGTTCGTAGAATATTAAAATGTGAGTATTGGACCCCTTCATTTCATTATGAAATTTGTGAGAATTGTTAAGTCTTCTTGATAGTCTTGCGAATATCAAAGATAATCATATGGAAATCATGTTTAGCTATCTGAAAATAAGGGTATAGAGGTATTGCAATTCATTTAAGTAGAGAAGGCTTAATATTATGTTTAGAAAAGGTTAATTAAGTTTGAACACTAATTTTAAATGAGAAATTCCCATAAAGGAAAGATGGAATATTTGGGTGAAAGTAGCGTGAGTAGAGTGACAATCTCTTTCCCTGTTCAGCTCATACATTTCCGCAGATATTGGCCTGCAATGTTTTGGCATATCCAGACAGTTCAAGAAAGTACTTCTTCTTGATTTTATATTGAATGATGAACTTGTTGTTTTAGATTTCCGAAACTAAATCTGTGTGATTTCGATCACTACAAAAGTTTTACTAGTTTATGATGCATTTCAAAGGAAGATTTTGCTTGAATGAGCACATATGAGCTTTGTGTGGAATTCTCGACCAATAATTTCGTTCTTTTGCTCAGATGGCTAAGGGGTGGGAGTCTATGCTTTGGTTATTTCAAAATAAATTGCAAGGGCTGATTGTAGGGTCAGGGCATCATAGGAGAAAATAAGGAGAAGTGGTTGGGATATTTCTGTTGTGGATGAATTTTGATTTGAACTATAACCTTGCATAAATATATAATCCCCACCTCGCGTGAATAAATATTTGTTGTCATGTGATTCAAAATATGCACCATATAGCTTTGGTGTGGTTTGCATAAGACAGCAGTTCAGCCATTTTGGAATCCCCACTTTTGGGATAAATATAGATGGGCATTATTAGTATTTTGATCTTATAAAGTTTAGTTTTGGATGCCAGTACAATGCATTTTCTTTAGTTAGACCCCCTTTATTCATTCATAATGCTAATAAAGCTTGATTTTAACATTGTGGTGTTATGATTTTATCTTTCAGAAGTGTTAGCATGCACAGATAGATGCGTATTTAGAGTTGCAAAGAGCATATGATTGGATAAATCACTTAGCCTCTATGTATTATTTCTATGTATCTGCCCTGTTTTTACACATCCCTTCTTTATTTTAGTACTCTTTCTTTGGAAAGTAAAAGGTGGCCCTCACACCTTGGGTAATGACAGCTTTACACCTTGATAATAAAATTGACTCATGTCTCTTTAATTCATTATCTCTTTCCTGATTTGACTAGGAAACTAAAAAGGGTAAATCCTTTTATTGTTCTCATGAGTGTGTAAATGCATATATATGTGCCTATATGTGTAGACAGCATATGTGAAGAGAGATTACAAATTCTCTAGGTGTTGTTTGGAGTATTTGATTCTATCGCAGGGCATTTGAGTCCTTTCAGGCATGAAATTTGATTTGCAGAATTATTTGCAAGGGGTGATATCGGAGTGGTTATGACCTTAGAACCTTAGGTTCCCTCATTGCTAGGGCGATGAAGGCGCTAGCCCAAGATCATTTTAGGAGACTTGCTTAGTCTAAGTAGTACTCCCCTCTCTATTTAGTAGACTTCTCTAGTCTTTTAGAAACCATTAGATGATAGTTTCTCTTCCTCATTTAGGAGACCATTGTGGTCTTATTAGCGAGTTCCATCATAGGAGACACGCTTTGTCTCGTTAGGCAGCTCTCCTCTGGGAGCAAGCCTCGTGGCTTAGAGCCTGCCTTCTCCCATTGGAGGTATACAGTGCCTCATTTATAGAGCTTCCCCGGTTTATCTCTCTTTTGAACTAAAAGACATACTATGTCTTATTTGTTCCCCTTTAAAGAGTGTTAAAGAGTCTTCGACTCATTTATCCTTTTTAGTGGTAGTATTAGAGAGTCTTTGACTCATTCCTCCTTTAAGTTGTAGTATTAGAGAGCCTTTGGCTTGCTCGTCCTTTGGATGGCATTGTTAGAGACTTTTTGATTCACTCATCATTTGATAGCAGTATTAGAGTCTTTGACTCATTTCCCCCTTTTCTATAGTTGTTTTCAGGAGCTTCTCCTTAGTGTTGTCGTCATTCTTGTTTGTTAGGGACTAACACAGACTCATTGGAGCTTTACCTTTTGGGATCTAAGATCATTGTCTTTATCCTTGATCATTAGTTTACCTTGTTTACGGGTTTCCCCTATTTGCCCTAGGGTTTGGCCCTAGAGTTTTGCTTTGTATGTTCCCTCCGGTCTTTGACCAAAGGGGTGAAATCAGAAATCTAAAATCCAAAAAACATTTTAAAACATTCAAAACTCAGAAAAACATCAGAAATTTAAAATATCAAAAATATTTGAAATATCTTAAAATTCAAAAACATGTTAAAACATTTAAAAACCTCAAAAGCATTAAAATATTGTAAAAATATCAAAAACATTCAAAAAAACATTAAAAAACCTTAAATCAGCTAAAGTATTGAGCGTATTAGGAGAGTTCATTTCGAACTACGTTGGCTTGATCCTCTTCACGAGGTACGTAGTGCAGCTTGGGATCCATATCCCAAGTCCAGCCAAACTTTTGTAAATAACATTTTAAATCTTTTTGAATAAGCAACCTTTAAAACCTTGTTTTCAAAAGATCTTCCTCTAGAGTTGGGAGTTTCTCCTAGATAGAGAGTTTTAGAGTTAGGAGTTTCTTTTGATAGGTTGTTTGTTTGTTTGTTTGTTGTGTGCTTGTTTTAGAGTTAGGGGTCTGTCCTAGAGTTATAGGAGCGCCTTCGTCCGGTCAGTCGGCGATCCACATCGCCGAATGATGACTAGAGTAGGATACGCTAGTCCACCCTTTGTTTTTCTTAGGAAACACAGCCTAGTTACACATAGGTTGTAGGAACCACCTGCATTAGCTTAGGGCTAATCTGCATTTAGTTAGGGCATATAGGGTGTCCTAAAATCCACAATTCACTGGAATTTAAATAATCGTACAAGAAACTTTTAATAACTGGTCCGGTCTTTTAGATCGAGTCTAGGATAGAGGTCTAAGTGTCTTAGGCATCATAGCTTAGAATAGGCGCGAAGAACTACGTGACTCTTATTCTTGTGGAGGCGGGGATACGTAGGCTTCTTTGGATGAACATCAGACCATCCGAAGACTCGGGATAAATTGTTTAGAGTCTTAGGATTTGTTGTTTTGTTATTGTATGTTTTGATGTTTTTTCTTACTTTCTTGTACTGACCCTATACCTTTAGTTGTAGCATGCATGTGTTTGCACATCAGAATTTAGACACCAGTTAGGCATGTCACTCACAACCTAGTTGTTATTAGGTGACACATCTTTTATCTTACTTTATATTGTGTGTGCTTATTATTTCATCCCCGAGTCATGCATGATTAGGTAGACGTTCACTCGGGGATATTTTTTTCCATTTCACATGATTTTTACCCAAACTTCTTTGGAGTTAATGAAAATGACATAAGAGACCAAGTGCTTGCACTCGGACGAATTGGGGGTGCTCTTCAGACCTTCTCCATTCGTAATCAGGCACGAACCCATATATTTATTTCTGGTTATCCATTACACAGAGGAATTGATTTTGGGGTTCCATGGCTTATCCATGGATGGCGACTCTGAGTTTATTTTAGGTATGTCCTGGTTTCGAGCCTTGGCTCCAGATCAAGACATATCTCTTTCTTTTTATATCGTCACTCGTGCTATGCTGTGAGGGTGGCATCTGTTTTGAGAGTTCCTTGGTAGAGCTCTCCATTCACGTGGATGATCCAGAGGGGGTTAGGGACCCGTTCCCTCACCATCCTCGGATCGGGGTCCACAATGGGCTTGGAAAGAATGAGATACCGTATGTATACAGGTTCAAAAGGGATGAATGACCATAATTGTATGGACTCAGAGAGAATGAAATACCATATTTATACGGATTCCAAGGAAATGAGACATCATATTAATATGATGTTCAAAGAGAATAAGAAACCATCTTTGAATGGACTCAGAGAGAATGAAATACCGTATTTTTACGAATTCCAAGGAAATGAGACATCGTAATTGTATGACGTTCAAAGAGAAACAAGAGACCATTTTTTAACAGACATCAGATAAAATGAAATACCGTATTTTTACGGATTCCAAGGAGATGAGACATCATATTTGTATGATGTTCAAAGAGATATCATAATTTGAGTTTTGACTAAGGTTATCAGAAAAAGGAAGTTGAAATCTCCATTTAACAACTTTAGAAGTAAAGGATCATATGATAAAGGACTTTCAAGGCCTGAATTTGAGTCGCCACTTCATTAGCAACCAGCCCCAGCTTGAGGCATTCTGACCTCCTTCTATTCTTTCATCAGAGGTCAATCTTCAAAGATCTTTCGCCATTCCTGATAGTCCTGCTTTTTTCAAGTTTCTCAGAACCTGTTGATGAACCCGTTTTCAGAGTGATTGCACCGTACAACAATTCTTAAAATAGAATTTGTAAAAAAAAAACCACAGACATTTATAATGAAATGAAAAAATAAGAAAAATTACCCAAGTAATCCCGTGATGCTTCTGACTTATCAGTATTTTCTTTTGGGTTAGGCTAGCCTTTTTAAATAATGTTTCTCTATTGATAAACATCTTCACTTATTTTTAAGACAGTAATACTTCATATATCTTTCTATCAACTTTCTGATTGCTAGAAATTAATGCCCATAGTTTCAGGAATCGTTGTTATTTTTGCCTGACCTACTATGATTTCAAAGATCGATGTAATTCTTCTGGCGTGAACCCAATCTTACCACGACCAAGTCCCCCTTTTTGGATTTTCAACTTGGCGGACCGCTCGGCCTTTGCTTTTGCCTAAATCGCCTTTTCAAGTTTTCGACTCAGTAGGCCACCCCCTTAACTTTTGCCTAAGCCGCCCTTTCAGGTTTTTAACTTAGCAGGGGAATGATCCTAAATTTTGCCTAGATAGCCTTTTCAGGTTTTCAATCTAACGGATCTTCAAGCTCCATTTCTTTTCCTTTTTCTCTTTTTTCTTTTTTCATCATTTTTTTTACTTGAACACCAAAAGGACTTTATAGGTGAGGTAGTGCTTTTCAAAGAATGGCTTAAGGTTTTGCAAGAATTTCAACCGAACCTATGAACAGGTTGCCTACGTATCCCAGGGTAGGAATCAGGCCATGCGTAGTTCAGGGCGAGTGCCCCTAGTTTGAAGGTAAATTATTCTTCTTTTTGTTCTTTCTCTCTTTTTTGTTTCTTTTTGTCTTTTATCATAACCGAACTCGTTTTGACCGAGCTGCCTACGTACCCCAGTGTAGGGATCAGGTCTTGCGTAGTTCAGGGCGAGTGCCCCTAGTTTGAAGGTAAATTATTCTTCTTTTTGTTTTTCCTCTCATTTTTGTTTCTTTTTGTCTTTTATCATGACCGAACTTGTTTTGACCGAGCTGCCTATGTACCCCAGTGTAGGGATCAGGTCTTGCGTAGTTCAGGGCGGATGCCCCTAGTATATTGGGTTTTTGAAGGAAAATATTACTTAGGCTCAAAAGGGTTCGCAAAAGGTCATATATATATATATATATTTTTTATCTTGGGTTATGAATTTGGGATTTATTCGGCCAAAAGACAGCCTTCTGGTGTTCAAGCATAGAACCTCTTGAGTTGATCAAGGTTTGTTGGTTCTGGTAATATTTCTCCATTTAAATTACGGAGCTTGACGGCTTTTCTGGGTAAGATTTGGTCTACCATGTATGGTCCTGACCAATTAGGTTTGAACTTGCCCCTTGGGTCAAATACTGGTGCTCGGTTCTCTTTCAGAACAAGATTGCCTTTTTCTAAATCTCTGACCTTAACCTTTTTATTAAAAGCCCGGGCTATTCTGCGCTGGTAACCCTGCACATGGTAAAGCGCCTTTAACCTCTTCTCGTCTAGCATGTTCAACTCTTTATATCTGGCATCTGCCCATTCATTTTCTGGCAACTTAGCCTCAGTCAATACTCAGAGCGAGGGTACACGGATCTCAACAGGTAGCACTGCTTCCATCCCATAAACAAGAGAATAATGGGTTGCCCCAGTAGAAGTTCTAATTGATGTTCTGTAAGCCCACAAGGCGTATGGTAGCTTATTCGACCAATCCTTATAAGTTTCTGACATTTTGCTAATGATAGTCTTGACATTTTTGTTTGCAGCTTCTACCGCTCCATTTGTCTGTGGTCGATAAGGTGAGGATTAATGATGTTTAATCTTGAACTCTTGGCAAAGAGTGATTACTTCCTTCTTGAAATGAGATCCATTATCTAAGATAAGTTCATGGGGAATTCCATATCTGCATATGATATTAGTGCGTATGAATTTAGCAACTGATGATGATGTAAGCTTTGCGTAAGAAGCGGCCTCAACCCACTTGGTGAAGTAGTCAATCGCAACGAGTATATACTCGTGACAATTAGACGATTTGGGAGAAATCTTGCCAATAATGTCAATTCCCCACACCGAAAACGGCCAAGGAGAAGTAAGAGAATGCAATTTGGTGGGTGGTACATGGATAAGATTTGCATGTATTTGACATTTATAGCATTTCTTCACAAACGTGTGACAATCTGCTTCCAACGTTGGCCAATAGTGCCCTAGACGTAGGATCTTCCTTGCCAACATCTTTCCATTCATATGAGGTCCACACACCCCTTCATGAATATCTGCGAGAATTTCTTCTGCTTGATCTTCAGTGACACATAATAGTTGAATTCCGTCGAAAGACCGTTGATATAACTCTCCTCCACAAATGACAAAATTAGCTGCCAATCTCTACAAAGTCCTCCTTTCTTTATTCGAGGCCTCGTCGGGATACTCATGGCCTGAGATGTAATTATTTATGTCTGTGTACCATGGCTTACCATCAGGACATCTTGCAGCTATTTCTATACCATCAACATATGCAGGAGCCCATTGCTCCTTAACCGTGATGGGTCTCATCTTCATATTATGAGGTATGTCAATCATAGAAGCTAACGTCGCTAAGGCATCGGCGAATCTATTCTTCAATCTTGGTAAATAACTGAAAGTGATGCACCAGAATTCTTGAACAAGAACGTCCAAGTATTCATGATATGGCTGTAGCTTTTCTTCTCTGGTTCTCCACTCTCCCTGTGAAATTCCAAGGGTGGTCCCTAGTACGGCAACTATGAGGAGTGAGAATTAATTAGGTTTCTAACAAGTTTTAATCTTTTGAAAACTCAAACCTAAATTGGAAATTAAGAGATCAAAATGAAATTCAAGCACACAAGTTAAATCTAGAGGTGCAATGCAAAGTAAAGAGCTAGAGTTCAAGAGAGAGTGCACCCGAGATTTAAAGTGGTTCGGTCCTCAAAACGCGAGGCCTACTCCACTCCACCAACAAAGACCCGTTGATGGCTTCACTAAGAGATCTTCTTAACTTCGGCGAAGATCGGTGCCGATTACAAATTCCGATCACCTTTAACCTTGGTGGCAATCCTCACCACGGAGAGTGGGCTACACTTCTCCGAACACTCGCCCGAATACAATTTCTTGAATAAGAAAGAAAGAACAAAAATCCCTCACAAGGGTTTACAACTTTGCAGAAGATGTACAAATATAGCCTATAGATCCGAATCCTAATCTTAGATGATGAGAGGCATAAACAAGTTTGATTTACTCTAAGGATGTTCAAGTAGGTTTTTAGAGTGTTAGGATTGATAGTCTTGAAGTTTAGAATGCCCATATATATAGAAAAACCAAAATATGACCGTTCAATGGCATTGTGGTAATTCCAGCAAAATTCCCAACGGCTCAAAATATGACCGTTATAGTGTTCTCGGAGTTCCGAGAAAAAATCTCGGAGTTCTGGGAATACAAACAGAAGATGAAAAAAGTCTACTGGACCATTTCTCGGAGTTCCGAGAAGCCTATGAAGAGCAGATTTTCACTTCTGTTTTTAGGCTTCTAACTTAACACCAAGTTGGGATTGCTATGAGGGTTCCAAGGTGTTGGAACTCTACAAAGACAATCTCTTATATATTTAGGGTGTGTGTGATTAACTTAATTATGCCTTTCAAAATCCTAAACTAGGATTGGATCTTAATACAATCTAATATAACTTGATCTTCAATGGATTCTTCAAGTCTTCATTTGTCTTGGACTTCGTTGTCTTTGGCCTTCATGATGTGGTCCAATGAGAGCTTCTTGGCCTCAATCCAAGCAATGTTGTCTTAGCACCAATGTGATCTACAACTTAGACAATCAAACGCATTAGTGATCATAAATCACTTGTGTATTGGAATCATCAAAATAAGATGGGAATGCCAAGGTGGGAACCATTGGGCTTACACCCTAAGTTTGGCAAATGATTAACTTCGAATCTCCATATACGTCAAGATTCTCTATGCCTAAGGCCAATGCGGCCTCAAGCCCAACAATGCATGCTTCATACTCTGCTATATTGTTGGTGCAATTAAATTGTAACTTAACGGCAAGGGGAACATGCTCATTTCGGGGTGACACAAGCAATGCCCCTACTCCTTACCCTGTTTGGTTTGCTGCACCATCAAAATAGAGGGTCCAACCAGTTTTCGGATATTCATCTTCTACCATCATGATCTCTTCATCTGAGAACATTGGCTTGAAAGGCTGACTTTCTTCTCGGGGTGCTTCTGCCAATTGTTCAGCAATTGTTCGACCCTTTACTGATTTTTTGGTTACATGGCTGATGTCAAACTCAGATAATAACAATAACCATCTAGCGGTCCTGCCTGTCAGGGCTGGTTTTCAAAGAGATACTTCAGAAGATCCATCCATGACAAAAGCAAAACCTTATGTGATAAAAGATAATGTCTGAGTTGTTGAGTAGCCCAAACCAAGGCTAAGCAGGTTTTTTCTAGGACAGTGTACTTCTGTTCATACTCCAACATCTTCTTACTAAGATAATATACAGCCCTTTCATGCTTGGTTTTTGGATCTTGCTGTTCTAACATACAACCCATGGTGGTTTCTATTACTGACAAGTAAAGCAGCAATGGATGTCCCGGTATTACTGGTGCTACTATCGATGGTTCAAACAAACTTTACTTTATCTTCTCAAAGGCCTGTTGACATTCCTCTGTCCATTCTTTGCAAGTATTTTTCTTTAAGAGCTTAAAGATAAGTTCGCAAGTTGATGTAAGATGAGCAATGAATCGTCTTAGAAACTGTATCCTTCCTAGGAATCCTCGAATTTCCTTCTCGATTTTAGGTGGCGGCATCTCTGGATAGTGTTAATCTTCTGAGGATCTACCTCTATGCCCCTTTGGCTCACCATGAATCCTAGCAACTTACTAGAAGTAACCCCGAATACACACTTACACGGATTCAGACGCAACTGATATTTGAGTATTCTTTCAAAGAATTTCTTAAGGTTCGGGATATGATCGCTCCTTTCTTTGGCTTTCACAATCATATCATCGACATAGACTTCAACTTCCCTGTGTATCATGTCATGGAGTAAGGTTGTAGCTGCTCTTTGGTATGTCGCACCGGCATTCTTAAGACCAAATGGCATTACCCGATAGCAATAGGTCCCCCATTGTGTAATAAACGAGGTCTTAGTCATGTCCGCAGGTGCCATTTTAATTTGATTGTAACCAGAGAAACCATCCATGAAAGATAGTAATTCATGCCCGGCCGTATTGTCTACCAGGATATTGATATGTGGTAGAGGGAAATCATCTTTTGGACTTGCCTTGTTCAAATCCCTGAAATCTACACACATTCTCTCCTTCCTATCTTTCTTTGGTACAGGCACTATGTTTGCAAGCCATTATGGATATTCCACTACTTGTAGAAACCCAGCAGTCAGCTGCTTAGTAATTTCTTCCTCTATTTTCAAGATCCACTCGGGCTTCATTCGCCTTAGTTTCTGCTTTTTAGGTTTAATTCCTGGTAACAAAGGCAGCTTGTGTTGGACGATGTCTTCACTCAACCCGGGCATATCTTTGTAGGACCAGGCAAAAACTTCTTTATATTCCCTAAGTAGGTTTATTAATTCATCGCGCTCTTCAGGAGATAGAGTATTTCCAATTCGTATTTCCTGTATTAAATCTTCTATTCCGATGTTTATAATATCGATTTCATCTTTAAGAGGTTGGGCTCGGCGCTCCTCCTCTTGTTTGAGCATATGCTGCAATTCAAGGGGAGTTTCGTCGATCTCTTCTTCCTCGTCTGAGGAGGGAGTGTTATTATTATTAAAGTCAGAAGCAAACACAGAGACATACTGAGAATCAGATTTCATTGGATTAAAAGAAATTACATCATCATCATCGGACTCATCCTGAACAGGCTCAGGATTCACATTGAAAATAAAATCAGAAAATGCTAGGCATCGACACAGACTTAACAGATTTGACTGGACTCGACTTAGTAATAAGATAAGTAGAAAAAACATCAGAACTCCAGTTTGAAAGATTTTCTGTTGCAGGTGCAATCTGACTCTGAGGTTCAGTAAAGGTAGCATCGCTCTGAATAACCGCTACTAACACATCTTCACGGTCTGTCTCTTCTTGTTCTTCAGAATGGTATAAAACTGGCAACTCTTTTGAAATTCCAAGGGTGGTCCCTAGTACGGCAACTATGAGGAGTGAGAATTAATTAGGTTTCTAACAAGTTTTAATCTTTTGAAAACTCAAACCTAAATTGCAAATTAAGAGATCAAAATGAAATTCAAGCACACAAGTTAAATCTAGAGGTGCAATGCAAAGTAAAGAGCTAGAGTTCAAGAGAGAGTGCACCCGAGATTTAAAGTGGTTCGGTCCTCAAAACGCGAGGCCTACTCCACTCCACCAACAAAGACCCGTTGATGGCTTCACTAAGAGATCTTCTTAACTTCGGCGAAGATCGGTGCCGATTACAAATTCCGATCACCTTTAACCTTGGTGGCAATCCTCACCACGGAGAGTGGGCTACGCTTCTCCGAACACTCGCCCGAATACAATTTCTTGAATAAGAAAGAAAGAACAAAAATCCTTCACAAGGGTTTACAACTTTGCAGAAGATGTACAAATATAGCCTATAGATCCGAATCCTAATCTTAGATGATGAGAGGCATAAATAAGTTTGATTTACTCTAAGGATGTTCAAGTAGGTTTTTAGAGTGTTAGGATTGATAGTCTTGAAGTTTAGAATGCCCATATATATAGAAAAACCAAAATATGACCGTTCAATGGCATTGTGGTAATTCCAGCAAAATTCCCAACGGCTCAAAATATGACCGTTATAGTGTTCTCGAAGTTCCGAGAATATTTCTCGGATTTCTGAGAATTCTCGGAGTTCCGAGAAATAATCTCGGAGTTCCGGGAATATAAACAGAAGATGAAAAAAGTCTATTGGACCATTTCTCGGAGTTCCGAGAATTCTCGGAGTTCCGAGAATTTCTCTCGGAGTTCCGAGAAGCCTATGAAGAGCAGATTTTCACTTCTGTTTTTAGGCTTCTAACTTAACACCAAGTTGGGATTGCTATGAGGGTTCCAAGGTGTTGGAACTCCACAAAGACAATCTCTTATATATTTAGGGTGTGTGTGATTAACTTAATTATGCCTTTCAAAATCCTAAACTAGGATTGGATCTTAATACAATCTAATATAACTTGATTTTCAATGGATTCTTCAAGTCTTCATTTGTCTTGGACTTCGTTGTCTTTGGCCTTCATGATGTGGTCCAATGAGAGCTTCTTGGCCTCAATCCAAGCAATGTTGTCTTAGCACCAATGTGATCTACAACTTAGACAATCAAACACATTAGTGATCATAAATCACTTGTGTATTGGAATCATCAAAATAAGATGGGAATGCCAAGGTGGGAACCATTGGGCTTACAATCTCCCCCTTTTTGATGATGACAAGCACAAGAGATTTTCAAATAAAAAGCACATATTTTCCTTACACTAGAATTCTCTCCCCCTTTGGCATCAATAAAAAAGATTGGGGTAAAAGAGAAACAAATGGATGAAATATTCAATTTAAAGCTCCCCCTTTTTCAAGGAAAAGGACAAACCTAGAACTCCCCCTATTTAGAATTTTTATTCAATATAAGAGGGGGTATTTAGTTAATTTTGAAAAAGATATTCAATTTTAGAGCAAGCCCCTAATCTAAGCACATATGAAGATGATCATATGGGGGCTTCGGGAACCCAA
Organism: Tasmannia lanceolata; assembly: GCF_043159265.1. NCBI lineage: Eukaryota > Viridiplantae > Streptophyta > Magnoliopsida > Canellales > Winteraceae > Tasmannia > Tasmannia lanceolata. Next base: position 43,661,743 of record NW_027518714.1, on the reverse strand, counting down.
GATTTCTTGGTTCCAACACTATCCCTAATCTTATATGCACATTGGAATTTGTAATGACCATTTATTCCACAATAATGGCATCTAACATGAAGGTTAGATACGCTAGTCCTATCATATGCATGTTTAGGTCTTTGACTAGTCTTCCTCAAGATTATGTCAATAATTTTATCACCATTTAGGAAACCATGGAGACATAATCTTAATCTTTCATTTTCATTATGAAGATGTGTTATTTGATTTGAAGAATCATTAAATTCATCTTCATAAGATTTGGAAGAGCTTGCCATATTTTGAAGTTTTGTAATTTGGCAAGTTTTCTCATCCAAACAACCCTTAAGGGTTTCAATCTCAAGTTTAAAATTTTCAAGTTGTGCTTGAGATTTGGAAGAAAATTCATTTTTCAGAAAATTAAGTTCATTTTCTAATTTTGAAATGGATTTCTTTTGAACTTTATTTTTAGAAATTTGAGAGTGCAAGGTTGAGCACAATTCATCATATGATATTTTTTCACTATCACTACTAGATGAATAACATGAAGGGTTAGAGTTTACCTCGTCTTCATGGGTGAGTACCATGAAGCAAAGATCGTCTTTCTTTTCTTCCCCTTCGCTTGAACTCTTTCCCGAGGTGCTAGTAGCATCCCATCCGGCGGCAAGAGCTTTATGTTTCTTCCATTCCTTCTTTCCCTTGTATTTTGAGGAAGATGACTTGAGAAGTGGACAGTCCGGTCTTTTGTGTCCGGCCTTCTTGTAATTATAGCACCTTATTCCTCCTTCTACTTCACTTTCTTCTTTCTTCTTCGTTTTATCCTTTTTATGTTTCTTTCTCCATAAGCTTTTAAATTTCCTTAAAGCTTCTTCTTCATCGCTATCCGCCTCGCTAGAGGATGATGAGTTTGCTTTGAAGGCTTTTAGAGCTAGAGATCGACTCTCTTTCTCTTTCTCTTTCGGCTTCTTCTCCTCTTGTCGGCTAGTGAGGAGCATCTCATGGGTGATGAGAGATCCTACAAGCTCCTCCATGGTTAGCGTCTTGAGATTCTTTGATTCCTGTATGGCGGTTACCTTTGGATCCCAATATGGAGGAAGAGACCTAAGCAACTTACTCACAAGCTCATCAGTAGGATAAGATTTACCAAGATTAGCTAATTCGTTAGAAATTTTAGAAAAAACGAGTTTACATTTCGGAAATGCTTTCGTTTTGATCCATTCTAAACATTTCATATTTGCTCTTTAACAAGTTTATTTTGGAATCTTTAACTTGTGATGTTCCCTCATGGGTAACGGCAAGTGTATCTCAAATAATCTTGGCGGAATCAAAAAGAGCAACTCGATTAAACTCATCCGTAGATAAGGTGCAAAACAAAGAATTTATAGCTTTGTAATTTAAATTTGCATGCCTTTTTTCTACCGTATTCCATTCTTCAAATGGTGTAGAAGGCAAAATGTATCCATTTTCAATAATATGCCAAAGTTCCACATCTATCGAAAAAAGATAGATGCGCATCCTTGTCTTCCAATGTCCATAGTTGGACCCATTAAAGAAGGGAGGTCTAGTTGTGGAATGGCCTTCAGGAAGTCCGGTTCCATTTCTATCCGTCATTTCACAATTAGAAAGTTGCCAAAGATCTTATGATCTTTCCCTTGTTGAAATTTTTAAAGAAAAATTTTCCAAAGATTTATAGAAAAGAAAATCTTTTAAGAGCCTTTGCTCTGATACCAAGTGAAATTCCAAGGGTGGTCCCTAGTACGGCAACTATGAGGAGTGAGAATTAATTAGGTTTCTAACAAGTTTTAATCTTTTGAAAACTCAAACCTAAATTGGAAATTAAGAGATCAAAATGAAATTCAAGCACACAAGTTAAATCTAGAGGTGCAATGCAAAGTAAAGAGCTAGAGTTCAAGAGAGAGTGCACCCGAGATTTAAAGTGGTTCGGTCCTCAAAATGCGAGACCTACTCCACTCCACCAACAAAGACCCGTTGATGGCTTCACTAAGAGATCTTCTTAACTTCGGCGAAGATCGGTGCCGATTACAAATTCTGATCACCTTTAACCTTGGTGGCAATCCTCACCATGGAGAGTGGGCTACGCTTCTCCGAACACTCGCCCGAATACAATTTCTTGAATAAGAAAGAAAGAACAAAAATCCCTCACAAGGGTTTACAACTTTGCAGAAGATGTACAAATATAGCCTATAGATCCGAATCCTAATCTTAGATGATGAGAGGCATAAACAAGTTTGATTTACTCTAAGAATGTTCAAGTAGGTTTTTAGAGTGTTAGGATTGATGATTGTAATGTTTGGAATGCCTATATATATAGGAAAACCAAAATATGACCGTTCAATGGCATTGTGGTAATTCCAGCAAAATTCCCAACGGCCATTTTTCCGACCGTTGTAGTGTTCTTGGAGTTCCGAGAATTCTCGGAGTTCCGAGAAAAAATCTCGGAGTTCCGGGAATTCAAACAGAAGATGAAAAAATGTCACTGGACCATTTCTCGGAGTTCCGAGAATAATTCTCGGAGTTCCGAGAAGCCTATGTCTGAGCAGATTTTCATTTCTGTTTTTGGGCTTCCAACTTAACACCAAGATGGGATTGCTATGAGGGTTCCAAGGTGTTGGAACTCCACAAATACAATCACTTATATTTTTAGGGTGTGTGTTTATTTACTTAATTATGCCTTTCAAATCTAAAACTAAGATTGGATCTTAATACAATCTAATATAACTTGATCTTCAATGGATTCTTCAAGTCTTCATTTGTCTTGGATTTTGATGTCTTTGGCCTTCATGAAGTGGTCCAATGAGTGCTTCTTGGCCTCAATCCAAGCAATGTTGTCTTAGCACCAATGTGATCTACAACTTAAACAATCAAACACATTAGTGGTCATAAATCACTTGTGTATTGGAATCATCAAAATAAGATGGGAATGCCAAGGTGGAAACTATTGGGCTTACATCCTGCCAAGCAACATCAGGCTCATCTCCTTCAAACAAGGACCCCAACATATCTGGCTCAAGGTAGACTAACCAGTCCTCAACAGTTTTCTCAACATAATGCACCGGCGGTTATGTTTCTGGGAGAGCAAGGCCAGTAAATATTTCAAAACCAGGTATCATGATTCCTGTCACCGAGTCATACCATGGTTTGGAAAACCCATAGTATGGTGAAGTCTCGCCTTCTTTGACAAAGTGACCGTTCATCGATAAGGAGTATGGAGCCATTGGGAGTACCCCTCCGGTGCGGCAGATTTCTTCCCTCAATTTCAACAATTCTTCCATGGCTTCTTCCTCTTCCTCAGTAGGTATATATCCGAGACCAAAAGTTCCATGGTTTGCTTTGATTGGGCGCCAGTGAGACGCCTTGCTTGGTTCACGGCCCAAATTCATGCCAGGAAAGTAATTCATTTTTCTCATTATCTTGGCAACCACAGGACTGATGGCAAAAGGTAAACACAACTCCTCCTGAGAGGCCTCCTCATAGGAAATAGCAGCAATGTCGAACGCGAAACCATTCAAGTTGTAGTCTTGTGCTTTTGCAACTGGGAGGATCAGAGTTTCTCCTGTTATTTGTCCTATTTCTGGCTCTCCGTCACCTCTGATAGTGATCAACTTTCCATCTTTGATGAACTTCAATTTTTGATGAAGGGTTGAAGCAACAATGCCTTCCTTATGCAACCAGGGACGTCCCAGAAGCATATTAAACGAGGCCTTGATGTCAATAACCTGAAACTCAACTTCAAATTCTTGACCACCTACAACAATCTTGGTGGTAAGGACCCCGACTACACTTCTGCTGGTGTTGTCGTATGCGAGGATTCCAAGGGTTGATTCGGCAAAATCAGTGGGGCCGAAACCCAAGGTAAAGGCAGTTCTCAATGGACACACATTCAACGCAGATCCGTTATCTACTTACACAGATGGTACTTTCTTGCCCTCACAGACAATAGTGACATGAAGAGCTCTAGCATGATTCCGACCTTGAGGAGGCAGCTCCTGATCTGAGAAACTAATGACTCTGGCGGCCTGGGTTAGAGCAACAACTTCAGCCAGTTGCTCTGGAGATATTTCTGAGGATACCTGTGTAGCATTCAATTCTTTTAACAGGGCTTCTCTGTGTTTATTTGACGCTATCAACAATCCCCAAACAGATATAACAGCCTGAGTTTTCTTCAACTGCTGCACAACCTCATCATCTAGGTCTTTCACATACTGCGCTTCTTCTCCTCGAGCTAATGCCCCTGGATTTTCAACTCTCAATTCAGCAGGCTTGAAAATTCTTCCGCCCCTAGTAACATGTCTGACCTCATCTAGCTCCGGCTCGTCAAAAGATTAACTTGAGGAACTTGTGGATCGTAGGTGATCACCAAGGGAGATACAGACTCTCTTAGGTATGACTCATCACAGAAGATGATTTGAGGTTCAGAAACGGGTTCTAAGGCACAGAGGAGGATGAGAGGGTCAAACTTAGAATCTCCTATGGTTATGGCATTAATGGCAGCAGGAGATTGGCATGACCAGGTAGCGGGTTTTGGGTAACATTGGGTCTTGGCTGGAATGCAATGCCTTTCTCATCAATGAGTTTCTGAATTCTAAATTTCAAGGCAATGCAGTTGTCACTAAGATGACCAGGACCCCTGTGATACTCACAGTGTTGGTCAGCTCGCCAATTTGTAGGTAGAGGATTGGGGGGAGGCCGGATGGCAGGTAGGATTATGCGACCTGAGGCAAGACACTGCTTAAGTACCTTTGAAGATGGAATAGGAAGAGGGGTAAATTCTACCTGGGTTCGTTGTCGAGGTGCAGCCGCGGGTTGGGCATAGTCCATCACTAGAGGTTCTTGGGACCTAGATGACTGAGCATTGGAACGAGAAATATTACTAACTTGGGCTGGGGGAGACTTTTTTAAATCCTTGGTGTTTGGGTTACTACGGTTGAATACACCTTGAGCCATAGCTCTATTTGGGTGCCTGCCACGATGAAATGTTTGAAATCCGGATAATATTGTAAAGACATGTGATACTGGAGTTGGGAGGAAATATTCTTCATAATTATTTGGACCTACTCTTCCTCAGAAGGGCGCTCCATCATTTGCGCTGCCAATTTCCTCCATCTTTTTATGAAGGTTAGAAAAGATTCCTTTGAGTCTTGCTTGGTTCTCTCCAAATCTTTTCTAGTGATTTCTGTCCCATCATCGTATTTGAACTGCTTAATGAATTGTTCACCAATGTCCTTCCATGTCTTATAACGGGTTTTGTCTAGGACCATGAACCATCTCCTAGCAACTTTAGTAAGTGAAACAGGGAACAATTGAGCCATCTGCTCAGGAGATAAGCCTTGAGGCTGACACATGATGGTAAAAATCTGTAAATGGGTGATTAGACAACCCACACCATCATATTTATCAAAATCCGGCATTTGAAAATTGGCAGGGAGACGGATTTCTGGAAACAATGTAAGATCACTTGGGTTGAAACCACCCTGGTCCTGAAGCTAGATGTCTTGAACTTTCCTGGTAAGACTTTCTAATTTCTCCATAACTGTCTTATCAACCATGGACTGAGAAGGCTTACTGCGACCCTCGCTGTACTGTTCTTTTTCTAAGTCTTCTTCGGTTTTATCAGGGATAGGGATGAACACTAGCTGGGCAGGTGCTGCTGAAGTAGCTGTATGGAGCATAGGCCCTTTATCTTTGGAAGACGACGGCCCCAACCTCTCAGAAAGCTGAGCCTTGATAACTCGATTCTCCTCTTTGAGCTCTTGAAGTTGCTAGAGAATTAAGGTGAGAGTATCGGTAACGGCAACGGGTGGAGGATTATCTTGGTTTTCTGCCATTGGCGAGGATGAGGGTGAGAAAGAAGCAGATGACGGGGTCCTCAGAGAAGGTGGTGGAGAGACAGATTTCCTCTCCAACCGTGAAGAAATCCGAACCCAAGGAGTAGTAGGCTTAGCTATGGTGTTACTGCCCTGAAATATTTGAAAGACATATTTTAAAATCACAGAAGGAAGCAGACAATGATACATACATAGACCAGGATAATGAGAGAGAAAGATGAACTTTATTGATCAATCATTAAAGCTTGAGTACATGGTTCACTCTTATTAAATCACAGATAAACTGACAGGACTAAAAAGACTAAACATTCTTTCTAAACTTTTTCTTTGGACGATAATCTTCCTCAACTGACTCCTTTAAAGGTTTGATGATTTTTACATCCCAAGCAGATGAAACGGCTCTGACGATCTTGGGCTTGAGATCCTCAGGCAGATAAAAATGACGAAGGGGAGGCACAATAGATTGCTCCCTTCCATACTGACGCAGAATCCTGGCAGGAACATAAAAGGAAGTCTTTTTTAGACCAAGAAGGCGAACGTAGTTAGCTTCTCCAGTGTTGAAGACAGCTTCTTGGATTCCAGGAATTTGCCAACAAATTTGAACTTGTTGGCGAGAACTTAACCAATCAGCCCAATCGCTTTTATGATCGAAAGAACCATCATGACGCCTCTCGCTAAAGGTATACAATGTATGATCAAAATGGACAGGAGCTACAATTTTTAGCTTGTGGCACAACCACACCTGGAGTAATACAGGACATCCTGAGAAGGACCCATTGAAAGAGCGAACATAACGACCTGGATCTGAGCTAGCACACGAAGGCGAGCCATATCATCTAACCCATTGAAGGTTTCTGCAAGTATAGTAGGAATTGGATTAGCGCCACGATCCATTTGATCAACGAGATCCAAAATAACAGCTGACGCCAAGCGAGAAGGCTGGACAGTGAGGAACCTAGCAAAGGAGCAGAATCTCAAAGCGCGACGTCGGGCCTTTTGAATATCAATAGCACCAATGTGTCCAATAGGAAGGTAAATATCGATCAGCTGTTGCATAGACACTTCTTGGCCTTTTATGAAAGAGTCCATGGATTCATCTGGATTATTCATTAAGCGAAGGAACAAAGGACGATAATCCGGCACACAGGATGGCTTCACTAGAGGGCCACCCACAGGATATTCCAACAAGGCACGCCATTCTTCAAAAGTGAGACACATTTCTTGGTCGCCAAAACGGAAGACATGATGATCGGGATCCCAACACTCTAATGCGGCATAGAATAATCCCCAATCGAGCTTAATGGTTGCCACGTAGCCGAAGAGATTTTCTCTTGCTCACTTATGGCATAGATGTGTGATTCCTTTAATGTACCTCGGATCCAATCAAGAATTTTACGAGTAGACATGGTGCCTGTAAGCCAAGAGGAGGGATACAAGAAGGATCAAGATTACATAAATATGAGATTGGGACAAGTTCCTGCTAGTTTAAAGAAAATATGAAGACATGATCAAACCACATGATAGAAGAATGAAATGCATACGATCAAAAGATTAGATGAGATTGCATAGGATTGCTTTCAAATGATAGATCGAGAATAGACCAATCCTATGAGATCTTAGGAAAGATGGGATTTATATCCTAACCCCAAAGGGAAAGTTTTTTAATCTTCGTACATTTTAACAGTGTTACCTGAAGACATCAATCTTAATCTTAATCTAACGGAGTGGAGAGAGGATCTCGACTCATGACTTTGTTTGTGTACCTAAGGACCGATCGTAGCCATTGGAAGATGGACTACGGCCTAATCTAGACACAAATGGGTAGGATATCCTAAACTAGGCTCACACACGTGATGCACGTGTGTTCGTATACTACATGCATGTGTGGGTTAATCTAGGGGTAAGGCCAAGAGTTCCCTTAGTGCGAATCTGTGCTCAATATACTGTACCAGTGTCCGGAGTATCAGTACGTGAACAAGAGATCCGTTTACGTACCATAAAGGTACTAGGCTAAGAGTGGAATGCTTCTCTAACACAAAGGCACCAGGTGATGAAATTCTAGTCAACCATGCTAGATAACACTCCGGGTTCCTAAAATAGGATGTGTGTGCATGTGAGATGCAAGAGTTTAGATGCAAGTGACGTAAGTGTGTGCAATATATTTGCACAATCCATGATGCCTTCAGGTTTTGTTAGATTAAGTTTCAGTATTATGTGATGAGAAAGTAAAGCAAACAAACTAATCTACCAAGCATATAAGAGATAGAGTTTTCATGTGCCAGTTAAATTAAATTCAAATGAGTTATCATTTGAAGTTTTAATGAAGTTAGGTGGTCCCCAGGAGAGTCGCCAAACTGTGGGACTCGATCCCGGGAGAGGGTCGCGAGCGTGCGAAGCGCTACACTCTCTCTTGGTCTCTCGTACCCACGCGAATGGCGTGTGCTTTTTATTATTGATTTTAATTACCCAACCAAGCAGGCAGCAACCAAGCCATAAGGAGCAAACAAACGTGCAAGCCAGTACCCATAAGGAAGGGCAGGGGTAAGCTGCCGACCCTAGCAAGGTGTGATTTAATTCATCTTTTCCGTGAACTTTGGATCACTAAGGCAATCCGAATTCCACGCAAAAGAGAGTGATAAAGTCGCCACCTAGATGAGGGATCTAGGATCCATAATTGATCAGAAATCTAGACTCGTTACCTGGTTACGAGAATGGAAGGTATGGGAGTTACCACCACATGCACCATTCATGCCCGATAATCGGTCTTCAATTCCAAAGTTAACTCTTTTGAATTTATTTTAAATGGCTCATTTAACTCTATATTAATGTGCGAACTACATGACATGCATCCTAAGATCTAATTCCAGTGTAATTCCTAAATGTGTATCTTGATTTTCTTAATTTGTTTGAATTCAATCTAAGTGAAAGTTCTCCTAAATTCTAATTTCATGGAAAGTCCTAAGTGATTTAATTTCTTTTAATTTAAGGATTAATGTACAAAACCCCACCACTTATGTGTGGAGCCAACTTGGGCTTGGTATGCCACTCAAGTATCCAAGTTGCCTACGTATCCGAGCCTCACTGGAATCAGAGTCGATCATAGTTCGGTGCACCTGAACTAAGCTACTTATACCTAACTCATCTAGGACACCGATCTAGACTGGATTTACTGTTTTAACAATTTAAGAGAAATTATTTAGTTCAAGTTTAAGATTTTATTATCCTAGGACTTCATCTAAGATGCTATATGATCCTATCTAAGTGCAAGACATCCCTTTGACTAATGCAGGTGAACCTATATCCTAGGTAACTAGGCTTGTCTTATGGGAAAAATGGGTGACTAGTGTAACTAGATCTATTGGCACGGTTGCTATCCATAGCAAACAACCGTGATGAGGCTAGACTCCTAACTTTAGGACTCTCTAAAACCTAGGACACAACGAGACGTAAGTATTCCTAAGGGGCCCTAAAAGTTCCTACGATAGGAGACTGTAATCCAACGACTCCTAAGATGCGGATCGAGTTAGTACGATTTGTTAAACTTAATGATTTTCAATTTTTGAGGATTTTCGATTCTTAAACTTCTAAGGAATATCAAAGGCTCCATGGTTCGCAAGTTTCGGCCTCAAAATCGCAACCATGGAAAGGAATCGTACTCTCAACACTTGTATAATTTAGCACGTAAATTATAGTAACTTATTGCCTGGCATATTTCTCAGGATTTCCGTGGACAGTGGACCTCGGAGCCAATATCATACTATAATTTACGCACACCAATTATGCAGGATTAATCGCAATTAGTATACGATTACAGTTGCGATCTCGGCAGTTAGACTATCGCGGTATAGCGAATTTACAATGGAGATCTATGAACCCTAAGGTTTCTGTTTCAAACAAGTTAGGGATTAAATTCATGATGTAAAGTTAAGATTTGTTGAAGGTTTTTACTGACTATTGTGTTGATTTGCTATTAAATTATGATTTATTAACATTAAGACCAGATTGTTAGGATTACACAAAAACCCTAAGCAATCAAACCTCAAATCAGCTGAAACTTTTTCAGTAACAAGATATGGATGATTGTGGCTTACTCGAAAATTTTCATTAATTATCATTAAGATTTGATATCAATTTTTGAATTTCCAAAATTTAAATCAGATTATAGATTAACACAGCAACTTAAGCATATCAATTTCAAATTAATCCAAACTTTCACAGAATAGAGATCTAGATTATTATAGCTTATTGGAAAACTTATATGAATTTTCATTAAGATTTGATATCAATTTCTAATTTCTCAAAATTCAAATCAGTTCATAGATTAACACAATAACGTATAGCATATCAATATCAAATTAATCCAAACTTTCACAGACTAAAGCTAATCATGAGATTAGCCAGCGGTATGAATTTCATGGACTTTTATTATGATTTGATGCCAATTGAAATTCACACAAAAATCGGATGAAACCAAAGAATTACTTAAAAAGCAAACCTAATAGTATCCTAAAATCAAATAAAAACTTTCAGTAGATGTATAATAGATTATAAAATTTTCTATCAAAATTTCAAAACTTAAAAATTAAATCTCTTCCATAAAATCGATTTTTAAATAGAAAAGGGGAATTTGTTTCTTAGGAATTGAAACCCATTTATTAAAATAAATTACAAAATCATATTAAAACATTGCAAAACCAATTGAAAATTTTTATCTAACATTCCAGTAACCAAATTTACTGGTTTGTAAAGAAAATTTTCAAAAATTTACTAATTTAATACGAAAACGAATTACAGCACGTAAAACGAAGAAGCGATTAGAAAATAAATAAAAAAACCTTTTTTAAAAAAACAATTCATGATAAATTCAATTTATTATTGAACATTAATTCTGGAGAGTTTCATCAATTTATAAAATATTCTGATATTTATTAAAAATGACCGAAATTTAAAATAATTTAAAACCAGATTAAAAAAATTCAAACAAATCTGAAAATTTTTGGGTGTTCTGGAAATAAAAACATTGGTTTGGAAACAAGATCTCACAAATTTTAGACATGGTTTGATATACTTTTGGATTCGTTCATCAAGAAATAACACCTTTCGGGGTTATTGTTTGAAAAATAGAATGAAACTTAAAACAGCCAAACCGCGATTGGAAATTAAGTTTCCAGTAGTATTTTATTTTATATAAATCCCAAAAAATATCAGTTTTTAAAGAAACCCACATTTTCTAACACTTGCTTTGATAATCCGATTTAAATCTATATTGAATAAAAAATGAAAGAAAATCATTATTAAATGGAGGAAATTTAATTTTTTGGTGAAATTTTGAATTTTGAAAACTTATAATCTATATTATAACATACTGGAATTTCAAGGAAAAATTCATTGATTTGATCTATCAAAAGTAAAACCCTAGCATGTTTTTCTACTTTTGATATTACAAAGATAAAGATCATACCATTGATCGCGCTCCTTGTCTCTAGGGTATGTAGATCCGAGGTATACGCTTTGTCGTACCCTTTTATATGATGAAGAAAACCCAAAGAACACCCCAAAGATCCTTGATGTGTGATTTGTTGAAGAAGAAAAGGAATTTTAAGAATCTCTTTTGTGAAGAACCCTTGAGAGATATGAACACACTTCAAGAGAGAAGAGGTTTTTTTTTCTTGGGAGGAGAGAGAAAAATGACAAATTTGGATTTTTTCAATCTTTTCTAGGATTGTTTGCTTTGATTTTTATACAAAAAAAGCTAGGGTAATTTTCAATGTGAGAGCTCTCTTTTTGGCTTGTTTCCAATTTTCCCCTCTTGCTTTCTTTCTTTCTTGTTTTCAAATTGGATTTGATTCCAATCTTAATTTCTTGTCAATCAAGACATGCTATTCTCATTCCACATTGCTTCTTTGGAAGAAAACCTTTTTAAGCAATCATTCATCTTTTCCTTCTTTCCTTCTTTTCATTTTTTATTCTTTTTATTTTTCTTTTAACAAATATAATGTCACCATTGTGACATCTTCAAGGTTGGATGCTCAACTCATGTAGGTCAACCATGTGGGCAGCCCACCATGGTGGTTGACCCATATGGGTGAACCCACATGAGCTCCATCTTTGCGGGCTTTAGCCCAATGAGCCATTTCACACGGGTTTTGAGTTTTTCTGTAAAAAATCAATAAAATCTTTCTAAATTCAACATTCTATATATGGACCCAACCCATTTGACATTTATGATGCATCCCTCACATATGATCGGACCATCTTTTTTGGAAATAACTTTTCGGACCAAAATGCCCCTATTTGACTGTTAGACATCCAAATGCGACCAAAATACCTTCAGATTGATTTACCCCTAAAGGAAAAAATTAAAAATAAAAAGTCTTTGTGGTCAAACTTCAAAAATAGAAACTTTTAAAATTGGGTCCTTTCGGTGAACAATATTAAACAGGATCATTTGGTATCCCCTGAAAATACCCAAAATGCCATCAACACTTAGAATTTCCAAATTAAGCGAAACTCCTAAGAAATTCTAAATTTAGCAGGTTTTCCAAAATTCAGAAAATCATTCATAATCTCTCAGACATATTTCGGGGATCAAAAGACTTACACAAGAAAAGACCAAATTACCCCGAGGTGTTAGAATTTGGCAAGACTAGGGAAAATCCTGAGAAATTCTAAAAATAGCAGATTTTCAAAAATTTATAAACGGACTCAAGATTTCTTAGACACAACTTAGGGACCAAATATGATACGTTTGGAAATGTCTAAAATACCCCCGAAGTGCAAGACTAGGAGAAAATCTTGAGAGATCTAAATTTAGCAGGTTTCCCAAATCTTACGAAATTACTCTTAATCCATCAGCCCTACCCTCGAGATGGTTTTGGACATATGAGAAATGATTGAAATATCCATAAGATGATGAATATGTGGAAGCCCCATGAGTTTCTAAAAATAGCAGCTTTTTCAAAATTTATAAAATCATTCAAGATTTCTCAAATATAAGTCGGGGGTCAAACGAGCACACGCCATTCGTGTGGGTACGAGAGACCAAGAGAGAGTGTAGCGCCTCGCGCGCTCGCGACCCTCTCGCGGGATTGGGTCCCACACTCCAGAATTGCTTGTGGCTGGGTAGAAATTATACCTTCTTTATCAAGCACATTAGGAAGTTCCTCTTGAATTTGGACAGCAGACGTAACCTTCTTCTTGAGGCACGATACATGAAATATTGGATGCATTTTTTACCCCTTTGGTAACTGAAGCTTGTATGCCACCACTCCCACCTACTGAATTATTTTGAATGACCCATAATAACGCGGAGATAGCTTGAGATATTTACGGAATGGCACGGAAACTTGACGGTAAGGTTGGAGACGCAAATACACAAAGTCTCCTACTTCAAAGCTTGTCTCTGTTCGGCATTTATCATATATTTTTTCATCCGTTGTTGAGCCACCTGCAATGGCTCCCTTAGCTGAAAAAGAACTTGATCACGATCCTTGAGGGCCATGTCCACGGATTCTACTTGAGTCGTATCTGGGATGTAAGTCAGCAATGTTGGAGGAGGGAGTCCATAGACTATCTCTTATGGCGTCTTTGTTAGATTGGTTGAAAAACCCCGAGCAAAATCGCTAGACATTGCGGAAGAATAAACCGTGTAGAACAAAAATTTTGCTCTAAACCAGGATTCCGAGGGTCTAACTGATTTTTATTGTGATTTAATATACCCAAATATAAATACCTACCTTTAAGTTGCTGTAGAGAAGAACTCGTCCACTTGATGTACTCCTCGAAAATTCACCGACGATCTAATCGACGCGAAATCGCAATTTGAATCGATGGATTCCTTTTGTTGCACAAAGGATGTTGTAAACAACTCTTTGTTTACCTTATAATTTGATCTTAATCAGATTATAATATGTTAATTATTGTTTAGAACAATGGAGATTAGTTGGATGAATGCCTTTGAGTTCAAAAACCCAAAACTAGTTGATGAATAGAGAGAGAACAAAGGGGATGAATTTTCTTATGTGTCTCTTTAAATTTTCAGCACATGGATTATGAAAGAGCTGTAGAAAACTCTATTCCTTTATCTTATATTTATAGAGATTTGAATTGCCTTTGATACAATCCAAAGTTTCTAGAAAATTATTAAAAAACAAGGAAATTAGTCAAAATTGGGAGCCTCCAATTTGGAAACAAGCTAGTTTGCTTTTTAAAAAAAATAGAAATCAAACAATGTGGGGAATATTTTTAGAAATTCTTGGATGTTTAGAAAACTCTAAATTGGGCATTTTTCAAGTAGAAAACGTGGGTTGCGGTATCGGATAAAAACAATCCCTAAAATATCTCCTACACTCTTTTTTCTATTTTCCCACTATAATGTTGTAGGTCAATTTTCAACTTTATTTTTGGACAAGTAAATGGTCGAATTAGAAAAAATAATAAACATATTCCTCTTAGCGTGTTTAGCAGCAAGATGGTGTCTTTGAACAATTAGAGGCTTAAATTTTTATCTCCATAATTTTTACTAAAATATTTCCTTGTGGACCACCCTAATTAGCAAAACCAAATTAACATACCATTGTGGACCCAGATCCGAGAGAGGCAGGGGGACGTGCCCCCAGACGAGTCTCAGGATCATCCACGTGAAGGAGAGCTCCACCAAAGAACTCTCGAAAGAGTGCCCCTCACAGCATGAGCGGCGATGTAAAGTGAGACATCTCTCGATTCGGGGACTAGCCCAGATTCGAGGCGTACCTTAAACAAAGAAAGAGTCGACATCCAAGGAAGTAGGCCCTGGATCCCATGCTGTGCTCTGTCGCAACAGATAACCAGAGATATAAAAGGTCCGTGCCTGATGACGAATGGGGAAGGGGTTAGGCGTCCCCAATTCGCCCAAGTGCAAGCACCTGGTCTCTTATGCCATTTATTATTAACTTTGAAGAGTTTTGGGCAAAAATCATGCGGAATGGCAACGAATATTCCCGAGATAATGTCTAGCTAATCATGTATGTCTCAAAGATGAATAAGAAGCACACACAAAAGAAATGGAAGACATGCCACCTAAGAATAGCTAGGTGTAGACACCCCATTTTGCTCCGCTCTGATCAACAAAGAAATTAGGGTTTCGCTGTCAATTTTTCAGTATTTTCTATTCCCGTGTCCGCCTCGTATGTTTCCTCGATCTTTTCAGGTTATTGCGGTCATGTGTTGCGTTTTCCTGCTGAGTGTTGAGAAGAGTTATTCAGAAAAATCCAAAGCAGAGAGAATTGGGACCCGTTTGATGGGCCCGCACTGAATATTTTGGTTAGATTTGAATCAAGCAAGTTGGCCCATGTAAAAAGCATTCAAGTCATTTGCAGGGTTCACTATGGTTTTCAAAGATCAAATAAAAATAAAGAAAAATATGTTTGTCCAACCCGGAATGGGGTTCACTAAGTTAAAGTAAGCAGGGCCCACCAAAATTCCGATGAATGGATCTCATGGAAAATTCGGCTAAAGAATGGGCCTAGCTTTTGGTTGAGAGATTTAAAATGGAGTGGCCCACTAAATATGCGTGGGGCCCACCCAAGGTGATTCAATCTTATTCTTCGGGGTCCGTATTGAAATCTAACGGAAAAAGAGTTGGGTGCCACCCATTAAACAATGTGGAGTGATTTAAGAGGTGGTGTAACCGATCCACATGGCGGCCTATCAATCGGACGGCCAAGATCAGCTTGTGGCAATGAATTAGAAGAACGAATCATTTATTCGGTAGGCCATTGAAATGGATGGTTCGGATCACTCAATGGAAATGATTTTGGCGACCCATTCTTGTTGCGGCCCATCAATTGAATAGCTAGGATCATCCTATAGAAGATGTTCGGAGACACAGCCCGTTTGCATCGTGGCCCATTAATGGACATTTCGGATTGTCCTATGATGGTCAGTTGCGACGTGTAATTAATTGGACGGTTCGGGTGGTCCTATGGAAATCAATCAGGAGAGCTTTGGACGAATGTGGAAAGGAGGGTAATTTTGTCATTCGAAAAAGATCAAAAGCAGCCATTGTATTAAAATAGAAGAGAATAATCGTGGGACAGAAAAATCCCTCGACTGATAAGGAATTACCCATAAGCAATACAATATTGCTATGCATGAGTGGCAGCCAAAAAAAGAAAACTTCCTTTGTCAATAGCATCACCGAAAATATATAAAGAATGAATGCTGTATAGGCAAAAAAAAAAAAAAAAGAGGGTAGTATTTTGGGCAAGCAGGAAATGAAGGAAAGAGATTTTTTTTGATAAGGCAAAGGGATTATTGGTGGGAAAAGAGGAGGAGAAGAGAGAGCAGAAGGCACGCTCTGTTTCAGGGAAGGGATAGGTTTTTTTTTTAGAAAAAAAGAGAGGTAGAGCTGGAGAGCCAGAGAGAAAAAAAAGAAACGGTGCTTTCTCTCATCTCTCAAAGCCCTCCATCATCTCTATATCTATCCTAACAGATCCTTCTCCTCTGGGCGGAGCGGACATCTCCTCCCACGCAGCAAGCAGCTTTCGCCTTCTCCGAAAAAGGGCAGATCCCACACTCTCTTCCGAGAGAGCAGCGGAGGGGATTTTGGCTTTTTTTTTAAAAAAAAAAAAAAAAACAAGGAAAACAGAGCATCGTTTTCCTCTGTTTCTTTCTCAGTTTCTTTTTATCTCTCACTCTCACACCACTCTGTTTTTCCCTCGATCCCTCTATCTTCCTCAGTTTTACTCTCACAGCCACTCTCAACCATCTCATCTCCCATCCCCTCTACACCTTCCCAAGCAAGAGCTCTGTTAAAAAAAAGAAAAGAAAAAAACGGATATAAAACAGAGTATTGGTTTTTACATCTTCACTCTCACCAGCCGACTCTCTCACTCTGTTTTTTTTATTCTCAAACTCACTTTCTCATTCTCACTCTCACACTCCCTGTTTGTCTTAATCTCCCATTCTCTATCCCTCTATATCTCTCACTCATTATCGCTTTGTTTCACTCATTATCTCTTTGTTTCCTTCACTCTCAATCTCACGCCCACACTCTCTGTCAACCCCACTACCTTTCCATCATATCTCTTTGCTCTCGAACTCCCTTTCTCTCTCAGTTTCTCTCTCTCTCTCTCTCGGCCTCTCTCTCATCTCCCCAACTCTCTCACGTGAGAAAAATAAAAGAAAAAAATAAAAATAAAAAGAGAAGAAGGAAACGAAGCGGATCGAGCGGCGGCGCGATTTTCAAATTTTTCGGCTCTTGGATTCGGCGAAGAACTCGATCACAGGTTAGTACACTATTCTCAGATTTTTCTCGGATGATTTGGTATATTTTCGGATTTTTGCATGATTTTTAAGCATTTAATTGAATTTAAATGAATATTATATGTGTGTGCTAAAAATCATGATCTACATGAGTGTTTCAAATCCGTTTCGTCCCGAAATTTAATACAATGATTTACTTAAATAGACTAAAATAACTGACGGATCGGATCGGACATTGAATCAACGGTTTTTTAGAATTTGAGTGAAGAGTGGTATTTTATTTTAAATATTGGCTGAGTAATTACGAAATTCGAAAAAATAGCCATCTCAGGATGATCTATTTTTTGGAATTTTAAATTTTTCTTGCATTCATCACATCAGAACAAGGTCGGAGGACGTTTTCCGGAATCGTAATTTTCTCGAAAATCGTGTTTAAAAAATAGAAAACTCTTCAAAAATATCTTTTCGATGAAGAAAAATAAAATATATACTAAACGAATTCCAAAATTAATGAAATTTCGTAGGAAAATAATATAATGCTGATACATTCTACCATGAATTTTTGGGAATTTTTGGAATTGGTTTGGTATATCATTTTATACTTTCTTTGAAACTTATCAGATTTTGGGAGACTTTTTACTGATATCAGATCACGGATAAAATTCTCAAAATTTTTACAGTATTCTTATATTCCATATTTCTAGTTTCTGTAAAATTTTCAAGTGATTTAGATCTTATTTCATATGGGATGTAGTGTTAATTCATAATCTGGGCTGAAAATTGAAAAATCCGAAACTGATAGTAAATAGTTTCCAAAATTCATGAAACTCTCACAGCATGCTATATTTACTCATATATTATTTCTGTAGAAATTTCACTGAATTTAGATTTCTATTTCTATTAGTTTCTGTGTTATTTTTGCAATCTAGTCAATTAATTGTTAAATCAAAATTAAATATGAGCTTAATGTAAAAATCTGTAAAAATCTCTCAATAAGCTACATCTCATCATATCTTACTGCTGTAGAAGTTTCAAATCATTTCGAATTCATTTGCAATGGTTTCCCTTGTAAAATCACTCATATGGTTTAAAATTGATAAAATTCATTGAAAATCCGAAATTAATTAAAAATCATCTGAAAATCTCTAAAGAACCTTAAATCTCTGTCACATATTAACTCCTTAATCCATTGAAACAGCAATCTTAGGATCTTTAGATTTCCCTGGAAAAATGGCCAGTGCATCCATAATCGTATCCCTATTGCACTCGATCTTTGACAATTTGAATATTTAAGCTATAGCACGTTGTTGGCTCCGAGGTTACTGTCCACGGAAATCCTGAGATATGCCAGGCAATAAGGTGCTATAACCTAAGTATTAAATTGCGCAAGGAAAGAGCGCACGATTCCCTTCCTTGGATGCTATTCTGGGCCGAAATTGGTAAACCCTAGAGCCATTGGTAATCTTTTAATGTCCAAGAACTGAAAACCCTTGAAATCTGAAATTAACTAACTTCAAGAGCTTAAATCGATTTGTCTCGAGTCTTCCGGAACCATTGGATTATGGTTTCCGATATAAGAACCATTAGAGCCCAATTTAGGAACACTGGTGTCGTGTCGTGTCGTGTCCTAAGTTTTAGGGAGTCTTAGGTTTTAGGGAGTCCTAGAGTTAGGAGTCCAGCCTCATCACGGACGCTTGCTATGGATAGCAACCGTGCCATAGGTCTAGTTACACTAGTCACCCAATCTTTCCCTAGGACAAGCCTAGTAAACTAGGATGTAGGCTAACCTGCATTAGTCTAAGGAACAACTTGCATTTAGATAAGAATCATATAGAATCTTAGATGAAATCCTAGGATAATAAAACCCCCAACTTGAATTAAATAACTTCTCTTAAAACTGTTGAAACAGTCAATCCCGTCTAGGTCGGTGTCTTAGTTGAGTTAGGCATAAGTAGCTTAGCTTAGGTGCACCGAACTACGTCGACTCTGATCCCAGTGAGGCTTGGGTACGTAGGCAGCTTGGATGTCTGATGGCATACCAACCGCGAGTCGGCACCACAACAAATTGTGGTGTTTTGTATATTAATTTTCTTGTAAATGCTTAATCAAATCATTTATGACTTTCCATGAAATTAGAATTCTAGGAGAACTTTCACTTAGAATGAATCCAGACAAATTAAGAAATCAAGATACACATTTAGGATTCACATTGAAATTAGATTTTAGGATGCATGTCACTTAGTTCGCACATTAACTTAGAGTTGAATGAGCCATTTAAAATAAATTTAAAAGAGTTAGCTTTTGGAATCGAAGACCGATTATCGGGCAGGAATGGTGCATGTGGTGGATAACTCCCCATACCTTCCATTCTCGTAACCAGGTAGCGAGTCTAGATTTCTGGTTAATCATGGGTCCTAGATCCCGCATCTAGGTGGCGACTCTGTCAGTCTCTTTTGTGTGGAATTCGGATTGCCTTAGTGATCCCAAGTTCACATAAAAGATGAATTAGAATCAATAATAAAAATGCACACGCCAATCGCGTGGGTACGAGAGACCAAGAGAGAGTGTGGCGGCTCGCGCCCCACCCCTCTCCCGGGATCGGGTCCCACAGTCTGTAGACACCCCCATTTTGCTCTGCTGTAATCAACAAAGAAGTTAGTGTTCGTGTTATCAGTCTTTTTTTCAGTGTTTCCCCATTCCCGTGTCCGTCCCTTATGCTTTCTCAATCTTTCCGATCATTTTCGCAATGTTCCGTATTTTTCTTTTCGCTAAGTGTTGAGAATGGTTATGCAGAAGAATCCAAGCCAGGGGAGAATTTGGAACCATTCGGTGGGCCTGCATTGAACATTTATTGAAATTTGGAACCGTTTGGTGGGCCCACATTGAGCATTGGTTTAAATTTGGATCAACAGGAGGCCCGCTTATGGTTTTAATGAAAAATGAGTGTTGAGCCTACTCCGATCTAATGCATAAAGATGTCCATCAAGGGAGCTGTCAAGATCTTAGAGATGTCGTTTTAGCAACCAATGTTTGTTGTGACCATCAAGTTGAACAATTCGAATAATCCTTGGAACTGATTTTTGAGGCACAACTTATCATTTGGATTGTTTAGATTATTTCATAGACATAATCTAAAAGGCACAACTTTATCACCTTGCGGCCCGCTACTTGGACGGTTTAGATTACTCTATGAAGTGGGGTCCACCAATATATTTCTAAGTTCTTGCTTCCAAGTGAATTCAGCCAGTGAGAGATAATCGTTTTCATGAACAATTCAACCATGCTCATAGGGGTCCCACTTGGAATCTAACTCAAGATGTCAGGATTCTTTCTTCCTTTCTTTACTATAGTTCATGACCTGCTTTATTATTTAAAACGAAAAAAAGAGAGCAATTCAAACCATAAGAAGCGAGTTCAAGGGGGTATTTGAAGAAGTTATCTAGAGGGAGGATACTCGGACACATGGGGGAAGATCTCATGCTTTTACGTCAGCACAATATTTCTTTTTATATTCATGGTAACGTCCCTCCCACCTTAAGAAACTGACATCTTTCTTTCCATTATAAAGAAAAGATATCAACATTGAAAAAGAATAAAAGAGAGTATTGTAGGAAAAATGGAAAGTTGAGACTTTGGAGAAGCTTTTTGAAAAATGGTAATATTTTTATAACAAAAAAGAAACGTGTTTTCTTATTTTGGAAAATACGCCCTAACTCAGCAGATCAACTTTCTATCTTGTAAAGAAGGCAAGTGGGGAAATTTTGGAAAGCAAAGAAAGATATCAACCTTCATTCTACAAATATGGAGGGGGGCAACAATAAAAAGGGGGAAGAGAAAAGAGGGGAGGCCGATCTTTGTTGAGTCTGCCCAACTTCACGTTTTTCAATCTCACTCTTTCGCTCTCGGATATCGTACTCATCCCCATCTTCACTATTTCTGATCCATCGACTAGCCGAATTCAGGCTGCCCCATATCCTTTTGTTGTAGCTGAGACTCGTATCTTCTTCTTCAAGCCTCTTATCAATTGCATATTGGCAGCCCTCGCACACAACCATACACATAAACTCTCTTTCTCCCTGATCCGTTGTAACAAAAATTAATTGAGTTTCTCAAACATCTTGGGCAATATCCTCATTCGTGAGATACCGACTACAATTTTTGGGGGCTGCTACCTTCTCTCCTACTCTAGCTTTGTGACCGAACCTTTCTTTGGTTCAAAATTGCATGATCGAGTCTATTAGATTTCAAAACATTCGTGGCAAATTTCTTTTGGATCAAAGGGCTGGTCTATACCTTGGCGATTGAAATTTAGAAGAATAAAATCTTGGGACCGAAGCTTATTGGTGGACAAATTTGGTGGAGTGGATCTTTCTTCTAAAGTTTGGTTCGGTTCTCTCCATAGAAGGTAGGTGTATTTTCACATGATTTTTTTTATTTTATTTTACATTTGTATGTCCTAGATATTTTATTCTTCAACATCACATGTCTTAGTTTTAATTTTAGCTTTCGTTTGCGTGCTTAGAATTTTATTTTCTATGCTTTAAATTAAGGATCCAGGTTAGATCTAATAAGAGTCTTAATTAGGAAATCTAATTAGATAACTCTTGAATCCCAGGCTCAAGGGATTTTCGGTTCCTATTGGGCAAAATCAATGATGCAAACACCCAATTTTACAGTCCATCCCATTTTATACCAGCAGCCCATTACCCAACTTAAGCCGATCCAATGGCTCCTATCGCAATTGAATTTGCCAAATCCTAGCTCCCCACGGCCCAATTGAGTTGATCCATCTAATTGATCCAAAACTTGCTACCCAACGGTCCAACTCAGACTCACACCCTTTCCGAGTCTAACCTAGACTCGAGCCTAACTCAACCCAAAGCCGCACCATCAAAGCTTATACCCCAAAACCGCACCATTAGAGCCGCACCCAAACCGGATCCAACCCAAACCATAACCCATATTCCATGGCAACAGACCTCATCACAACACACGCTTAATTTTCTCCATGATGTCTCACTCACCCATGGATTTATAACCCGTTCGGTCGAGATGGCTGACTTACCTTATCAAGACCCGAACCCAATTTGAACCAAAATCTAGTGCTATCCAAATTCCATTCTCAAACAATACCCTTTGGAAATTAAATTCCATTCCTAAACAATCACTTAGATCACAAAATCTATTCCCAAACAGTCCATTGGAATGTAATGATCACAGCCCTTTAATCATTAAAAAACAAAAAGGTAAAAAAAAAAAAATAGTAATAATAATAAAATAAAATAAAAAACACTGTAGCACCAATATCATTCCCGCCATAATGCTGACTGCCTGTCTTGTGACCTGATTTCGAACTTCTAAATCACAAATTCATAAACAATGCTGAACTACAAAGTTGTAGCCATATAAATGATCTTTCCAACGCATGTTCGTACATTCAATTTGGCCAAGCGGTTAAAGAGTTATGATAGTTTTAGTGGGCTGCGTTTGTTAGATCTTTTAATGGTCAATGTTTTGTCGAATATGTGGAATTGTCAAAACATGGTTGTGTTAACGTCCTTTTCCAAACAAAAATCAAAAGGCACTAATCTAAAATACACCCAACCTAAAAGCTACAAACCCAAAATTCACTCATTAAAATTACCAGTTTAAATCTATTAAAAGCCATCAACCAAAAGACCACTAAAAGTCACAAGTGAAACTAAAAACTTCTAATCAAACAACTTAAAAGACACCACACACACACTAAAGGCCTCAAGATAATTAAAAGCTTAAAGAAAATTCTAAAAATTTCTACAAACCCAAAAGAATTCGAGATTCCTAAAGAGCCTGTGGATTCAAAATTCCTTTAGGAACCTTTAGGCCCCCCTTAGGAACACTTACGTCGTGTCGTAGGTTTTAGGGAGTCCTAGAGTTAGGAGTCCAGCCTCATCACGGACGTTTGCTATGTATAGCAACCGTACCATAGGTCTAGTTACACTAGTCACCCAATCTTTCCCTAGGACAAGCCTAGTAAACTAGGATGTAGGCTAACCTGCATTAGTCTAAGGAACAACTTGCATTTAAATAGGATCATATAGCATCTTAGATGAAATCCTAGGATAATAAAATCTTCAACTTGAATTAAATAACTTCTCTTAAAACTGCTGAAACAGTCAATCCAGTCTAGATCGGTGTCTTAGTTGAGTTAGGCATAAGTAGCTTAGCTTAGGTGCACCGAACTACGTCGACTCTGATCCCAGTGAGGCTTGGGTACGTAGGCAGCTTGGATGTCTGATGGCATACCAACCGCGAGTCGGCACTACAACAAGTTGTGGTGTTCTGTATATTAATTTTCTTGTAAATGCTTAATCAAATCACTTAGGATTTTCTATGAAATTAGAATTTTATGAGAACTGTCACTTAGATTGAATCCAGACAAATAAAATAATCAAGATACAGATTTAGGATTCACATTGAAATTAGATCATAGGATGCATGTCCCGTAGTTAGCACATTAACAGAGAGTTGAATGAGCCATTTAAAAGAAATTCAAAAGAGTTAGCTTTTGGAATCGAAGACCGATTATCGGGCAGGAATGGTGCATGTGGTGGATAAATCCCCATACCTTCCATTCTCGCAACCAGGTAACGAGTCTAGATTTCTGGTTAATCATGGGTCCTAGATCCCACATCTAGGTGGCGACTCTGTCAGTCTCTTTTGTGTGGAATTCGGATTGCCTTAGTGATCCCAAGTTCACATAAAAGACGAATTAAAATCAATACTAAAAATGCACACGCCAATCGCGTGGGTACGAGAGACCAAGAGAGAGTGTGGCGGCTCGCGCCCCACCCCTCTCGCGGGATCGGGTCCCACAGTTTGGCGACTCTGCTGGGGACCACCTAACTTCATTACAATTCCAAAGGATAACTCATTTGAATCTATTTTAACTGGCTCATGAAAACTCTATCTCTTGTATACTTGTTAGATTAGTTTGTATGCTTTATTTTCTCATCGCATTCACTCAAACTTAATCTAACAAAACCTGAAGGCATCATAGATTCCGCAAACTTACTGCACACACTTACATCACTTGCATCTAAACCCTTGCATCTCACATGCACACACGTCCTATTTTAGGAACCCGGAGTGTTATCTAGCATGGTTGACTGGGATTTCATCACCTGGTGCCTCTGTGCTAGAGAAGCATTCCACCCTTAGCCTAGCACCTTATGGTGCGTAAACGGATCTCTTGTTCACGTACTGATACGCCGGACACTGGTACAGTATATCGAACATGGATTCGCGCTAAGGGAACTCTTGGCCTTACCCCTAGATTAACCCACACATGCATGTAGAATACGAACACATGTGCATCACGTGTGTAAGCCTAGCTTAGGATATCCTGCCCATTTGTGTCTAGATTAAGCTGTGGTCCATCTTCCAATGGTCACGATCGGTCCTTAGATACACGAACAAAGTCATGAGCCGAGATTCTCTCTCCACTCCGATAGATTAGGATTAGGGTTGATGCCTTCAGGTAACACTGTTAAAATGTGCAAAGATTAAAAAACTTTTCCTTTGGGGTTAAGATATAAATCCCATCATTTCCAAAGATCTCATAGGATTAGTCATTCATGATCTATCCGTTGAAAGCAATCTTATGCTATCTCATCTAATCTTTTGATCATGCGTCTTTCATTCTTCTGTCATACGATTCGATCGTATCTTCATGCCATCCCTTAACTGGCAGGAGCAGAATCTCACAATCTTTCGATTATACAATCTCATGATCTGATCATGCCTGGTTCAAATGATCCAATCTTGCTTGTACCCTTGGTCTCTTCCTCCTCTAGGGGCTACCTTTTTTTAAGATTATTTTGCTAAGTCCTTCAGAGTTCACTCCCATAATCCTTGAGCTAGGGGCATTCCCCACGTGCTATCATGTCATCATTGTCGTGTTTATTTGTTTTGAGGAACCATCATTTTACCTCCCATTCCTTGTCTAGTCGTATCATAATTATCATGTCAATCATAGAAAGGAAAAATTTCCTGAATGTCAAGCTTACATCTCGTGTTTATTATTTCTATGTCAGGATTGTTCACTGCTGAAAATCCAGGAAAGCTTCTTGGGTTTGAATCTATTCGTGGCCAGTGAAGAAGCTAATTTCCCATTTTCTTTGGAAGTCTCTCTATCCACTTTTTCCTACCTATGACAGATTCTATGGAAAATTTTCAACTCTTTCATGCCACAGAAACCCTGGCCCAGCTCGTCCAACAGGTGAAGGAATTGAAGGAAGAAAATCAATTCATCAAAGCTCAACTTACTGAGAAATTTGGTCCAACCACTGTTGTTTCTAAGGGCAAAAATCTGAGCCTCTCCATGGTTATGGGTTCGGAAGAACTAATTGTGAACCTCTCTAGACAAATGGCGGTGCTAACAGAAGAAGTTCATCAGATGAAGCAACAAATGCAAACCTGGTATTGTCAGTCCCAAGGTTCTGAACTTTTCGCTGGCAAAAATACCAAAGTCCAAGATGTTGTTACCGGAAACTCTGTCTCCCAGCACCAGCAAGATTCTGTTGGGCCCTTAGTTCTTGAATATGACCAAGAGTCACCATCTGAAACTCCTAAAAAAGAATTCACTGATTTGCCTACCCCACGATCTGGTATCCTGAAAGGGTTTAGGGAAAAGGAAAAGGGAGTTAACTGGTCACAGGAGCCTATGGTAATCGAATATGATCAACCAAGACCTATACCTCAGCAAAAGCCAGGTAGGCAATTCGCCCCCCTCCCGCTTCCACCATCTGTTATATTGCAACAAGGGTTGGCTTCAGGTGATGTCTATTTACCTCGCATTAGGGATCCTCCTAATCCGCTCCCCAAGACGTGGAAGGCAGATGAACACTGCGACTTTCACCAAGGATTAGGGCACACCACCGATCGGTGTATAACTTTGAGGCGTGTGATCCAAAAATTGATTGATGAGCGCAAGCTATCATTCCAGCAAACGCCAAAGGTTGTGTGGAACCATGCCGCACCATCGCCGGATAAGGCTGAGGCGCATCGAAGTTTGAGAAGCTCAGGTCTAGCTGCAGTAGAACAGGAAGAATCCAAAGTTGAAAGTATCAGCCATGATGATGATTCAGAACGAACCAGCCTTCGTCGAGCCTCCGAAACCAGACAGTTGCAGCAGTTAAAGTTTTAGTCACTTACTATTTTATGTTGAGTCAGTCATCATGGTCAGTATAATTGTTGAGTCCGGTCTTACAGTTCAAGGTCAATGCCTAGTCCAGGCAAGTTATCTTCTGCTTCTCTTTTTATTTAGAGTTGTGAATTCTGAGCATGTTCAGGATAGGTCGTCAGATGTAATAGTTTTTTTTCTTTAAATAAAAATTTCAGTTCCAATAGTTCACTTGTGTCTATTTCTTAAGTGTGCTTCTGATCTTAAAATAAGACTCCCTCCTCAAATGAGGACAAAATTGACGAAACTCCACTTGAGTCACAGCAATTACTTGAACAAGAGGAGGAGCGCCAATCCCAGCCTTTCAAAGATGAAATTGAAGTGGTAAACACTGGCACTGAAACTTTGATTCAGTGAATGCTGATTAAAAATATATTACCCTCTGAAGAGTGTGAAGAATTGATAAAATTATCTCAAGAATAAGAAGATTGTCTAGAGAAGCTACAACCGATACCAGGGGCAAGACATAGATAGAAAGCTCAAGAGAATGAAGAAAGTGAGAGACATATGCTATACAAGGGGCATAGAGTGGAAACAACTTTCATATTTCCAATCAATGACCTTGGTTCTCAAATTCATAACATGAAGCCAACAAATTCAAGATAAGAAGTTCAAGAGCAAGCATTGAAAAGTGATCATCAGATATCAAGAGTTGCAAATCCATAGATGGAGGATGTCAAAGAACAAGTTTCGCTCTACGAAAGTCGAAAGCACGTATTAGAATCTTGAAAGAAGAAGATCCATTATCTCTTACCTGGAAATGCCGTCAAGCTCCGAAAAAAAAAAAAAAAAAAGAAAGAAGAAGAAATAAATAATCAGTACCAGAGGGACTCTAGTAACCTAGATCGATTCCCAATCTGAGCATCGGAAGGCCTCCTTTGGCCGATTAAATCCCAAAATCAGAACCCAATGTCAAAAGAATACCGGTTTGCAAACCCTTCGAGCCTGAATCAAATTTTCTTGAAAACCCATCAAACTCGGGGCATTCCCCCGAACTACGCGAGACCTGATCCCTACACTGGGGTGCGTAGGCAGCTCGGTTAAACCGAGTTCGGTCGATTCAACAAAAAAAAAAAAGAGAAAAGAAATTCAATCGTTCCAAA
The DNA here is from genome assembly GCF_043159265.1 of Tasmannia lanceolata. NCBI lineage: Eukaryota > Viridiplantae > Streptophyta > Magnoliopsida > Canellales > Winteraceae > Tasmannia > Tasmannia lanceolata. The sequence continues at coordinate 43,634,339 of NW_027518714.1, read as the reverse complement.
AAAAAGAAAGAAGAGATGGACAAGTTCCAAAAGAAGAGAAGCCAATCATTCCAGAAAGAAATAAAAAAAATAAATCAATTAACCTTCAAACAACTTATCTTCAAACTAGGGGCATTCGCCCTGAACTACGCACAACCTGATTCCTACTCTGGGATACGTAGGCAACCTGTTCACAGGTTCGGTCGAAATCTTTGTTGAGCCTTAAGCCCTTCTTTGAAAAGCCCTATCCTACCTATAAAGTCCTTCTGGTGTTCAGAACTAATGATCTAGGTCCCGAGACACAATAAGTAATAAAAAAAATGATGAAAAAAAAAAGAACGGAGTTTGAAGATCTGCTAGACTGAAAACCTGAAAGGGCGGTCTAGGCAAAATTTAAGATCATTCCCCTGCTAAGTTGAAAACCCGAAAGGGCGGCTTAGGCAAAAGCTAAGGGGATAGCCTGCTGGATCGAAAACCTAGAAAGGCGGTTCAGGCAAAAGTTAAGGCTAGCACGGTCCGCCAAGTTAAAAACCCCGAAGAGGTGACTTGGTCACGGTAAGAGAATCGTTATAAGAAGGCTACAGCCGGTATCAAGACTGAAGAGCAACTGAAGTTTAAGCAAATTCAAGTGACATCCTCAAAACTGGGGGCATTGAAGCTAAGCAATCTTAGGGGTCGTAATTAAATCCTTGAGGCATCATTATTTTAAGGAAAAAGTCATGTGTTTACCAATTGAAAAAAAAAAAAAAAAAAAACATTCCTTGAAAGGATAGACTTACCAAATAAAACATTATCAATGTCAGAAGCATTACTGTGTCTGTCAGTGTAGTTAGTCAATCTTTGTCATTCTATGTTCACTCCTTCAGAGCTGCTCAGTCCTTTGAGTAGTGCCTTTTATCTAAGTTTTCTCTTTAGAAAGAGTTAATCGTCGTTCTTATGTCCAAATGATGCAATTGTCTTAGTGAAGGAGGCCCAGCCTCGGCAGCTCCCTGCGATCGTATGAAAGAGCTCGGTAATCTAGTAAAGCAGCTTCATTTCAAAGACGATTAGCTCGGAAGAATTCAGAAGTAGAAACATCAGAAAGCCCAGCTTCCGTAAAAAAAATCATACCCCAGGAAGGCACCTTAAGCTTGGAAGAGCCTCAGATGCAATGGTGGTTGAGCCAATTTCTTGATGAACCATTAAAATTCAGAATCTCCTTCCAGTTAGTTGAATACTATCCTGGTCAAGAGATGTTTATCTAAACACCTGTCAAGAAGCAGATCCCGCTTTTCCATGTTAATATCCAAGAGAGCTGTTGTTCTAAATTACCAATTTCAAGTATCTTGTTCAAGGCTTCAGTTATCAAAATCCCCAGAAGACAAGACCAGCAGTCTCTTTGAGAAAAATCTTGTTGAAGTTTCATAAAGGTGTTCCTGATCCATTCTTGTTAGTAATGGTTCTTCGTTCCTAAGGTCTGTCGTTTCATCCTTTGGCAAAATCTTAGTTTCCAATATCTTTATCGGGCACGATCTATAATGTCCCCGATTTCATTAAGTTCAAAAAAAAAAAAATCCAAAATTCATTAAATCCAATTCTACGTCAAACTCAAATTCATGAAAAATCTCTAAATTCTTCGAGCCCGTTTGTGAACGGTGCCTCTTTTCTCGAGGCCATTTGTGAATGGTCTCGTCTTCTCCTTGAGCCCGTTTGCGGACGGTACCTCATTTCCCAAAAATAAAAAATTCATCAAATCCAAATCCTTAATTCAAAAAATCCAATTCTACGTCAAACTCAAATTCATGAAAAATCTCTAAATTCTTCGAGCCCGTTTGTGAACGGTGCCTCTTTTCTCGAGGCCATTTGTGAATGGTCTCGTCTTCTCCTTGAGCCCGTTTGTGGACGGTGCCTCATTTCCCCAAAAAAAAAAAAAAATAAAATTTCATCAAATCCAATCCCTGATTCAAAAAAATCCAATCCTACGTCAAATTCAAGCTCATGAAAAATCTCTAAATTCTTCGAGCCCGTTTGTGAACGGTGCCTCTTTTCTCGAGGCCATTTGTGAATGATCTCGTCTTCTCCTTGAGCCCGTTTGTGGACGGTGCCTCATTTCCCAAAAAAAAAAAAAAATAATAATAAAATAAAATAAAATTTCATCAAATCCAATCCCCGATTCAAAAAAATCCAATCCTACGTCAAATTCAAGCTCATGAAAAATCTCTAAATTCTTCGAGCCCGTTTGTGAACGGTGCCTCTTTTCTTCGAGTCCATACAACTATGGTCTCTTATCCCCTTTGAACATCATACAACTATGATGTCTCATTTCCTTGGAATCCGTACAAATACGGTATTTCATTCTCTTCGAGTCCATACAACTATGGTCTCTTATCCCCTTTGAACATCATACAACTATGATGTCTCATTTCCTTGGAATCCGTACAAATACGGTATTTCATTCTCTCCGAGTCCATACAACTATGGTCTCTTATCCCCTTTGAACATCATACAACTATGATGTCTCATTCCTTGGAATCCGTACAAATACGGTATTTCATTTTCTCCGAGTCCATACAACTATGGTCTCTTATCCCCTTTGAACATCATACAACTATGATGTCTCATTTCCTTGGAATCTGTACAAATACGGTATTTCATTCTCTTCGAGTCCATACAACTATGGTCTCTTATCCCCTTTGAACATCATACAACTATGATGTCTCATTTCCCTGGAATCCGTACAAATACGGTATTTCACTCTCTTCGAGTCCATACAATTATGGTCTCTTATCACCTTTGAACATCATACAACTATGATGTCTCATTTCCTTGGAATCCGTACAAATACGGTATTTCATTCTCTTCAAGTCCATCCAACTATGGTCTTTTGTTCCCTTTGAATATCATACAACTATGATGTCTCATTTCCTTGGAATCCGTACAAATGCGGTATTTCATTCTCTTCGAGACCATACAACTATGGTCTTTTATTCTCTTTGAGCATCACAAAAATGTGATATCTCATTTCCCTCCGAATATCCATTCGAAAATAGTATCTCATGCTCTCGTTGCCCGTTTGTGAACGGCACCGCAATGAGATTTTTTATTGCATTACAATTCTAGGATTTCGTTTAGGGTCTTGCATTATATTAAGTTGCATTGTGTCTAGAGAGTCCTTTGTCGATTAAAGCTACGCAAAATGGTTCTGTCACTTTTTGCTTTGGTATTCGATGACTACGTCATCTTTACCAAAGATGGGCATCTGTAGACACCCCATTTTGCTCCGCTCTGATCAACAAAGAAATTAGGGTTTCGCTGTCAATTTTTCAGTATTTTCTATTCCCGTGTCCGCCTCGTATGTTTCCTCGATCTTTTCAGGTTATTGCGGTCATGTGTTGCGTTTTCCTGCTGAGTGTTGAGAAGAGTTATTCAGAAAAATCCAAAGCAGAGAGAATTGGGACCCGTTTGATGGGCCCGCACTGAATATTTTGGTTAGATTTGAATCAAGCAAGTTGGCCCATGTAAAAAGCATTCAAGTCATTTGCAGGGTTCACTATGGTTTTCAAAGATCAAATAAAAATAAAGAAAAATATGTTTGTCCAACCCGGAATGGGGTTCACTAAGTTAAAGTAAGCAGGGCCCACCAAAATTCCGATGAATGGATCTCATGGAAAATTCGGCTAAAGAATGGGCCTAGCTTTTGGTTGAGAGATTTAAAATGGAGTGGCCCACTAAATATGCGTGGGGCCCACCCAAGGTGATTCAATCTTATTCTTCGGGGTCCGTATTGAAATCTAACGGAAAAAGAGTTGGGTGCCACCCATTAAACAATGTGGAGTGATTTAAGAGGTGGTGTAACCGATCCACATGGCGGCCTATCAATCGGACGGCCAAGATCAGCTTGTGGCAATGAATTAGAAGAACGAATCATTTATTCGGTAGGCCATTGAAATGGATGGTTCGGATCACTCAATGGAAATGATTTTGGCGACCCATTCTTGTTGCGGCCCATCAATTGAATAGCTAGGATCATCCTATAGAAGATGTTCGGAGACACAGCCCGTTTGCATCGTGGCCCATTAATGGACATTTCGGATTGTCCTATGATGGTCAGTTGCGACGTGTAATTAATTGGACGGTTCGGGTGGTCCTATGGAAATCAATCAGGAGAGCTTTGGACGAATGTGGAAAGGAGGGTAATTTTGTCATTCGAAAAAGATCAAAAGCAGCCATTGTATTAAAATAGAAGAGAATAATCGTGGGACAGAAAAATCCCTCGACTGATAAGGAATTACCCATAAGCAATACAATATTGCTATGCATGAGTGGCAGCCAAAAAAAGAAAACTTCCTTTGTCAATAGCATCACCGAAAATATATAAAGAATGAATGCTGTATAGGCAAAAAAAAAAAAAAAAGAGGGTAGTATTTTGGGCAAGCAGGAAATGAAGGAAAGAGATTTTTTTTGATAAGGCAAAGGGATTATTGGTGGGAAAAGAGGAGGAGAAGAGAGAGCAGAAGGCACGCTCTGTTTCAGGGAAGGGATAGGTTTTTTTTTTAGAAAAAAAGAGAGGTAGAGCTGGAGAGCCAGAGAGAAAAAAAAGAAACGGTGCTTTCTCTCATCTCTCAAAGCCCTCCATCATCTCTATATCTATCCTAACAGATCCTTCTCCTCTGGGCGGAGCGGACATCTCCTCCCACGCAGCAAGCAGCTTTCGCCTTCTCCGAAAAAGGGCAGATCCCACACTCTCTTCCGAGAGAGCAGCGGAGGGGATTTTGGCTTTTTTTTTTAAAAAAAAAAAAAAAACAAGGAAAACAGAGCATCGTTTTCCTCTGTTTCTTTCTCAGTTTCTTTTTATCTCTCACTCTCACACCACTCTGTTTTTCCCTCGATCCCTCTATCTTCCTCAGTTTTACTCTCACAGCCACTCTCAACCATCTCATCTCCCATCCCCTCTACACCTTCCCAAGCAAGAGCTCTGTTAAAAAAAAGAAAAGAAAAAAACGGATATAAAACAGAGTATTGGTTTTTACATCTTCACTCTCACCAGCCGACTCTCTCACTCTGTTTTTTTTATTCTCAAACTCACTTTCTCATTCTCACTCTCACACTCCCTGTTTGTCTTAATCTCCCATTCTCTATCCCTCTATATCTCTCACTCATTATCGCTTTGTTTCACTCATTATCTCTTTGTTTCCTTCACTCTCAATCTCACGCCCACACTCTCTGTCAACCCCACTACCTTTCCATCATATCTCTTTGCTCTCGAACTCCCTTTCTCTCTCAGTTTCTCTCTCTCTCTCTCTCGGCCTCTCTCTCATCTCCCCAACTCTCTCACGTGAGAAAAATAAAAGAAAAAAATAAAAATAAAAAGAGAAGAAGGAAACGAAGCGGATCGAGCGGCGGCGCGATTTTCAAATTTTTCGGCTCTTGGATTCGGCGAAGAACTCGATCACAGGTTAGTACACTATTCTCAGATTTTTCTCGGATGATTTGGTATATTTTCGGATTTTTGCATGATTTTTAAGCATTTAATTGAATTTAAATGAATATTATATGTGTGTGCTAAAAATCATGATCTACATGAGTGTTTCAAATCCGTTTCGTCCCGAAATTTAATACAATGATTTACTTAAATAGACTAAAATAACTGACGGATCGGATCGGACATTGAATCAACGGTTTTTTAGAATTTGAGTGAAGAGTGGTATTTTATTTTAAATATTGGCTGAGTAATTACGAAATTCGAAAAAATAGCCATCTCAGGATGATCTATTTTTTGGAATTTTAAATTTTTCTTGCATTCATCACATCAGAACAAGGTCGGAGGACGTTTTCCGGAATCGTAATTTTCTCGAAAATCGTGTTTAAAAAATAGAAAACTCTTCAAAAATATCTTTTCGATGAAGAAAAATAAAATATATACTAAACGAATTCCAAAATTAATGAAATTTCGTAGGAAAATAATATAATGCTGATACATTCTACCATGAATTTTTGGGAATTTTTGGAATTGGTTTGGTATATCATTTTATACTTTCTTTGAAACTTACCAGATTTTGGGAGACTTTTTACTGATATCAGATCACGGATAAAATTCTCAAAATTTTTACAGTATTCTTATATTCCATATTTCTAGTTTCTGTAAAATTTTCAAGTGATTTAGATCTTATTTCATATGGGATGTAGTGTTAATTCATAATCTGGGCTGAAAATTGAAAAATCCGAAACTGATAGTAAATAGTTTCCAAAATTCATGAAAATCTCACAGCATGCTATATTTACTCATATATTATTTCTGTAGAAATTTCACTGAATTTAGATTTCTATTTCTATTAGTTTCTGTGTTATTTTTGCAATCTAGTCAATTAATTGTTAAATCAAAATTAAATATGAGCTTAATGTAAAAATCTGTAAAAATCTCTCAATAAGCTACATCTCATCATATCTTACTGCTGTAGAAGTTTCAAATCATTTCGAATTCATTTGCAACGGTTTCCCTTGTAAAATCACTCATATGGTTTAAAATTGATAAAATTCATTGAAAATCCGAAATTAATTAAAAATCATCTGAAAATCTCTAAAGAACCTTAAATCTCTGTCACATATTAACTCCTTAAGCCATTGAAACAGCAATTTTAGGATCTTTAGATTTCCCTGGAAAAATGGCCAGTGCATCCATAATCGTATCCCTATTGCACTCGATCTTTGACAATTTGAATATTTAAGCTATAGCACGTTGTTGGCTCCGAGGTTACTGTCCACGGAAATCCTGAGATATGCCAGGCAATAAGGTGCTATAACCTAAGTATTAAATTGCGCAAGGAAAGAGCGCACGATTCCCTTCCTTGGATGCTATTCTGGGCCGAAATTGGTAAACCCTAGAGCCATTGGTAATCTTTTAATGTCCAAGAACTGAAAATCCTTGAAATCTGAAATTAACTAACTTCAAGAGCTTAAATCGATTTGTCTCGAGTCTTCCGGAACCATTGGATTATGGTTTCCGATATAAGAACCATTAGAGCCCAATTTAGGAACACTGGTGTCGTGTCGTGTCGTGTCCTAAGTTTTAGGGAGTCTTAGGTTTTAGGGAGTCCTAGAGTTAGGAGTCCAGCCTCATCACGGACGCTTGCTATGGATAGCAACCGTGCCATAGGTCTAGTTACACTAGTCACCCAATCTTTCCCTAGGACAAGCCTAGTAAACTAGGATGTAGGCTAACCTGCATTAGTCTAAGGAACAACTTGCATTTAGATAAGAATCATATAGAATCTTAGATGAAATCCTAGGATAATAAAACCCCCAACTTGAATTAAATAACTTCTCTTAAAACTGTTGAAACAGTCAATCCCGTCTAGGTCGGTGTCTTAGTTGAGTTAGGCATAAGTAGCTTAGCTTAGGTGCACCGAACTACGTCGACTCTGATCCCAGTGAGGCTTGGGTACGTAGGCAGCTTGGATGTCTGATGGCATACCAACCGCGAGTCGGCACCACAACAAATTGTGGTGTTTTGTATATTAATTTTCTTGTAAATGCTTAATCAAATCATTTATGACTTTCCATGAAATTAGAATTCTAGGAGAACTTTCACTTAGAATGAATCCAGACAAATTAAGAAATCAAGATACACATTTAGGATTCACATTGAAATTAGATTTTAGGATGCATGTCACTTAGTTCGCACATTAACTTAGAGTTGAATGAGCCATTTAAAATAAATTTAAAAGAGTTAGCTTTTGGAATCGAAGACCGATTATCGGGCAGGAATGGTGCATGTGGTGGATAACTCCCCATACCTTCCATTCTCGTAACCAGGTAGCGAGTCTAGATTTCTGGTTAATCATGGGTCCTAGATCCCGCATCTAGGTGGCGACTCTGTCAGTCTCTTTTGTGTGGAATTCGGATTGCCTTAGTGATCCCAAGTTCACATAAAAGATGAATTAGAATCAATAATAAAAATGCACACGCCAATCGCGTGGGTACGAGAGACCAAGAGAGAGTGTGGCGGCTCGCGCCCCACCCCTCTCCCGGGATCGGGTCCCACACTAGGTTATGCGTGCCATCCCTAATTGGTGTCTATGTTCTGATGGGTAAACGCATGCATGCTACAGCTAAAGGTATAGGATCTGTACAGGAAAGTAAGAAAACACAGCAAAACATACAATATGACAAACCCTAGACTCTAATGCGATAATTGACTCGGACCAGGATGGCCATCCATCTTAGCTGCACTACGTATCCCGGCCTCGGGAAGAATCAGAGCCAACGTAGTTCGGCGACCTATGCTAAACTACAATGCCTAACCTTCTAGGACCGCTATCCTAGACTCGATCAACTAGACCTGACTAGTTTTTAAAGTTTCTTGCACCATTACTTAAGTTCGAGTGAATGGTAATTTTTAGGACTCCCTATATGCCCTAACTAATGCAAGTGGACCCTACATCCTATGTGTGACTAGGCTGTGTGTCCTAAGGAAAACCATGGGCTCTCTAAGCACGTCCTAGTCTAGCCATCGGCTCGACTAAGTGTCTAACCGACCACGACTCGAGGCCTCCTAACTCTGAGGACACTCACACGACAGGACTCAGCATATCGACGCAAACATGACAGACTCCTAACTCTATGGGAAGATATTTTGAAAATGGTTTGCAAGGTTATTTTGAAATTTTTTTATATTTTGGGAAGATTTGAAAGGTTTTGAGGCCTATGGAAGTTTTGGAAATTGTGAAGTTATGAAAGTTGTGAAAGTTGTGACTGAACTCAGGATGCCAGCTGCAAGCCTGAGCTGCCTATGTACCCCTCAGCTAGGGATCAAGCCATCCATAGTTCGGACTAGATTTTCCTAGCTACTCCTAATGACTCAAGATTTTTGAGATTTTTGGTTTTTTCAGATGTTTTTAATGTTTTTGACTTAAGAGGATAGACTCCAGATATCCCGCAAAGGTTGGACATCATCCTATACTCTGCGGGGGAAATGAACAGAATCACAACTTTGCAAGGGTTAGACAGCATCCTATACCTTGCAGGAGCGGATAAAATCACATGACTTGATGAGGGGATGGACAAAATCCTAACCCCTATGATGATAGGACAGACTCCTGAAAGAGTGAAGGACTGACTCCTATGCTGAAGACTGACTCTGAAAGATGGAAGGACGGAACCCTAAACTCTCTATGACAGACTCTAAAGAGGAAGAAATCCCTTAACTTGAGGAAACTCTAAGGCAAGAAGGGAAGGGGTTGGCTCAAGAAACGTTCCGTCATAGCCTGACCCGAAAAAAAAAGCTCCGGAATGAACGAACACTCCCCCCAAGAATTAATAGAAACTCTAATTGAAAAATCTAATTCAGCACACTTACCAGGTCATGAAAATTCTGATATCAATATGCTGAAACCTCATAGAAAATAAAACCAATCAAAGAGCGAATGAAGATATCATATTCGGAGATCAAAACAACCAAATGGGGTAGAAAGAGTTGAATGGGCTGTGCGATCATCATGACATGGTTGGGCTAATATCATTCTGCGATTGACATGCTTAAAGCCCTGCGCTTTTATGAACATGGTCTTGCCTATGCGATCTTGCAAAAGCAAGGAAAATAACAAAGGTAGGGAGCTTTCACTATCCATGGGTACGACTTTAGAAACAAGAAAACAATGATGTGGCCCAACTCCCTGCTTGGAATGGCACAATACTATCTACTAATATTCTCATTGCTACATTTGAACAGTTGCGTTGAGTCCTTCTTGTCTCCTTCACTAACTCTACCATAACGAGGAAACCCAACATGATGGGGAGGTAAGCTAATCTAGCACCCAAAATTTATAGTAACCCTCATGGAAGAATACCCCAAAAATAAGGTTCGAGAACAAAAGAGGATAGCCAAGATATGAAGAAATTTTTGCATAGCCATCAAATTATAATATACATATATATATATATATATATATATATATATATATATATATATATATATATATATATATGTGTGTGTGTGTGTAATTTTACCCATCAACACTTAAACCCAAAAAGAATACTAGCATGGGTACTGCTCTGCCTTGGAAATCATCTCCGACCCACCATGCTTCCTTACTAAGGTTTTGTTTATTTGGGATTGCCACTACCAATTGTAAGCCCTGAACGAATTATTAGACCCAAAATTAAATGTAATTTTGAGTCCAATTATCAATTTGGGTCTCCCAATCGATCCTCACAATCCCAAACGAACCTGACACAAAAGAAAATTCCTAACCAGCATGCACAACCATCTTTATTCATACCCTAAACAGGAATGAATGAAAGAAACAAAGAAAATGCAGGGAGAAGACTACCTGAGTTGAAGAAAATGCGGGTGGCAATGATTAGAGACGATGATCGGAACCTTGCAATTCTAACGCCTCATATCTTAGCCATTGGTGAGAACGGACGAAGCTCCGGAGCCGAATGATCTTCAAAATGCGGGTGGCAATGATTAGAGACGATGATCGGAACCTTGCAATTCTAACGCCTCATATCTTAGCCATTGGTGAGAACGGACGAAGCTCCGGAGCCGAATGATGCCAAGGGTTTGCAGGTAGGAGATTCGGCACCGGTGAGAAGAGGCCAAAGAATCTGGTCGAAAAAATATGGCGGATCCCTTTTACTCTCTCTCTCTCTCTGTTTTGAAAAGTGGTTTTTGTAAGTGGGTTTTGGAGGGTATAAATGGGTTTTTGGGAGATCTGCAAAGGATGGTGGATGAAAGGAGAAGAAATGGGGTTGGGAATGATGGCTCGGTGGAGGAGGTATAGGGGTGGAGAAAGTCTACAGAGGTGGTTGGAAACGATGGTTGGTGGAGGAGGCTTGGCAAAAAATGGTTTTTTGAAAATGGGTTTTGGGGTACGGTGGCTGTGGAGGAGGTGGAGACATAGAGAGGGTGGATGGATGGGGGTTTGCCGACGGCAAGAGGGATGGCTGGCCGGAGGTGGGTCTTGATGGTGGCTCGGATTTGCAGAGATGGAGGTTGCGGCTGTGGAGGAGGCTTGGCCGGAGGAGTGGCCGGAGGTGGGAGAAGGTGGTGGCTGGGCGAATGGTGGCTGGTTTTTTTTTTTTTTTTGGGTTTTTCAAAATGGGTTTTGATGGTGGCTCGGGTTTGCAGAGGTGGAGGTTACGGTGGAGATGGGTTTTGAATGGGGGTTTTGATAGAGGGTTTAATGGGGGTTGGGAAAAGCAATGAGGTGGAGGAGAGGGTTTGGGTGGGGTTCGGTGGTGGCTGCAATGGTGGAGAAGAAAAACGAAATGGGCTTTGTGAAGATGGTGGAGGAGAGGGTTTGGATGGTATGGGTTTTGGGGAGATGAAGGTTGTGGATGGGGAGATGGGTTCGGTAGGTGGTGGCTGAGGTGGCGGCTGGCAATGGAAGAGGGGAAGAAGAAGAAGGTGGAGGATTGATAGGCTTGCCGGAGAAGATGGTGTTGGTTTTTTTTTTTTTTTGAAATGGGTTTTGCTGGCTGATGGTGGGTTTGGGTAGAATGGGTTTTGGGGAAGAGGCTAGGTGGAGCTCCGGCTTCTTCTCTCTCTCTCTCTCTCTCTCTCTCTCTCTCTCTCTCTGTATTTTACTAAATGGAAATGGGGGGTTTCAACAGAGGTGGGTTGTAGAGGTTGGGATCGGAGATGGCTTACCGGAGATGGGGTTTGTCCTTGCCGGATTCCGGTTGGCGGTGGTTGCGAACGAAGGAGAAGATGGAGGAGGAGGTGGTTGTGGTTGGATTGGAGGTGGAAATGGCAGAAAATGGGTTTGATGTGGTGGTTCGGCCGGACTCCGGAGGCTTGCCGGAGAAGGTGGGTTTGGTGGATGTTTGTTTGTAGGTTTTAAGAGATGGGTTTGGGTAGAAAAAGATGATGGTGGGTGTTGGCTGAGATGGTAGTGGTGATGGTGAAGAGGTGGTGGTGGAGGACTGGCAGATGAGTGGAGGAGATGGAGGGTGGCCAGAGCTTCTTCCCCTTTTCTTCTTTTTTTTTTCTTCCCTCTATGATTTCCTTTGCAAGAAAAATGAGGCCTCCCTCAAACCCTAGTCCGATCGAGAAATATAAGAGAAAATGAGAAATTTTCTTCCCCCCCCCCATCCTCCCTGGACAACCGCCACCTAGTGCATTTTTGACAATTTTTAACCAAAAAGGGGGGGGGTCCGGGTAGAAAATAGGGGGACAAATTCTTTTCTGATCAAATGATCTTGACCCCTTGATTTGATCCAAGGGTCCCTAAGGATTGCTTACACCCTAAGTATTATCAGAATTCCCAAAAATGCCCTTCTAAAGATGACAAATCACCATTTTACCAACAAAAATATCTTGTCTTTTTTGGAAAAAGGAGGGTGATATCCACACAACCATGCTTTGATAATTCACCCTATCACAACCCAACTTTGATTACTGCACCCACTTCGCCCGTCTTATTCTACATTTCTCGCCCGATTGCCATGAAATTTTGTTGGGGTATCCCTGAGAATACTAACAACCTCCTGGAGAATTTGTACCCAGGAATATGCACAATAAGATGCTCCAAGACTCAAACCTTCTTCTCATTTTGGGCCCAGTCCCTCAGGAATTTGCGGAGATTAATTTCGGGGACTTTAGGGCCTTGTCAAAATGGGGTGTCTACAACCATCAGGGGGGGTAAATGTTTGCCCAAACTATTATAAATTGAGGATTAGGCCTTCTTTTCTTAAAAAAAATCGAGAGTTTTCATTTTCTTTCAAAAACATTTTTGAGAGAGAGAAGAGAGATTTTTTTCTCTCCAAACCCTATGTAACTCCTTCTCCAGCTGACCTTACCAGATTCCGGCAAGCTCCGGCCAGCCTTCGAACTTCTTCTAATGTTACTTTCTCCTCTTTGAACCAGCAGATCTTCTCATTTTTGTGTTTATCACAATCTTTCAAATCCTAACTCTGTGTTCATCTTCTCTGACCTAATTCCGACGAGCTCCGACGAAGAAAAAGAGCTCAATTCTGGCCGTTTCAGTCCAAGCTTTGGACAACATCAGTTAGGCTCAATTTTCTCATTATCGGATTTGAATTTGCAGAGGAATAAGCATTCGTTGAATTAGGAAAAGGAAATCCGATTATTCTCCAAAGCTAGAAGTGAATAGAAGTATTTCTCTTTAATTTTTTGTTAATCCTTATGGCAAATCTGCAAATGAGAGAGTAAGCTTTCTTTTTGTGGTTGATCTGTTTATTTAAAAGCATTCGAGTGATGATTGGAGTTGAATAATACTATTTTGTTTTCTTCCTTTTCCTTTGTTCAGGTATACACTTAGTAATGCTCTTTACTGCTTAGTGTTCAATCTTTAAAGTCTCATGAGATTTAGCTTTATCTGTTATGGATGATTTGTTAGAAATGTTTTGATAGAATTCGGATCAGAAAGTTGAAGTGTTTATTCTTTTCTATGATATGTTTTCATAAAAAAAGGTCTATTGTATATTTTTGTAGCATTATGCCTACTTGTCATTTGAAAATCTTTGATATATTTGTTGAAAATAATGAAGAACTCGACATTCTTTGCTTGATTAGTTATTGGTCGCGATTCAGTTATGATTTTTTATGAACTCCTTTGTGTATTTTAATTTTAGTTTCACGATGTTCAAGTTATAAGTTCCTTATTTGATCTTGTTTCAAAAAGTAATTATGTGTGTTAAAGGACGTATGGATGTTGATGAATTGAAGGTTATGATTATATGATAAGGATATAGGATAAAATCTGTTTGAATTTTTGTTAGTCAAAAATTCTATATCTTTAGTGATGTTTTGTTATGGTTTTCAGACGCTAGTTGAGTATAAGATTTTAATTATTAGTTTAAACGGAGAATTTGTTAGGATTCATATAGGCTAATTTCATGATAAATTGAGAGCTTATATCCTTTGAACTTAATATCAAGCTTGTCATGTTCTGTTAGCTGTATGAGCTCCCAGTTTCCTTTAGAATCATGCTAGTAATGAGGAACCAGATGTGTTTCAGGCCATTACTCAAACAGTGAGTTTCCTGTGTCGATAGTACAGTATTGTTGCCCAATCTTGAGGATAACACATGATTATCTTGTTTGTTTTTCTTTTTTATTTGTATGAATGTGTTCTTTAGCTTTAAGGTTGTACGATTTGAAGGTCAAAAGCTTAAGGTCAAAACAGGTATATGAGGTTTTTTTAGCGTTGTTGATTAAATCTGATGGTTTTGGTCTATTTTGACGTTTGATTGGATCTCATGTGTTTTATTAGAATCTGTAAAAAGAATCAAAATTTATTTTTATTTCTCATGAAAATGTTTACAAAAGCCTTAGAGGATCCAAATTTATGGTTTTACATGAAACATAATAGGTTACAGGGATGCTAGTTGTTGTGAAGAGCATATCTTGTGAGATTCGAGTTTGCCCTGTGTGTGAAACCAAAAGAATAAAAATGGAAATGTCCAAGCGTTGGTATACTTAGTCTTTTGAATTGCTATGGTTTAATTCTTCTAGGATTTTTTTATTACACATGTAAGAGGTATACAACTTGATCCAAAATTGATTCAATCAATGCATTTTGAATTGCTTTAACTAGCAGTAAGATTCTTCCTTGGATTTGGTCTGATTTGATCGTATAGACTGGGTGCTCCTAGACTCATGGTCTTATTCACTTTGTTTCCCATTTTTATGTCATATGGATGCTGATTTTTGTACATTATATACACTTTCTAGTCATGATTTATGCTTGTTAGGGGTCATAAAACTGTTGCCTTTGAAGTTTTTTACATTCTTCTGTTATAATTCATCTTTGTTTAGAAATACATAGCTGCCGCCTTTGTAGGTTGATACACTCTTTGGTTATGATTTGTGTTTGTTTTGAGGCTAATATCAATAGAGCAAGGGCAATTAAACCTGTACTATTGTATTTCAATTTATTTTAAAAATAGTTTGTATGCTCTTGGTTTGTATTATTCTGTTAAATTAGTTGAACCGAAGGTCTCCCATTGAGCGCTGAGACTATGATTGATTGTGTCAGTGGTGAGTTTGTAGGTTAGATGGAAATCTTACGTATTCACATATGCTTTCACCTCTTTGAGTAGATCACACTAAATTCACGTTCACTTTCTTTGTATTATATGCTATTTGTGAAGGTCTTGATTTCAAAGGGAATTCTAAGATATTGCCATTTGTAAAATGCTTTTATGGTTGAATTGATTTCATTTTTATAAAAAAATGAAATGAAATCTATTTTGAGGTTTATATTAAGCCAATATATTTCATACATTCTTAAATTCAACTTTCTAGTTTAAAAGGAAGGGAATATTTTTTTTAGCCTCTTGTGTCGATGAATTGGAAAAAATGAATACTTTCTTTGTATGATGTTTAGTGTTTATTAGTATGTAGCAGCTTTGAGTGAAAATTATATTTCACTTTATTTTGTGGTCTATAAAGGAGGCACCTGGAAGCAAAATGAGAAATGGTTATGGCAAAGTTTTTTAAAAAAATAAAAAAAATAAAAAAGAGTAATATACACACACACACACACACATGTTTTGATAGATGTTTAGCTTCAGCCTTATAGTAAGAATTTTCTATAGGAAATGTTTCATTTACAAAGCTATCATTTTATAATGAGGTTCTAGTAATGTCTTTTAGTGAAAGAAAAATGGTTGAAGAATGAATTTCCACTAGGCAACCCAAGAGGGGGGGGGGTGAATTGAGTGTCTTAATAAAACTTTGCCTTTTAATTTTTTTACCAAAATCACCCTAGTTTTATCTTTTCTTAATGAAGTTCATATAGTTGAGTTTAAAACAATTATTGCCAATTAATACAGACTCGAAAGCCTTGTTGATTATTGACTTACTTAAGCGGATTGGTAGCCAAATTAGCAAGGTAAAGATGTTTAAGTTTAATGCCAATGCTAATTACTCTCACAACACAAATATGAAAATGCAAGAGCAACCACAAATGAGAGAGTGAGAGAGAGAGAGAGAGAGAGAGAGAAAGAGAGAGAAGTACCACACAAGAGACATAAAGATTTATAGTGGTTCGGTCATAAACCCAAGACCTACTCCACTCTTCTCAAGTTTTGTCTCATTGAGGAATCCACTAAATATCCAATTTAGTACATACAAGGATGGCTCCGCGTCCTTCTCACTCGCCACACAATCCGAGCTCCACGTTTTACTCCGAGTCCAAGCTCTTCCAACGAACTTACACGTCATTCCTTCCGCCAAGATATCCGAGCTCCACGGCTTACTTCGAATCCAAGCTCTCCAATGAACTTACACGACGTTCCTTCCGCCAAGTTTACAACGAAAAACAAGTAACAATCTCTCTTGCCTCTTTGTAGGCTAATACAAAGTAAAGCTCACAATACACTCTCAAAGATGATTACAAGCAATGCCTAATCCAATCTCAAAAGAATTCCTCAAGATCAAAGCACAAGTGAGATGGAGAGAGATTTTACCCAAAAATAATGGCCAAATAATTTTCAAGGGTTTCTTAGAGTTAGAACATATTCATCATAACTTTTTTGACCCATTAGATGGGTATATATAGGTTCCCAACTCAATATGACCGTTTCCGGGGCAAACTGGTCATTTTCTGGTCAAATAGTCAACTAGCTGTTGTAGCCACAACGATTATATTTTTTTGTTCCAAGTTGTTTTCTCTGAGCTCCAAGAAATTGTCTCGGAACACCGAGCTCGAAGTTCCGAGAATAATTTTTGAAATTCCGAGACTAGTTTTCCAGCAATCTGCTTCAAAGTTGAAAAATTTATATCTCCTTCATTTCTTGTCGGATTTCGACGTTCTTATACTCTACGGATATGAGAAAAATGAGGGCTAAAATATTTGAAAATATTTTAAATAAGTTTTGATAGGATTTAGTTGCTGGTCCAGGTTGGCCTTCGGAACTTGGTTTTTGTTCAAATGTGATGGAATGCCATATGGGTCCCAACATGTTGGTACACCACCGTGGCCATTCACTTATCCATTTAAGTCCTTTAAGTTCATTGGTCTCTTTGAAAAATATATTTTTAGGGGTTTAAGATGTGCCTTGATCAAGAGAAAACACAAGAGAGAGAGAGAGGAATACATTCTACCATTTTGACCACTCTCTTGAATGAACTCTTGAAGTAGCCATTGCTTGATCTTCTCTTTGACTGCATGGCCTGCTTTGAGATCTTCAAGGTTGAGCTTCTTTGCTTGACACCTTCTAGGAATGATGCCACCATTTGGTTTAAGCTCCTTTGCAAGTTGTTGATCTACAAGCTTTGGCCTTCATTGATCTTCCTTTGTTTATTCAATGCTTTGAGGTGGTTGATGTTGAGCTTCTCATTGGTTGACCCTCCAAGGCATGATTGATCCAAGTCTGTTCTAGCTCCTTTGACATGTGTTTGGTTCATCTTTAAGCATAGGCCATCAATGGTGTGTGCTAGCATGGATTGACATGTGAATTACCTATCTATAGCACAATACTCAAGGCAACATATAAGCCCATAAAAGACTAATCAATTTGGGTTTGTTTGATCATCAAAATAAGGTAAGAGGATGAGCCCTTGGGCTTACATTCTCTCCCTTTTTTATGATGACAAACCAAATTGATTAGATAGGTGGGAGGAACCTCTTGTGAGGATTAGATAAATAATTTAATCATTACTACTCCCCCTCAACATATGCATGAGTTATATTTAATAAGTTATAGTACAAGAATGCATATGATTATGGATCTAATCAATTACACAAATTCTTCCCCTTTTGGCATTAGCAAAAAGGAAGGATTTAACATTTAAGCATAATACATTAAGCATCAAAGATATTAAGTGAGACTAGATGCTTCCCTAACTTCTTATCATGATTTACCAATTAAAATCAAAGTATATATGGCATGATAAGAGCATAACAACATAGAAAACGAATAAACTAATACAAATCAAGCCTATGTTAGAAAAACAAAGAGACATTCCAATTTTAGCACAAATTTCTAGGGTATATCTTAGTATATGTATAAATTCAATATAAATTTACCCTATGACCCATTATACAATAATATATTAGCAAGTTAAAGCTTATATTTTACTTATCATGAAAAAAATTAAGCAAGTTTTAGACTTAGCATGATAAGCTCCCATTTTTTTGTTAAGATGAGCAAATTAAAGTACAACTAATGGGAAAATGTTATAATCGACAATGTGAGCATCTCACAATGATCCATATAAACATAGATAAGGAAGAATTAGCTCTCCCCCTTGATATTTGTCATTGGCCTTAGGTAAACCTATGATTTAAGGCATGACATGACTTAATAGGCCAAAGATGTGAAAGTGAATACATGGCCAATAAAGTGAAATTCCTAGGGTGGTCCCGAATTGGCAACTAATGAGGAGGTAAAAAATTAGGTTGCTAACAAGTTTTAACCTTTTTTAAAAACTCAACCCATTTTTGAAGATTAAGAGATCAAGATGAAATTCAAGCACACAAGTTAAATCTAAAGGTGTAATGCAGATGTAAAGCAAGAGATTAAGAGAGAGTGCACCAGAGATTTAAAGTGGTTCGGTCCTCCAAACGCGAGGCCTACTCCACTCCACCAACCAAACCCGTTGATGGCTTCACTATATGATCTTCTTAACTTCGGCGAAGATCAATGCCGATTACAATTCTGATCGCCTTTAACCTTGGTGGCAATCTTCACCACGGAGAGTGGGCTCCGCTTCTCCGAACACTTGCCCAATACAAGTTTCTTGAATAAGAAAGAAAGAACAAAAAATCCCTCACAAGGGTTTACAACTTTTGAAGAAGATGTACAAATTGAGCCTATGATCCAAATCCTAATCTTAGAGGATGAGAGGCATAAACTAGCTTGATTCACTCTTAGGATATTCCAATAGGATTTTAGAGTGTTAGGATTGATAATTGGGATATTTAGAATACCCATATATATAGGAAAAACCAAATATGACCGTTCAAGGGCATAGTGGTAATTCCTACGAAAATTCCCAACGGCTATAATTCTTACCGTTATAGTGGTCTCGGAGTTCCGGGAATACAAACAGAAGATTGAAAAATGCTACTGGACCATTTCTCGAAGCTCCGAGGAATCTCTCGGAGTTCCGAGAAGCCTATCTTCAGCAGATTTTCAATTTCATGTTTCTTATTCTTTGGGCTTCCAACTCTACACCAAGTTGGGATTGCTATGAGGGTTCCACATTGTTGGAACACCACAAGGACAATCTCTTAAACATTTTAGGGGTGTGTGAGATTACTTTATTTATGCCTCTTAAAATCTAAATTAAGATTGGATCTTATACAATCTAAATTGACTTCGATCTTCAATGCGATTCTTTAAGTCTTCATTCGTCTTGGATCTCCGATGTCTTTGGCCTTCATAATGTGGTCCAATGAGATATTCTTGGCCTCAATCCAAGCACTGTTGTCTTAGAACAATTAAGATCTACAACTTAAACAATCAAACACATTAGTGATCTTAAATCACTTGTGTATTAGAATCATCAAAATAAGATGGGAATTGCCAAGGTGGGAACCATTGGGCTTACATAAAGATTATTATGGATATATAGAATGACTCACATGATAAGGAGATATTTTCATAAGAAATGGGATAATCATCTATAAGAGAGTTCCTTTGAAAGAAATTCTAGAAACTATGTAACATAGAGCTCTAGAATGAGAATACTTATGCTTGGAATATATGATAACATGTATGATCATTCAAGATAAGTCAAAGGCCTAAAGGATATAACACTAAGGTCTAGGCTATGAGCTTTTTGTCTTTACAAAAAAAATGATACCAAAATAAGAATACAAGACAAGCCCAAAACAACACATATGGAGCAACCATGCTCCAAATGAGTGTACTTATCATATGAGGAATGATATACACATTTAGAATCATATGATAAGACATAAAGGACAAGCTCCCCCTTTGAAAAAGGATCATGCAATGCATGAAACCAAAGGGTTATCAACACATAGACTCCAAGGGATTTTGGATATTTTCCTATTGATACCAAATAAGACTCAACCCTTGGGCTACAATGACACTTATACTTTAAGTGTTAGTTTATCATGATACGAATATAGCCATAGTCTAGCTCATCATGATAAACAATCTTAGCACAAAAGAATTACAATTTAAGCTCATGTTTTCCTTAAATGTGATACCAATTTCTATAATTTCAAATTTTGCTTCTCTTAAATATATATCATATCAGCTAGGTAGGAAGATCACACAAATATACCTATTCATGTTTAAGATGCTGGCTCAAGGCCACATGATTGAGTATTTTAATTAATGTGAAGGTATGCTCCCTCGAGAGGGCATAAGTACCAATGGAATTACTTTTACATTTAGGTTTGACATCTCATACATGTAGATAATAAACAAGCGGGGGTGATATCTATAGAATATATATATTACCAATTAGGCTCAATTCTATAGAACTTAGAAATAGAAGAATTGCACATTTAAGTATTATGTCTAAGAGAGACATCCATGGCTCATGAGAGTGAGTGTATACCTCATGAGGAAGATATAATCATTATCAAAGCTCCCATGGATAGTCTACCATGTTTGGATAAGGTGATCATGATACATGAAGTACAAGGTTCAAACATTTATTTCCTATATCCACAAACCACATATACACAGATAAGACATAAGTACAAGGTGCATAAGCCCATAGAAAACCAAAGTGTATGGGAGACAAGTGGTCCCATCACAAAGTATGTATATCAACCACAAAAGTGAATAAATGCCCAAATATGATTCTAGATTCAAAAGATATTTTCAATTTGATTCATGCATTGAACATAGATAAATTTTTTAACTTCCCTACATAATATACTATTTTATGTATTGAGGGAGAGATCCAAGGATTTTAGAATATATATATATATATATATATATATATATATATATATATATATCAAGTAATACAAACCACGTTGGACACATGTATTCCAATATAGAAGATTTCATGACTCTCTGAACGAAATACATATAATCTTACCTATTAGATTCAAGGTTCAACTTAGTCATGAGAAGATATCCAATTAAGGCCTTTAGAATACACATACATATAACTCATCATAGACTTCACATTTAATGATAACCATTTAGTGTATAATAGGAAAGTCTAGAGAAAGAGGGTATGAAGGACAACTAGGTGCAAGGCAATATGTAACTATGCTTACTCACCTAGGGCATATAAAAATGTCTAAGAATAGATTAGATTTTTCTAGACATGGCATTTAGCTACTTAGTTTTGCTAGAGATGACATATATAGCAATTCAAGTACTTAACAATCTAGCAAATGCCAAATTTGTCCAATCAAGAGTTCAAATTTTAAAAGATATGCACTTATTAGTTTAACTTGAACTCATGGGCAATGGTGTGGTGGATTTTCATGAAAGATCGATTGTGGTTTTCATATTTAAGTTTTCTATGTGGCTATCATTTGTGGATGACTACTAAGTACAAAGTGATACAAGTCATAATGTGTGCACTTAGAGTAGTACATATAGATATATAAGAATCAAACAATACAAGCCTATTGTATCTATAAATTACTTCTTTAAAAAGATGTGATCATGAAGCACAAACTAGATAAAACATAGATTATGATGTATACATTATATCTAGAAGTATATTTTTCGTAAGATTTGACACTTTAGCACAAATAGCTAGATATGGTGTTTGTAATCAAAACTAAGTCCAAAGTATCTAGCAATCATATTTTGAAATGATTTACACATTGAAGCACAAACATAAACTAGATATCAACGTCAGATATCTAGGGAACATTTTTCAATAGATATTACAATTAAGTATAACATGTCAAAGTCTTATTGTAAATAAGTTTAAGCACATAGACTTCGAATTGTAAAAAGAGATTTATCATTTAAGCACAAGCATGCATAGATACATGGAATCAAAACAAGAATACGCACACGGTATCTATACAACCAAATTTGTCAAATGATATTCAAATTAAAGCTCATACCCCTAAATCTAAGATAAGTAACATATAGATTATATTGGGGGTTTTGGAACCCAAACCATGTTGGTTCCACTCAAGTTTGTCCTATTAGATGAATCTTCTCTAACCCAAACAAACTTGTTACTTTTTTCAAATCTAAATATACATCTAGATTTGTAATGTCCAAATCTACCAGAATAATCGCAAGAAGCATATGAGTAGGTAGATGGACAGGATGAACAATATGATCTACAAGAGTGAATACAAACATGTTTATCTTTTTCTTCTTGTAGAAAATAATTGTCCAACTCAAGATTTTTATTCTTCAATCTCATTTCTTCAATTTTCATTTTCAAGTGATTTATTTCATGAGATGAAGATGTCTTTACTTCGTCTTCTTTTTTCATCAAGATTTTCAGTTCCTCCATTAGTTCAAGATTTTTCTTTTCAAGAATATTGTATCTTCAATCAATTTCTTTTGTTCATTTAGCAACTTTTGATAGTCATTTTTAAGATTTTTAAATTCCTTAGAAATTGAGTTGAGAGACTTTTTAAGTGTTTTATTCTTGGAGACTTCGCGATTTAAAGCATTATTTAGTCTTTCACATCCATCAATATGTTCATCAAAAGTAGGAGGCTCAACACTATCTAAATCACCATTTTCTTCATTTTTATTTTCTAATGCCATCAAGCATTTTACATTAAAGGTATTTTCAAGTGAGGTCCATATTTGTTTAGCATTTTTACAATTAGATTTTTTTCAAACATGTTGGATGACAAAGAGCAACATAAAGCAATCATGGCTTTTGAATTCAAAGAAAATATTCTTTTATCACATTCACTAATTTTTCTAGATTTTGAGTTTAGTGCAAAGTCATTTCCAATTACTTTTAATAATTCACTATCTAGACTCTTTAGATAAGACCTCATACGAATCGACCAAGATCCATAGTCGGTTCCACCAAAACAAGGAAGTCTAGAAGCCATTAGGTTGCCAATATAGATCTTTTCTCTTGAAGAAATTTAAGAGTTCAAAAATCTATATAAGAGCCTTTAGCTCTGTTACCTAGTGAAATTCAACTAGGCAACCCAAGAGAGGGGGGGTGAATTGGGTGTCTTTATAAAACTTTGCCTTTTAAATTTTTTACCAAAATCACCCTAGTTTGATCTTTTCTTAATTAAGTTCAAATAGTTGAGGTTAAAACAATTATTGCCAATTAATACAAACTCAAAAGCCTTGTTGATTATTGACTTAATTAAGCGGATTGGTCTAAGTGAGAGAGGGAGAGAGAGAGATAAGTACCACACAAGAGACACAAAGATTTATAGTGGTTCGGTCTTAAACCCAAGACCTACTCCACTCTTCTCAAGTTTTGTCTCCTTGAGGTTTCCACTAACTAAATATCCAATTTAGTACATACAAGGATGGCTCCGCGTCCTTCTCACTCGCCACACAATCTGAGCTTCACGGTTTACTCCGAGTCCAAGCTCTTCCAAGGAACTTACACGGCGTTCCTTCTGCCAAGATATTTGAGCTCCATGGCTTACTTCAAGTCCAAGCTCTCCAAGGAACTTACACGGCATTCCTTCCGCCAAGTTTACAACAAAGAAGAAGTAACAAGCTCTCTTGCCTCTTTGTAGGCTAATACAATGTAAAGCTCACAATACACTCTCAAAGATGATTACAAGTAATGCCTTTAAAACCAATCTCAAAAGAATTCCTCAAGATCAAAGCACAAGTGAGATGGAGAGAGATTTTACCCAAAAATAATGGCCAAATAATTTTCAAGGGTTTCTTAGAGTTGGAACATATTCATCGTAATTTGTTTGACCCATTAGATGGGTATATATAGGTTCCCAACTCAATATGACCGTTTCAGGGGCAAACTGGTCATTTTCGGGTCAAATAGTCAACTAGCTGTTGTAGCCACAACGGCTATATTTTTTTAGTTCTAGGTTGTTTTCTCGGAGCTCCGAGAAATTGTCACGGAGTTCCGAGAACAATTCTTGGAATTCTGAGACTGGTTTTCCAACAATCTGTTTTCAACTTGAAAAATTCATATCGCCTTCAGTTCTTGTTGGATTTCGACGTTCTTATACTCTACGGATATGAGAAAAATGAGAGCTATCTGCTAAAAATATTTTTACAAATATTTGAAAATATTTTAAATAAATTTTGATAGGGTTTAGTTGCTGGTCCAGGTTAGCATTTGGAACTCGGTTTTTGTTTAAATGTGATGGAATGCCATATGGGTCCCGACATGTTGGTATACCACCATGGCCATTCACTTATCCATTTAAGTCCTTCTTTAAGCTTATTGGTCTCTTTGAAAAATATACTTTCAAGGGTTTTAAGATGTGACTTGATCAAGAGAAAACACAAGAGAGAGAGGAATACATTCTACCATTTTGACCGCTCTCTTGAATGTCCTCTTAAGGTAGCCATTGCTTGATCTTCTCTTTGACTGCATGGCCTGCTTTGAGATCTTCAAGATTGAGCTCCTTTGCTTGACACCTTCCAAGGATGATGCCACCATTTGGTTCAAGCTCCTTTGCAAGTTGTTGATCCACAAGCTTTGGCTTTCATTGATCTTCCTTTGTTTATTCAATGCTTTGAGATGGTTGATGTTGAGCTTCTCCTTGGTTGACCCTCCAAGGCATTATTGATCCAAGTATGCTCCAGCTCCTTTGACATGTGTTTGGTTCATCTTCAAGCATAGGCCATCAATGGTGTGTGCCAGCATGGATTGACCTATGAATTACCTGTCTATAGCACAATACTCAAGGAAACATATCACTCCATAAAAGACTAATCAATTTGGGTTTGTTGATCATCAAAACAAGGTAAGAGGATGAGTCCTTGGGCTTACAAAGAAGTCAGCCCCTGTTTGTCTTAAAATATGCATATTTGATCTAAATTACGCACCCTTTTAAGGAGGTCAGATAGTTACTTAAAAGAAAAGAAAGTCTGTTTTTATACTATGCATGTCTCTGGTGGAATTTTCTTTGTTTTGAAACTCTACTATGATTTTCTATACAAGAAGTGCAATTCTGACACTTTGTTTCTTTTGTGTATGACTCCACTTATATGTAAGATTGTGATGGTTTTGGTGTTCCTTTGTCTGAAGAGATTATTTGTGCTAGCATGGTTATTTAACTTGGGAAATAATTTTTTGTTTAGGGTAGATAACTTGAATCATATAGACTTCAATAGTCGAAAACGGTCATACAAATAACTCATTTTTTTAATATCTCTGTACAATAAATGATCATTAAATAATTATACTATGCATGCGATGAATGTAAATAAATGTGTAATGGTAAGAATTTTAGCTGAATGTTATAGAATAGATAAGATGATAGTGTGGTTCAATTTTCAGCTTTAGTCATCTTTTCATTCTAGCATGTCTAATCCAGCTTAAAGTATCTTGATTCTGTATCACCATTGCCTAGTTCAGATGTTGTGCTGAATCTGCCATTCGCTTGAACTTCAGATTTGTCTTGTGAATCAAACAAGTTTTTGAGTCCCCATTTTCACTTTAGTTTACATTAAATTTGAGTCATCTGCATCACTAAGATCCAGTCCTTTCCAATATGGATTCCGGCGAGCCCTATTAACTTTGGTGACCATTTTCGTGTCTGATCATCTACTACTCCAGCCATTCAGTACTTCCATTGTCGCCCATTTGCTTCCAATTTCACTTTGTTTTGTAATTCCAGCAAGCAACGTCAATATTTTTCATTCCATCAGTCACACAAAGTTTTATTTTACTTATTTGAGTTTAGTTTTAATAAGTGCCTTGCATTGGTTTGCTTCTCTTTACTGTCCTTATGTGTGCAATAGTCTCTAATGATTTTACTTCATTTTTTTTATCCTTTGATGAAAAATAGAAAAAATAATTTCCCGTTCATATTATCTTCAGGCTGTTCAGGCCTTGTTTGTATTGGACTTTGAAATTCAGGTGTGAGTCCAAAATTGATTGTTGAATTCAAAAACTTTTGTTTGGGTGATTCAAGTAGTTGTTAAAAAGGGATAATACTTGTATCATTTTACATCAAACTTTTCATCCAAACTAAAATCCCTAGCTAGTTACTTTGACAGATGTATTCCTTTAGTATCCTGCACATTGAACCATTAATTCTTGCCATATACACAATTATCATATCTCATGTATCCTGGTGTGGAAGCTTTGTATTGATGAATATTAGGTTGAGGATCATTTGGTTGCAGGTGGCTTTAAACTCTAAATTTAGCCAGTGTCTATGTCTTCTTTTATACATTCCGCAGAAATACTAATACATGGCCTTCTTTCTTGAGCTTAATCTGTTTCTTTTTTAATCTCTTCATTTTGGTGCATTAGGTTGGCTGGTGGGGAGCCTCATTTTAAAAAAGAAAAGAAAAACAAAATGGAAATCTGTTTTGCTTGTATCCTATTAGGGTCAGGGTTTGTGACAAATTGTTTGATTATGATTGTGATGCTTGCTTAAAGCTACAATAGTTACCAAGGAACTTAAAATGTAAAAAAAAATGAGTGAAGGTTTAGCTGTAAATTTTCTTTTACATACTCAAATGTAACTTGTTATCTAAATCAGTATATATCGGTAGTATTCATGTCTGGCATATTGGGGATATGTTTTGAGGACAAAATTGATATTTGGGCATTCAAGCTAATCCTAATTTGAGTCAGTGAAATTGTAGGTCAGGTTCGTTGCTTTGTTCTATCCTATTGATCCCTACTCATTTGTATGGTCCACAAGGTCTGTAAGGTTTTGTGCTTTCAATCATTCCTTTATATCTTTCAAATATTCTAGTGTGGTTTGTTGGACTGTTATTTTGGATCCTAAGTTTTTTTTTATGGACAATGCTAATTTTATGTCTAAGCTTGACTTCCACTTTGGCTTTGTTTTTTTCACTAAAATTTAGTAAGGGAATTACGACCGAGACATGACCCAAGTTTGTCCTTTAGGATCATCAAATGACGGAAGTCTTTTGTATTAGTAATTGAATATTATGTAGTTTATTCATTAAGCATAAGGTGTTATCTTATTTGATTATTTGTTCTTTCATTAATTACTGCTCATTTAGGCAATATTTTATTTTTTTAACTGAACCAAATGCTTATATCGGTAGTTTTCATATTGATGAAAGGAATACCTTAAACCTGATTATATATTAATTAGAAAGTTTAGAATATGTTTTGTTATGTCTTGCACATAGAAGGTACACAACCTCGCATTATGTCACTTGAAATGTTTTCTTCCGTCTAATATTCCAGTTACTACAAATTAGATAACCTCAATTGCTCTTACTACGGTAGATCCTTTCTTCATTGCAACGGCGATGAAGGAGTCATCCTAAGCCCATCTTTTAGGGGACATGCCTAGCCCTAATAATATTTTCCTCTTATTTAAGAGATTATTCTAGTCTTTCAGATATGTATCTTAGACATTATGTCTTATCTATCATAGTTAGGGCTATGATGGCGTTAGCCGGAGCATCCCCTTTTAAGAGACAAGCTTTGTTTCGTTTAGAGAGTTTTCCCTCTTGGGAGGTTTGTTTAGTCTCACTATTAGAACTCCTCTATTTAGTAGAAGAGCAACTTGGTCTATTAGTGGCCTTGTCCCCTATTTATCATTTTAAGGGCAATGATAAGGATACTTGGAGCCCACTTCTGTGTATAGGAGACTTGCTCAGTCTCACTAGCACCCTTGTTTATCTCCTCTTCTTTTAGGAAGCAGTCTTTGACCTATTTGCTCCCATACTTTGATAGCGTTATTAGAGAGTCTTTGACTTAGTTGCCCCCGTTTTGATAGCGTTACTAGAGAGTCTTTGACTTATTTGCTCCCCTCTTTAGAGTTGGTTGCTTAGAAGTCTATCTTATAGATTTTTAGTTTGCCTTTTATAGTGTTGTTGTCACTCCTCTTTGTTAGAGACTAGATTAGTCTTATTAGACCTTTCCTTACCTGGGATCTTAGATCATTTTCACATTCCTTGGGACACTAGTTTACTTATTTTAGGGTTTCTCCTCTAGCCCTAAGGTTTTACCCCAGAGTGTTGCTTTGTGTGTTCCCTTTGGCCTCTGACCAAAATGGTGAAAACATTTTAAAAATCTAAAAACACTTGAACATTTTAAAACTCAAAACTCAAAAACATCAGAGATTCAAAAAATCAAAAACATTGAAACATTTGAAAAGTCAAAAATATTTTAGGAGCGTATTAGGAAAGTTTGTTTCTGAACTACGTTGACTTGATCCTCTTCCATGAGGTACGTAGGCAGCTTGGGATCTTTATCCCAAGCCCAGTCAAATTTCCAAAAAGAAATCATTTAAACCTTTCAGAAACAAAAAAATCTTTCTTATTAAACTTTTCAATAAATTATTTAAAAAAAATCTTCCTCTAGAGTTAAGAGTTTGTCATAGATGTGTTGAGTGTTTTGTACGTGTTTGTTTTAGAGTTAGGAGTTTGTCCTAGAGTTAGGAACCCCTGTGCGGTCAGTTTTGACTATGCAGTTTTGCGCAGTCGGCTGATGGCTAGATTTAGGATGCACTTAGTGAGCCTAGTTGCACATAGGATGTATGGCCCACCTGCTTTAGTTTAGGGTTTCAAATTTGCATTTAGTTAGAGCATATAGGGAGTCCTAAAATTCACAATCAACTTCAACTTAAACAATCGCATTCAAGAAGCTTTAAAAACCAGTCTGACCCTGTAGGTCGAGTCTAGTTTAGTGGTCTAGGTACAAATAGGCACTGTAGCTTAGAATAGGCCACAGAACTCCGTAAGCCTTGATTCCAAAAAGGGGCTTGGATATATAGGCAGCTTGGATGGCTGGTCATCCAAGTCCAGGTGAATATTGTTGCACATTTTTTTATTTTAGAGTTTTTAGGAGTTCGTGGTCTGTTGATTGTCATTATTTCTTACATAGGGACATGTTAGTGTGTTTTCTTCTGTTATTTTAGGTGTTTATCACTTAGCATGATTTTTCTGGTTTATTTACATGTTTAGTTGTAGTTCTTTACTGCTTTTTCTTATTGTTATCTCATATGTTTAGCTATAGTTCTTAACTGCTTTCCTTATTACTATCTCTGATGTTTAGTTGTAATTCTTTATAGTTTACTCATTTATTATTTTCTGATCACATGCTTAGTTATTACTCTTTATTGCTTCTTCACATGTTTAGTTATAATTCTTTATTGCTTATTCGTTATTACTTTCTGATCACATGCTTAGCTGTAGTTCTTTTACTACTTTCCTGCTTATTGTAGCCTATCATATCTGCTCATTATCATTGTCAATTATTTGCTTAGCTATAGATGTGCATGCGTATGTTTACCGCTTTACTAGATGTGATGAGTTAAGATTAGATGGGATGGTTGGAGATAGGTAGCAGGGTTATCTAGTATTGGATAAACTCTAATCTTCTCTGCCTCTTTTAGAGACGATGGATTCTAGTGTTCATTCTAATGACAGAAAATACTGGTTCCAACTCTCTTTAGGCATGGATGTTAAATGTGATTTGTGGAGATAGATAGCAGGGTTATTTGATATTGGATAAACTCTAGTCTTCTCTGCCTCTTTTAGAGACGGCGGATTCTAGTGTTTAATCTAATGTCGGGTGACACTTATATCAATTCTCTTTCGGATTTGGATGTTTTATTTTTCTTCTGCCCATCCCCGGGTCATGCTTGTTTAGGTAGACATTTTCTTGGGGATGCTTGTTCCCATTTCACATGATTTTTGCCCAAAATTCTTTGAAAATAATAAATAAATGGCATAAGAGACCAAGTGCGCTGGGGTGAGTATGGTGCCTAACACCTTCCCAACTCGTAATCAGGCACGGACCCGATTGTTTCTGGTTATCCATTGCAAACATAGTATATTTTTGGTTCCATGGCCTATCCATGGATGGCGACTCTTTATTATTTTTAGGTACGTCTTGGTTTCGAGCCTTGGCTCTGGATCAAGAGGTATCTCATTTATCGCCATAGGGCGTTTTATTTCGAAAGTTCCTCGGTACAGCTCTCCTTCATGTGCAGATCAAAAGGACTGACGGGGACTCGTTCCTCATCGCTTCTCGGATTGGGGTCCACATCTGTACCCTGTAAACGAAACAATTCCTTCCAAAATGCACTAGTAAAAATTGGATCTCGATCACAAACAATGGTCTTAGGCATTCCATATAGCTTGAATATATTTCCAAAAAACACTTGTGCAATTGAAGGTGCTGAATATAGATGAGAGATGGGAATGAAATACTCACACTCACACTCTGAAAGGCGATCTACCACCACAAAGATAGTAGATTTACCTTGAGAAAGCAGAAGTCCCTCTATAAAATCCATGGATAGATACCGTCCATATCTACGTCGAAATAGAAAGTGGTTGGAGAAGACCCGCTGGAGATGTATTCTCCCTTTTCTGTCATTGGCAGGTATCGTATTGCCAAATGTGATTTTTGATGTCTTCCTTCATCCCCTTCCAGTAAAAAACAGCATTTACCCGTTGAAGAGTTTCGTGGAACCCTTCATGTGTGCTTGAACGCATTTCTTCCAAAATTATAGGGACCAAAGGAGACTCTGAAAGCAAGAAGATTTTGTTTTTGTAAAACATAACTCTTTCTTTGTACTGCCATGGGCCCACAACTTCTCATTGTAAGACACGATCTCTAATGCCTTGCATTTCTAAATTGCCCTCAACCTCTTCTCGGGTGGTGTCCAACCAGCGTGGGATTGGCCTCAATATTGCAAGAATTTCTCCGTTTTCTTCTCTCCTAGATAGAGCATCGACAACAAGGTTTTCTTTCCCCGATTTATACTCCATGGTAAAATCAAAACCCATGAGTTTCATGAGCCATCTTTGCTGCGCAGGACTATTAATCTTATGTTCTCATAAAAATTGAGACTTCTTTGATTTGTTCGTACAAGAAATTTCCACCCAAGCAGATAGTGTCTCCATTTTTTAACTGCAATTACCAAAGCCAGCATCTCTTTTTCGTAGTTAGAAAAAAACAAATTCTTACCCTGTAATGCATGATTGAAAAAAGCAATGGCCACTTCTCTTGCATCAGTACTCCACCGATTCCTGAACCTGAAGCATCGCATTCAATAATGAAGCTTTTTTGGAAATCTGGTAGTGCAAGAACTGGAGCTTGAGTCAGCGCCACTTTTAATTTCTCAAAAGCAGCTTCCGAACACGATTACCATATGAAGCATCCCTTCTCTAACATATTAGTTAATGGAGACGTGATTTTACCGTAATTCTGTATGAATTTCCTGTAATATTCCGTTTGCCCCAAAAACTGCCGCAGAGCCTTCAGTGTAGAGGGTTTTGGCCATTCCAACATTGCCGAAATTTTTTCCGGATCCACTGCTACCCCTTCTTGACTGATAACATGGCCCAAGTATTTCACCTCTCGCTGTCCAAAACTGCATTTTTCCTTCTTCACAAACAGTTGGTGAGACCGCAAAACATCCAGTGCAATATTAATGTGCTCCAAATGTTGTTCCCAAGTTTTGCTATAAATCAAAATGTCATCGAAAAATACTAACATGAACTTATGAAGGTAATTTTTGAACACTGAATTCATCAATGATTGGAATGTGGATGGGGCCTTTGTCAAGCCGAAAGGCATTATGAGGAACTCGTAATGACCTTGATGAGTGCAGAATGCTGTCTTCTCCACATCATTAGGATGTATCTGAATTTGGTGGTATCCCGACCTTTAGTCCAGCTTGGTGAAGTAAGCTACGCCATGTATTTCATCTAATAGCTCTTCAATGATTGGTATTGGGAATTTATCCTTCACTGTCTGATTGAGTGCTCGGTATTCGACGCACATTCTCCACTAACCGTCATGTTTCTTTACTAGTAGCACTGGGGAATACCCCTGCCTTCAGTAATTCCGATACCAATTTTTCGATTTCATTTTTTTGGTAGTGTGGATAGCGATAAGGATGAGTAAAAACAGGCCCACTTCCCTGCTTCAATGGAATTCGATGATCTTGAGTTCGCGGAGGGGGCAGCCCCGTGGGTTCCTGAAAAGCATCTTCATACTTCTGCAGACTTTTGTTCAATGAGTTCAGTGTTGCATCTTGAGAAAATCAAGGAAGGAAATTACCAGTTGAAGATCTCATGGTCATTGACTTGAGTTGCAGTAGGAATCCTTCTCCCTTTTTTCTGATTTCTTTGTTGAATTTTGGTGCATCCGCAATCTTATTTTTTGGAACCTTCATCCCACGTAACTCCACATCTTTGCCATTCACAGAAAAAATCATACATAGCTTGGAAAAGTCCCATATGATTGGGCCCAACGGGCTTAGCTATTGAGCACCTAATACGGTATCGTGGCCTTCCAAGGGCAAGAGAATCCAGCGTGAGAGGGACTTGCTACACTGTCATACAAACCCCTTTGCAGCGACCAGAACTTATTAATTTCTCACCATTAGCAACAGCCACCTGAAATGAACCTTTACAGTTAGGAGTAAGACCCATTTTCTTGGCAATTCTATTACTCAAAAAATTGTGCGTACTACCCGAGTCAATTAAGAACGTTACTTGCTGCTTACCCATTTTCCTTGCACCCGCATAGCTTGAGAAGATCGACTGCCAGAGATAGCGTGGATAGAAATCCTGGGTACTTCGTCTCCATTAACTTCTTCTATATTAGCCTCTTCAATCGTCTCAGTTTCGTCCTCCTCGTCGGGCCAACTACCTTCAATAAGGAAAAGCTTCTTGCAGCGACGCCCAGGGCTGAACTTCTCATTACAATTGAAGCACAACCTTTTTGCTCGTCGTTCACTTAGTTCGGCCTGGGTGAGTCTCTTAATGGGTATTGACGAATTGTTGGTAGAATTGCGGTTGATGAAGGGCCTTCTAGAATCACTCGAAGGAGGCACTTTCCTGGAAGATTGATTTTGTGCTTCATGCAGACGAGCGAGGCCAATGGCTACGGAGAGAGTAGCAGGTTTTTTGGCTTGTACATCCACCTTAATTCCCTCCTTGAGACCGCTAACAAAGCACCCCACCTGCTGCTTCGGTGTCAATCTTCCAGCACGAATTAGCAGCCGTTCAAAGTAGGTTTGGTAATCCTTTACCAAACTGGTTTACTGCAACGTAGTTAAGTCACCAAAGAAGTCATGGAATTGGGTTGGACCATAACGCGTAAGAAGACCATCCTTGAATGTTTCCCATGACACAATCTCCTGCTCTTCTTTCGTTAGCTGGAACCATAGCTCAGCATTACTTTCCAAATTGAAATAGGCGAGGGGTACCTGTTCTTCTTCAGATGTTTGATGGAAATCGAAGAACTAATTAGCTCTGCAAATCCAACTGGTGGGGGTAATCAGAACCATTGAATTTCATGAAGTCTAGCTTCACCATCTTTGGCAAGTACACTCTAGCGGATCCAACCGTATTGGTCTGCATTGGCCCACAAATAGTTCTCCCACCCATCTTGCGTTAATAGTTGTTGGAGGACTCAGCATGATCACGGCTGACAGTAACGTTGTCGAGTCGAGTGTTAATAACAGCGAGCATGTCTTCCATTGAAGCCATCATCTCCTCGAATTTCTGCCGTTGTTCATCCCTTAAACTCCCCACATCAGACTTCAAATTACCCATTTCGGACTCAAGTTGCTCATAACGTTGGTTAGCCATGCCTTACTCTGATACCAATTTGTTATGTGTACTAAGGGAAGACCGGGTAACTCGATGAGGTGGTTCCAGATTGCCCAAAATACTCTCACTGAATAAATAACCCAGCTCACGTTTCTTCCCCTTGTTCTGATCCTTACATATTTTGAACAGGGAATCAAACAAGAAAAATAGAGAATAGAGAGAATAGAGAAAGAAAGGAAGAGAGAGAGAAAGACAGAATTAGTTTCTTCGAGGGAAACTGACCTCCAAATGCATAAAGCATAAATCCGATATATTCCATGATATTTTTTTTTGATGACGTAGGATGTCCCCACCCCCTTCACTCGTCAACAGGGAGGAAACCCATGACTTTATGCCGAAGAGCCAACGCCTAGGTGGGAACAAACATAGAAGACTCCATTAAATACCCACTGCAATGAAAAACAATCGACTCCTAAAGACTGTCCACTACTATCACCATTATCCTATATATTAGTAATTGAACGGTTACAAAGACTACTTCAACCCATGACCCACTACACATGATGACTACTAACCCTCAACAACTTACTGAGTCCCTAAAACCTCGCCAACCACAAGCAACGTGGCCCTATTATTAGAAACAGAAAACTCCTACAATTAAGAACATAACATTTTCCCTCTCTCACCCAATCACAAAGACTCCACAAAAGCTCTATGGCCCAACTAATGGACGGTTTAGATCATCCTATATTGTGGGCCGTACCGTACGTTTTTGAAAAATATAAATTTGTACGGCCACCAATCATATTATTTTTTATATATTGAACTTAATTAGGGTCATCCTTGCTCATACGAACGTAACTAGGTCTACTTTCCCACGAAACTGTCCAAAAGGGCAAAAGTGTCATGGCGATTTTCCCAGAGAGTGAGAGAGAATATTTTTTCGTAGCAGAGAGAGAGATTTTGTAACCAGCTATTTTAAGGAAAAACTAACAGTTTACATTGGAGAGGCGTTAATGGAGTGAATATCGACTCCAAGGGAGTGATTTTATCAGCGCCCAGAATAATAATAAGTATGGCCATTTATTCTAGAATCGACAATAGCCGTTGCTCTTGGTCAATCAGATCGCCTATTGATTATACAAATTGTCATCTAATAAAAAACGTCTTGAAATATCTGGTCATCAATCTGATAGTACGGAAGGGGTCCGATCACGGATTTGTGCTTTTTGGACCTCAATAATAAAAAAATTCCGATCCATCATGATCAAACATCCGGCCCTCAATCAGTTAAAGATGCACTTGTATCAGTTGTGTCTTCAAGTGAGCCCCACTCCATATTAAATTTCTAATTACATAATATAAGTATCCCTTTATTTCATCGCTGCGCCCTGCCGGGCTGGGTAGAGGAGAGAGAAAGAGAGAGGTTGCATTTCTACTTCTGAACTATTGTTTTTCTCCACCCAAAGTCCTAAGTCGCAGAAACATGCCACAAGTTGTTCCAAAGTTAAAGGCAAAGGTTTCAAAATTGCAGGTGGGACCATCGGTTCAACGATCCAAATTATCCATTTGTTGACCCCCAACTCCCGGATAAGTAACTGATTAATTTTTTTTGATATGTGCATATAATTATGGTGATTATGGGTAGTTATAATCTAGTTATACTCTAGTTGTGGGAGTATGTTTTAGAGTTATGGGTGTTAGTTATGGTTTATGTGTTTAGGGTAGTGGGTAGTGGGTGTTGGTTGTTGATGGAGTATGTTGTAAGTGGGAAAATGGATGGGTGATGTGTTACTACTTTGTGTTTATATATAAGTAGTTGTATTATAATGAAATGAGAAGAGAAGATTTTTACAACAGCAAAGGAGATTTTGTTTTGGAGAGTCATGGCTCCTCTCAATTTGAGCCATTAGGAGGTCCGGTTGCCTCGAATCAACCTCTCTCTCCCTCTCTTTCTTTATTTTCTTTTTGTTTATTTGTGTTACGACTAATTAGGCACGTAACAAGTGGTATCAGAGCCGTTGATCTAGCGTGATGGCTGTGTCTTTGGAGTTCTGAGAATCCATACGTGAAGATTTGCAGGAGATTAAAGCATTGGCTTTGAAAATGATGGAAGAACACCGACGATTTGCTGAAGGCTTCAACAAAATCAAAATGGAGATCAAGGAAATGCACAAAGAAGATAAACAGTTGAAACTTGAGGAAGCTGATGTTCGTGTAGAGAAAATTGCCAGAATTGATTCCTAAAAGATGAAAAATCATATTTCTTTTCAAGTTTGATCACGACGGATTTTGAAAGTGGAGGTCCAAAGATCGCTACCGTTATTTTTTGAAGATGGAAGTACAATTTTAATTATGTTGCACAACAAAATGATTTCCATCAAGAGTTGGGATCCCGGTGGATTAAAGTGTTTTGTTCAATAATTCGACCTTGAGCGCAAGGTCGTTTCTAAGGGGGAAGGAATGTTATGTGCATATAATTATGGTGATTATGGGTAGTTATAATCTAGTTATTATCTAGCTGTGGGAGTATGTTTTAGAGTTATGGGTGTTAGTTATGGTTTATGCGTTTAGGGTAGTCGGTAGTGGGTGTTGGTTGTTGGAGTATGTTGCAAGTGGGAAAATGGATGGGTGATGTGTTACTACTTTGTGTTTGTATTTATATTTAAGTAGTTGTATTATAATGAAATGAGAAGAGAAGATTTTTACAACAGCAAATGAGACTTTGTTTTGGAGAGTCATGGCTCCTCTCAATTTTGAGCCATTACGAGGTCCGGCTGCCTCGAATCAACCTCTCTCCCTCTTTTTTTCTATTTTCCTTTTGTTTATTTGTGTTATGGCCAATTAGGCACGTAACATTTTTCCCATGCTCTTAGTGGTTTGAAAACAAGGAAGCGGTTGTTTTCATAATTCAAAATGTTAGAATTGAGTTGGCCCATTCCATCGCGCAGGAGATGACTAGTTGAAACACCGAATCATTTGTTTTTTTTGTATCCAATGTTCTTTATTTGAAAATATAAATTCGTGTACATCATATATATAGCTCGCTTATTTATAGTGTTATAGTTCCTGCAACCTATCAATGGGCAATCAAAAAAGTTAAACGTCCAGAGAGAAGTGTTAATATCATGATATGAACGTCCAGAGAGAAGTGTTAATATCATGATATTGTCATCGCCCTGCATTATAACATTAGATAATCCATGTGCAATGCGACATTGCTTGCTTTTATCCTGACAATCAGATTATCATCCATATTACCTCGCAGCATGTAAGAAACTCAGAAGTTGATTGCCATTTTATTCGAGATCAAGTGACTTTCGAGATCATTGTAATACAATGGTTCGTTCTACTTCTCAATTGGATGATTTATTTATGAAAGTGTGTCCAAGCAACTTCTGATGATGGCTTAGGTAAGATGGCCTACGAACCAACTTCATGGGAGTGTAGAATATTCAATAGGGTCAGTGGTGTGGGAAAGTGATATATTCCCACCCCCCCCCCCCTTTTTTAAAGGGAAATGATTTCACCACTCCAATGTTTTGATAAACATGTGCTCCAATGTTTGTCGTGTGGTATTTAAAGGGATGTCAGAGGAATATTATGGTTCTCAAAAAGCTCTTAAAGCCCTTTAAATACTACACGACAAACATGGGATCGCATGTTTATCAAAACATTGGAGTGCTGAAATCATCTCCCCACATATATATATAGCAGAAGAGAAAAAGGAGAGAATTATTTGAATTTCTCCCAAAATTCTAGGAGAATTACACATCACTTTTTTTGACTTTTTTAACGAAGGCACCCAATCAACCCACATATTTTCAATCCTACCCTTCCTTTAAGCTTTTTAACAAAGGCACCCATTAAAGCCACATAATTTCAATTCTTTCATAAAACAAGTGGACAAAGTCATGGTGGCATTTTTGTTTTTGCAAACATTACGGTTTGGGTGCATATGTTACATAATACTACGGATTTTTGTTAACAGATTATATAATACTACGGATTCAGGACACCTTTCAAAATATTGACGAATTCTGAGCACCTTAAGAGGAACAACATATGATGGAAACCTCTATAGATTGGAGGGCTAGGATCAGCCTATGGAAATGATTTTACGGGCACAACCTATGTCTGTTGTGTTCCATCACATGGACGGTTTGGATCAACCTATGATGTGGTCTGTACAGTTTTTTGTCGGTTTTTTACTAGTATATACTATATAGCAGAAGAGAAAAGGAGAGAATTATTTGAATTTCTCCCAAAAGAGAAAATGAGAGAATTATTTGAATTTCTCCCAAAATTCTGTGAGAATTACACATCACTTTTTTTTACTTTTCTTTTATCAAAGGCACCCATTCAACCCACATATTTTCAATCATACCCCCTCCTTTATACTTTTTAACAAAGGCACCCATTAAAGCCACATAATTTCAATCCTACCCCCCTCCTTTATGCTTTTCTAATTATGGAAACCTCTATAGATTGGAGGGCTAGGATCAGCCTATGGAAATGATTTTATGGGCACAGCCTATTGATGTTGTATTCCATCACATGGACGGTTTGGATCAACCTATGATGTGGCCCGTACAGTTCTTTGTCGGCCCGTGCATCGCACAGGGTTTTTTTTACTAGTATATTATATAGTAGAAAAGAAAATGAGAGAATTATCTGAATTTCTCCCAAAATTCTATGAGAATTACACATCACTTTCTTGACTGTTTTTAACAAAGGCACCCATTCAACCGACATATTTTCAATCCTACCCCATCCTTTCTGCTTTTTAACAAAGGCACCCATTAAAGCCACATAATTTCAATCCTACCCCCCTCCTTTATGCTTTTTTAATTATGGAAACCTCTATAGATTGGAGGGCTAGGATCAGCCAATGGAAATGATTTTACGGGCACAACCTATTGATGTTGTGTTCCATCACATGGAAGGTTTGGATCAACCAATGATGTGGTCCGTACAGTTCTTTGTCAACCCGTGCATCGCACGTGGTTTTTTACTAGTTATTATTATATACTATATAGAAGAAGAAAAAATGAGAGAATTATTTGAATTTCTGCCAAAATTCTAATAGAACACATCACTTTTTTGACTTTTTTTTAACAAAGGCACCCTTTCAACCCACATATTTTCAATCCTACCACCTCCTTTATGCTTTTTAACAAATGAACCGATTAAAGCCACATAATTTCAATCCTACCCCCCTCCTTTATGCTTTTGTAATAAAAAAGGTGGACAAAGTCAACATAGTGACGTTTTTTCTTTGCCAAATTACGGATTGGGTACATATGTTACATAATACTACGGACCTTTTGAACATATTACATAATACTACGGATTCAGGACGCCTTTCAAAATATTGACGAACCCGATTATTTTTTATTACAGAATGTGTTTGTTTAATACAGAATACTACGGATTTCGGCCACCTTTCAAAATATTCTGTGTCCCACTCGAATGCATGGGTTTGGCTATAGATGGTGCGTGAGACCCACCTGTCAAAGCATGAGTGTGAAATACTCCACTGCATCAAATGGTAAAGTGATTAACCATTTATATTTTTCTCGCCCCGTGCATCGCACAAGTGTTTTTACCTGTGTGTGTGTGTGTGTGTGTGTGTGTGTGTGTGTGTGTGTGTGTGTATATTAGGAAAAGGTTTCTGAGCTAGAGCTTAGAAACCACTACTCCCATAGTTGTTTGACTCATCCTATCCATTTAGTTTATAGCTTATAGTTAGGGTTATGGTTAGGGTTATGAGTTGTGGTTATGCTTGTGATTTGTGGAGGTTTAGAATGGGTGGCTACAAAGTAAGCTGCTATAGATCGAATGGTTAGGATTATGGTATGGAGGTGGTTTCTTAGGAACACACTATCTATGTGAGGTCATATAGAATGGATGTAGTTGATGAGTCAAACAACATGTAGATGGTGTATTTATAGAGCTCTAGCTCAGCCTGCGCTAGAGCTCAAAAACCTCGCTCTCTCTCTCTCTCTCTCTCTCTCTCTCTCTCTCTCTCTCTCTCTATATATATATATATATATATATATATATATATATATATAGGGAAAAGTGAGCATACTCGGTCGAGTAGATAAGCTTATCTACTCAGTCGGCTAAAAACTGTGGGGGTCCAGATTTTTTGGGTGATCCAAACCATTCACTTGAAAGGCCTGTACCTAGATAGGATCTCCACAAAAAATCAGCCCAACAGGATCATCCTAACCCATCCAACAGTGGAGAGAAAATGGGCAGATTTGTGGTGTCTGTCAATTTTTTCCCTCCACATTTGGATCAGTTAGGATGATCCTCTGGATCTGGATTTTTGTGGACACCCTATGTAGGTACGGGCCTTTCAAATGAATGGCTTCGATCACCCAAAAAATGTGGGCCCCCACTGTTTTTAGCCGACCTAGTAGATAAGCATCTACTCGACCGAGTACGCTCACTTTTTGATTGAGTACGGTAACTTTTCCGATATATATATATATATATATATATATATATATATATATATATATATATATTGAGAAAAGGGTTTCAGCGCTCGAGTGCAGAAACATGGGTGGGCCACATTGGAGGGGGGATCCAAAGCATTCATTTGATGTGCCTTTTCATGGATAGGGTGTCCACCAAAAATCTGCTCCATTGGATCACCAACCCGTGTCCATTTGTGGGGTAAAAAATGGGCAGATTTGTGGACAAACAGTATCTGTCCATTCTCTCCCCCACAAATGGACACCCTAAGATGGTCCAATGTAGATGATTTTTGGTACACCCCCCATCCATGATGGGGCCTGTCAAATGAATGCTTGGGATCACCCCCCAATGTGGCCCCACCCATGTTTCCAGCACCCGAGCACAGATAAGCTATCTGCACTCGAGTGCAGGAACCCTTCTCTCTCTCTCTCTCTCTCTCTCTCTCTCTCTCTCTCTCTCTCTCTCTATATATATATATATATATATATATATATATATATATATATATATATATGAGAAAAGTGTTGGTACGCTTGAGTAAATATGATGCTTCCAATTGGCCTGATCAAGTGGGCCCATTGTCGACTTTAACAAAACAAAAAGTAGGGTTTTCGATTTTCTATTCGACTTTAACGAGGCTTTCGAGTCCTATTCTAAATGCTTAGATGAAGAAAAAAAGAGAAGTCGTCGAGAGAACTGTAGACACCCCATTTTGACCAAACCCCAAATAAGTGTTGATTTAAAAAAATTCTTCTATTGACATTTATCTGTACATTTTAACTTGTTAAAGTTTATCTCGTGTATTTTATTTTCTGTTTATTTCATGTTTTTATGAGAAGATTTGCATTCTGTTTAGTTTAAATTCATCTCTA
Source organism: Tasmannia lanceolata (assembly GCF_043159265.1). Lineage (NCBI taxonomy): Eukaryota > Viridiplantae > Streptophyta > Magnoliopsida > Canellales > Winteraceae > Tasmannia > Tasmannia lanceolata. The sequence continues at coordinate 43,593,430 of NW_027518714.1, read as the reverse complement.
TACTGTTTTTGTTAATATTAAATTAATAGGTTAGAGATTCGAATATATTTTAAGCTTGAGAATTATTTCTTAGTTCTGAAGTGTTTTGAGTGTTAGAGGTTGTAATTCTACTTGCTATGTGCTGGTAGAAGTCGAATATCACTAAATTTTAGAGTATTACATAGATTTTCTTTCAGTTTTCAACAAAAGGGGTTGAAAAGGTCAATATATATATATGAGAAAAGGGTTCCTGAGGTTAACCTCATATAGCTTAAATGAGGTGGCGCTCACAAAATATAAGGGGCCCACATTGTTAGGATGATCCAAAGCATTCATTTAAAAGGCCCCATCATAGATAGGGTGTGTACAAAAAATCAGCTCCATTGGATCATCCTAACCCATCCAAAAGTGGAGGGCAAAATGGATAGACACTTTTTGCCCATAAATCTGCCCATTTTTGCCTCCACTTTTGACGGAGTTAGGATGATCCAATGGAGCTGATTTTTAGTACACACCCTATCTATGATGGGGCCTTGCAAATGAATGGTTTGGATCATCCAAACAAAGTGGGCGCATTATGTTTTGTGAGCGCCACCTCATATAAGCTTATATGAGGTTAACCTCAGGAACTCTATTCTCTCTCTCTCTCTCTCTCTCTCTCTCTCTCTCTATATATATATATATATATATATATATATATATATATAACTGGTTATTTTAGCTCCAAAAGCCTTAATTTTAGCTTTGCCTAGAGATTAAGCTACCTGATCGTTCAAAATTGTTGTATATATGTTTTTTTTTAGTAAGTGAATTTTAGGCTATAAGAACAAGGCTTAGGTTTCTTTTTTTGTATGTTTGTATGTATGTGAAATGGCCATATACGTGTTTTACTCATCAGAATTGAAGTTCGTGGAAGCATTTTAGGCATCAGCACATTTTACCTTGTTTCTAGTATTGTCGCAATTTTATAGTCAAAAAGTGTTATTCTAAATTCAAGTAAAATATGTGGCTATAAGCGATGTTCTCCTTTGTTCTATTAAGAGGATAGATTCTAAAGAGTGATGTGTGTATATGTGTCTGTGAACGTGTGTGTGTGTTTATGTGTAGGTGCATATATGTGTATGTGAATTTTGGGTGTGTCTATGTGCAAGTACATATATGTGTAAGTGTGTGTATGTATGTCTAGGTGTATGTGTTCATCAGGTTTTATTTGATCCATTTGTTTGAAAATCAGATGTTAGGTTAAGCTGCTTATTGCCTGATTGATTTGCTTATTCTTTGCTTGTTTTTATTTCTATGTGTCACATTTGGATAAGCTTGTATGACGGTTAGAACATGATTAAGAAATCTGTATGTTTCTGATTCAAAAAGTCAGTGTTTGAACTGAAAGCATTGGATTTAATAAATAAAAAATATAAATGTAGGGAAATATGACCCTCTTGTTAATCATTTTGAAGAGCTTGGATAAATATCTTTATCATAGTAAACGTAGTTCATACAATGGAGTTTTGGTAGTTAATTTTGTTTTAGTTTTAAAGAAAATTGAATAGTTGTAAAATCTAGCCCTGCTTGTGATCACTGATGATAGCTCATTAAGCTTTCATATTGATTCCCAATTTAGGCATGTACTTTGACCATTGTTGTGCCTCATTGTTTTCCATCTTCAGTTTTTCAAATGTATTATGATAAAGAGTTTTCATTAAAACACATGTGCTCTGCCTTTTCTTTATACCCCTCTGTATTTTTTTTATCCTACTTTGTCATGTTGAATCAAATCAGCAACCACTTTTAATGAACTCTTTGCATCAATTTTTGCTAAGAAAATGAATGATTTGAATTTCTTTATCCACTGATTATGGTGTTTTCCTGGACCGTATTTTTGAGAATGAATGTCAGTATCTTTATACTCTATAACTTTTGTAATCCCAATTTGTTGATAAAATTGTTGAGAGTGTGCATTAAAAGGGAAAAACACAAGTATGTTGTTTTCATGATGGAAATTTCGCTTCACTATATAGTTTTATAATTAATTCTTGAAAGCCATTTTCTACATATATATAATGCTATTTGTATATTTAATTCAATATAGTGTAATGAAATTATCAGTTGTCGACCAGTTAAATTGCCATCACAAGATCATTTTCTCACACAGAACTTTGGTGGTAAAAAATTTCTTGCTTTCCTCACTTGCTAGCAGGTTCTCTTACACTAATAATTCATGGCTCCAGTCTTTGGAATGCTTTTGAAAATAATGTTCATGTAGTGAACCTTAGAGTTCTTTGTGAAATAGAATTGAGGTAGTTTTATAAATTACATATAACCCATCAGTTGAAACAAACCTTCTCATAAAACTGAAAGCCTGTGACACTAGGCAACCTAGGTTAGTTGTAATTCACTTCTTCTTTAGTTGTTTTCTCTATTGTGTTGGGATGCCTGTCATCAGTTGCAGATTCACCTCTTCTTTAGTTATATTCTCTACTGCGTTTAGATTTTAATGTGCAACGAAGATGTAAGCCCAAGGGTTCCCTTGGGTTAATCATTCACCTTACCTTCTTGTTTTGATGCTAACAAACTAAATTGATTAGCTTTTATAGACTAATGTGTTGCCTTGAGGTGTTGTATCATATACAGGAATTTCATGTCTTAATCTCCATTACACAACTCAACTCAACACAGCTTGTGGATCAAGAAAGCAAGGAAGAAAGAGCTTGCACCTACATTGGAGTCATCATCATTTGGAGATGATCAAGTCAAGGAGCTCAACATGAAGATCCCACAAGTTCCCCAGCAAGTGTCAAGAAGAAGCTTGGAGTTGAATATGCCATGGTGACACCTCATGTACCTCAACATGCATTGAAGATTGGAGGACCAGTCACTAGAGCCAAGACAAAGTTCAAGTTGTTCACTCAAGCATAAGAAGTCCAAAGAAGTGCAAAGGAGCCAAGACATTTCAAGAAGATTCAATGTTCTTATTTTTAGAATGTATTTGGAGTCCTCTTGATTTTATGTTTAAATGCACTTTCAATAGGTTTTCAAATGGTTTTCACACTTAACTTTTTATATCTTTGAAAATCATTTCACACACCCAAATATGTGTTTGAAAACCTAGGACTTAAGCCCAAAGACCAAAGCCCAAAGCCCCTTGATTTTAAAGTTAAAAATATAATTTTACTCAAGGCCGGTCGACCGGGCTATGCCGGACGACCGCGGGATGCTACCTATAAGTTTTGCACATCTCAAAATTTATCGGGCTGGTCGATCGGGTAAGCCGGGCGACCGCGGATATGTTTCCTGGAAATCCAGAAAACATCCAGGTTGGGCATAGGTCCGGTCGACCACGATAGTATTTTTTAGCCGAATTTTTATTCAAACAGATTGCTCTCACCGGGCGATCGCCATAGGGTCGGTCGACCGCGCCAGTATGAAACTTGAAATTCAAATTGAGAGCCCGATAAGGGCGGGCGACCGCCGTGCCTCGGTCGACCGCCGCGCCTCGGTCGACCGCCGCGACATGGAAATAGAGCCGTTGGGGCTTGCGCAGGTTGACTTTTCCAACACTGTATTTTACAGTTTTATCCCCAAATGGTCATATTTCCTTGTGGGCTATATATACACTATTTAAACCTTTCAAAATAACCTTTGGCAAGATCAAATCTTATCTTCTTGAACTTAAACTTTTACATGAAAGGTTAAACCTCTTTGAACTTGTATTTTTACATTCTTTCAAGAGGAACTCCATAGGCTTTACAATTTATATTCCCTGGAGTGTTTGTGAGCTTTAAAAGTTGTAATCCACCTAATCCAGAGGCATTGAGAGTTCTTATCTTTTATCTCTTCATTTGTATTTGAGAGTCTCCGATTCGGCCCGCTAAGAAAGGTGAATCATTGTAAGAGGGAGTGTGTCCTCGCAAGGCTTCGTGCAGAAAGGGTGTGATCCCTTTGAAGGAAAAGTTAGTGTACGGCTTTGAGATTCGCCCGTTGAAGAATCTTATTGGTTTAGTGGAGCGCCCAAGGAGGTAAACTTGGAAGAGTGGAGTAGGTCAAGTTGTGACCGAACCACTATAAATTTCGTGTCTTGTGGATGCTTTCTCTTCTCCCTCTCTTTGCACTTGGTGAATGGTAATCTCTACACTTTAATTTCATTTATGGTTTAGTGAACAAGGGTTAGAGTATATAAGCTTAAAGTGACATCTAAACCCTAGATTTCACTATATTGATTATTTGAACAATGGTTAGATTAACTAGTGCTTAATTAGTAAATTAATTTTAATAATCCATATAATTAAGCCTCAAATTTTTAATTAGCCAATTCACCCCCCTCTTGGGTTGTCACACCTGTATTTCATTTGGTATCAGAGCTTAGGCTCTTAAAGAGATTTTTAAATTCAAAATCTACAAGAGATAAAGATCCGTGACAATCCAAATGGATTTTGAGTTAGGCCAATCCGGTATAATTCCTATAGTTTTTTATGGATCAAATTATAGAGCTTGGAAAGTAAAGATGCTTGCCTATATCAAATCCATAGACATTGACATATTAGATGTCACTGAAAAGGGATTTTCTATTCCAAGGAAATGTACTAAAAATGATGCAAAATTATTTTCATTAAACTTAAAAGCTATTATTGTAATAAGTTGTGGACTATGTCCCAATGCTTTTGAGAAAATATCATCATGTACAAATGCAAAAGCTATTTGGACTAAACTTGAAAATTCTCATGAGAAAAGTAATAGTCTCTCTTCAAATGATAAAAATATTATTTTTGAACAAAAGATACTCTACAAAAATCTTTTGCAAAGAAAAATTCTCTCAAACATTCAATTTTTGATTTGGAAAAATAAATCAAAATTTTGAAATCAGAAGTTAATGAATGCTTGGAAAGAAATGAAAAATTAAGTCATTTGAGCAAAATCTTGATAAATAAGAATGATGACTTAATTAAAAAGTGCACTATCTTTAAAAAAGAAAAAGAAAGCCTTGAAACCACAAACAAAGATTTAAATGAAAAATATAAACTTGTTTGTGAAAATAAAGAAAAATTAAAAATTAATTCATCTCATAAGATAAATTGTCTTGAAGATCAATTAAATGAGATAAAATTAGTAAATGAAGTACTCTCTACAAAGAACCAGAGAATACAAGAAGAAAAAGATAAACATGTTTGTCATTAGGTGTATTCTTTTGGTTCTAGTTGCTCTTCATCTACCTATGCTTATTCATGTTCATATTGTGGTAGATTAGGGCATCACAAATCTAGGTGCAAGCTTAGATTTGTGAAATCAAACAAGTTTGTGTGGATAAGAAAAGACTCACTTCTACACACAAACTTGGTTGGAACCAAATTGATTTGGGTTCTAAATTTCCCACTAAAGCTATTTATTGAAAATGCAAATATAATGTGGTTGTGCTTAAATTGTTATGTTATATGAATTCTCTCCAGATACTATTTAATTGTTGCATTCATTGTATCTAGATCACCTGTTCTTTAATGATATATCATTTCATAATTAAGCATAGATACATACCATTAGTCATGTTTTTAATAGAATGTATCATTGCTTACTGAGCTTCATGATCACATCATGTATCACTTATAGTCACATCATGTATCACTTATTGTCTATAAAGAAAATAAGAAATTACCTCTTTAGACTATATGTTGTGTTATATTGAAAATCGTTTAGAAAAACCCATCTAAGTGCAAGAACACACACATATGCACTTAGCATCCACAACTAGATGAGGTAACATGTCAAATATTGCTAGACATAGATCAAACAAGTGTCACATTTTGTATCTAGCAAAATCCATCAAAAACTCATCCAAAGAACTTCATTGAAAGCATATGTCCATTCATTTTTTTGAGCTTAAATGTTAGAAAAATAGAAATAAATTTTTAGATGTCCTCACATAGCCTAGGGATCGAGTTTACATGTCCATTAGAATCCCATAAAGGCGAGAAAATAGGAGAAAATCGATTTGTCCACAAAATCCTGTGAAAAATATCAAGAAATTAAAACTTGGGGTGTGGCGGGCGACCGACCCTTGGCGGGCGACTGCGGAAGACAACCTGGACAAAAATAAAAAGAAACTGGCTAGTCACAGCGGGCGACCGACCCTCGGCGGGGGACCTCGGATGGTCGCAAAATAAAAAATAAAAAAGGACAGGCGGGTCGCTACGGGCGACTGTGATAGCCCGATCGACCGCGACGGTCGAAAAGTGTATTTAAAAGGGCGTCCGCCAATCGAGTTTTTCACTTCTGCCGTTTCTTTCTCTCTTAAGGTTTTCTTCCCTCTCTTCTTCCAAGCCAGTTTGTGCTGAAAAACTTCAAAATCAACGGGTTCAAGTGAGTTTTCCTCCATTTTCTTCTCATTCTCTCTTTCTCCATCTTCCATTTCATGCTTTTCTTAGTTTTCCACTTCATTGTTCATCTTCTCCATTTCTCTTACCATATCTTCCACTAATCTCTCGATTTCTTTGTGTTTCCATCTCTTCCTTTCATTTTCCATCTCCCATCTCGCTTTCCCTCATTCTCTTCTCATTTTTCTAATCCTCTCACAAAATCCTAATCCTAGAATGGAATCCTCAAAAAGAAAAAAGAAAAATGCTTGCACATAAAGAAAAGAGGCCAAGATCCAAATCCGAAGAAAAGAAATTTTCTAATGAGCACTTCTTCAATCAACAAGCACAAGAAAAGTACGAGCTCCTCAAAGATAGGCCGATCATCTCGGGAAGGAAAGTCGAGATTACTGACCTTATTGAGTTTGATCTCTTCAATCTTTTTGTGGCACAAGGATGGATAACATTTCTAGAATCTAACTCCTTGATCTTCCCAAGCTTCTAAAGCTCTTTTATGCAAATCTTTTAATATCACATGGAGGAGCAGTGATGAATAGCTACTACAGATCACAGCTTGTGTTTAATGTTGCGAAAATTTATAATATCTTTGATGTCCCGAATAAGGGAAAGATAATCTTCTTTTGGGAAAAATATGATATGGAGAACCATCACTTCACAAGGAAGGATGTTTACGAAACTATATGATCTTTCCCCCCTACAGGTGAAAAATTGAATATCATGTCTAATCAAATAAATCATCAGGCCAGAATAATCCATAAAGTTGTGGTTCACAATTTTACTCAAAGAGTTGGCAATCTTGATGCAGTCAAGCCATTTGAAGTATTCTTAACTCACTGCATTATAATGAAGATTCAACTGAACCTTGGTACCATTATTTTAGGATTCATGGATGAAGCAGTTAAGAAGGAAAAATGAGGTTTACCCTATAGGATGCTCATCACTAAATTGCTAAATTATAACGGAGTAGATTTGATGAGGGCCTACTTCACTGCCTGATCTTGTGATCGATCCTTGTACCTTGATTCAAATGGGAGTAAGAGATACCACAGGAGGAGGTAGCAGTAGAGTTGGCTCTAGTAGAGTACCATGGGGACAGGCTGAAGATGAGCAAGCACAGACTACTGAGCCTAAGAGATCATATGAGCATTGTAAGCCCAATGGTTCTCACCTTGGCAATCTTCTATGTTTTGATGATTCCAAACACAAGTTGAAATGTGTTGTATTTCTAACGTGTTTGATGTTTAAGTGCATGTATTGAAGATTCAAGCATTTCAAATACTTAGATCAAGAAAAACGGCATGGATCAAGGCTTGTACATCCTTGAACACCATTTGAAGCAAGGGATGATGAAGGCTTGGAGCATTCAAGGAGAGATCTTGAAGAGCCAAAGAAATGGAGGTGATCCATGCAAGAGTTCAAGACTTGAAGATGTGCTTCAAAAGTAGAAGATTTGAAGGCTTAAGTCTTGTGTTAGATTGTACATCTAATCCCTACTAGGTACCCCACCTTGAGGCATGATGGAGTCACCAAACAACTGACCCTAATTGGAATAACAATCCCATCTATGTGTAATTTGGAAGCCCTTGAAGCCCAAAAATTATCAGCATAAAAAATCTGGAAAATCTACTGATTTAGGCTTCTTGGAGCTCCGAGCTCGGAACTCCGAGAAAGTTCTCGGAGCTCCAAGATTTGGTCCAGTAACTTTTTTCCAAATTTTGTTTGTATTCCCGGAACTCCGGGATAAATTCTCAGAACTCCGAGAAAATATCTCGGAACTCCAAGACCACTATGTCGGGAACAAATTTATGACCGTTGGAAAAATTCACAGAATTACGACTATGCCCCTGTAACTGTCATATTTGGGTTTTCTCTACATATTTGTGTTCTCTATGCCTTAGAACATCTCTCTCTCATTCCTAAACATGTTCTAAACATATTAGAGAGTGTTAATCACCCTTGTGCCTCAATTTGGGATATCTAAAGGGATTAGACCTAGGCTTGAATTTGTACATCATTTCAAGAGTGGAATTTGTGTGAGCTTGAGAGCTATCTACCCTTGAAGAGGGAAGTTGTTATTTTCTATTTTCTTTCATTGTATGTGGGCAAGTGTTCGGAGAAGCGTAGCCCTCTCTGAGTGGTGAGGATTGCCACCAAGGTTAAAGCGATTGTAATTGGCACCGGTCTTCGCCAAGGTTAAGAAGAGTGAAGCCATCAAAGGGTTTGGTTGGTGGAGTGGAGTAGGCCTTGTGTGTTTGAGGACCGAACCACTTTAAATCTCGGGTGCACTCTTTCTTGTCTCTTGCTCCTTTCTTGCATTGCACTTTAGATTTAACTTACTTGCTTAAATTGTTTTATTTTTTTTATCTCTTAAATCCTTCATTAGAGAGTTTAAATAATTGGGTTAAAATTTCAAAAGGTAAATTTTATTTTTATAAACCTAATCTCCTTTTAGGTTGCCACTTGGGCCTATCATTGGAATTTTACTTGTTATCAGAGCTAGGGCTCTTGTTTCAAAAGCCTTAACCGGTAAGAGTTAAAGATCATTTTTGGCAAAGCCCATGGATTTTAAAATTGGTCATGACAACTCTATCCCTCCATCCTTTGATGGAACCAACTATGGGAAATGGAAAACCCGTATGAGGTTTTTTTTAGGATCTTCGGATTTAGAGATCTTAAATCTTGTAGAAACTGGTATTTCTAAAAGGGGGAAAATAGGGTCCAAATTGCATGCATTAAATAGTAGAGCCTTGATTGCAATTTGTTGCTCGTTGTCTCCCCTTGTTTTGGAGAAAATTTCAACATGTAAAGATGTACATGAGATTTGGATTAAACTTGAAGAAATCTCTAAAAATCATTCTTGTCATCTTTCATTAGAAGATTCTAAGGTTTCTCATTTACATGGTAGTGTTGTGAATCCTTGTTTAAACACTTTTGATATTAAAAAGGATTTCAACTCCTCAATTTCCAAACTACAAAATGAGATTGATTCTTTGCACTTGGAAATTGATAATTTCTCGCTCAAGAATGAAGCTTTGAATCAAATAAACAATGACTTGATTAATGTAAACAAAGGCTTGATTCAAAGATGTAAGTCATTTGCAAAAGAAAATGAAAAATTAGTTTTTGAAAACCAATATTTGCAAGAAGAGAAGAAAAATGTTGAAAATCTTAAATCTTCTTGTATTATTACATGTCCATCTACTTGTTGCACAAAATGTCATTTTTGTGGTAGATTAGGACATTTTAAAAATGAATGTGTGCTTAAAACTTTACCTAAGATTAAGATGATTTTGGTTGAAAAGAACACTTTAGGTAAATCTAAACCATTTGGAACCAAATGGATGTGGGTTCCAAAGGCCGCAACCTAGTTTTCTATGCTTTTGCATTATATTAGGGGCATATGCTTAATTTGAATATCTCTATGAATTTTGATTCTTTGTGCCCAAGACTTTTACTTAAGATTGTTATATCTTTATCTTGGGAATTTGATTTGGATGATCCCCATTTATTGATGATTGTATTTTGTTTAAAGGGGGACATTTGATTTAGGGGAAGCTAGAAAATGAGTTATCTTTCAAAACCCCATATGAGTTTTCAAATCCCTCCTTGTTTTGAATTTTGCTTTTATTAAGGGGGAGTTTTGATTTGATTTATTCCTTGACAAAGGGGGAGCTACACATTGCATATTTTTCCCTTATGTTTAAAACTTTCATCCCTTCATTTTGTGATGACAAAGGGGGAGAAGTTTTATGTTTAGTGTGCTTAAATGCGGCAATCACCTTGTTTGTTGTCATCATCAAAAGGGGGGAGATTGTAAACCCAATGGTTCTCACCTTGGCAATCTTCTATGTTTTGATGATTCCAAACACAAGTTGAAATGTGTTGTATTTCTAACGTGTTTGATGTTTAAGTGCATGTATTGAAGATTCAAGCATTTCAAACACTTAAATCAAGGAAAACGGCATGGACCGAGGCTTGTACATCCTTGAACACCATTTGAAGCCAAAGGATGATGAAGGCTTAGAGCATTCAAGGAGAGATCTTGAAGAGCCAAAGAAATGGAGGCGAGCCATGCAAGAGTTCAAGACTTGAAGATGTGCTTCAAAAGTAGAAGATTTGAAGGCTTAAGTCTTGTGTTAGATTGTACATCTAATCCCTACTAGGTACCCCACCTTGAGGCATAATGGAATCACCAAACAACTGACCCTAATTGGAATAACAATCCCATCTATGTGTAATTTGGAAGCCCTTGAAGCCCAAAAATTATCAGCATAAAAAATCTAGAAAATCTGCTGATTTAGGCTTCTCGGAACTCCAAGAATATTCTCGGAGCTCCGAGCTCGGAACTCGGAGAAAGTTCTCGGAGCTCCGAGATTTGGTCCAGTAACTTTTTTCCAAATTCTGTTTGTATTCCCCAAACTCTGAGATAATTTCTCGGAACTCCGAGACCACTATGTCGGGAACAAATTTTTGACCGTTGGGAAAATTCACAGAATTACGACTATGCCTCTGTAACGGTCATATTTGGGTTTTCTCTATATATATGTGTTCTCTATGCCTTAGAACATCTCTCTCTCTCATTCCTAAACATATTCTAAACATATTAGAGAGTGTTAATCACCCTTGTGCCTCAATTTGGGATATCTAAAGGGATTAGACCTAGGCTTGAATTTGTACATCATTTCAAGAGTGGAATTTGTGTGAGCTTGAGAGTTATCTACCCTTGAAGAGGGAAGTTGTTATTTTCTATTTTCTTTCATTGTATGTGGGCAAGTGTTTAGAGAAGCGTAGCCCTCTCTCCGTGGTGAGGATTGCCACCAAGGTTAAAGCGATTGTAATTGGCACCGGTCTTCGCCAAGGTTAAGAAGAGTGAAGCCATCAAAGGGTTTGGTTGGTGGAGTGGAGTAGGCCTTGTGTGTTTGAGGACCGAACCACTTTAAATCTCGGGTGCACTCTTTCTTGTCTCTTGCTCCTTTCTTGCATTGCACTTTAGATTTAACTTACTTGCTTAAATTATTTTATTTTTTGATCTCTTAAATCCTTCATTAGAGAGTTTAAATAATTGGGTTAAAATTTCAAAAGATAAATTTTATTTTTATAAACCTAATCTCCTTTTAGGTTGCCACTTGGGCCTATCATTGGAATTTCAAGCATCTTGTCGGACGGATTGACCATATGAGCGCAGAAATAGGATGGCTTACTAGAGCTAAGGTTCAGAGGGTCACTGATCATTCGTAACTAATGGATACCTTAGCCAGTGACAAGAAAGAGAGAGCTCGAGAGCATGATGAGCTATTACAGGCTATATCAAGATCCCAGGTACACCAGAAATGGTATACTATAATGCTGCTAGGACATCTTTCTCCATTTCTTCTTGCCCTAGATGAGCTTTTGGATGTTATTATTATATTGTGATGAATGTTGCCCAGTAAGGGTTTTATGCTTGATGGATGGTTATGCCCAGTAGGGGCTTTCTTTTTGTAGATGTGGATGGATATGCCATGTTTGGCATATGTTTGGATGATTTTAGATGTTTACCCGGAAGGGCATTATGCTTTATGGTTCATTTTGTTTGTCATGTTCAGAGATTATGTGATTTTACCCATTGTAGTGGTGATGAGTTCTTGTTCCCCACACCCTTTATTTGTGTATCTCTGTTATGTATTTTTGATGTGAAGAGGGTGTGTCTCTTCTATCGTTTATTCATGTATGTGGGGCGTTATCTTATCTTTATATATACATGATCTTTTGGCCATGGATGTCTATTCCCTTGTTGATCATTATTTTGGTATCCATGTGGTAATTAGACTGTACTTGTCTCAACTTTATAATCCAGATAGGGGTGTAAATGGATATTCGAAAATTCGATTACCGTCCCATCCGAATCCGTTTAAAGCGAATATTATCCGAATCTGTTTCAAGCGGATATTATCTGAATCCGTTTATGAGATATCCGGCTCTTAGCGGATGCGAATCTGGTAAATGGTATATCCGATCCGTTTAACATCCGAATCCGAGAAGTAAATCCTTTTTATTTATTATTAATAATATCATTAATATTTCTTTTTAGTAATGACACACTATCTTTTGTTTCTATAAGAAAAGTGAATATTCTTTTTAGAAAAAATAAAATAAAAACAAAAATAGCCCAAACCCATTCCATCAAAATAACCCAAACCCATTCCATCATATACAAAAAAAAGGAAAAACCCAAAGACCACTACCAACACTATCATCCATCCCCATCGCCTCCCTCTCTCTCTCTCTCTCTCTCTCTCTCTCTCTCTCTCTCTCTCTCTCTCTCTCTCTCTGCCTTTGTTTTAAAAGGAAGAAGAGGATCTCATATATTTTAGGGTTTGAGAGTTAATTTTGTGAAGAGAATGTAGAGGTCTAGTTTTAGGGTTTGGAAAATTCATTCAAGTAAGTAGGAGAAAAAAGATAAAGTGCTGCAATAAAATGTTCGAATTTACCGGATAAACAGATACGGATAATATCCAAATACGAACAATATCCGACGGATACGAATTCGGTAATAGATATTAAATATCCGTCGAATCCGAATCTGAATCCGAATTCGGATAGTGTATACTGTAATCGAATTCGGATATAGCCATATCCGCTCCGAATTCGATCCGTTTACACCCCTAATAATCTAATGTCTAATAATCATCCATCCTAATTCAAATTATACTTCTCATTTGAATGGAGCAAAAATTAGAATGATTAAGGTAATTTAAATCATGGGGTTGTGTGCTTGAACTATTACAGTTAGACTAGATGCACATAGTCAGGAGGAGCTTTCACTTGTAAATGTATAACTATTTAGGGTCAAACAACTTATACTCAAAAGTTATTTTATAGTTCTGAGCATGTTCATGCTCAGGAAGAGACTTGTCGGCCCTATGACAAGAAAACCCCTACATAATGCAACTTGTGAAGTTGAAAGGTTAGGTCATAGATCTGAGCATATCTTTGCTCAGGTAGATACTTATCTGCTTCAAAAGTTGCAAATAAAGCCCAAGTTTTTAAATCATTCACCTTTTTACATCACTGCACCTTGTCATGCTCTATTATATAGATTTCACCTAGGGCCAATGGCAAATTCATAGGGGGAGAACTAAATAATCATATATTCACACTTATATAAACCTATATAGTATGCTCAAATGGTTTATTACCCCTATTCTTAGGCTTCATTTGCGAGTCATTTGATTAAAAAAAAAGGGCTTACATACATTTCACTTTTATTTTCTCTTTGATAAGCATTCCTAGAGATTGAATGGTATATCATATACAAGGCACATAACTTAGACAAGCTATTATTCATCTTGACACCCCACTTGCACTTTCACTTGTAGATCCCTACCTTTTTGCTGTTGCCAAAAGGGGGAGAATTTTGAGAATTGATTAGGTAGTCCAATTATATATGCACCATATGTTTTACATTCATTAATTATACTTGTGCATAGAGTGAGGGGGAGCTATGCTCTATTGTATATATCATATCATGCTTATTCATCTATTTCTTTGATATATCCTTCCCCCCTAATCAATTTGTTTGCCATCATAAAAAAGGGGGAGAATGTAAGCCTAAGGGTTCCCATGGGTTAATCATTCACCTTACCTTTTTGCTTTGATGCTAGCAAACTAAATTGATTAGCTTTTATAGACTAATGTGTTGCCTTGAGGTGTTGCATCATATACAGGAACTTCATGTCATAATCGCCATTACACAACTCAACTCAACACATAGCTTGTCGATCAAGAAAGCAAGGAACAAAAAGCTTGCACCTACATTAGAGTCATCATCATTTGGAGATGATCAAGTCAAGGAGCTCAACATGAAGATCCTACAAGTTCCCCAGCAAGTGTCAAGAAGGAGCTTGGAGTTGAACATGCCATGGTGACACCTCATGTATCTCAACATGCATTGAAGATTGGAAGACAAGTCACTAAAGCCAAGACAAAGTTCAAGTTGTTCACTCAAGCATAAGAAGTCCAAGAAAATTCAAAGGAGCCAAGACATTCCAAAAAGACTCAAGGTTCTTTTTTTTAGAATGTATTTGGAGTCCTCTTGATTTTATGTTTAAATGCACTTTCAATAGGTTTTCAAATAATTTTCATACTTAACTTTTTATATCTTTGAAAATCATTTCACACACCCAAATATGTGTTTGAAAACCTATGACTTAAGCCCAAAGCCCCTTAATTTTAAAGTTAAAAATTGAATTTTAATCAGGGCCGGTCGATCGGGCTATGCCGGGCGACCGCGGGATGCTACCTGGAAGTCCAGGACATCTCGAAATTTATCGGGCTGGTCGACCGGGGTAAGCCGGACGATCGCGGATATGTTTTCTGGAAATCCAGAAAATATCCAGGTTGGGCTTGGAGGTCGACCGCCATAGGTCCGGTCGACCGCGATAGTGTTTTTGTGCCAAATTTTTATTCAAACAGATTACCCTCGGATTTCGCTCGAAATTTAAGACTTCGGATTTCGGTCGAAATTTAAGACCATGTATATGACTACTCTGTTTACATCAGAAGTTGGCGGTACAAGAAAGATGCGGGTATATCATTTCCTTTATGAAAGTGTATTTATATTATATTTCATGTGGTTAATATTGTACTTGGGAATTATGGTGTTGTTACTTTTTATTATATTCTTATCACTTAACTTTATTGACTAAAAGTAGGGGGCCCTCTTTAGGGTTTCCTCCTGAATAAATCTATTGAAGGGTTGAGTTTTCTCAGTCCACTAACATCTTTTATCCTCTTCTCCCTACTGTCCCCTCATCTCAATCCCCTTTTCCTTTATTTTCATGCATCTCAAAACTCGATTATACCCCTCAATGGGAATACCATCACGTAAGGAAATCAAACAACAAAAATTGAGAAAAGCCACGACACATTTAGAGTGAAGAACTCAAATTTCAGTTAAAAGAACAACATGAAAGATAATGCAAAACAAAATTTTCTAAACAAATCATATGTTAAAATAAACTATATAAATAATAAATAAGACTAATATACAATTAAATAAGGGGATCTAGTTATGCAAAGAACTTAAAAAGAATCACTTTATAAATCCGAGAGAGAGAGAGAGAGAGATGATTTTGATTACTTATATAACAGACATAAAACTGATTCAGTTGTACAACCAAGAGGTTACTTGTTCTCTAGAAGAGGAGGCAAAAAAAATAAAAATGAATGATCTGGGAAACTCGACTCCGCCCATATCTACCTATATACAATCGCTATCGGTGATGATCGAAGTATTGTATTCCCCATGCCGGTGATGGAAGAACCCTTTTTCTTTATTATATTTTCCTTTATTATATTTTCAATTTTGCAGTCGCTCTAAGCTTTTCAGCTTGCATTAAAAACCCCGTCTAAGATCCACATCACCCAAATTTCATTCGTATCTTACTTAATTTTGTATTTTCCACTGCCCTTATAAATGTTATTGGACGCTAATGCAACGTGGAGCACTTTCAAGTTTCAACTAGGGTTTTGATGCAATGTGGAGCACTTGCAACTGGGGTTTTGCTAGGCCACCCTTCGATTTAGCATTCCATGTATATTGGTCAGGTTTGAGTCGGATTTCCCGAGGCCTCAGCCGTAACCCAACCTAAAATAATACTGGCTTGGATTCTGAAAGGCCAACTCAACTGAATCTGGGATTCACCCCTAAACCAACCCGAGATTTTGAAAGGCTAATCCCACATGAGCGAAAATTAGTTTGAACCCAGCACAAGTGCACCTTAGATGATATCAAACTCCTTTATTTTGATACTGTCACTAATTTCTTTACTTAAATAAATGTATGATATCCAAACAAATTATTCCGAAGAAAATGTAAAAAGGTTGGAAAAAATTGATCTGGTACACCTGCTCAATGATCTAATTATCCTTATCATCCATTCGTTGACCCCCCAAAAGTGCAAAAGTTTTCATAGAAGCTTTAGAATTGTGTTGGCCCATCCAATAATGAATGAGAGGAACCATTTGAAACGACAAACCATTAAATATTCTTTTAGCCAGTGCTGCTCCTTTGAAAATATAAATTCGTGGACATCATACAGCTCCTTTATTTACAGTTTTACAGTTCCCCATCAACCAATCAATAGGCAGTTGTAGAATTTAAGGGTAAAGAAAAAAGTGTCAATATCAAGAATAGGGTGCGGAGATATCATGGACCCACATTAAATCATCAGAAAATCCGCGTGCAAAGCAATATTAAATGACCACAAAAATCCATCATAAGTTGTTTCACTTCCTTGGAAATTAACATCTCCATTAATATAGCAAGGAAAATGCAGATCTTGCCTAACGCAAAAAATAACGAAATAAAAAGGACAGCTAATATTCCGGGATGAAAATTATCCACGTCCTATCACCGCCTATGATCTAAAAAGATTTGGTTGCCGCTTTCATATTTTCCAAGGACCCTTTGGACTATGTACCCTCAAACCATCAGATTCAATTCTAGAAAGAAATGAAAAAGGGTGACAACGACATATTTTTTCATTTTCCATGATTTTGATTTTCACAGGGACAAATGAAAAAAATGGAGAGATTTGATATCCGCACTCCTTTGCTTTGATATTGGCAATATGGGTGAGTGAAAAAGACTAAGTCAGGGTTTACCTAGGTCAACTAAACGTATTGATTAGCACATATAATTGGCTTTTTGTCCTACGTAGCCTAAAAACAGAAGCTAATAATCACATACCCATTGCAACCCTTTATTAAAACCAACAAAATTCCGTATAGAAGAAAATTTCTAATGATTAAGGCAAAAAATAGAGGAAAAAAAAAGAATACAGAAGCTCCTCAGCAGGAGTCTGAGAAAAAAAGAGGACGACGGAATATCATCTCCAACTTCCTAATGAGTGAGGCAAAAGCAAAGGAATAAAATAATGTACAAAAGAGAAGTTCCATAACAAACTGACAGCAACAAGCCATGCAAACGCATGTAGATCTTTAAAATGACAGACAGCATTGAAATTTTGTAAAATAACAACTGAACTGAGAATCAGATCAATACCTTCCAT
Organism: Tasmannia lanceolata; assembly: GCF_043159265.1. NCBI lineage: Eukaryota > Viridiplantae > Streptophyta > Magnoliopsida > Canellales > Winteraceae > Tasmannia > Tasmannia lanceolata. Next base: position 43,576,035 of record NW_027518714.1, on the reverse strand, counting down.
TTTCGTAGAAAGAAAAAGCACAATAAAAGCATATGAGAATCTATAACTACAATAAGAACCCCACATAATTTGAAATACTAGATAAAAAGGAGCAACCCCACTATGTAGAATCCACCTCAAACGTTCGGAAACTTGGCTGCAAAGATGTCAAAAATTCCAGGATATTGTATAATATCCTCCAACATACCATCATGAACAGTGGAAAAGCTTTCTTGATTCTCATAAAATGAAGTCCCGGGCTGCGAAACATTTAGCGGTTGTGGCATATTTTGGTAATTTACGTAGAGTCCGAAATGGTCCGTTTCAATATCATTTTTCACTTCTTTCTCTATTACTGAAGTGTCAGGAATCAAGCTACTCGGACCTTTAGAAGAATCGGACTTAGGAAAGAACCCATGAATGATTTCCTGCAATAAGCCCGAATCGGAAGGTTCAGATTGAAAGAAGTTTGTTTCCATCATGGGGTTGGGAGTTTCTGGTGTTGCTGACGTGTAATCCGGGTCTTGGACTAGAGAAAGATCCATATTAGTATCGAAAAATGAAAACCCATCGGAGAAATCAACACTAGGATTAGTAGTATCCATTTTAGTGTTGCAGTCAGATAAATTATTAGAATAGGAAATGGGTTGGTGAAAATGTGGAGGAGGAACAGTCTCAGAAGAAGAAGAAGAGAGCAAGTCTCTAAGGAGAGTCATGTGATTAGGCCAGGAGTAATCAGAACCGTCCATTTGGGGGACATATTGAGTGGGTTTAGGGTAGTAGTTATTGGGGGGTAAAATGAGATTAGGAGGGGGCGAATGAGGAGGAGAAGGGGGGTAAGTAAAATTGGTTCGAGCCTTGACACCACGCATGGCTCGAGCGGCACAGTCATAGGCGCACGCGGCCTCTTCGGCTGTGTCGAAAGTTCCTAACCAACGACGTTCTTTTGACAAAGGGTCTCTGATCTCGGCCGCATATCGGCCCCATGGACGGCGTCTAACGCCTCTGTATCTCATGGCCCCACCACTATCCTTGCATGAGGACCGTCGATTGTACTTCTTTTGTGGCTCTTCTCTTGCTAAGTCAGATTCTGGTATCATCTTGTTGAGTTGCCTCATTGCTTCTTCCATCTCTTGATAAGAAGTATTAGTCTCTTGAAAGTTTAAGAAGGAGACGGGTATGAGAATGAAAGGGTGTTGAACAGGACTTGGTATTTTATAGGGAGAGAGAGAGTTTGGAATTTTGGAATGGGCTAGCTACTAATTAGGATCGATTTACTTTTTTGCATAATTTGAAGGACACGGGCAAGGGAAGGTATGCTGGCCAACCGTCCTTTTTAATTCTATGAAATGAAGAGAGAGAGAGAGAGAGAGACAGAGATTGACTTGAGTTTTTGCCTTTTATGTGTATTTTGGCTGGTGCGTTTACTTTTTACTAGAGTTTTCTGAACCGTGAGCCATGCATGCATGGGGCGATGGTATGATTTTCTTGTCGAAGGTCACATTTCTCAGTGGGTGATGATATTCCCACCACCATGTTTTGATAATCACACTAACTCATCTCGTATTTTATCACTTAACTAGCTGTCAATGGTTTAATTATTTCTATCCCCAAAAGGTTCCGATGAGAAAATTACAAAAGAAAAGTCAAGGTGAGTTACTGAAAATATCAAAACGTGGTAGTGCCAATATAAGTAGCCTTCTCAATAGGTGGGGAGAGAGATATCAAACTCAGTTTGTTTTGATAATGACACTCTTTATTAGCAGCGAGTGTGACCTTCATATGAAAGATATCCACAATTCCACACTCAACTTGTTTTTATAACGGCACTCCTTTTTGGCAATGAACTTAAGATAAAGAGTTGAGTGCTTCTATCAAAAGTGGGATGCGGAGATATTATTTCCTCAATATTGGGGTTAAAAAAAAAAAAAAAATGACAGCTAAGAGCTTTTACCGTCACTAATTGCATGAAGAGAAAGGGTTGCTTTTCTTGGGTAGTAGACGTTTGATTGATAGCCGTGAAGTTATTTCATTTTCTTTCTTTTTCGGGGATCTTTCTGTAAAACAGATAAGATTTTATTTTCTTTGAAGGGGATGTTTTTGGGAGAGTGAAGAGCTGGGTCTGCATGATTATCATGCTGAATGATTACACTGGCGGCGCTCAGAACCTGTTTGCTTAGGTTTATCTTTTTGTATATTGTGGAATGTAGACTGTTGGTATTTACATAATTTTTTATACCTTTCTATTGACTTATTTAGTATTTATTTTTGTTTTGGCTACTTCTGTCGATTGGTTAGGGTTTAGAAACCAAGGTTTTGTCACATGGACTTGTCTGATCTAGGGTTTTATAGGGTCTTTAAGAGGTGTTTAGGGTCAGTATGTAGATGGACTAAAAGTTATTTGTTGTACACAAAAAGTCAGAAACAGCCTACTACCATGCCTTCTCTAGCAAGGTTTACTATCCTAACATCCCTGCCTTCTTTGGGATCTTTTTAAATCAAAATTAATAAAAAAACCCATCGAATCAAACAACTTCTCTTCTTGCCCTGGGTATTTTAACCAGCCTTCTCTAATCAAAAGTAGATTGAGGAGAAGAATCAAAGGAGGGTATTAATTACAATTGATGGCGTCTGAATCCGGGTATGCAATCGCGCTGTCCATAGAGGGCCTCCGCGGGGTCTGCAATCACAAACAAAGGGGTCAGGGGGTCCGGGGTGGATCCCGGACGACCACTTCGACACCCAAGTCAGATCCTTCTACCAATCGATATAAAGGACAGCGAGAAGTGGGAATGGTTTTGATCAGGGTTACCAGGACCAAGGCGCGCGGGTTCTTTTCTGGGTGTGCAGATGAGTGGGTCGGAAGGAACTAGCAGAGAGAGTAGGATTAAGTTCATAGTCTCCTCTGTTGCTGCCTCGCCTCTTTTTCCAGTTGTTATGCGGGAGCTGAGAAAAAATGGGATGTCTTTTAAAAGCGTGTCCGCCCCTCTCTTCTTCCATTCCTTCCTTTTAAAGGGAGGCGCGCGGGCCTTTTCATAATTATGGAGAGAAAACCTTCCTTTGCAGGATTGGGCCGTTCCCCTGCTCCGCCGGCGCGTGTGGCTTTGCCGGATATTTCCTTCCATAACTTGTGATGATGAGGCTTGGACGGCGAGTGAGTGACACGTGTCATGATCGTATGGTCTTGCCGTTTTCTAATGCCTTTCTTCATGAAGTTTAGGCTTTATTTATGCATGGACGACACGTGGCGATATCTGAGGGCGACGCCGTATTTCTGTCCCATCAACAATATAATCAAGAAAATGGGAAAAGTGACCCTCTCTCTCTCTCTCTACTGAGTTTGTAGTGAATGAGCGTAGAAGTGGTAATTGTAGAATCAAAGGAGGGTTTTAAATCCTAATATAATAAAGATAAATAGTGAAGGTGACCTTCTCTCTCTTAACCAAGTGAGTTTGCTGTGCATGAGTGTAGTATTGGGGTGCAACTTGGGCCGAGTTAACCAAAAGGGTTCAGCCCTTTTAAGTATTATTAATGGAAAAGACATTGAGGGGAAGCATCGGTTTTAATCACAATATAATAAAGAAAATGGGAAAAATGACCCCCCCTCTCTCTCTCTCTCTCTCTCTCTCTCTCTCTCTCTCTCAAGTCTCAACGAAGTGAGCTTGTAGTGACTGAGCGTAGAAGTGGTAGCTGTAGAATCAAAGGAGGGTTTTAATCCAAATATAATAAAAATAAATAGGAAAGGTGACCATCTCTCAACCAAGAGAGTTTTAAGTGCATGATGGTAGTACAGGAGTGCAACTTGGGCCTCCGCGGGGTCTGCAATCACAAACAAAGGGGTCAGGGGGTCCGGGGTGGATCCCGGACGACCACTTCGACACCCAAGTCAGATCCTTCTACCAATCGATATAAAGGACAGCGAGAAGAGGGAATGGTTTTGATCAGGGTTACCAGGACCAAGGCGCGCGGGTTCTTTTCTGGGTGTGCAGATGAGTGGGTCGGAGGGAACTAGCAGGGAGAGTAGGATTAAGTTCATAGTCTCCTCTGTTGCTGCCTCGCCTCTTTTTCCAGTTGTTATGCGGGAGCTGAGAAAAAATGGGATGTCTTTTAAAAGCGTGTCCGCCCCTCTCTTCTTCCATTCCTTCCTTTTAAAGGGAGGCGCGCGGGCCTTTTCATCATTATGGAGAGAAAACCTTCCTTTGCGAGATTGGGCTGTTCCCCTGCTCCGCCGGCGCGCGTGGCTTTGCCGGATATTTCCTTCCATAACTTGTGATGATGAGGCTTGGACGGCGAGTGAGTGACACGTGTCATGATCGTATGGTCTTGCCGTTTTCTAATGCCTTTCTTCATGAAGTTTAGGCTTTATTTATGCATGGACGACACGTGGCGATATCTGAGGGCGACGCCGTATTTCTGTCCCATCAACAATATAATCAAGAAAATGGGAAAAGTGACCCTCTCTCTCTCTCTACTGAGTTTGTAGTGAATGAGCGTAGAAGTGGTAATTGTAGAATCAAAGGAGGGTTTTAAATCCTAATATAATAAAGATAAATAGTGAAGGTGACCTTCTCTCTCTTAACCAAGTGAGTTTGCTGTGCATGAGTGTAGTATTGGGGTGCAACTTGGGCCGAGTTAACCAAAAGGGTTCAGCCCTTTTAAGTATTATTAATGGAAAAGACATTGAGGGGAAGCATCGGTTTTAATCACAATATAATAAAGAAAATGGGAAAAATGACCCCCCCTCTCTCTCTCTCTCTCTCTCTTTCTCTCAAGTCTCAACGAAGTGAGCTTGCAGTGACTGAGCGTAGAAGTGGTAGCTGTAGAATCAAAGGAGGGTTTTAATCCAAATATAATAAAAATAAATAGGAAAGGTGACCATCTCTCAACCAAGAGAGTTTTAAGTGCATGATGGTAGTACAGGAGTGCAACTTGGGTCGGGCTCAACCTGAAGCCAAAAGGGTTCAACCCAACTTTGGATTGCGTTAGGTTGGCATTTTCTTCGGTTGGGTTCGGTTGGGAAAAGCCAATCCGATCTCAGTTGGGTTAGGGTTGAGGCCTTGGCAGCCCAACTTGAACCCAACCTCTCCTATAATTTTATATTGATTTTTTCTTAGTTATGTTTCTTTTCTATTATTTTCCTATTGGATCCTAGTTGAACTTGAACCCAACCTGACCCAATGGGTTGGGTTAGGGGTGAGAGATTTAGAGACATTAGGTTAGGGTTGATCATCCTCAACCACGATGCTCAAGTTTCGTCAGGTTAAGGCCGAGCAAATCCTATCTCGGATTGGGCTAGGGTTTGCCTCAACCCGAGACAGCCCGACCCAATCAATTAGCAAGTAGTAGCCGTAGAACAAGTGTTTTTCTGAAAGAAATAAAATAAATGACGGTGGTGGGGCCCAGAAGTGCAGAGACGCCAAAGCAGAGAAGGCAACTAGATTTTAACGACAAGAGAAGATCCTGTCAGACCAAATAGAATCAAGAGTAAGCAAAGAGCTTTCCCTACATTTAAAAAAAAAAAAGAGCTTTCCCTACTAGGATTGCATTTGCTTTGAAGTTGGAGGAATACATGTATAAGTTCTTTTATTTACTCGTACATTTTTTAAAAGGTAAGTGGAATGTCTGAAATGCCTTTCATGTCTAATCGGTCAGTTCCCTAATTAATGTAGCCTTCACACAGAGACCCGCTTTTTTCTCTGTTGTTCACACGCACATCACAAGTTTTTATATGGAGTCTGCACGTACGTGCAAATATTAAAAAATATATAGAGCGTGCGAACAACATATAAAAATTCCACATTGCACAGCGTAATCGAAGAAGACCACTCTCGTATCGTATAATATCAAGTGTCGTTTCGTATCGTGTCGTTTAGAACATGTCGTGTGTCAGGTTCTTAATATTTTGTAAATTTTGAGCTGATCTACTACTTATACAGCAGACGTGAAAATGAGAGAATTTTGTCCATTTAATACGTCGATGTGATTTTCACTTAAATATTTACCTAAATACTATTTCTGCAATAATACATAAAGAAAGAAGATAACAATAATATGACAACTACAATAAAGTTTGGAGGGAAATTACGGACAACGGGTACCTGAATGTGACAACTACAGAAAAAACTACAAAGAAATGATATCAAAATATGACAATTACGAAAAAACTACTTTTCCTTATTAATTTTTTGAGGATATTACGAATTCCGCACACTTGTAAAACTATTTACAAATTCCGAGCACCTTCAGTCGAACAAGGCTTAGATCAGCTTATGGAAATGATTTTACGGGCACAACCTATTGATTAGAGTTGCAACTCGAGATGGGTTTTACCCGACCCGCATCGACCCAACCCGACCCGAAAATAACCTGGGTTGGGTTCAGGTTTCATGGGTTTCGGGTCGAGCCGGGTTGAGCATCCAAAAGCCCGCATGAATCTCGGGTCGAGCCGAGTTTGAAGGGGCCCGACCCGACCCGACCCGAGTTACATAAGTTATAGTATGTACTTTTTTTTCTTCTACTGTTAGTTAAAAGTTAAAAGTGAAAACCCACGCACCCACTGTTATAGTATGTGAGTGTAATTTCTGCTTCTATGAGTTGAGTTGATTCAAGTGTTTGATTCAGCATTGTTTGTTTGTAATTACAACATTGTTTGATTACAGCATTGTTTGATTCAAGTGTAATGTGAGTGTAATTACATCATTGTTTGATTCAAGTGTAATGTGAGTGTAATTTATGCTTCTATGAGTTGAGTTGCCTTGCCAAACAAGAGTTTTCCTTAAAAAATTGCGTTAACGTGAAAAAACCCGACCCGACCTGACCCAAGATTTATCATGGGTAGGGCCAGGTTTGGGAATCGTGGGTTTTCCGAAAAAAACATGACCCGAGATATTTCTCGGGTAGGGTTGGGTTCTCCAAAACCTGACCCGAGTTGCAGCCCTAATTCCTATTCAATTTTTACTACGAGGGACATTCCATTCATGATAAAAAATTGGGAGATGATATTTTCGCCCCTCTGCAGTACGCAGTCGCCCTCTGTCAACGTCACTTTACTTCAAAAAGCGTTAAAGTTGCCCACTATTCAATGTGTTTGTGTTATAATTAGAGCTGCAACTCGAGCCGGGTTTTACCCGACCCGCATCGACCTGACCCGAAAATAGCCTGGCTTGGGTTCAGGTTTCATGGGTTTCGGGTCGAGCTGGGTTGAGCATTCAAAAGCCCGCATGAATCTCGGGTCGAGCCGGGTTTGAAGGTGCTCAACCCGACCCGACTTGAGTTACATAAGTTATAGTATGTACATTTTTTTCTATTGTTAGTTAAAAGTTAAAAGTGAAAACCCACGCACCCACTGTTATTGCGTGTGAGTGTAATTTCTGCTTCTATGAGTTGAGTTGATTCAAGTGTTTGATTCAGCATTGTTTGATTGTAATTACAACATTGTTTGATTACATCATTGTTTGATTCAAGTGTAATGTGAGTGTAATTTCTACTTCTATGAGTTGAGTTGCCTTGCCAAACAAGAATTTTCCTTAAAAAATTGCGTCAACGTGAAAAAACCCGACCCGACCCGACCCGACCCGAGATTTATCATGGGTAGGGCCAGGTTTGGGAATCGTGGGTTTTCCGAAAAAAACCCGACCCGACCCGACCCGACCCGAGATATTTCTCGTGTAGGGTTGGGTTCTCCAAAACCCGACCCGCCCGACCCGAGTTGCAGCCCTACTATTGATGTTGTGTTCCATCACATGGACGGTTTGGATCAACCTATGATGTGGTCCGTACAGTTCTTTGTCGGCCCGTGCATCGCAGGGCTTTTTTTACTAGTATATATATATATATATATATATATATATATATATATATTGATGGGTATTGAGCTGATATATGCACCAATCGTTTTGGTAGATGTACTCTACTTTTAGGCCTTTGCTGCCAGGCAGCATGGTATTAGGAAATTGTATATTCTGTCAAAACATACGAAGAAAAGCTTGACGCAAAATTATTGCTAGCTTGTATGTTCCATTTTCCACCTTCAAATTAGGATCCCAAATTGTATACTTTTCCTGTGTTCTCATTCAATCACGATCCAAAATATGGAATACGTTCTGCTCACTTGGTATATAAATATACTGTTACACTCAATGAGAAAATTATTTGAAGTCATTCAAATGAAACTTTATTCTAAAGTTTTGTCACGGTGTCTGAGTGGTTTACAATTATGCCATTTTTCTTTTGTCGTGTGAAGATAGCTCGCTGCAAGTTATATTATTAAGAGGAATAATAGATGCAAGACTCTCTTTATGCATGGGCAGGAGAAGGGCCCTTGAATTGATCCACGTCATTAAGTGTAACCGAATTCGATTTCTCAACTGACTTTTCTTAATGACGATCTATATAAGGGCCCTTCTCCGGCCTTGCATAAAGAGGGACTTTGCATCTGTCATTCCTCTATTATTAATCATAGTTACTATTTCACCCCATAACCACTAAGCTTTGATCGCTCATGCTGTTTTGCGTTGCTGTCATGCTATTCTTAAAACTAGTGGTCATTCCGTCACTCCCCTTCTATCAATTTCTTATCCCAATGGCAACCTTCTTCCAACTACAGCTCCATCTCTATTTAATCCATGAATACTCAAAGAAAACTCCAGATATCAACCATTTGACCGCAAACTTAGCAGGCATGTCCTTGAGTTTGTCCTCGTTTCTAAATCAGGTTTCTTAGATTATAGTTACCAGAGCAACATGCCATATGTTTATATCTGTTTCACCCCTTACATCGGTATCCTCATTGGGTTCGTCTGCTAATAAATTACCCGATGGACGTCATGCCTCTACTACATATGTGGCTATAGTTGTTTTATCACCATCATTAGTCCTCAGAAATATCTTATGTGTACCTTCCATCAATTTTAACATTATCCTCCTAGTAAACTCACTACAGTATCCAATTTTTCACTATCCTTTTATTCGATTTCTTGAATCATAAAAGAGGAGTCTTCGAGGATGACAATTGGAGTGTAGGGAGGGATTGTATCATCTCTTGGTCCCATTGACACGGTTTGCAATTTCGTTTGCTCGGTTTCTTCCTTTGACCTTTTGCACAGACGCTTACAACATTTTTCAAATAAGTGCCTAGCTTTTGTTTTTCTAATGAACACCATTGTTCCATTTGTCCACTTGCTAAACAAACATGTGCACTTATCCTTAAAGCTCTATTACTTCTGTTGCACCTTTGATGTGATCCATTTTGACATTTGGGGAGGTTACCAAACTACCTCTCTAAGTGGAGCATGTTATTTCGTGACTATTGTTGATGATTACTCTCGCAACCATGAGTTTATCTTATGAGACTATGGTGCCCGGCTCCTGGACGCCACGTCGGCGGCGTCTGTTGTTCTCGTGTGAATGTGTCGTGTCTGCGTTTTCTGTGAACTTGGGACTTAGATCCGAATTCCACGCAAAAGAGAGTCTCTTAGAGTCGCCACCTAGGTTAGGGCTCATGACCCGTGTCTGCTTTTTCGATGAATTGGGGATAAAGATCTGAATTTCATAGGAAGAGCAGTAACCAAAGTTATCCTCTAGGTCTGGGCTTAGAACCCGTAATTTTACTTGGTTTTTAGGCATGGTCTTTACAAAAATCTGAGTAAGGGATATGGTTACATTCGGAAAAGGTGTTAGGCAACCCTCATGCCCGGTAAACCCGGTCTCTTGACTTGACTTGGTAGTTCTAAAGAATTTTATCAAAAGCCTTGGCCTTTTATGCTTTATTACGATTAAGCTTAGTTCCTATTTTGAGAAAGACGTGGATTTACAAAAGAAATTGGTTGATATTATCTGAAATAAGGGTGTGTACTGCGTGATTTGGGTCCTGAGGGATTATTCCCAAATCACGTAGCGATCGCCTCAATCGGGATAATTAAAACAAGGGAAGGAAAGAAAATGTGGGTTTTGGCTCCCTCCGTTTGTACAACCCCATCGGAGCGCAGGGCTCTCACCTCTATCTCTTTTGTCTATCGTGAGACCGAAGACAGGGTTGAGGGATAAGGAGAGGGAACGTAACCCCATTTACAAAGAAAGGTACGGAATTTATGTTATAGGAATTGGGGCAAGAGGAACCCCGGACCCTATAACTACCCTATACTGGGTTTTGATAACAGAAATACGGAAAGCTGGGAAATAAATATAATTTTACAATTGAAGCGAGAATGTCTTTCGAAAGTCGGCGGTGTAACGGCGCTAGTCGGACGGTGTAGCTCCGAATTATCCAAATATCCAGCAGAACAATGGCGCTTGTTGGACAATGGAGCTCTGAGTTCTCCAGAAATTTGGCAGAACAACGACGCTAGTTGAGTAGTGTAGCCTCGAATTCTCTGAAATTCGGCAGACAACGGTGCTAGTTGAGTGGTGTAGCCTCGAGTTTTCCGAAATTCAGCAGACCAATGACATTAGTTGAGTGGTGTAGCCTTGAGTTCTCCAAAATTCGACAGAACAACAATGCTAGTTGAGTGGTGCAGCCTCCAGTTCTCCGAAATTCAGCAGAACAACAGTGCTAGTTGAGTGGTTTAGCCTCGAGTTCTCCGAAATTCGGCAGAACAGCAGTGCTAGTTTAGTGGAGTCGCTCTGAGTCCTCAGAAATTCGGCAGAGTACCGATGCTCAGTGTAAGCTCCCTAAGTATTTCTCTACTTTCTCACTCTCTGGAAAGGAAACTACGGTTTGCGGACGGCATTTTCTCAAAAATAACGGAAAAACAGAAGAACCAGAGTTCTTTTACTGAAAATCAACTTCTGAAATAGTTAAAATCTGATTTTTACTCTTACCCCCTCTATATATAGTGTTAGCCATAGGGTTCAACAAGTACTCAGAGTTATTTGTTTTGATGATTAACAAACTCAATTTGTCATATAATGATTATTTGGATTAATGTTCTTCAATGTCTAAGTGAATATGTTCCAAGCTCAAGTACTCTCAAGGTTGTCACCCAAAGGACAATTCACTCAAGTACAAAGTGAACTTAAAGGTATGAAGAAGGCAAGAACAAATCAAAGGCAAATCAAGTTCAAGACATGTCCAAGAACCTTCAAAAGTAAGGTCAAATGCAAGCCCAAAAGGATTGAAATCACTCCAAAGATCAAAGCCATGCACAAGCGAATCAAGGGAGTTGATAGACGCCAAGACAAAGCTTCATCAAAATGCCATCAAGATTGAAGAACAAGCTCTACTTAGGTTGTGTTAGGTCTATCATGTATATCTCAGTTAAAGGCACAAAAGAGAGCTAAAATCAACCTAAGTATAAACCTAATTGGACAAGTGAATGACCATAGTGGTATCCTTATATGTTTGGACCCATATGGCATTCCATCCGTCAAGATTGAAGTGAATTCCGAAGGCCCAAAACAAACATCAAACTAAAAGGCAAAACTGCTGTCCAGATCGCCTTCATAGAATTCTGTGGGATTCCACAGAACTCCGTGGATTCCCACGAAATTCCATGACATGTTTTGTTTGAAAAAGACCGTTGGGGAGTCTAAAACAACCATATTTCATACTCCTCTATATATATATATATGAGTATCTAGGGTCTTAATGAGCATCCTTAATGACTCACCAAACACCCCTTGAGCATTGATAAGGGTTTTAATCATTTTCTAATAAGGAAATCACTCTCCTATTCTCTCTTGTGCCTTTACTCTTAGATTACTTTAAGAGACCTTTATGATCTTCTTGTTCTTATCCTTCTAAAGTGAGAGTGAGTGTTTTATACTTTGTAATCAGCCTACTAAGAGACAAGTGAGCTACATCCTTCTCTCTTTCTTTGTACTTGGCGAAAGGGGCACCGTATTTAAGCCCTTTGGAGCGTTTGTGCTCGGATTGTACTTGGCGAAAGAAACACCGTATTTAAGTTCCTTGGAAGAAGATTATTAGTGAAATCATCAAGAGATCAACTTGGGAAGAGTGGAGTAGGTCTTGGGTTTAAGACCGAACCACTATAAAATCTTGTATCAAGCTTCATTATCTCTTCTCCTCTTCTCTTGTGGTAAGTGCTTCAACTCTTGACTCCAAAACTAATTCCTATTCTTAATCAACTTAAAAATAGTGCAAGAAAGTTTTTCAAAGTTCTTAAATTTTTAAAAGACACCCAATTCACCCCCCTCTTGGGTTGCTAAGTGAAATTTCACTTGGTATCAGAGCTAAGGTCCTTATAGAGGATTTCTCTTGAAAACCTACAAGGGAAAGATCCAAATGGAAACCTTTTCTCAAAGTAGTGAGGGGTAATCCACTAGTAGACGTCCATTCTTTAATGGATCAAACTATCCCTATTGGAAAGCTAGGATGAAAGTCTTTTTAAAGTCTTTGGATTTTGATGTATGGAGAAGCATTCAAAATGGATATAAAGAACCTAACAAAGACATGAGCTTATGAGATAAAAATGAAAAGAAGGAATCTACCATTAATGCTAAAGCTATGAATGCCTTGATTTGTGCCCTATCACCCGAAGAGTTTAACCGAGTTTCGACTCTTGAAACCGCTAAGAAAATTTGGGATGTGCTAGAAGTAGCTCATGAAGGGACTAACCAAGTCAAGGAATCTAAAATGAATCTTCTTTTTAGAGATTATGAACTCTTCATGATGGATCCTAATGAAACCATTGCCGAAATGCACACTAGATTCACCAACATAACAATTGGTCTAAAATCCTTAGGTAAGCAAATGTCTAACAAGGAATTGGTAACTAAAATACTTAGATCGCTACCTAAAGAATGGGATCCTAAAGTCACCGTCATTGAAGAAGCTAAAGATGTATAAAAAATAGGACTAGAAGACTTAGTAGGATCCTTGGTAACATATGAAATAATTCTAAAAAGTAGGGGAATACTAAACAAACACAAAGAAGATACTAAGAAAAAGGGGATTGCTTTTAAGGCAAGAGTTGAAAGTGAAGAAGAGAGTGAGGAAGAGATTCAAGATGATGATCTAGTTGAGATTCAAGAAGCTTCTCAAGTACAAGAAAGGAGGAAACACAAGCCGAGGAAGAGATAGAACTACAAGCAAAGAAGAAATGAGATGCTACAATTGTAGAAAGGTTGGGCACATATGGCCAAATTGCCCTCTTAACAAAAATGATGAGAAGAGCAAGAAGAAAAGAAGAGATGGCAAGAAAGCTATGTGTGCAGCTTGGGATGAAGGGAGTGCCTCATCCAGAAATGAATCAAGTGGAAAAGAAGGAGATGATCTTTGCTTCATGGGACTAGCCGAAGTGACCAATGAGATCTCCATTTCTGAGGTAAATGATCTTGATGATATTATTCATGAATTTTCTAATGAAGAATTGTTAATTGCTTGTGAGAAACTTCATGAAAACTTGGATTTGCAAATTATAAAAAATAAAACCATGGAAAAATCCTTGCAAGATATAACTAGAGATTTTGAATTTTTGAAAAAGGAATTTGAGTTGCAAGCAAATACAAGTGAAAAATTGATTTTGGAAAACAAAATTTTGAATGAAGAAATTGATAAGCTCATTTTAGAAAACAAGAGCTTAAAAGATGAAATGAAAAGCTTGATTTAAAATGCAAGGAATTAAATCTATCCTTTAGAAAGTTTTCATGTGGAAAGAACAAGTTAGATGAAATCCTTGAAAATAAGCTTGTCTCTTTAGAAAAAAGTTGGTATTGGACACCAACCCTTCTCTAAAAGAGAAGCTTCCTTCAAGAATAAAATTGTGAAATATTCTTCTCACATGCATGCTAGCTCTAGCTCATTTGTACCTACTTGTCACTATTGTGGTAGAGTAGGTCATTTAAGATTTGTATGCAAGATTAAGAAATCAAATGCATCTAAGTTTATCTGGGTTAGAAAAGATGAACTTGATTTTGTTGCTAACCATGAAGGACCCAAGAAAAGGTGGGAACTTAAAGTTTCAACTTGAGTCTTGATTTCTTGTAGGTATGCTTAAAGGGCAAGTCCTCAAAGGACAAATGGTTTTTGGATAGTGGTTGCTTAAGTCATATGACGGGAGATGTGACGAAGTTTGCCTTCATCACCATGAGCGACCAAGGAAATGTAATATTTGGGGACGATACAAGAGGCAAAATCATTGGTGAAGGTACAATTACAATTAGAGATATCAAAGTTGAACATGTTTTACTTGTTGATGGTCTCTCTTTTAACTTGATTAGCATTAGCCAATTGTGTGATCTTGAACATAAAGTTCTTTTCGAAAAAGATAAATTAATGTTCAAGATATTCAACTCATAGCAAAGCCTATAGGGTGTATAACAAGAGAACTCAAATTGTTGAAGAGTCCGTCCATGTAAAATTTGATGAATCCTTTGAACCTCCTAGGGTGATTGATGATGATGATGCTAATCTTTTAGAACTTCCTAGTCAAGTAGATACTCTTGTTCAACCATTAGAAAACCTTAACTTAGAAGGTCAACCAATAGATGAGGTTGAAGTAGAAGGACCCCGCAAACATAATAGAATAATGTTTAGTCATCCTCCTATTCAAATCATAAGTGAAACCTCTCAAGGAGTTAGGACAAGATCACATTATAGAAATGTATGTGCTAACATGGCATTTATCTCCCAAGCCTAAATCCATAATGCTCCATTTGGTTGCCAGTAAAATTTTTGTCCTAGGATGTTTTTTGTAAAATTTTCGTCCCATCCCATGTTTTGTTGCCTTTTAGCACTAGAATTTTTTTAATCCCACTCTTGTAATGATTGCTTCTATGGTGACATGGACTCCTTATCCCCTCTTTTTCTTTCTTAGGGAATGATGTCCTCTCTCTTCCCTCTCTCCTCCCTTCCCATATTTGGTAATGACACCCCTAAGTTTTGGCAGAAATTTTAGGAATTGTAGGAAAAAAAACCTAGCAAATCCCGTTGACTTCACTGTTTGGATTAAAAACTCCCTAGGATAAAATATTTACTCGCAACCAAACGGAGTATAAAAGAAGCGGAAAAGGATGAGTTTTGGATGGTTGTAATTGTTAGCCCAAGGGTTCAACAAGTACTCCTATTGAATTGTTTTGATGATTAACAAACTAAATTTGTTTTAAAGGTTTTATACACTAATGATTTCCATTGGCAAAGTTATAATGTTCACAGTGTACCATCCTCAAGAGTGCATGACAAGGTTGAACTCGAGGTTGAACTCAAGCACAAGAATGGCAAATCAACTCAAGCATCAATGGAGTTGAGTGAAGACATGTCAAAGCCTCTACAAGGTGCCAACAAGATTGAAGACCAAGTAAATTTAGAATGTAAACGGTCCTCAATGTTTAGTCTAGGTCTATGGCACAAAGGAGAGTTAAAATCAACCTAGATAGAATTTAATGGGTTTGTGAATGTTCATAGTGGTGTCTCAACATTGTTGGACCCTCATGACACTCCATTTATCTTGAAAAATCAAAGTTCCAAAAGCCCAAACAAAATCAGCAAAATATAAGGAAAATCTGCTGGCCGTAGGCTTCTCGGAACTCCGAGAATATTCTCGGAGCTCCGAGCTCGGAACTCCGAGAAAATTCTCGGAACTCCGAGAATTGTTCCAGGTTCAAAAAATTAGCCGCTCGGAGCTCCGAGCCCGGAGTCCGAGACGACCGTTGGGGTGCGAAAATTTTGTCCTTTTTTGTCCCCTCTATTTATATGAACTTAGGGACTCTTGGGTTTTTTACCCAAGGACATTACAAAGATTTCAAGAGCACAAAAAGTCATTTGTTCTCCTTCTCTTGAAGATCTTCACTCTCCATCTCTCTCTTGTGCCATTTACCTTAGATTATTCTTGAGAGACCTTAGGACCTTCACTTGTTCAATCTTGTTCTTGTGAGAGTGAGTGAGCTTTACCTTAAATTAGCCTATCTAGAGGCAAGCAAGCTTTTTCATTTCATCTTCTTTGTATTTGGCACAAAGGGCGCCGTAGAAGACCCTTGGAGCGTAGAGCTCGATTTGTACAAGGCGGAAGGAACGCCGTATTTAAGTTCCTTGGAGAAGATAGTGGAATCCTCAAGGAGAGTAACTTGAGAAGAGTGGAGTAGGTCTTGAGATAAGACCGAACCACTATAAAAATCTTGGTGTCAAAGCTTCTTTGCCTCTTCACCTCTTCTTGTGTGGTAAGTTTTCACTATTGCTTTGAATACTATTTTTGATTTCCTATTCAATCTAAAACTAGTGCAATCTAAGTTTTCAAAATTCTTAAAATTTGAAAAGAAACCCAATTCACCCCCTCTTGGGTTGCTAAGTGGAATTTCACTTGATACTCCACTCTTCTCAAGTTACTCTCCTTGAGGATTCCACTATCTTCTCCAAGGAACTTAAATACGGCGTTCCTTCCGCCTTGTACAAATCGAGCTCTACGCTCCAAGGGTCTTCTACGGCGCCCTTTGTGCCAAATACAAAGAAGATGAAATGAAAAAGCTTGCTTGCCTCTAGATAGGCTAATTTAAGGTAAAGCTCACTCACTCTCACAAGAACAAGATTGAACAAGTGAAGGTCCTAAGG
The DNA here is from genome assembly GCF_043159265.1 of Tasmannia lanceolata. Lineage (NCBI taxonomy): Eukaryota > Viridiplantae > Streptophyta > Magnoliopsida > Canellales > Winteraceae > Tasmannia > Tasmannia lanceolata. Next base: position 43,559,555 of record NW_027518714.1, on the reverse strand, counting down.
TCTCTCAAGAATAATCTAAGGTAAATGGCACAAGAGAGAGATGGAGAGTGAAGATCTTCAAGAGAAGGAGAACAAATGACTTTTTGTGCTCTTGAAATCTTTGTAATGTCCTTGGGTAAAAAACCCAAGAGTCCCTAAGTTCATATAAATAGAGGGGACAAAAAAGGACAAAATTTTCGCACCCCAACGGTCGTCTCGGACTCCGGGCTCGGAGCTCCGAGCGGCTAATTTTTTGAACCTGGAACAATTCTCGGAGTTCCGAGAATTTTCTCGGAGTTCCGAGCTCGGAGCTCCGAGAATATTCTCGGAGTTCCGAGAAGCCTACGGCCAGCAGATTTTCCTTATATTTTGCTGATTTTGTTTGGGCTTTTGGAACTTTGATTTTTCAAGATAAATGGAGTGTCATGAGGGTCCAACAATGTTGAGACACCACTATGAACATTCACAAACCCATTAAATTCTATCTAGGTTGATTTTAACTCTCCTTTGTGCCATAGACCTAGACTAAACATTGAGGACCGTTTACATTCTAAATTTACTTGGTCTTCAATCTTGTTGGCACCTTGTAGAGGCTTTGACATGTCTTCACTCAACTCCATTGATGCTTGAGTTGATTTGCCATTCTTGTGCTTGAGTTCAACCTCGAGTTCAACCTTGTCATGCACTCTTGAGGATGGTACACTGTGAACATTATAACTTTGCCAATGGAAATCATTAGTGTATAAAACCTTTAAAACAAATTTAGTTTGTTAATCATCAAAACAATTCAATAGGAGTACTTGTTGAACCCTTGGGCTAACAATCTCCCCCTTTTTGATGATGACAAACATAATTTGTTTTAGGGTAGGAGCTCCCCCTTTAGGGATGAATAAAACACTTTGGGCTCCCCCTAAGAGTTTGATTTAATTGAACATTTAAGGCATTACTTTAAGGATGAAAATTTGATTGCAACATTTTAAGCATAGAGCTTTGCTCCCCCTTAATATATGCATTGGGAGCTCAAATATTCTCCCCCTTTTGTCATCACCATTGCAACCAAACGGAGTATAAAAGAAGCGGAAAAGGATGAGTTTTGGATGGTTGTAATGCAAGAGGAACTAAAGCAATTTGAAAGAAACAAAGTGTAGAGATTAGTTCCTAGGCCTAGTGATCACCCGGTTATTGGAACCACCTGGGTGTTTAGAAATAAAATAGATGAGCATGTAGATAATCAAAGGAATAAAGCGAGATTAGTAGCCCAAGGTTACACCCAAGAGGAAGGCATCGACTATGATGAGACCTTTGCTCAGGTTGCTAGATTGGAAGGCATAAGGATGCTTCTCGCATTCGCATGCCATAAAAACTTTAAATTATATCAAATGGATGTGAAGAGTGCATTCCTTAATTGGTATATCATGGAGGAAGTTTATGTTGAGCAATCTCCCAGATTTAAAGATTTCAAATACCCTAATCATGTCTATAGGTTACATAAAGCTTTGTATGGTCTAAAGCAAGCTCCTAGAGCTTGGTATGAAAGGCTTAGCTCCTCCCTATTAGAAAGTGGCTTTTAAATGGGCAAGGTTGATAAAACCTTGTTTATTAAGAGAAAAGGAAAATATATGCTTATTGTTTAAATATATATTGATGATACTATATTTGGTGCTACTAATGATAGCATGTGTGAAGAGTTTGCTCAATCCATGTAAAAAGAGTTTGAGATGAGTATGATGGGAGAGCTCACCTATTTCTTAGGACTTCAAATCAAACAATATAAAAATAAAATTTTTATCAATCAAGAGAAATATACTAGAGAACTCCTAAAGAAATTTGGAATGGATAGTTCACAAATCAAGCCAACTCCAATGAGCACATCTACTAATTAGAGAAAGATGAAATTGGAAAACCTGTTGATGAAAAGAAATTTAGAGGAATGATAGGAAGCCTATTGTACTTGACCTCTAGTAGGTCGGATATAATGTTCAGTGTGTGCATTTGTGCTAGATTTCAATTGGTTCCAAAAGAGTCATTTGAGTGTGGTTAAGAGAATCTTCAAGTATCTCAAAGGAACTCCTCTAGGTTTGTAGTATGAAAGAACTAAAGAATTGAACATAGTAGGTTATTCGGATGCCAACTTTGCCTGTTGTAGGGTAAATAGGAAAAGTACAAGTGGCACATGTCAATTCCTAGGTAGGTCTCTTGTGTCTTGGTTTAGCAAGAAATAAAAACTCTGTAGCCCTATCTACTACCGAAGCCGAATACATTGCGGTCGGAGCTTGTTGTGCACAAATCCTATAGATGAAGAACACACTCATGGATTACAATATTGAATTCAATTGTGTTCCAATCCATTGTGATAACACAAGTGCTATTAACTTGACAAAAAATCCAATTCAACATTCAAGAACCAAGCACATAGAGGTTAGGCATCATTTCCTTAGGAATCATTCTCAAAAAGGGGATATTTCTATTGGGTATATCAACACTACTGGCTAATTGGGGGACATATTCACTAAACCCTTAAATGAGGATAAATTTTGTGATATTAGAAGTTGTCTCAACAATTGGAGCTTAGTTCAAGTGAAAGAGTTTGAAAGTGAAGCATGAAAATGTGATAATGTACTCTTTACATATGTATGTATATATATCACCCTTGGTTTCTTATTGACTACATGGTTCAAAATTATCAAACCTAAATACTAAAAGCTACTCAATTGGTGTCCATAAACCACTTTGTCAAAGGAGGAGTCGGCACCGTCACCATTAATTAAAACACTTAATCATTTGGCCTAGTGCCATCATCTAAACCATGCTTTAGTCCATATTTGTGTGTTTCATGCTTGAATTTCTTGCCTAAATATACTATAATCTAGCTTTGTTATATCTCTCTATGGATTGTGTTCAAAATTGAATACTTTCATATGCTTAGTTGTTAAAAAAACCACACTTCACGGAATTCCGTCGATTTCCTCGAAATTTCAAGAAATCGTCCAGAAGATAAAAATCACAGAATTCAGTCAAAAATCACAGAATTCCGTGCCCAATTTCCAGCGTTTTTAAATAACGCTCGGAATTCCGTCGATTTCCTCGAATTCCAAGAAATCGTCCAGAAGATAAAAAATGACAGAATTCTGTCAAAAATCACAGAATTCCGTGTCCGATTTCCATCGTTTTTAAATAACGTAAGACCCGACAGGGTCAGGCCATAAACCTTCGTTTTTTCTCTCTTTTTTGGATTTTTCCTTCCTCTTTAAACCATAAACACCTTCCAAACCCTTTTCCTCTCCAAATCCATTCGTTTCACATCTCAAACGTCACCTCTTTTCCATCAAAATCAAAAACCCCATTTTCTCACCCAAATAACCTGGCAATCTGATTCTTCCCTCAACACTCTCTGTTAGCCCAAGGGTTCTCATGGGTTCAACTAATCACATTTTTCTTATTATTTTGGTGCTAGCAAACCTAAATTGATTAGTCTTTATGGATTAATGTGTTGCCTTTGGAGTATTGTGCCTTAAACAAGAACTTCAAATGTCATATCGCAATTACACAATACAACACAACACATGGCTTGAGGATCAACATGCACAAAGGAACTAAATGAGCTCGTACACATTGGAGGAACCATATTTGGAAGATGTCTAAGCGTAGAGCTCAAGTTGAGGATCCCATAAGCATGCCTAGCATATGCCAAGAGGAGCTTGAAGTTGAACAAAGTGTTGGTGACCTTCTGAGGCCTCAAAAATGAAGATTCATTCAAGAAGAAAAGTCACATGTACCAAAGCATTCTCAAGTGTTCACTTACAATCTAAAATCCAAAGGAAGACCTTTGAAGCCAATACGATCAAGGTGCTAAGTAGTTTAACTTTATAGATTGTATTGGAAATCTTTTTCAAGTGGTTTTGCATTTCAAAGTGTTTTTCAATCCTCTTTTAAAACCAACCTTGAAATCTATTTTTATTTTATGTAAAATCTTTTTCAAAGGTCTTAAACGTTATTAAAACAAAAGTCCATAGCCCAAGTGCTAACCAAAGTTTACAAATGAAATGAATGACATTAGCACTTGAATTGTGAAAACAGCATCTTAAAACTGATTTAAATGGTTCAAAATATTTTCAAATATTTTTAAAAATAATTTTAACAGATAGGTCTCATTTTTCTCATGTCCGTAGAGTATAAGAACATCAAAATCCGATAAGAAACGAGGGAATTACGAATTTTACAAGAACCAGTTGGAAAACTGTTTTTCGCTGGCATGCCAGCAGACCAGCGGCGGGCTACCGCAGTCGACCGGGCACCCCTTCGGGCTACCACGTCTGGGCGAAAAACTAGCGGTTGGGGCATAACGACTGCTTTTTTGACCCGTTTTTAGTCTTTTCTTGCCTAAACTACTCCCAGACATTGAGCAATCATTGTGGGCTATAAATATGATGTTTTCTCATGGATTCTAAGACTTTTGGAGAGATTGAAAATTTTTTGAGCTTAAACTTTGAAAACTCATTTGATTCTTCAAGAAGCCGTCTGTGACGAGTCCGGGAAGCCTGGAATCATCAATATGAGGGATCCCTCAAAATAGAGAAGGGCAGCTAACTTCCCATCTCCTTTAGCTGTTGGTCTTGAACTTGTGAAATCTATTTGAAGAGGATCTCCATAGGCCTACATTGTAATCATTCTTTAGAGAGTTTTTATGAGCATACATGTTGTAATCAAGCCTACAAGAGGCTAAGAGAGTTGTTATCATTGTTCTACTTCTTCGACAAGCTTTGTAAGAGGGTCTCCGATTCGGCCCGTTAAGAAAGGATAATCAAGTAATTGTAAGAGGATTTTCGATTCGGCCCGATAATAAAGGTGAATCATTGTAAGAGGATTTCTTGATCCGGCCCAGTAAGAAAGGAGGATCTTATAGTGGAATAGCCAAGGAGGTCTTGACAAGTGGACGTAGACCTTAGTATGCACTAAGGTTGAACCACTCTAAATCGTCGTGTACATTCTCTCTTCATCTATCTTCCCTTTTGGTGATTGGTATTTTCTTTCCCTTTGTATTTATTTTGAATCCATATTAACAAGGGTTAGTTGTAATTCGAATTTGAGGTTAATCACATTCAATAAAATTTTAATTAATTCCAATTCACCCCCCGCTCTTGGGTTGCCTAACCTAATTTCATTTGTATCAGAGCTAATGCTCTTACATTTGCTTTTTATTGAAAACCTGTAAGAGAAAAGATCTATTTGGCAATCCAATGAATTCTAGACTTCCATGCTTTGATGGAACCGATTATGAATCTTGGTCGATCCGTATGAAGTCCTATCTTAAGAATCTAGATGGGGACCTTCTAAAAACAATTGAAAATGGATTTGTGTTATCTCTTAAATCCAAAAGATTAAGTGAATATGATAAAAGGTTGTTTTGTTTAAATGTAAAGTTATGATTGCTATTTGTTGTGCCTTGCCCTCAAATATTTTTGATAAAATATCTTTTTTGTAAAAATGCTAAAGATATATGGAATTCAATTGAAAATATTTATAAGGAAAATGTATGTCTTATGGCACTAGATAAAAGTAATGAAGAAAATAATGATTTGGATAGTGATGATGAAGTCCCCACTATTGAAGAACTTATTGACACATGTGAAAAAGTAAAGGATGTTTTACTTATTGAAGTTTCTAAAAACCAAAAACTTAAAAGTCACTTAACTCAATATCTAAGGAATTAGAAGAATTGGAAAAAAAGATTATCAAAATTTATTAAATGAAGAAAAGAAAATAATTGAAAATAACAAAATATCTTAAAGAGAAACAGAAAACTTTAAACTAAAAGAAGAAGAATTGAAAGCAAGTTCATCTCATGAAATACGTGTTTTAAAAGAAGAACTTGAAAAGATGAAAAATAGAAATGAAATTTTGACTTTGGATTATCATACACTACAAGAAGACAAAGCCAAACATGTTTGTGAACACTCTTGTAGTTTATCTTGCTCCTCAATTACCTATTCATTTGCATCTTGTGATTATTGTGGTAGATTTGGGCATTACAAATCTATATGTAACTTTAGATTTGTAAATAGTTTTAAGTTTGTGTGGGTTAAAAAAGATTTACTATATCACACAAACTTGGTTGGACCTAAGATGGTTTGGGTTCCAAAACCCCTCACTTAAATCTTAATCATAATTAGATTTAGGGGTTTGTGCTTATATTGTCAAATCCTTTGAAAATTGACTAATAGATACAATTTATAAATCTTGATTGATCATCCTGTATCTAGTTTACACTTGTGCTTAAAAGTTGTTTCTTTATAATCATGCATGCTAGATGCTATACTCCTATAGATTGACTCTCTTTGCATGTAGTTATTTGTGCTTACAATTGTCATATCTATTGAAAAAGGTTCTCTAGATACTTCACTTCTTGTATCTTGTGTATACTTGTGCTTAATTGTTATATCATGTTGAATTATGTGTATGCTAGATATCATATGCTTGATATGTATCTAGTTAGTTAGTGCTTAAAGATGACATCCTTTTGAAAAGATATTATAGATACACATATACTTATCTTGGTTTATCTATATTTAAGTGTTCATATCATTGATAAAATGATATATTGTATTGATCTCTAAAAGCTCATATTATTGTGCATAATAAATTAAATACTCTTGGTTTGGTATGACCATGTACTTAGGTGTAAGTGTTTGGTACCTTACTTGAAACTCATTCATGCACTTAGTACACTTATTGACCCATAGGAATAGTTTAGGTTGGTTCAAGCTAGGTTCCTAAGTATTATCTTGATATTGCTAGACTTCTGTACTTTAGATTTGTTAATCATATCTCTCTTGTAAACATAGAAGAAATTGAAAATAGAAAGAAAATAAGAAGATTCATTTCAAAATATTATGTCCAAGCAAAATCATTGAAAATCAATCCTTAGATTCACTAAATAAACAAGATTGGGTCAAAACACAAAACTTAGTGAATTTTCAAAACTATTGTTAAAATCATGAGAAATTCATAAGTTGATTCATTAGCCAAAAGTGTTTATCATTGAGACACTCTTGAATATCTTTGGCTTTTGATGTAATCCTGAAAAACCGATGTAGGGGGGTCCCAAGTTATACTAGATTGGCAACTCAATGAGGAGGGAGAATATGGTTGTTTAAGAAATAGAATCTACCAATTTAAAACCTTTAAACCGATTTTAAGATTAAGAGATCAAGAATCAATATTCAAGCATACAAGTTAAATCTAATGGTGCAATGCAAATAAAAGAGCAAAGAGATAGAAAGAGTGCACCCGAGATTTAAAGTGGTTCGGTCCTCAAATCCGAGGCCTACTCCACTCCACCAACCAAACCCGTTGATGGCTTCACTATTTGATCTTCTTAACCTTGGCGAAGATCGAATGCCAATTACAATAGCTTTAACTTTGGTGGCTATCCTCACCCCAATAGCTTTAACCTTGGTGGCTATCCTCACCACGGAGAATGGGCTTCGCTTCTCCGAATACTCGCCCGAATACAACACTCGAAGGTTGAAAGAAAGAAATGAAAAATCCCTCACAAGGGTTACAAAATGGATGTACAAATTTGAGCCTATGATCCAAATCCTAAAGATGGTGATGAGAGGCACAATTGAAGTTTGATTCACTCTTGGATATTCAAATGAAGTTTTAGAGTGTTAGGATTCATACTTTGTATGTTTAGAACACCCATATTTATAGGAAAACCAAAATATGACCGTTCAATGGCATTGAGGTAATTCCAGCAAAATTCCAAACGGCTCTTTTTCAGACCGTTGGAGTGTTCTCGGAGTTCCGAGAATTCTCGGAGTTCCGAGAAGAAATCTCGGAGTTCCGAGAATACACACAGAAGTTGGAAAATGATCTACTGGACCATTTCTCGGAGTTCCGAGAATAATTCTCGGAGTTCCGAGAAGCCTATGTCTGAGCAGATTTGAATTCTGTTTTTGGGCTTCCAACTTAACACCAAGTTGGGATTGCTTATGAGGGTTCCAAGGTGTTGGAACTCCACAAATACAATCACATATATTTTTAGGGTGTGTGTGATTAACTTAATTATGCCTCTAAAAGCCTAATCTAGGTTTGGATCATTTACATTCTAAAAGACAAAAAATGGTCTTCAATATGAATTTTTTCATGTCTTCAAGTCTTCATGACTTCTTGCTTGATGACTTTGGCCTTCCAATTGGTGGTCCAATGTGAGCTTCTTGGCCTTCAATCCAAGCATCCTTGATCTTACTTTATCATAATCTACAACTTAGACAATTAAACACATTAGTGATAAAAGATCACTTGTGTATTGGAATGATCAAAACAAGATGGGAATGCCAAGGTAAAAACCATTGGGATTACAATCTCCCCCTTTTTTATGATGACAAGCACAAGAGATTTACAAATCAAAGCATATACTCTTTTCACATTTTTCTTACTCTACAGACTTTACTCTAGATTCTTCTCCCCCTTTGTCATCAACAAAAAGAAGGGGTAAGAAAAACAAAGGGGTTTAAAATTTACAATTTTAAAGCTCCCCCTTTTTCAAAGAAAAATTCAATTTTAACTCCCCCTAGTTAAAATAATTTTACAATACAAGAGGGGTTATCACAAACCATACAAATGAAATATAGTCAATTTTAAGTTCAAAAACCCCTAATCTACACAATATGAATAAAATCATATGGGGGTTTTGGGAACCCAAGATTTCTTGGTCCCACATCTAGCCCTACTCTTGGATGCACATTGGAATTGGTAATGACCATTCATTCCACAAGAATGGCATCTAACAAGAGGGTTAGATACACTAGTCCTATCATGATAAGCATGTTGAGGTCTAAGACTAGTTTTACTTAGGATTATGTCTATAATTTTATTTCCATTTAGAAATCCATGTAAACATAATCTAAGTCTCTCATTTTCATTATGAAGATGGGATGTTTGAACTAAAAGCTCATTTCTTTCATCTTCATAAGAATTGGAGGAGCTTGCCATATTTTGAAGTTTTAAAAGTTGGCAAGTTTTCTCATCCAAACTACCCTTAAGGGTATTAATCTCAAGTTTATGATTTTCAAGTATCACTTGTTCTTGAGATATGGAAGAAGATAAATCAATTTTCAAAAATTCAAGTTCTTTTTCTAACTTTAAAATGGATTTTTTAAGAACTTTGTTTTTGGAAATTTGAGAGTGCAAAGTGTTACACAATTCATCATAAGATATTTTTTCATTATCGCTACTTGATGATTTACAAGATGGGTGAGAGTTTACCTCATCTTCATGGGTGAATGTCATGAAGCAAAGATCATCTTTTTTATTTTCTTCCCCTTCACTTGAGCTTTTGCCTGATGTCCTTAACGCATCCCAACCGGCGGCAAGAGCCTTATGCTTCTTCCAATCCTTCTTACCCTTGTACTTAGAGGAAGTTGATTTTAGAAGTGGACAATCCGGTCTTTTGTGTCCAATCTTCTTGCAATTGAAGCATCTTAAGGCTCCATCAACATCACTTTCTTCTTTCTTCTTCTTATCTTTCTTATGCTTCTTTCTCCACAAGCTCTTGAATCTTCGTAAAGCTTCTTCTTCGTCACTATCCGCTTCACTTGATGAGTCTTCCTTAGAAGCCTTGAGTGCTAGGGATCTAAATTCCCTCTCCTTCTCCTTTGACTTCTTTTCCTCTTGTCGGCTAGTAAGGAGCATCTCATGGGTGATGAGAGATCCTACAAGCTCCTCTATGGTTAGCGTCTTGAGATTTTTTGACTCATGAATCGCGGTCACCTTTGGATCCCAATGTGGAGGAAGAGACCTAAGCAGCTTACTTACAAGCTCATCAGTAGGATAAGATTTACCAAGATTAGCCAGCTCGTTAGAAATAATAGAAAAACGAGTATACATTTCTGAAATACTCTCGTTTGGACTCATTCTAAACATTTCATACTTGCTCTTTAACAAGTTTATTTTGGAATCCTTGACTTGTGATGTTCCCTCATGGGTAGTCGCAAGGGTATCCCAAATAGTTTTGGCGGAATCAAAAAGAGCAACTCGATTGAACTCCTCGGTAGCTAAGGCACAAAACAAAGAATTTATTGCTTTGTAGTTCAAATTAGCTTGCCTTTTCTCTATCACATTCCATTCTTCAAATGGTTTGGAAGGTACATTGTATCCATTTTCAACAATGTACCAAAGTTCCACATCTATCGAGAGAAGATAGATGCGCATTCTTGTTTTCCAATGTCCATAGTTTGACCCATTGAAGAAAGGAGGTCTAGTTGTGGAATGGCCTTCCGGAAGTCCGGTTCCAATTTGGTGTGCCATTTCACAAATAGAAGTTGCCAAATAAAATCTTTCCCTAGTTAGATTTTGAAATAACTTTCACAAAAATTTTAAAATCTTTTAAGAGCCAAGGCTCTGATACCAAGTGAAAAACCGATGTACGGGGGTCCCAAGTTATACTAGATTGGCAACTCAATGAGGAGGGAGAATATGGTTGTTTAAGAAATAGAATCTACCAATTTAAAACCTTTAAACCGATTTTAAGATTAAGAGAACAAGAATCAATATTCAAGCATACAAGTTAAATCTAATGGTGCAATGCAAATAAAAGAGCAAAGAGATAGAAAGAGTGCACCCGAGATTTAAAGTGGTTCGGTCCTCAAATCCGAGGCCTACTCCACTCCACCAACCAAACCCGTTGATGGCTTCACTATTTGATCTTCTTAACCTTGGCGAAGATCGAATGCCAATTACAATAGCTTTAACTTTGGTGGCTATCCTCACCCCAATAGCTTTAACCTTGGTGGCTATCCTCACCACGGAGAATGGGCTTCGCTTCTCCGAATACTCGCCCGAATACAACACTCGAAGGTTGAAAGAAAGAAATGAAAAATCCCTCACAAGGGTTACAAAATGGATGTACAAATTTGAGCCTATGATCCAAATCCTAAAGATGGTGATGAGAGGCACAATTGAAGTTTGATTCACTCTTGAATATTCAAATGAAGTTTTAGAGTGTTAGGATTCATACTTTGTATGTTTAGAACACCCATATTTATAGGAAAACCAAAATATGACCGTTCAATGGCATTGAGGTAATTCCAGTAAAATTCCAAACGGCTCTTTTTCAGACCGTTGGAGTGTTGTCGGAGTTCTGAGAATAATTCTCGGAGTTCCGAGAATTCTCGGAGTTCCGAGAATTCTCGGAGTTCCGAGAATTCTCGGAGTTCCGAGAAGAAATCTCGGAGTTCCGAGAATACACACAGAAGTTGGAAAATGATCTACTGGACCATTTCTCGGAGTTCCGAGAATAATTCTTGGAGTTCTGAGAAAAACTCTCGGAGTTCCGAGAAGCCTATGTCTGAGCAGATTTTCAATTCTGTTTTTGGGCTTCCAACTTAACACCAAGTTGGGATTGCTTATGAGGGTTCCAAGGTGTTGGAACTCCACAAATACAATCACATATATTTTTAGAGTGTGTGTGATTAACTTAATTATGCCTCTAAAAGCCTAATCTAGGTTTGGATCATTTACATTCTAAAAGACAAAAAATGGTCTTCAATATGAATTTTTTCATGTCTTCAAGTCTTCATGACTTCTTGCTTGATGACTTTGGCCTTCCAATTGGTGGTCCAATGTGAGCTTCTTGGCCTTCAATCCAAGCATCCTTGATCTTACTTTATCATAATCTACAACTTAGACAATTAAACACATTAGTGATAAAAGATCACTTGTGTATTGGAATCATCAAAACAAGATGGGAATGCCAAGGTAAAAACCATTGGGCTTACAAATCCCTTTTAACTCAAAATCCTATATCTTGTAAGGGATTATTAAACTTGGTTCAATGTGATAAATATATATGAGTTATCTTGATTTCTCATTGAACTAATCATGTCTATGAGCCTTACTATGGTTATTCATCTTTGACATGTATATCACTTGTTGAAAAGAACTCTAAAATTAACTTAAAACTCTCGAACAAGTGAAATTTGATTGGAATAAGTGAAGTGCTAATAAACTTTGTTTATCTTAATCCCTTCACAATAAACCCATGTGCACTAGAAAAATAAAAATCTAGTTAAAATCTCTAAGTGTGCACATTAGAATACATTGTCACTATGGAGTGTGTTTGATATGTGGACATCTACGTTATCCATATGACATTAATGAGTTTACAAGATAATTGAACTTGAAACATTCTAGATATGTAAACTTCAAACTAAAGTGGAGTCATTAAATGATATGATTTTCAAAATCTACTTAATAAGAGGCATGGGATCTAAAATGATGTATATATATATATATATACATTATGCCTATATATGTGATCTATGGATATCAATATTTAAATATTCCTAAGATAGATCACCATAAGAGTTTGAGAGTTGGTATTATGAGAAACCTAAAAACATTCAAACTAGGATCTTATGAGTTCATTGCAAGTTAAGAACATCATCAAAATCATAAGATTGCAAAACTGCCAAAATTGTGCTTAAAATTGAAATATGTGTATAATTTGGCTTTTAGGAAAAAATTAAAATAAAATATGTTTTCATGCTTAATCATCCAAATAAATCTATAAAAAACACATGTAACATCTTAATAAGGGATAAGAAAATAAAAATGAAAACAAGTATTCCCTAAAAGTTTAAAACTAGTTTTCTTTTGTAGGAAAATTTAAAAGAACTAGTTGTCTTCACAATAGGATATAGTTGCTTATCCTAGGCTAGACTCTTAAATACTTATCATCATTAGCTATCCTTGGTGTGTGTATAATTGTCTATTTGTATAGCTCTCTATGTATATTGTACCATCCCTTGATCGGTATTAGCTGCATGCTAAAGATGTTAAACCTTAAAGTTAAAAGTTATTCAATTGGTGCTCATGCCTTCTTTTGAAGGAACGGTACCATCACTTTAAGTAAGACATTTAATTTATTTGGCTTCTTGCCATCAGTCTTATGTGTCTTGCCTTGTTATATATATATACTATATGGACATATTCAGGGGGAGCATGTTTTGCTAGAGTAATCCCTTGATTTCATTTAGTATTTTGATCGGTAGCAAACATGCAATTGTAGCCCAAGGGTTCACCTTCAACTATTCACATAAAGACCCTTGGAGACTATATTTAGGACATCCCTTTAGATTCATATCATATATGAGTCAATAACAAAGGGGGAGCTTTAAAGTTATATATGTCCTATCTTCGACTTTTCATATATTTCATCAAGTGTATACCTCTTCACATATGATAAGTAATCACATTTGAAGCTACATAGCTTCATTTGTGTTGTTGGGCTTGTCTTGTGTCCCTATTCTGAGAACATCTCTCATATTTGGTATCGAGAAAAGCCCTTAGCTTGAGCCTCAATGTTATATCTTTCTTAGAAGTTCAACTTATCTTTGATGTGCTCATATGTTTATCATCACTACCAATGATAAGTATCTTGCTCTTGAGTTCTACCTTGAAAACTCTCTAGAACTCTTATTCATAGGATCTTATCTTACTTGATCAATCCTATATCCTATGAATCTTCACTCTTCTCATGTGCTTTTGAATCTAAGTACATCACTTACCATGATAAGATCCATTGGATATGCTCTCGCTGTCATATCTATAGCCACCTTGCCTTGTCATGCCTTGCCTCATAGGTTTTACCCAGGGCTAATGACAAATACTTAGGGGGAGAGCCATATTTTCTTATTTACATATTTATATGGACCATAGTGATGTTCTCACATTGTCCATTTCCCCATTAGTTGTGCCTATAATGCAAATCTTGTATATATAAAACAAACTGCTTGTCATGCACTGTCCTCAATGCTTCTTGCTAAATCTTTTATGATAAGCATTAGGATAGCTCAAAATGTTATATCATTCATATTTCATGGGCCACAAGGTTACTTTGTTGTTACCCTTTTTCTATGCCCATCTTGCATAGCTCTACATAGGACCAAACGTAGAACTATCTTGCAAATGCCAATTATGTCTCTATGTTTTGCTTGTCTCTATCCCTATCATGTGTCTCAAGATTGATTATCCTATATTCATGATAGTTTCATAATAGAACCATAAATGTTATACCATCTCAATCATTTTGCTAGTTATGCCATATTTTCTTGTGATCTATTGTGTATCCATAACAAGAATTTAGGGGGAGTACTTAACTATCAGATCTTGTATGTTCATAGACTTCATAGGGTTCTGTTTAGAATGTTCATACTACTAAACACCCTCTGATCATGCTTACATTGCATATCTTTACTTGCCTTGCAAAAAAAAAAGGATGATTACTTTAGTTTCTTATATCACTTCACCCTTATCATGCATGTTTCACTTGGAGCATCTTATATTCATGAAAAGTAGGTAGGGGGATTGCTTATTACACATCTTGGCATATTAGTTTGAGCTTTCACTGTTGAAACCTCCCCTTTTGCTGCTGTCAAAAGGGGGAGAGTTTTGGAATTGATTAGGAAGTCCATGTTTATATGCATTACATGCTTTATATTAATGATTTGCTCTTGTGCATATAGTGAGGGGAAGTGTTACACTTTATGTTATATTTCTTTGATATTATTTGTCTATCTATTTTTGCGTCTCTTTCCTCCTAATCAATTTAGTTTTCCATCATAAAAAAAGGGAGAGATTGTTAGCCCAACGGTTCCCATGAGTTCAACTAATCACCTTTTTCTTGTTGTTTTGATGCTAGCAAACCTAAATTGATTAGTCTTTATGGACTAATGTGTTGCCTTTGGAGTATTGTGCCTTAAATAGAAACTTCACATGTCATATCGCAATTACACAATACAACACATCACATGGCTTGAGGATCAACATGCACAAAATAACTAGTGAGCTTGCACACATTGGAGGAACCATATTTGGAAGATGTCCAAGCATAGAGCTCAAGTTGAGGATCCAACAAGCATGCCTAGCATATGCTAAGAGGAGCTTGAAGTTGAACAAAGTGTTGGTGACCTTCTCATGCCTCAAAAGTGAAGATTCATTCAAGAAGAGAAATTACATGTACCAAAGCATTCTCAAGTGTTCACTTACAATCTAAAATCCCAAGGAAGACCTTTGAAGCCAATACGATCAAGGTGTTAAGTAGTTTAACTTTATAGAATGTATTGGAGATCTTTTTCAAGTGGTTTTGCATTTCAAAGTGTTTTTCAATCCTCTTTAAAAACCAACCTTGAAATCTATTTTTATTTCATGTAAAATTATTTTCAAAGGTCCTAAATGTTATTAAAATAAAAGTCCATAGCCCAAGTGCTAACCTAAGTTTACAAATGAAAAGGAATGACATTAGCACTTGAATTGTGAAAACAACAGTTAAAACTGATTTAAATGGTTCAATTTTTTTTAAAATATTTTTAATAGATAGCTCTCATTTTTTCCATGTCCGTAGAGTATAAGAACATCAAAATCTAATAAGAAACAAGGGAGTTATGAATTTTACAAGAAGCGGCTGAAAAACTATTTTTTGTTGGAATTCCAGCAGACGAGCGACGGGCTACCGCCCTACTGAGGTTGACTGGGCCTGGTCGACAGGGCACCCAAGTGGGCTACCGTGGCTAGGCAAAAAGCTAGGCGTTGGGGCATAACGGCTAGTTGCTTTTTTCACCCGTTTTGGTGTTTTCTTGCCTAAACTACCCCCAAACATTGAGCAATCATTGTGGGCTATAAAGAGGATGTTTTCTCATGGATTCTAAGACTTTTGGAGAGATTGAAAATCCTTTTTGAGCTTAAACTTTCAAAACCCATTTGATTCTTCAAAGAGCGTGAACTTGTGAAATCTATTTGAAAGGGATCTCCATAGGCCTACTGAAATTCCAAGGGTGGTCCCGAGTACGGCAACTTATGAGGAGTGCGAAATTAGGTTGATAACAAGTTTTGATTCTTTTGAAAACTCAAACCCAATTAAGAGATCAACAATTAAATTCAAGTACGCAAGTTAAATCTAAAGTGCAAATGCAAAATAAAGAGCAAGAGTAAGAGAGATTGCACCCGAGATTTAAAGTGGTTCGGTCCTCCAACCGTGAGGCCTACTCCACTCCACCAACCAAACCCGTTGATGGCTTCACTATGTGATCTTCTTAACTTCGGCGAAGATCGGTGCCGATTACAAATTCCAACCGCCTTTAACCTTGGTGGCGATCTTCACCACGGAGAGTGGGCTACGCTTCTCTGAACACTCGCCCAATACAAGTTCTTGAAACGAAAGAAAGAACAAAAACAATCCCTCACAAGGGTTTACAAGATGGTAGAAGATGTACAAATTGAGCCTATGATCCAAATCCTAATCTTTAGATGATGAGAGGCACAAACTAGTTTGATTCACTCTATGGATGTTCAAGAAGGTTTTTAGAGTGTTAGGATTGATGGTTTGGAAGTTTAGAATGCCCATATATATAGGAAAAACCAAATATGACCGTTCAATGGCATTGTGGTAATTCCAGCAAAAATTCCCAACGGCTATTTTTCCGACCGTTGTAGTGTTCTCGGAGTTCCGAGAATATTTCTCGGAGTTCCGAGAAAAAATCTCGGAGTTCCGGGAATTCACACAGAAGATGGAAAAAAGTCTACTGGACCATTTCTCGGAGTTCCGAGAATAATTCTCGGAATTCCGAGAATTCTCGGAGTTCCGAGAAAAACTCTCAGAGTTCCGAGAAGCGTATGAAGAGCAGATTTTCACTTCTGTTTTGGGCTTCCAATTCTCAACCAAGATGGGATTGCTATGAGGGTTCCAAGGTGTTGGAACTCCACAAATACAATCACTTGTTTATTTAGGGTGTGTGAGATTAACTTAATTATACCTCTAAAAACCTAATCTAGGTTTGGATCAATTACATTCTAAAAGACAAAAAATGGTCTTCAATATGAATTTCTTCATGTCTTCAAGTCTTCATGACTTCTTGCTTGATGACTTTGGCCTTCCAATTAGTGGTCCAATGTGGGCTTCTTGGCCTTCAATCCAAGCATCCTTGATCTTACTTTTTCATGATCTACAACTTAGATAATCAAACACATTAGTGATAAATGATCACTTGTGTGTTGGAATCATCAAAACAAGATGGGAATGCCAAGGTAAAAACCATTGGGCTTACAATCTCCCCCTTTTTGATGATGACAAGCACAAGAGATTTTACAAATCAAGGCATATACTCTTTTCACATTTTTCTTACTCTAGAGACTTTACTCTAAATTCTTCTCCCCCTTTGTCATCAACAAAAAGAAGGGGTAAGAAAAGCAAAGGGTTTAAAATGTACAATTTTAAAGCTCCCCCTTTTTCAAATAAAAATTCAATTTTAACTCTCCCTAGTTAAAATAATTTTACAATACAAGAGGGGTTATAAAAAAAAACATACAAATGAAATATATTCAATTTTAAGTTCAAAAAACCCCTAATCTACACAATATGAATAAAATCATATGGGGGTTTTGGGAACCCAAGATTTCTTGGTCCCACATCTAGCCCTACTCTTGGATGCACATTGGAATTGGTAATGACCATTCATTCCACAAAAATGGCATCTAACAAGAGGGTTAGATACACTAGTCCTATCATGATAAGCATGTTGAGGTCTAAGACTAGTTTTACTTAGGATTATGTCAATAATTTTATTTCCATTTAGAAATCCATGTAAACATAATCTAAGTCTCTCATTTTCATTATGAAGATGGGATGTTTGAACTAAAAGCTCATTTCTTTCATCTTCATAAGAATTGGAGGAGCTTGCCATATTTTGAAATTTTACAAGTTGGCAAGATTTCTCATCCAAACTACCCTTAAGGGTATCAATCTCAAGTTTATGATTTGCAAGATTAACTTGTTCTTGAGATTTGGAAGAAGATAAATCAATTTTCAAAAATTCAAGTTCTTTTTCTAACTTTAAAATGGATTTTTTAAGAACTTTGTTTTTGGAAATTTGGGAGTGCAAAGTGTTACACAATTCATCATAAGATATTTTTTCACTATCGCTACTTGATGATTTACAAGATGGGTTAGAGTTTACCTCATCTTCATGGGTGAAAGTCATGAAGCAAAGATCATCTTTTTTATTTTCTTCCCCTTCACTTGAGCTTTTGCCCGATGTGCTTAACGCATCCCAACCGGCGGCAAGAGCCTTATGCTTCTTCCAATCCTTCTTACCCTTGTACTTAGAGGAAGTTGATTTTAGAAGTGGACAATCCTGTCTTTTGTGTCCAATCTTCTTGCAATTGAAGCATCTTAAGGCTCCATCAACATCACTTTCTTCTTTCTTCTTCTTATCTTTCTTATGTTTCTTTCTCCATAAGCTTTTAAATTTTCTCAAAGCTTCTTCTTCATCGCTATCCGCCTCGCTAGAGGATGATGAGTTTGCTTTGGAGGCTTTTAGAGCTAGAGATCGACTCTCTTTTTCTTTCGGCTTCTTCTCCTCTTGTCGGCTAGTGAGGAGCATCTCATGGGTGATGAGAGATCCTACAAGCTCCTCCATGGTTAGCGTCTTGAGATTCTTGAATCGCGGTGACCTTTGGATCCCAATGTGGAGGAAGAGACCTAAGCAACTTACTCACAAGCTCATCAGTAGGATAAGATTTACCAAGATTAGCTAGTTCATTAAAAAATTTTGAAAAACGTGTATACATTTCGGAAATGCTTTCGTTTTAATCCATTCTAAACATTTCATATTTGCTCTTTAACAAGTTTATTTTGGAATCCTTAACTTGAGATGTTCCCTCATGGGTAACGGCAAGTGTATCCCAAATAACCTTGGCGGAATAAAAAAGAGCAACTCGATTAAACTCCTCCGTAGATAGGGCGCAAAACAAAGAATTTATAGCTTTGTAATTCAAATTTGCATGCCTTTTCTCTACGACATTCCATTCTTCAAATGGTTTGGAAGGCAACATGTATCCATTTTCAACAATGTGCCAAAGCTCCACATCTATCGAAAGAAGATAGATGCGCATCCTTGTCTTCCAATGTCCATAATTGGACCCATTAAAGAAGGGAGGTCTAGTTGTGGAATGGCCTTCCGGAAGTCCGGTTCCATTTCTATCCGCCATTTCACAATTAGAAAGTTGCCAAAGATCTTATGATCTTTCCCTTGTTGAAATTTTTAAAGAAATTTTTTTTTCAAAGATTTATAGAAAAGAAAATCTTTTTAAGAGCCTTTGCTTTGATACCAAGTGAAATTCCAAGGGTGGTCCCGAGTACGGCAACTTATGAGGAGTGCGAAATTAGGTTGATAACAAGTTTTGATTCTTTTGAAAACTCAAACCCAATTAAGAGATCAACAATTAAATTCAAGTACGCAAGTTAAATCTAAAGTGCAAATGCAAAATAAAGAGCAAGAGTAAGAGAGATTGCACCCGAGATTTAAAGTGGTTCGGTCCTCCAACCGTGAGGCCTACTCCACTCCACCAACCAAACCCGTTGATGGCTTCACTATGTGATCTTCTTAACTTCGGCGAAGATCGGTGCCGATTACAAATTCCAACCGCCTTTAACCTTGGTGGCGATCTTCACCACGGAGAGTGGGCTACGCTTCTCCGAACACTCGCCCAATACAAGTTCTTAAAACGAAAGAAAGAACAAAAACAATCCCTCACAAGGGTTTACAAGATGGTAGAAGATGTACAAATTGAGCCTATGATCCAAATCCTAATCTTTAGATGATGAGAGGCACAAACAAGTTTGATTCACTCTATGGATGTTCAAGAAGGTTTTTAGAGTGTTAGGATTGATGGTTTGGAAGTTTAGAATGCCCATATATATAGGAAAAACGAAATATGACCGTTCAATGGCATTGTGGTAATTCCAGCAAAAATTCCCAACGGCTATTTTTCCGACCGTTGTAGTGTTCTCGGAGTTCCGAGAAAAAATCTCGGAGTTCCGGGAATTCACACAGAAGATGGAAAAAAGTCTACTGGACCATTTCTCGGAGTTCCGAGAATAATTCTCGGAATTCCGAGAATTCTCGGAGTTCCGAGAAAAACTCTCGGAGTTCCGAGAAGCGTATGAAGAGCAGATTTTCACTTCTGTTTTGGGCTTCCAATTCTCAACCAAGATGGGATTGCTATGAGGGTTCCAAGGTGTTGGAACTCCACAAATACAATCACTTGTTTATTTAGGGTGTGTGAGATTAACTTAATTATACCTCTAAAAACCTAATCTAGGTTTGGATCAATTACATTCTAAAAGACAAAAAATGGTCTTTAATATGAATTTCTTCATGTCTTCAAGTCTTCATGACTTCTTGCTTGATGACTTTGGCCTTCCAATTAGTGGTCCAATGTGGGTTTCTTGGCCTTCAATCCAAGCATCCTTGATCTTACTTTTTCATGATCTACAACTTAGATAATCAAACACATTAGTGATAAATGATCACTTGTGTGTTGGAATCATCAAAACAAGATAGGAATGCCAAGGTAAAAACCATTGGGCTTACACCTACATTGTAATCATTCTTTGGAGAGTTTTTTGGAGCATACATGTTGTAATCAAGCCTACAAGAGGCTAAGAGAGTTGTAATCATTTTTCTTCTTCTTCGACAAGCTTTGTAAGAGGGTCTCAGATTCGGCCCATTAAGAAAGGATAATCAAGTCATTATAAGAGGGTCTTCGATTCGGCGCGATAATAGAGATGAATCGTTGTAAGAGGGTTTCTTGATCCAGCCCGTTAAGAAAGGAGGATCTTATAGTGGAATAGCCAAGGAGGTCTTGGCAAGTAGACGTAGACCTTAGTATGCACTAAGGTTGAACCACTCTAAATCGTCGTGTGCATTCTCTCTTCATCTATCTCCTCTTTTGGTGATTGGTATTTTTTTCCCTTTGTATTTATTTTGAATCCATATTGACAGGGATTAGTTGTAATTCAAATTTGAGGTTAATCACATTCAATATCCTTAAAATTTTAATTAATTCCAATTCTCCTCCCCTCTTGGGTTGCCTAGCCTAATTTGACTCTCCATTTCTTACCACTTTTCCCTCCTTTCTCTTCCATTTCTCCCTGTTTTCTCCTTGATTTTGTAGATCCATCCATTTAGACCTCTTTTCCTTCAATCTCTTTCATTTCTCTCTCTATTTTTCCACTCAAAACCTTTCTTCGAGTTGTTCTTCAAACCCTAGACTTCAAACCATGCCTTGATCCAAAAACTTGAACATTGAGGGATCCTCCCGCCGCAAAGACGATGAAGGGCCCTCATGCAAGAAGGCTAAGGCTCCAGACTCGGAGATCATACCCCTTCATACTTCAATGGTAAAGCGGAGAAGAAAGTACGGACGCAAATAAAAACTCGTTGCATTCTCACAGGCCGATACGTCGAACCCGACGTACTTGAGCACTTTGATCTTCAATCTCGCCTCGACACCCTCGGGTGGACCCCAATTGTTCACATCAATGAACTCTTCTACCCTCGAGTGGTAAGACTATTCTATCCCAATCTCCGTCTCTCGCCATCATGCTTTTTTAATGAGTCTCGCGTCAAGAAAGCTGTCATTAAGCTCAATTGACAATAGTTCGGTATGCTCTTTAACATCCGTCATTCCGGCCCTGAACGCTACTTTTGGCCTGAGGATGGTATGGATTCCATTCAAGATCTTGATCGTGATACTGTTTATGACACAATTGTCAATGGTTATGCACCCGGGATGTTCGTTGAAGCTGAGCACCTAATTCCTGCTGGTAAGATGCTACACAACCTCGTCTTCAACAACATCACCCCTCGAGGAGGGATGTTCGATGCCTTGAGGCCATTGGAGGCCTATATTATTTATTGTATCCTTGGGTGTCGACAAATTTGCCTTCCGTACATTATCTTTCGCTTCATGTATGAGGCTCCTTGCTGATCACGTTCATCTATACCATATCGCATGCTTCTCACCCGCATCGTCTGCCACTTTGGTGTCTCTTTGACTGGAGAAGCGACGATCACCCCAAAAGCTCCCTTCAATGATCGCTCATTTAGAAGGATGAGACTTGATCAAGAAGAAGCCTCTTGATCAAGAAGAAGCCTCTGATGCTGAAGAGGAGTCTGACGAAGCAAAATCAGATTCCGAGGGAGATGAGGATCAGGATGTTCAAGCCCTGGCGGCCATGGAGACTTCACAGGACCTATCTTAGGCGAGCACACGCCAGGATCTCATGACTATGTAGAACGCCCTTGAGGACTCCTTCCTTGCCTAGTTTGAGCAGTTTCACACTCACGTGGACACTCAGTTCACCTCTATGCATGAGTAATTTTCAGGGGGTCAGTGGCGTCAGCCTCCAAGAAGTTCTTCTCATCCTCCACCTCCTCCAGAGCAGTAGTTGGATTATGCTCTTTTGATCACAGAGCTAGATGGTGTTCTCTCATTTTGAGCATGTCTCTGTTCTCATTTTGACGTTTGTTCCGTATAGGCTACCTAGGTTATATTACACTCATATGTATGGTCTACATGGATAGCTGTAGACTCGGATATTTGATGATGGCTTTGGTTTTTATGTTCTTTTGGGTTATATATATATATATATATATATATATATATATATATATATGTGTGTGTGTGTGTGTGTGTGTGTGTGTGTGTTTGTTTTTTTTTTTTTTATCTTTTTGTACTGAGAGCATGTGGCTCATCTTGTAGATATAAGCGTGTATGGCCAAATACCTCATTATGTGTTGATCTTATGTATGGCTTTTCTTCATATATAAAATGTGGTTTGCCTATGATCTTGAGCTTATATGATTTTATCTCACATGGATGATCTCTATTGTGGTTCCTTATGATTACAGAGCTTATATCCATTTTGTTTCACTTTTTTGTGATGCCAAAAGGGGGAGAATACTTGAGCTCCCAAATCATGATTATATGCATATATTGAGGGGGAGCGATGCTCAATTTCTTTTAATTTTTTCTCATTGTAATTAATACTTAAATTGTCAATTAAATCATACTCTTAGGGGGAGCATTAATTGTTTTAATCATCCCATAAGGGGGAGCTCTTACCCTAAAACAAATTGTGTTTGTCATCATAAAAAAGGGGGATATTGTTAGCCCAAGGGTTCAACAAGTACTCCTAGTTATTTGTTTTGATGATTAACAAACTCAATTTGTCTTATAATGATTATTTGGACTAATGTTTTTCAATGTCTAAGTGAATATGTTTCAAGTTCAAGTACTCTCAAGTTTGTAACCCAAAGGACAATTCACTCAAGTACAAAGTGAACTCAAAGGCATGAAGAAGGCAAGAACAAATCAAAGGCAAAGCAAGTTCAAGACATGTCCAAGAACCTTCAAAAGCAAGGCCAAATGGAAGCCCAAAAGGATGAAAATCACTCCAAAGATCAAAACCATGCACAAGCAAATCAAGGGAGTTGATAGATGCCAAGACAAAGCTTCATCAAAGTGCCATCAAGATTGAAGAACAAGCTCTACTTAGATTATATTAGGTCTATCATGTATATCTCAGTTAAAGGCACAAAAGAGAGCTAAGATCAATCTAAGTATAAACCTAATTGAACAAGTGAATGACCATGGTGGTGTCCTCACATGTTTGGACCCATATGGCATTCCATTTGTCAAGATTGAAGTGAATTCCGAAGGGCCAAAACAAATAACAAACTAAAAGGCAAAACTGTTGTCCAGATAGCCTTCATGGAATTCTGTGGATTACAACAGAATTCCGTGACATATTTTGTTTGAAAAAAATAAAGTGACAACGGTCACTGCAGAATTCTGGGCGATGCTTCCATAATGACCGGTGGGGAGTTTAAAATGACCATATTTTATACTCCTCTATATATGAGTATCTAGGGCCTTAATGAACACTCTTAATGACTCACCAAACACTCCTTCAGCATTGATAAGGGTTTTAATCATTTTCTACCAAGGAAATCACTCTCCTCTTCTCTCTTTTGCCTTTACTCTTAGATTACTTTGAGAGACCTTTAAGATCTTCTTGTTCTTATCCTTCTAAAGTGAGAGTGAGTGTTTATACTTTGTAATCAGCCTACTAAGAGGCAAGTGAGCTACATTCTTCTCTCGTTCTTTGTACTTGGCGAAAGGGGCGCTGTATTTAAGCCCTTTGGAGAGTTCGTGCTCGGATTGTACTTGGCGAAATGAACTTCGTATTTAAGTTCCTTGGAAGAAGATTATTTGCAGAATCCTCAAGTGATCAACTTGGGAAGAGTGGAGTAGGTCTTGGGTTTAAGACCGAACCACTATAAAATCTTGTGTCAAGCTTCCTTATCTCTTCTCCTCTTCTATTGTGGTAAGTGATTCAACTCTTGACTCTAAAACTAATTCCTATTCTTAATCAACTTAAAACTAGTGCAAGAAAGTTTTTAAAAGTTCTTAAATTTTTAAAAGACACCCAATTCACCCCCCTCTTGGGTTACTAAGTGGAATTTCATATAGGGTTCAGACCCAAATCGCAAATTGTGATTTGGGTGACTATCTTAGGTCAGTTGGGGGTATTTTTGGTACTTTTCGGAGTTTCAGCGGGCAATAACTCCTTCATTTAGACTCTCAATCGTGCATGGTAAGATCTGTTGGACTCCTTGCGGCAAGGAGAATCCAATGAACCAAATTTCATTCTTCGAAGTGATGTGGGCAATTGCGGTGCGTCCAAAATCATGCTTCTAACATTTTTTGGGAGTTTTCGGGAACTTTGAAAGACCATAACTCCTTCGTTTGGACTCCAAATTGCGCACGGTCAGATCCGTTTGACTTCTTGTGGCAAGGAGAATCCAATGAACCTAATTTTGTGTTTTGAAATGGTGCACATAAGTTTTGCATGTTTTTTACTCAAAGTTAAGTTTAGGCGAATGCCGTGTAAAAACATGCTTTTTGTTTGTGCCGTAAAAGGCAGGTGCTGTGTGAAAGTGGGCTCTTGGTTTTTAACTTTCGGACAAATTCGCTTTTGAAGAGTATTTCTTGTTTCATGAACCAGAGAGAGATCAAGAGAAAGAGAACAGGGGCCTTGGGCTCGTCATGGGAGTCATCCTCCGGCTATCATTAGTACTGCCTAGACAAATTTGGGTGTCTACAGATGCCCCTCTTTGGTAGAGGGTGCAAGGCATACGAATGCCAAAGTAAGGAGATAACAAAATTTGTCAGTGGGGACTAATGACAAGGTTGGAAGACTTGCATTGGATCCTTAGGCGTACAGCCTTTACCGGGGAGTCCTGCTGTCAGGTCCTTGAGTGGAAACCTCTCCCTGACGGTTTTGAGTTTAAAAATGCGACTACTTTAAACGAGCCTTAGGTGGACGTCGCTTATAACAGTGGGAGTGTCATCAGAAGTCAGGGCTGGTGCCTGACTTGGGGAGGGACCACGAGGGATGTCGTTCTGACATCCAGTGCTAATGTTGATAAAGGGGTGCCTATGCGGGATCTGGTGTATGAGATTTGATTGAATAGAGTAGATGCATGATTGTCATTTGATCTAGGATTTGATTGGGTATGATGAAAGGGGATACCATGTTCTAATGAGTTTTTGACTTGGGAAGATGCCTTTCTGGCATCTAAGTTGATTGCCTTATGGGTTGGCCAAAACACTGGTGTTTGTATGGATACAAACACCTATAAGGGTGGGATGTTTTTCTAGTGAAATTAGGTTAGGCAACCCAAGAGGGGGCTGAATTGGATTTAATTAAAATTTTAATGATATTAAATGTGTGATTAACCTCAAATTCAAATTGCAATTAACCCTTGTTAATATGGAAGTAAAGTAAATATAAAGGGAAAGAAGTTACAAATCACCAATGTAGAGCGCAAGCAAGAGAAGGAGGTTGAGAAGTAAAGAGATGAACACAAGGATTTTAAAGTGGTTCAGTACTTGGATAAAACACCAAGACCTATATCCACTCGCCAAGACCTTCTAAGCGCTTCCACTATCACAATCCGCCTTTCTTAACGGGCCGGATCAGAAAACCCTCTTACAATGTCGAGATTTACCTTTCTTAACAGGTCGAATCGGAGACCCTCTTACAAAGATTGTTGAAGAAAAAGAATAGCACTCTCTTAGCCTCTTGAAGGCTTGATTACAACTTGTAAGCTCACAAATCTCTCCAAAGAATGAATACAATCAAAGCCTATGGAGATCTTCAAAATGATATGCAAGTTCAAAGCATTTGAAGAAAACTAATGGATTTTAAAGTTTATGCTCAAGTAAGGTTTTCAATAAGTCCAAAAGTCACAAAATCCATGAAGAAACCTCATATATATAGCCCACAGTGATTCATGATAATTTAGGGGTAGTTTGGGCAAGAAATAATTCAAAACGGTGAAAAAGCTAGTACCCGTTTGAGCCCCAATGGCTCTATTTCAGATTGTTGGCAGTCGGCTGGGCATGACCAGTGGGCTGGAAAATAGGATTTGTTGGGATTATATAAAAAACCTCTTCTAGTCGCTCTAGTCAACTGGGGGGTTCAGTCGGCTGCCCGTAGGCTACTGGTGTATTTTAAAAAACCAGTTTCAGGGTGTCCAGTTGACTAGGGGTTCCAGTCGATTGCCCCTGCAGAAAACTAGGTTTTTAGTTTCTGCAGCCAGTCTTGTAAAATTCATATCTCTCATTTCTCATCAGATTTTGATGTTATTGTACTCTACGGATATGAGAAGAATGAGAGATATCCGATAAAAATATTTTAAATAATATTTAAAAATTATTTAGACTAATTAAAGTGAATGTAATGTCTGTTGTTCATTATGCAAGTGTCAATTTAATGTCTATTCGTTTTTAACTTAACTTGGCACTTGGGCTTTGGGTTTTTGGGCTATGGTATTTTGTTTCAATAATTTTTAGGACCTTTGGAAATGATTTTTCATGAAAAACAATTGGGTCCAAAGGTGCTTTTGAAGATGGTTTGAAAAATGCTTTGAAATACAAAACCACATGAATGAGATCTCCAATACAATCTAGAAAATGTAAGGTGCTTTAACTCCCTTGATTGTCTTGGCTTCAAATATCTTCTTTATGCTCTTAAATTTGTAGGTGAACTCTTTTGACTGCTTAGTCCATTGGACTCTCCCTCTTGAATGGATTCTTCACTTTGAGACATGAGAAGGTCTCCAAAACTTTGTTCAACTTCAAGCTCCTCTTGGCATATACTAGGCTTGCTTGTGGGATCCTCAACTTGAGCTCTGTGCTTGAAAATCTTCCAAGGATGATGCCTCCAATGTGTGAAAGCTCATCTGGTTCTTTCGTGTGTGTTGATCCTCAAGCCATGTGTTGAGTTGTATTGTGCTAACGTTCTAACTTCGGATTAACATGTGGATTTCCTGTCTAAGGCACAATACTACGAAGCAACACATTAGTCCATAAAAACTAATCAATTTGGGATTGCCAGCATCAAAACAACAAGAAAAATGTGATTAGTTAAACCCATGGGGAACCTTGGGCTAACAATCTCCCCCTTGTTTTATGATGGCAAACTAAATTGATTAGGAGGAAGTAGATATCAAAAGAATAGACAAGTAACCATCAAACGATATAAATAATGAAGTACTACTCATCCTCACTATATGCACAAGAGTATAATATATGAATATTAATTATGTAGTGCATATAAACTTTGGACTACCTAATCAATTCTAGAATTCTCCCCCTTTTGGCAGCAACACAAAGGGAGGTTTTAGCAGTGAAAGCTCAAGATACAATGCCAAGATGTGCAATGAGCACTTCTCCTACCTACGTATCATGAATATAAGATGCTCAAAGTGAAACATGCATGATAAAAGAGAAGTAATATATGAAGACAGAAGTAATCACCCTTTTTTCATAAGGAAGGTAAAGATACGCAGTTTAAACACAATCGAAGGGTGTTTAGTAGTATGAAAATTCTAAACATAACCCTATGAAGCCAATGAACATACAAGATTTGACAGTTAAGCACTCCCCCTAAATTTTGTTACACCCACACATTGTTCACTAGAAAATATGTCATAACAAGCAAAATAATTGAGAAGATATGACATTTATGGTTTTACTAGGAAACTTATCACGAATATAGGGCAATCAACTTAAAATCCACATGATAAGGATAAAACATAGAGATATAGATCCAGGGTTTCTGAAATGGTGGCAAGTTGGTTCTCCTGGTTCTCCTCCTTCAGGTCTTTAATGACGTGGTTGTCCTCCTTCAGATCTTTCGGTTGTTGAAGGACTAGAGCCAGAGTTTCCGAAATGGTGGCAAGCTAAGAATTCTCTGTGTCTTCTAACATGGGTGTGGACGGAGAGGATGGAGAAGGAGTTGGGGTGGTTACTGAAGGTGGTGGAGAAATGGACTTCCTCTCCAACCACGTGGGAAACTTGAGAGCTATCTATGGTGACTGTTCCTGTCATGTCCAAAGAGCACAATTAGGAATATTATTGTAGACATGGATGCATATAGACATTGGGAGAATGGAAGAATTTTATTGACCCATATTTGAAATTTGAGTACATGGTTCAACTTCATCGATTAATAGATAAGGCTAAGAAACTATAATCAAATCAGTGAACATTCTTCTTCAACTTCTTCTTTGGACGGGAGCTCTCATTAAACATCTCTTCTAAGGATTTGACAGTTCTTGCATCCCACGCAAATGCGATGGATTTTCCAACCTTAAAAGTGAATTCCTCAGGCGGATAACGAGGGTGAAGTAGTGGCACTACACCTTGCTCCTTTCCATACTGGCGTAGAATCCTGGAAGGAACATAAAACAAAGTTCTTTTAAGGCCAAGCAGGCGCACATAATTAGCATCTCTGGTATGTAGAACGCCCTAATGGACTCCCTGCATTTGCCAACAAATCTGATCTTGCATATGGTTGAGCCAGTCGACCCATTCAGATTTGCTGCATGCAATGACAGAGTGTTTCCAAGTCAAAAAGGTGCTCAAAACAGGATCATTGGTTCATGGGGTAGTGATTTTTAGCTTACGACACAGCCACGCATAAAGCAGGAGAGGGCTACTAGCAAAAGAAGAAGTGGGAGACTGAGCGAGATCATTCAACCCGTTGAATCTTTCTGCCAACATGGTAGGGATTGGATTTGCCAGTTTTATTCTACGCCGATGGTAAATCTGATTGATGACATAGAGAAGAGACGATGAAGCGAAGTAAGATGGCTATACCAAGAAATATCAATCATAGATGGCGAATAACAATGCATGATGCCGACACTTTTGGTATGGACAATCAGTCTGAGTTCCAACATTGTTGAATGTTTTGATCAAGGGCTCCATATGCACACCTTTATCATTAAGGAAGAGACCGACAGATTGAAGTGGATTGCCCATCAGATGGTTGAATGTGGCATGATGATCTGGGTCGACTGGATATCTGACGAGTGGTCCTTCTTGAGGGAGTTGCATCAAGACGCACCACTATTCAAAGGTGGGACATAGCTCGATGCTGCCAGAATGGAAGGCATTATGATTCGGATCCCATAAATTGATCATGACATGAAGCAAATCCCAATCTATTTTCATGTCGATCAATTTGGGTAAGAGATCACGATCATGATTATCAAGAACGATGTGGATTCTTTCTTCTTTGTGACATTGCATGATCCAATCATGCATGGATTGATTAGACATGATCTTATCTTCCTGAAATCAAAGAGAAGAATCTGGTGAAGTAAGATCAAGGGATACGATGAATCGACACTGACATGGTCGACAATAAAGATTAATCAACTAGAACCATAGATAAAGAAGGATACGCTCGAGATGAGACCATAAATGATGGAGATCTAAGAAGAGATAGCGCATGAGATCTTAGGAAAGTTGAGATTTATATCCTAATCTCAAAAGCATCTTTTATTCTTCTTACATTTTATTTGGTGTTACCTGAAGGCATCGATCCTAATTCTAATCTAACGGAGTGGAGACAAGTTCTCGACTTATTACTGGTTTGTGTCCCTAGGACCGATCGTAGCTATTGGAAGATGGACTACTGCCTAATTTCGATGCGAAGGGGTAGGATATCCTAATCTAAGCTCACATGCGTGATGTATGCATGCCCGTCTTACATGATTGTGTGGGGTAATGCACGGGTAAGGCCAAAAGTTCCCTTAGCGCGACTCCATGACATACTCTACCAGTGTCTTATTAGAAATACGTGACAACGGATCTATTTACGTACCGTAAGGCACTAGGCTAAGAGTGGGATGTTTCTCCAACACAGTGCGATTGACCCTACCATGGCCCAGCCCACCATGCCAAATATGCACGGCGAGACAAATACGTAAGTTACAAGATGGATGTAAGTGAGTCCTATGTGTGCGAATAGTAACCGCAATCTACGACGCCTTCATGTATTTGTTAGGTTTAGTCTGTAGTGTAATGTGATAAGCAGTAAAGCATAATCTACAAATTAACCTATCTAAAGCAATGAGAATATAAAGGAGAGTTTTAACGAGCCCTCTTAACCAGAAATTTGGGTGAGTTATTCCTTGAAATCATAATGAAGCTATGTGGTCCCCAGTAGAGTAGCCAGTTTGTGGGACCCGATCTGGGAGGGCATCTCTTCACGACCCATGCTAGTGGCGCGCGTTTTGCGTTGGGAGAAACTCTTTTCTGGTTTATTGATTACCAATGAAAGTTATATTTTCTGTGAACTTGTGATTACCAAAGCAACCCGAATTTCACACAAAAGGGATGACCAGAGTCGCCACTTAGGTAAGGGACCTAGGACCCATAAGTAACACTACATAGTCTGCGATACCAAGAGTCTAGATCCGTTACCTGGTTACAAGAATGGAAGGTGTTAGGCACCATTTTCGCCCGGTGAACCGGTCTTCGATTTTGAAGATTAACCCACCAAAATTTATTCAAAAGGCTCGTTTATACTCTCTAATATGTGAACTACTGGACATGCAACCTAAATTATCTAATCTCAATGTGGTTCCTAGTTGCATCATTTGAATACTTTGATTTATTTAATTCAATTTTGATGAGATCTATGTGGCAGGCAATCTAATGGTATAAGTTTAATGAAACCTAGATGATTTATTGGAATGAATTACTTTATTTGAATTAAAATTTAAAATAACAAGAAAAATGAACTCTAGAAATAAACCTAAAACCCTACTGGTGTGTGTGTGGGGTCGATCTGGACTTGGAGGCCATCCAAGCTGCCTACGTTCCCAAGCCTCTTTGGGATCAAGATTGACATAGTTCGGTGGCGCTAATCTAAGATACATATGCCTAATGTGCCTAGGACAACTGATATAGACTCGATCAATTGAACTGGACTTGATTGATCGTTAGAGCTTATGGAAGGATAATTGAATTATGTTCCAGTTGATTGTGATTGCTAGAACTCTATCTAGGATGCTATTCCTACTTGTCTTATGCTAGTGCAAGTACATTCTAGACTAATGCAAGTGGGCCCTACTCCTAGGTTCGACTAGAAATTTCCTAAGGAGGAAGATGGGCTATCTAGTGAGACCTAATATAGGGTTTAGTTGACGTTGGGTACAACTGACCCAAACTGAGGCTTGTGTGACTACTAACTTCTAGGACTCTTTATGACCCAAGACTCGCTAAGACCTAAGACTCTCTAATGCCTAGGGTTCCCTATGGATCTAAGGATAAGGAATCAATGGATAGATCTGAAGGATTAAGGGTTAGATCTAAGGGATCAAGGGTTAGATCTAAGAGACCAAGAGTTAGACCTATAGTTGGATCAAAGGAATTAAGGGATAGATCTATGGTTAGATATAAGGGATGAAGGGTTAGGTCTAAAGATCAATGGTTAGATCTAAGAGATCAAACGTTAGATCTATGTTGGATCTAAGGGATCAAGGGTTAGATCTATGGTTAGATCTAAGGGATCAAGGGTTAGGTGATGAGCACATTTATGTGTGAATGGTAGGGGTTAAAAGCATGTAATTTTCTCATTTAAAGCGGTGCTACTAAGGTATTTTCATTGTTTTTGGTGTTTCAGGTTATTTTCTGGATGTCCACAGAAAATACAGCTAATGAGATGGAGTTCCACAAAACGATATCATTTTGCAGCTACAAGTAAAAATTCTGAAGATTCGACGCTAACCGAATGAGAGAAGGGTCCACCGAGTGAATGATTCAGATGATCCCAATTTAATTTTGAACTTTCCATTATTGGCCCATTGCTAAGATTAGAGGAATGATCAGTTGATATCTTGGCCATTAAAATGGATGATCCAAAGTAAGCATGTGATAGGCTACAATTTTGATGAATCAGATCATCCTATTTTCTACTTAGATTGATGGTCTAGATCAACCAATGGAAATGGGTTTGGGCATAATTCAAGTAATGAGAGGGCACAACCCATTTGTATTGGAGGCCATCTAATGGACGGTTAGAATACCCTATGAACTGGGCACGAAATTTGGGTTAAATGTTATCCATGCAATGATGGGACCCACTTGATATCAGCCCACGTTTTTTTTACACCCATTTTTTTTTACCAGGGACAACTAGTGTAAGTGTATCAATGGTATATGGGTGTCCCTTGTGAAAAAAGGGGCGTAAATATCACTTCCCTTATTTATACAATAGTGGGACCCACCTTGGTTTCCACTTTTGTTATACACGTTTCCTCACAAACAGCACCATGCTATTTTGGCTCTCATGTTGGGCTTAAAATTATATATATATTTTATATTACAAGTGCATGCAGGCCGTGGGACCCACTTATACACTTGGATAGCAGCCCAACGTTTTCACATTCCAATTTAAAATTAGCAATTTGCATGCAAGTTGGGCATATATGATATCATGCAATTCCATTTTTTTAGAAGCTGTTTTTGGAAGAGGGAGGTGCCAAGATCACTATATGTAGTGCTGGAATCACATACCAGAATCCAAAGGGGTTACCAATTTCGAAAATACAAGATGGAGTGTCGGCCAAGAAGGGAAGTGGGCCCACTATTATGATGTTGAGAATTTAAACAGCCGAGATAAACCAAATACTTGTTATTTTTGAAGAATTATGAGGTGAAATTTACGTATGTAATTAGGGGTTAAGAATGGTAGTTACCAAAAATTTGAGATATCTCACTGGTTTTCTTGGAAAGTAATAAAAGTGGGGATATTTATTGGACTTGGGAATTCAGTACACGTATAGAATTTCTATATAAGAAGGCAGGTTTAGAAAGAGTCTGACAGATGCTAATTTTTTGGAGTGCCTTGAATTAAATATGGAATGTAGCTGAAATTTGTTTGAAAAAGAAAAAGGAATTTCACTTGGAATGTTTGCTACAAATTTACAAACCTACCAAGATTATCATTTGGTTAATTTTTATAGACCTTTTTCACACATTTTGGAATTTGTGAGTTGTTTAGTCGGTGGAACATTCTGGTGCAATCCTTCTCTTGCTCTGCAGACCACGTTAGAAGATATTTTTGGAAGTGATGCCCATGTTTACTTTACTTTTGTTCTTTATTTTCAAGTTCAATTCCAAGTTATAATTCGATGTACTTTTGTTTTGAAGTTCACTATTAAAGAGAGTACTTGTGTTATTTTGCTTGTTTAAGTTCTTATATGACATCTCTTCTCTTTTCTATCTCCTTTATTTTTATTTTTCTTCCCTTTTCCATGAACAACTAAATCCTAATTACTTAGGGTTTAGTTGAAACCATGGGGAAGGAGAAATATTTATAGTTAAATCAATCTACTCAGTTGAAAAATTGTGTAGGATTTTGTGTTTGGAAAATCCCAATCATTCATGCCATTGGCTTTCCCCTTTCGTATGAATGATTGTTGATTAACAAATATAAAGTTCTATATAATCAATGTAAATTGGAGAGTGGATTTGATTAATTACTTATAAGGAATGACATCCCTTTGATCTTATCCCTTATTGACTAGTTAATCGAATTTTCAACCCAATTCAAGAGTTGTTTTAATTAATCAATCTAATCCAAACCCATGGTGGATTCTAACCCTAAGTAATCTTTTATATTGAATTAAGATTTTTACACTATTCCAAATTACTTTCGCAATTTTCCAATTAACTTAGGCCTTTAGAATTTTAGTTTTCTAATTAGATTAGATAAGTAGTTAATAAAGATCATTAGAATTTTGGTACACTTTGGCTAAATTAAGATTTTCAAATCAAGATCGTAGTTGAATTTGATTCTTAGATTGAATAGAATACACGCTTATATATAGTGTTGGCTCCGAGGTCTAAGTCCACGGAAATCCTGAGTCCATTCCAGGCAACATTATATCATAGCTAGTATTCTAATCGGTACAAGAATAGGATTGACAACTAGATTTCTCTTCCCTGAGTTCGACCCGTATTTACACGATCCGTGCACTTGCGGTTATTTAATTTCTCAAACATTAGGTCTAAAGATCAATGGTTAGATTTATTGTTTAGATCTAAGGGATGAAGGGTTCCTAATAGGTTTTGGACTTGTGGCATCTTTAAGGATTCAAAGATTTTTAGGATCACTTAGTTTCATTTCCA
Source organism: Tasmannia lanceolata (assembly GCF_043159265.1). Classification (NCBI taxonomy): domain Eukaryota; kingdom Viridiplantae; phylum Streptophyta; class Magnoliopsida; order Canellales; family Winteraceae; genus Tasmannia; species Tasmannia lanceolata. Next base: position 43,525,172 of record NW_027518714.1, on the reverse strand, counting down.
CTTTAAATCTTTACACATTATGAAGGTTCTGATATGTATTATCTCTATATATTTTTCTGTATTTTTTTGTCTTTTAACTGATTTTTAGTAATTTTAAGAATTTTTACCCATTACACTTATTTTCTCGTCTTATTCATGAAAATTAATCCAAAATCTTATAAATTTCCAATAATATTCTTAATTAACTATGAGATATCAAAATACAAAATATCACTGATTATTGGTTGAAATTTCCATTTTTAGAATTTATTACAAGAAATAGGCATATTCAAGCATAAATTCTTAAAAATAGCATTTAGTATTCAAAAATTACAAAAAATTCATTGCAACAATTTTTTAAAAATATATATCATTTTCAAGAAAATAAACATTAGATAAGATAATTTGGATAGTGAAATCTACCAACCTACTAAATTGTCCAATTATTAAAAGGGAAAATCAACAAAAATACTTCTGAGATTTTTTCCAAATTTTTTTTTTCAATATCCTTAAAATGATTAATTTAAACGTGATACTTAAATAAACTAGATTTCCAGTTGTTTTTATAATTTTTATTTAAATTTATGAATTAAATACCATTTTTGGATATATAATTCACAAAATATCAAAAATTATTGGAAATCAAGTGATGTCAATTTTATGGTTTTAATACATTAACTTGTTACTATAAACAAATTTTTGCAGATGTTTGATTTGATTTGATTCTTTTCTCTATTTTCTTCATTAAAATAGGTTTATTTTGAGTTTTTAACATTTTAAAACCATTTTATTATGGAAATTACAAATTTTGAATTTTATTTCCAGAGAATGGTCATCACAAAGAATACTGAAAATGTATTCTCCCAAAATTTTTCCATATTTATTATGGTTGCTTTGTAAATTTGGCTTAAAATCCTGTTTTCAACTTATTTTCGCGCAAACCTCATGAAGGAACCCCGATCTCCTTAGATCTGATCACAAAAATAATAATGGATTTTGATTTCCCTAGCTGAAATTTGAGATTCGATCTCCAAGAAATGATCATAAAAGAAAAAAACTATACGATTTAATAAGCACGGAATGATTCTACACTAAAACCCTTACAACAATCCACCTATCTCTGATTTTCTCTCCTCGGATATACTGTAATCTTCAGAAAATTCCCTTGGATGGTGATGGTTGAGGCCGATTCCAGTAGATCTACTCGATCCAAGTGTTGCAGAGAAGTTTTGATGAAAACTGTGTGGAGATCCAACTTGTGGGCACCAATGGGGTTTTTTTTCTTCTCACAATGGGGAAGAAAACATGGAAGAATTTCCTTGTGTAGAAAGGGCTGGATGAATTTCCCTTCTGGTTTTTCTCTTGTTTGTTGTTTCTTGATTTTATACATTTGGAAAGATCACAACAACCTTTCTCTCCTACAATCATAAGCCTCCCTTTTCCTTCTTTCTCTTTTCTCATTTCTATCTTCTTTTGATTATTGCTATCCTTCACCTCCACCTCCACCTCCCTAACCAATCACAAAGCAAATCTAACAACCACATGATCTCCCATTTTTCGCTTTTTCCTTTATTTTTTTAATTTGTAAAAACCCACTTTTTCTCTCTCCTCTCCCCTTGAATATGGGCCCCAACTTAATGGGGCCAGATGTGTTGGCCGACCACTTCATGGCCGAGCCACACATGTGACTCCCACATGTGTGGTTTTTATGAATAGTTTTGAATTTGCTTCAAACAATCACTTCTTTGAATGATTTTTTTTGGATTTTACGAATAAACAATCGTTCGTAATCAAATTGAGCACCATTTTGGTGGGGCCATCCCATTGTACGGTCACATAAGGTGGGTCCTCCTTTCATGGCCGAATTCACATTGATCCCCCCTTGGAAACCAATTTCCAATGTGTGTGTCCATTCGCGACCAAAAGGTCCAATCGTGACCAAAATGTCTGTAAGCCCAAGGGTTCCCATGGGTTAATCATTCACCTTACCTTCTTGCTTTGATGCTCGCAAACTAAATTGATTAGCTTCTATGGACTAATGTGTTGCTTCGAGATGTTGTGTCATATACAAGAATTTCATGTGATAATCGCCATTACACAATTCTTAACAACACATGGCTTGTGGATCAAGAAAGCAAGGAACAAAGAGCTTGCACCTACATTGGAGTCATCACCATTTGGAGATGATCAAGTCAAGAAGCTCAACATGAAGATCCTACAAGTTTCCAAAATATGTCAAGAAGAAGATTGGAGTTGAATAAGCCATCGGTGGCTCCTCATGCAGTGAAGATTGGAGGAAGTCAAAAGAGCCAAGACAAAGTTCAAGATGTTCATTCAAGCTGAAGAAGTCCAAGGAAGTGCAAAGAGCAAAGACATTCCAAGAAGGCTCAATGGTATACACTTTAGAATGTAGTTTGGAGTCCTCTTGATTTTATGTTTAAATGCACTTTCAAAAGCTTTTCAAATGGTTTTCATACTCAACTTTTTACATCTTTGAAAACCATGCACACACCCAAATATGTGTTTAAAAACCTAGGACTTAAGCCCAAGACCAAAGCCCAAAGCCCCTGGATTTTAAAGTTAAAAATGGAATTTTACTTAGGGCCGGTCGACCGGGCTATGCCGGGCGACCACGGGATGCTACCTGGAATTCCAGGGTATCTCAAAATTTATCGGGCCGGTTGACAGGGGTAAGTTGGCGACCGCGGATATGTTTTCTGGAAATCCAGAAAACATCCAGGTTGGGCTTGGAGGTCGACCGCGATAGTGTTTTTGACCCGAATTTCTATTCAAACAGATTGCCTTCGCCGGGCGACCGCCATAGGGCCTGTCGACTGCGCCGTTATGAAATTTGAAATTAAAAAAGAGAGCCAGATAAGGACGGGCGACCGCCGTGCCTCGGTCGACCGCCACGACATTGAAATAGAGCCATTGGGGCTTGCGCAGGTTGACTTTTTCAACCCTGTATTTTACAGTTTTACCCCCAAACGGTCATATTTCCTTGTGGGCTATATATACACTATCTAAACCTTTCTAAATAACCTTTTGTAAGATCAAATCCTATCTTCTTGAACTTAAACTTTTACCTGAAAGGTTAAACCTCTTTGAACTTGTTTTTTTACATTATTTCAAGAGGATCTCCAAAGGCTTTACATTTGTATCTATTTCTTGGAGAGTTTGTGAGCTTTCAAAGTTGTAATCCGCCTAATCTAGAGGCATTGTGAGTTATTATCTTTTAATTCTTCATTTGTAATTGAGTGTCTTCTCTTCGGCTCGTTAAGAAAGGTGAAGAAGTACTGAGGGTCTACTCTTCGGCCCGTTAAGAAAGGAGAAGACATTGTAAGAAGGTGTGATCCCTCATCAAGGCTTCGTGCGAAAAAGGATGTGTTCCCTTTGGAGTTGAAGGAATTGGTGTAATTCTTTGAGATTCTCCCGTTGAAGAATCTTATGTTTTAGTGGAAATACCAAGGAGGTAAACTTGGAAGAGTGGAGTAGGTCTTGTGATAGACCGAACCACTATAAATCATTTGTTCCTTGTGGTTGCTTCTCTTCTCTTTCTTTTTTTGCACATTGGTGATTGGTAATCTCTAACCCTATTTGTGTTTATGTTTTAACTTAACAAGGGTTAGTGAATGTATGCTAAAGTAAGATCTAAACCCTAGCTTTCATCATATTGAATATTTGAACAAGGGTTAGACCATAGTTGCTTAATTAGAAAATTAATTTTATTAATCCACCTAATTAAGCCAAGAATATTTAATTGACCAATTCACCCCCCCTCTTGGGTTGTCACACCCGTATTTCATTTGGTATCAACGCTTAGGCTCTTAAAGAGATTTTTAAATTTAAAATCTACAAGAGATAAAGATTCGTGACAATCCAAATGGATTTTGAGTTAGGACAATCTGCTATAATTCCTCCATTCTTTGATGGAACAAATTATAGGGCTTGAAAAATAAAAATGTTTGCCTATCTCAAATCCATAGACTTTGACATCTTAGATGTCATTGAAACGGGATTTTCTATACCAAGAAAATGCACTAAAAATGACGCAAAATTATTTTTGTTAAATTCAAAAGCTATTATTATAATATGTTGTGGACTATGTCTCAATGCTTTTGATAAAGTTTCATCATGTACAAATGCAAAAGATATTTGGACTAATCTTGAAAATATTTATGAGAAAAATGATAGTCTCTCTTCAAATAATAAAAATGTTGCTTTTGAACAAAAAAAGACTTACAAAAATCTTTTGCGAAGGAAAATTCTTTCGAATATTCAATTTCTGATTTAGAAAAGCAAATTGAAAATTTGAAATCGGAAGTTAATGAAAGTTTAAAAAGAAATGAAAAATTAAGTCATTTGAGCAAAATTTTGATAAACAAAAATGATGACTTAATTAAACAATACAATATCCTTGGAAAAGAAAAGGAAAGCCTTGCAAACACAAACAAGGATTTAAATGAAAAATACACACTTGTTTGTGAAAATGATGAAAAATTAAAAGCTAATTTATCTGAACAACAAATTGCTTTGAAAGTCAATTAAATGAGATTAAACTAGCTAATAAAGAACTCTCATTAAAGAACAAAAGATTATAAGAAGATAAAGACAAACACATATGTTCACATATGTATTCTTGTGGTTCTAGTTGCTCTTCATCTATCCTTGCTTATTCATGTTCATATTGTGATAGATTAGGGCATCACAAATCTAAGTGTAGGCTTAGATTTGTGAAATCAAACAAGTTTGTTTGGTTAAGAAAAGACACAATCCCACAAACAAACTTGGTAGGAACCAAAGTAATTTGGGTTCTAAAATTCTCCATTAAAGCTATTTATTGAAAATGCGAATATAATGGGTTGTGCTTCAATTGCTATATCATATGAATTCTCTCTAGATAGTATTTCAATGTTCCATTCATTGTATCTAGATCATTTGTGCTATAATGATATATCATTTCATATTTGTGCATAGATACATACCATTAGTCATGTTTTTAATAGAATGCATCATTGCTTATTGAGCTTCATGATCACATCATGTATCACTTATAGTGTATAAAGAAAACAAGAAATTACCTCTTTAAACTATATGTTGTGCTATACTGAAAATCTTTTAGAAAAACCCATCTAAGTGCAAGACCACACACATATGCACTTAGCATCCACAACTAGATGAGCTAACATGTCAAATATAGCTAGACTAGATCTAACAAGTGTCACATTTTGTATATAACAAAATTCATCAAAAATACATCCACAAAGAACTTCATTGAAAACACAGGCCCATCCATTATCTTGAGCTTAAATGTTAGGAAAATAAAAATAATTTTTTGATATCCTCACATAGCCTAGGGATCGAGTTTACATGTTCATTAGAATCCCATAAATGCGAGAAAAATAGGAGAAAATCAATTTGTCCACAAAATCCCTTGAAAAATATCAAGGAATTGAAGACAGGGGTGTGGCGGTCGACCGAACCTTGGCGGGTGACCGCGGTAGGCAAATAGGAGAAAAATAAATTGAAACAGGTTAGTCGCGGCGGACGACCACAATAGCCCGGTCGACCGCGGGTAGTCGAGATGGGAAAAATAAAAAAAGACAGTCGTATCGCGGCGGGCGACCGCAATAGCCCGGTCGACCACGACGGTCGAAAACTGTTTTTTAAAGGGCATCTGCGAATTAATTTTTCACCTCTGTCGCTTCCTTCTTTCCTAGGGTTCTTTTGTTCTTCCTCTCCTAAAATTATTTTCGACCAAGATCTTCAAGATTAAAGTGTTTTGAGTAAGATTCTTCATCTTCTTCTCTTAAATCTCTCTTTTCTCATTCTCTTTTTCTTCGTTTCCTCCATTGCTCATTTTCTTCATCTCTCTTACCATTTCTCCCATCTATTTTGTGTATTCCTTTTTTTATCCTCTTCATTCATCCTCATCATCCTTCTCCAAATCCCTTTTATTTTCTCCTTTATTTTCATTTCCTCTCAAAACCCTAGCTTCTAAGAATGTCATCCTCAAGAAAATCAATCGCACAAAAGGGAAGCGTGTGAGAACTGAGCCGGAAGAAGAAGCATTTCCCACTGAACACTTCTTCAACAAGCAAGCCAAGGATCGTTACAAGGCCTTCATGGATCTAGTCGTCATCTCGGGGCGAAAGTTTATCTTCCAAGACTTTGACAAATTTGATCTTCTATCACTTTTTGAATTCCAAGGTTGGTCCTTCTTTCTAGTCTATAGCGCTCCAGTCTATCCTGAGATAGTTAAGTATTTTTATGCCAATTTGGATATTTTCCATAAAGGAGTAGTTATGAATACCCACCTTCAAGGAGACCAATTTGGGTTAAATGTGAAGAATTTCTGTACCTGGCTTGATATACCTAATGCAGGATTTTCTTTTGGGGGAAAAATGAAATTGGCCTACACTTCAATATGTCAGATGTATATCAGACACTAGGCACAGTCCCCCCTCTCGAAGAAAAGATTAATGTCACTGCTAGCTCGATGAATCATAAGGTTAGATTGATTCATAAAATAGTAAGCGTACAATATCACTCCCAGGGCTGGAAATCTTGATGCTGTGAAGCCCTTTGAAGCCCTTGTGATCCACTGTATCATGAAGAAAATTAAGTTGAATTTGGGGTCTATTATTTTGGGATACATGGGTGAGGAAGTTAAGAGAGGACAATGTGGTCTTCCTTATGAGATCCAAATTAGTAAGCTCCTAAGACTCCATAAGATCAATCTGAAAAAAGCCTTCTCAACAAACCCTGATCCTCCATTAAACCACTCCACCATTACCCTTATGAGAATTCCTATACCTGGAGCAGCTGGTCCTGGTGGGGTCACACAAGATGACATAAATGAGGCTGTGGATGAAGCTGAACGAGTGGCCCTGATGTAGGAGCAGAGTAGAGCACATGAGCAGGCACAGGCTCAGCAGCGTCAGCCTCCTACCACTGGCTCATATGAGGATCTTGTTAGAGATATTGCATCCTTGAGGACTGGCCAAGACACTCTCATGACTAGAGTTGAGTCCCTCGCTACTACCTTTACGACTACAGAGCGTCAGAGAGCCTCAGATCATACGAGACTTATGGAACTTATTTCGAGGCAGCATAGGGAGATGATGCAAGCTTATCAGAAGAGTCGGGCCATCAGATACTACACCTCCCGATCTCCATCTCGTGAGTATCAGCCTCCTCCGCCTCAGGAGTGACAGATGACCAGCACCTTCTCGGTAGCAGTTGCAGTTGATTACATCTTTTTGCTGCTTGATCGTCTTTTTTATTCCCTCTTCTTGCCCAGTTTAAGCTTTTGGACTATGTTCGTATTTTTATTCTCTTCATGGATGATGTTTATGCCCGATGTGGGCTTTATGTTTTGGTCTGTATGCCCAGTGTGGGCTTGATATTTTGGGTAGTAGATGGTTGAGCCCAGTAGGGGCATTTATGTGTATATAGATGTTGATGGATATGCCTTGTTCGGCATGATTATGGATGCATAGGATATTTGCTCAGAGGGGCATTATGCTTTATGGGTCATTTTGTTTTTTCATGTTCAGAGATTATGTGACTTTACCCATTGTAGTGATGATGAGTTATTGTTCCTCACACCTATTATTTGTGTATCTCTGTCATGTAGTTTTGATGTGAAGAGGGTGTGTCTCTTCCATCGTTTATTCATGTAAATGGGACCCTTTCTTGTCTCATCTTTATATATACATGAGTTCTCTTGGTTGCCATGGATGTGTACTTCTCTTGTCTGTCAGTTTTTCTCTAATCCATGTATTTATTAGACTATATTTGCTTCATCTTTATAATCCTATGTCTAATAATCATCCATTCTAATTCAAAGTGCACTTCTCGTTTGAATGGAGCAAAATAAATTGGAATGATTAAGGTGATTAAAATCAAGGGCTTGTATGCTTAAACTTTACGTTTAGACTGGATGCACATAGTCAGGGGGAGCTTTCACTTGCAAATGTATAACTATCTAGGGCCAAACAACTTAAACTCAAAAGTTATTTTATAGTTCTGAGCATGTTCATGCTCAGGAAGAGACTAGTCTGCCCTATGACAAGAAAATCCTCTGCATATCGCAACTTGTGACCTTGAAAGGTTAAGTCATAGATCTGAGCATATCTTTGCTCACATAGATACTTATCTGTTTAAAAAAGTTGCAAATGAAGTCCAAGTGTTCAAATCATTCACCTTTTTTCATCACTGTACCTTATCATGCTCTATTACATAGATTTCACTAAGGGCCAATGTCAAATTCATAGGGGGAGAGCTATATATTCACACTTCTATAGATCAGTGTGATATGCTCATATGGTTTATTGCCCCTATTCTTGTGCTTAACTTGCAAATCATTCGATCAAATTTTTTTTAAAAAATGGCTTATCATGTATCTCATTTTTGTTTTCTTTTTTATAAGCATTCTAAAAGCTTAAATGTAATATCTTATCCAAGGCACATAGCTTCGACAAGATATTATTCATCTTGACACCCCACTTGCACTTTCACTTGTTTATCCCTACCTTTTTGCTATTGTCAAAAGGGGGAGAGTTTTGGAAATTGATTAGGTAGTCCACTTGTATATGCACCATATGTTTTACATTTATGTATTACTCTTGTGCATATAGTGAGGGAAAGCATTGCTTCATTGTTTATAGTGTTTAAATGCTTATTCATCTAATTGTTTGATATCTCCTACCTCCTTAATAAATTTCTTTGCCATCATAAAAAAGGGGGAGAATATAAGCCCAAGGGTTCCCATGGGTTAATCATTCACTTTAACTTCTTTCTTTGATGCTTGCAAACTAAATTGATTAGCTTTTATGGACTAATGTGTTGCTTTGAGATGTTGTGTCATATACAGGAATTTCATGTCATAACCGCCATTACACAACTCTTCACAACACATGGCTTGTGGATCAAGAAAGAAAGGAACAAAGAGTTTGCACCTACATTGGAGTCATCATCATTTGGAGATGATCAGGTCAAGACCCTCAACATGAAGATCCTACAAGTTCACAATATGTGTCAAGAAGAAGCTTGGAGTTGAACAAGCCATCGGTGACTCCTTATGCAGTGAAGATTGAGGGAACTCACAAGAGCCAAGACAAAGTTCAAGATGTTCATTCAAGCTGAAGAAGTCCAAGGAAGTGCAAAGAGCAAATACATTCCAAGAAGACTCAATCGTATACACTTTAGAATGTAGTTTGGAGTCCTCTTGATTTTATGTTTAAATGCACTTTCAAAAGGTTTTCAAATGGTTTTCATACTCAACTTTTTACATCTTTGAAAACTGTACACACACCCAAATATGTGTTTAAAAACCTAGGACTTAAGCGCAAGACCAAAGCCCAAAGTCCTTGGATTTTAAAGTTAAAATTGGAATTTTACTCAGGGCAGGTCGACCGGGCTATGCCGGGCAACCGCGGGATGCTACCTGGAATTCCAGGGCATCTCGAAATTTATCGGGCCGGTCGACCAGGGTAAGCTGGGCGACCGCGGATATGTTTTCTGGAAATCCAGAAAACATCCAGGTTGGGCTTGGAGGTCGACGGCCATACGTCCAGTCGACCGCGATAGTGGTTTTGAGACGAATTTATATTCAAACAGATTGCCTTCGCCGGGCGACCGCCATAGGTCCGGTCGACCGCGCCGGTATGAAATTTGAAATTAAAAAAGATAGCCCGATAAGGGCGGGCGACCGTCGCGCCTCGGCCTACCGCCATGATATGGAAATAGAGCCGTTGGGGCTTGCGCGGGTTGACTTTTTCAACCCTGTATTTTACAGTTTTACCCCAAACGGTTATATTTCCTTGTGGGCTATATATACACTATCTAAACCTTTCTAAATAACCTTTTGCAAGAGCAAATCCTATCTTCTTGAACTTAAACTTTTACATGAAATGTTAAACCTCTTTGAACTTGTATTTTTACATTATTTCAAGAGGATCTCCATAGGCTTTACATTTGTATCCATTTCTTTGAGAGTTTGTGAGCTTTCAAAGTTGAAATCCGCCTAATCTAGAGGCATTAAGAGTTCTTATCTTTTAATTCTTCATTTGTAATTGAGGGTCTTCTCTTCGACCTGTTAAGAAAGGTGAAGATGTTGTGAGGGTCTACTCTTTGGCCCGTTAAGAAAGGAGAAGACATTGTAAGAGGGTGTAATCCCTCATCAAGGCTTCGTGCGAAAAAGTGTGTGTTCCCTTTGGAGTTGAAGGAGTTGGTGTATGGCTTTGAGATTCTCCTGTTGAAGAATCTTATGTTTTAGTGGAAATCCCAAGGAGGCAAACTTGGAAGAGTGGAGTAGGTCTTCTGATAGACTGAACCACTATAAATCGTGTGTTCCATGTGGTTGCTTCTCTTCTCCTTCTTCTCTTGCACATTAGGGATTGGTAATCTCTAACCCTATTTGTGTTTATGTTTTAACTTAACAGGGGTTAGTGAATGTATGCTAAAGTAAGATCTAAACCCTAGCTTTCTTCATATTGAATATTTGAACAAGAGTTAGACCATAGTTGCTTAATTAGAAAATTAATTTTATTAATCCAACTAATTAAGCCAAGAATATGTAATTGACCAATTCACCTCCCTCTTGGGTTGTCACACCCCTATTTCAATGTCCCTCTTTTATGACTAAAATGCCCTCCTTTCATTTAAAACTATGATCTGGCGCACTTTGTTTGACTTGAAATCCTCTTGAGCATAATAGAGACCCGCGAGATTGACACAAATTCATCTTAACCGTCGATATTCTCCACTTTTCTCAATTTTGTCAAAATGATTGGAGATGATGTGAAATGGCCAAATTACCCCTATAGTGCAAAAACACCCTAAAATGAGGAACAAACCCGGAATTTCCAAAAGTGATGGATATTTGAGAGTATTTGGTTGCCTCCATATCTTTGCAGCAAGATTCCCAGTGTGGTCTGGGATATTTTCTGAAAATGCCAAAACTACCCCGTGAGATATGAAATCATGAGAAAGAAGGAACTTTTTGGGAAATTCCAACAATATAGGATTTATAAACTTACTCGAAGCCTCTTTCCACCTTCAAGCGAGATTCTCGAGATAATTGGGGTCATATCGGAAATGATAAAACTACCCCTGGGCTACCAAGAGTCCTAGAAATGAAGGAATACCTAGAAGCTTCCCAGAATAACAGCTTTCGAAAGATATTCGGGAACTTCTATGACTTCTCTCAAAGATTTTTGGAATGCCCCTAGACTCCCTAGGGTGAAAATAGGCTCAGGTAATGGGAAAAATACTCTTAGAATGAGATGAGGATACCCTAGGCTTAGGACTTTGACTCTAATTTTTACTGATTGGTTACGAGGCAGGAGATATGGACTACCTAATTGATTACGAGGTAGGAGATATCAAAATAATAGACAAATAAGCATCAAATGATATAAACAATGAAGCATTGCTCCCCCTCACTATATCCACAAGTGTAATATAACAATATAACAATAAAGATGCATATAGACTATGGACTACCTAATCAATTCCAAAATTCTCCCCCTTTTGGCAGCAACAAAAAGGAAGGTTTTAACAGTTAAAGTTCAAAATATAGTGCCAAGCAGTGCAATCATTACTCCCCCAATCTACTTATCATGAGAATGAGATATTTAAAGTGAAATATACATGATAAGAGCAATCAAACATAGAGATATAGGATGACAGTGTGAAACATTCCTATGTTTGGTATGTGGATGAGCATAGTGTTAAAAATATTTAAAGTTACTTTCATGGCCCATGAAATAATGATGATATAACATTTTAAACTCTCCTAATGCTTACCATAGAGTTTTTAACAAGTGCCATGCATGATAAGAAGTTTTTTTTTAAAAGAATCTATAAGATTTACATTTTTAGCGCAACTAATGGGGCAATGGACATTGTGAGCATATCACTACAGTCCATATAAATATAAAAAAAAAAAGACAATTTGGCTCTCCCCCTAAGTATTTGTCATTGGCCTTGGGTAAAACCTAAGAAGCAAGGCATGACAAAGCAAAATGGCTAAAGATATGACAGTAAGTGCATAGCCAATGGATCTTATCATGGTGAGTGATGTACTTAGCTTTAAAAGCACATGATAAGTGAGTGAATTCATAGGAGATGAGATGATCAACTGAAACATTATCCTATGAAGGAGAGTTCTAGAGAGTTTTCAAACTCTAGAATAAGATACTTATCATTGGCAGTGATAATAGACAAAATGAGCACAACCAAGATAAGTCTAAAGTGTAAGAATGAAATAACATTGAGGCTTAAGCTAACTGTACTTGACATAAAATAGAGACGATCTTAGAAGGAAAGCATAAGACAAGTCCCAACTACAACACAAATGGAGCAATGGGGCTCCAAATGAGTATACTTATCATATGTAATATAATCCCAATATCAAACAACACATGATAAGATGGAAGAAGGACATATATTACATATATAGCTCCCCATTTGTTAGTGACTTATACATAGTATGAATCCAAAGGGTTGTCCAACACAGAGTCATCAAAGGTTTGTGAAGTGATTAGTTGAAAAACAACCCTTGGGCTACAATTACATGTTTGCTAAGGATACTCAAATGATATCAAGTGAGAGGGTGAGACATCCTACCAACACATGCTCCCCCTGAATAGGTGCATACATATAAGTATATACATATACATCAAGTTAAAACACATAAGACTGGTTAAGGCTTAGATGCTGGCATATGGCCAAATGATTAGATGTTTTAATTAAGGTGATGATACCGTTCTTTCAAAAGAATGAATGAGCACATATTGAATAGCTTTTAACCTTGAGGTTTAACATCTGTGCCATCCAGCAAATATTAGTCAAGGGGTGATATCACATATATATAGAGCGCTATACTTTTTATCAAATGAACCACACACTTAAGAAAGTAAATTTGACTATCTAAGCATGCTATCCTAGGACAAGCAACTCTATTATAGTGTGAGCACAACTAGTTCTTGTAGGTTATCCTATAAGTGCAGACTAGTTTGCATCTAAGTAGAGGAAATGTTTAGTTATATGAGATTTTCAAGGTTTGAGTTCAATTTCATCTATCCCTCACAAAGTTTTTTTTTATTATGTTTTGATAGATTTATTTGAATGATTTAGCATGAAAACACATTTCATTTCATTTTTTAAAGCCAATTATATACATATCTCAATTATGACCACACTTTTGGCTTTTTAGACATAATCTCATGATTTTAATGATGTTCAACTTGTAATAAATTCATGAGATATAAGTTTGAGTAACTTAAGATTTCTCATATTATCAAATCACTGAAACTCTTTAGTGATCTATCCCAAGAATATTTGAATATTAATTTACATAGATCACATGCATAGACATAATGTGTGTATATCTCACTTTAGATCAAATGCCTTTAACTAAGAAGGTTTTAATGATTATCTTATTTATTGACCTCTTTTTAGTTTTAAGTTCACAATCATTTGTATCTTTCAAGTTCAATAATTCTTGTGAACTTATCAAAGTCATATGGATGATATATATGCTCAAGCATGAAATACACTTTATAGTGACTATGTATTCCAATGTGCACATTTAAATAAATTTTAGCTTGATTTTCATTTTTCTTGTGCACATAATCTTGTTGTGAAGGTTTTAATCACTTCACATTTTCACTTGTTTGAATGTTTTAAGTTCATTTTAGATTTGTTTTCAACAAGTGATTTTCTCATATAATTTGTATGTCACGGATGAATTGTCAAACTTATGGGCATGCTATATATGGCTTAGTTCAATCAAGATGGATCATGATTCCTTTATTGAACTAAGTTGCATTTGCAACTTTCCTTAACAATTGTAATACTCTAAGTTTGAAGGGATGTTAAAACCTAAGGATATTTAAGAGTCTCAATGAGATACACCTTGGACTATTGAACTCATTCATGTCAATTTCTTATGGTTTTAACTAAAAGTTAGAAAATTAATCAAGTTTTACGTTTAGACCCATTTTTACTTATTTTTCTCATTTTAAGTTCTAGTTTCACAAATGTCTAAGCCTATGGGTCAATGGTGGTACTAAGTGCATGACTAAGTTTCAAGTGAGATACAAAACACTTAGACCAAAGTACATGGTCATACAATTATAAGTGAGGGTAATCTTGTAGGTACAATGACATGAGTTTCTAAGATTAATTAAAGATGGTGTATCATGTCACGAATGGTATGAACACTACATTATAGATACATAAAAATCAAGCAAGATAAGTATGTGTATCTTTAACTTAAGCACAACTCACTAGATACAAGAAGATAATCAAGAATAGGCACATTTATCTTTAACTCATTTTTAAATGATTTAAACATTGAAGCACAATTGACTAGATGCAAGGGATTCAATCTATCTTAGGAGTATAGCATCTAGTATGCAAGATTATAAGAGTATAAACAATCAAGCACAAGGTGACTAGATACAAGATTTTCCATTACAATTAAGTGTAAGGTATCTAGTAGTATATAAATGATATAACAATGAAGCACAATCCCTAAATCTATTAAGCATATGGTATGGCTCATATAGGGGGTTTTGGAACCCAAACCATCTTGGGTCCAAGTGAAGTTGTTCTATAAAGTAGGTCTTTTCTAACCCAAACAACTATACTACCTTTTGCAAATCTAAATGTACATTTAAATTTGTAATGTCTAATCCTACCGCAATAATCACATAATGTAGAATAGTTGGTGGATGAACAAAAAATAGAGTTACAAGAATGCATGTGAGTAAAAGAGTGTTGGGTACATTGTTGGAATTTGTGAGGTTCAAGCAAGAGTGATTCATTTTCTTTTTCATCTCTTTAATTTCATTTCTCAAGTTGTTTATCTCAAGAGATGTAGTGCTTCGTAGTTCTTCATCTTCCTTTCTCAAAATGTCAAAGTTTTTAATCAGTTTAGAGTTTTCTTCTTCTAATTTTTTACATATTTTATTTAAGTCATCTTCTTTGGACAAAAGTGTATCAAATTCAATTTTTAATTTGTCCATATATTTAGTCAAGACATCATTTATAGATACTTGCTCTATTAGGGCATCATGAAATTTTTCACAAGTATCATATAGTTCTTCATATGAGGTACATTAATTATCATCATCTTCTTCATTACATTTTTCTTAAGTCATTAGACAAATATTTTCTTTGTAACTCTTTTCAAGTGTAGTCCAAAATTTTCTAGCATTTTTACAAGATAATACTTTATTAAATATGCAAGGTGACAAAGCACAACATAATGCAATTGTGGCCTTAATGTTTAAGAATGATAATCTCATGTCCTTTTGTTTTAATTTTCTAGGGTTTGTAATAGAAAAACTTTTTTCAATAGCTTGCGAAACCCCAAGTACTAGACTTTTAAGGTAGATCTTCATACGGATTGACCAAGAGCCGTAATCGGATCCATCAAATGAGGAAAGTCTAGAGTCCATTGGTTGCCTTGGATCTTTTCTCTAGGAGATTTTCAAGTGAAAACCTATATAAGAGCCTTTAGCTTTGATACCAATTGAAATCCCAAGTGGCAACCCAAGAGGGGGGTGAATTGAGTTATTAAAATTTTTAATCAAATTTAATTAAGATTTTGAAATCAACACAAGTCTAAATCTAACCCTTGTTCAAATAATTATAAACATAAAGAAAGGTTAGATATTACCACAACACCCAAATGAGGCAAGAAGGAGAACAAGGAGACTACACAGATTTATAGTGGTTTGGTCACAAATGGACCTACTCCACTACCCAAGTACTTGGTCTTTCCTTAGGATTTTCCTTCACTATGATGGGATTCTTCAAATCCTCCCCAACCTTTACAATGAACACTGCCTCTAAGGGAACAAACCCTCTTTACAAAAATGCCTTCAAAAAGATCAACCCTCTTCGCACACCGCCTATAAGGGAATTACTTCTCTTCGCGAACTGCCTCCAATGAACAATCCCTCTTTGCAAAACCGCCTCCAAGGAAATAACTCCTCTTCGCAAACCGCCTGCAAGGTAGTGATCCCTCTTTACAAACCGCCTCAAAGGGAAAAGCTCATCTTCGCACCAGATTCACCTTTGTTGTTGGGCCGAATCGTAGACCCCGATTACAATAAATAGGGAGAAGATGAAGCTCACTCAATGCCTTTTGATAGGCTAATACAAACAATGAAAAGCTCACAATCTCTCCAAAAGATTACACTAATAACAGCCCTATGGAGATCCTCTTATTGAATGTAAAATGCACAAATCAAAGCATTGAAGAGGATAAACTTAAAAACCTTAGATTTGAAAGTGTAGGCTCTGAAAGATGTGAAATGATCTTGAAAAAGGTTGTTTAGTTGGTCATGGATAGGGTATATATAGCCCAAGTAATGATATGATCGTTTGGGGGTAAAACCGTAATAAACTGGGTAGAAAATAACTAGCCGTTCGAGCTCCAACGAATACTTTTTCAGATGGGGTCGGTCGACAGAGGTGTTGCTGTCGCCCGCCCTTTTAGGTGCTCACTTTTTATTTTAAAAATTTGAACAACCGCGGTTGACCGGAGGTGTCGCGGTCGCCCGCCGTAAGTAATCTGGACATTTTATTTTTGGTCCAGAACCCTATCCGCGGTCGCCCGACCCTACGGCGGTCGACCGGCCCAACCATGCTGAGTGGCCTCCGAATTTTCAGAAGCGCATCCGCGGTCGACCGGGGTGCCTCGGTCAACCGGGCCTCTAAGTTTGCGTAGGTGTTGGAGTTCCAGCACACTTCCCGCGGTCGCCCGGGAGACCCCGGTCCACCGGCCTTGTTTTGAAAACTTATTTTTACACATTGAAACTTTAGGGCTTTGGGCCATGGTCTTTGGGCTTTTGTTCAAGGTTTTCAAACACATTTTGGGATGTGTGGATGGTTTTAAAAGATATCAATTTTGTTTATGAAAACCATTTGAAAACCTTTTGAAAGTGCAAATACATTTTCACAAGAGGACTCCAATACAATCTATGAAAGATAAAATCTTGAGTCTTCTTGGATTATCTTGGCTCCTTAGCACTTTCATGGACATCTTCAACATGTAAGTGAACTTTTCAACTTGCTTTGGGTCTTGTGACTTCCTCCTTTCTTTGAACATCTTCAATGGTATATGAGGTGGTCACCAATGCTAGTTCATCTCCAAGTTTCTTCTGGCACTTTGCTGGGCATGCTTGTGGGATCTTTGACTTGAGCTCTTGACTTGAACATCTTTCGAGGATGATGTCTCCAATGTGTGTACAAGCTCGTTGGTTCATTGTGTATGTTGATCCGCAAGCCATTTGTTGAGTTGTATTGTGCTATCTTTAGTTTGACATTTGACTTTCCTGTCTAAGGCATGAAATACAAGTTTGACAACCCAAGAGGGGGAGTGAATTGGTCACTTAGAAATTTTAGGCTTAATTAAGGAAAGATTAAAAGTTAATCCACTAATGAAGCACTAATTAGTCTAACCCTTGTTCAAATAATCATATTAATAAAATTTAGGGTTTTGACATTCTAATCATGCACATTTGCTAACCCTTGTTCAAAAAGATATTATAATGTAATTAGTGAGTGTCTTTGACTAAGGCAAAATAACCCGGATATCAAATAACTTGGACATATTTCCTTTAGCCTCTCGATGATCCAAATCTCAAATAATTCTTCTAATGAATACAAGATATAGCAATTCTACATTTTCCTCAACAAAGGGAATATTGTTATCATTTCCCCCTAAGAATTCACCCAGAACTACAATAAATGAGATAGAAAAATAAAAGAAAATATCCAGCTACAGGTTTAATTCCAGCAAACTTATTTGCAATTTATCAAATGTGAAAAGAAAATCATCTTTGTTAGTACATTAACGTAATCACTCTCTGATGTTTATGTTAAATATTTAGAGCTTTTAAACAACTGGGGAATTCAAACAGCTATGAACTTTCAACACTTATTGAACATTAAAAAAAAACCAAAAGAAAAGTTTAACACCAAAGAAAATCTCACGAGCCCATATAAACAGATTTCAGTATTGAAGTTCTCAACATATCAGTATTGAGATATTCCTTACATAATCATAAGTTCATCTCAAAAAGAAAATACTATGAAACCATATTTCATACCAAAACTTCTGGAAGTAACTTTCCTATGAAAATGATTATCCAAAGGCCCAAATGATTTTACACCAAATTTATGATTCATACAAATAATAAACTAGGAATGCAATTGTAAAAAAAACAGCATTGTTCATAAATTGATGATAAGAGCTTTAAAGCTATGCAAAAATATATCGTGCAATCGATAACTTCTTTCAGACCACATCATCAGGAGATAACTTCTTGTTCGAACTCTTCAAAGAAAATATCAATATATGATAAGAAGATACTTGCAAATAACCATTTAACTAAGGACCATTATACTAACCAGGACCTTTAACCTTTGAATTGTCTTGTCTTCTTTTAATCAATACAAATCATATCCATAATATTTTTTATTATTACTATTTTTTTAAAACCATGTGAAACAATCTGGATCTGTTCATCACACTAGCAGATTGAACTATCTCTTTGCAATTTCAAGTGTTTTAAATGAAGTAAACACAGTACAGCCTTCAAGAGAACACTCACAAGAATTGACTACATAAAATTATTTCAGATAAAGTAAATTATATTTCTATAACTCAGGTGCATATATATATATACTAGTAAAAAACCTCGTGCGATGCATGGGGCGACAAAGAACTGTACGAACCACATCATCGTTTGATCCAAACCGTCCATGTGATGGAACACAACATATATAGGTTCTGCCCATAAAATCATTTCCATAGGCTGATCCTAGCCCTCCAATCTATAGAGGTTTTCATTATTAAAAAAGCATGAAGGAGGGGGGTAGGATTGAAATTATGTGGCTTTAATCGGTGCCTTTGTTAAAAAGCATAAAGGAGGGGGTAGGACTGAAAATATGTGTGTTGAGTGGGTGCCTTTGTTAAAAAAGTGATATGTAATTCTCATAGAATTTTGGGAGAAATTCAAATAATTCTCTCATTTTCTCTTCTGCTATATAGTATATAGATATATTTAAAAGAGGTTTCAATTATCTCATTCTTTCATCTGTTCATGTAATTCAACAATTGGTTACCCAGAAGATACTAAAACCATCAATAAAGTCAAACTGTATTTTCTTCTTATGAACTTTCAACTCATACAATATAATGGCAGGCATCACGAAAGAATTCTCAAATTAGCCAAATGATCACACTCATGTATTCACTATTTCAGAAACATTCACAAGTTTTTAAAAAAATAATACAAATCATGATTGTAGTTGTACTTGATAACACAAAATAATCTTTACAGACATTATGCTAATAATCAAATGGTCATCTTTAGAGACACTTTCAAGTGTTCATTTCTGATAAAGAAAGATACCAATGATAAGCTTCCAAACCATTAAAACTTTCAGAATTATCTATAAGGATAAAATTCTACATTCAAGAACAAAATTCGCGGCTTTACACTAGTGCATTAATATATTCATAATCTGATTTCAAACAACACTACAATCAATGGACAAACACCTCAATTCCTTACAGAGGGACTTGATAATGAAGAATTAACATTGAATTTCAGCATTCATCAACATAAAAAATGGATAATACACTGTTTTCATATTCTGGAAATTAAACAAAGCGTTCATAATTTGAGAATTCACAGAAGAAATCTAAGAACTAACAAAAATTCTGTAAGCTATGAAAATAAAATTTCATCACATAAGTCCAAACTGAGATCCAGAGTAATTTTAATAAAGCTAAAATCTAAACAAGATATACTAATCCAGACCTTTTTATACAACAACGACGCCTCAGAGTATAAAGAAAAATCAAGGTTCATTCCTTAATGACACAGAGAGAAAAATCTATGTCAATTTCTACTATACATTCATTTATTCAAAACTATTCGTTTATTCTTTTTTATAATTGAACAAGAATGATAATCACTTTTTTAGATTACAATATTTCATCAAAAAAAATTTGAGCATAAAATTGAAGATATCTAGCAATCTAAAAACAAACCGATTGCAAAACAATCATGTAAAACAGAATTTTCAACAACAATTATCTTAGAAACCAATCATAGCATGCAATTAGATCACAAGATTTAGATCGACATAACCAAAGCAAAAAGGACTTTACCTTCTTCAATTTGACCTCTTCTCTAAAAAAATCTGGATCTATGCAGAGAATAACCTGATCTGAGAGTTGAGCAGCTTAATTCAAATAACTTTATGAAATTCTAGCAAGATATGAAAAGGAAAATCACTTGAAAGATGATTAGATCCAAGGTTTAAGCGAACTGATCTTAAGGTTCTACAACTTTAGATCAAACAGAACTCGAATCTAGGTGAGAAAAGTTCAAACGAACGGATTTGAGCTATGAATGACCAAATCTGCTAGTAAAACTGTCAAGGTTTAGATCCAAGAGATGAGTAAATCTGAGAAGAATTTGATGAACAAAGAGATCATCAGGTTGCAAAGGTGAGAATTTCGGCCAAGTTTGCCGGAAATAGTGCCCGGATCTACAAGAGAAGGAGGTTTCTGTCAGCGAAGGTGGAGTTTAGTATTTTCCTCTTTTCTCTCTCTAAACTCTCTCTTTCTCTCTCTTAGGGCTTGAGAGGAAACCTAAAAAAATAATCACAAATGAGCTCTTAAGCTCTTATTTATAGAGAAAATACATTAATTTTATGCCCCATTAGTTAACTTTGGGCACCCCCACTTTTTAATTAGTGTACTTCAATTTCTTGTTTAGTAGGGAGGTCTTTAGAAAAGTGTTAATGAAAATTTTAGAATAGATATCCGCCCCCTTTATTTGCCCAGGGACAACCCCCTCGTGTAACATATTCACCTCTTTCTTCCAAAGGCCACCTCTAATCTGGATAATACACACTCCTTTCTACACTGATCCTAACTAGGCTCGTCTTATTACATAATTTTTATCCGATTTATACGAAATTTTACAGGGACCTAACTGGGATCCTAACCTATTCTCAAATGAAATTTAGGAACTAATTCATTGATTTGAAAGAATTTTATTCAAAATGATGGTTTAGGGTTCGATCAAAATGGGGTGTTTACATCCGCACATGTTAAAAAGTTAAGTGTTGATAAGTTAGAGACAAGAACCGAAATGTGTATTTTCATTGGATTTCCTAAGGAAACAAAGGATTATATATTGTATAACCCAAGCGAGCAAAATACTTTTGTAAGCAAAAATGTGTTACTGTGGGAAGAAGAGTTTATCCAAGATACTGTCAAGCGGGATAGGATTGCCTTGGAAAAGCAACCTGAAACTCTAATCGAAAGAGAAGAAGACACTGAGCAAGAGCCCACTATTCCTATACAAACACTCCGACATAATAGAAGGGTGATCACACAACCTGCTAGATTAGTCTACTTGGGTGAAAAATATGATATGATTCAGATAAAAAATGATAGTCATCCCCTTAACTACAAAGAAGCGATGTTAGACATCGATGCGAGAAAATAGAGGGAAGCTATGTGTAAGCCCAAGGGTTCCCATGGGTTAATCATTCACCTTATCTTCTTGTTTTGATGCTAGCAAACCAAATAGATTTGCATTATGGACTGATGTATTGCTTTTAGTTGTTGTGTTGTATACAGGAATTTCATGTCATAATCGCCATTACACAACTCTTCACAACACATGGCTTGTGGATCAAGGAGCAAAGGAACTAAGACCTTGCACCTACAGTGAAGACATCCTCATTTGAAGATGTTCAAATCAAGAAGCTCATCATGAAGATTCCATAAGTTCCTAGCAAGTGTCAAGAAGGAGCTTGGAGTTGAACATGCCATGGTGACACCTCATGTACCTCAAAATGCATTGAAGATTGGAGGAGAAGTCACATGAGCCATATCAAGTTGAAGATGTTCACTAAAGCTGAAGAAGTCCTAGAAAGTGCAAAGGAGCCGACACATTCCAAGAAGACTCATTGTATTCATTTTTAGAATGTATTTGGAGTCCTCTTGATTTCATGTTTAAATGCACTTTCAAAAGGTTTTCATACTTAACTTTTTACATCTTTGAAAACCATGCACACACCCTAAAATGTGTTTGGAAACTTAGGACTTAAGTCCAAGACCATGACCCAAAACCCCCTGATTTTTAAAGTTAAAATGGAATTTAACACAGGGCCGGTCGACCGGGCTCTGCCGGGCAACCACGAGATAGAACCTGGAAGTCCATGACATCTCCAAATTTATCGGGCCGGTAGACCGGACCAATCCGGTCGACCGCAGATTGATTTTCTAGAAATCCAGAAAACATCCAGGTTGGGCTTGGCGAACAACCGCAATGGGATGGTCGACCGCGGATAGGTTTTTGAGCCGAATTTTTAAGCTAATAGGTTAGCCTCGCCGGACGACCGCCATGGGGCCGGTCGACCGCGACGGTAAGAAATTTGAAAATATAAAAGGGCGCCCATAGGGGTGGGCGACCACGGTGACTCGGTCGACCGCGACGGTCGGGCAAACTAGCCCTTGGGGCGTTTTCTGCTTGACTTTTTCAAGCCAGTTATTTACAGTTTTACGCCAAACAGTCATATTTTCAAATATACTATATATACATGATTAAAACGTATCTCTACAAGCTTTTGAACATTTGAGAAAGATCAAATCCCATTTCTCTTTGAGCTTCAAGTTTCAAGTCAAAAGCGAAACCTCTTTGAACTTGTATTTCCACATTCTTTAAAGAGGCACTCCATAGGGCTTAACATTTGTATTTTTTTGGAGTGATTGTGAGCTTATAAAGTTGTAATCCACCAATCAAGAGCCATGAGAGTTTTTATTTTTCTTTGTTCTTCATTGAGGGTCTCCGATTCGGCCCGTTAAGAATAGTGAATCCGGCATATGAGGTGGTGTCCCCTCGCCGAAGGCTTCCTGCATATGGGCTTCGCTTTGGCCCTTGAGAATGGAAAAGCGGGCTTCGCTTTGGCCCATGAGAATGAAAAACCGGGTTTCGGTTTGGCCCTTGAGAATGGAAAAGCTTGGTCATGTAATGGCTCATTGATCCGGCCTTGAAGGAGGATCGAGATAGTGGAACTCACGCGCGGACGTGAAGAGTGGAGTAGGTCTTGTGATAGACCGAACCACTAGAAATCTTGTATTCATTGTCTCTCTCTCTCTTCCTTTCCTTCTCTTGCACGTGTGGTGATTGGTAATCTCTAATATATTTGTGATTTTGATTGAACAAGGGTTAGTAAATGTGCTTGATTGAAATGGTTAAACCCTAAGCATTATAATATGTATTTAAACAAGGGTTAGCTAAATGTGCATAATTAGAAAGTCTAAACCCTAGCTTTCATTGATATACTTATTTGAACAAGGGTTAGACTAATTAGTGCTTAATTAAATGAATTAATTTTTAATCTTCCCTTAATTAAGCCTAACATTTTTAATTGACCAATTCACCCCTCTCTTGGGTTGTCACATCTATATTTCATTTGGTATCAGAGCATAGGCTCTTAAAGAGATTTTTAACTTTAAAAATCTACAAGAGAAAAGATCTGTGACAATCCCTATGGATCTTGAGAAAGGTCAATCCACCCTAATTCCTCCATTCTTTGATAGAAAGAATTATGGAGCTTGGAAAGCACAAATGCTAGCTTATCTCAAATACATTTTATATGTCATTAAAGAGGGAATTTCTTTTTCAAGGAAATGCATTAAAGGTGATATGAAATTATTTTTCTTGTACTCAAAGGCTATGATTTTATTGAGTTGTTTAACTCCAATCATTTTTGACAATATTTCATCTTGCATCAATGCAAAAGATATTTGGACTTCATTAGAAAACACTTTTGAGAAAAATGTCTGTCTCTTTTCAAATGATGAAATTCTTGGTAAAAAAGAGACCTTACAAAAATCTTTTGCATATGAAAGTTCTTTCAAATATTCTATTTCCGATTTGAAAATTCAAATTGAAAATATGAAATTGGAAATAAATGAATGCTTGAAGAGAAACGAAAATTAAGTCAATTGAGCATATTTTTGATAAATAAAAATGTTGACTTATTTCAAAGATATAATGCCTTTAAGAAAGAAATTAAAAGCCTTGAAATCACAAACATTGAACATTGAACTTGTTAAAAATATAAACATGTTTGTGAAAATGAAGAACAAATAAATGAAAAACTCTCTAATATGAATCAAAGATTTCAAGAATAAAAAAATAAACATACTTCTAAGTCTCTTATGATTCCATTTGTTCCTTATCTACCAATCATTACTGTTGTACACATTGTGGTAGATCTGGACATCACAATTCTGAGTGTATGCTTAGAATTGTGAAATCTAACAAGTTTGTTTGGATAAGAAAATGTACACTTCCACAAACAAACTTGGATGGAACCAAAGGAATTTGGGTTCTAAAAGAATCCCTCTAAACTAATTAGTGAATGAGTTAGTTTATGGGCTATGCTAAATTATTTTATCATTCACATTCTTGTTAGATATTCTAATTTATTGAACACTCTTTGTATCTAGTTTTCATGAGCTTAGATAATCATCATTATACATGTTAATAATTGAATGTATCTTTGCTCATTGTGCTTAAATGATAACATCTTTTTCTTTCTATAGTCAAAAAATATTCATTGATATATTTTATCTTAGACTATATTTGTGTGCTTTTTGAATATTTTTTTTTAAAAAGCCTATCTAAGTGCAAATCACATCACTTTTGCACTTAGCATCCACAAGAAAATCCACAATAGAAAATTCAATGTAAAAACCATATGTGTGCTTTCATGAAAATCAATCACTTTTCTTTTTCCTTGAATTCAAATTGATCTTTCAAGTTCATTCCCTTTATTATTGAACTCTATTTAGGACAATTTTGGCATTTGCTAAATCTTGGTATATTCAACTTAGATAGAATATCATTTCTAGCAAGATTAAGTGTTAAAAGCCATGTCTAAGAAAATCCACTCAAATCCTTTCATAGACATCTCTTATGACCCTAGGTGAGTAAGTATGTTTATTACTATGCACCTAGTTGTCCTTTAAACTCATTCTTATGTGCTTAATGATTATCATTAAATGCATAAGAAATCTTGATAGGCTAAATTGATGTATTCCAAAAAGGCTTAAAATAAATATCTTCTCATAACTAAGATAAAACTATCTAGTCATAGTAGTTTATTTTGGAATGCATGTGTCCAAAGTGTTCATCACTTGACATTCTCTAGAAGTCCTTGGATTATTCTCTACAGTCCTGCATGAATATATTATTTTTTGTAGAGAATTAAAAATGATTCTAGATTCAATGTATGAAACTCAATTGAGTAAAATTAAAAATGTCATAAGAATCCAATACCATTGTTGGGCAGTTTCTCATTGTAGTAGTTATCATGTAACACATTGTGATAGGAACACCTGTTTTCCACATATCTTGGTTTTTCTTGGGCTTTTTGCACTCTGTGCTTAAATGCCCTATCTTTTATATAGTGGTTTCTGGATGTAGGCATAAATGTTTGGACCATGATCCTTGTGTCCAAACATGGTAGACTATCAATGAATGCTCTCACTTGTATGAGCCATGGATGTCTCACTTAGACATGGGATTCTATTGATCCCTCTTATATTGTCTAAGTTCTATAGATTTAAGCTTAATTGATAATCTATATAATCTATAGTTATTTCCTCTTGTATGCTACTAGGTACATGGTAAAGATGGTAAACTTAAATTTAAAAGCTACTCAATTGGTACTCTTAGTCCTCTTACCCTGTAAGTTGGAGAGTGTACATTCATCTTTAATTAAAATATTTAATTATTTTGGCTTCTAGCCAACATCTTAACCATGATAAGTTATATGTGCTTTGTGTGTTATACATATATAAATATATTATTTGTACATATTTCGGGGGAGCATGTGTTGCTAGGTTGTCATTTCTTTTTGTATTATATGACTACCTATAAGCAATCAGGCATTTGTAGCCCAAGGGTGGTTTGTAAATCATTCATTTTAAAATCCCTTAGTGTCCCTTTGGTTGAACAGCCCTTTGGATTCATACACTGTCACTTTCAAATGGAGGCTATACATGCTCAATGTCTGTCCATCCATCTTATCATATGATGTTGGATCATACTCATTTCATTTGGTATATCTTTTGTCTGATATTCCTCCATGCACATTTTAAATGAAAAATTTTGTTGAATGGATTAATAAGGAATGGTTAAAGGTGTAAAATGGCAACTCAATTGCCCTATGTGTTTGAGCTATTACATGTATCCCATATGCACATAGTCAGGGGGAGCTTTAATTTCAAATCTCTAGGGTAAACAACTTGTGCTTAAAAAGTTATTTTATAAGTTCAGAGCATATCCATGCTCTGAAATAGACTTGTCTGCTCATTGCCTAAGAGTTCCAAGTTCAAACCCATCACCTTTCCAACCATTCTACCTTGTCATGCCCTATATCATAGGATTCACCTAGGGCCTCTGACAGATACATAGGGGGAGAGCCAAAAGGTATCATATTCATGTTTATATAGATCATTATGATATGTTTACATGATCTATTGCTCCCATATTTGTGCTTAACATGTATATCATTTTAAATAAAAAAATGGCTTATCATGCACTTTACTTTGTTTTTCTATTTTGATAAGCATCATATGAGCTTTAATACAATATCATATACTAATTTAATAGCTTTAGATAAGCCATCATACATCTTGACACACCACTTGCACTCACACTTGCATATTCCTTCTTCTTTGTTGTTGCCAAAAGGGGGAGATTTTTAGAAATTGATTAGGTAATCCATTTGTGTATGCACAATATGCTTTACATTCATGTATTATTCTTGTGCATATAGTGAAGGAGAACATTGCTTTAATATTTATAGTGTTTAATGCTTATTCATCTATGTTGTTTAATATCTCATGCGTCCTTAATCAATTTGTTTGCCATTATAAAAAAAGGGGGAGAATGTAAGCCCAAGGGTTCCCATGGGTTAATCATTCACCTTACCTTCTTGTTTTGATGCTAGAAAACCAAATTGATTAGCATTTATGGACTGATGTGTTGCTTTGAGGTGTTGTATTGTATACAGGAATTTCATGTCATAATCGCCATTACACAACTCTTCATAACACATGGCTTGTGGATAAAGAAGCAAAGGAACCATGAGCTTGCACCTACTGTGAAGACATCCTCATTTGAAGATGTTCAAATCAAGAAGCTCATCATGAAGATTCCACAAGTTCCTAGCAAGTGTCAAGAAGGAGCTTGGAGTTGAACATGCCATGGTGACACCTCACGTACCTCAACATACATTGAAGATTGGAGGAGAAGTCACATGACCCATATCAAGTTGAAGATGTTCACTCAAGTTGAAGAAGTCTTAGAAATTGCAAAGGAGCCGACACATTTCAAGAAGACTCATTGTATTCATTTTTAGAATGTATTTGGAGTCATCTTGATTTTATGTTTAAATGCACTTTCAAAAGGTTTTCATACTTAACTTTTTACATCTTTGAAAACCATACACACACCCAAAAATGTGTTCGAAAACCTAGGACTTAAGCCCAAGACCATTGCTCAAAACCCCCTGATTTTTAAAATTAAAAATGGAATTTCACACAGGGCCGGTCGATCGGGCTTTGCCGGGCGACCACAAGAGAGAACCTGGAAGTCCAGGACATCTCGAAATTTATCGGGCCAATCTACCGCGGATAGATTTTCTGGAAATCGAGAAAACTCCCAGGTTGGGCATGGTGGACAACCGCAATGGGACGATTGACCGCGGATGGGTTTTTGAGCCGAATTTTTAAGCTAACAGGTTAGCCTTGCCGGACGACCGCCATGGGGCAGGTCGAGCGCGACAGTAAGAAATTTGAAAATATAAAGGACGCCAGATAGGGGCGGGCTACCGTGGTGGCTGGGTCGACAGCGACGGTCGGGCAAACTAGCCGTTGTGGCATTTTCTGCTTGACTTTTTGAAGCCAGTTATTTATAGTTTTCCTCCAAACGGTCATATTTTCAAATATACTAAATATACATGATTAAAACCTATCTCTACAAGCTTTTGAAAGTTGAGAAAAATCAAATCCCATTTCTCTTTGAGCTTCAAGTTTCAAATCAAAAGAAACCTCTTTGAACTTGTATTTCCACATTCTTTCAAGAGGCACTCCATAGGGCTTTACATTTGTATTATCTTAGAGTGATTGTAAGCTTATAAAGCTGTAATCCGCCTATCAAGTGGCACGAGAGTTTTTATTTTTCTTTGCTCGTTATTAAGGGTCTCCGATATTGCCTGTTAAGAATAGTGAATCCGGCATATGAGGTGGTGTCCTCTCACTGAAAGCTTTGTGTAGATGGGCTTCGCTTTGGCCCTTGAGAATAGAAAAGCGGGCTTCGCTTTGGTCCATGAGAATGGAAAAGCAGGCTTCGGTTTGGCCCTTGAGAATGGAAAAGCTTGGTCATGTAATGGCTCATTGATCCGGCATTGAAGGACGATCGAGATAGTGGAACTCACGCGCAGACGTGAAGAGTGGAGTAGGTCTTGTGATAGACCGAACCACTATAAATCTTGTGTTCATTGTCTCTCTCTCTTCCTTTTCTTCTCTTGCACGTGTGGTGATTGGTAATCTCTAACCTAACTTTTATTTGTGATTTTGAATGAACAAGGGTTAGTAAATGCGCTTGATTGAAATGGTTAAACCCTAAGCATTATAATATGTATTTAAGCAAGGGTTAGCTAAATGTGCATGATTAGAAAGTCTAAACCCTAGCTTTCATTGATATACTTATTTGAAAAAGGGTTAGACTAATTAGTGCTTAATTAAATGAATTAGTTTTTAATCTTCCCTTAATTAAGCCTAAAATTTATAATTCACCAATTCACCCCCCCTCTTGGGTTGTCACATCTATATTTCACTATGAAATCCAAAATAGACTCCATGTACACTAATGGGTTATGGACTTTAGTTGATCCACCAGAAGGCATTAAACCTATTGGGTGCAAATTGATCTTCAAGAGAAAGAAAGGCCCTGAAGGTAAGGTAGAGACCTACAACGCTCCGTTAGTGGCGAAGGGATATAGTCAAAAGGCTGGAATTGACTATGAGGAAACCTTCTCACCGGTAGCCATGCTAAATTCTATTAGGATTTTATTAGCTATCTCAACACACTATGACTACGAGATATGGTAGGTAGATGTCAAAACCGCTTTCTTAAATGGAAACTGATAGTGATATTATAAATAACCGCAAGTGCACGGATCGCGTGTAGATACGGGTCAAACTTAGGGAAGAGAATTGTGATTTCTGCCCTTATACTATTTGGAAAGTAAACTTACGATATATTGTTGCCTGGAATGTGCTCAGGATATCCGTGGACTACAACCTCGGATCCAACAATATATTTAAATTTATTAACTAAATAGACACGGGTTGAACACAATAAAGAAACGATTACCAACTTAACCCTTATATTTAGACAAAGTGACCCAATAAATGATTTCTATTAATTATGTAACCTAATTAGAAAATCAAAATCTAAAGCCTAAATTGATTGGAAAATTGGTTGGAAACTACTCTAAAGTAAATTGAAATTCTATTAGAAAAGTAATTAAAAATCTAATTGAAACCTTAATTCAATTAAAAGATTACTTAGGGTTAGAATTCACCCTGGGTTTGAATTGGATAATCAATTAAACCAAATTTTGCATTGAATAGTGTATTTAATAAATCCGGTCAATGGGAAATAAGATCAATGGATGTCATTGCTCATGAGTGATTGATAAAACATACTACATAATTTTATAGATTATATAAGAAATTATATTTGTTTATCGGCAATTACTCATACGAAAGGGGAAGCAAATGGCATGAATAATTGGGAATCCACAAATATGAACCCCTATATATGATGTTATTTTATGCTATTGACTTTAATTAATCATCTTTCTCCTTCCCCATGGCTTCATCTAAACCCCAAGTAGATGGGTTTAGTTACTCATGTAGAAAGGGAAAGACATAAAAATAAAGAAAAATAATGCCATTGAAGAACTTAGAAAAGAAAATAAACAAAGAGAACTCTTCTTTAATTAATGTTGAAAGCAAAAATACATAGAATTAGAATTGAAAGAAAGAACAAAAATTCAAGAAAACTTTGTCTTTTTTTCCTCCTTGCAATGGCCAATTCTCCCTCCTTCAATGGCTTGATGTCACCTTGATTGAGCCTTGAATGATGGTTAATTGGTCCTTGGTTGGGAGAGAGAAAAGAATGAGAGAATTGAGAATGGAGAGTAAGAGAGAGTGTAAGAGTGTGAGAGTACAAGAGAATGAGAGGCTTCTTTGTTATTCTTCATACCAATATTTAGATGGAATACCGTTCTATTTTTAGCTCCCAAGGAAGTTCACAAAAAAAAGAAGCTTGGCATCTTTTTTTTTTTCACCACTCACCTTGCTTTTATAATTTCAGCAACTTTCATCTTTGCTTTGTAATTTCAGCAACTTATATTTACTTTTGGCAACTTTTTCTCTTCTTTCCTTGACTTTGACTTGGGAATGGGTGAGAATGTATTTGGCAACAAGACAAAAATAAGGACATGCATATACAGACAAAAGATATGAAGAATGGCAAGTGCAAGTGCAAGTGGGTCCCACAGTATTGCACAAATAAAAGCTTTTCATCTCAAGTTGACAACTCCACCCTCATGTGAAAGCTGCAGTGAATAGAAACTAACTGTATGTAATTGCACTTCCAAGTGGGTCCCACATGTATGGCAATAGAAATAATGTAAAATTACTATTTTCAAACCCAAAACGTCAAAACCGGAGAGAGGCATGCTAGACGTTGGAATTGGCAAGATTCCAAAATAGGTGAAGTCGATGCTTTCTTCTTTTTTTCACAATTTCCATAACTGCCCTTGCTTTCCTTAAAAAACAACAAAACCCCAAGTGGGTCCCACTTGAAACGTACGCTACAGAAAGAACGGTTCCCACAAAATATACCATTGTCTTATTATTATCCAATCCACATCAGATTGTAGCTTTTAAGTGGGACCCACCCATTGATTTCTAAGCGGGCCCGGGTTTGATTAGAAATTTGTTAAACCTTACTTCAATCGGGCAATCCTAGCCGTCTGATGTCTGTGTTAGTGACCTTGTCCCCAATTTGATTGCTCATTTTTAGACCGTGGGATGATTAATCCAAAGTGGAACCCACTATATTCTGGTGCTCCTAATTGACATTCACAGCCCACTCCATGAAGTATTGCACAACTATTCTCATAAGACCATCCAAACGGTCCAAATAATGGGCTGATCTAAATCGTCCCAACTGTGGGCTGCAATGTAATTTGGATTGTGCCTCTAATCTATTCCTCATAAACTGATCCCACCATCCATGTAATGGCCAAAGATGTGGATTAATAACGCCCATAATCCACTTCCATAGGTTAATCCGAACCATCAAAATTGTAGCCTCTAACATACTTGATTTGGATCATCCATGGTGCAGGCAATGGCTGGGTAGGACTTGTCCCATAATATTGGGCTCATCATCTTGTGGTACACATGGGGGCCTTTCATATTCAATGACTTACTCAAATTTCTTGTTGGCTTATCATAGGGGTGATCCAAATCCTTCAAATGATAGGCCACAATTTTAATCTTTTCTTTAGAATTTCATCCCTTTAGCTCCATTTTCTATGAAAATTTAGAAATTACCTTAAAACACCAAAAACAAAGCAAAATACCTTAGTAGTACCGCTTTAAATGAAAAAAATGCATGCTTTTCTTACCTACAATTCACACATAAATGTGCTCATCAGAAACATTCAAGAGGATATTTATATGATCCAGCCAGAAGGAAGTCAGAAGTGTGCAAGTTGCAAAGATCGATTTAAGGATTAAAGCAAGCATCCCGTAGTTTGAATCTTTGTTATGATCAAGCAGTCAAAGAGTTTGGCTATACTCAAAACGTAGATGAGACTTCTTTTTTTTTTTTTGATGGGTAAGCTGGGGTTAGGCAAGACCCCTACCAGGTTCATAGAAGAATAAGCAAGTACAACAGAAGGGCCTTAAGAGCCAAAGCACAGGGATGAAAATCCCAACACTAGAACAAAATGAAAAAGGCAGCCAGTGCCTACAATCTCAAAAACAGAGTTCCATTTCGGTCGTCGTCCACGGCCGAGAGGAGAAGGGGAGGAGCAAACAGCACTTGGACGGGGCAACCTTTCCATGGAAATGATCTTTTGGAGAGGATGTCAGCAACAGAGTTACCTTCTCGCCATATGTGGGTGATGCGCCATTTTTTGAAATGCGAAAGGAGGTCCCGGATATAAATAATCACATTTATCTTCTTCCAGGGGGGAGGTATGGATCCTTGAACAACATCCACAGCGAATTTTGAATCAGATTCTATCCAGATGTTAGAGTGGTTCAGGCTCATAGCAAGGCGAATTCCTTTTTCGATAGCCAGAATTTCAAGTTCAAAAATTTCTTCTTTGTCAACATTTTCTGAGAACATGGAGTGAATCATTCCTTTTGAGTCCCTAATGAGGCCTCCCAACCCTCCTCCCTCTGCTTCCAAAGAAGCATCAGTATTGAGTTTGAGCTCCGACTCTTCCGGCGGAATCCATGAGCAAAATTTTTTGGTGCAGGTTTCTGGATTGAACTTATATTTAAAGTTAATCGCCGACGCAATGTTCCAAGGAGAAGCTTTGTCCTTGATCATCAGGGCATTTAACCTGATACTGATATCTGATAGAATGGCTTGCAGCAGAATACGCTTGTGTCTAGATTTGTTCTCAAATGTTCTCTGGTTTCTTTCTAGCCACAGGTTGTGAATTAAGGAACTAAAACAGAGCTTTAAGGCAGTAGAGGCTTGACCTTTACCTTTAGAGTTGAGACGGATCCATTCTTCTTCATCTACAAGAGATCGCAGGAGGTTTCTGTGGTACCCGCTTCTCCAAAGAATCATCTTCCATATCCAAGCAGAGTAGCTACATTTAAAGAACAAATGATCGATAGATTCACGCTCAGATTTGCAAAGGGGGCAGATGGGGTCGACGACTATACCCATAGCTTGGATTTTGTTTTTGGTGCTCAGTTTGTATTTCAGGGCCTTCCACGTAGATGAGACTTGTGTTTACAAAAAGGTCAGTTGGAGTGCTATGACATTTCTTCTTTTGTATGCAGATGACATTCTATTCATTTTGAATGATGCTGGAATGTTGTCTAATACAAAAGTATGGCTATTTAGTATCTTTGCTATGAAGGATTTCGGTAAATCATCTTATATCCTTGGCCTTAAATTGTTTAGAGTCCGTAGGAATATGACACTTGGACTATAACAGGAAGCTTACATAGATAAGATATTGGCCAAGTATCATATGACAGATTCCAAGAAAGGGTTAATCCTTTTAGGCATGGAATTAGCTTTCTAAGAAGATGTCTCCTAAGATATCTGAACACAAGGAAGAATTGAACAGAATTCCCTACGCTTCGGCAGTGGGAAGCTTGATGTATCCCATGTTGTGTACAAGGTCAGATATTTGTTTCTCTGTAAGTGTGGTTAGTAGATACCAATCAAACCCAAGCCCAGAGCATTGGACGGCAGTTAAGCATATCTTTAAGTACCTCAGAAGAACTAAACATTATTTAGTATATGGAGGAGACGAATTAGTCGTTTCTGAATATACTCATGCGGATTTTCAGTCAGATGTCGACGACATGAAATCCTTATTAGGTTTTGTCTTCACCTTAGCTAATGGAGCAGTTTCATTGAGGAGTCGCAAGCAAGACACCACGGTGGACTCCATGACTATGGCGGAATAATCGCTGCGAGTGATGCGGCGAAGGAGGCGGTATGACTGCGGAAGTTTATAGACGAACTTGGATTCGTGCCCTCTGTTGAGAGACCTATTACCCTGTACTAGCTCGTGATGGTAAGAATAAAGGATTCTTGCTAACATTCTAAATCTAGGACTTCATCTAGGGTCTTGCATTAGGAAGCATTTAGCATATATTTGCATTTATATTGCATTATGTGTAGTGAATCTTTTGTTGATTAATGCTACACAAAATAACTCTGTCACTTTTACTTTGGTATTCGATGACTATGTCATCTCTACCAAAGAGGGGCATCTGTAAACACCCTCATTTTGCTACTCTTTAAAAAACAAAAGGTTTGGTTGGTCGGTTAGCCCTCAAGTTAGTATTATCTATTAGACTAAGCGTTCTTGCATTTTAGGGTGAATTTCACCTCATTTTAGGTGTTTTGAAGTTGATTCGCAATCCTAAAGGTCTCTAGAGGGTTCCATTAATCACCGGAAGATGAGAATTCAAGTTTCCAATCAAGTGAGAAAACCTGCTATTTTTAGAATTTCTCAGGGTTTCCTTATTTTTGCACCTCAGGGGGTATTTTGGTCATTTCCAGTGTGTTTCATTTAATCCCTGGGTTGTGTCTGATAAATCTTGAGTTATTTCATGAATTTTACGAAACCTGCTAAATTTAGAATTTCTCAAGGGTTTTACTTTCCTTGAAAATTTTGTGTGTCGCAGGCATTTTGGGCATTTTCAGGGATTCCAAGTGGTCCTGTTTGATATCACCCACCAAAAGAAGCGAACTTAAAAACTTTCTATTTTTTAAGTTTTCCCATAAAAACTTTCCATTTTTAACTTTTCCCTTAAGGGTGATCATATTTGAGGGTATTTTGGTCGCTTTTGGGTGCTTATTGGTCAAATAGTGGTATTTTGGTCTCAAAAGTTGTTTTTCCTAAAGAGGATGGTTCAACCATGTGTTGGGGGTGCACCATAATGTCATATGGGTTGGGTTCCTCCATAAAAAAAAAATTGAATTTAAAGGATTTCATTGAATTTTTATTGAAAAAGCCCGAAATACCCATCATAAAGCCTAATGGGTTAAAGCCCACAAGGTGGGAGGCCCATGTGGACTCACCCATGTGGGTCGGCCACATAAAGTGGGCGCCCCACATTGGTGGCCCCACTTGGTTGGGCGCCCCACCTTGTTGGATAAGATTGTTTTTTAAATAAAAAAAAGGGAAGAAAGAAAGTGGAAAGGAAAGGTTGCTTACTAAGAGGGTTTTTCAAAAAAAAAAAGGCAATAAGAGTTAGTCTCCTAATGGGAATAGATTTCTTTCTTTTCAAGGAATCCCAAGTAGAAGCTAACTCAATTTAGAAAGTAAAGAAAAGAAAGATAAATGGAAAAAATTAGAAAGTAGCTAAAGATAGGAATCCTCATATTGGAAGTTTCCCATTCACATCAAACTCTATCATTTTTCTATAAAAAACGATCATCACAACCGTAGGGGGAAGATTGAAAAAATGCCCAACCTTGCTCTCTCCAATTAGAAAACGTCCAACTTTTTGTTGTAGTCCCATATTGGTAGTGCTTCAAAGTGTAATTAGTTTTCTTCTTCAATTCTTCAACATACACCGTATTGGATTATATCGAATGATCTTCAGGTTTTCTATTGCGTATATAAGGGTGTGTCAAAGCGTATATCTTGGATGTACACACCCTAGAGACAAGGAAATCGATCAACGGTTAGTATTCATCTTCCATAATCTAGGATCTAGAAGGCATGCTAGGTTAGATTTTGGGTTTTCTCTGAATACATGCATGAAATTTTGAAATGATGTAATACGAACCATATTACTTTAAAATCCAGATTTTTGCGAGAAAATTAATTTTCTATAATAAAAAATCAATTT
The DNA here is from genome assembly GCF_043159265.1 of Tasmannia lanceolata. Classification (NCBI taxonomy): domain Eukaryota; kingdom Viridiplantae; phylum Streptophyta; class Magnoliopsida; order Canellales; family Winteraceae; genus Tasmannia; species Tasmannia lanceolata. Next base: position 43,489,408 of record NW_027518714.1, on the reverse strand, counting down.
TCTTTCAATTCTCTTTCGATACGGGTTAAAACTCACTTTTCAAAGCAAGTGGTTTAAATAATCTGGTTTTTTCAAAATCTATTTTTTTTAGATTAATATATATTAAAAAACCTCTCGGAAACTAAATTTTCAGCCACGTTTGATTCGTTTTGCCATTGATTTCGTTCTTCGAATAGTTGCCTAGAAAAGGGATATTTTTCGATGAATAAAATAAAACATATAGTAAAATAAGTCAAAATTGGATGACATTTTGTTTCCAATAGTCTTTTCAGCTTTTCAGATCACACAAAAATTTTAGTTATTTTTCGGATTAATTTAATGCTATTATTAATTATTTTAAAAGTTATTTAATTATAATAAATATCAAACAAATTTGAAAAGATACAAAACTTTTCAGATGATTATTTTAAATATATTTAAAGGTTTTTTTGGTATAAAAATATGAAAAATTAATTTCCTTCATGGTTTTATATCAAAAGCATCATTTTACGTGCGATAAAGGTTTTTCATGTTAAAACTAAGATTTTTCAAAAACTTTCTCTTCAAACCAATTACATATATTACTGCAATGATGTAGAAAAATTTTCATTAATTTTCATTGAGTTTTGATAGGTATTTTGAATTTTTATGATGATTTGGCTTACGAGTTTCAAGAAAATTGCTGGGTTTTCAATGAAAATTGAGTTTCCGAATATCTACATACTTTCCAGTGCTGACTTGGAGGTAAAATAATATGGTTCATATCTAATCTACTATGAATTTTTCATGATTTTAGGATTACAGTAACTATTTGTTTGTGATTTTTCTTTCAAATCATCAATATTTTGTTAGAATTAAAATATGTAGCAAATCATAGTAAAGATTGATGAAACTTTTACATAGACTTTATATTGATATGATTGTGTTACTGTAAAACTTTGAGCCGAGTTGGAATATGTTTGCTATGTGTTGCGATGTAATGCTAACAACCTGGCCTGATTTTATTAAAATCATTAAAAATCCATTTTAATTCAAAAAATAGTAAAAAATTCCAGAATAACTTAGCTTTCTAGTATGCATGTAATCCTTAAGTCACTTAAATAGAAAAATTAAAAATCTACAACTTCCTTTGTAAACTTGCTATTCTAGGTTATTTTAGATGCGAGGTTTGAATTCATAATCATTTCCTAATTATGATCAATCCTGGACTTTTTAGCATCTAAGTTAAATATATTGTTGGCTCCTAGGTCTTTTGTCCATGAAAATCCTGAGAAAAATGCCAGGCGACAATATATCATAATTTATTTGCCAAAAAGTGTAAGGGTAGAAAGCACGATTCCCTTCCTTGAATTTAATCCAAGCATGGATTCAATCAACCCTCAGAGCGTTAGGTTTTTCCTGAATTTAGATGTTAGGAACCCTTAAAAACAGAAAAATCATTAATCAAATAATTTGGGTTGGGCAAACACAAGTTCAAACCGATTTTGGAACCGTTGGATTACGGTCCCACCTCGTAGGAACCCTTAGAGCCCCTTTAGGAACACTTACGTCATGTTGTGTTCTAGGTCTTAGGGTGTCCTAGAGTTAGGAGTCTAGCATCATCACGGCCGGTTGCTATTATTAGCAATTGACCCTTAGATTAGTTTCACTAGTTAACCTATTTTTCCTATTGGACAAGCCTAGTTAACCTAGGATGTAGGACTCACCTACATTAGTCTAGGGAATATTTTGCACTTAGATAGGACCATATAACATCTTAGATGGAGTCCTAGGATAATAAAATCTACCAAACTTGAATTAAATAATTCCTCATAAACTGTTGAAACAGTTCGTCAAGTCTAGATCGGTGTCCTAGATGTCTTAGGCATGTAGCTTAGTTTAGGCCACCGAACTATGTCGACTCTAATCCCAGTGAGGCTTGGGTACGTAGGCAACTTGGATGCTTGGATGGCATTCCAAGCACGAGTCGACCCTACACACACTCCAGTAGGGTTTTAAGGTCGTTTTGTTTATTTCTTTATCATTTTCCAACCCTAAATTAAATTGATTAAAATAATTAGGATTTCCCCAAAATTAGATTTTAGGAGAACTCTCATATAGATTGAACCAAACTAAATCAAGAGAATCAAAAGATGCATCTAATCACATTAAAATTAGATCATCTAGGATGTATGTCCCGTAGCTTGCACATCAAGAGAGTTTAAATGAGCTTTTAAAAGAAATTTAAATGAGTTAATCTTTGGAATTGAAAACCAGATTATTGGGCAAGAATGATGCATATGGTGGTAATCCGCCATACCTTCCATTTTCGTAATCAGGTAACGAATCTAAACTTCTTGGATCGCAGATCATTGCAGTGTCACTTATGGGTCCTAGGTCCCTTACCTAGGTGGCGACTCTGGTCATTCTCTTTTGCGTGAAATTCGGTTTGCTTTAGTGATCCCGTGTTCACTTAAAAGATGATTCATATCAATAATCAAAAGCACACGCCATTCGCGTGGGTACGAGAGACCAAGAGGGAGGTGGGTCGCGCCCCTCTCTCGGGATCGAGTCCCACAGTTTTTTACTTGAAAAAAACCCCAATTTAGGGCTTCCTAAAAGTCAAAGAATTTCTATAAACATTCACACATTATTTGGTTTCTATTTTGACAAAGCGAACTAGCTTGTTCCAAATTGGAGCTTTTAATTGTTGCTATTTTCCATTATTTTTTGAATTTTTCTAGAAATTTTGGATTCTGCATATGGAAATTGAGAACTCTATAAATGTAAGAGATATTACTCGAGTTTTCTACAGCTCTTCCATAATTCCATGTGTTGGAAATTAGTAGAGACACCCGAAATTTTTTCTCTTCTTCGACTTCTTCAATTCCATCGACTAGTCTTGTCTTTTCTAACAAGAAGACAAACATCCAACCAAACTCCATTGATCTAAATACATATTTTCATATTATAATCTGATTAAGATCAGATTATAATGTGAACAAAAAGTTGTACACAAGATCCTTTGCGCAACAAAAGGAATCCATCGGGTCAACTTGCGGTTTCGTGTCGCTTAGATCATCGGCAGATTTTCGAGGAGTAGATCACGCAGACGTTTTTCTTCTCGTCAGTAAAATAAGGTTTTTATATTTATGTTTATTAAATCAACATAAAATCAATTAGTCCCTAGGAATCCTGGGTTAGAGCAAAATTTTTGTTTTACACGATTTATTCTTCCGTTACATGTAGCTATTTTGCTTGGGGGTTTTTCAACCTTTTCTAACACTTTCTTGGGGACAAGAATGAGGTTTCCTAACTACCCAAAATATCTGACAATGAAATTCCACTTAGCAACCTAAGAGGCGAGTGAATTGGGTGTTTTTTCAAATTTTAAGGATTTAAAAACTTTGTTTGCACTAGTTTTATATTGATTAGAAAATTAAAATTAAGATTCAAAGACAAGAGGCTTGACACAAGGATTTTTATAGTGGTTCGGTCTTAACCCAAGACCTACTCCACTCCTCTCAAGTTTGTTTGCTTGAGGTATCCACTATCTTTTTTCCAAGGAACTTAAATATGGCATTCCTTTTGCCAAGTACAAACCGAGCTTCCAAGCTCTAAGGGTCTTCTACGGCGCCCTTTGTTGCCAAGTATAATGAAGAGAATGAAGGATGTAGATCACTTGCCTCTAGATAGGCTGCTTACAAGTAAATAGCACTGACTCTCACTTAAGAAGAAGATGAACAAATAAAAGCATAAGGTCTCTCAAGAATAATCTAAGGTCAAAGCACAAGAGAGAAGGGAAGAGTGAAAAATCTCTTTAGAATGGAGTAAATATGCCTTTCAATGCTCTAAGAATGTTAGGTTATCTCATTAAGTGTTTTCGTAAAGGCCCCAAGGTTCATATATATAGGAGAGATGAAAATATGGCTTTTTTAGACTCCCCAACAGTCTTCTCGGAATCCGCGCTCGAAATTCCGAGTGGACCGTTACAGGTTAATTTTTGAACCTGGAGCATTTATCGGAGCTCCGAGAAATTGTCTCAGAGTTTCGAGCTTGGAGCTCCGAGAATAATTCTCGGACTTCCGAGCTCGTAGCTCAGAATAATTCTCGGAGTTTCGAGAAGGCTATTTCAGCATGTTTTCAAGTTTTAAGTGCTGATTTTCTTTGGGCCCCGAAACTCATATCTATCTTGTTAAATGGAATGTCATGTGGGTCCAAATATGTGAGGACACCACCATGATCATTCACTATCCAATTAAGTTTAAGTATGGGTTGGTTTTAACTCCCTTTTGTTCCTTTGACCTAGACTATTAATGATTGACCATATACATTCTAAAATTAGCTTGGTCTTCAATCTTGTTGGCACTTTGAAGATGCTTTGATTTGTCCTCAATCAACTCCTTTGATGCTTGAGGATAGCTTCGGGCTTTGAGTTGATGTTCATCCTTGTTGGGCTTGAATTTGATCTTGTCTTGCTTTGAATTTCATGCTTTGATTTGCCATTGTGTTGATGATGCCTTCTTCATGTCTTTGATCTCAACTTGAGCTTCAATAAATTGAACCTTGATTGTGCAATCTTGAAGGATCTAAAGCTTGGAACACATTCACTTAGACAATGAAGATCATTAGTATATAAAACCTTTTTATAACAAATTGAGTTTGTTAATCATTAAAACATATCAATGGGAGTACTTGTTGAACCCTTGGGCTAACAATCTCCCCCTTTTTATGATGACAAACACAATTTGCCTTAGGGTAGGAGCCCCCCCTTTTTGGAAGAATATAACAATTAATGCTTCCCCCAAGAGATTGAATTGATTGACAATTTTAAGCATTAATTTTAATATTGAGAAATGATGGCAACATTATAAACAGGTTGGGGTGTCAATGGATCCAGACGGTCCGATGGACCATCCGAATCCGAACTTTAATGAACGTGATATAAGCATACCAAGAGGGTCCATGGGCATATTTTGGATTCCCAATCATATGATCCGAAAATTTTCAGATCGGATCCAGGCATGCTGCGAAAGTCCTTAGGGACAGTCACGATCCGAAATCATCTTACAGTAATACCCTCAAAATCATTACAACATCAATGTTAAGTGGGGGTATTCTCGTTAAAATAGTCATATTCTATTAATAGTTACCGGTTTCCATCTTTATTGAATGAAATCTCCTTTTCGAAATAAATCTCCCATTCCTTCCCGTGTAAGTAACCCCTCCCCATTTGTGGAACGAACATCTCATCTTCCTATCTGTAACCATAACCAATCTACTCCATGTTCAGTCCCTTGTCATTGCTCTCACCCTCACCATCGCAGCAACCTTACCTTCCCAGCATCCGAGCAGTAAGCACGAAAAACTCCTGCTAAGTTTTTATTTCTATTATCTTCTTAGAATATTGGATAGTGGATACATATTTTTCCCTGTTTTTAGTCACTTCTTTGAAGTTGATCACTGCTTTTCATTATGGTGGAGTGACATTCTAACTCTTTTTAAAAAAAAATTAATTGTGTACTAAGCTTAGTAAGACATAATAGGACATTCCGAAGGATGGTCCAATTTAAAATGGATCATGATCGTGACGTGGAAAATAGGATCCGAAGAACAATCCGAATCCGATCTGACCAATAAGGAATTTGAATGGATCGTGACTGTGACATAGGTGGATCCGTTAACACCCCTATAAACAGGGAGCTTTGCTCCCCCTTAATATATGCATATTATTATGACTTGGGAGCTCAATTATTCTCCCCCTTCTGTCATCACCAAAAAGGTAGAACAAAAGGAAAGAGGGTAGATGAGAACCAAGGAGATAAATAAGGTGCAATGCAAGAGATATATGGTGAACTTAGTAGCATATTACAGAGAAATGATGCGAAGAAGATAGAACAGTGACACAAGCTCAAATCAAACCACAATAGATATATAGAGAGTGAAATTTCATACATAGAGTAGGTGGAAGTACATATCATCATCCAGATATCATCCAAATACACACCAATACATGCACATCCATACATACAACCAAAAGGATCCATACAACCATCCAAAAAAGAGAATTCTAAGACATCTAAAAAGATTCAAACCATCGTATGTCCCAATACGAACATCCAAATACAAACATAACTAAACATCCAAAGAGAGAGTCCTAATACATCGTATGTCAGGATAACTAAGCAGTCTAAGCAAAAAGATGTCCATAATCATCAGAGGACGGAATCCATCTACTGCGGGGGATGAGGTGGTGGAGTGAAGGATGAACTGCCCGGCTGCTGACTCCACTGGCCACCTGATAGGTACTGGTAGTAGGCAGTCCACTGGTCATCGAGGTGAGTGGTGAGAGTCTGGAAGTGAGTGGAGATCTTAGTGTCCACCTGGGTAGAAAGCCTCTCAAACTGAGAAGCCATAGATCGCTCATTGGCCTCCTGCATGTGGGCCAAATCCTTTCGAGTGCAGAGCTGAGATACATCATGTGATGCCTGTGGTGCCATTGGTGTCTGATCAGCCTCGGCCTCCTCTCCTTCTTCTTCTTCATCTTCAGAGTCTTCGTCACCAGAAACGACTTCAACTTCTTCTTGATCAAGTGCCATGCGTCTAAATGTCCTATCCTCGAACGGAGCGGTGGGAAGAATGGTCATCTCACCTTCATGAGTGATATCAAAATGACGAAACACGCAGGTGAGTATCATGTCATATGGCAAGGAAGATCGGTAGCGGCCAGGAGTCTGAAACATGTATCGAAAAATGATGTAAGGGTGTAGACACCCCCATTTTGCTACGCTTTAAAAAAAAAGCGAAAGGTTCGGTTGGTCAGTTAAGTCCCCAAGTCTGTCTTCCGCTTGAGATTAAGTATTCTTACATTTTAAAGTGAATTTCATCTCATTTTAGGTGTTTTGAAGTTGATTCGCAATCCCAAAGGTCTCTAGGGGGTTCCATTAATCTCCGGAAGATGAGAATTCAAGTTTCCAATCAAGTGAGAAAACCTGCTATTTTTGGAGTTTCTCAGGGTTTCCCCTATTTTTGCACCTCGGGGTATTTTGGTCATTTCTAGTACGTCTCATTTGATCCCCTGAGTGTGTCTAAGAAATCATGAGTAATTTCATATATTTTGAGAACCTGCTAAATTTGGAATTTCTTAAGCTCTGTTTGGTTGCCGGGTTTTTTTTGTTCCTGGGAGTTATGTGGGAGAGTTAGTTAAATTTTGGTCCCATCCCATGTTTGGTTGCCTTTTAGTTATTTTAATCCCACTCTTGTAATGATTACTTGTGGGGTGAATTTTTTAATCCCACTTTTGTAATGAATGCCTTTTCATCCCATCCCAAGATAACCCCAGGAACAAAAATAAACTCAGGAACCAAAAATAAGCTTGAGAAGAATTTTTTTTCTACCCAACAGTTCAAGCAACCAAACAAAGGTTTTTTTTTTCCCACCATAATCCGGTCAACCAAACATGGGATTTTTATTTTACCAGGATACTTCTAGGACTTCTTTTTTCCCACATATCTCCCAGGGTATTTTTTTCTCCCACATAACTCCCAGGAACAAAAAAAAACCCGGCAACCAAACAGAGCATTAGGGTTTTCCCTAATTTTATTATTTTTTGCACCACAGGGGTATTTTGGTCATTTCCAGTGTGTATCATTTTATCCCCAGAGTGTGTGTAAGAAATCGTGAGTCATTTCATAAATTTTGGGAAACCTACTAAAATTAGAATTTCTCAAGGGTTTTACTTTAAAAAATTTGTGTCAAGGGCATTTTGAACATTGTCAGGGGGTTCCAAGTGATTCTGTTTGAGATCGACCACCAAAAGAAGCGAACTTCAAAACTTGCTATTTTTGAAGATTTCCCCTTTGAGGGCAATCTGGTTTGAAGGCATTTTGGTCGATTTTAAGTGTGTGTTGATCAAATTAGGGTATTTTGGTCCAAAAATGATTTTTCTCAAAGGAGCTGGTTATCCATGTGTTGGGGGTTCACCATGGTTGCTATATGGGCTGGGCCCATCCATGAAAAATTCGAATTTAATTGGTTTTATTGATTTTTAGTTGAAAAAGCTCAAAATACCCACCAAAAAGCCCATTGGAATGAAGCCCACATGGGGGTGGCCCATGTGGACCCACACATGTGGGTCGGCCACATGGTGTGGGCACCCCACATGGGTGGCCCTACATGGTTGGGCGCCCCATTTGGTTTGGGATATTATTTTTATGAAAAAAAAAGACAAGAAGAAAGAAAGAAAGGGAAAAAGGAAAGGTTGCTTGAGAAGGGTTTTTCAAATAATACATAAAGCAATATGGAATATTCTCCTATTATTTTTAGCATCTCTTGGCTTGCAAGGAATCTAAATTAGAAGGAAATCCAATTTAGAAACTAAGGGAAAAGAAAACCAAAGGTGACAATTAGAAACAAGTCAAAGGAGGGAGCTTTCACATTAGAAACTTCCAATACTTTCTCAACCCTAGTTTTTTTTTTCTATAAAACAAACACAACACACTTCTTGGAGGGATCTTTAGAAAACATCCAACCCTATTCTCCCACAAAAAAATTCGTCCCCCCCGGGTTGTGTGGCCTTGGTTGTCTCCTATATTTGTTCTTCATTCGAGAATAATTGGAATTCTTCATCTCTTCTTCAACATACATCGAATCGGATTATATTGGGTAATCTTTGGGTTTTCTTTCGTGTGTACAAGGTGTGATAAAACGTATATCTTAGATTTACATACCTTAGAGACAAGGAAAGTGATCAACGGTTAGTATTCATCTTCCATGTAATCTAGGAACCAGAAACGCATGCCTAGGTTAGATTTTGGATTTTCTTTGAATATATGATGCATATGGATGTGTTTTTGCATGATATTTTGATATGATATGATATGAACCAAATTATTTTATAATCTAAATTTTTGCTGGAAAATTAGATATGTTTAATTAAAAATCAATTTTCTTAAGATTTGGGCTAAAATCAAGTTTTCAAAGCAAATAGTCTAAATCTTTGGGTTTCTCTGAATCTGATTTTTCTGAGATTAATTCATATTAAAAAACTACTGGAAAACAAAATTTCCAACCATGTTTGATTTATTTTGATGTCAATTTCGTTCTTCGAAGATAGCCCAGAAAAGGGATCCTTTTTGAAAAATAAATCCAAACATATATCAAAATAAGTCAAAATTGGACGCAAATTCGAGTCCAATACTTTCTCCAAATTATTAGATCATACAAGAAATTTGGTGAATTTTTGGATTAATTTAATGTAATTTTTAATTGTTTTAACATCTGATTTAATCATAATAAATATCAAACGAATTCGAAAAGTTACGAAACCTTCCAGATTATTATAATATATATATTTAAATATTTGTTTGACACAAAATTCAAAAAAATTAGTTTCCTTCATTGTTTTGTATCCAAAGCATCGTTTTGCGTGCAATAATGGTTTTTCATGTTAAAACTAAGAGTTTTTAAATTTTTTTTCTTCAAACCCGTTACATATGTTACTAGAATGATGTAGAAAATTTTTCATTAAGTTTTGATATATATTTCAAATTTTCACGATGATTTGGCTTAAAATTTCAAGAGAATCGCTGATTTTTCAATAAAATTTAAGTTTTTGAACATCTACTAATTTTCTAAAGCGAAAATTTAGATTTAAAATAATATGATTCATATCTGATCTACTGTGAATTGTTCATGATTTTAAGATTACGGTAGCTATTTGTTGGTGATTTTTCTTTCAAAATTGCCAAATTTTGTTAGGTTAAAAATAAGTAGCAAATCAGAGTAAAAATTTTTAAAAAAATTTACAGTGACTTTCTACAGATATGATAGTGTTACTGAAAACGTTTGACCCAAATCGGATCATGTTTGCTATATGTTGCTTTGTAACACTATCAATCTGGCCAAATTTTATTAAAATCATTAAAAATCCATTTTAATTCTAAAAATCGTAAAAAATTCCAGAATATTATAATTTTCTAGGGTGCATGTAATACCTAAGTTACTGGAGCAGAAACCTTAAAAATCACTAATTTCCTTTGTAACTTGCTATTCTAAGTTATTTTAAAAGTGAAGGTTGTATTCATAATCGTTTACTCTTAGCGATCAACCCTGGATATTTTAGCATCTAAATTATAATATATTGTGGGCTCCGAGGTCATTGTCAACGAAAATCGTGAGAAAATGCCAGACAACAATATATCATAACTTATGTGCCGAATTGTGTAAGGGTAGAAAGGGCGATTCCCTTCCATAACATGGAACTTGTCAGCCTTTAAAGCCATAGATTTTCTTGAACTATAGGTGTTAGGAACCCTTAAAAAGACTGAAAACCATTAACTTGATAATTTCGATTGATTTAACCCATGATCTAATCATTTCTGAAACCGTTGGATTACGGTCCCACCTCGTAGGAACCTTTAGAGCCGCTTCAGGAACACTTACATCATGCCGTGTTCTAAGTTTTAGGGTGTCCTAGAATTAAGAATCCAGCCTCATCACGGCTGCTTGCTATTATTAGCAACTGACCCTTAGATTAGTTTCATTATTGAACCCCTCTTCCCCATAGGACAAGCCTAGTTAACATAGGATGTAGGTTCACCTGCATTAGTTTAGAAAATGGCACCTAGATAGGACCATATAGTGCATCTTAGATGGAGTCCTAGGATAATAAAATCTGCTCAACTTGAATTAAATAATCTCTTTTAAATTGTTGGAATAGTCTGTCTGGTCTAGATCCGTGTCTTAGATGAGTTAAGCATATAGCTTAGTTTAGGCCACCGAACTACGTCGACTTTGATCACAATGAGGCTTGGGTACGTAGGCAACTTGGATGCTTGGATAGCATTCCAAGCACGAGTCGACCCTACACACATTCCAGTAGGGTTTTAGGGTTGTTTCTTTTTTTATCATTTTTAAAACCCTAAATTAAATTGATTAAATCACTTAGGACCTTCCCCAAATTAGATTTTAGGAGAACTATCACATAGATTTAACCAAACTAAATCAAGAGAATAAAAGAGATGCATCTAGGAACTACATTTAAATTAGATCATCTAGGATATATGTCCCGTAGTTTGCACATCAAGAGAGTTTTAATGAGCCTTTTTTAAAAAAAAAATTAAATGAGTTAATCTTTGGAATTGAAGACCGGATTATCGGGCAAGAATGATGCATATGGTGGTAATCCGCCATACCTTCCATTCTCGTAATCAGGTAACGAATCTAGACTTCTGGGATCGCAGATCATTGCAGTGTCACTTGTGGGTCTTAGGTCTGTTACCTAGGTGGCGACTCTGGTAATTATCTTTTGCATGGAATTCGCATTTCTTTTATGATCCCAAGTTCACGGGAAAGATGATTTATATCAATAATAAAAAGCACACGCCATTTGTGTAGGTACGAGAGACCAAGAGGGAGGCTGGTTGCTCCCCTCTCGTGGGATCGGGTTCTAGAGATTGGCGACTCTGCTGGGATCCACCTAACTTCATTAAAATTTCAAAGGATAACTCATTTGGATTTATTTTAATTTATTCATGAGAACTCTATCTTATATGCTTGTGTTGCTTAGTTTGTATGCTATAATTTATTTTCTTATCATATTATACTGCAAACTAAATCTAACAAAACATGAAGGCATCATAGATTGTGAAAACTTATTGCACACACATTTACATCACTTGCATCCAAACTCTTGCATCTCACATACACACATGTCCTATTTAGGAACTCGGAGTGTTATCTAGCATGGTTGACTGAGAGGTCAGGACCCGGTGCCTCTATGTTAGAGAAGCATTCCACCCATAGCCTAGTACCTTTATGGTATATAAACAGATCCGTTGGTTCACGTATTGCTACTCTGGACACCGGTAGAGTATAAAGAACACGGATTCGCGCTAAGGGAACTCTTGGCCTTACCCCTAGATTACCCCACACTTGTATATAGTACGAACACGCGTGTGTCACGTGTGTGAGCCTAGATTAGAATATCACGTAGTCCATCTTCCAATGTCTACGATCGGTTTTAGGTACACAAACAAAGTCATGAGTTGAGATCCTTTCTCTACTCCGCTAGATTAGGATTAGGATGTGATGCCTTCAATTAGCACCAGATAAAATGTAAGAAGATTAAAAAACTTTTTTCTTTGAGAGTAGGATATAAATCTCATCTTTCCCAAGATCTCATAGGACTAGTCTCAACTAGATCTATCCTTGAAAGCAATCTTGTGTGATCTCATCTAATCTTTTGATCATGTGTCTATCGTCTTTCTCTTATGTGATTCAATCATACATTCATTCCCTTTCTCAATTGGTAGGAACCATGTCTCAATCCTATGATTATGCAATGATGATGATCTAATCATACTTGTATCCCTTCTCTTGGTTCACAAGCATTGTGTCCACCTGCAAAATTCTAGATTGGATCCATGGGACTCTGGATGAATCACATTTCTTGGCCATGCGCAAAAAAGAGAAAAGGCTCTTTGGCTACTTAGCAACCATTAAACCTGATTGGGAATTACTTTATGCCGCATCGGAGTGTTGGGATCCCGATCATCATGTCTTTCGCTTCGGGACCCAAGAGGTTTGTCCCACCTTTGAAGAGTGTTGTACCTTATTGGAGTATTCTGTGGATGGCCCTCTTGTTAAACCTTCCTATCTGCAAGATTATCGTCCTTTGTTTCGTCGCCTGATGAAAACCCCAGATGAATCCATTGATTCCTTCATAAATGATGAAGGAGTGTCCATGCAGCAATTGATCGACACTTTCCCTACCATTGGACATCGTGCCGATTTTGAACTCTAGAAGTCTTGACGCCGTGCTTTGATACTCTGTGATTATGCTAGGTTCCTCATCATCCAGCCTTCTCACTTTACGTCAGCTGTTCTCCTGGATCTTGTGGATCAAATTGATCATGGCGCCAACCCAATTCCTACTATACTAGCAGAAACCTTCAATGGGATGGATGTTATGTCTCGCTTTCGTGCTGGCTCATTTCCTGGACATTATGTTCTCTCTTGCATTGGGTCGTTCTTAGGTTGTCCTGCATTACTCCAAGTGTGGTTGTGTCACAAGCTGAAGATCGTAACTCCTGTCAACAATGATCTTACGTTGTGCACCTTTCGCAAGTGGTGTCACAGTATTTCCTTTTATCACAAAACTGATTGGGTCGAGTGCTTAAATTCTCGCCAACAAGATCAAATTTGTTGGCAAAATGCCTAGGATTTAAAAAGCTATCTTCAATACTGGAGAGGCCAACTACGTCTGCCTTCTTGGCCTCGAAAGGACTTCCTTTTACCTGCCAGGATTTTCGTTAAGTATGGAAGGGAGCAGTCTATTGTACCTCCTCTTCGTCATTTCTATCCGTCTGAGGATCTCAAGCCCAAGATTGTCAAAGCTATTTCATCTGCTTGGGATGCCAAAATCATCAAACCTCTAGAAGAATCATTTGAAGAAGATCCTCGTTCGAAGAAAAAGTCTAGAAAGAATGTTTAGTCTCATTAACTTGTCTTTGATTTAATAAGAGTGAATCATGTACTCAAATTTTAATTATCAATCAATAAAGTTCATCCTTCTCTTTCAGTATCCCTATCTATGTATGTTTGTGTGCACTATTGTTCACATTCTTCCATGATTTTAAATATGCCTTTCAAATATTTCAGGAAGTTGTCACCATAGATAAGCTTACCACTCCTTGGGTTCAAGTTTCTTCACGGTTGGAAAGGAGACCTATTTCTCCATCACGCTCTGTGATAACCCCAACATCTTCTCCTTCTCTCCCGTCCACACCATTGCAGAAAACTCAGACAATCTTCCACCTATTACCGTTGCGGATACTTTGGCCTTGGTTCTCAAGCAATTCCAAGAGATCAAAGAAGAGAACCGGGTTATCAAGGCCCAGCTTTCTGAGAAGTTTAGGCCATCATGTTCTAACTCCAAAGACAAGGAAGCTATGCACCATGCTGCTACTTCAGAAGCTCCTATCCAGCCTGTGTTTGTTAATATTCCTGATAAGATCGAAGAAGATTTTGAGAAGGAAGAGTACAGCGAGGATAACAGTAAACCTTCTCAGACAATGGTTGATAAGACAGTTATGGAGAAACTAGATAGTCTTACCAAGAAAGTTCAGGATATCCAGCTCCAAGATTAAGGGGGTTTCAATCCAAGTGATCTCACGCTCTTTCCTGAAATCTATCTCCCAACCAACTTTCAGATGCCAGATTTTGACAAATATGATGGTGTGGGTTGTCCGATCACACATTTACAAATGTTTACTATCATGTGTCAGCTACAAGGTTTATCTCCTGAGCAAATGGCTCAGTTGTTCCCTTTTTTCACTCACCAAGGTTGCTAGAAGGTGGTTCATGGTCCTAGATAAGACTCGTTATAGGATATGGAAAGACAAAGGTGAGCAATTCATAAAACAGTTCAAGTATGATGATGGCACAGAGATCACCAGAAAAGATCTGGAGAGGACCATACAAGACACGAATGAGTCTTTCCTAACTTTTGTGAAAAGATGGAGAAGGTTAGCAGCGCAAATGATGGAGTGCACTTCCGAAGAAGAGCAAGTCCAGATAATTATGAAGAACATTTCCCCTCAGCTCCAGTACCACATGTCTCTCCAATATTATCCGGACTTCAAACACTTTATTATAGTGGGCACACAAATTGAGGAGGCTATGGCTCAAGGGGTGTTTAATCGAAATAACCCAAACACCAAAGAATTCAAGAAATCTCCATCAGCCCAAGTTAGTAACCTTTCCCGTTCCAACCCCCAGTCATCAAGCTCCCAGAATCCTATAGTGATGGATTATACCCAACCAACAGCCTCACCTCAACCACAAGCCAAGACCGAATTTACCCCTCTCCCTCTTCCACCATCTGAGATACTCAGGCAACGCTTAGGCTCAGGTCGCATTACTCTACCTGCCATTAGGGGTCCTCCTAATCCCTTACCAGCTAGTTGGAGAGCAGACCAACAGTGTGAATACCATAGAGGCCCTGGCCATCTTACTGATAACTACATTGCCTTAAAATTTAGGATCCAAAAATTGCTTGACAATAAAGGCCTTGCATTCCAGGCAAGACCCAACATTACCAATAACCCATTACCTGGTCATGCAAACCCTCCTGCTGCTATTAATCCTATAACCATAGGAGACCTAGATTTTGATCCTCTTACCCTCATTTGCGCCTTAGAACCCATCTCAGAATCTCAAATTATACTTTGTGATGAGTCGAACCTGAACAGATCTGTGTCTCCCTTGGTTATCACATATGATGAGCTGAAAATTCGGGAGTCTCTATCTCCCTTGGTTATCACCTATGAGCCACAAACTCCATATGTTATTAATTATGATGAGCCCGAGTTGGATGAGGTCAGACATGTTACTAGGGGCGGAAGAATTTTTAAACCTGCTAAGTTGAGGGTTGAGAATCCAAGGGCATTAGCTCGAGAGGAAGAGCCCCAGTATGTGAAAGATCCAGATGATGAGGTTCTATAGCAGTTGAAGAAGACTCAGGATGTCATATCTGTTTGGGGATTGTTGATAGCATCCAAGAAGCACAGGGAAGCTGTGTTAAGAGAATTGAACACCACTCAGGTATCCTCAAAAATATCTCCAGAACAACTGGCAGAGATTGTCGCTCTTACCCAGGCTGCCAGAGTTGTCAGTTTCTCAGATCAGGAGTTGCCTCCTCAGGGTCGAAATCATGTTACGGATCTCCATATCACTGTCATTTGTAAGGGTAAGAAAGTACCATCTGTTTTAGTTGATAACGGGTCTGCACTGAATGTATGTCCGTTGAGAACTACCATTACATTGGAATTTGGCCCTACTGACTTCGCCAAATCAACCCCTGGGATCCTCGCATATGACAATACTCGCAGAAATGTAGTTGGGGTCCTCACCACCAAAGTCATGCTAGGGGGTGAAGAATTCGGAGTCGAGTTTCAGGTTATTGATATCAAGGCTCCATTTAATATGCTCCTGGGACGTCCCTAGTTGCATAAGGAAGGTGTCGTTTCTTCGACCCTCCACGAGAAGATAAAATTCATCAAAAATGGAAAACTGATCACTGTCAGAGGTGAGGAAGAGCCAGAAATAGCGTAGATAAGCGGGAAAATTCTGATTGTTCCTGTTGCAAAAGCAGAAGACTACAACTTGAATGGCTTTGTATTCGATGTTGCTGTTATTTCCTATGAAGAGGCCTCCTGTGAGGAATTGTGTTTGCCTTATGCCATCAACCCCGTTGTTGCCAAAATGATGAGAAAAATGAATTATTTTCCTGGCATGAGTTTGGGCCGTGATCCGAGCAAGGCATCTAACTGGCTCCCAATCAAAGCATACCATGGAACCTTTGGTCTCAGATATGTACCTACTGAGGAAGAGGAAGAAGCCATGGAAGAACTGTTGAAATTAAGAGATGAAATCCGCAACATTGGAGGGGTAATCGTAGTGGCCTCGTACTCTTTATCGATGAATGGTCACTTTGTTAGAGAAGGCGAGACTTCACTATACTATGGGTTTTTCGAACCATTGTATGATTCGGTGACAAGAATCATGGTGTCTGGTTTTGAAATATTCAATGGCCTTGCTCTCTCAGAAACAGAACTGCCGGTACTTTATGTTGAGAAAGCTGTGGAGGACTAGTTAGTCTATCTAGAGCTTGGTTCGCTGGAATCCTTGTTTGAAGAAGATGAACCTACTGTTGATTGGCAGGAGTTACCTGGGTTAGAACTTTTTGAAGAAGAAGAAGGTACAGACAGTGAAGATGTTATGATAGCTGCTATTTAGAGTGATTCCACCTTCGCCGAACCTCAGAGTCAAATTGCACCAGCAACAGAAGGTTTTTCCAATTGGAGTTTTGATGTCATTCCTACTTATGTTATTACTAAGTCAAGTTGAGTCAAGTCAGTTAAGTCGGTGTCAATTTCTAATCCAGGCGAGTCATTTTCTGATTTTATTTTCAATGTGAATCCTGAGCCTGTTCAGGATGAGTCTGCTAATGATGTAATTTCTTTCAATTCAATGAAATCTAATTCTCAGTATGTCTCTGTGTTTACATCTGACTTTAATAACAATAACACTTGCTCCTCAGACGAGGAAGAAGGGATCGACGAAACTCCCCTTGAGTTACAGCATATGCACAAACAAGAGGAGGAGCGCCGAACCCAACCTCTTAAAGATGAAATTGAAATTATAAACATTGGAACAGAAGATTTAATACAGAAAATACGAATTGGAAATACTCTATCTCCTGAAGAGCGCGACGAATTAATAAACCTACTTAGGGAATATAAAGAAGTTTTTGCCTGGTCCTACAAAAATATGCCGGGGTTGAGTGAAGACATCGTTCAACACAAGCTGCCTTTGTTACCAGGAATTAAACCTAGAAAGCATAAACTAAGGCGAATGAAGCCCGAATGGGTTTTAAAAATAGAGGAAGCAGTTACTAAGCAATTGAATGCTGGGCTTCTACAAGTAGTGGAATATCCAGAATGGCTCGTAAACATAGTACCTGTGCTGAAGAAAGATGGGAAGGTAAGAATTTGAGTAGATTTCAGGAATTTGAACAAGGCAAGTCCGAAAGAAGATTCCCCTCTACCACATATAGTTATCTTGGTGGATAATACAGCTGAGCATGAGTTACTATCTTTCATGGATGGTTTCTCTGGTTATAATCAAATCAAGATGGCACCCGAGGATACGACTAAAACCTCATTCATTACACAATGGGGGACCTATTGCTATCGGGTAATGCCATTCGGTCTCAAGAATGCTGGTGCAACATACCAAAGAGCAGTTACAACCTTACTCCATGACATGATACACAGGGAAATTGAAGTTTGTATTGACAATATGATTGTGAAGGCCAAAGAAAGGGGAGAGCATATTGATGAGCACATTTATGTGTGAATTATAGGTAGAGAAAGCATGCATTTTTCTCATTTTAAAGCGGTGCTACTAAGATATTTTGCTTGTCGTTGGTGTTTCAGGGTTGTTTATGAATTTCCATGGGAAATGGAGCTAAAGAGATGAAAATCCAATGAATTTTTCATTATTTGAAGAGTTTAGATCATCTATGGTTCATCAATTGGTTGGTTCAGAATAGCTTTGAAAAATACTTTACAGTTGTACAAGCAATTTAACCCAAGTCCCACTAATTGTGCGGTTGAGATCGTCTTATGGCAATGGGCTTGGGGAGCAAATAATTATACGTTACCAATCGTCGTTTGAACGGTTAAGATCAGCCCACAAAAGTTATTCAAGAGGTGCGCTCATTGGTAAAATTTAAATTCATATTGGGATCCATAGATCCAATTGTTCGGATCATCTCATTTTCATGGTTTAGTGGTGCAATGAATTTACAAGTTGACCGTCAAATGAAGGGCTTGGATCGTTCCTTGGAGATAAAAAGAGAAAAAGGGAATTGTTAGTTGTTTTGTGTGAAATACAAAGGATGGGTAGACTAGGCATTTGCAAAAGTATATGGAATGGTTGAAATTTATTGGATAAGTTGAGATAACTCTGTCTTTTTACAAAGCATACATGAGAAAAAAGGGGAAAAATTCCTAAGACTTAGCTCTCTCCCCTAAATTCGTCTCTCTCTCCCTCTTTGCACAACAAATGGATGGTTTGGATTAATCCATGCTCCCCTAGCTGACTCTCTCTTCATCCTCCCTATTTCGTTGGGAATGTTTCCCTTATTTTTAGCCGCCCACATCATTTCTTATTTTGATAGATATATGAGAGGTCATCAAATGGATGGTTTGGATTATCCCATGATGCCACCTTTCATTATCTTTGTTAACAGTGGACCCATTATTGCCAATTCTTTTGGACGTTTTGTGCAAGGTGGCATTCGGAGAAACAACAAGGTGAAATAGCAAGTAGGTCCCACATCTATGTTTCTAATTTGGAGAATGGGCTGGAAAAAGGCAGTAATTAAGTATTATATACGATGGAGATGGATTGGTGAAATAGCAAGGTGTCCCTTTCAATCTCTATTTTAGCAATGCTAATAAGGGAAGATAAAAATGACAGAATATATCATTTCCCCTATTGAGAAACAAGTGGGACCCACCCTTTCTTTTTTATGCAACTGAATTTCTATTTCAAAGGGGGTCGGTTAATATGTGTTGGATGGCCATTATTTTACTTTGTGGTGAAGAAACAAAAGAAAAGGGGGATGGATTACTATAAAAAAAAACCGTGGGGCCCAATTGAAGTTTTCTGCAGTCCACAAAGGTAGCAAGATACCACGTTTCTTAGAGTTGATGAGAAAAGAAACCAACGATTTTAGATGGGACCCACTTGAGGTGTAGTTGTATATGGAAAGAAACCAACTATTTTGGCATCTTGCCAATTCCACTGTCCAGCAGCGTGCATACCACTCATATTTCTTGCTAAAAAATTGCCCTCCGGTTTGGACGAAAATCCTGAGTCCATTCCAGGAAACAATATATCAAAAGTTTATTTTGTAAGCAGTATAAGGGTAGAAATCACAATAAGCTCTTCACTGAGTTTGACCCATATTTACACGATCCGTGCACTTGCGGTTATTTATAATATCACAATCAAGTTTTTGGCACCGTTGCTGTTGCACTTGTGATATTATAAATAACTGCAAGTGCACGGATCGTGTAAATACGGGTCGAACTCAGCGAAGAGCTTATTGTGATTTCAACCCTTATACTACTTAGAAAATAAACTTATGATATATTGTTGCCTGGAATGGACTCAGGATTTTCGTGGACTACAACCTCGGATCCAACAATATATTTAAATTTGTAAACTAAATAGACAAGGATCGAAAACAATAAAGAAATGATTACTAAGTTAACTCTTATATTTAAGCAAAGTGAACCAAAATGAATTTTATTAATTTTCTAACCTAATTATAAAACCAAACTCTGAAGCCTCTATTAATTGGAAAATTGATTAGAAATACAACTCTAAAGTGAATTGAAAATTTATTGGAAAAGTAATTGAAAATTAGATTGGAAATTTAATTCAATTAAAAGACAACTTAGGGTTAGAATCCACCATGGGTTTAGATTGGATAATTAATTAAACTAATTTTCACATTCGATAGTGTATTTGATAAATCCGGTCAATGGAGAATAAGATCAATGGATGCCATTGCCCATGAGTGTTTGATCAAATATACTGCCAAATTTTATAGATTATATAAGAAAATATATTTGTTTATCGGCAATTACTCATACGAAAGGGGAAAGCCAATAGCATGAGTGATTGGGATCCAACAAATATAAACCCCTAAATATGATGTTATATTATGCCACTGGTTTTAATTAATCATCTTTCTCCTTTCCCATGGCTTCATCTAAACCCTACGTAGATAGGTTTAGTTACTCATGGAGAAGGGGAAAGAAACAAAATTAAAGAAGATAGAGAAGAGAAGTACCATCAAGAACTTGAAAAGAAAAACAAAAGAAAAGTAAGTTCTTCACTAACTTGAAATAACCAAAAGTACAACAAATTGGAACTTGAAAAGCACAAAATAAAAGAAAAACTTAGTCTTTTTCTCCTTGCAATGGCCGAATCTTCCTCTTCCTTCCTTGATGTCACCTTGGGTTGGAACTTGGATGGTTGGCTCTTGAAAGGGATGAAAAGGAATGAGAGAATTGAGAGTTGAGAAAGAGAGCAAGAGAATAGAGAGTAGAGAGAATGTGTAAAGAGAGCCTTGACTTCAATATATAGAGAGAGCACCCTTCTATTTCCAACACCCATGAAAAGACAGTAACTTGGCAAGTTTCTTTATTTCTAGCAACTTCCGCCTGTAGCTGGTAATTTTTTCTTCTTCACTATTTGTTAGTAATTTCAGCAACTTATTCTCCTTGCCTTCATAATTTTACAAACTTTGCACCCTTGTTGGAAAGTTGGGCCACTTTTGTTGACTTTTTCTTCTCTTCTTTGAGTTTTCCAACGTAGGCAAAAAAGGGTGTAAATTTTGGAAATAATACGAAGTATGAAATCTGAGGATTGACTCGGTTTGGCAACGTAGAGGGGGGTGAATAGGATGTTTATAAAACCTTTGCCTTTTAAAAAATTTTCTTAAAATTTCACCCAAGACTTATCCCTTGTTTAATTAAGTTTGAAATAATTGAACTTAAACAATATTATAAATTAATATAAGTTCAAAACCCTTATTGATTAGCAAACTTAATTAAGTGATTTATAGCCTAGTTAGCATGGTACAATTATTCAATAAAAAATAAAATGCTAACTACTCACTCAATTCTAACTATGTAAAAAGGCAAGTACAAATGATAAAGTGAGAGGGTGAGAGAGAAAACGGAAACACCAACACAAGTGACACAAGGATTTATAGTGGTTCGGCAAACGGCCTACTCCACTCTTCGCAAGGTCGCACTTGAGGATTTCCACTATTGAAACCTCCACAACGCTCGGCTCCGAGGCTTTTACAACACAAGGGAATTAAACGAGGATGCCCTTGCCACCTTTACAATGTCTCTCCTACACGGCCGAGAACTAAGCCCTTCACCCAAGGGAATTAAAACGGGATGACCTTCCACCTTTCTTGTCTCTCCTACACCCCGGAATCTAAGCGCTTTCCGAAGAAGAAAATAGCTTTGCCTCTAAGTAGGCTATAATGCACAATAAAGCTCTCACAATGTTCTCTAAAAAATACTTACAATTTAAAGCCTAAACCAATCTCAAATGATTTTCTCAAATCAAGGCACAATGAGTTTGGTGAGAGAGAAATAACCCAAAAATAGTTGCAAGTGTGTTTCTAGGGTTCTTTAGAGTTAGAACATGTTCCCCCTTGATGCTTTGAAACCATACAACATGTATATATAGGTTCCCAACTCAATATTACCATTTCAAGGGCAAGCTGGTAATTTTCGGGTCAAAAAGTCCACTAGTCATTGTAGCCGCAACGGCTATATTTTTTGACTTTTTACCATTCTCGGAGTTTCGAGAACAATTTTTGGAGTTCCAAGAAAACAACCAGATAGTGAATTTTCACTTCCTGGACCATTTCTCAGAGTTCCGAGAAGCCTATGAACAACAGATTTTTCTGTTTTTGTTGCTGAATTCTTTTAGGCTTTTTGAACTCATTTTCTATGAAGATTGGAATGTCATGAGGGTCCCACAATGATGGAACTCATTCACTAATCCAATTAGGCTCTTAGGGTGTGTTGTAGTCTCTTTGGAAAACATTGTTTATCACTAGTTTTAGGGGTTTAAAATAATGTGCCTTGACAAGAGAAAATGCAAGAGAGATAGGAATACATTCTACCCTTTCTATCACTCTCTTGAACTCTTCTCTTGAGCTGAGATCTTCTATGGATGAGCTTCCATGCTTGACATCATCAAGTTGTGGTAAAGCTCCTTGGTCCTTTGCATTGGTTCTTGATCCTCCAGCTTTGGCCTTTATGATCTTTTCTGTATGTTCAATGCTTTGAATGATTGTTGAGCTTCTCCTTGGTAGATCCTCCAAGGTGTGGTTTGTCCAAGTATGCTCTAGGTCTTTTGTCCATTGGTTGGTTCATCTTCAAGCATAGGCCAACAAGGTATGTGCTAGTATGATTTGACTTGTGTAGGACCTGTCTAAAGCACAACACTCAAGGCAAATGATCAGTCCATAAATGACTAATCAATTTGTGTTTGTTAATCATCAAAACAAGGTGATTGAATGAACCCATGGGGAACCCTTGGGCTTACAATCTCCCCCTTTTTTATGATGACAAACCAAATTGATTAGATAGGTGGGAGGAACCTCTTATGAGGATTAGATAAACAATTTATTCATTACTACTCCATATGCATGAGTTATATTTAACAAGTTATAATACAATAATGCATATGATAATTGATCTAATCAATTATACAAATTCACCCCCTTTTGGTATAAGCAAAAGATGAAGGATTAAGCATTTAAGCACAATTACATAAAGCATCAAAGATATTCAATGAGAATATGATGCTCCCCTAGCTTCTTATCATGATTAGCCAATGACATCAATTATATATGGCATGATAAGAGATAATCAACATAGGAAAGGAATAAACTAATACAAATCAAGCCTATGTTGGAAAAAACAAAGAGACATTCCAATTTTAGCACAAATTTTTATGGTATATCTTAGTATATATATAAATCCAATATAAATCTACCCTATGACCCGTAATATAATAATAGATTAGCAAATTAAAGCTTATATTTTACTTATCATGAAAGAAAAACAAGCAAGTTTAAAGTTTAGCATGATAAGCCCCCTTTTATTTTTAAAATTCCTACTAGAATCTTATCATGAGGTGATGTGTAGTTATAGGCTCATCATGATAAGCAAGAATATATATTTTTTAAGTTAAAAACATTCTCTTAAATTGTCATGCATAGAAATTAACATTTGATCATAATATGGCTAATTATTATGATATATGACATGACAGTGAAACTTATCATGAAAATACAAATATTCAAGTGAAGGTACACATGATAAGCTATAAAATCTATAGAAACTAAGATTAGCAACTTTAGTTCAATCCTATGAATGTTCATCTAGAAAGATAGGCAAGTTTTAGCTTTAGTTTAAAAAGGTAGATCATTTAAGCTCACAATTTTCTTTTTAATTATTTTTTTATTGAGATATGCAAGTTGTAACACAATTAGTGGGAAAATGTATAAATGGATAATGTAAGTATCTTACGATAATCCATATAAATATAGAAATACAAAGAATTAGCTCTCCCCCTTTGTCTTTGTCATTGGCCTTAGATGAACCTATGAATCAAGGCATAACATTACACAATAGGCCAAAGACATAACCATGGAATACTTAGCCACCAAAACTTATTCTTAGAATAGATGATATCATATTAGACCATCCAAGATAAGTTAAAAAGCCTAGAAGAATATGGCACTAAGACCTAGGTTATGGGCTTTTGTTTATATAGAAAGGAAATGATACAAAAATTAGAACACAAAACAAGCCAAAAACAACACATATGGAGCAACCATGCTCCAAATGATTGTACTTATCATATGAGGAATGTTATACACATTTAGAATCATATGATAAGACATAAAGGACAAGATTAACTTTAAAGCTCCCCCTTTGAAAAAGAATCATGCAATACATGAATCCAAAGGGTTGTCCTCACATAGACTCCAAGGGATCTTCAAATGAACAATTTTAGATCAACCCTTGTCCTCACATAGACTCTCTAAGTGTCGATTTATCATGGATAAAAGCATAGCCATAGTTTAGCTCTACATGATAAACAAGCATAGCACAAAAGATTTTCAATCTTTGGCTCATGCTCCCCCTAAGTGTGATATTAATGTTTATAATTTTAAATTTTACTTCCCCTAAGTGTATATCATATAAACTAGATAGGGAGATCACACACGTATATCTATTCATGTTTGAGATGTTAGCACAAGGTTAAATTGTTATGTATTTTAATTAAGGTGAATGCCCCGTCTCCCTCTTAGAAACTAGGAAGGCTAAGGGTACCAACTGAATGATTTTTAAGATAAAGGTTTAACATCTCATACGTGTAGATATTATCAAACAAGGGGTGATAACTATAGAATATATATATATATATATATATATACCAATTTGAGTTCAATTCTATAGGACTACGACATAATAAGAATGATCAATGAAGTACCATGTCTTAGAGAGACATCTATGATTCATGAAGGTGAAACTATACCTCATGAAAAAGATATGATCCTTATCAAGGCCTCTATGGATAGTTTATCATGTTTGGACAAGGTGAACATCACAATGAAATACAAGGTCCAAACATCTATTTCCTACAGCCACTTATCACATATGTAAAGATAAGGCATTAAGCACATAGTGCATAAGCCTATTGAAAATCAAAATGTGTGGGAGACATGTGTTCCCATCACAATGTATTGTGTTCAACAACTATATGAGTTTCAATTTTACTCAACTGAGTAAATGCCCAAATATGATACCAGATTCTTATGAAATTTTCAATTTTAACTCAAGTGAGTGTCATATATTTAATCTAGATCATGATTTAACTTTCCTATATAATATATATATCCTTTTATGAATTTTAGGGAAAGATCTAAGAATTTTAGAATATATATATATATATATATATATATATATATATACTAGTAAAAAATCCCGTGCGATGCACGGGCCGACAAAGAACAGTACGGACCACAACATAGGTTGATCCAAACCGTCCATGTGATGGAACACAACATAAATAGGTTGTGCCCTAAAAATCATTTCCATAAGCTGATCCTAGCCCTCCAATCTATAGAGGTTTCCATAATATGTTGTTCCTCTTAAATCGGATGGTTAAGATCACCCTATAGATTTTTTATTAAAAAAGCATAAAGGAGGGGGGTAAGATTGAAATTATGTGGCTTTATAGGTTGATCCAAACCGTCCATGTGATGGAACACAACATCAATTGTTTGTACCCGTAAAATCATTTCCATAGGTTGATCCTAGCCCTCCAATCAATATAGACTGATCCTAGCTCTCCAATCGAGAGAGGTTTCAATAATTGTTGTTCCTCTTCAGTTGCCCGGAATCCGTCAATATTTTGCAAGTGTCCTTTATGAGTAATATAAAGTAGTTATTTCGTCATTGTCATATGTCCTTACCTCTTCTCGGTAGTTTTTTTCTGTCATTGTCATAGACAGGTACTTTGTGTTGGTACTTTTTGTATGTAGATTACGATTTTACCCCCATCTAATTTCTCATAGAGTTAGATGTTAGATATCAGCAAAGGGGTTAATGGTAAAAGAGTAATGACGATTGAAATTCCAAGGGTAGGCCCGAGTACTTACTCTAATGGTAACTTATGAGGAGATAAAATTTAGGTTACTAACAAGTTTTAATCTTTTGAAAACTGTAACCCAAATTTGAAGATTAAGAGATCAAAAATAAAAATTAAGCACACAAGTTAAATCCTAAGTGCAATGCAAATGTAAAGCAAGAGATAGGAGAGAATGCACCGGAGATTTAAAGTGGTTCGGTCCTCCAACGCGAGGCCTACTCCACTCCACCAACCAAACCCGTTGATGGCTTCACTATTTGATCTTCATAACTTCGGCGAAGATCGGTGCTGATTACAATTCCAATTGCCTTTAACCTTGGTGGCAATCCTCACCACGGAGAATGGGCTCCGCTTCTCCGAACACTCGCCCAAATACAATCGTCTTGATAAAGAAAGAAAGAATAAAAAATCCCTCACAAGGGTTTACAAAGATTGTAGAAGATGTTCAAATTGAAGCCTAATGATCCAAATCCTAATTCTAGAGGATGAGAGGCATAAACAAGCTTGATTCACTCTTAGGATATTCCAATAGGTTTTTAGAGTGTTAGGATTCATAGTTTGGAAGTTTAGAATACCCATATATATAGAAAAACCAAATATGACCGTTTGAGGGGCATAATGGTAAATCTGGCAAAATCACCAACGATCATAATTTTGTTCCCGACATAGTGGTCTCGGAGTTCCGAGAATTTTTCTCGGAATTCAGGGAATACGAACAGAAGTTAAGAAAATATTACTGGACCATTTCTCGGAGTTCCGAGAAGCCTAAATGCAGCTGGTTTTTCAATTCTGTTTCTTATTCATTTGGGCTTCCAACTCTACACCAAGTTGGGATTATTATGAGGGTTCCAAAGTGTTGGAACACCACAAGGACAATCTCTTAAATATTTAGGGTGTGTGAGATTACTTTATTTATGCCTCTAAACACCTAAACTAGGATTTGATCTTTACATTCTAAAACGACTTCGATCTTCAATTGCGATGCTTCAAGTCTTCATGCTTCTTGGATCTCCGATGTCTTTGGCCTTCCGAATGTGGTCAAATGAGTGCTTCTTGGCCTCAATCCAAGCAATCTTGTTTTAACACATTCAAGATCTACAACTTAGACATTCAAACACATTAGTGATATAAAATCACTTGTGTATAGAAATCATCAAAAGAAGATGGGAATGCCAAGGTGGGAACCATTGGGCTTACAATCTCCCCCTTTTTGATGATGACAAGCACAAGAGATTTTCCAATAAAAGCACACATATATTTCCTTACACTAGATTTTTCTCCCCCTTTGGCATCAATCAAAAAGATGGGGTTAAAGAAAATTAAAGGGATAAAATTTTCAATTTTAAGCTCCCCCTTTTTCAAGAAAAAAGACAAACATAGAACTCCCCCTATTTAGAGTTTTTATTCAACACAAGAGGGGATATTTAAATAACCATAAAAAGATATTCAATTTTAAGTGCAAGCCCCTAATCTAAACACATATGAAGAGAATCATATGGGGGCTTTGGGAACCCAACATTTTTTGGTTCCACCACAATCCCTAATCTTAGATGCACATTGGAATTGGTAGTGACCATTGATTCCACAATAATGGCATCTAACATGAGGGTTAGATAGACTAGTCCTATCATAAAATACATGATTAGGTCTATGACTAGCCTTTTTCAAGATTATGTCAATACTTTTATCACCATTTAAGAATCCATTGAGACATAATCTTAACCTTTCATTTTCATTATGAAGATGGGTTATTGGATTTAAAAAATCATTAGTGTCATCTTCATAAAATTTGGAAGAGCTTGCCACATTTTGGAGTTTAGCAATTTCGCAAGATTTCTCATCCAAACAACCCTTAAGGGTTTCAATCTCAAGTTTAAAATTTTCAATTTTTACTTTAGCTTGAGAATTGGAAGAAGAAGATGCATTTTTCAAAACATCAAGTTCATTTTCTAATTTTGAAATAGATTTTTTAAGAACTTTCTTTTTGAAATTTGAGAATGCAAGGTAATGCACAATTCATCATAAGATATGTTTCCACTATCACTACTTGATGAATTACACGAGGGGTTAGAATTTACCTCATCTTCATGGGTGAGTGCCATGAAGCAAAGATCATCCTTATTAGCTTCCCCTTCACTTGAGCCTTTGCCCGACGTGCTTGAAGCATCCCAAGCAGCGACGAGACCCTTATTCTTCTTCCAATCTTTCTTCTTTCCCTTGTACTTCGAGGAAGATGACTTGAGAAGTGGACACTCCGGTCTTTTGTGTCCCGTCTTCTTATAATTGTAACACCTTATTCCTCCTTCTACTTTATTTTCTTCTTTCTTCTTCTTTTTATACTTTTTGTGTTTCTTTCTCCATAAGCTTTTAAATTTTCTTCACGCTTCTTCCTCATCACTATCCGCTTCACTTGAGGATGATGAGTCCGTCTTGGAGGCCTTTAGAGCTAGAGATCGACTTTCTTTTTCTTTCTCTTTCGGCTTCTTCTCTTCTTGACAGCTAGTGAGGAGCATCTCATGAGTGATAAGAGATCCTACAAGCTCTTCCATAGTTAGCGTCTTGAGATCTTTTGATTCTTGGATGGCGGTGACCTTTGGATCCCAATAAGGAGGAAGTGACCTAAGTAACTTACTCACAAGCTCATCAGTAGGATAAGATTTACCAAGATTAGCTAATTCATTTGATATTTTAGAAAATCGGGTATACATTTCGGAAATACTTTCGTTTTGACCCATTCTAAACATTTCATATTTGCTCTTTAACAAGTTTATTTTGGAATCCTTGACTTGTGATGTTCCCTCATGGGTAATGGCAAGTGTATCCCAAATAACCTTGGCGGAATAAAAAAGAGCTACTCTATTAAACTCCTCCGTAGATAAGGCGCAAAACAAAGAGTTTATATCTTTGTAATTTAAATTTGCATGCCTTTTTTCTACAGCATTCCATTCTTCAAATGGCTTGGAAGGTAAAATGTATCCATTTTCAACAATATGCCAAAGCTTCACATCTATCGAAAGAAGATAGATGCGCATCATTATCTTCCAATGTCCATAGTTGGACCCATCAAAGAAAGGAGGTCTATTTGTGGAATGGCCTTCCGGAAATCCGGTTCCATTAATGTTTGTCATTTCACAATTAGAAAGTTGCCAAAGATCTTATGATCTTTCCCTTGTTTAAATAGTTTTTTTAAAATTTACCAGAGATTTTAAGAAAAGAAAATCTTTTAAGAGCTAAGGCTCTGATACCAAGTGAAATTCCAAAGGTAGGCCAGAGTACTTACTCTAATGGCAACTTATGAGGAGGTAAAATTTAGGTTACTAACAAGTTTTAATCTTTTGAAAACTGTAACCCAAATTTGAAGATTAAGAGATCAAAAATAAAAATTAAGCACACAAGTTAAATCCTAAGTGCAATGCAAATGTAAAGCAAGAGATAGGAGAGAATGCACCGGAGATTTAAAGTGGTTCGGTCCTCCAACGCGAGGCCTACTCCACTCCACCAACCAAACCTGTTGATGGCTTCACTATTTGATCTTCTTAACTTCAGCGAAGATCGGTGCCGATTACAATTCCAATTGCCTTTAACCTTGGTGGCAATCCTCACCACGGAGAGTGGGCTCCGCTTCTCCGAACACTCGCCCAAATACAATCGTCTTGATAAAGAAAGAAAGAACAAAAAATCCCTCACAAGGGTTTACAAAGATTGTAGAAGATGTACAAATTGAAGCCTAGTGATCCAAATCCTAATTCGAGAGGATGAGAGGCATAAACAAGCTTGATTCACTCTTAGGATATTCCAATAGGTTTTTAGAGTGTTAGGATTCATAGTTTGGAAGTTTAGAATACCCATATATATAGAAAAACCAAATATGACCGTTTGAGGGGCATAATGGTAAATCTGGCAAAATCACCAACGGTCATAATTTTGTTCCCGACATAGTGGTCTCGGAGTTCCGAGAGATTTTCTCGGAGTTCCCAGAATTTATCTCGGAGTTCCTGGAATATAAACAGAAGTTAAGAAAATGTTACTGGACCATTTCTCGGAGTACCGATGAATCTCTCGGAGTTCCGAGCTCGAAGCTCCGAGAAGCCTAAATTCAGCTGGTTTTTCAATTCTGTTTCTTATTCATTTGGGCTTCCAACTCTACACCAAGTTGGGATTGTTATGAGGGTTCCAAAGTGTTGGAACACCACAAGGACAATCTCTTAAATATTTAGGGTGTGTGAGATTTACTTTATTTATGCCTCTAAACACCTAAACTAGGATTGGATCTTTACATTCTAAAACGACTTCGATCTTCAATTGCGATGCTTCAAGTCTTCATGCGTCTTGGATCTCCGATGTC
The DNA here is from genome assembly GCF_043159265.1 of Tasmannia lanceolata. Classification (NCBI taxonomy): domain Eukaryota; kingdom Viridiplantae; phylum Streptophyta; class Magnoliopsida; order Canellales; family Winteraceae; genus Tasmannia; species Tasmannia lanceolata. The sequence continues at coordinate 43,459,266 of NW_027518714.1, read as the reverse complement.
TTTGGCCTTCCGAATGTGGTCAAATGAGTGCTTCTTGGCCTCAATCCAAGCAATCTTGTCTTAACACATTCAAGATCTACAACTTAGACATTCAAACACATTGGTGATATAAAATCACTTGTGTATTGGAATCATCAAAAGAAGATGGGAATGCCAAGGTGGGAACCATTGGGCTTACAATGATGGTAAAAGAGTAACGATGACTGTTATGCTATATTTTGGGTGAATTAAATGTCTATTTTACCCTCATAGATAGTATGTACAGATAAGTGGGTAGGGCAAAAAAGGGTAAAAATCATGCACACTGACGTGTTAAATGGACAATAATTCTCCAATTTCTCTTCTGCTATATAGTAATAGATACATCAAATGATGCAAACCACCTTGCACACATTTATTCCAATATAAACTTTCATGACTACTTGAAGAAAATACATATAAAATATATAAATATTTCAAGGTTCAACTTAGTCATGAGATTATCCAATTATAGCTTTCGGAAATACACTAATTTTTAACTCATCTATGATTCTTATTACATTTGATGAAAATCATTAAGCATGTAATAGAATGGGTTTCATAGGACAACTAGGTGCAAAGTAATAAACATGTTTGTTCTCCTATGGCACAAAAAGATGTCTAAGAAAGGATTTGAGTTGTTTTCTTAGACATGATATTTAATACCTTAGTTTTGCTAGAAATGATATTTTAAAACAATTTAAGTACATAATTATCTAGCAAGTGCCATGTCTGTCCAAAATAGAGTTCAAAGAATAATACTTTGGTTTTTTCTCAATTTTTGCTTAAGTACTATTTGATTGCCAAAAATATCCATTTAAGTTTTAAACCTCTAGATTTCTTCTCTTTTTGGTTTTACTAAAGAGATGTGATATATCATACACCTAACTTCTAGCAACTACCAAATAAGGTTCAAATTTTGAAGATGTACTTGAAGATTTAATTTGAACTCATGAGCAAAAAGGTGTGGTTGATTTTCCTATAAGCATAATTATGGTTTTTCACTTTAAGTTCTCTATAGTGGCTTTCTTTTGTGGATGTTCACTAAGTGCAAGAAGATCTAAGTCTTAGTGTGTGCACTTAGAGTAGTATATATAGATACACAAGAATCGAACAATATAAGTCTATTGTATCTATAAGTTGTTTCTTCCAAAAAATATGTGATCTTTAAAATACATATGAGGCTAGATGCAAGGAATTAAGAATATGACATCTAGCACCCAAATAAACACAAAGGATATGGCATTTAAGCTCAAAACTAACTAAATACATGTGAACCAAGCATATTGTATCTAGAAGCATACATTCCACAGGATTTGACAATTTTAGCTCAAACATAAACTAGACATCAAGTGAGATATCTAGGGAACCATTTCCAATAGATATGACAATTTAGTGCAATGTGTCAAAGTCTAATACAAATATTCTAAGCATATAGACTTTGGATTTTTAAAAAGATAACCATTTAAGCACAAAACATGGATACATGGCATTCAAGCAAGATAGACATTTTTGTATCCAAGCAATCATTTTCATATGATATAACCATTGAAGCACATCCCTACATCTACTAAGTCATAAATAGATCAAGTAGGGGGTTTTGGAACCCAAACTATGTTGGTTCCACTCAAGTTTGTCCTATAATATGAATCTCTTCTAATCCATACAAACTTGGTACTTCTTACAAACCTAAACTTACAATTAGAATTGTAATGTCAAATTCTACCACAATAATCACAAGATGCATAAGAGTAGGTAGATGGACGGGATGAACATGATGATCTACAAGAATGGTCATGATGGCAATCATGTTTTGAATATTCTTGTAGATGATAATTTTCCAACATAATCTTTTCATTCTTCAATCTCATCTCTTCAACTTCTATTTTTAAATAATCTATTTCATGAGATGAAGATATCTTACTTTTTCTTCTTCGTCTTTAAGGAGTTGGTTCAAATGTTCTGATTTTCAATTTTCTTACTTTGATGTGCATGTTCTATTTCTAACAACCTAAACTCCTTGTTAATACTAGCAATATTATTTTTCAAGATCGAATTCTTGGCTAGTTGATCCTCAAGTTTCTTATGTAATTCTTGGACATTTTCAAAAATTTATTCAAATGTGAATTCGACATTATCCAAGGGGTTTTCATTAGATAATCCCATTAAGCATATGTTTTGATTTTGATGATTTTCAATAGAGTTCAAATCATAAATGTTAGGTGCTAATGCACAACATATTGCAATTAGGGCTTTTGTTTTTAGTAAAGATAATTTTTTATTATATTCCTTTTGTAAAACCAATGGTTCCCACCTTGGCAATTCCCATCTTATTTTGATGATTCCAATACACAAGTGATTTAAGATCACTAATGTGTTTGATTGTTTAAGTTGTAGATCTTAATTCTGCTAAGACAGCATTGCTTGGATTGAGGCCAAGAAGATCTCATTGGACCACATTATGAAGGCCAAAGACATCGGAGATCTAAGGCGAATGAAGACTTGAAGCATAGCATTGAAGATCAATGTCTTTTTAGAATGTATAAGATCCAATCCTAGTTTAGACTTTAAGAGGCATAAATAAAGTAATCTCACACACCCCTAAAATGTTTAAGAGATTGTCCTTGTGGTGTTCCAACAATGTGGAATCCTCATAGCAATCCCAACTTGGTGTAGAGTTGGAAGCCCAAAGAATAAGAAACATGAAATTGAAAATCTGCTGAAGATAGGCTTCTCGGAACTCCGAGAGATTCCTCGGAGCTCCGAGAAATGGTCCAGTAGCATTTTTCAATCTTCTGTTTGTATTCCCGGAACTCCGAGACCACTATAACGGTAAGAATTATAGCCTTTGGGAATTTTCGCAAGAATTACCACTATGCCCTTGAACAGTCATATTTGGGTTTTTCTATAAATTTGGGCATTCCAAACTTCCCAATCATTAATCCTAACACTCTAAAATCCTATTGGAATATCCTAAGAGTGAATCAAGCTAGTTTATGCCTCTCATCCTTTAAGATTAGGATTTGGATTATAGGCTCAATTTGTACATCTTCTTCAAAAGTTGTAAACCCTTGTGAGGGATTTTTTGTTCTTTCTTTCTTATTCAAGAAACTTGTATTGGGCAAGTGTTCGGAGAAGCAGAGCCCACTCTACGTGGTGAAGATTGCCACCAAGGTTAAAGGCGATCGGAATTGTAATCGGCATTGATCTTCGCCGAAGTTAAGAAGATCAAATAGTGAAGCCATCAACGGGTTTGGTTGGTGGAGTGGAGTAGGCCTCGCGTTTGGAGGACCGAACCACTTTAAATCTCGGGTGCACTCTCTCTTAATCTCTTGCTTTACATTTGCATTGTACCTTTAGATTTAACTTGTGTGCTTGAATTTCATCTTTATCTCTTAATCTTCAAAATTGGGTTTGAGTTTTTAAAAGGGTTAAAACTTGTTAGCAACCTAATTTTTTTACCTCCTCATTAGTTGCCAATTTGGGACCACCATTGGGATTTCACTTGGTATCAGAGCCTTGGCTCTTAAAAAGATTTTCTTTTCTAAAAATCTTTGGTAAATTTAAAAAAAAAAAAATTTAACGAGGGAAAGATCATAAGATCTTTGGCAACTTTCTAATTGTGAAATGACAAATACAAATGGAACCGGACTTCCGGAAGGCCATTCCACAACTAGACCTCCTTTCTTTGATGGGTCCAACTATGGACATTGGAAGACAAGGATGCGCATCTATCTTCTTTCGATAGATGTGGAGCTTTGGCACATTGTAGAAAATGGATACATTTTGCCTTCCAAACCATTTGAAGAATGGAATGTTGTAGAGAAAAGGCATGCAAATTTAAATTACAAAGCTATAAATTCTTTGTTTTGCGCCTTATCTACGGAGGAGTTTAATAGAGTCGCTCTTTTTTATTCCTCCAAGGTTATTTGGGATACACTTGCCGTTACCCATGAGGGAACATCACAAGTCAAGGATTCCAAAATAAACTTGTTAAAGAGCAAATATGAAATGTTTAGATTGGGTCAAAATGAAAGTATTTCCGATATGTATACCCGATTTTCTAAAATATCTAATGAATTAGCAAATCTTGGTAAATCTTATCCTACTGATGAGCTTGTGAGTAAGTTGCTTAGGTCACTTCCTCCTTACTGGGATCCAAAAGTCACAGCCATCCAAGAATCAAAAGATCTCAAGACGCTAACTATGGAGGAGCTTGTAGGATCTCTAATCACTCATGAGATGCTCCTCACTAGCTGTCAAGAAGAGAAGAAGCCGAAGGAGAAAGAAAGAGAAAGTCGATCTCTAGCTCTAAAGGCCTCCAAGACGGACTCATCATCCTCAAGTGAAGCAGATAGTGATGAGGAAGAAGCGTTAAGAAAATTTAAAAGCTTATGGAGAAAGAAACATAAGAAGGATAAAAAGAAGAAGAAAGAAGAAAATGAAGTAGAAGAAGGAATAATGTGTTACAATTGCAAGAAGACGGGACACAAAAGACCGGATTGTCCACTTCTCAAGTCATCTTCCTCGAAATACAAGGGAAAGAAGGATTGGAAGAAGAACAAAGCTCTTGTAGCAGGTTGGGATGTACTAGCACCTCGGGAAAGAGCTCAAGTGAAGGGGAAGAAAATAAAGATGACCTTTGCCTCATGGCACTCTCCCATGAAGTTGAGGTAAACTCTAACTCCTCATGTAATTCATCAAGTAGTGATAGTGGAAACATATCTTATGATGAATTGTGCTTAACCTTGCATTCTCAAATTTCAAAAAATAAAGTTCTTAAAAAATCTATTTCAAAATTAGAAAAGGAACTTGATCTTTTGAAAAATGAATCTTCTTCTTCCATATCTCAAGCTAAAGTAAAACTTGAAAATTTTAAACTTAAGATTGAAACCTTTAAGGGTATTTTGGATGAGAAAACTTGCCAATTAGCACAATTTCAAAATGAGGCAAGCTCCTCCAAATCTTATGAAGATGAATTTAATAATTCTTGAAATCAATTAACACATCTTCATAATGAAAATGAAAGGTTAAGATTATGTCTCCATGGATTCCTAAATGGTGACAAAATTATTGACATAATCTTGAAGAAGACTTGTCAAAGACCTAATCATGCAATTTATGATAGGACTAGTCTATCTAACCCCCATGTTAGATGCCATTATTGTGGAATTAATGGTCATTACCAATTCCAATGTGCATCTAAAATTAGGGATTATGGTGGAACCAAGAAATCTTGGGTTCCCAAAGCCCCCATATGATTCTCTTCATATGTGCTTAGATTAGGGGCTTATTATTTAATAATTTGTATAACTTTATCTTTGAATTTTAAAATCCCCTCTTCTATTGAATTTGTTTTCCAAATAGGGGGAATTCTATGTTTGTCTTTTTCCTTGAAAAATGGGGAGCTTAAAATTTGTAAATTTCATCCCCTTAATTTTCTTTTACCCCATCTTTTTGATAGATGCCAAAGGGGGAGAGAAAACTAGTGTAAGGAAATATATGCATGCTTTTATTGGAAAATCTCTTGTGCTTGTCATCATCAAAAAGGGGGAGATTGTAAGCCCAATGGTTCCCACCTTGGCAATTCCCATCTTATTTTGATGATTCCAATATACAAGTGATTTAAGATCACTAATGTGTTTGATTGTTTAAGTTATAGATCTTAATTGTGCTAAGGCAACATTGCTTGGATTGAGGCCAAGAAGATCTCAATGGACCACATTATGAAGGCCAAATACATCGGAGATCCAAGGCAAATGAAGACTTGAAGCATATCATTGAAGATCAATGTCTTTTTAGAATGTATAAGATCCAATCCTAGTTTAGACTTTAAGAGGCATAAATAAAGTAATCTCACACACCCCTAAAATATTTAAGAGATTGTCCTTGTGGTGTTCCAACAATGTGGAACCCTCATAGCAATCCCAACGTGGTGTAGAGTTGGAAGCCCGAAGAATAAGAAACATGAAATTGAAAATCTGCTGAAGATAGGCTTCTCGAAACTCCGAGAGAATTCTCAGAACTCCGAGAGATTCCTCGGAGCTCCGAGAAATGGTCCAGTAGCATTTTTCAATCTTCTGTTTGTATTCCCGGAACTCCGAGAGAAATTCTCGGAACTCCGAGAGAAATTCTCAGAACTCTAAGACCACTGTAACAGTAAGAATTATAGCCGTTGGGAATTTTCGCAGGAATTACCACTATGCCCTTGAACGGTCATATTTGGGTTTTTCTATAAATTTGGGCATTCCAAACTTCCCAATCATTAATTCTAACACTCTAAAATCCTATTAGAATATCCTAAGAGTGAATCAAGCTAGTTTATGCCTCTCATCCTCTAAGATTAGGATTTGGATCATAGGCTCAATTTGTACATCTTCTTCAAAAGTTGTAAACCCTTGTGAGGAATTTTTTGTTTTTTCTTTCTTATTCAAGAAACTTGTATTGGACAAGTGTTCGGAGAAGCAAAGCCCACTCTCCGTGGTGAAGATTGCTACCAAGGTTAAAGGCGATCGGAATTGTAATCGGCATTGATCTTCGCCAATGTTAAGAAGATCAAATAGTGAAGCCATCAACGGGTTTGGTTGGTGGAGTGGAGTAGGCCTCACATTTGGAGGACCGAACCACTTTAAATCTCGGGTGCACTCTCTCTTAATCTCTTGCTTTACATTTGCATTGCACCCTTTAGATTTAACTTGTGTGCTTGAATTTCATCTTGATCTCTTAATCTTCAAAATTGGCTTTGAGTTTTTAAAAGGGTTAAAACTTGTTAGCAACCTAATTTTTTTACCTCCCCATTAGTTGCCAATTCGGGACCACCCTTGGAATTTCACCTTTAATCCTTTAGATTTACCATTTAAAACAAATCCATTTTCAATTATCTTTACCATATCTTTATCTAAACCTTTTAAGTATGTCTTCATATGGATCAACAATGATCCATAATCCGAACAATCCAAAATACGTAATCTAGATCCCATCTTTTAAAGTTGCCAAAAATTAGATCGTTTAACTCTTAACCGGTTAGGGTCTTAATCAAGAGCCCAAGCTCTGATACCAATTGAAATCCGAGGATTGACTCTGTTTTGGCAACCTAAAGGGGGGTGAATAGGATGTTATAAAACCTTTCATTTTAAAAACTTTTCCTAAAATTTCACCCAAGACTTGTCCCTTGTTTAATTAAGTTTCAAATAATTGAACTTAAACAATATTATAAATTAATATAAGTTCAAAACCCTTGCTGATTAGCAAACTTAATTAAGTGATTTATAGCCTAGTTAGCATGGTACAATTATTCAATCAAAAATAAAATGCTAACTACTCACTCAATTCTAAATATGTAAAAATACAAGCACAAATGATAGAGTGAGAGGGTGAGAGAGAAAAGGAAAATACCAACACAAGTGACAAAAGAATTTATAGTGGTTCGACAAACGGCCTACTCCACTCTTCTCAAGGTTGCCCTTGAAGATTTTCACTATTGAGACCTCCACAACGCCCGGCTCCGAGGCTTTTACAACCCAAGGGAATTAAATGAGGATGCCCTTGCCACCTTTACAATGTCTCTCCTACACGGCCGAGAACTAAGCCCTTCACCCAAGGGAATTAACACGGGATGCCCTTCCACCTTTCTTGTCTCTCCTACACCGCTGAGATCTAAGCACTTTCCGAAGAAGAAGATAGCTTTGCCTCTAAGTAGGCTACAATGCACAATAAATCTCTCACAATGTTATCTAAAAAATACTTACAATTTAAAGCCTAAACCAATCTCAAATGATTTTCTCAAATCAAGGCACAATGAGTTTGGTGAGAGAGAGAAATAACCCAAAAATAGTTGCAAGTGTGTTTCTAGGGTTCTTTAGAGTTGGAACATATTCCCCCTTGATGCTTTAAAACCATACAACATGTATATATAGGTTCCGAACTCAATATTACCATTTCAGGGGCAAACTGGTAATTTTCGGGTCAAAAACTTTACTAGTTGTTGTAGCCGCAAACTTGCTAACTTTGTGGAGTGCCGAAAACTTCAATTGGGCCCCACGGTTTTTTATAGTAATCCGTCCCCCTTTTCCTTTGTTTCTTCACCATAAAGTAAAATAACGGTCATCCAACACATATTAACCGACCCCCCTTTGAAATAGAAATTCAATTGCATAAAAAGAAAAGGGTGGGTCCCACTTCTTTCTCAATAGGGGAAATGACATATTTGGTCATTTTTATCTTCCCTTATTAGCATTGCTAAAATAGAGATTGGAAACAATGGGACACCTTGCTATTTCACCAATCCATCTCCATCGTATATAATACTTAATTGCTGCCTTTTCCCAGCCCATTCTCCAAATTGGAAACATAGATGTGGGACCTACTTGCTATTTCACCTTGCTACACTAAGTTTGGCCCAATGCCACCATGCACAAAATGTCCAAAAAAATTGGCAATAGTTGGTCCACTGTTAAGAAAGATAATGAAAGGTGGCATCATGGGATAATCTAAACCATCCATTTGATGACCTCTCATATATCTATCAAAATAAGAAATGATGTGGGCGGGTAAAAATAAGGGAAACATTCCCAACGAAATAGGGAGGATAAAGAGAGAGAGTTGGCTAGGGAGGATGGATTAATCCAAACCATCTATTTGTTGTGCAAAAAGGGAGAGAGAGACGAATTTAGGGGAGTGAGCTAAGTCGTAGGAATTTCCCCCCCTTTTTTCTCATGTATGCTTTGTAAAAGACCGAGTTATCCCCACTTTTCCAATAAATTTCAGCCATGCCATATACTTTTGCAAATGCCTAGTCTACCCTTCCTTTGTATTTCACACAAAACAACTAATAATTCCCTTTTCCTCTTTTTATCTCCAAGGAACGATCCAAGCCATTTGTTTGATGGTCAACTTGTAAATTCATTGCACCACTAAACCACGAAAATGAGATGAGCTGAACCATTGGATCTATGGATCCCAATGTGAATTTTAATTTTACCAATGAGCGCACTTCTTGAATAACATTTGTAAGCTGATATTATCCGTTCAAACGACGGTCGATAACATTGAATTATTTGCCCCTCCAAGCCCATTGCCATAATACGATCTCAACTGCACAATTAGTGGGACTTGGGATAAATTGCTTGTACCATTGTAAATTATTTTCCAAAGCTATTCGGAACCAATCAATTGATGATGATCTAAACCCTTCAAATAAAGGAAAATTCATTGGATTTTCATCTCTTTAGCTCCATTTCCCATGAAAATTCATAAACAACCCTGAAACACCAACGACAAGCAAAATATCTTAGTAGCACCGCTTTAAAATGAGAAAAATGCATGCTTTCCCTACTTATAATTCACACATAAATGTGCTCATCAGATTCCCCTATACTTAAGCTGCTTGTCCTCGAGCAAATAAAAAGAAAATAAAATAATAAAAAAAACCTAACTCACTTTCGTAGGAATCACGATTGCACTTAGCATGTGCAACAAGCCTTTAAACCCATAGGTTACCCTAGTGGACGAGTTGTGTCTCGTGATTGTTTGTAGTGAATATACACACAATTCTAAAAAATTAAAACTTTCTAAAAATAAAACATTCTTTTACAAATCCTCAATATAAAATAAAGCCAAATATTTCCAATCCATTTACTTTGATAATTTACTCAAAATATAACAACTAGGATACCCCCATACTTGAATTTTGTCATCTCATCTTAAGTTGGAAAATTCGACTCATATCTTAATTAAGGAATCCTCTTTCTTATGTTTCACACTTTGGTCCCCATAGATTGGATTCTTATTTCATCTATGCCATAAAAGAACTTGAATTTGAAACTTGATAGAAAACTAGACATTTATATAGTTCCACCATTCTTTTCACTTTTCCCAATACTTACTAAGAATTAAAACTCAATTTTGATCCTCTACTGCCTTTGGCGTGAATGACATGCAGGGCATGCACCAAACACCCAGGTTACTAAGCAGTGTCAGACTAATCTTTCAAAATTTTCATATATCAAAGACATTTATGCATATGAGTTCAATCTTACTTTTGATCATGTGCAATGCTTTGACTTATTAAGCTTTCTAATTGACTCATGAAACGAGTTTTCAGTCAATTGCTCTCAAGCCAGTTGGCTTTAAGGAACTAGGTGTAGAACACCCCTCGGACTTACTTGCTCAAGTCAAAAAGGCTACAAGTCAAGACTAGATCAAAAAGTACTTTCTTTCTTCTTCTTTTTTCCACATTTCTTTCCTTTTTTCACTTCATCATATAAAAGCCAACTTTATATTTCCATTTCCTAATCAAATCTTTTATAAACAAGATTCCAAAAGAAATCTAACCTATAAGTAGAAAGTATTCTTTTTAGTTTCTCAAATTTCAAAATTAAAATATAGACAATTTCCTTTCTTAAAACAAGAAAATAAATTTCTTTCCAAAAATAGCTAGTTATTTCTATCTTAAGAGAATACCAAAAACAAAGAAAATAAAAATATCCTACTTTAAACTATAGAAAAGTCACACAAAACAAAAGTTTCCAAAAGACTACCCCCCCATACTTGAATTATGCACTGTCCTCAATGCATTAAAAATAAAAAGAAAAATATGGACAATGAAAAAGAGAGAGGGGCATACCTTAGTTTTTTAAGAAGAATTCGAATAGAGAGGCTCATGGAGATCCATGACCTCTTCCAAATTTAATTTTGGTAACTCAACAAAGGACTTCAATCTTAGTAAATGAAACTTGTCATTCCAAGTAGAGTCCTTATTTGCTTTTAAAAAATTAATTAACTCTTCCTCTTGGGTCGTGTTTAAGTCCATCTTGATTTTCACCGGAGGTGTGCAATTCTTACCCAAACATGCTTTTCTTAAATTTGAATGCAAAGGCTTCAAATTTAACTGTGGGGCCTTTTTGGGAGGTGGCTTGGGAAGGGGCAGAGATAGGGATCCTCCAAATTCTATTTGTTGGATGCTAAGGTAATCAGAAAAGGAGTCCGCTATATCTCTTGCATCCTCCAAGCATTCTTCATCCAGACCTTCTTCAAATTCTGCATCCAAAATATTTTCACAGTTAGTCTCAGAAGAGGAGTGCAACATATTAATTTCTTCTTGAAAATTAAGTTGCTTACCTATTCTAAAAACATTAAAGTACATGAAAGCATTTCCAAAAGTTAATTTCATTAAGCCATTTCTGCAATTAATTAAGGAGTTGCTAGTAGTAAGGAAAGGCCTACCAAAAATGATAGGAATTTGATAATTGATATTAGCAACGTGCTCAGTTTCTAGCACAATGAAATCTACAGAAAATAGGAACTCTCCTACTTTAACTAGGACATCCTCAGCCATCCCTTTATATTTCTTCACTGATCTATCCGCCAATTGAAGAGTGACGGTGGTGGGTTTGAGGTCACCTAATCCTAATTGTTTAAAAACAGAAAAAGGTAATAAATTCACACTGGCCCCGAAATCTAAAAGAGCATGATTAATATGAGTATTTCCAATAGTGCATGCAATGGTAGGACATCCCGGGTCCTTGTACTTAGCCACGATCTGTTGAGACAAGATGGAACTAATGTTTGCAGCCAAGAATGCCTTCTTGGGTACATTAGACTTGCGCTTTTGAGTGCACAAGTCTTTTAAAACTTTGGCATAAGTCAAGACTTGGGAAATCACATCTAACAATGGAATATTAAGGTGCACTTGTTTAAACATATTTAAAATTTTCTCCGTAGCAACCTCCTTCTTATTATTAGCAATTCTCCTTGGAAAAGGAGCCTTGGGCATATATTCTTTTTCAGGCGGAGAAACTGCCTGCTCTGTACTTACCTGTTCGGGCTCTTCTTCTGAGCTAGTGGAGGACTCCTCACTTACCTTAATTGGAGGTTCTTGAGCATCTTTAGAAGGTTCAGATCTGACCTCCTCCCTTTGATATTCTCTGCCACTCCTTAAAGCAAATACATCATTGCAGTGATTGGAGGGCTCTTACTGCGCTACAACTGGTTGAATGGAATTTAACTGATTAGGCGTTTGTTGTTGATTCACATTCAAGGGCACATTCCTTGGGTTAGGAATGGGTTGGCTTGGCATTTTCCCCTTTTCCCTCTCATGCAAAGCCGTAGCGAGTTGAGAAATTTGCTTCTCCATGTTATGTTGGCTTGTCATGAAGGTACTCATGAGAAGTTCCACAGTTTTCTCTAAGGAAGCTATGCGGGCCGACTCCCCTTATTTTTGAAAACTCGGAGGTTGCTGATTTGGAACATTATTTAAAACCGGATTTTGAAAAGTAGAAGGTAGAGGGGGTGGCCGAACATAAGGGGGAGTGAAGATAGGTCTAGGTTGGCCGAATTGACCTTGGCCTTGGAAAATAGTTGTCCCACCTTGGTAGCCCCCTTGGCTCTAAGAGAAATTGGGATGAATTCTCCATCCCGGGTTGTAAGTACTACTATATGGATCATTGGAAAACATAGCACTCACATTTCCATTAGAATTACCAAACTTTGAAACATTTGGGCATTCATCCATGACATGGTTCGTGGCTTGGCACCAATTACACATGGGGACACCATATGCTATGTGATTGACCTGTGATGGTCATTTTACAACTATAGCCTCAAGCCTCTTGATTAGGCTATCAAATTGGGCCTCCTTGGCCACGGTACCCTCAATAAGGAACCCCTTACTTGAGGTGGCTCTCTCGCTTTCTTGAGTGTATTCCCACTCACGTGTTTTCTCAGCCAAATCGAGTAAGAAACTCCAAGCAAGGTTCTCATCTGTAAAAGATGTGAACCCTGTAGAGCACATGGACTCTAAAAGTTGTTTGGTTTGAAAATCAATGCCCTCTTATACTATTTTGTACAAGTGCCACAAATCAAGACCATGATGAGGGCATTCTTGGAGTAGATCTTTGAATCTCTCCATAAATTTAGAAAACCACTCTAATGGTTTTTGCTTAAATTGTAAAATATCGTTTCTTAGCTTGTTTGTTTTATGTAAAGGGAAAAGCTTCTTAAGGAACGCAACCGTGAACCTCTCCCAAGTGGTGATGGAGTTTGTGGGCAAACCATAGAGCCATTTTTATGCTCCCTCTTTGAGTGAGAAGGTGATGAACCGCAACTTTACCGCATCATCAGAAAGTTGTTGCAGCTTAATCAAAGCACAAACCTCCTCAAACTCACGTAAAAATAAATAGGCACCTTCAGAAGGAAGCCCGCGAAAGTGAGTGAAATACAAGGTGACAATCCAAGGAGGGGGTGAATTGGCTAATTAAAAATTTGGAGCTTAATTAAGTGGATTATTAAAATTAATTTACTAATTAAGCACTAATTAATCTAACCCTTGTTCAAATAATCAATATAGTGAAATCTATGGTTTAGTAGTTACTTTAAGCTTATATACTCTAACCCTTGTTCAATAAACTATAAATGCAATTTAAAGGGTAGAGATTACCAATCACCAAGTGCAAAGAGAGGAAGAAGAGAAAGCATCCATAAGGCACAAGATTTATAGTGGTTCAGTCACAACTTGACCTACTCCACTCTTTCAAGTTTTCCTCCTTGGGATTCTCCACTAACCAATGAGATTCTTCAACGGGTGAATTTCAAAGCCTTACACCAACTTCTCCTTCAAAGGGATCACACCCTTTCTGCACGAAGCCTTGCGAGGGCACCTCCCTCTTACAATGATTCACCTTTCTTAACAGGCAGAATCGGAGACCCTCACAAAAAAATGAAGAAATAAAAGAAAAGAACTCTCTTTGCCTCTTAGATAGGCTGATTACAACTTTGAAAGCTCATAAACACTCCAAGGAAGATAAAATGTAAAGCCTATGGAGTACCTCTTGATAAAATGTACAAATACAAGTTCAAAGAGGATTTAACCTTTCATATAAAAGTTTAGGTTCAAGAAGATAGAATTTAATCTTGCCAAAAAGTTGCTTATAAAGGTTTTGATAGTGTATATATAGCCCACAAGAAAATATGACCATTTGGGGGTAAAACTGTAACTTACAGAGTTGAAAAAGTCAACCTGCGAAAGCCCCAACGGATCTATTTCCTTGTCACGGTGGTCGACCGAGGCACGGCGGTCGCCCACCCTTATCGGGCTCTTAGTTTGAATTTCAAATTTCATACCGGCACGGTCAACCGGCCCTAGGGCGGTCGCCCGGCGAGAACTACCTGTTTGAAATTAATTTTCGGCTCAAAGAAACTATCACGGTCGATCGGACCAATGGCGGTCGACCTCCAAGCCCAACCTGGATGCTTTCTAGATTTCCAGAAAACATATCCGCGGTCGCCCGGTTTACCCCAGTCGACCGGCCCGATAAATTTCGTGATGCCCTGGACTTCCAGGTAGCATCCCGCAGGCTATGTGAGGACATCTAAAATTTCATTTATATTTTTCTAACATTTAATCTCACGAGAATGAATGGACATATGTTTTAAATGGAGCTCTTTGTGGATGTTTTTTGATGAATTTTGCTAGATACAAAATGTGATACTTGTTAGATCTATGTCTAGCAATTTTTGACATGATAGCTCATCTAATTTGTGGATGCTAAGTGCACATGTGTGTGTTTTTGCACTTAGATAGATTTTACTAAAAGATTTTCAACAAAGCACAACATATAGTCTAAAGAGGTAATTTCTTGTTTTCTTTATAGACTATAAGTGATATATGATGTGAACATGAAGCTCAATAGGCAAAGATACATTCTATTAAAACCATGACTAATGATATGTATCCATTCTTAATTATAAAATGATATATCATTAAAGCACAAGTGATCTAGATACATTGAATGTAACATTGAAATAGTATCTAGATAGAATTCATATGATATAACTAGGGGTGTAAACGAGCCGAGCCGAGCCGAGCTTGGCCAGGCTCGGCTTGGCTCGTTAAGCTCAAAGGCTCGGCTCGGGCTCAGCTCGGGCTCGAACCAGGCTCGGGCTCGGCTCGGCTCGGTCAGGCTCAGCCAGGCTCGCGAGCCGCTTGCGAGCCTTATCGAGCTTGGGTTATAAAGTTTCGCACATGGCAAAGGTGGCTACCAAAAGCAAATAAGAAAAAAAAAGTAATCATTACAAACAAAAAGTAAAATAGCTGAATTTATAAAGTTTAAAAAGAAAAATTACCAACAAAAGGTAAAAAGTTATGACAATTAAGAAAAAAATACCAACAAAAGGTAAAAAGTTATGACAATTACGGGAAAAATTAATTTCTCCCGAGAATTACAATCCCCGATTTTTCTCAATAAAACACAACCGTTTGATACGCAACTACCCTCAGTACGTTTTTGCAGATGATGTTGACATGACAACACCAACCTCATGATGAAATCTTTATGCCTCCAGCTGTTTCCCTTATTTTTTTCTTGGGACAGCCTACTGTATTATGTATTATATTTAGGACTATTCTTTTATACAAAAGTGGTTTTCTTAACGAGCCTTAACGAGCCGAGCCGAGCCTGGCCTAACTCGGGCTCGGCTCGTTAAGCTTAACGGCTCGGCTCGGCTCGTTAAGGATTCGAGCGAGCTTCCGAGCCCGAGCCAAAATTGACACCCTTAGATATAACAATTAAAGCGCAGCCCATTTAGTCAAAGTGTTCAATGAATAATTTGAATGGGTGCTTTTGGAACCCAAATTACTTTGGTTCCAACCAAGTTTGTGTGTGGAAGTGTATCTTTTCTTATCAACACAAACTTGTTTGATTTCACAAATCTAAGCCTACACCTAGATTTGTGATGCCCTAATCTACCACAATATGAACATGAATATGTATGGGTAGATGAGGAACAACTAGAACCAAAAGAATACATATGTGAATATATATGTTTATCTTTATCTTCTTGTAATCTTTGGTTCTTTATAGAGAGTTCTTTATTCATTAATTTAAACTCATTCATTTGATTCTTAAAATGATTTATTTGATGAGTAGAATTAATTTTTAAATGTTCTTCATTTTCACAAACAAGTTTATATTTTTCATTTAAATCCTTGTTTGTGTTTTATAGGCTTTCATTTTCTTTGCCAAGAATAATGCATTTTCTAATTAAGTCATCATTTTTTTATCAAGATTTTGGTCAAATGACTTCCGATTTCAAATCTTCAATTTATTTTTCCAAATTGAAAATTGAATGTTTGAAAGAATTTTCTTTTGCAAAAGATTTTTGTAGCGTCTCTTTTTGTTCAAAAATAATATTTTTATCATTTGAAGAGAGACTACTATTTTTCTCATAAAGATTTTCAAGAATTGTCCAAATATCTTTTGCATTTGTACATGATGAAATTTTCTCAAAAGCATTAGGACATAGTCCACAACATATTATAATTATAGCTTTTGAATTTAGTAAAAATAATTTTGCATCATGTTTAGTGCATTTCCTTGGAATAGAAAATCCCCTTTCAATGACATCTAAGATGTCAATGTCTATGGATTTCAGATAGGCAAGTATCTTTACTTTCCAAGCTCTATAATTTGATCAAAAAAAAAAATGTGGAAATTATAGCGGATTGGCCTAACTCAAAATCCATTTGAATTGTCACGGATCTTAATTTCTTATAGATTTTTAATTTAAAAATCTCTTTAAGAGCCAATGCTCTGATACCAAATGAAATACATGGTGACAATCCAAGAGGGGGGTGAATTGGCTAATTAAAAATTTGGGGCTTAATTAAGTGGATTATTAAAATCAATTTACTAATTAAGCACTAGTTAAACTAACCCTTTTTCAAATAATCAATATAGTGAAATATAGGGTTTAGTTGTTACTTTAAGCTTTTATACTCTAGCCCTTGTTCAATAAACCATAAATGCAATTTAAAGGGTATAGATTACCAATCACCAAGTGTAAAGAGGGGGACAAGAGAAAGCATCCACAAGGCACAAGATTTATAGTGGTTCGGTCACAACTTGACCTACTCCACTCTTCCAAGTTTTCCTCCTTGGGATTCTCCACTAACCAATGAGATTCTTCAACGGTCGAATCGCAAAGCCGTACACCAATTTCTCCTTTAAAGGGATCACACCCTTTCTGCATGAAGCCTTGCGAGGGCACCTCCCTCTTATAATGATTCACCTTTCTTAACGGGTCGAATCGGAAACCTTTACAAACAAATGAAGAAATAAAAGAAAAAACTCTCTTTGCCTCTTAGATAGGCTGATTACAACTTTAAAAGCTCATAAACACTCCAAGGAAGATAAAATGTAAAGCCTATGGAGTACCTCTTGATAGAATGTACAAATACAAGTTCAAAGAGGATTTAACCTTTCATATAAAAGTTTAGGTTCAAGAAGATAGGATTTAATGTTGCCAAAAGGTTGTTTAGAAAGGTTTTGATAGTGTATATATAGCCCACAAGAAAATATGACCGTTTGGGGGTAAAACTGTAAATTACAGGGTTGAAAAAGTCAACCTGCGAAAGCCCCAACGGATCTATTTCCTTGTCTCGGTGGGCGACCGCCGGTCGACAGAGGCAAGACGGTCGCCCGCCCTTATCGGGCTCTTAGTTTGAATTTTAAATTTCATACCGGCGCGGTCGACCGGCCCTAGGGCAGTCGACCGTTCCTAGGGCAGTCTCCCGGCGAAGGCTACCTGTTTGAAATTAATTTTTGGCTCAAAAACACTATCGCGGTCGACCGGACCTATGGTGGTCGACCTCCAAGCCCAACCTGGATGTTTTCTTAATTTTCAGAAAACATATCCGCGGTAGCCTGGGTTACCCCGGTCGAACGACCCGATAAATTTCGAGATAACCTGGACTTCCAGGTAGTATCCCGTGGTCGACCGGCCCTAAGTAAAATTCCATTTTTAACTTTAGATTCCAGGGGCTTTGGGCTTTGGGCTTTGGTCTTGGGCTTATGTCCTAGGCTTTCAAACACATTTTTGGGTGTGTGTATAGTTTTCAAAGATATAAGAACTTAGGTATGAAAACCATTTTGAAAAACCTTTTGAAGGTGCATTCAAACATAAAATCAAGAGGACTCCAACTACATTCTACACATAAGAACCTTGAGTCTTCTTGGAATGTCTTGGCTCATTTGCACTTCCTTGGACTTCTTATGCTTGAGTGAACATCATGAGCTTTGTCTTGGCTCTTGTGACTTGACCTCCAATCTTCATTGCATGTCAAGGTACATGAGGTGTTACCATGGCATGTTCAACTCCAAGCTCCTTCTTGACACTTGTTGGGGAACTTGTGGGATCTTCATGTTGAGTTTCTTGACTCTATCATCTCCAAATGGTATTGACTCCAATGTAGGTGCAAGTAAGTTGTTCCTTGTTTTCTTGATCCACAAGCTATGTATTGAGTTGAGTTGTGTAATGGCGATTATGACATGAAATTCTTGTATATGACACAACACCTCAAGGCAACACATTAGTCCATAAAAGCTAATCAATTTAGTTTGCTAGCATCAAAACAAGAAGGTAAGGTGAATGATTAACCCATGAGAACCCTTGGGCTTACAGTGAGGAAGCATAATGCGATTTTAACTCAAAATTATTTCCCTGAGCGGCTGGCAATCGAATACATGAAGGTTGTGCGGCTTGGGCAGAATAGAAACAATTGCAAAGGATTTTGGGAACTTCCTCTTCCGCCATGGCGATAGGAATTGGTTGAATATTTCTGATCGAATTACTCTCTCCTAACGGTTGACGGAGTTGCACACCCAACCTGCACTCATACACAGAAAATAGCGAAGTTAGAAAAAAAAGTAGCCAAAAACCAAAGTAAAGAAACAAATAATTGAAACTAAAAGAAAAATAAAAGTTACTTCGAATAATATAAGACTTAAAGTAACCGTACTCTTCCCTGGCAACGGCGCCAAAAACTTGATTGTGATATTATAAATAACCGCAAGTGCACGGATCGTGTAAATACGGGTCGAACTCAGGGAAGAGCATATTGTGATTTCTACCTTCATACTACTTAGAAAATAAATTTATGATATATTGTTGCCTGGAATGGACTTAGGATTTTCGTGGACTACAACCTTGAATCCAACAATATATTTAAATTTATAAACTAAATAGACAATGATCGAAAAGAATAAAGAAACGATTACAAGTTTAACTCGTATATTTAGACAAAGTAAACCAAAATGAATTGTATTAATTATCTAACCTAATTATAAAACCAAAATCTAAAGCCTATATTAATTGAAAAATTGATTAGAAATACTACTCTAAAGTGAATTGAAAATCTATTGGAAAAGTAATTGAAAATTAGATTGGAACTTTAATTAAATTAAAAGACAACTTAGGGTTAGAATCCACCATGGGTTTAGATTGGATAATTAATTAAACTAATTTTTGCATTGGATAGTGTATTTCATAAATCCGGTCAATGGGGAATAAGATCAATGGATGTCATTGCCCATGAGTGTTTGATCAAATATACTACCAAATTTTATAGATTATATAAGAAAATATGTTTATCGGCAATTACTCATACGATAGGGGAAAGCCAATGGCATGAGTGATTGGGATCCAACATATATAAACCCCTAAATATGATGTTATATTATGCCACTGGTTTTAATTAATCATCTTTCTCCTTCCCCATGGCTTCATCTAAACCCTAAGTAGATGGGTTTAGTTACTCATGGAGAAGGGGAAAGAAACAAAATTAAAGAAGATAGAGAAGAGAAGGACCATCAAGAACTTGAAAAAAAGAAACAAAAGAAAAGTAACTTCTTCACTAACTTGAAATAAACCAAAAGTACATCAAATTGGAACTTGAAAGTACATCAAAAAGAGTAAAAGAAAAACTTAGTCTTTTTCTCCTTGCAATGGCCGAATCTACCTCTTCCTTCCTTGATGTCACCTTGGGTTGGAACTTGGATGGTTGGATCTTGAGATGAAAAAGAATGAGAGAATTGAGAGTTGAGAAAAAGAGCAAGAGAGTAGAGAGTAGAGAGAATATGTAAAGAGAGCCTTCACTTCAATATATAAAGAGAGCAGCCTTCTATGTCCAACTCCCAAGAAAAGATAGTAACTTGGCAAGTTTCTTGTATTTTTTGCAACTTCCGCCTATAGTTGGTAATTTTTTCTACTTCACCATTTGGTAGTAATTTCAACAACTTATTCTCCTTGCCTTCATAATTTTACAAACTTTGCTCCCTTGTTGGAAAGTTGGGCTACTTTTGTTGACTTTTTCTTCTCTTCTTTTAGTTTTCCAACCCAGACAAAAGGGTGTAAATTTTGGAAATAATACAAAGTAGCATGTATGTAATGAATGGTAAGTGGGTGGAATTTTGGCAACTATTGTCTCTTCATGGTGGGTGCCACCATTGCATGTAATAGCAACATAGCAAATTAGGAAGTACTGTTTTGCCCCAAAAAAACGTGGAAGCTAAAACATTCCAAATTCGGTGGGTTCTTTTCCATAACAATTTTCTCCAAAATCCTAGTGGGTCCCACTTTTGCATGCTTTTATTTAGAAAATGCTATTTTCTTCAACCCAAATCGTCCAAACCGGAGGGCAATTTTTTAGCAAGAAATATGAGTGGTATGCATGCTGCTGGGCAGTGGAATTGGCAAGATGCCAAAATAGTTGGTTTCTTTCCATATACAACCACACCTCAAGTGGGTTCCATCCAAAATAGTTGGTTTCTTTTCTCATCAACTCTAAGAAACGTGGCATCTTGCTAACTCTGTGGACTGCCGAAAACTTCAATTGGGCCCCATGATTTTTTTTATACTTATCCATCCCCCTTTTCCTTTGTTTTTTCACCACAAAGTAAAATAATGGCCCCAACACATATTAACCGACCCCCCTTTGAAATAGAAATTCAATTGCATAAAAAAGAAAGGGTGGGTCCCACTTGTTTCTCAACAGGGTAAATGATATATGTGGTCATTTTTATCTTCACCTAGTAGCATTGCTAAAATAGAGATCGGAAACAATGGGACACCTAGCTATTTCACCAATCCATCTACATCGTATATAATACTTAATTACTGCCTTTTTCCAGCCCATTCTCAAAATTGGAAATTTCGATGTGGGACCTACTTGCTACTTCACCTTGCTACACCAAGTTTGGCCGAATGCCACCTTGCACAAAACGTCCAAAAAAATTGGCAATAGTGGGTCCACTGTTAAGAAAGATAATGAAAGGTGGCATCATGGGATAATCCAAACCATCCATTTGATGACCTCTCATATATCTATCAAAATAAGAAATGATGTGGGCGGCTAAAAATAAGGGAAACAATACCAACGAAATAGGGAGGATGAAGAGAGAGAGTCGGCTAGGAGAGAATGGATTAATCCAAATCATCCATTTGTTGTGCAAAAAAGGAGAGCGACGAATTTAGGGGAGAGAGCTAAGTCCTTGGAATTTCCCCCCTTTTTTTCTCATGTATGCTTTGTAAAAAGACCGAGTTATCCCCACTTTTCCAATAAATTTCAACCATGCCATGTACTTTTGCAAATGCCTAGTTTACTCTTCCTTTGTATTTCACACAAAACAACTAACAATTCCCTTTTCCTTTTTTTATCTCCAAGGAACGATCCAAGCCATTCATTTGACGGTCAACTTGTAAATTCATTGCACCACTAAACCACGAAAATGAGATGATCCGAACCGTTAGATCTGTGGATCCCAATGTGAATTTTAATTTTACCAATGAGCGCACCTCTTGAATAACTTTTGTGGGTTGATCTTAACCGTTCAAACGACGGTCGATAACGTAGAATTATTTACCCCTCCAAGCCCATTGTCATAAGACGATCTCAACCGCACAATTAGTGAGACTTAAGATAAATTGCTTGTACCACTGTAAATTATTTTCCAAAGCTATTCCGAACCAACCAATTGATGAACCATAGATGATCTAAACCCTTCAAATAAAGGAAAATTCATTGGATTTTTATCTCTTCAGCTCCATTTCCCACGGAAATTCATAAACAATCCTGAAACACCAATGACAAGCAAAATATCTTAGTAGCACTGCTTTAAAATGAGAAAAATGCATGCTTTCCCTACCTATAATTCACACCTAAATGTGCTCATCACATATCCCGAATATCAGAAAATTCTTTGAAAGAATACTCAAATACCAGTTGCGCCTAAATCCGAGTAAATGTGTATTAGGGGTTACCTCCGGTAAATTGCTAGGATTTATGGTGTGTCAAAGGAGCATAGAAGTAGATCCTCAAAAGATTAAGTCCATCCAAGTGATGCCACCACCCAAAACCGAGAAAGAAATTCGAGGATTTTTAGAAAGGATGCAGTTCCTAAGTCGATTCATTGCTCATCTTACATCGACTTGCGAACCTATCTTTAAGTTATTGAAGAAGAATGCTTCCAAAGAATGGACAGAGGAATGTCAATAGGCATTTGAGAAGATAAAACAAAGTCTGTCCGAACCACCAGTATTAGCACCTGTAATACCAGGGCACCCATTGCTGCTCTACCTATCAGTGACAGAAACCACCATGGGGTGTATGTTAGCGCAACAAGATCCAGAAACCAAACATGAAAAGGCTGTGTATTATCTCAGCAAGAAGTGTTGGAATACGAACAGAAGTACACTGTCATAGAAAAATCTGCTTAGCCTTGGTTTGGGCCACTCAGCGACTTAGACATTACCTTTTATCACATAAAGTTTTACTTTTGTCAAGGATGCATCCTTTAAAATATCTCTTTGAAAAACTAGCCTTAACAGGTAGGACAGCAAGATGGTTACTATTGTTGTCAGAGTTTGACATCACTCATGTAACCCAAACATCGGTAAAAGGTCGAGCCATTAATGAACAATTGGGAGAAGCACCCCTAGAATGATCTCTTATCCTATTTGAGCCCGTTTGTGAGCGGTGTCTCATTTTCCAAGTCCATTTGAGAATGGTCTCTTATCCGCTGAGAGCTCGTTTGTAAACGGTGTCTCATTTTCTGAGTTCAGTTGAGAATGATCTCTTATCCTATTTGAGCTCGTTTGTGAGCTGTGTCTCACTTTTCGAGTCCATTTGAGAATGGTATCTTATTCGCTGTATGCCCGTTTAAAAACGGTATCTCATTTTTTTAAATACATTTGAGAATGGTCTCTTATCTTTTTTTTTTGAGCATATGTAAATATGATGTCCCGTTCTTCTGAGCCCGTTTGAGAACGGTGTCTCATTTTCTGAGTCCATTTGAGAATGGTCTCTTATTCCTTTGAGCCCGTTTAACTACGGTGTCTCATCCCTTCTAAAATCCGACCGATAATGGTGTTTATTCCCTTCCCTCCAAAATTCATTCGAAAATGGTATCTCATTCCCTCATTGCTTGTTTGAAAATGGCGCTGCATCATGATTATCTTTCATTCTAAGTCAGGGACAGAACCAGGAATTTGCAAAAGAGGGGGCGAACAAATATTGTCTATAATAATTAAGAGGAAAGTGTTTTTTGCGCACGTGCACAGGGACCTCCCTGGGCACAAGTTACTTGAAAAGCCACCGATTGGTTCATATGGCAGGTCCACCTCTGTGGGGTCCCCAAAAAGCGACCAATCGGTGGCTTTTTAAGCCACTTGTGAGCAGGGAGCTCCCTGCGCACGTGCGCTGGAGCACTTTTCTCAATAATTAATAAATCTTCATAAAAGCCTCAAAGGCACCATGATATTGGAAAAAAACCAAGAAAAATGAGTTAACCAAATACTTGAAAATAAAGTTTCCATGGCAAAAAAATTCTCTTCTTCCAAACAACCCCTAAGAGACAACCATTATTTCAAAGAGAAAAATGCTTAGAAGAAAGTCACTTCTACAATAAAGTAGGATACAATTTAAATTTTGTAGAGTAATAGTTTTGCGCAAAAAGGGATTGCCCATATTTTTCACTTAGGACAGCCCCTCTAGTGAATTTTTGACTACTCTTTTACACTATGGTGGGCTGTCCTGTGTAAAAAGTGGGCAAGTATATCATGGCCAAAAAAAAGGGGAGATACTTTAGTAAACAGAAAGATACGCTATGCAAAAGTTGGAAAGGGCAGTTGTACCATTAATAAAAACCAAGAAATAAAAGGGGCAACAAGCTATTTTTGGAATCTAAACGTATAAGAAATTTTTTTTGAGATTTTTTAGGGGGGCAACTGCCCCCCCTTGCCCCCTAAATCCATCCATGTTCTAAGTTGCGTAATTTTTTCTCTTAGCTTGAATTTAGATCTTTGTTATTCTAGACTACCACGTCATGGTGTTTAGAGTAAATAATTTTTGAATAAATTTTAATTCTAGGAGTTCGTCTAGGATCTTGCATTAGGAAGCATTAGCATATGTTTGCATTTAGGTTGCATTGTGTATAGTGAATCTTTTGTTGATTCAAGCTGCGCAAAATGGTTCTGTCACTTTTGCCTTGGTATTTGATGACTACGTCATCTCTACCAAAGAGAGGCATCTGTAGACACCCCCATTTTGCTACGCTTTAAAAAAAAGTGAAAGGTTCGGTTGGTCAGTTAAGTCCCCAAGTCTGTCTTCTGCATTAGATTAAGTATTCTTTTATTTTAAGGTGAATTTCATCTCATTTTAGGTGTTTTGAAGTTGATTCGTAATCCCAAAGGTCTCTAGGGGGTTCCATTAATCTCCGAAAGATGAGAATTCAAGTTTTCAATCATGTGAGAAAGCCTGCTATTTTTGGAGTTTCTTAGGGTTTTCCCTATTTTTGCACCTCAGGGGTATTTTGGTCATTTCTAGTGTGTCTCATTTGATCCCCGAGTGTGTCTAAGAAATCATGAGTAATTTCATATATTTTGGGAAACCTGATAAATTTGAAATTTCTCAGGGTTTTCCCTAATTTGATCAATTTTTGCACCACAGGGGTTTTTTAGTCATTTCCAGTGTGTCTCATTTGATCCCCAGAGTGTGTGTAAGAAATCGTGAGTCATTTCATAAATTTTGGGAAATCTGTTAAAATTACAATTTCTGAGGGGGTTTACTTTCTTTGAAAATTTTGGGGGTCAAGGGCATTTTGAACATTTTCAGGGGGTTCCAAGTGATTCTGTTTGAGATATATTTGAAGATTACCCTTGAAAACTTGCTATATTTGAAGATTACCCTTGAAAAGTTTCTATTTTTAAACTTTCCCCTTTGAGGGCACTTTGGTCGCTTTTAAGTGTATGTTGATCAAATAGGGGTATTTTGGTCCAAAAATAATTTTTCTCAAAGGGGGTGGTTCAACCATGTGTTGGGGGTTCACCATGGTTGCTATATGGGCTGGGCCCATCCCTAAAAAATTCGAATTTAATTGGTTTTATTGATTTTTAGTTGAAAAAGCCCAAAATACCCACCAAAAAGCCCATTGGATTGAAGCCCACATGGGGGTGGCCCATGTGGACCCACACATGTGGGTCGGCCACATGGTGTGGGCGCCCCACATGGGTGGCCCTACATGGTTGGGCGCCCCATTTGGTTTGGGATATTATTTTTATAAAAAAAAAAGAGAAGAAGAAAGAAAGAAAGGGAAAAAGGAAAGGTTGCTTGAGAAGGGTTTTCCAAATAATACATAAAGGCAATATGGAATATTCTCCTAATATTATTAGCATTTTTTGTCTTGTAAGGAATCTAAATTAGAAGCAAATCCAATTTAGAAACAAAGGAAAAAGAAAGCCAAAGGTGAGAATTAGAAACAAGACAAAGGAGAGAGCTTTCACATTAGAAACTTCCAATCCTTTCTCAACCCTAGTTTTTTTTTCTATAAAACAAACACAACACACTTCTTGGAGGGATTTTTAGAAAACATCCAGTCCTATTCTCCCATAAAAAAATCCGTCCCCCCTGGTTGTGTGGCCTTGGTTGTCTACCATATTTATTCTTCATTCGAGAATAATTTGAATTATTCATCTCCTCTTCAACATACATCGAATCGGATAATATTGGGTGATCTTTGGGTTTTCTTTCGCATATACAAGGTGTGACAAAGCGTATATCTCGAATTTACAGACCTTAGAGATAAAGAAAGCAATCAACGGTTAGTATTCATCTTCCATGTAATCTAGGAACCGGAAAACCATGCGTAAGTTAGACTTTGGGGTTTTCTTTGAATATATGATGCATACGGATGTGTTTTTACATGAAATTTTGATATGATATGATATAAACCAAATTATTTTATAATCTAAATTTTTACTGAAAAATTAGATTTATTTAATTAAAAATCAATTTTCTTAAGCTTTGGGCTAAAATCAAGTTTTCAAAGTAAGTAGTCTAAATCTTTGGGTTTTTCTGAATCTGATTTTTTCTGATAATTCATATTAAAAAACTACTGAAAAACTAAATTTCTAACCATGTTTGATTTATTTTGATGTCGGTTTCGTTCTTCGAAGATAGCCTAGAAAAGAGATCTTTTTCAAAAAATAAATCCAAACATATATCAAAATAAATCAAAAGTGGATAAAAATTTGTGTCCATTAGTGTTTCTAGATTATTAGATCATGTAAGAAATTTCGTGAATTATTTGATTTATTTAATGCTATTTTTAATTATTTTAACATCTAATTTAATCATAATAAATATCAAACGAATTTGAAAAGCTACAAAACTTTTCAAATTATTATATTATATATATCTAAAGGTTTTTGTGGCACAAAATTTTGAGAAAATGAGTTTCCTTCATTGTTTTATATCCAAAGCATCATTTTGCGTGCGATAATGGTTCTCATGTTAAAACTAGGAATTTTTTAAATTTTTTTCTTCAAACCAGTTAAATATGTTACTGGAATAATGTAGAAATATTTTCATTAATTTTTATTAAGTTTTGATGTGTATTTCGAATTTTCACGAAGATTTGGCTTAGAATTTCAAGAGAATCGCTGATTTTTCAATAAAAATTGAGTTTTCGAACATTTACTTATTTTATAAAGCTGAAATTTAGAGGTGAAATAATATGATTCATATCTGATCTACTGTGAGTTTTTCATGATTTTAAGATTACAGTAGCTATTTGTTTGTGATTTTTCTTTCAAAACTTTCAAGTTGTGTTAGGTTAAAAATAAGTAGCAAATCAAAGTAAAAATTGATAAAAAATTTACAGTGACTTTATACTGATATTATTGTGTTACTGAAAAATTTTGAGCCAAATTGGATCATGTTTGCTATATGTTGCTTTGTAACACTATCAATCTGGCCGAATTTTATTAAAATCATTAAAAATCCATTTTACTTCTACAAATTGTAAAACATTTTAGAATACCATAATTTTTAGGATCATGTAATCCCTAAGTTACTGGAACACAAACTTTAAAAATCACTAATTTCCTTTGTAACTTCCTATTCTAAGTTATTTTAAAAGTGAAGGTACTCATTGAGATAAACCCCGGACATTTTAGCATCTAAATTGTAATATATTGTTGGCTCCGAGGTCGTTGTCCACAGAAATCCTAAGAAAATACCAAGCTACAATATATCATAACTTATGTGCCGAATTGTGTAAGGGTAGAAAGCGTGATTCCCTTCGATAGCATGGAACTTGTCAGCCTTTAGAGCCTTAGATTTTCTTGAACTATAGGTGTCAGGAACCCTTAAAAAGACTGAAAATCATTAACTTGATAATTCGGGTTGATTTAACCCATGATCTAATCATTTCTGGAACCGTTGGATTACGGTCACACCTCGTAGGAACCTTTAGAGCCGCTTTAGGAACACTTACATCACTTCGTGTTCTAGGTTTTAGGGTGTCCTAGAGTTAGGAGTCCAGCCTCATCACGGCCACTTGCTATTATTAGAAACTGACCCTTAGATTAGTTTCACTAGTGAACCCCTCTTCCCCATAGGACAAGCCTAGTTAACATAGGATGTAGGTTCACCTGCATTAGTTTAGGGAATGTCTTGTACCTAGATAGGACCATATAGCATCTTAGATGGAGTCCTAGGATAAAAAAATCTACTCAACTTGAGTTAAATAATCTCTTTTAAACTGTTGAAACAGTCTGTCTGGTCTAGATCGGTGTCTTAGATGAGTTAGGCATATAGCTTAGTTTAGGCCACCGAACTACGTCGACTTTGATCCCAGTAAGGCTTGGGTACGTAGGCAACTTAGATGCTTGGATGGCATTCCAAACACGAGTCGACCCTACACACATTCCAGTAAGGTTTAAGGGTTGTTTTATTTATTTATTTTTATCACTTTTATGACCCTAATTAAATTGATTAAATCACTTAGGACCTTCCCCAAATTAGATTTTAGGAGAACTATTACATAGATTAAACCAAACTAAATCAAGAGAATAAAAGAGATGCATTTAGGAACCACATTGAAATTAGATCATCTAGGATATATGTCCCGTAGTTTGCATATTAAAAGAGTTTAAATGAGAATTTTTAAAAAAAAAATTTAAATGAGTTAATCTTTGGAATTTAATACCATATTAGCGTGCAAGAATGGTGCATATGGTGGTAATCCGCCATACCTTCCATTCTCGTAATCAGGTAACGAATCTAGACTTCTGGGATCGCAAATCATTGCAGTGTCACTTATGGGTCCTAGGTCCCTTACCTAGGTGGCGACTCTGGTCATTATCTTTTGCGTGAAATTCGAATTTCTTTTGTGATCCTAAGTTCACGAAAAAGATTATTTATATCAATAATAAAAAGCACACGCCATTCGTGTGGGTACGAGAGACCAAGAGGGAGGCGGGGTCGCGCCCCTCTCGCGGGATCTGGTCCCATAGTTATTATGTACTGAGCTTTTCAGATGACTGTGGTTATATTAACATTTTCAGAGTTTGATCCTCGTGAGGCGAACATCAAAGAAGAAGCTTAGTTTCAGAACCGTATGAGCTTAGAGATTTTATTTAGCTTATTTGCTTTTGTTTTAGATAGTGAGTATTGGTAAACAAATGTGTAAGACTACATCTATGCTTATTTATTTTGATTCATGGGAGCGTTGAGATTTGATTTGACTATGTGGGATTTATCATAAGGATTTAGAGCCTTATATGCTTGTGGGATTTATCATGCCACGTTCTACGCCTAAGGTGGGGTCTGGGGCATGACAGAAAAGTGGTATTAGGGCCTAGGCTTTAAGCCATAGGTATTAGAATTTTGAAAAGTGAGGTTGACTAGAAAATTTGGATATAAGGACCATGTAAGTTCTTAGTTGATTTTGAGAGAGTAATTTGTGACCTTAGACTAAGAATATAACTGATGACTTGTTAACCAAAAGAATCTTAGGCATGACCTAGTGCATTGTTAGAATCTAGATTATGGTACTAAGAATTAGTGGAATTCTAGACTCGATTTTGTATATTGTGGAATTTATGGTTGTGACCATATAGATGTTACAGATTTTAACCTAAGAATTCGAGGATTCGAAGAACCTATCTTATGATCTTGAGAACTATTAACTACTTGCCATGAATAAAGATGATAACACTGGAAGCTAGTGAAACACTAGATTTGAAATTGTACACTATAAGAGATTAGGCTAATGACTATGTAAGTTATTAAGAACTAGACTATGAACTTAGGGATCTTCTGGAACTGGTTTACGACATTGAGAGCTAATAAGTCCTAGTTTGAATCCAATAACTATCTGAGTTCAGCTTGGTTATTTTGTAAGTAGTGAGAACATGATTGTTTATTCAGTCAGATAAGAAAGTACAGAAAATTTAACAGTGAAGAAAATGAAAAGTATTTATTTGACTATGGGTGAATTGACTAGCTATTGCTTAGAATTTTGTAAAAGTTGAAGATATGAATTTTGAGATAATTATTGTTTAAATTGAGAATATTGGACATCAATGATGAATAACTGGGAGGATGGCAGAATGGACTTGGGTGCACCAGGGACGTCTGGTTTAGCACATGAGTTAGTTGTGTTATTTAGAGACCACTCGATGGACTCACTTGGACCGAGGATGCTTTGTTCAGCATATGGGGTAGTCATGTTGGATTGAGATGAGATAGTACTATGAGTTCGTATGCACCAAGGACGCTTGGTTCAGCATGTGAATTAGTTGTACTGTTATGAGATAGCATAGTCTCTCATAAGGATTTAGAGCCTTTGGTTTCGCATGTGAGTTGGCTGTGTTGGTATGGGACAACATAGTGAGCTTGTATACATCTGGAGTGCTTAGTTCGATATGAGAATTAGTTATTTATGGGATAGGAAAATATAGTTACCTCATTTGAATTAGGGGCATTTGGTTTAGCATACAAGTTAACCACGCTTGTATGGGACGGTATGGTGTGTTGTGTGCACTAGAAGCCCTTAGTTGAATTTGTGATTCAACGTATTAGTGTGAGAAGATATGATTAGTTCAAGTATTCTGAGACAAAGCTAGAGAATGAGAATCAGTTAGGGATTTGATTTTCTCTGTGACAGGCACCGTTTGATTTTGCTCAATGATTACTTCAAATCACAATATACACCTTATTCATCTTGTAATCCTCATTGATTGTGAATTCGAATGATTTGCCTTGTCTTGATAACATCCTCGTCAAGATATGGTTGATTATTATCCAATTTAGCGGAACATCACCGATCCGACAAGAATTCTGTATCTTTCTTTATATTTCCTACCATACGTGGTAAAGTTTTGATTGCCTTTCGATAAGCCTTTTTAATCAAGTCAGATTAAATATCATTAGTGTCGCATCTTAATAAATTCCGTAGAAAATTTATCCTTGAAATTAGGGAAATCAAATTCAGTTAGTATCAATCTCTTCTGATATTATGTGTGTTATTGTAATCTGAATCTGACCCTAAGTTTTGCCTCGACCTCAAATCGTTAATTGATGAGATAAATTAGTACTCTGGTAAATCTGAAACGAAGTGTAGGACATCGTAGTATGCCCATCGTTCCACCTTTTATGTGACTATCTCATCTCCGTTTGTCAAACAAAAATTTTGAGAAAAGAAAAGACTCAGGATAAATCAATTTAGCCTTGAACCGGGTCAGCAAAAACTCAATATATATAAATATATATATATATATATATATATATATATATTACATATTTGTAATCTAAAAGAAACCATCACATATTCAAACTTAGTAGTGAGACCTGACCCTTCAAATCCATTAGAATATGAATGTGTGACATTTAGAGTAGTTAAGTGATCCATGTTCAGAACCTAAACCCTTTTGAATCCTATCAGAATGTGACCAACTGAACTCCGATAATCGACTTGTGATGCACGTTCGAATCTCTTATATCTTATCAGATTTTGACTATGTGGACTTTTATATTTGACCATTTAAATTTTATTCTTGTTCTGTGTTCAGAGAGAGACTTATCTCGTATGTATTAAATCTAGTATAAAATTTTATTCGATAAATCGTAAGGGACCACTGTCGTTGTTATGGACCATTGAACCATTCACATTTTGGATTCTACCTTTAGGAATGTAATGAAACAAGAAAGGAAAACAAAATTTTGTCTGAAACCTATAAGTGCGTTGTTAAACTGTACGTTAAAAAGTTAGAAATAATTATCTTAGTAAAGGAATTAAAGAAAATTGAATGAAGCAAACTCAATAAATATCGTATGAATCCTAACCGAAGGCTACATATTCTCCCTAAGATACCATGTGCCGGCCTTATGATAAGGCCCCCTTAGTACTTGTCCAGTGTGTGAAGTGAATAGGAAAAATCAAGTATAGAATTATACCGCCTTGTGTGTTACAACTCACATAATAAGAAGATAACTTAGTCAGTAGATTTCGAGGACGAAATTTTTGTAAGGGGGGTAGAATCTAAATACCTGAAAATACCCCTTATTAAAATATTAGTTTCCCATTGTTAAAGGGGCGTTTTTGTCATCAAGTATTAGAATTAGATTAGGGCTCTTCTAAGAAAGCCTATAAATACAATCTTTTGTGGAAATCAGGGATCTAAACAAACCCTAGAAGAATTGTTCATCCCCAAGAAAGTAAATTCATGAAGGAGAAGACGGAGATCGCGTCTTGGAATCGGAAAAACACAAATCAATGTAAGGTATATGTTCTACATAAGATTTGGCATGTTAAGAACCCTAAGACTAGGATCTAATGAGACTTGTTATTATAATTTAGATGGTTAGGTTTGGTGTAAAGAATTGTGTAAGAATTTAGGGATGAATTTGTGAATCCCTAGGAAACTAAGAATTGAGTTTTGCAACTCTAAGAATCTAGGTTTGGGTTATGCCCTAAAAGCTTAGATTAAATATGGTAATATATCTTAGAATTTTAGAGAGTGAAATTGGGTTTTATGGATTCCTCTCTTCGATACGAGTCCAACGGATCTGACCACGCGCAATTTGGAGTTCAAATTAATGAGTTATGACCATTTTAGTGTCAAAAAGGGTGAAATCGCATTTCGGGGAAAACTGTGTCAGCGCAGGGGCGGACGACCGAAAAAACTGGCAGTCATCTGATTGTGTACAGTCAGGCAACCTGCAAAGTTCTCGAACATCCGGCAAAGTTCTCGGACGTCTAGCGCGGCAGTTTTTCCCTCGGCAGTTTAACTTCGGAAATTCACAACTTCTTCATTTCTTGCCCGTTTTTAATGTTCTCATACTCTAAGGACATGCCGGAAACATGTAATTTATGATAAAAATAGTTTCAAAAATTATTGAAGACTCTATAATGATAATAATTCCAAAATACTAAAAAGAACCCTAGGACGGTTTACCGATTCTTTTCCAAAGGGGGCACCAAAGGGTGTCTTGTGTCAGTAGGAGGATATATATGCCTGATAGGAGTGAAGTTAATGATGAAACTCATGGCTAATATTCATACTGTTGATTGTAAGTAACTAAAGTGATTAAGAAAAGAAAAAGTTTTCGTCATCAAGTTACTTAATTCCGTACTACCTTACTGTTGCGATTTATCATTTGATATCATCTCCTTTGATCATAAGTTGCCTAACTACTTTTGAACATGTGAACCTCTAAAAGGAATCTCATATCTTTATTTGGGCCTTGCATGCTTAACCCCTTTCTTTGAATGAACTCTATTGAATCTTGCTGTTTGATGTATTACTTTGGACTTATGGAACCCCTTTTAGTTTTTCCTAACTATATGAACCTTTGGAATATTGGACACTCTCTACTATATGAAACCATTGTGAACTCATGTGGAATACTCACTTCGAACTTTGAACACCTTCTTTTGGACTATGTGTATTTTTGGACACCTTTTGAGAGGCATAGATATTTATGTGAAATTTTGGGCCCGCACCATTGGGGATAGTACATTGGCTTATATGGGGCTTATCAGAGAGCCTACACGCTGACCCTGTTGGTAGGTATGTGAACCTAAGAACTAGTTCTAACACCGTGGGCGGGCGGTGTAAGCAACAACACGCTTTTTGGACTGAGTCGATAATCTCAGGGTGGTATCATACCCATATTGATTACCTTCAGTGATCATTCGTATATTGTGACCCTTTTTGTTGTGACACTTTGACTTATACCTTTATGGACCTTTTTCCTCAAGGTTGAACTTGTGTTAAGATCTCACTTGTGGCTTATATCATTTTATTCTGTTACGAACCTCTCTTTTGTAGCATGCATGATCCCACTTTTGTAGTGCATTATTTGTACTGAGCTTTTCAGTTGACTGTTGTTATATTAACATTTTCAAAGTTTGATCCTCGTGATATTAACGAGGAAGAAGATGCTTAGTTTCGGAACCGTAGGAGCTTTAAGATTTTATGTAGCTCATTTGCTTTTATTTCAGACAGTGAGTATTGGTAAACAAATATGTAAGACTACGTCTATGCTTATTTATTTTGATTCATGGGAGAGTTGAGATTTGATTTGACAATGTTGGGTCCACATTATTTGAAAATTTGATATTTTAATTATAGAATGCCAGGTTTATTTCTGTTATTGCTTTGTAGCCTTATATGCTTGTGGGATTTATCTTGCAAGTGTACGGTGCTTCCACCTCCTATGCCCAAGGTGGGGTCTGGGTCGTGACAACAGGCTTATGGTTTTAACTTTGGGACAAATTCATTTTTTAGAAGTATTTCTATTTTGCGAACTAGAGAGAGATCGAGAGAAAGAGAACAGGTGCCTTGGGCTCGTCATGGGACTCATTCTCGCAACAACCTATCATTAGTACCACCTTGACAAAATTGGGTGTCTACATGATCATAGGCTTTACTTTGTATATCTTCTTCTTCATACTGTAATCCTTTGAGAAGGGATTTTAGTTTTCTTCTTTCATCATTCAAGATTGTATTTTGGCGAGTGTTGGTGGAGACGTAGAGCCATCTCCGCAGAGCGAGTGTTGAAGATGCGGAGCTTTCTCTGGAAGTTGTAATTGGGTTGATTCCCCAGCGTTAAGGGAATCCATTTTTAGTGAATCCATCAAGAGTCTTGGTGGAGTAGAGTAGATCCTAGGCTTGGACCAAACCACTTAAAAATCATAATGCACTTTTTCTATCTCTCCCTATCTCTTTTGTATGTGCATTTGATTTTGACTTTGTTTTATACTTAAGGGTTAGTTTTGCACTTAAAAATCATTGTGCACTCTTTCTATCTCTCTCTATCTCTTTTGTGTATGCATTTGATTTTGACTTTGTTTTATACTTAAGGGTTAGTTTTGCCATTTGATTTTAATTCCGCACTATTTTGGGAAAAGTTTTTTGAAACCCAATTCGCCCCCTCTCTTGGGTTGCCACCTCACCTGGGATTTCAATTTTCATTCCTTCTTTGATCAATTCTTTAAGAATATTTATTTGTGAGGTTTGCTAACCGAGTGAAGTCTCTTCTCTGTTTTTTAGCTGGTTTCTCTTCCTCGTGATCGAACTTGAAGAATAAAGGCTTAGGAGGTTCTTTGCAATTTTGGGCAACCCAGTTTTGGGCAGTGGCATCCTCACTCATGATATCCATATTGATGAAGTGCTCGGAAATTTTCCCGCAATGGGAAGACATGCTGAGTCTGATTCTTCACTTGATTAACCTCACCATCTAATATGGCGATCTGCAGAGAAATGTTCATCATAATTTTTTTCTATTTTTACTAGCATGGGTACCTCAGATGGTTCATCCATTTGCAAAGGATTGTACAACAAGGTCTAGATAGAAATTCCTGCCATGGAAGCAATAAATACCAAATTCAGCTTGATTCAGGGGACATTTTACCTCTTAATCAAACCGGAGCAGAAAACCTTCATGTCACCTAAAACAATGATCCAATCATAAAGAGTTATCACTCTAGACCGAAACTGATAGCATAACAGCGATGACCATAGCATGAGTATAGACAATTTGGAAACCCCCCCAAGGGAGCAAACATGACTAGATAAGTATGAGTGAGATACAAGTGAGACCCCGAGAGGCAGAATGCCGGCAGAGGCATATCTTGGAAGACAGTGATGACGAGGAGAGCATGACAGGATATGACCGGTACAAGGGATGCCCTTAGCATGAAAGGATAAACATTCAGAGGTTTAAAGATGAACTTTAAGGCGATGATGCCCCTAGTCTAAAGGGAATATGCCATTCAAAGGATGAAATCCTGAGTTAGGGTTATGGGATAAGTACTAAAAGGGAACCCTAAGCTATAGGAGATATGACCCACAATCGACGGAGAATGAACATGGGATGATGTATAGAATAAGGTGATGATTTGGACAGACTCACAAGATGAGGAATGGGTGGATCATGATTGAGAGATCCTGAGTCCATCTAATTAATTGAGATAGGATTTCCTAGATAAAGTGATGAAGTTTATATCCTGATCTCACAGGCCTTTGCTTTTATTTGTGTTTTATTTGGAGGGCATAATTCCTAATTCTTAATCTAACGGAGCCGAGATGATCCACTCAAGACTTGTTTGGATTCCTAGGACATCGGATGCAGCCACATGAAATCAGCTACTTATTCTAAAACATGGGACAGGGTTTCCAAGTCTTGGCTCACATGCGTGATATACTTGCCCGTTCTACATGCATGTTGGGGTAATGCAAGGGTAAGGCCAAGATTTCCCTTAGCGCAAATATGCATTCGATGTACCCTATCAGTGGCTTGGCGGTGTACGTGAACTTATGGACCCGTTTAATACACCCGAAGGTGTCAGGCTAAGAGTTGGAGTATTTCCCTAGCAAGGAAGCGATTAAGCACCAAAGCCTAATCCCCTTACAAGATACTAACTCCATAGGACAATAGGTATGCAAAACATGATATGAAAAGACGCAATGGATGATGTGAGTTCTATGTGTGCAATTCTGTAATTCACATCTAGGTGCCCTCAAAAACCTTTAATTCTCTTTTATTTGTTATTGAATATTTTTGTGAAAATATGACAAAATTTTGGCAAGCAAGGCAAACATGATTTGTTTTTGTTCTTTTTGTGTGTTTTTTCACATTCATATCCTTCTAATTGGCATTTAAATGAATAAAGCCTTCAAAAATTTGTGAAGTTAGGTAGTCCCCAGCAGAGTCACCAATCTGTGGAGCCTCGGGTAGTCATCTCTTCACACCCACGAGGTTGGCTGTGTACGTGTTTGCATGGTTCTGGTGCTCTTGATGATTGAATTTGATTTTCGCACTTTTCCTTGAATTTGGGATAAAAATCGAAAATTCACATAAAAGGATTAACCAGAATCACCAGTGGGTTAGAGCCCAGGATTCATGAATGACTCTGCAAGACAAGCCTGCATTCTTGTGATTGGGTAGGTTACTTCATTACGAGAATGGAAGGTGTTTTTATGGAGAAAACACTCTAGACATGAGTATTTATGCTAAACTAAGAAGCCCTAATCTAGATTTTGGGGTGAATTGATAAAAATACCAGTGTTGGGGTATTTCATATATGGGATTTGCTAGCGTCCATCACAAAAATCATTTTGCAGATGGTCTGTCGCAAGTCAGAACAGCCTTGGAGGCTCACTTTACAACAAATTTTGTCATCATTCATGATGTTACTGGTGAGACATGAGACAGACCATTTGCGAAATGTCTTTTGCGATGGATGCTAGCAAATCCCTTCATATATATATATATATATATATATATATATATATATATATATATATATATATATATATATAGGGAAATGTTATCAGCACTACTGTATTTTGATGAGGGCACTCCTCACTTTATTAAAAGTACGGTATTGTCCCGCACCATAGGATGATCCAAACCGTCCATTAGATGTGCCACAGCGTAAATAGGTCGTGCCCCAAAAATTATTTCCATAGCTTGATCCTAACACTCCGATCTATAGAGGGTTAGGATCAACCCTCTAACATTCAGATCGGAGGTTTAGGATCAACCTATGGAAATGATTTTTGGGGCATGACCTATTTAGTCCGTGGCCCATCTAATGGACGGTTTGGATCATCCTATGGTGCGGGCCATACACTACTATTAATAAAGTGAGGAGTGCCCTCATCAAAATACAGTAGTGTTGATAACATTTCCCTATATATATATATATATATATATATATAGAGAGAGAGAGAGAGAGAGAATGGTTTCTACACCCAAGTGTAGATAAGTTATCTACACACTAGCTTAAAATACAGTGGAGGGCATATTGTTTGGGTGATCCAAACCATTCATTTGATTGGCCCTCACATAGATAGGGTGTCCACAAAAAAATCAGCTCCATAGGATCATCCCAACCCCTATGTTTTGTGAGGGCCACCTCATATAAGGTAGCGCTAACGCCGCCTCAGGAACCCTTTTCTCGTATATATATATATATATATATATATATATATATATATATATATATATGGGAAAATTTTTCTGAGCGATACCTCAGATAAGTTATTTGTGCAAGAGCTCAAAGAATCATGTGGGCCCACATTGTTTGGATGATCCAAAACATTCATTTGATAAGCCCTTACATTGATAGTGTGTGCCCAAAAAATCAGCTCCATAGGATCATCCTAACCCTTCAATTTTTGGAGGTTAAAAATGGACAGATTTGTGGAGGTTTATACCCATCCACTTTAACCTCCACAAATCGAAGGGTTAGGATAATCCTGTGGACCAGATTTTTTGTGCACACTCTATCTATCTTTGGACTATCCAAATACATGCTTTGGATCATCCAAATAGTGTGGGCCCATATGTTTTTTTGAGCTCTTGCTCAGATAACTTATCTGAGGTATCGTGCAGAAAACATTTCCCTATATATATATATATATATAGAGAGAGAGAGAGAGAGAGGAAAGTGTTGGTGAGCTTAAGCGCCCAATCACATTGGGGCCTACTTTGTTAGGATGATCCAAAGCATTCATTTGAAAGGCCCTTACATAGATGGGGTGTGTACCAAAGATCAGCTCCATAGGATCATCCTAACCCATCCATTTGTGGAGGTCAAAATGGACAGACATTATTTGTCCACAAGTCTGCCCCATTTTTGTCCTCCACAAATGGAGGGGTTAGGATGATCCTATGGAGCTGATTTTTGGTACACACCGTATCTATGATAGGGCCTTGCAAATGAATGGTTTGGATCACCACAGAAAATGTGGGACCCATGTGATCGGGGCACTTAAGCTCACCAACACTTTCCTCATGTATATATATATATATATATATATATATATATATATATATATGAAGAATAAGATTGTGTAGTCGACCACACCAAGCTTAGGTGCGGTCGAGGGCCCCAAACTCATGTGGGCCCACTTTGTTAAGATGATCCAAAGCATTCAATTGAAAAGCCTTTACATAGATGGGGTATGTACAAAAAATCAGCTCCATAGGATCATCCTAACCTATTCATTTGTGGAGGTAAAAATGGACAGACACCGTTTGCCACAAATCTGCCCATTTTCGCCCTCCACTTTTGGAGGGGTTAGGATGATCCAATGGACCTGATTTTTTGTACACACCATATCTATGATGGTGCCTTGCAAATGAATGGTTTTGATCAACACAAAAAATGTGGGACCCATGTGTTTGGGCCCTCGAGCGCACCTAAGCTTAGGTGCGCTCGACCGCACACTCATTTTCCTCTATATATATATATATATATATATATATATATATATATAGAGAGAGAGAGAGAGAGAGAGAGAGAGAGGAAAATGATTGTGAGCTTGAAGCTCATATAGCTTATATGAGCTTGAGGGCCCAAACATATGTGGGCCCACATTGTTAGGGTGATCCAAAGCATTCATTTGAAAGGCCCTTACGTAGATAGGGTGTGTTCAAAAAATCAGCTCCATAGGATCATCCTAACCCATCCAAAAGTGGAGGGCAAAATGGACAGACATTATTTTCCACAAATCTGCCCATTTTTGCCCTAGCTTTTGGAGGGGTTAGGATGATCCAATAGAGCTGATTTTTGGTACCCTATCTATGATGGGGCCTTGCAAATGAATGGTTTAGATCACCACAAAAAATGTGGGACCCATGTGTTTGGGCCCTCAAGCTCATATAAGCTGTATGAGCTTCAAGTTCACAATCATTTTCCTCATATATATATATATATATATATATATATATATATATATATAGAGATTTGCTAAGGTCCATCGCAAAAGGCTTTTCGCGGCTGGTCAGTCGCACTTTAGACCAGCCACCTCGTGAATAGAGACAAAGCTGTTCTCTTCATTCATGAAGTGGCTGGTCTGACGTGCGACAGACCAGCCGCAAAAAGCCATTTGCGATGGACGCTAGCAATTGCATATATATATATATATATATATATATATATATATATAGAGAGAGAGAGAGAGAGAGAGAGAGAGAGAGAGAGAGAGGGGGGGGGGGGAAAGTGTTGGTGAGCTTAAGCTCACCAAACTCACCAAGCTTAAGCTCACCAAGCTCACCAAACTTATGGTGAGCTTAAGCACCCCAATCACATGGGTCCCAGAATTTCTGTGGTGATCCAAACCATTCATTTGCAAGGCCCTATCATAGATAGGGTGTGTACCAAAAATCAGCTCCATAGGATCATCCTAACCCTTCCATTTGTGGAGGAAAAAAATGGGCAGATTTGTGGACAAATAATGTCTGTCCATTTTGACCTCCACAAATGGATGGGTTAGGATGATCCTATGGAGCTGATTTTTGGTACACACCCCATCTATGTAAGGGCCTTTCAAATGAATGCTTTGGATCATCCTAACAAAGTAAGCCCCAATGTGATTGGGCGCTTAAGCTCACCATAAGTTTGGTGAGCTTAAGCTCACCATTTTCAGCGAAAGAGAGAAAACGGGTAGGCTACTGATATTTGCATTACTATGTTTTGATAATTAGCTGAACTCACATTGTCATGTTGGTTTTAACTGGCTGCTGATAGCTTTTGGGAATTGTAATAGCTTTTGACAGCTTATTGAATAATAAAAGACAAAGTTAGATGGGCCCATTAACAAAACATGGTAGTGCCAATATCAGTAACCAATGGGTTTAATGTTTAATAGATCGAGGGAAAATATATAATTTCTCTTATCTTGAAAACTATATAATTTCTCATATCTTGAAAACTCTTCGAAAATTTAAAATCAGACAGGGATGCTTTACATGCATCATGTGAAAAGTCTGAAACCCGCCATATTCATGCATTGGGAAAGAAAGAGCCTCTTTGTTGTTGACTTGTTGTCGATGATGCATGATGATGAATGAGGTAACATATATGCATTCATACACATGGGGGACAAATAGCACGATGACCTGCAAAA
Source organism: Tasmannia lanceolata (assembly GCF_043159265.1). NCBI lineage: Eukaryota > Viridiplantae > Streptophyta > Magnoliopsida > Canellales > Winteraceae > Tasmannia > Tasmannia lanceolata. The sequence goes on along the minus strand of NW_027518714.1, from coordinate 43,418,709 downwards.
AAGCCTTTAAAAGCTTGTAATATAGCTTAGAACAGTGGGGGTTTAGCCTTTTTCAAATCCACAAAAAGTAAAATAAAAACAGACTCACCTACCCCAAAAAAAAAAGAAAAACAGACTCAGCTAAATAGTAAATATCTCACCCGTCTCCAATGCGATAAAAGACTGCAACAGTAAATGAAGGCAGCGACACTGATCCATCACTTTGTTTGCTTCTTTTCAACGGCATATCTATTTTGAGCAAGAGAGATAGTCTAACCCAGAAAGTAATCTCAACCTATTTGTCATTTTTGTCCCTCTGCTAACTAACACTCGTCTCAGAACTCTCCTGACTATTTTGTCTGCCCTCTCTCTCCCTCTCTCTCTCTCTCTCTCTCACACCCACACACACACCATGATCAAGGCTAAAAAGACGAGGCATATATTATTAGAGTAACAAAACCCTAATGTAATTCACACAACTTGTCAGGCTCACCTGACTTAGGTACTCTACTAACCTTTTATTTTCTTTTTCCTTTTATTTTCTTTTTCATCATAGAAAAAATAAGAAAAAAACAGGAAAATAATTCCACACCGATTCCAATTAGTCTCCTAGTAGTCTGTGAAATGGACCTTAAAATGTTTTGAATGAATAGATAAGTTTGTATTCATCCCTTTACATTGGGGTTGAGTTTTGTTCCTCAATTAATAGGCGAGGTACAACCACAGCTTACCTAGAAGAAAAAAAAGAAGCAAAAAACAAATAGATAGTCACTTTTTTTTTTTTTTTTTGAGGAATGCTAGGCAAACAGAAACCCTTGCAAAAAAAAGGTAAGGGCTACTCCCATCGGTCAATATCTATTTACAATGGTATAAAATTAAGGTCATAACTGTCATAAATGGATATTGACCAATGGGGGCGTCCTTTTACCCTTTTTCAAGGGTGCCTGTGAGTCTAGCATTCCTCCTTGTTTAAATACTATAATTGATGACTGATAGCTTTTTCCAATGGGAAATGATATTTCCACCCCCTTTTATTTTATGACGATGTCCCTTTAATCTAGCCGTTGACAACAAAAAAATCAATGCAAGAGCTTTTCTCCAATATAAAACTTCTTTAATTTAGCAGTTAGCTTTTAATAGTGGAAACAAAAAAAATCAATGGAAAAGCTTTTCTCCAATATAAAACTTCTTTAATTTAGCAGTTTACTTTAAATTGTGGAAACCAAAAAAAAAAAAATTCAATGGAAATGCTTTTCTCCAATATAAAACTTCTTTAATTTAGCAGTTTCACTTTAAATTGTGGCAACAAAACAAATCAATGGTAAAGGTTTTCTCCAGTATAAAACTTTGTGCAATCCAAAGTCCAAACAGACCTATATTTCCACCCCTTTAAATTGTCTTTTATCGGTGCAAGTCAAATAAAAGGGAGTTCAAACGCAGTAATTTCCAACAAAATACACACAAAAGGCCCGGGGGGAGGGGGGTGGACGTATCATATTTCTTTTGATAATGCAATCTAGAGCTAAATAAGATATGTAATATAAAGATAGGGTCATTATCAAGTGAGTGTGGAATGGATGTCTGTTTAAACGGCGGAAGCTCTCGAAGTGTTGCTTTCACTTGGATCCATTGCTAATATATGTTTCTTCCAATCATACTGCCACGTGGGGATGATGCCACGTGCCAACACTCTATCTCTCTCTGCACTACATTTTGGGTCCTCTTGTCTCTGTTTGCAGCGTGCATGGGGGTTGACTTTATTTTGATTGGGACAGTGGACATGCACGCGAGGACTATTTTTTTGTGTAATTTGCTAATAATATTAAGAAAGTAATAATGATTCATAGTTCATTAGTAGTGTGATATCGTTCTCTTTTTATTCAGCAAATCAACAAAGCCGAAAATGATCGGGCTGGCATTATTGCATTTTATATTTGCGTCTTTATAAATAAGGAGTGTAATTACTAAGTTTGGGGTGTGTGTATATATATGGACCACAGGATTTTAAGCCGTCGGTGTAGCTAAGTTAGCTACACCGGCGGTGTAGCTTCACTTTCCTCATATATATATATATATATATATATATATATATATGGACCACAACCAAATTTAGAGGTGTTATGATTAGTTCGGTGTAAAATTTGGGGCCTCCACCAAATTTAGATATTTGAGACTTTCTAATCCTAGTTCGAGATTTGAGACGCCCTAATCATATACTCCATTACCAGTTTACGATTATTTATTGGACTGCCAAAAGTTTGGAAGTCCCACCAGCTAAAATAATCTCCTATGAAAAGAAAATTCCCAGTGAAATGCCCCAATTGTAAATCTCAGTTTTGGTAAGGGTTTTTTGTCCTTAGCCTAAAATCTAGGTCAGGCGGACAACCACGACTATAAATACTAATGTTGGGGTTATTTTTCTCTAGAGAGAACTCTAAGCAAGATTCAGAATTAGATTTCAGTAAGGCCATGTTTGGATACCCACAAGATTTAGGTTTGGATTTAGTTGATATTTTGAACTGGATCAGATCCTTAGATTTCCAAATCAGCTACAACAGTGCAAAAAATTTCGATTTTCAAATCTGTTTTGTGAGCGCAAGTCATAAAAGATGCCCCTAGTGTATTGTGCTTCCATGACAGAATCTTACGAAAGCGGAACAATGGTGGTTTGGAAAAAGGTGCTTCGCTTTATGAAGCCTTAAGGTTACACAACTTCTTTTCCCTAGTATGAATAGGATGATCACCCCGATGGCTTAAACTAGGAATTCTTTCTTCCACTATTCACTACTTGAGGTTCTCTCCTTTCATTGCTCATTGTTTGAGGCTCAATGTCTTCACCATGTCTAAACAATATGTCTCTTGCCCTTTTTTTATTCCTAAACCAGGATTTACTTTGGATTTTCTTCGCATTTCAGAATGTGTACTCCTGCTCTTCCAGTGCCAGAGAATTTGGACTTGAAATAAAATCAATATGTGTGAGGAACAGACTTCCAAGGACTCGATCAAAGAAGATTTACATTATTCAAGGGACTCGACTCACTTTTGATTCACCCTTAGATCTGATGTGTTATTTTTTATGGTAAGGCTAGCCACTCTCAGAGAAATTTCGAAGGCCATGTCAAGAGGCTCTAATTTCCTCCATCAGGATTTCTATCGTGATTATTAACCCCTTCAAATTGCTCAGTATTGTAGACACCCCATTTTGACCGAACCCTTTCACGTTTTGTTTTAAATAATTGTCCTAATAAACTAGTGTTCTAAGGTCCCAAATTGTGCCCTGGGTTAGCTTAGGGTCCCACCAAGGTCCCTGTAAAATTTCATCAAGATCCGTGCGCGTCTGCCAGGTAAAGAAGCTAAGACGGTGTCGTGCGGCAAGTTCAGAAGGGTGGCAATTTAGCCAGAATCGGGGTTGTGCTGGAATCGGAAAAACCAGTTCAAATTTTTCGTAATGGGTTGTCCAGGGAGATACAGGGGGTATAGGGATTAGTGTGTAACAAAATTAGTTAGGGGAGAATCTTAGGAAGCTTCCTTGGAAGCGGAAGCTTCCTAGGTGGTTAGGATTTCTTTGTTCTTAACCCTTGAATCAAAAGGTGATTTGAAGGGTTAAGATCAAAATGGGAGAAGATATTTTTTGCAAATTTTTTTCCCCCTGTTTTCTTCTTGGGCCACGCCTTTGCAGAATAAAGTTGCAAAAAAAAGGAACACTAGAGGTGGCTGTCCAGGTAGAAAAGGGGCAGGTTTAAAAATATCTTTTCCTTTGTATAAAAATGAAAAGCCATTGAAGCAAAAAAGAAAAAAGAAAAAAAAGGAAGGAGAAAAACACAGAGAGAGAGAGAGGAGGAGAGCTCAATCCCCATCACCCATTTTCTCCGGCCGGTCCATTCCCGCTGGCAGATTCTATCTCCCACCTTGACCTCCATTAAATCCACCCTCTTCCCTCACCAGCCATCTCTATTACGCCCATCTTCATTGTTTTCCACCATCAATAGAACCCCAAACCCATCTCACTTTTCTTCCCTAAGCCACCACCACCACCACCATCGACCACCTTCTTCCCCTCTGCAACCGCATCCATCCACCGAAACAAAAAAAAAAAGGGAAAAAGGGCAGAAAAGAAAGAGAGAGAGCAGAGGAGGGAACATCCCTAACAACCAAACCCACTTCCCTCCGCCACCACCACCACCTTAATCTACACCCTCTCCTTCATGCTCCATCAAAACCATCTTCTCCATTTCAAACCCAAAACTGTCACCTCTGCAATATCCCCGATTTTTCCCGACCAAGTCACAATCCCATCCCACCACCATCCGAGCCATTTTCTTCTTCATCTTTTTTTCCAAACCCATCTGCAAAGAGAGAGAAACAGAGAGAGAAGCAGAGAGAGAGAAACAGAGAGAGAAGAGAGGAGTTTCAGATTTCTTCGCCGGCATCACGGCCGGAGCTCCGATCGCCATCACCAGAATCCGGCCAAAACCCATTAGAGCCGCCACCTCTAAAACCCAAAACCCATATCAAATTTCCCATCAAACCCTACAACCACCCACCACCATTAACTCCGGCCGTGCTCCAGTCAAACCCCGATCAACCTCCAAAACCTTCCACCGTTTTCCACCACCATACCCCCCATCTCCTTCATCCCTACAGCCATTCTCCACCCCAATCTCCACCACTACCATCAACCCATTTTCGGCAAACCCCATTTCTCCAGCCATCTCCGTCCACCCTCAACTACTCCCATTTCAACCCCATTTCTCCATTAAAATCTCCACTAAACCCATTCTATTTCCACTATTGTTCTACCCCCAAAATCCCCTTCATCAGCCACTCCTTCCTTTATTTTAAAATCCAAAACTCATAGCTGCAACTCCGGTCAATACCCCACCACAAGCCCACTTCATTTTCCTCCACCATCAACCCTCTTTATCCTTCATTAGACTATAGGTTTAGGTCATTTTTGGGTCGGACCTATTTGTAATCAAGCTAGATCCGAAAGTTGTTAAAGCAGAGCTCGATTCTCTTCTCCTCAGATCTCATCGGCCGCGATATCTTTCCTTTCTCGATAATTTTGGTGGCAACTCAGGTGACATCCCTAACCCTTGAATTGCAGAAATTTGCATGGCTAATTACCTTGTTTTCCGATATTATGGTACGAATCTGTGGATTTAATGTTAATTTGATTCTTTTGATATTACCTTAGTTTTGCTTTTGATCCTGAATTGAACTCCAATGCTAACTGGTTTGATTGGTTTCGCCCCATGTCATGGGTATAATAAGTATATGAATCATTTGGGGTATATATATATATATTTCTTTGCATCTGAAGCATCTATGGTCGTCATGAGATGGATGTTTCTATACATTTGTTGATTTGTTTCTTTGATAAGTAAACTGCTTGTCCTCATCTTTTGATTGGAAAATGATATGTGGTGAATAGTCGGTGAGACTCAAAATCCGAGGTCTTTCAAGTTTGTTATTTTTGCTCATCTCTATAAATCTGACCGCATTTCCCTTGTCAATTGAATATGGCGAGCATCTGGCTGATATGTTAAATTTCATAATAATTCTTTGATTCTATTGAGATTAGATCCTTGAATAGATGGTCATATGTTTTGATAATTTTGATGTGCTAGGCATGGTTTACATAAATGTTCTTGATCTTATGGTTAATATGTGCCGATGTTGATGATTTCTGGTTCAAACGAGAGCAGATCCTAATATTGACATTCATCAGTTTTGAAAAGTCCATGGTATATGTGGATTCAGGCTAATGGGCCATTTGCAAGGAGATTGTGGTTATTTCCTTTTATGTATAACTTGGAGATTTTCTTTCATGCCCCGTGTAATTCAAATCTCTGATTTCATGGTTGTTCACCCTCTTTTGTTCAAATGGTTAAGACGTGAATATTTTGTTTGAGCATAGTCCATTTCATCTCGAGTTCTTTTCCATCTTGGCACTTTAAACTCATGATTACCTGTCAAGAATTTGGACTTCCCATTAATTCCTAGCTGCATATACAAGTAACCTGAACTTAATTTTCTTCTTCTAATCTCTTGGATGTTCCTATTGAAATGGTTGCTGATGATTACAATTTTCTTTTGCTTCTTGGAGCATCCCCTTTAAACTTCTGTTAGGTATAGAGGAGTGTCATGGTTTTCTGAATTTAATTCTTATACGGTTCAAAGCTTTGGTGTGATAAGTAGAGGAATGGATAAGGTTGAGCTCATATCTTCAGGCTCAATTCTGTTTTGACCTCGGAGATCATGTTGTTCATTTGAGTTGTATAAGAGTAATGCCTGCTTCTTCTTGATCTCATTTTTTTATAACATTGGACTTTGGTGTTTGGATTCGAATGACATAAGAGTTGGTACTCGATTCCTAGCTAAGGTTGTCATCCGGATTTTGTCCTCTTTAGTGTAGATATTTGAATGATGTGGGCTTAAGGTTTTCTTCCGAGATTTTCAATCCGGTGTGTATATATTTGATCGATACAGTGGTAGAGCTTCGTATTCGAATCTGATTTCGTCGGGATTTTAGTCTTGTTCTGTTAGAGCGAGTCTTTTTCTTGGTAGCGTTATTAGAGAGTCATTGACTCATTTGTACCCCTCTTTGGTGTTTTTCTAGTTAGGAGTTTCTCCTTTAGAATTGTCATTCTTCTTGATTCGAGATTAACTCAGTCTTATTAGAGCCTTCCCTGCTTGGGATCTTAGATTGTTTTCTCTGTTCTTGGGGCACTTCTTTACGTCTTGTGGTTCGTCTCTTTGAGACGCGAGTTGCTTGTTTGGGGTTTCCCCTTTAGATTTAGGGCTTTGCCCTAGTTTGTGGTATTATTTGCATGTTCCCTTTAAGAGTGAAAGCATTTAAAGGTCCAGAGCATTGGAAAAGCTTTAAAATCCAAAAACATTAGAAATTTGAAACTCAAAAACATTTAAAAACTTTAAAAGTATAAAAATCATTTGAAAGCATAAAAAACCTTAAAAAAATCTAAAGTGTTAAGTGTTTTTAGTAGCGTAGTTAGAAAGTTCATTTCGAACTACGTTTGCTTGATCCTCTTCCACGAGGTACGTAGTGCAGCTTGGGATTTATATCCCAAGTCCAGCCAAACTTTGTAAATAAATGTTTTAACCATTTTTCTTCAAAACCTTGTTTTCAAAAGCTCTTCCTCTAGAGTTAGGAGTTTGTCCTAGATAGAGAGTTTTAGAATTAGGAATTTGTCTTTGATTTGTTGTGTGCTTGTTTGTCTTTGTTTTAGAGTTAGGGGTTTGTCCTAGAGTTATAGGAGCGCCTCCGTCCGGTCAGTTGGCGATTCACATCGCTGACTGATGACTAGGTCTAGGATGCGTTAGTAATCCCATTGTTTTCCTTAGGACACACAACCTAGTTACACATAGGTTGTAGGAACCACCTGCATTAGCTTAGGGCTAACCTGCATTTAGTTAGGGCATATAGGGTGTCCTAAAATCTACGATCCACTGGAATTTAAATAATCGCATAAGAAGCTTTAATAACTGGTCCGGTCTTTTAGATCGAGTCTAGGATTGAGGTCTAGGTGTCTTAGGCATCCTAGCTTAGAATAGGCGCGAACAACTACGTTGCCTTGATTCTCGTGGAGGCGGGGATACGTAGGCTTCTTTGGATGAACATCAGACCATCCGAGGACTCGGGCTAAATCGTTTAGAGTCTTAGGATTTGTTGTGTTGTTATATTGTATATTTTGTAGTGTTTTCTCACTTTCTTGTGCAGACCTATACCTTTAGCTGTAGCATGTATGTGTTTGTTTACCAGAACTTAGACACCAGTTAGGCATGTCACTCATAACCTAGCAATATTTAGGTGGCACCTCTTTCATTTTTTTTTTGTGTGCTTATTATTTCTATTCTCAGGAAATGCATGCTTAGATAGACGATTCCTGAGGATTGTTCCCATTTCACATGATTTTTGCCCAAAACTCTTCGAGGTTAATAATAAATGGCATGAGAGACCAAGTGTTCGCACTCGGGCGAATTGGAGGCGCTCTTCAGACCTTCTCCATTCGTCATCAGGCACGGACCTTTTGTATCTCTGGTTATCCATTGAAAACAGAGCATTTGTTTTGGTTCCATGGCGCATCCATGGATGGCGACTCTGAGTTATTTCTAGATATATCTTGGTTTCGAGCCTTAGCTCCGGATCAGGATGTATCTCTTTCTTTTTATATCGCCACTCATGCTATGCTGTGAGGGTGGCATCCGTTTCGAGAGTTCCTTGGTAGAGCTCTTCCTTCCTTGTGGAGATCTAGAGGATGTAGGGACTCGTTCCCTCACTCGTCCTCGGATCGGGGTCTACAGGCTGGCGACTTTGCTGGGGACGTTCTTGAAACATTGCCTAACTCTTTAAAAATGCCATCTTTACTAACTTTGGAGGAATTTGGGTTAAAATCATTTTAAATGGGAACCTTTTTCGCTTAGAATCCAGGGGCACCAGACAAGTGCGTAATTAAAACAAGGGATTCACACACTGCACATCATATATTGTCATAATTTTTATTTCATTTATTGTTTTCATTATTGGCCTCAGGGAATAGATATGACGCGTACCAGATGGGAAATTATGTCCTTGAGGGAACCGTTGTATCTATTTCCAAGCTATGCGTCAGAGCTGCAGCCGTAGACACTGGGTGTGCTGGTGTTCTACAACAGCCGATGAGCAATGAACATACTCTGTATATGTGGACCCCGATCCGAGAGAGGCGGGGGGACGGGTCCCCCAGACGAGTCTCAGGATCATCCACGTGAAGGAGAGCCTCACCAAGGAACTCTCGAAAGAGTGCCCCTCACAGCATGAGCGGCGATGTAAAGTGAGATACCTCTTGATTCGGGGACTGGCCCGGATCCGAGACGCACCTTAAACAAAGAAAGAGTCACCATCCAAGGAAGTAGGCCCTGGATCCCATGCTGTGCTCTGTCGCAACAGATAACCAGAGATATAAAAGGTCCGTGCCTGATGAAGAATGGGGAAGGGGTTAGGCGCCCCCAATTCGCCCAAGTGCAAGCACCTGGTCTCTTATGCCATTTATTATTAACTTTGAAGAGTTTTGGGCGAAAACCATGCGGAATGAGAACGAATATCCCCGAGATAACGTTTAGCTAATCATGCATGTCTCAGAGATGAATAAGAAGCACACACAAAAGAAATGAAAGACATGCCACCTAAGAATAGCTAGGTTATGCGTGCCATGCCTAATTGGTGTCTATGTTCTGATGGGCAAACGCATGCATGCTACAGCTAAAGGTATAGGATCTGTACAGGAAAGTAAGAAAACACAGCAAAAACATACAATATGACAAACCCTAGACTCTAATGCGATAATTGACTCGGACCAAGATGGCCATCCATCTTAGCTGCACTACGTATCCTGGCCTCGGGAAGAATCAGAGCCAACGTAGTTCGGCGACCTATGCTAAACTACAATGCCTAACCTTCTAGGACCGCTATCCTAGACTCGATCAACTAGACCTGACTAGTTTTTAAAGCTTCTTGCGCCATTACTTAAGTTCGAGTGAATGGTAATTTTTTAGGACTCCCTATATGCCCTAACTAATGCAAGTGGACCCTACACCTATGTGTGACTAGGCTATGTGTCCTAAGAAAAACCATGGGCTCTCTAAGCACGTCCTAGTCTAGCCATCGGCTCGACTAAGTGTCTAACCGACCACGACTCGAGGCCTCCTAACTCTGAGGACACTCACACGATAGGACTCAGCATATCGACACAAACATGACAGACTCCTAACTCTATGGGAAGATCTTTTGAAAATGGTTTGCAAGGTTATTTTGAAGAATTTTTATATTTTGGGAAGATTTGAAAGGTTTTGAGGCCTATGGAAGTTTTGGAAATTGTGAAGTTATGAAAGTTGTGAAAGTTGTGAAAGTTGTGACTGAACTCAGGATGCCAGCTGCAAGCCTGAGCTGCCTACGTACCCCTCAGCTAGGGATCAAGCCATCCGTAGTTCAGACTCAGATTTTCCTAACTACACTCTAATGACTTGAGATTTTTGAGATTTTTGATGTTTTGAAGTGTTTTTGATTTTTTTGACACAAGAGGACAGAATCCTATCATCACAAGGGGAGGACAGACTCCTGATATCCCGCAAAGGTTGGACAGCATCCTATACTTAGCGAGAGCAGATAAAAATCACGTGATTTGATGAGAGGTTGGACAGAATCCTAACCCCTATGATGATAGGACAGACTCCGGAAAGACTGAAGGACTGACTCCTGTGCTGAAGACTGACTCTGGAAGATGGAAGAACAGAATCCTAAACTCTACAAGGGTAGGACAGACTCCCAAACCCTAGGATGGTAGGACTGACTCCTAAGCTCTCTAGGACTGACTCTAAAGAGGAAGAAATCCCTTCACCTGCGAAGACTCCAAGGCAGGAAGGGAAGGGGTTGGCTCAAGAAGCATTCCGTCATAGCCTAAACCCGGCAGAATGCTCCTAAAATCAGTGGATCGCCCTAGACTCGAAGAAGATCATAGAAAAAGAGTAAAAGAGTAATCTCGAAGAACTGGTGTAGATCTCGAAAGACAAAGATGATTCTGAAATTCCTAAGGAACCATGAGCAGATGAAGATCACAGAAATCCTACAAAATCTTGAACACTGAAGCATAGTCGGGAGGAGAAACGAAAGGAAACCGGTGGGGGCTTGAGATCACAAACCTAAGCAAGAAAACTAATTCCCAAAACAAAACCCCATATTCCCCTTTTACTACCAAGGGACCAATATGATTCCCCTAGGAGGAGCTGACCCAACTAACCAAAGAAAAGACCAAGGAGGAACACGATGGCTAGTTTTGCAAAACAAATGAAATAGGTCAAGCTTTAATTGAACTGGATCTGTTTGTAGAAGAGAATGCAAAGGAGATATAAATGCATAAATGAAATCAACGGCCCAAGCCATATGTTTCTTTAAAATGACAAAGGGGGAGCATTATACACAGTCAACAAGAACATACCAGCATAGCATGGACAATTTCTTCCTCCCTCTGCAACTCCCCTTTCTCCCTCTGTAATTTCAGCAAAATGAAAAGACCTCCCCTCTTGAAAACCTCAATCCCTTTTGTAGCTCTTTCTCTGATTTTTCCTTGGAAAATCCCTTTCTCTAAATATTGGGTGAAGTGATTTGGGTGTAGATGGTGGCTGAAGATCAGAGGATTGGGGTTCGGTGGAAACCGAATGGGTTTTGGGTGGCTGAGAAAGGGTATGGACTCCGTGGAGATCGAGATAGTAGTGGCGGCAATGGAGCTCAAAGTCCTTCCCTTCTCTCTGTTTTTTTTTTCACCCAAATGGGTTTTTTCGAAGTGGGTTTTAGGGGTGGGAGAGATGCTGGATGGTTGATGAAAGGTTTAATGGAGGTTGGGGATGGGGGTTTGGATGTGGTCGGTGAGGGTGGATGGTGGCTGGCCGGAGTGAGGGTGAGCTTGCCGGATTTCAGCCGATGTTGGAGCTCCTACGGTGGGCGGCTGGGATGGTAGTGGTGATGGTGAAGAAGGTGGTTGGTGGCGGTGGAATGCGATGGAGGTGGCTGGTGGTGGAGAGAGTTTGGGTTTTTTGAAAATGGGTTTTGGGGGAAAACAACAGAGGTGGTGGATGGGGATCGGAGATGGAGGTGGCTGGTGGTGGATGGGGATCGGAGATGGAGGTGGCTGGTGGTGGAGAGAGTTTGGGTTTTTTTAAAAATGGGTTTTGGGAAATGGCAAAGAATGGGGTGGAAGTGGAGAGGGTTTCAATGGAGGTTGGGAAAAACCACGAGGTGGAGGAGAGGGTTTCGGTGGCTGGAGGAGGTGGAAATGGAAAATGAAATGGGTTTGGGGGTTTGATTTTCGAAGTGGGTTTTGGGGAAAATGGTAGAGGGTGGTTGGTGGCGGTGGAGAGATGGAGATGAAGGTGGAGGAGAAGATGGGTGCGGTGCCTGATGGTGGTGGTGGTTTAATGGAGGTTGGGGATGGCAGAAGATGGAGGTGGCTGACGTTGGTGGTTAGTGGAGGTGGGTGGAAGAGAGGGTGGAGATGGGTTCGGCCTTGCCAGATTTCGGCTCGCAGTGGTGGTGAAGAGGAGGGTGGTTGGTGGTCGGAAGAATGGTGGTTGGTGGAGGAGATGGGGAAAATGGAGGTGGTGTCTCGGTGGAGGAGACGGGGAAAATGGTGGCTCCCCGGATTTGCAGAGGTATGAGGGTGGCTGGGAAGAGGCCGGGGGTCGGAGGGTGGCCGGAGGTTGGTCTCTCTCCCTGCTTCTCTGGTTCTCCTTCGCAAGAAAAAAAAATCAAAATTCTTCTCTAGAAACCCTCGTTCGATGCCTATATAAAGAAAAATCAAAATTTTTCTTCTCCCCCCATCTCCCATGGACAACCGCCACCTAGTGCATTTTTTGACAATTTTTAACCAAAAAAAGGGGGGGTCCGAGTAGAAAATAGGGGGACAAATTCTTTTCTGTTCAAATGATCTTGACCCCTTGATCTGATCCAAGGGCCATTAAGGTTTGCTTACACCTTAAGTATTATCAGAATTCCCAAAAATGCCCTTCCAGAGATGACAAATCACCATTTTACTAACAAAAATATCTTTTCTTTTTTGGAAAAATGAGGGTGATATCCACACACCCATGCTTTGATAATTCACCCTACCACAACCCAACTTTGATTATTGCACACACTTCGTCCGTCTTATTCCACATTTTTCGCCCGATTGCCATAAAATTTTGCAGGGGTATCCCTGAGAGTAGTAACAACCTCCTGGGGAATTTGTACCCAGGAATATGCACAATAAGATGTTCCAAGACTCAAACCTTCTTCTCATTTTGGGCCCAGTCCCTCAGGAATTCGCGGAGATTAATTTCGGGACATCTTGGGACTCGGAATTTGGGAATTTTATTCAACTTTGGGGACTTTGGGGACTTTAGGGTCCGGTCAAAATGGGGTGTCTACAGATGCCCCTCTTTGGCCGAGTGTGCTTGTTGCACGGAAGCCAAAGCCGAGCAGACAACACATTTTGACTGGCCCAAGGTTTCAAACGGAAGGGATGCAAAGGGGCGACGAGATGGATCGACGAGACAGATTCTCATCGAGAAGGAATGATAAGATGAATTGACGAGACAGATTCTCGAAAAGAAAACTGAGATGGACTCTCAAGGGATAGTGAGACAGACTCTCACAAATTGCAGAATGGAATGATTAGACAGCCTCTAATTAAGCCACTCAGGGATTTGGAGATTATAAAGAGGAATGATTAGACAGCTATCATGATCATTCATAAATTAGGATCTGAGCGGAATGATTAGACAGTTATCATGATCAAACCTAAGTTGGGATCTGAGAAGACGGCATCTTGACAGATTGACAAAGCGGAATGATTAGACAGTTATCATGATCACCCCTAAATTGGGATCTGAGCGTAATGATTAAACAGTTATCATGATCAAACCTAAGTTAGGATCTGAGAAGACAGCATCTTGACAGATTGACAAAGCGGAATGATTAGACAGCATCATGATCACTCCTAAATTAGGATCTGAGAAGACAACATCTTGACAGATCGACAAAGCGGAATGATTAGACAGCATCATAATCACCCCTAAATTAGGATCTGAGAAGACAGCATCTTGACAGATCAACAAAGCGGAATGATTAGACAGCATCATGATCACCCCTAAATTAGGATCTGAGAAGACAGCATCTTGACAGATCGACAAAGCGGAATGATTAGACAGCATCATGATCACTCCTAAATTAGGATCTGAGAATACAGCATCTTGACAGATGAACAAAGCGGAATGATTAGACAGCATCATGATCACCCCTAAATTAGGATCTGAGAAGACAGCATCTTGACAGATCAACAAAACGGAATGATTAGACAGCATCATGATCACTCCTAAGTTAGGATCTGAGAAGACAGCATCTTGACAGATCAACAAAGCGGAATGATTAGACAGCATCATGATCATTCCTAAATTGGGATCTGAGAAGACAGCATCATGACAGATGAACAAAGCGGAATGATTAGACAGCATCATGATCAAACCTAAATTGGGATCTGAGAAGACAGCATCTTGACAGATGAACAAAGCGGAATGATTAGACAGCATCATGATCAAACCTAAATTGGGATCTGAGAAGACAACATCTTGACAGATCAACAAAGCGGAATGATTAGACAGCATCATGATCAAACCTAAATTGGGATCTGAGAAGACAGCATCTTGACAGATCAACAAAGCAGAATGATTAGACAACATAATGATCAAACCTAAATTGGGATCTGAGAAGACAGCATCTTGACAGATGAAAAAAGCGGAATGATAAGACAGTTATCATGATCAAACCACTCTAGGAATCAAGAACACGAAACTCAAGAAGGAACAATTTTGATTCAAGAAATCGAGATTTCGATCGATTCCATTACAGGATTGATTGTCTCTTGCCGAGAACTTTAGGAGTGCGCGATCTCTGTTGAGAACCAGACACAGGTAACTTGCTGAGGTTTTGAGTATTGACTATTTTTTTCTGAGAGAACTGAATTCTGCTGGAGATTGACGGTTGTGGGAGCAAATTCTAGATTCCGCTGGGGAAACTGATTTTCTTGGAGAAGAGTGGACTCAACTGAGGAGGTTAGAGGTTTGGCTTGAGATGTGCTCGTACCCCTCTTATCCTAACTTGCTGGAGACATTATTACTGATTGCCTTTGTGTGCTTGACATCTTTTATGACGCAAGTCATAAAAGATGCCCCTAGTATATTGTGCTTCCATGACAAGAGTTTTAAGAAGGCAGGACTATGATGGTTGAAGAAAAGATGCATCGCTTCATGAAGGCTTAAGGTTGCACAGTTTTTTTTTTATGGAGAGAGTAGGACAATCACCATGATGGTTGAGTCTGAGAATCCCTTCTTTCGCATTGCTCACTTTTGGAGGCTTAAGGTCTCTGGTAGGTTTGAACAAGATGTCTCTCGCCCCTTCTGATACCTAAACCAGGATTTACTCTGAATTTTCTTTGCATTTTGGAGGACACACTCCCATTCTTCCAGCACCCGACAGTTTGGACTTTGCAAGGAAAGAGAACACAAACATGAAGGAGGAACAGATTTCCAAGGACTTAATCAAAGAAGATTCTTATTGTTCGAAGGACTCGACTCGCTTTCGACTCACTCTTGGATCCGATGTGTTATTTTTCAAGGGTATGGCTTAGCCACTCTTAGAGTATTTCGAAGACCGTGTCAAGAGGCACTACTCTCCTCTTTCGGTGTTTATGTCATGGTTATTATCCCTTTCGGATTGCTCAGTTTCAATGCCCCTAGTTTAGAGGAATGTTAAAGTAAGCTTGCTGACACTACTTGGACTCCGAGATTTTACCCTGGTTGAAGACTGTTTCTCCATCGTAATGATTCGCTTTTTTGTTGGAAGTCATTGCCATTGACCAAATTGCCTTTTCAGGTTTTCAATCTGACGGACCGCTTGCCCTAACTTTTGCCTGGTTCGCCCTTTCGGGTTTTCAATCCAGCGGGCTTGATACCCTAATTTTTGCCTAAGCCGACTTTTCAGTTGTCAACTTAGCGGGTGAATGACCTTAAATTTTGCCTAGACCGCCCTCTCGGGTTTTCAGCCTAGCGGGTCTTCAGACTCCATCGTTTTTTTTCTTCTTCTTGATTTTGAACCTCTGCTTGTTCACCAGAAGGACTTTCTAGGCGGGCTTGGGTTCAAAAGGGTTGGATATTTCTTTTGGATTTCAAAGTTTCAACCGAACCTGGATTGGTCAGGTTGCCTACGTACCCCAAAAATGGAGGATCAGGTCCGCGTAGTTCGCTGGGGTTTGGGACAGAATGATTTGGCTTTAAGCTCAAGGTTGAAAGGGAATAATTTGACTTTTATTCCAAAGGTTGACCGAACCTGAATTGATCAGGTTGCCTACTTACCCTGTAGAAAGGGATCAGGTCAGACGTAGTTCGGACCGAATGCCCCTGGTTTGTGGGGGTTTGAAAAGAATGTTTGATTTTGTTGAGGCTTGAAGGTGTTTGTAAAAGGATTTTTCAAACTTAGGATTTTTGGTGTTTAAGGCTCAGGCGTCCAAGGATGGCCTTCTGATGTTTTGGCATACAAGCTTCTTGAATGGCTAAGGTTCAATGGCTTTGAACTTTTTTCTCTTTCTCTTTTTTTTGAGGAGTCTGGCGGCATTTCCTGGCAAGACTTCATCTGCACTGTGCAAGCTAAACTGATTGAATTCCCACTTTTTCTTTCGGATCTCGCACTGATATTCAGGATTCTACGACTCTGGGTCTTCTCTGAATGCTGAAGACGATTTTAAAATTTTCAATCTATTAATCGACTCCACTTCCTGCGATTCTGACATTCTTGAGGAGTTGACGTGGGGCATGCTCCTTTCTCCTTTCTTCTCTGGATTCTATCTTTTTTCATTCTTCTTTCTTCTTTTTTCACTTGAAATGCGGGAATGCCCTTACTCTTTGATTACTTTGACTTAAAATTCCATCGGAATGTATAGCCCAAGTATTCTTTTTTTTGGGGTTCATGCTCTACGCTCATGACTTTGTTCTCCGAAAGTCTTCTATCAATTTTTCATTAATTTCACTTGATGTCTGGTATTCTTCGTTTGAAATTTTCTCTTTTTCGACCTGATGTCTGAAGCTGAGGGTGACGTACGTTGAACAGTGCCAAGTAGGGGTGGACATGGTTCGGTTCGGTTCGGTTCTGGGGTGAACCCAGAACCGAACCACCTATTGTCGGTTCCCAGGTTCTGGAACCAGAACCGAACCATGTGAACCTGGAACCGAACCGAACCAGAACCGAATTATTCGGTTCTGGTTCGGTTCGGTTCTGGGTTTGCAACAGTAAAAAAAAATGGTTGGTTTTTAAACCAAGTGAACCTGAAAATTCTGAAATACATCCTCATACTAAACACTGAACCAAATCAGTGTCCTCCAAATGCTATCAAAACCAGAAACCCTAGGTAGAACAAACATGAGACACTACCAAAAAGACATTTTCGGAGCAAATTCGACTAAAATATATCTCAAATCCATGAATGAACAGTTCTGCTAGTACACAAACCAAATCAGAGTCCTCCAAATGTAATCAAAACCAGAAATATGAATGTTGAACAGTAAAAAAAAAGGAATTACAAAAAAAAAAAAAACCACAAATAAAAATCAGAGTACAAGATCCATTTATCAGCCAGGAAACAAGTACTAGATGTGAAAAATCGAGTAAAAAAGCAGAGGACTATGAAACTTACCTTGATTCTTTGAAAAAGTTCTTGAAGAAGAAAGAGAAAACAGAAATTGAAAGAGGGATAAAGAGGGATTAATACATACCTTCTTCTTTTTCTTCTTCTTCTTCTTCTTTTTTTTCTTCTTCATCTTCTCACGGCAGCAATTGTAGACACCCCATTTTGATCGGACCCAAGTTCGCTATGCTTGGGCGAAACCCCATCCAATCATTTCCGCCATGTTTCGCACTTTTCCGTTAAGTGTTGAGAGAGATTATTCCCAAGAATCCGAACAAGAGAGAATTTGGATCCGATTGATGGGCCCGTCTTGAGCATTTGTTTAGATTTGGATCAAACAGGGTGGCCCGCACATTGTTTTAGTGAAAAATGAGTTTTGAACCTACTTCGATCCAACACCTAAAGATGATCATCAAGAGAACGGTCAAGATCTCAGAGAAGTCGTTTTAACAACCAATTTTGTTTCGATCATCAGGTTGAGTTACTCGGATCAGCCCATTGAAATGATTTAGGAGGACACAACCTACTTAGGTAGGGGACCCATCAATTGGATGGTCTGGATCGTCATAGAGGAATAATTTAAGGGGGCACAACCAATTTACATTGCGACCCACCATTTGAACGGTCAAGATCATCAATTGTCGCCCATCAAATGGACGGTTCGGATCATCAAATGGGAGTGATTTAAAAATGGGGTAACATATTCACATTTTGATCTATTGGATGGTTTGGATCAGCCCATAGGATTGATTAGTGGAGCACAAATTAAATCACATCGCAGCCCACTATTTGAACGGTCAAGATCATCAATTGTCGCCCATCAAATGGACGGTTCGGATCATCAAATAGGAGTGATTTAAAAATGGGGTAACATATTCACATTTTGATCTATTGGATGGCTTGGATCAGCCCATAGGATTGATTAGCGGAGCACAAATTAAATCACATTGTCGCCCATCAAATGAACGGTTCCGATCATACTTTGGAGTGGGGCATATGATTTTATGCACAATTGGGAATTTGGTCACATATGGGACCCATTTGGGTTATCTTTTACCTACTCAAAAGAACTTTAAAAAACATGCATGGGGCCACACACATGTCAAAATTCAATGTCCACAATGGTGGCCACCTACCATGGAATATGTCCACAATGGTGGCCACCTACCATGGAATAAGTCCACAATGGTGGCCACCACCCTCCCATTCCTTTGCTATAAATGGTTCAATGAGGGTGAGTAAGAGGGGGGGAGAACTCATTTCTCTTCTATCATGTGTTCTAACAAAGTTGCTATGAGGGGTTGAAAAGAAAAAAAAAAGAAAAGAAACAAGAAAAGAAGAAAAAGAAACAAAAAAAGAAGCAAAAAGAGAAAGAAAGCGGAAGCGATCGCACGGAGGCGGAATTTTCGAGTTTTTCGGCTCTCGGATTCGGCGAGGAACTCATCACAGGTAGGTACACTGTTTTCGGAATTGTTTAGAATTATTTGGTATATTTTCGGATTTTTGTATGATTTTTAACGAAGAAAACTAAAAGATATACTAAACAGATTCCAAAAATAATGAAATTTCGTGGGAAAATAATATGATAATGATACATTCTACCATGAATTTGTGAGCATTTTTGGATTTTGTTTGGTATATTATTTTACGCATTCTTTGAAAATTATCAGATTTTGGGAGAATTGTTACTGATGTCAAATCACAGATACAATTTTCCAAATTTTTACAGTAGTCTTAAATTCTATACTTCTTGCTTCTGTAAAAGTTTCAAGTGATTTTGATCTTGTTTCATATGAGCTGTAGTCTTAATTCATAATCTGGTTTGACATTTGACAAATCCGAAACTGATAGTAAATAGTTTTCTAAATTCATGAAAATCTCACAGCATGCTATTTTCACTTATATCTTACTACTGTAGAAATTTCATGGAATTTAGATTTCTATTTCTAGTAGTTTCTGTGTTATTTTTGCAATCTGGTCAATTAATTTTTAAATCCAAATTAAATATGAGTTTAATGTAATAATCTATAAAAATATTCCAGTAAGTTACATCTCATCATATCTTGTTGCTGGAGAAGTTTCAACTCATTTTGAGTTCGTTTGCAACAACTTCACTTGTAAAATCACTCATATGATTAAAATTGATAAAATTCATTGAAAATCCGAAATTAATTGAAAATCAGCTTAAAATCTCTAAAGGACCTTAAATTCTGTCACATCTTAATTCCTTAAGAAGGTCTGCTTTGCCTCATTTGTAGAATCCTCTCTGAGGTTGCACCTCAATTTGTGCCTCTGTTAATTAGAGACCAATTTGGTCAATTAGTTGTCTTAGCCTTGCTTCCCCCTTGCAAGGGCAATGATAAGGTTACTTGGAGCCCATCTTTGTGTTTGTTTGGGAGACCCGCCCGGTCTCATTCTCTCGTTAGTCCTCTTTGTGCGCCGTTTGGTTTTGGGAGAACACCATACTCGGCTTGGCTTCATACCCCTACCCTTATGGGTATTGGGTTGCACATTTGTTGCACCCTAGGGCTAGGTAGCTGTCCGGCCCGGCTGGGTGTTTTACCTCTGCCAAATGTTCAAATTCGTGTTTCCTTTTCTCTTAGAGAGTCTTTGACTCATTTATCTTTAGTTGGTGTTAGTGGAGTCTTTGACTCATGTTTCCATTTCTTTTATAGAGTCTTTGACTCATCTATCCTTTAGTGGGTGTTAGTGGAGTCTCTGACTCGTGTTTCCTTTTCTTTTAGAGAGTCTTTGATTCACTTCGTTTTCTTAGTAGGTATTATTAGAGAGTCTTTGACTCATTCGTTCTTTTGTGGTATTACTAGGGAGTCTTTGACTCATTGGTTCTTCTGTTGGCGTTTTTGGGAGTCTTTGACTCATTCCTCCTCTAAGTTGTAGTATTAGAGAGTCTCTGACTCATTTGTTCCCCTCTTTAGTGTTGTTAGTTCGGAGTTTCTCCTTTAGAGTTGTTGATTACTTCGCTTTGATTAGAGGCTAACTCAGTCTTATTAAAGCTTTGCTTGCTTGGGATCTTGGATCGTTTTCTCTCTTCTTGGGACGCTATCTTTCTTGTTGTGGTTCGTCTCTTTGAGGCGTTAGTTGCTTGTTTGGGGTTTCCCCTTTTTGCTTTAGGGCTTTGCCCTAGTTTATGGTTATGCTTGTTTGTTCTCTGTAAGAGTGAATTCATCTAAAGGTCCTGAGCATTGGAAAAGCTTTAAAATCCAAAAACATTAGAAATTTAAAACTCAAAAACATTTGAAAACTTTAAAAAACCTTAAAAAATCTGAAGTGTGAGTGTTTCTTTTAGAAGCGTAGTTTGAGAGTTCGTTTCGAACTACGTTGGCTTGATCCTCTTCCGAGGTACGTAGTGCAGCTTGGGATTTATATCCCAAGTCCAGCCAAACCTTTTTTGTAAATAATATCTTAAACTTTCTTCAAAAACCTTTAAAATCTTATTTTCAAAAGATCTTCCTCTAGAGTTAGGAGTTTCTCCTAGATAGAGAGTTTTAGAGTTAGGGTTTTTCTTTTGATAGGTAGTTTGATTGTTTGTTTGTTGTGTGCTTGTTTTTAGAGTTAGGGGTCTGTCCTAGAGTTATAGGAGCGCCTCCGTCCGGTCAGTCGGCGATCCATATCGCCGAGTGATGACTAGAGTAGGATACGCTAGTCCACCCTTGGTTTTCCGTAGGAAATACAGCCTAGTCACACATAGGTTGTAAGAACCACCTGCATTAGCTTAGGGCTAATCTGCATTTAGTTAGGGCATATAGGGTGTCATAAAATCCACAATTCACTGAAATTTAAATAATCGTACAAGAAACTTTAATAACCGGTTCGGTCTTTTAGATCGAGTCTAGGATAGAAGTCTAGGTGTCTTAGGCATCCTAGCTTAGAATAGGCGCGAAGAACTACGTTGCCTTGATTCTCGTGGAGGCGGGGATACGTAGGCTTCTTTGGATGAATACCAGACCATCTGAGGACTCGGGCTAATCACTTTTAAAACTGTTGAAACAATCAAATCACTTAGGATTTTCCATGAAATTAGAATTTTAGGAGAACTTTCACTTAGATTGAATCCAAACCAATTAAGAAATCAAGATACACATTTAGGATTCACATTGAAATTAGATCATAGGATGCATGTCACATAGTTCGCACATTAACAGAGAGTTGAATGAGCCATTAAAAATGAATTTAAAAGAGTTAACTTTTGGAATTGAAGACCGATTATCGGGCAGGAATGGTGCATGTGGTGGATAAATCCCCATACCTTCCATTCTTGTAACCAGGTAGCGAGTCTAGATTTCTGGTTAATTATGGGTCCTAGATCCCACATCTAGGTGGCGACTCTGTCAGTCTCTTTTGTGTGGAATTCGGATTGCCTTAGTGATCCCAAGTTCACATAAAAGATGAATTAAAATTAATAATAAAAGGCACACGCCAATCGCGTGGGTACGAGAGACCAAGAGATAGTGCGCGGCGGCTCGCGCCCCCCACCCCTCTCGCGGGATCGGGTCACACAGACTGGCGACTCTGCTGGGGATAACCTAACTTCATTACAATTCCAAAGGATTACTCATTTGAATCTATTTCAACTGGCTCATGAAAACTCTATCTCTTTTATGCTTGTTAGATTAGTTTGTATGCTTTATTTTCTCATCACATTTACTCAAACTTAATCTAACAAAACCTGAAGGCATCATAGATTGCGCGAACTTATTGCACACACTTACATCACTTTCATCTAAACCCCTGCATCTCACATGCACACACGTCCTATTTTAGGAACCCGGAGTGTTATCTAGCATGGTTGACTGGGATTTCATCACCTGGTGCCTCTGTGCTAGAGAAGCATTCCACCCTTAGCCTAGTACCTTTATGGTACGTAAACGGATCTCTTGTTCACGTACTGATACACCGGACACTGGTACAGTATATCGAACATAGATTCGCGCTAAGGGAACTCTTGGCCTTACCCCTAGATTAACCCACACATGCATGTAGTATACGAGCACATGTGCATCACGTGTGTGAGCCTAGTTTAGGATATCTTACCCATTTGTGTCTAGATTAGGCCGTAGTCCATCTTTCAATGGCTACGATCGGTCCTAGGTACACAAACAAAGTCATGAGTCGAGATCCTCTCTCCACTCCGCTAGATTAGGGTTAGGGTTGATGCCTTCAGGTAACACTGATAAAATGTGCGAAGATTAAAAAACTTTTCCTTTGGGGTTAGGATGTAAATCCCATTCATTTCCAAAGATCTCATAGGATTAGTCATTCATGATCCATCCGTTGAAAGCAATCTTATGCTATCTCATCTCATCTTGATCTAATCATATTGATCTACAGTTGTTGATATCCATCATTCAGATTTTAGATCTGGCCCTGGACTCTACTTTTGTCATTCTTATGGCCATGGTCTATTATCTGAGCCATTGATTTTTCATTGATCAATGTTTACCTATCATATATCTTTTACCTTTGGATCATATCGAAATCATTGATGGAAAAGTTTGATCTTACCTGTATTCTTTGAGTGCATGATCGTTGCTGAGATCGAAACTTATTCTGATTAGGGATGTTTATCGTTCCTGACTCTTTCATTCCCAAAAGAAGAACGGTTATACCCAAAGAACATCTTAAGGAATAGATTGAGGATTCTTTCCAAATTAACATACCCGTTGATGTATTTCAAGATTACTCTTTTCTCTATTTGTTTAGAATTTTTATCCCATGACTATTGAGATAGTGTGATTGCTTCTAAGTCAAAAGTCTGTGTTCAACAAAAAGCCCTTCTTCCAAAAGACTGACCATTTCTGAATTCATTCGATACATCAGTCTATTGCTTTACCCACATTGTCAGCATAAGCCTTTTGTTGCCCCATTTAACCTAGACCTTGTGGAGTTGCCTTTTCTGGGATTCCTACTTCGGGATCGAACTTTGTAATTATCATTATCATGAAGAAAGGTGTATCACCTATAAACTTTCAGTGCCGGTTCACTACCTTTGAAGAAGTGTCCTGTGTCTTTAGATTTGTCTTTCATTGAGTGTACATCAACTTTCTTCTCTCGAAGTTGGAAAAGTTCAGTTATGTTGATGTTAAAAAAAGAAAAGAAAATGTGTCATGTCAATCAGTCTTTCTCGTTCAGAGTCGGTGTTTAGCTTTTTGATTAAATTCAATGTAGAGCCTACTGAGGCGCGTTCAAAGTCATCTATGTACTTCAAAGTATTTCAATTCAATAAAGCATTTGAGTCTGTATCTTCAATTTTTTATGATTCACTCTTGGATTAAATGTTTAAAACAACTACAAGACCCCCTTCTCGGATGAGAATGCAGACGAAATTCCCCTCGAGATTTGAAAGATGGTCAAACGAGAGGAAGAGCGTCGAGCATAGCCACTTGAAGAAGAAATCGAAGCCATTGATAGTGGTATCGAAATTCGAAACTCGGGAGAAATGGATTGGAAAAACTTTATCTCCTAAGGAGCGCAAAGAATTGATAAACCTGTTTAGAGGGGTTTGAGGTAGTCTTGCTTGATCCTATAAGGATAAACCAGGGGAATGCCCTGTCGTTGAGCAAAGCAAGACTTCATCTGCTTTAGGCATCCAGTTGAAGAGTACAATTTTAAAGAGATAAGTATCAGATATCCTGTGGAGCTGATGAAGAAGTGAGAGAAGACTTTCTCGAAATGAAGTCATAGATTTGAGCCCTAAAAGAAAAATTGGGCTGTGTATTTTCATTATGATTTCAAGGCAAGATGGGAGTGAAGCACAATGGTTGAAGTTTTGCCAGAAAACCGCCAGACTCCTCGAATAAAAATTTTCAAAGGCTTTGAACCTTAAACAAAAGAGCTTGTACATCAAATACATCAGGAGGCCATCATTGGACGTTTGAGCCTTAATAGCCAAAATCCAACGTTTTAAAATCCTTTTGAGAACCCTTTGGGCCAACAATTTAAAGCCAATGTTTCTTTTCAAACACATTATAAACCCGGGGCATTTATGCACCCGAACTACGTCGGACCTGATCCCCATTTCTTCAGGGGTACGTAGGCAACTTGATTAATTCAGGTTCGGTCAAACCTTGGGATAAAATCCCTTTTCAAAATTTTGAAGCTAAATGCTAAACCATTCTTTGAAAAATCCTTAAGCGAACTACGCGGACCTGATCCTCCATTTTTGGGGTACGTAGGTAGTCTGGCTAGACCAGATTCGGTCCAAATCCTTAGAACCTTAGGTATTCAACCCTTTTGAACCCAAGCCCACCTAGAAAGTCCTTCTGGTGAAACAAGTAAAGGTTCGAGGCGAATGAAAAGAAAAACAGAAAGAAAAGAATGAGAGTCTGAAGACCCGCTAGGTTGAAAACCCGAAAGGGCGGCCTAGAGAAAGGTGAAAGTCGTTTTTCTTGCTAAGTCAACAAGCAAAATGATTGACTTATCAGAAGGTAAGGGTAGTGGTATGCTGGATTGAAAACTTGAAGAGACAATCTAGTCAGAGGCAAATACTTCCCATGAAAAGTTGAGTTGAATAGAAGCAAAAATTGAGATAAGTAGTCTTTTAGACTGAAAGCTTGGAAAGCAAAAGTTGAGATAAGTGGTCTTTTAGACTGAAAACTTGGAAGACATTAATTTTGACTTCTTCCGAAAAGACAAATCAAGGAGACTGAGAAGCAACCTCTATAGGGCAGGATCCTGGAATCCGAATAGTGTCAGCAAGGCTTACTTTGACACCTTTTAAACTAGGGGCATTAAAACCGAGCAATCCGAAGGGGTATAACCATGACGGATGTCCTGATGGAGGAAACTAGAGCCTTTTGGCATGGTTTTTTAGACTACTCTAAGAGTGGCTGACCTTACCATTTAAAAATAACACATTTGATTTAAAGAGTGAATCAAAATTTAGTCAAGTCCCTTGAATATTGTAAGTCTTCTTTGAAAGAGTCCTCAGGAGTCTGTTCCTTGTTTCTCATTGTTTTCTTTTAGAATCCAAAGTGTTTGGCACTGGAGAAAATGAGTGTACACCTTCCGAAATGTAAAGAAAAATCTAGAGTAGATCCTGGTTTAAGAATCAAAGAAGGGCAAGAGATTTGTTATTCAGACCTGCCTGAAACATCAAAGCCTCAAGCACTGAGCAAAATGAAGAACTCTTACGTTCAGCCTTTGTGAAGATGGTCTTACCATTATACCAAAGAAAGAACCCATGCAAACTCAAATTTTTCCTACTTACCTCGGTTCTGCTTTCTTAAGACCTTGTCATGGAAGCACATCATACTAGGGGCATCTTTTATGACTGGCGTCATAAAAGATATTACACAATGATAACTGGGATATCTATTCTTAGCAAATAGAAACCAGAGAAGCTTGAGCATACTCTTTGAGTTGAATTCCTTGATCAAATTATTCCTTTTGGAGTCAGTTTCAGAAACTTCAATTCCCAGCGGAGTATAGAATCTACTCCTGCATCCTTCAAACCTCATCAGAATGCTTTTCCTCTCTTTAAAAGAGTCAATACCCAAAAATTCTTTCAAGTTACTTGAGTTTGGTTTTCAGTAATGATCATGCACTCCCATTTATTCTCGGCAGGAGATAGCTATGCTATCAATGAACTCGATATAAGATCGATAAATATTTTTGTGTTGATTTGAGACTCTTTGAGTAATTAAGGCCCTTTGAGTGTTACAGACTCTTCGGGTAGTTGAGACTCTCTGAGTATAAATGTTTTGATTTGTTTTGAGACTCTTTGAGTAGTTGAGACCCTTTGAGTGTTACAGACTCTTCGGGTAGTTGAGACTCTTTGAGTATAAACATTTTTGTGTTAATTTGAGACTCTTTGAGTAGTTGAGACCCTTTGAGTGTTAGAGACTCTTCGGGTAGTTGAGGCTCTTTGAGTATAAATGTTTTGTGTTAATTTGAGACTCTTTGAGTAGTTGATACCCTTTGAGTGTTACAGACTCTTCGGGTAGTTGAGACTCTTTGAGTATAAATGTTTTTGTGTTGTATTTGAGACTCTTTGAGTAGTTGAGACCCTTTGAGTGTTACAGACTCTTCGGGTAGTTGAGACTATTTGAGTATAAATATTTTGTGTTCATTTGAGACTCTTTGAGTAGTTGAGACCCTTTGAGTGTTACAGACTCTTCGGGTAGTTGAGACTCTTTGAGTATAAATGTTTGGTGTTGATTTGAGACTCTTTGAGTAGTTGAGACCCTTCGAGTGTTACAACTCTTCAGGTAGTTGAGACTCTTTGAGTATAAATGTTTTGTGTTGATTTGAGACTCTTTGAGTAATTAAGACCCTTCGAGTGTTACAGACTCTTCGGGTAGTTGAGACTCTTTGAGTATAAATATTTTGTGTTGATTTGAGACTCTTTGAGTAGTTGAGACCCTTCGAGTGTTACAAACTCTTCGGGTAGTTGAGACTCTTTGAGTATAAATGTTTTTGTGTTGATTTGAGACTCTTTGAGTAGTTGAGACCCTTTGAGTGTTACAGACTCTTCGGGTAGTTGAGACTCCTTGAGTATAAATGTTTTGTGTTGGTTTGAGACTCTTTGAGTAGTTGAGACCCTTTGAGTGTTACAGACTCTTCGGGTAGTGGAGACTCTTTGAGTATAAATAGTTTTGATGTATTTGAGACTCTTTGAGTAGTTGAGACCCTTTGAGTATTACAGACTCTTCGGGTAGTTGAGGTTCTTTGAGTATAAAAGTTTCTTTGATGTGTTTGAGACTCTTTGAGTAGTTGAGACCCTTTGAGTGTTACAGACTCTTCGGGTAGTTGAGGCTCTTTGAGTATAAAGGTTTCTCTATGTAGTTGAGACTCTTTCGAGTATAAAGGTTTTTGCATGTGTTTGAGACTCTTTGAGTAGTTGAGACCCTTTGAGTGTTACAGACTCTTCGGGTGGTTGAGGCTCTTTGAGTATAAAGGTTTTTCGTGTGTGTTTGAGACTCTTTGAGTAGTTGAGACCCTTTGAGTGTTACAGACTCTTCGGGTGGTTGAGGCTCTTTGAGTATAAAGGTTTTTCGTGTGCGTTTAAGACTCTTTGAGTAGTTGAGACCCTTTGAGTGTTAGAGACTCTTCGGGTAGTTAGGTCTCTTTGAGTATAAAGATTTCTGTATTGTTTTGAGACTCTCAGAGTGTTATAGACTCTTTGAGTGATTTGTTTTAAACTCTCAGAGTGTTACAGACTCTTTCAGTGATTGTTTTGAGACTCTCAGAGTGTTACAAACTCTTTGGGTGATTGTTTTGAAGCTCCCAGAGTGTTACCGACTCTTTGAGTGATTGTTTCACATTTGTTTGAGTGATTGATTTATATTTGCATTGATAATGGTCTGCATTCTCTAAAAGTAATATCATTGCGTTAGTTTTCTTAAAACTTTGTTGTTAAAAAGTGTGTGTTTGTGTTTGCTTTAATAGAGCCCTTGCGTATTTGTTTTAGATAGTTGAGTCGTGAGTATTAGAGAGAGGCCATCTCATTGAGATGTCGTGATTGCCGAGTTAAGGGTCGGTGAGAGGTTATCTCCCATTTGCTTGTTGTTTATGAGTCTCTTAATGTTACTTTGTTGTGTGCCCTTGTGAATACCACCCTTAGAACCTGAGAACCCAAAAATTTGCTTTGCTTTTGGGTCAGTCAAAATGTGTCGTCTGTTCAGCTTTGCCATTCGCGTGTTACACACGCTCTGCCAAAGAGGGGCATCTGTAGACACCCCATTTTGATCGGACCCAAGTTCGCTATGCTTGGGCGAAACCCCATCCAATCATTTCCGCCATGTTTCGCACTTTTCCGTTAAGTGTTGAGAGAGATTATTCCCAAGAATCCGAACAAGAGAGAATTTGGATCCGATTGATGGGCCCGTCTTGAGCATTTGTTTAGATTTGGATCAAACAGGGTGGCCCGCACATTGTTTTAGTGAAAAATGAGTTTTGAACCTACTTCGATCCAACACCTAAAGATGATCATCAAGAGAACGGTCAAGATCTCAGAGAAGTCGTTTTAACAACCAATTTTGTTTCGATCATCAGGTTGAGTTACTCGGATCAGCCCATTGAAATGATTTAGGAGGACACAACCTACTTAGGTAGGGGACCCATCAATTGGATGGTCTGGATCGTCATAGAGGAATAATTTAAGGGGGCACAACCAATTTACATTGCGACCCACCATTTGAACGGTCAAGATCATCAATTGTCGCCCATCAAATGGACGGTTCGGATCATCAAATGGGAGTGATTTAAAAATGGGGTAACATATTCACATTTTGATCTATTGGATGGTTTGGATCAGCCCATAGGATTGATTAGTGGAGCACAAATTAAATCACATCGCAGCCCACTATTTGAACGGTCAAGATCATCAATTGTCGCCCATCAAATGGACGGTTCGGATCATCAAATAGGAGTGATTTAAAAATGGGGTAACATATTCACATTTTGATCTATTGGATGGCTTGGATCAGCCCATAGGATTGATTAGCGGAGCACAAATTAAATCACATTGTCGCCCATCAAATGAACGGTTCCGATCATACTTTGGAGTGGGGCATATGATTTTATGCACAATTGGGAATTTGGTCACATATGGGACCCATTTGGGTTATCTTTTACCTACTCAAAAGAACTTTAAAAAACATGCATGGGGCCACACACATGTCAAAATTCAATGTCCACAATGGTGGCCACCTACCATGGAATATGTCCACAATGGTGGCCACCTACCATGGAATAAGTCCACAATGGTGGCCACCACCCTCCCATTCCTTTGCTATAAATGGTTCAATGAGGGTGAGTAAGAGGGGGGGAGAACTCATTTCTCTTCTATCATGTGTTCTAACAAAGTTGCTATGAGGGGTTGAAAAGAAAAAAAAAAGAAAAGAAACAAGAAAAGAAGAAAAAGAAACAAAAAAAGAAGCAAAAAGAGAAAGAAAGCGGAAGCGATCGCACGGAGGCGGAATTTTCGAGTTTTTCGGCTCTCGGATTCGGCGAGGAACTCATCACAGGTAGGTACACTGTTTTCGGAATTGTTTAGAATTATTTGGTATATTTTCGGATTTTTGTATGATTTTTAACGAAGAAAACTAAAAGATATACTAAACAGATTCCAAAAATAATGAAATTTCGTGGGAAAATAATATGATAATGATACATTCTACCATGAATTTGTGAGCATTTTTGGATTTTGTTTGGTATATTATTTTACGCATTCTTTGAAAATTATCAGATTTTGGGAGAATTGTTACTGATGTCAAATCACAGATACAATTTTCCAAATTTTTACAGTAGTCTTAAATTCTATACTTCTTGCTTCTGTAAAAGTTTCAAGTGATTTTGATCTTGTTTCATATGAGCTGTAGTCTTAATTCATAATCTGGTTTGACATTTGACAAATCCGAAACTGATAGTAAATAGTTTTCTAAATTCATGAAAATCTCACAGCATGCTATTTTCACTTATATCTTACTACTGTAGAAATTTCATGGAATTTAGATTTCTATTTCTAGTAGTTTCTGTGTTATTTTTGCAATCTGGTCAATTAATTTTTAAATCCAAATTAAATATGAGTTTAATGTAATAATCTATAAAAATATTCCAGTAAGTTACATCTCATCATATCTTGTTGCTGGAGAAGTTTCAACTCATTTTGAGTTCGTTTGCAACAACTTCACTTGTAAAATCACTCATATGATTAAAATTGATAAAATTCATTGAAAATCCGAAATTAATTGAAAATCAGCTTAAAATCTCTAAAGGACCTTAAATTCTGTCACATCTTAATTCCTTAAGAAGGTCTGCTTTGCCTCATTTGTAGAATCCTCTCTGAGGTTGCACCTCAATTTGTGCCTCTGTTAATTAGAGACCAATTTGGTCAATTAGTTGTCTTAGCCTTGCTTCCCCCTTGCAAGGGCAATGATAAGGTTACTTGGAGCCCATCTTTGTGTTTGTTTGGGAGACCCGCCCGGTCTCATTCTCTCGTTAGTCCTCTTTGTGCGCCGTTTGGTTTTGGGAGAACACCATACTCGGCTTGGCTTCATACCCCTACCCTTATGGGTATTGGGTTGCACATTTGTTGCACCCTAGGGCTAGGTAGCTGTCCGGCCCGGCTGGGTGTTTTACCTCTGCCAAATGTTCAAATTCGTGTTTCCTTTTCTCTTAGAGAGTCTTTGACTCATTTATCTTTAGTTGGTGTTAGTGGAGTCTTTGACTCATGTTTCCATTTCTTTTATAGAGTCTTTGACTCATCTATCCTTTAGTGGGTGTTAGTGGAGTCTCTGACTCGTGTTTCCTTTTCTTTTAGAGAGTCTTTGATTCACTTCGTTTTCTTAGTAGGTATTATTAGAGAGTCTTTGACTCATTCGTTCTTTTGTGGTATTACTAGGGAGTCTTTGACTCATTGGTTCTTCTGTTGGCGTTTTTGGGAGTCTTTGACTCATTCCTCCTCTAAGTTGTAGTATTAGAGAGTCTCTGACTCATTTGTTCCCCTCTTTAGTGTTGTTAGTTCGGAGTTTCTCCTTTAGAGTTGTTGATTACTTCGCTTTGATTAGAGGCTAACTCAGTCTTATTAAAGCTTTGCTTGCTTGGGATCTTGGATCGTTTTCTCTCTTCTTGGGACGCTATCTTTCTTGTTGTGGTTCGTCTCTTTGAGGCGTTAGTTGCTTGTTTGGGGTTTCCCCTTTTTGCTTTAGGGCTTTGCCCTAGTTTATGGTTATGCTTGTTTGTTCTCTGTAAGAGTGAATTCATCTAAAGGTCCTGAGCATTGGAAAAGCTTTAAAATCCAAAAACATTAGAAATTTAAAACTCAAAAACATTTGAAAACTTTAAAAAACCTTAAAAAATCTGAAGTGTGAGTGTTTCTTTTAGAAGCGTAGTTTGAGAGTTCGTTTCGAACTACGTTGGCTTGATCCTCTTCCGAGGTACGTAGTGCAGCTTGGGATTTATATCCCAAGTCCAGCCAAACCTTTTTTGTAAATAATATCTTAAACTTTCTTCAAAAACCTTTAAAATCTTATTTTCAAAAGATCTTCCTCTAGAGTTAGGAGTTTCTCCTAGATAGAGAGTTTTAGAGTTAGGGTTTTTCTTTTGATAGGTAGTTTGATTGTTTGTTTGTTGTGTGCTTGTTTTTAGAGTTAGGGGTCTGTCCTAGAGTTATAGGAGCGCCTCCGTCCGGTCAGTCGGCGATCCATATCGCCGAGTGATGACTAGAGTAGGATACGCTAGTCCACCCTTGGTTTTCCGTAGGAAATACAGCCTAGTCACACATAGGTTGTAAGAACCACCTGCATTAGCTTAGGGCTAATCTGCATTTAGTTAGGGCATATAGGGTGTCATAAAATCCACAATTCACTGAAATTTAAATAATCGTACAAGAAACTTTAATAACCGGTTCGGTCTTTTAGATCGAGTCTAGGATAGAAGTCTAGGTGTCTTAGGCATCCTAGCTTAGAATAGGCGCGAAGAACTACGTTGCCTTGATTCTCGTGGAGGCGGGGATACGTAGGCTTCTTTGGATGAATACCAGACCATCTGAGGACTCGGGCTAATCACTTTTAAAACTGTTGAAACAATCAAATCACTTAGGATTTTCCATGAAATTAGAATTTTAGGAGAACTTTCACTTAGATTGAATCCAAACCAATTAAGAAATCAAGATACACATTTAGGATTCACATTGAAATTAGATCATAGGATGCATGTCACATAGTTCGCACATTAACAGAGAGTTGAATGAGCCATTTAAAATGAATTTAAAAGAGTTAACTTTTGGAATTGAAGACCGATTATCGGGCAGGAATGGTGCATGTGGTGGATAAATCCCCATACCTTCCATTCTTGTAACCAGGTAGCGAGTCTAGATTTCTGGTTAATTATGGGTCCTAGATCCCACATCTAGGTGGCGACTCTGTCAGTCTCTTTTGTGTGGAATTCGGATTGCCTTAGTGATCCCAAGTTCACATAAAAGACGAATTAAAATCAATAATGAAAGGCACACGCCAATCGCGTGGGTACGAGAGACCAAGAGATAGTGCGTGGCGGCTCGCGCCACCACCCGTCTCGCGGGATCGGGTCCCACAGCAATCGATGCCGGAGTGGAGGCAGAAACGATCTAGGGTTTCGTTAAGTTAGAACAGTGGAGGCAAAAAAGATCTGGTTTCTTATCTTTTCTTGTTTCTTTTTTCTTAATTTCTTTTGTCTTAAAAATGATATCAGCAGCCCCTTTTGTCATACGAATTTGTTATAAAGTTAAAAATGATATCAACACCCCCCACTTAATACTAATAGTTAATATAATTGTCGGTTCGGTTCGGTTCTCGGTTCCAGGTCCCCAAACCCAGAACCGAACTGAAAGCCATCGGTTCCCAGATTCGGGACCCAGAACCGAACCGTGAAGTTCCAGAACCGAACCGAACCGAACCGAAGCAGCCGGTTCGGTTCGGTTCTTCGGTTAAAACCGGAACCATGTCCAGCCCTAGTGCCAAGGCACGCTTCCGGTTTATCCTCATAGGACCAAGCAACACTTCTTTGAACCCTCTAAATAGGTTTATCGATTCTTTGCGCTCTTCGGGAGATAAAATTTTACCAATCCTTATTTCCCGAGTTTCGGATTTGGATACCACTATCCACGTTATTGATTTCATCTCCAAGTGGCTTTGCTCGACGCTCTTCCCCTCGTTTGATCATCTTTCAAATTTTGAGGAGAATTTCATCACCATCCTCGTCCGAGGAGGGTGTCTTAATTTGTCTATTAACATTAGATCCAAGATTGAACATATACAAGAATATTGACGACACTGGAATCAAATGTTCATTGCATTGAATGTTTGAAGTACATACAATGATTTTTGACGCGCCACGATAGGCTCTCCATCAAATTCAACAAAAGATTGGACATTGGCTCACAATGAGAAAGACCAATAAACACAACATACTTAGAATTGATATTGACATGGTTAGACTTACCAACTTTGACCGGAGGGTTGGTATACACACTTCAAAACGAATTTAAAAGATGAGACACTTCATCGGAGGCAACGAATTGGCGCTGAAAGTTCAAGGACAACGTGCCTTCCTTAATTATGATAATGATTGGAGAGATCGACCCTGGAGTTAGAATCTCAGAAGGGGCAATCATATAATGTCATATCAACTTGGCTCAAACTGATCCATTGGCATTGGTGGGATTTTCTCTGGCGTGGTGATATCTCCTGAATTTCAAGCTCTGACATCTTTCATTTTTCCTTTGCAATCAATCTACTTCACAGCCCCAGGGTGGTCCAAGTAAAGGTGGTAAGATATATGAAGGGTTGAATGGGTGAAATGGTTCCCATGGTGGGTGAAAGAGGTGCAACACGGTTAGGTGCAGGGTTCTCAGAAGCATTTGAGTTCAAGAAGAATGAGGGGATCCCTGTCTATCAGGTCATGGATATCATCATCATCTCTCTCATTTCTCTCAAGACGAGACTTTCAGTATACTCAGCCATTTGGGCAATGTGAGAGGAAAAAGGTACAACGGACTGGCTAGACCAAGCAAGTTCAGAGATGAAAGCTCTTTTGGGGTTGATGGTAGACGAGTGACTAAGACTCCTGTCATGGACACCATAAACACTAGGCTTAATGAGAATTAATCACATGGCAATGTAATGTGCAAGTTGAAACAAAAGGCAGCACAAAGACATCCTTCCCTTGGATAAAATCCGACAGCATAACAGTTGTACATGAAGATGTGGTACGGCAAGTACATGGGTTGTCAACAAGCCTAAAAGGATGATGACCACACTCAAGGTATTTGGAGAAAATTCGGCAGCATAACAGCTATACCAGGAGACGTGGTAAGGTAAGCACATGGTTTGTCAATAAACCCAAAAGGATAAGATTACGCTCAAGGCTTCTGAAAAAAAATCGACAGCATGACAGCTATAGTAGGAGGGTCTCAGCAACTAAACATAAAGAGTATGCCGTCATGGTCAAGATAAAGCAAGGCTCTCAGCAAGAACACACACTCCGGTAATGATAATGGCAAGATAGACTCATAATCGACATGCGGAGTACATCTGATCAGGATCAATCAAATGATCAAGCTCATGGGAGATAGATCATGGCTAAAAGAGCCAAGCATCTGATGATAATCCACAGAATGGATAGAGAGGAGGAATAATTGACTAGATTATGAAGGAAAACCTAACTAAGAAGTAAACCCTAATCTAATAATAGATATGTATACATATAAATATATATACATATACACATATATACATGTACACAGATATACATAGACCCTAACCAGGGGCACCATCCCTAATCCTAATCTAGCGGAGTCAAAGAAGTCTCGACTCAAGACAGACTGATGAGTGTACTAGGACCGTGCCGTAGCCATGTACAATGAGCTACCCTAGTTTACAAATGGGACAAAGCTCCTAACTCTAAGCTTTACATGTGTAAGCAACACATGTTCGACCCTATATGAATGCAATATAGATGTATATAAACACGGGTACTTCCTAGTTGAGTTTCACTAAGTCAGTAAGTATATACATAATATATAAAACAAAGTAGGGCTCCGGACTCAATCTATCGGGTACTATGCGTATGAACCATACTTAATATGTATAACTCAAGTGCACCGAGTGTTATACATAGTATGCTTCATTGCTCATCGGCTGCTGTAAACACAAGTACACCGAGTGTTTACGGGTGCAGCACCGGCGCATAGCTTGGAAATAGATTCAACAGCACCATCAGGGTGTAATGACATCCCAGTCGGGCACGCATTGAATCTATCCCGTTGAGTCAATAATGAAAAACAATGAAAGAAATAAAGAATGAAGAATATGGCAACATATGATGTGCAGTGTGTGAATCCCTCGTTTTATTTACGCACCTACTTGGTGCCCTGGATTTCTAACGATAAAGTTCCCATTTAACTTGGTTTTGACCCAAATTTCTTCAAAATTAATTAAAATGGCATTTTTACAGAGTTAAACAATGTTTCAAAAACTTCCCAGCAGAGTCGCCAATCTGTGGACCCCGATCCGAGAGAGGCGGGGGGACGGGTCCCCCAGACGAGTCTCAGGATCATCCACGTGAAGGAGAGCCCCACCAAGGAACTCTCGAAAGAGTGCCCCTCACAGCATGAGCGGCGATGTAAAGTGAGATACCTCTTGATTCGGGGACTGGCCCGGATCCAAGACGCACCTTAAACAAAGAAAGAGTCGCCATCCAAGGAAGTAGGCCCTGGATCCCATGCTGTGCTCTGTCGCAACAAATAACCAGAGATATAAAAGGTCCGTGCCTAATGACGAATGGGGAAGGGGTTAGGCGCCCCCAATTCGCCCAAGTGCAAGCACCTGGTCTCTTATGCCATTTATTATTAACTTTGAAGAGTTTTGGGCGAAAACCATGCGAAATGAGAACGAATATCCCCGAGATAACGTCTAGCTAATCATGCATGTCTCGGAGATGAATAAGAAGCACACACAAAAGAAATGAAAGACATGCCACCTAAGAATAGCTAGGTTATGCGTGCCATGCCTAATTGGTGTCTATGTTCTGATGGGCAAACGCATGCATGCTACAGCTACAGGTATAGGATCTATACAGGAAAGTAAGAAAACACAGCAAAAACATACAATATGACAAACCCTAGACTCTAATGCGATAATTGACTCGGACCAAGATGGCCATCCATCTTAGCTGCACTACGTATCCCGACCTCGGGAAGAATCAAAGCCAACTGTGGACCCCGATCCGGGAGAGGCGGTGAGGGACGTGCCCCCACGCGCGCAGTCTTAGGATCATCCACGTGAATGGAGAGCTCTACCAAGGAACTCTCGAAAGAAGTGCCCCTCACAGCATGAGTGGCGATACAAGGGTGAGATACCTCTCGATTCGGGGACTAGCCCAGATTCGAGGCGTACCTTAAACAAAGAAGAGTCGCCATCCAAGGAAAAAGGCAAATGGGCCCTGGATCCCATACTATGCTCTGTTGCAACGGATAACCAGAGATATAAAAAGAAGGTTCGTGCCTGGTTACGAATTCGGAAGGTCTAAAGAGCACCTCATCCGCCCAAGTGCAAACACCTGGTCTCTTATGCCATTTATTTAATGATTTTGAAGAGTTTTGGGCAAAAGTCATATGAAATGAGAATCGATATCTCCGAGAAGACGTCTATCTAATCATGCATGTCTCGGAGATGAAATAATAATCACACATAAAGAAATGAAATAAGTGTCACCTAGGAGTAGCTAGATTCTGAGTGTCATACCTAATTGGTGTCTGAGTTCTGGTGTGCAAACACATACATGCTACAGCTAAAGGTATAGGATCTGTACATGGAAGTAAGAAAACACAAGAAAACACACAACACAATTCAATTCTATACATGACTGGATAAAATGAGTCCTAACTCTAATGCGACCTGACTCGGACCAAGATGGCCGTCCATCCCAGCTGCTCTACATATCCCGGCCTCAGGAAGAATCAGAGTCAACGTAGTTCGATGCCCTATTCTAAACTACTATGCTTAACCATCTAAAACCGCTATCCTAGACTCAATTCCACTAGACTCGACTGATTTTTTAAAGCTTTTTGTACAATTGCTTAAATTCATGTGAGTTGTGATTTTTAGGACTCTATATGCCCTAATTAATGCAAGTTGATTAGCCTTAAGATAATGCGGGTGGGCCCTACATCCTATGTGTATCTAGGCTGTGCAACCTAATGAAAACCATGGGCTGACTATATGCTTCCTAGTCTAGCCATCGGTTCGACTAAATGTCTAACCGATCGACTCGAGGCCTCCTAACTCTAGGGACACTCACACGACATGACACACCATATCAATACAAATCAGGACAGACTCCTAACTCTAAAACACCCTAAATATCTAGGACAGACTCCTAACTCTTGGGGAAGATCTTTTTGAAATTTTTTTTTGAAGTTTTTTGTATTTTTGGGAATGTTTGAAATGTTTATTTTTAAAGGTTTGGCTGGACTTGGGATGTGAATCCCAAGCTGCACTACGTACCCTGTTGAAAGGGATCAAGCCAACGTAGTTCGGAAACGATTTTCCTAACTACTCCTAAATGACTCAAGATTTTTGAGATTTTTGGATTTTCAGATGTTTTTGATGTTTTTTTTTACTCAAGAGGACAAAATTCTATCATCATAAGGGGAGGACAGGCTCCCGATATCTCACAAAGGTTGGACAGCATCCTATGCTTTGCGGGGGAAAAAGACAGAAACACGACTCTGCAAGGGTTGGATAGCATCCTATACCTTGCAAGAGCGGATAGAAGAACATGATCTGATGAAAGGTTGGATAAAATCCTAACCCCCATGATGATAGAATTTGATTCCTGAACAAGAGGACTGACTCTCTAGACTAAGGACGGATTCCTATGCTAGTGGACTATCAAACCAAAATAAAGCTCACAAGTAATAAGGAAAAAAAAAAAGACCCTGTGCATATTTGGCAAAGGAAAAAACACCCAGCCGGGCGGGACAGCTACCTAGCCCTAGGGTGCAACAAATGTGCAACCCAATACCCATAAGGGTAGGGGTATGTTGCCAAGCCGAGTAAGGTGTTCTCCCAAAACTAAACGACGCACAAAGAGGAGGTTTAACAAGAGAATGAGACTGGGTAAGTCTCTTAGACACGGAGGTAGGATAGAGAAAAATGCTAGCAAGACTGGGCAAGTCTCCTAAGCACAAGGATGGGCTCCAAGTATCCTTATCATTGCCCGTGCAATGAATGGGTTTCTAATATACAAGGGATACACACTTAAAAGCCTGGACAAGTCTTTTAAGGAGGGGAGTGCTACTTGGACTGAGCAAGTCCCCTAATGATGGGCTTGGGCTAGCGCCTTCATCGCCCTTGCAATGAGAGGGGATTCTAGTATCTAAAGAAAATTAACAGAAATCTATAAGACTGTGTTAGTCTATCAAAGAGAGAAGAAAAGGCTACCAGATAATCGCAAATTCCATTCTATTCTTATAAAAATAAATCAGGTGCTAAGCAAAGAAAAATTTTCAATAAAAAAAAAATCTATAGCAATCATAAAATGATAAACAACATTAATTAGTCCAGACCAGCCGCTGGATAGCCTAATAAAGTAAAAGAAAACAATATCAAACACTTCTATGCCCAACCACAAACACCACCCAAATATGGGGATGAAATCAGATGATGCTAAAGTAATCATCTGATATCATATACACATGATAATATTTCTATATCCCGCCTTGAAATCAGACAGTACTCATGTCGATAATATCGAATAGAGTAGTCATCTGATCTCCTTCTTCCTATTACACAATTTATTTAAATAAAAAGGAATGAGTATAATAAGCTTTGAGATAATCTCACCTGAACAATCCATTTATCTTCAGAATCTAACTCAAAACTTAAGATAAAAGAAAAGTAATTCTCAATATTTTATACAAATTTTTCCAATGATATTTCTAATCTATACAAAGTATAAATTAAAAGAGGCATTTATTTAATACATGTAAGCAGCGAAGTATAACTAAATCTAAAAAAAAAATGATATTTGCTAATGTCAGGGTGAAATAAGGCTGTTAATATCAAAATGGAAATGGCTACCACTATTAAGGTGTGAGAGGGAAAATTCTAAGACTTACTAAAGGCTGGATAAGCCTAAAAAATGAAAAGGGGAGCGCTATTCAAACTATGTAAGTCCTCTAATAATGGGCTTGGGCTAGCGCCTTCATCGCCCTTCCAATGAAGGGAAGGGTCTAATGACTTGAGGTTATCTCTATAAAAGACAAAAGGAAGAGGGATACTGCATGGACCAAGTAGGTCTCCCTAAAAGATGGGCTTAGGATAACTCCTTCATCGCCCTTGCAATGGGGGAAAATAAAGAATGACTCAAGAAAATATCCAAAAGACTATGTTAGTCTTTATAAAAAGGAAAAGGGAAGATATAGGCTGGAAATGATGTCCAAGGCAATGAAAAAGCAGCTGACCTGTTCCAATCAATACAAAACCACAAACTTAATTTCTCTTAGACTTTTACCAACATTTCAGGAGAAATGAAGGAAAACTCTAACTCTTTGTACAAATCCTAACAAGATGTCTAAGATCCAATCAAATACCGAGATAAACCAATGCAATCGGAGCGAATTAACGAGGCTAAAAAAAAAAAAACAAAACTCATCACCTGATCAGACCTTAAGCTTTTGATCTTAAAACAAAAGGCACAATGGTATATTCAAACAACAAGGACGAGAAATTCATAGCAAATCAAAAAAAATTCCAAAACTTATTCTAGGAATTAGGCATAAGAGAATAAATGAAGAATACCTAAAACTACTTACCTCTTCTCTTTGATGCCTTTCTCCTTCGTTTTTCTTACTTTGCAAAGCTCCAAATCATTAGATTAAACACACGAGCTGACTCAGATCTGGCAATTTCTGAAATGAAACAACTATTTCAACCTCACTTTCTCCTTTATCTTTCCTCTCTGCTCTTGGATTTATCTCGGATGATCCTGTTATTGAGTGATTCCATCAAAATCTCAAATCTTCTTATTCACTTCCGTATTCGCAATCGCAGTTAAAGGATGAAAAAGCAGGATCAACCAGAGCAAAAACCGAAGTCACCATCTTTCACTCCATTACAATCATCTATTCAGCTTTAATCCATCAACATGCACAGATCCACATGAATTCCTTTAGAACAACACATTAGGAAAAACCCTAACAACCGAAACCCTAGCATATACTCAGACAACACCAAATCCCCAAGCTCTACTCCATCAACATGCACAGATAAATACAAATTCCTCTAGAACAACACATCATCAAAACCTTAACCATCGAAACCCTAGCTTAAAAGTAAAATCCACCAAATCCTCCACCATTTTCGTCTGATTTTCCTCTCTCTCCTCTCTGATCTTTTTCTCTCGTTGATTTTTTAGATCTGGAAAATGAGCTCCCCCGGAAATAGTATATCGATCGGAGAAAATAGCCGGAGCACGGTCGGAGAATGACCGGAGAAGAAGGAAAAACAAGTTAGGGTTTCGATCTGTGATCTGAGGGTTTGGATTGAGAAAAACAAGATGAACATGATCGGATTTCCATCAGATCTGGTAGGGAAGATGACCGGATCTAACGAGATGTGGCCGGAAAAATGGAAACTCACCGGAGCTATGGTGATAGATCTATGATGGTAGAAATCAGAAAGTAATCCACTGCTACAGAAGTAACCAGATCAAAGAGGAGGTACCGGAAACTATGGAGCTTGCCGGAGAGATCAAATCTGTAGAATTTATTTTTGCCGGCGAGAATGAATCAGCCAGTCGGAGATTCGCCGGAATGGAGGACAGATTCTGGTAACAATGAGGAAGAAGATAGCATTGAGATGGTGGAGATCGGCAATGGAGGAGCGAAGATGGCCGGAGGGATAGGAGAAGATCTAAACGAGAAACCCCATTTTTCCTTCTCTGCCTATCTGATTTTTTTCTTTGTTTTTTTTTTATAAGAAAATAAGGGTGATGATATTGGCACTACCGAGATTAGGCGTGCGAAAATTTTGATAAGGCGCGCCCTCCAATTTTGTCTTATTTGGCCCGGGCGCGTCTTCCACAGGATACATTCACCCCCCTTTTCTGGCTTTGCACCGCGACACTATCTCGGCTCGTTTGCTAGGCAAACGCGCTCGGATTTTGACGAAATTTCGCAGGGAGCTTACTGGGACCCTAACCTACCTTGGGGTGAAATTTGGGGTCCTAAAGCATCGGTTTGATGGGGTTTTGCATAAAATTGGAAGGGTTTAGGGTACGGTCAAAATGGGGTGTCTACAGATGCCCCTCTTTGGCAGAGCGTGCTTGTCGCGCGAATGTCAAAGCTGAACAGACAAACCATTTTGTCCGACCCGAAAAAGAAGCAAATTAAATTTTGATTTTCATTTTTGAAAATGATAGTTACAAAGATAATACGGTGAAATAGCCTTTCGCCGGACTCTGACTCTGCAAACGCTGGTGAGATAGCCTCTCTCCAACTCTTAACTCAGTACATATTGACGAGATAGCCTCTCTTGCAAAACATTAAAGGATAGATTTGATTATGAATGATCTTGAAATTTGAAGAGAAAATGAATCTGGATGCCGTGTGAAAACGGTCTTGAATGCCGTGTGGAAACGGACTTAGAATGCCCTGAATGCCGTGTGAAAACGGATTTGGAATGCCATGTGAAAATGGACTTGGAATATTTGAATGCCGTGTGAAAACGGACTTGGAATGCCATGTGAAAATGGACTTAGAATGCCGTGTGAAAACGGACTTGAATGACTTGGTGCCGTGTGAAAACGGACTTGAAATACTTGAATGCCGTGTGAAAACGGACTTGGAATGCCATGTGAAAATGGACTTGGAATGCCATGTGAAAATGGACTTGGAATGCCGTGTGAAAACAGACTTCAAATGACTTGAATGCCGTGTGAAAACGGACTTTGAATGCCGTGTGAAAACGGACTTAGAATGCCAGGTGAAAATGGACTTGGAATGCCATGTGAAAATGGACTTGGAATACTTTGAATGCCGTGTGAAAACGGACTTGGAATACTTTGAATGCCGTGTGAAAATGGACTTGAATGCCATGTGAAAATGGACTTGGAATACTTGAATGCCGTGTGAAAACGGACTTGGAATGCCATGTGAAAATGGGCTTGGAATGCCGTGTGAAAACGGACTTTGAATGCCGTGTGAAAACGGACTTAGAATGCCATGTGAAAATTGACTTGGAATGCCATGTGAAAATGGATTTGGAATACTTTGAATGCCGTGTGAAAACGGACTTTGAGTGCCATGTGAAAATGGACTTGAATGCCATGTGAAAATGGACTTGGAATACTTGAATGCCGTGTGAAAACGGACTTGGAATGCCATGTGAAAATGGACTTGGAATGCCGTGTGAAAATGGACTTGAAATGACTTGAATGCCGTGTGAAAACGGACTTTGAATGTCGTGTGAAAACGGACTTAGAATGCCATGTGAAAATGGACTTGGAATGCCATGTGAAAATGGACTTGGAATTGTAGACACCCCATTTTGACCGGACCCAAGTTCGCTATGCTTGGGCGTGTAGACACCCCATTTTGCTCTGCCTTAAGAAATTAGGGTTTTTCCATCGGTTTTCCAATGTCCTTCCTTCCCGCGTCCGTTTGTTACGTTTCCGTCATGTTTCGTATTTTTCCGTTGAGTATTGAGAAGGGTTATTCATGAGAATCCGAGCAAAAGAGAATGTGGGACCCGCTGGTGTGGGACCCGTTTGTGTGGGACCCGCTAGTGTGGGACCCGTTTGTGTGGGACCCGCTGATATGGGACCCGCTGGTGTGGGACCCGTTTGTGTGGGACCCGCTGATGTGGGACCCGCTTGTGTGGGACCCGCTGATGTGGGACCCGCTTGTGCGGAACCCACAAAGTGGGACTCACCACTAGCATGACTTAACTTTCTCTACCATTTCCACTAACTTCATTTTTCCCTTTAAAATAACACCATTATCTCCATTACCATTATATATTCCATTATTCCCACCACCATTCCCACCATTACCATTATATATTCCATTATCCCCACCACCATTCCCACCATTACCATTATATATTCCATTATCCCCACCACCATTCCCACCATTCTCATTATTTATTTCCACCTCTCCACTAAGTTTTTCACTATATAAAGAGAGGTGATGAGAAGGAAAAAGGGAGAAAAAAAGGAGGAGAGAAGGAAGAGGGAAAAAAAAAGAAGAAAAAAAAAAAAAGAGGAGAACAAAAAAAAAAAAAAAAGAAGAGAGGGAGAGAAAATAAGAGAGAAAGAGAGAGAGGAAAATATAAAAACAAAGAAGGAAGCGGAGCGGATCGCACGTCGGCCGGATTTTTGGATTTCTTTGGCTCTTGGATTCGGCGAGGAACTCATCACAGGTAGGTACACTGTTTTCGGAATTTTTTAGAATTATTTGGTATATTTTCGGATTTTTGCATGATTTTTAACAAAGAAAACTAAAAGATATACTAAACAGATTCCACAAATAATGAAATTTCGTGGGAAAATAATATGATAATGATACATTCTACCATGAATTTGTGAGAATTTTTGGATTTTGTTTGGTATATTATTTTATGCATTCTTTGAAAATTATCAGATTTTGGGAGAATTGTTACTGATGTCAAATCACAGATACAATTCTCCAAATTTATACAGTAGTCTTAAATTCTATACTTCTTGCTTCTGTAAAATTTTCAAGTGATTTTGATCTTGTTTCATATGAGCTGTAGTGTTAATTCATAATCTGGTTTGAAATTTAAAAAATCCGAAACTGATAGTAAATAGTTTTCTAAATTCATGGAAATCTTACAGCATGCTATTTTCACTTATATCTTACTAATGTAGAAATTTCATGGAATTTAGATTTCTATTTCTAGTAGTTTCTGTGTTATTTTTGCAATCTGGTCTTATTGTTGTTAAATCAAAATTAAATATGAGCTTAATGTACAAATCCACAAAATTCATCCCGTAAGCTGCATGGATACCCATCTTACTGCTGTAGAAATTTTGATTCATTTCGAATTCGTTTGCTACAGTTTCACTTGTAAAAACACTCATATGTTTAAAATTGATAAAATCCATTGAAAATCCGAAATTAATTGAAAATCATCTGAAAATTTCTAAAGAACCTTAAATCTCTGTCACATGTTAACTCATTAATCCATTGAAACAGAAATCTTAGGGTCTTTAGATTTCCCTCGAAAAATGGCCAGTGCATCCATAATCGTATCCCAATTGCAACCAATCTTTGACAATTTAGATATTTAAGCTATAACATGTTATTGGCTCCGAGGTTACTGTCCACGGAAATCCTGAGATCTGCCAGGCAATAAGATGCTATAACCTAAGTATTAAATTGCGCAAGGAAAGAGCGCACGATTCCCTCCCTTGGATGCCATTCTGGGCCGAAATTGGTGTACCCATAGGAGGCATGCTTTGCCTCATATAAGAGTCTTTGACTCATTTGTTTGTGTGATGTTGTTGTCAGTGAGTCTTTGACTTGTGTTTCCATCTCTTTTAGGGAGTCTTTGACTCGTCTATCCTTTAGTTGTTATCAGTGGAGTCTTTGACTCGTTTTTCCACCGCTATTAGAGAGTCATTGACTCAT
The DNA here is from genome assembly GCF_043159265.1 of Tasmannia lanceolata. Taxonomy (NCBI): domain Eukaryota; kingdom Viridiplantae; phylum Streptophyta; class Magnoliopsida; order Canellales; family Winteraceae; genus Tasmannia; species Tasmannia lanceolata. The sequence continues at coordinate 43,374,306 of NW_027518714.1, read as the reverse complement.
TTGCTCATTTGTACCCTTCTTTAATATTTTTAGTTAGGAGTTTCTCCTTTAGAGTTGTTGATTACTTCGTTTTAATTAGAGGCTAACTCAGTCTTATTAGAGCTTTGCTTGCTTGGGATCTTGGATCGTTTTCTCTCTTCTTGGGACGCTATCTTTCTTGTTATGGTTCGTCTCTTTGAGACGTTAGTTGTTTGTTCGGGGTTTCCCCTTTTGGATTTAGGGCTTTGCCCTAGTTTGTGGTTGTTCTTGCGTGTTCCCTTTAAGATTGAAAACATCTAAAGGTCCTGAGCATTGAAAAAGCTTTAAAATCCAAAAACATTAGAAATTTAAAACTCAAAAACATTTGAAAACTTTAAAAATATCAAAAACATTTGAAAATATAAAAAAACCTTAAAAAATCTGAAGTGTGAGTGTTTCTTTTAGAAGCGTAGTTTGAGAGTTCGTTTTCGAACTACGTTGGCTTGATCCTCTTCCGAGGTACGTAGTGCAGCTTGGGATTTACATCCCAAGTCCAGCCAAACTTTTTTTGTAAATAAACGTTTTAAACCTTCTTCAAAAACCTTTAAAATAATGTTTTCAAAAGACCTTCCTCTAGAGTTAGGAGTTTCTCCTCGATAGAGAATTTTAGAGTTAGGGTTTTTCTTTTGATAGGTTGTTTGATTGATTGTTTGCTGTGTGCTTGTTTTAGAGTTAGAGGTCTGTCCTAGAGTTATAGGAGCGCCTCCGTCCGGTCAGTTGGCGATCCACATCGCCGAGTGATGACTAGAGTAGGATACGCTAGTCCACCCTTGGTTTTCCTTAGGAAATACAGCCTAGTCACACATAGGTTGTAAGAACCACCTGCATCAGCGTAGGGCTAATCTGCATTTAGTTAGGGCATATAGGGTGTCCTAAAATTCACAATTCACTGGAATTTAAATAATCGTACAATAAACTTTAATAATTGGTCCGGTCTTTTAGATCGAGTTTAGGATAGAGGGCTAGGTGTCTTAGGCATCATAACTTAGAATAGGCGCGAAGAACTACGTTGCCTTGATTCTCGTGGAGGCGGGGATACGTAGGCTTCTTTGGATGAATACCAGACCATCTGAGGACTCGGGCTAATCACTTTTAAAACTGTTGAAACAATCAAATCACTTAGGATTTTCCATGAAATTAGAATTTTAGGAGAACTTTCACTTAGATTGAATCCAAACCAATTAAGAAATCAAGATACACATTTAGGATTCACATTGAAATTAGATCATAGGATGCATGTCACATAGATAGCACATTAACAAGAGAGTTGAATGAGCCATTAAAAATGAATTTAAAAGAGTTAATTTTTGGAATTGAAGACCGATTATCGGGCAGGAATGGTGCATGTGGTGGATAAATCCCCATACCTTCCATTCTTGTAACCAGGTAGCGAGTCTATATTTCTGGTTAATTATGGGTCCTAGATCCCACATCTAGGTGGCGACTCTGTCAGTCTCTTTTGTGTGGAATTCGGATTGCCTTAGTGATCCCAAGTTCACATAAAAGATGAATTAAAATTAATAATAAAAGGCACACGCCAATCGCGTGGGTACGAGAGACCAAGAGATAGTGCGTGGCGGCTCTCGCGCCACCACCCCTCTCGCGGGATCGGGTCCCACAGACTGGCGACTCTGCTGGGGACCACCTAACTTCATTACAATTCCAAAGGATAACTCATTTGAATCTATTTCAACTGGCTCATGAAAACTCTATCTCTTTTATGCTTGTTAGATTAGTTTGTATGCTTTATTTTCTCATCACATTTACTCAAACTTAATCTAACAAAACCTGAAGGCATCATAGATTGCGCGAACTTATTGCACACACTTACATCACTTTCATCTAAACCCCTGCATCTCACATGCACACACGTCCTATTTTAGGAACCCGGAGTGTTATCTAGCATGGTTGACTGGGATTTCATCACCTGGTGCCTCTGTGCTAGAGAAGCATTCCACCCTTAGCCTAGTACCTTTATGGTACGTAAACGGATCTCTTGTTCACGTACTGATACGCCGGACACTGGTACAGTATATCGAACATGGATTCGCGCTAAGGGAACTCTTGGCCTTACCCCTAGATTAACCCACACATGCATGTAGTATACGAACACATGTGCATCACGTGTGTGAGCCTAGTTTAGGATATCTTACCCAATTGTGTGTGTGAGCCTAGTTTAGGATATCCTACCCATTTGTGTCTAGATTAGGCCGTAGTCCATCTTTCAATGGCTACGATCGGTCCTAGGTACACAAACAAAGTCATGAGTCGAGATCCTCTCTCCACTCCGCTAGATTAGGGTTAGGGTTGATGCCTTCAGGTAACACTGATAAAATGTGCGAAAATTAAAAAACTTTTCCTTTGGGGTTAGGATGTAAATCCCATTCATTTCCAAAGATCTCATAGGATTAGTCATTCATGATCCATCTGTTGAAAGCAATCTTATGCTATCTCATCTCATCTTGATCTCATCTTGTTGTTGATATCCATCATTCAGATTTTAGATCTGGTCCTTGACCCGACTTTTGTCATTTTTATGGCCATGGTCTATTATCTGAGCCATTGATTTTTCATTGATCAATGTTTACCTATCATATATCTTTTACCTCTGGATCATATCGAAATCATTGATGAAAAAGTTTGATCTCACCTGTATTCTTTGAGTGCATGATCGTTGCTGAGATCGAAACTTATTTTGATTAGGGATGTTTATCGTTCCTGACTCTTTCATTCCCAAAAGAAGAACGGTTATACCCTTAAGGAATAGATTGAGGATTCTTTCCAAATTAACATACCCGTTGATGTATTTCAAGATTACTCTTTTCTCTATTTGTTCAGAATCTTTATCTCATGATTATTGATCTAGTATGTTAACTTCCAATCAGGATTCTGAAAGATAGCAACCATCGCTTCAAAAAAGGGCACCCAAGCTAAACCTACCTGGTCTAGACCTACCTCAATATCTAGACTTGTTCGTCACTTTGATCCCACTGTGTCACCAACAGCACCTTTACCATCTTCACCAGAGTTGTCAGGTTCTTTTGAAGTCAACCAAATGGCTAATGATCCAGTGGACCCCATGATAACTATACAGGAAATGTTGAGAAATATGTGTCGAGATATAGCAGGGTTGAAAGATGAGGTGACTCATCTAAAAGACCAGAGTACTCAAAAGGTCTCTACTTCTAAAGATCCCGCCATTCAGCCTCCTCCGGCCACATCTCCTAACCTCACCAGACCAGTCATCTCTCCCGTAGAGATCGATCTAAAAGATGAGCAATATGCTGGGGAATACTTTGTCCCTCCGGTTAACAAGGAGAATGAGTTGTTCGATAAGTATGAGAAGATGGCTCGTGACATTGAGAGCATGAAGGTTCAAGCGTCCAAGGGATTCGATATTTCTGAATTTCTGATGTCCCCTAATGCCATATTCCCGCCTAAGTTCAAGGCACCAGACTATGACAAATATGATGGAACTGGGTGTCCGAGAAACCACGTCAGATGGTTCATCACTCTTTCCCAGCAGCATGGCTTAAGTCGAGAGCAGATGGCTCATTTGTTTCCTATGTCTCTTATAGGGGTAGCCAAAAGATGGTTTTTGAGGTTGAAACCAGAAGAGATTAGGACATTAGAAGAAATCTCTAACCGATTCGTAGAACAATTCTCCATGGAGGAAGGGATCGAGGTCACTAAAAGAGATCTGAAGCTGTTGAAGCAGAATCCTCAGGAGACATTCACATCTTTCATTAGGCGCTGGAGGCGCAAGTCTGCCCAACTGAGCCATAGAATGTCAGAGGAAGACCAGATAAAGTTGGTCCTCAAGAGCTTGTCCCCGCAGTACTTTCACTTCATGGCGCCGCAGCACTATCAGAATTTCGATCATTTGATTAAGACCGGCACCCAGATCGAGGATGCTATTGCTAAGGGCCTCCGAGCCAAAACGCTATCTGATGTCCGAGAGGGGAAGAGGCCTATGATCCAACCGAAGGAAGTACAAGCAGTCAGTTATACCAGACCAGTGACCAAGCCTGTTGATGAAGTTGTTAGACCAATGGTGACGAAGCAGTTCAGGCAGTTTGACCCATTACCATTTCCACTGCCCATGATACTTAAGAAGTTGATCAGAGACAAGAAGATCAGACTTCCGGATGTCAAACCTGTACCTAATCCGCTGCCCGGAAACTGGAGAAGGGATCAATACTGTGAATATCACAGGGGCCCGGGACACATGACTGAGAACTGTTTGGCCTTGAAGCACGCGATTCAGAACATGATCGATAAAGATGAGCTTGCAGTTGAAAGGCCGAATATCACTCAGAATCCTCTCCCCAACCACCGTGCTGTTGCTCCTCCCACTACAAACGCTATCTTTGTAGATGAGCCCATCCTTGATCCCTCTGCTCTCATTTGCGCTATTACATCTGATAAAACATATGTTTTGAACTTTGACGATGAAGAGCTCAGAGAATTCAGAGAAAAAGAACCTTATGTGCTGTCGTTTGACGATGCTGAACTCGCTGAGTCATCTTCAGCCCAGTCATATGCGCTTCAGAATGTTGGTCTGGAAGAAGCAAAGGAAGCCACCTATGTTCTAAGGATGGAGGACTTTGAAGAGGATGTCAGTAATGCACCTTATGTTTTCAGAACGGACGAAGACGAACTGCTATTGCTGGATGATCAGTGTAACGAGATGCGTCACATGACCCGAGGTGGGCGAGTGTTCAAACCACCAGAATTGAGTGTAGAAAACCCGGCAGGGGTTGCAAGAAACTCAGAAAATCAGAGGCAGAATAAAGTGAGCGCAGACGAAGAAGATGAGAGCCTGTTAAAGCAGCTGAAGAAGACTCAGGCTAATATCTCGGTATGGGGTTTACTAATGGCCTCATCGAAGCACAGAAAGCTAGTCCTTCAAGAGCTTAATGCAGCACAAGTTTCTGTTAATACCTCACCTGACGAGCTTGTCAGTCTCGTAGCCATGGCCAGAGCTGCGAAAACATTGTCATTCGCTGATGACGATTTACCTCCTGAGGGCCGAGACCATACTAAGCCTCTTAAAATCACAGTCTTCTGTAACAAGAAGAAGGTGCCAGAGGTGTTGGTTGACAACGGCTCTGCACTGAATGTTTGCCCATTAAGCACCGCAGCAACCCTGGGGTTCAGTCCTGAGAATTTTATTCCATCCGAGCAGGGTATTCTAGCATATGATGGCACTCGCCGAGATGTAATCGGGACTTTGGTCACTGAGATACAGATTGGCGGAGAAGACTTTGAGGTAGAATTTCAAGTCTTAGATATTAAGGCTTCATTCTTACTGTTGCTTGGCCGTCCTTGGATGCACAAGGTCGGGGTTGTTCCGTCTACTCTCCACCAAAAACTGAAGTTCATTCGCAGGAACAGAGTGATAACAGTAAAGGGGGATCCTGATCTCGAGATAGGGCAGATCACTCCGGACATAACTGGGGAAAGATCCAAAGATGTCAATTTGACGGGGTTTTCACTAGAGGTAACTACGATCACTTTCAAAGAGGCTTTGAATGAGGAAATTTGTTTCCTGACCAGTACAAATTCGAATGTCATCAGAATGATTCGCCGACAGGGCTATATGCCAGGCGCCGGGTTAGGCAAATATCATCAAGGTTTGACCGAGTTTCCTGTGTTCAAAACATTCAATGGTTTGTTCGGACTGGGTTACAAGCCTACAAAGAAGGAAATTGTAGAGATGAAGCAGTTGATGCTGAAATGGGCAGAAAACCGTCGTCGGGGCTTGGGGCTACCAATGGCACCCATTGATTTGAAAATGAACGGTCGATTCCGAAAAGAAGGCGCAGCCTTTCCTTTCTGTGGCTTTGCAGAGTTTTGGTTGGATGAGAGCACAGGTCAGATGCTTCCGGGGTTTGAGATTTTCTTCGATCTTGAGCTAGAAGATGAGCCAGTGGGTATGCAGATTGTAGAGACAGAGTCTGAGGCTGATTGGACAGAGCACATAGAGCCGAGTCTTCTGAATTCACTTTTCCAAGAAGGGTCACAGACTGTGGCCGTGATTGGCAGGAGCCCGCTGATACTTGACCCAACTCGTCTTATCACCCCGGCTGAGGAACCTCTGACTAACTGGACTTCTCAAGTCCTACCCCAGGTTATTTTCCAGTACAAACGAATCCCTTCAGAAGAGTCAGTCGTCCATAAATACGTGTCAGTCTCCGGGTTTGATTCAGAGTCTATATCTTCTAATGAGTCTTTTGATGCAGGTACCATAGAGGACCATTCACCTAAGATCGGCGACGTTTCTTCCTTTTCAAGCGAGATTGAGTTGGAGTCTGTTCATAATAAAGCATCTGTTGCTGTTTCCTTTTATAGTTCTGAGTCAGTTGACGCAGGTGTCAACATTTCCATCGAGTCTGTAAAAATGAGTCCAAAGTTCATTGTACCCCCCGATGAGGGTAATTCGTCTGTTGATGTATATGATTCAAATTTCAATGAAATGAAGGATTCTTCTTTTGAGTACATTCCTGTCTCTATTTCATCTGCTGAATCTGCTATAAAATCTGATAATCTTAATAATAACAATCAAGACTCCCCCTCTGATGAGGATGCCGACAAAACTCCCCCTGAAATCAGACATATGATCCAACAGGAGGAGAGTCGCCGAGCAAAACCACTTGATGAGGAAGTTGAAACTGTGAATATTGGTGATGAAACCTCAATTAAGGAAATAAAGATTGGCAAAACTTTATCCCCTGAAGAACGCAAGGAATTGATCACCCTGCTTAAAGAGTTCAAAGAAGTTTTTGCTTGGTCTTACGATGATATGCCAGGATTAAGTGAGGAAATCGTCCAGCACAGATTACCCTTAATCCTTGGTGCTAAGCCAAAGAAGCAAAAACTCCGAAAGCTCAAAACAGAATGGGAGTTGAAAGTCTATGAAGAAGTGAAGAAATTGTTAGAAGTAAAATTCATCCAGGTGGTGGAATATCCTGAATGGCTCGCTAACATAGTAGCGGTGCCCAAAAAGGACGGGAAAGTCAGAATGTGTGTTGATTTTAGAGATTTAAACAAAGCAAGTCCTAAAGATGACTTTCCTCTTCCAAGCATTGATCTCCTGGTGGATAACACTGCTGGGCATGCTCTTTTATCCTTTATGGATGGATTCTCAGGGTACAATCAGATTAAAATGGCACCTGAAGACATGTTGAAGACAGCGTTCATCACTCAGTGGGGTACATATTGCTACAGAGTGATGCCGTTTGGCTTGAAAAATGCTGGTGCTACATATCAGAGAGCCGCCACGACTCTTCTTCATGATATGATTCACAAAGAGGTTGAAGTTTACGTTGATGACATGATCGTAAAGGGGAAGACTCGGCCTGAGCACACTGTTGCCCTGAGAAAGTTTTTTGAGCGGATCAGGAAGTATCAGCTTCGTCTGAACCCGAGTAAATGTGTATTTGGCGTTACGTCAGGGAAACTCTTGGGGTTTATGGTCAGCGAAAGAGGGATCGAAGTGGACCCGCAGAAGATCAAGGCGATTCAAGAAATGCAGCCGCCGAAGACAGAAAGGCAGATCAGAGGTTTCCTTGGCAAAGTTCAGTATCTGAGACGGTTCATAGCACATCTGACGATGACATGTGAACCCATTTTCAAGCTTCTGAAGAAGAATTCCTCGAAGAAGTGGAATGAAGAGTGTCAGGAGGCTTTTGAAAAGGTTAAGCAATGCCTATCCTTGCCCCCTGTTCTTTCATCAGTTATTCCAGGCCAGCCGTTGCTGTTGTACTTATCTATCACGGATACAGCGATGGGTTGCATGCTTGCTCAGCAGGATCTTGAGTCTAAGAAAGAAAGACCCATTTACTACATCAGCAAGAAGATGCTAGAGTATGAATTAAAATACACTGTTTTGGAGAAGACTTGTCTCGCATTAGTTTGGGCAACCCAGAGGCTTAGACATTATTTGCTTTCAAACAAGGTTCTTCTGCTTTCACGAATGGACCCTCTAAAGTACTTGTTTGAGAAACCTGCCCTTACAGGAAGGACTGCAAGGTGGTTATTGTTATTGTCTGAGTTCGACATCAGTTATGTCACTCAGAAATCAGTTAAGGGGCGGGTTATAGCTGAACAATTGGCCGATGCTCCAGTTGAGGAGAATGCTGTTCTAAGAGCCGAATTCCCTGATGAAGAAATTATGGATATCGAAGAAGAAGAGGTTCTCAGTACCAAGTGGTTAATGTACTTTGATGGAGCCGTAAACAGTCGTGGGCAAGGAGTAGGTGCAGTCTTGGTCTCTCCGAAGAAAGAATACATTCCTATCTCCATCAAGTTGCAGTTCGAGTGCACCAACAACATGGCAGAGTACGAAGCCTGTATTGCCGGACTTGAAGCAGCCTTAGCATTGCAGATTCAAGATATTGATGTGTTCGGGGATTCCATCCTGATCATTTACCAGATTAATGGGCAATGGAAAACTCGAGAAGATAGATTGATCCCTTATAATATGTATTTGGAATCTCTAGTCCAAAAATTCAAGAGCGTCACATTTACTCACTTATCAAGGACCAGAAATCATTTTGCTGATGCTTTGGCCACTTTGGCCTCGATGTTAGATATCTCCGCTACAATGGAAGTTCAACCGTTAGCCATCAGACTGCAATGGGCCCCTGCGCACGTAAATGCTATAGAGATTTCAGCTAGATGTCCAGATGGGAAGCCTTGGTACACAGATATCAGAAACCTCATTTCAGGCAAGGGTCATCCTCCGGAAGCTTCAAGCAAGGAAAGGAAAACTCTCCAGAAGTTATCTGCGAATTTCATCATTTGCGGTGAAGAGCTATATAGAAGGTCATTTGATGGCATACAACTCCTTTGTGTTGATGAAGATAAAGCTGCAGAACTTATTGAGCAGACTCATGAGGGTGTTTGTGGACCTCATATGAACGGGAAGATGCTATCTAGAAAGATCCTTAGACTTGGATTCTATTGGCCTACAATGGAAACAGACTGCTTCGCATTTGTAAGAAAATGCCATAAGTGTCAAGTCTATGCGAATCTTATTCATGTTCCTCCTTCGGAGTTGCACTCCCTGACTTCGCCGTGGCCGTTTTCGGTATGGGGAATAGACATCATTGGGAAGATTTATCCGAGATCCTCGAGCGGACATGAGTACATTCTGGTGGCTATTGATTATTTCACAAAGTGGATAGAGGCTGCATCTTATGCTTCCATCACTTCGAACACAGTTGCGAAGTTCATCCGTACCAATATAATTTGCAGATACGGAGTACCTCACGAGTTGATTTCAGATAATGGATCACATTTCAAGAAAGAAGTGTTACACCTGTGTGAAGAGTTCAGGATAAGGCATCACAAGTCGTCTCCTTACAGGCCGCAGACGAATGGGGCCGTTGAAGCAGCAAATAAGAACATCAAAGTCATTATCAGTAAGATGACTGAGACATATAAGGACTGGTCGAACAAACTTCCTTATGCCTTATGGGCTTATAGAACATCGATCAGGTCTTCAACAGGCGTGACTCCGTATTCTTTGGTGTACGGAATGGAGGCTGTTCTCCCTGTTGAGTTAAGAATCCCCTCTTTGAGAGTGATGGTGGAGGCCGATCTGCCAGAGTCAGAATGGGCGAAGGCCAGACACAATGAGCTACAGATGATAGATGAGAAGAGGCTGAGAGCCTTATATCATATCCAAGGATATCAGAGACGGATTGAGAGAGCTTTCAATAAGAAGGTTCGTGTCCGAGATTTGAAGCCTGGAGATCTTGTATTGAAGTCCTACAGGGCACCGGTATTTGACCCAAGAGGAAAGTTCAGGCCAAACTGGTCTGGTCCTTACATTGTTGATGAAGTCCTGCCTGGAAAAGCCGTAAGACTGCTCAATGAAAATGGAGAAAAATTAAATGAACCTACAAACCTGGATCAATTAAAAAAATATTATGCTTAAGTACACCAGGAGGCCATCCTTGGACGATTTGAGCTTCAAGCCAATACCCAAATGTTTTAAACTATTTGCAAACCCGTTGGGCCTAGAAAAAAATGAATAATGAAACCCCTTTCCGCTAAAAGAACCTGTGAGCCAAAAGCAAAATCAAAATTTCTTTGTTAAACTTAAACCAGGGGCATCTTTTATGACTTTCGTCATAAAAGATTTTAAACCCGAACTACGCGTGACCTGATTCCCAATTTCTTTAAGGATACGTAGGCAGTCTGGAGGATCCAGATTCGGTCCAGATACATGCAAACATACCAAAGTCTAACCGGTTTGAACCTAAGCCCACCCGAAAGTCCTTCTGGTGTACTCAGGCCCAGGTTTGTAGAGAAACAGAAAGAAAGAAAAATGATGGAGTCTTAGACCCGCTAGACTGAAAACCCGCAAGGGCTGTCTAGGCAAAAGTTAGGGTCATTCACCCGCTAAGCTGAAAACCCGAAAGGGCGGCTTAGGCAAAAATCAGGGTGCTGAGCCTGCTGGATGGAAAATCTGCAAGGGCAGACAGTCCAGGCAAAAATTAAGGCATATGGTCCGCCGAATCGAAAACCTGAAAAGGCGATTTGGTCATGGCAGTGACTTCATGGAGAGAGGACAAGGCTTTAAAAAGCCAGCTAAACTTTCGATTTTCTCTGGCACCTTCTCAAAGTCTAAGTAAGCACCATCAAGACTTCTTTTGGTACTCTTTGAGCCAGAGAAGTTGAAATCGAGCAATCTGAAGGGAGGATAACCATGGCAGAAATCCTGAAAAGAGGGTTGAAACACCTTTAAACACGGTATTCAAAAGACTCTAAGAGAGTGGCTTTTACCATTTTTTTTGTTTAAAAAAAAAAAAAAAAAAAAAAACCCTATCAGACTAAGAAGCAGATTTCAGTCTATCTTGGTATTTGAGTCAGGTGTCCGTCAATGTCCTCGTTCGTTGTTTGTCAAAGTCTTTCCTTTGTCAAGTCGAGTTCAATTCTTCAGAGTCCTGTTCCTCCCCAAGCCGGGGTGGCAAAAAAAAAAAAAAAAAAAAAAGAGAGAGGAGGGAAAGCAGAACTCTCAGAGAAGCAGAGAATTTATGGCCCCTGTGAACAAGTGCAAAGCAGAGCAATTCAGAGGTTGATAGGCTTTCAGCCCAATTCCAGCATTAGCAGATGGTAGTGATGAAGCAGGATTTTGAGCAGAACCATGTTCTTGTATTTTTAAGAGCCTTATAAGCCCAAGTGTTCATCAGAAAAGTTTGTAACCCCAAGTGTACATTAATGAAAGCCTTTGGCCCATTTTTCTTGTGTTGCTCTCCAAATGAATTTTGTTATGGAAGTAATCATACTAGGGACATCTTTTATGACTCACGTCATAAAAGATGTCAAATACACATTGATATTTGAAATGGACATTCTCCTCAAATAAGACTAGAGAGTTTGAACACGCTCTTTTTGTTCAAGCTCTCCTGTCGAGTATTTGGCTCGTGTTGCTTTGGTAAAGCTTCAATCTCTAAAAATAAAAAATAAAATAAAAATAATAAAAAAAATAATAATAAGAATGACTCTTTGAGTGTGGCATTTGGGACTTTTTAAGTGTCCGCAGCGTGTCCCTACCTAACAAGTTGGGAGTCAGGCATACCTGCGAGGGGGTTTGTATGGATCCGTGTTGCATGACGGGCATACAAATCTGGATTTATATGGAACCGTGTTACACCACGGGCATATAAATCTGGGGTCTTATGAGATAATTTAGCAATTCCTTTGTTGATGTGAGACTCTTTGAGTAGTTGAGACCCTTCGAGTGTTACAGACTCTTCGGGTAGTTGAGACTCTTTGAGTATAAATGTTTTGGTGTATTTAAGACTCTTTGAGTAGTTGAGACCCTTTGAGTGTTACAGACTCTTCGGGTAGTTGAGACTCTTTGAGTATAAATGTTTTTGTGTTGGTTTGAGACTCTTTGAGTAGTTGAGACCCTTTGAGTGTTACAGACTCTTCGGGTAGTTGAGACTCTTTGAGTATAAATATTTTCGTGTCGGTTTGAGACTCTTTGAGTAGTTAAGACCCTTTGAGTGTTACAGACTCTTCGGGTAGTTGAGACTTTTTGAGTATAAAGGTTTTTTGTGTGTATTTGAGACTCTTTGAGTAGTTGAGACCCTTTGAGTGTTACAGACTCTTCGGGTAGTTGAGACTCTTTGAGTATAAATGTTTTTGTGTTGATTTGAGACTCTTTGAGTAGTTGAGACCCTTTGAGTGTTATAGACTCTTCGGGTAGTTGAGACTCCTTGAGTAGAAATGTTTTGTGTTGGTTTGAGACTCTTTGAGTAGTTGAGACCCTTTGAGTGTTACAGACTCTTCGGGTAGTTGAGACTCTTTGAGTATAAATAGTTTCTTTGATGTGTTTGAGACTCTTTGAGTAGTTGAGACCCTTTGAGTGTTACAGACTCTTCGGGTAGTTGAGGCTCTTTGAGTATAAAGGTTTCTCTATGTAGTTGAGACTCTTTCGAGTATAAAGGTTTTTGCATGTGTTTGAGACTCTTTGAGTAGTTGAGACCCTTTGAGTGTTACAGACTCTTCGGGTGGTTGAGGCTCTTTGAGTATAAAGATTTCTATGTGTTTGAAGCTCTCTGAGTGTTTGATTTGAGACTCTATGAGTGTTACATACTCTTTGAGTAATTTGATTTGATATTCTTTGAAGGGTTGATTTACGTCTGCATCGATAGTGGTCTGCTTTCTTTGAGGTAATTTTATTGGGTTCGTTTTCTTAAAAGCTTTGTTTTAACAGAGTATGTTTGTGTTTGCTTTAATAGAGTCTTTGCGTATTGATTTAAACAGTTGAGTCATGAGTATTAGGGAGAGACTATCTCTTTGAGTTGTCGTTGCCGAGTTAAGAGTCGGTGAGAGGCTATCTCCCTATTGTTGGTAGAGTTTTATCTCTGTGAATATCGTTTTAAAACTAAAAACCCAAAAATTTGCTTTACTTTCGGGTCAGTCAAAATGTGTCGTCTGTTCAGCTTTGCCATTCGCGTGTTACACACGCTTTGCCAAAGAGGGGCATCTGTAGACACCCCATTTTGACCGGACCCAAGTTCGCTATGCTTGGGCGTGTAGACACCCCATTTTGCTCTGCCTTAAGAAATTAGGGTTTTTCCATCGGTTTTCCAATGTCCTTCCTTCCCGCGTCCGTTTGTTACGTTTCCGTCATGTTTCGTATTTTTCCGTTGAGTATTGAGAAGGGTTATTCATGAGAATCCGAGCAAAAGAGAATGTGGGACCCGCTGGTGTGGGACCCGTTTGTGTGGGACCCGCTAGTGTGGGACCCGTTTGTGTGGGACCCGCTGATATGGGACCCGCTGGTGTGGGACCCGTTTGTGTGGGACCCGCTGATGTGGGACCCGCTTGTGTGGGACCCGCTGATGTGGGACCCGCTTGTGCGGAACCCACAAAGTGGGACTCACCACTAGCATGACTTAACTTTCTCTACCATTTCCACTAACTTCATTTTTCCCTTTAAAATAACACCATTATCTCCATTACCATTATATATTCCATTATTCCCACCACCATTCCCACCATTACCATTATATATTCCATTATCCCCACCACCATTCCCACCATTACCATTATATATTCCATTATCCCCACCACCATTCCCACCATTCTCATTATTTATTTCCACCTCTCCACTAAGTTTTTCACTATATAAAGAGAGGTGATGAGAAGGAAAAAGGGAGAAAAAAAGGAGGAGAGAAGGAAGAGGGAAAAAAAAAGAAGAAAAAAAAAAAAAGAGGAGAACAAAAAAAAAAAAAAAAGAAGAGAGGGAGAGAAAATAAGAGAGAAAGAGAGAGAGGAAAATATAAAAACAAAGAAGGAAGCGGAGCGGATCGCACGTCGGCCGGATTTTTGGATTTCTTTGGCTCTTGGATTCGGCGAGGAACTCATCACAGGTAGGTACACTGTTTTCGGAATTTTTTAGAATTATTTGGTATATTTTCGGATTTTTGCATGATTTTTAACAAAGAAAACTAAAAGATATACTAAACAGATTCCACAAATAATGAAATTTCGTGGGAAAATAATATGATAATGATACATTCTACCATGAATTTGTGAGAATTTTTGGATTTTGTTTGGTATATTATTTTATGCATTCTTTGAAAATTATCAGATTTTGGGAGAATTGTTACTGATGTCAAATCACAGATACAATTCTCCAAATTTATACAGTAGTCTTAAATTCTATACTTCTTGCTTCTGTAAAATTTTCAAGTGATTTTGATCTTGTTTCATATGAGCTGTAGTGTTAATTCATAATCTGGTTTGAAATTTAAAAAATCCGAAACTGATAGTAAATAGTTTTCTAAATTCATGGAAATCTTACAGCATGCTATTTTCACTTATATCTTACTAATGTAGAAATTTCATGGAATTTAGATTTCTATTTCTAGTAGTTTCTGTGTTATTTTTGCAATCTGGTCTTATTGTTGTTAAATCAAAATTAAATATGAGCTTAATGTACAAATCCACAAAATTCATCCCGTAAGCTGCATGGATACCCATCTTACTGCTGTAGAAATTTTGATTCATTTCGAATTCGTTTGCTACAGTTTCACTTGTAAAAACACTCATATGTTTAAAATTGATAAAATCCATTGAACATGATCGGATTTCCATCAGATCTGGTAGGGAAGATGACCGGATCTAACGAGATGTGGCCGGAAAAATGGAAACTCACCGGAGCTATGGTGATAGATCTATGATGGTAGAAATCAGAAAGTAATCCACTGCTACAGAAGTAACCAGATCAAAGAGGAGGTACCGGAAACTATGGAGCTTGCCGGAGAGATCAAATCTGTAGAATTTATTTTTGCCGGCGAGAATGAATCAGCCAGTCGGAGATTCGCCGGAATGGAGGACAGATTCTGGTAACAATGAGGAAGAAGATAGCATTGAGATGGTGGAGATCGGCAATGGAGGAGCGAAGATGGCCGGAGGGATAGGAGAAGATCTAAACGAGAAACCCCATTTTTCCTTCTCTGCCTATCTGATTTTTTTCTTTGTTTTTTTTTTATAAGAAAATAAGGGTGATGATATTGGCACTACCGAGATTAGGCGTGCGAAAATTTTGATAAGGCGCGCCCTCCAATTTTGTCTTATTTGGCCCGGGCGCGTCTTCCACAGGATACATTCACCCCCCTTTTCTGGCTTTGCACCGCGACACTATCTCGGCTCGTTTGCTAGGCAAACGCGCTCGGATTTTGACGAAATTTCGCAGGGAGCTTACTGGGACCCTAACCTACCTTGGGGTGAAATTTGGGGTCCTAAAGCATCGGTTTGATGGGGTTTTGCATAAAATTGGAAGGGTTTAGGGTACGGTCAAAATGGGGTGTCTACAGATGCCCCTCTTTGGCAGAGCGTGCTTGTCGCGCGAATGTCAAAGCTGAACAGACAAACCATTTTGTCCGACCCGAAAAAGAAGCAAATTAAATTTTGATTTTCATTTTTGAAAATGATAGTTACAAAGATAATACGGTGAAATAGCCTTTCGCCGGACTCTGACTCTGCAAACGCTGGTGAGATAGCCTCTCTCCAACTCTTAACTCAGTACATATTGACGAGATAGCCTCTCTTGCAAAACATTAAAGGATAGATTTGATTATGAATGATCTTGAAATTTGAAGAGAAAATGAATCTGGATGCCGTGTGAAAACGGTCTTGAATGCCGTGTGGAAACGGACTTAGAATGCCCTGAATGCCGTGTGAAAACGGATTTGGAATGCCATGTGAAAATGGACTTGGAATATTTGAATGCCGTGTGAAAACGGACTTGGAATGCCATGTGAAAATGGACTTAGAATGCCGTGTGAAAACGGACTTGAATGACTTGGTGCCGTGTGAAAACGGACTTGAAATACTTGAATGCCGTGTGAAAACGGACTTGGAATGCCATGTGAAAATGGACTTGGAATGCCATGTGAAAATGGACTTGGAATGCCGTGTGAAAACAGACTTCAAATGACTTGAATGCCGTGTGAAAACGGACTTTGAATGCCGTGTGAAAACGGACTTAGAATGCCAGGTGAAAATGGACTTGGAATGCCATGTGAAAATGGACTTGGAATACTTTGAATGCCGTGTGAAAACGGACTTGGAATACTTTGAATGCCGTGTGAAAATGGACTTGAATGCCATGTGAAAATGGACTTGGAATACTTGAATGCCGTGTGAAAACGGACTTGGAATGCCATGTGAAAATGGGCTTGGAATGCCGTGTGAAAACGGACTTTGAATGCCGTGTGAAAACGGACTTAGAATGCCATGTGAAAATTGACTTGGAATGCCATGTGAAAATGGATTTGGAATACTTTGAATGCCGTGTGAAAACGGACTTTGAGTGCCATGTGAAAATGGACTTGAATGCCATGTGAAAATGGACTTGGAATACTTGAATGCCGTGTGAAAACGGACTTGGAATGCCATGTGAAAATGGACTTGGAATGCCGTGTGAAAATGGACTTGAAATGACTTGAATGCCGTGTGAAAACGGACTTTGAATGTCGTGTGAAAACGGACTTAGAATGCCATGTGAAAATGGACTTGGAATGCCATGTGAAAATGGACTTGGAATTGTAGACACCCCATTTTGACCGGACCCAAGTTCGCTATGCTTGGGCGTGTAGACACCCCATTTTGCTCTGCCTTAAGAAATTAGGGTTTTTCCATCGGTTTTCCAATGTCCTTCCTTCCCGCGTCCGTTTGTTACGTTTCCGTCATGTTTCGTATTTTTCCGTTGAGTATTGAGAAGGGTTATTCATGAGAATCCGAGCAAAAGAGAATGTGGGACCCGCTGGTGTGGGACCCGTTTGTGTGGGACCCGCTAGTGTGGGACCCGTTTGTGTGGGACCCGCTGATATGGGACCCGCTGGTGTGGGACCCGTTTGTGTGGGACCCGCTGATGTGGGACCCGCTTGTGTGGGACCCGCTGATGTGGGACCCGCTTGTGCGGAACCCACAAAGTGGGACTCACCACTAGCATGACTTAACTTTCTCTACCATTTCCACTAACTTCATTTTTCCCTTTAAAATAACACCATTATCTCCATTACCATTATATATTCCATTATTCCCACCACCATTCCCACCATTACCATTATATATTCCATTATCCCCACCACCATTCCCACCATTACCATTATATATTCCATTATCCCCACCACCATTCCCACCATTCTCATTATTTATTTCCACCTCTCCACTAAGTTTTTCACTATATAAAGAGAGGTGATGAGAAGGAAAAAGGGAGAAAAAAAGGAGGAGAGAAGGAAGAGGGAAAAAAAAAGAAGAAAAAAAAAAAAAGAGGAGAACAAAAAAAAAAAAAAAAGAAGAGAGGGAGAGAAAATAAGAGAGAAAGAGAGAGAGGAAAATATAAAAACAAAGAAGGAAGCGGAGCGGATCGCACGTCGGCCGGATTTTTGGATTTCTTTGGCTCTTGGATTCGGCGAGGAACTCATCACAGGTAGGTACACTGTTTTCGGAATTTTTTAGAATTATTTGGTATATTTTCGGATTTTTGCATGATTTTTAACAAAGAAAACTAAAAGATATACTAAACAGATTCCACAAATAATGAAATTTCGTGGGAAAATAATATGATAATGATACATTCTACCATGAATTTGTGAGAATTTTTGGATTTTGTTTGGTATATTATTTTATGCATTCTTTGAAAATTATCAGATTTTGGGAGAATTGTTACTGATGTCAAATCACAGATACAATTCTCCAAATTTATACAGTAGTCTTAAATTCTATACTTCTTGCTTCTGTAAAATTTTCAAGTGATTTTGATCTTGTTTCATATGAGCTGTAGTGTTAATTCATAATCTGGTTTGAAATTTAAAAAATCCGAAACTGATAGTAAATAGTTTTCTAAATTCATGGAAATCTTACAGCATGCTATTTTCACTTATATCTTACTAATGTAGAAATTTCATGGAATTTAGATTTCTATTTCTAGTAGTTTCTGTGTTATTTTTGCAATCTGGTCTTATTGTTGTTAAATCAAAATTAAATATGAGCTTAATGTACAAATCCACAAAATTCATCCCGTAAGCTGCATGGATACCCATCTTACTGCTGTAGAAATTTTGATTCATTTCGAATTCGTTTGCTACAGTTTCACTTGTAAAAACACTCATATGTTTAAAATTGATAAAATCCATTGAAAATCCGAAATTAATTGAAAATCATCTGAAAATTTCTAAAGAACCTTAAATCTCTGTCACATGTTAACTCATTAATCCATTGAAACAGAAATCTTAGGGTCTTTAGATTTCCCTCGAAAAATGGCCAGTGCATCCATAATCGTATCCCAATTGCAACCAATCTTTGACAATTTAGATATTTAAGCTATAACATGTTATTGGCTCCGAGGTTACTGTCCACGGAAATCCTGAGATCTGCCAGGCAATAAGATGCTATAACCTAAGTATTAAATTGCGCAAGGAAAGAGCGCACGATTCCCTCCCTTGGATGCCATTCTGGGCCGAAATTGGTGTACCCATAGGAGGCATGCTTTGCCTCATATAAGAGTCTTTGACTCATTTGTTTGTGTGATGTTGTTGTCAGTGAGTCTTTGACTTGTGTTTCCATCTCTTTTAGGGAGTCTTTGACTCGTCTATCCTTTAGTTGTTATCAGTGGAGTCTTTGACTCGTTTTTCCACCGCTATTAGAGAGTCATTGACTCATTTGCTCATTTGTACCCTTCTTTAATATTTTTAGTTAGGAGTTTCTCCTTTAGAGTTGTTGATTACTTCGTTTTAATTAGAGGCTAACTCAGTCTTATTAGAGCTTTGCTTGCTTGGGATCTTGGATCGTTTTCTCTCTTCTTGGGACGCTATCTTTCTTGTTATGGTTCGTCTCTTTGAGACGTTAGTTGTTTGTTCGGGGTTTCCCCTTTTGGATTTAGGGCTTTGCCCTAGTTTGTGGTTGTTCTTGCGTGTTCCCTTTAAGATTGAAAACATCTAAAGGTCCTGAGCATTGAAAAAGCTTTAAAATCCAAAAACATTAGAAATTTAAAACTCAAAAACATTTGAAAACTTTAAAAATATCAAAAACATTTGAAAATATAAAAAAACCTTAAAAAATCTGAAGTGTGAGTGTTTCTTTTAGAAGCGTAGTTTGAGAGTTCGTTTTCGAACTACGTTGGCTTGATCCTCTTCCGAGGTACGTAGTGCAGCTTGGGATTTACATCCCAAGTCCAGCCAAACTTTTTTTGTAAATAAACGTTTTAAACCTTCTTCAAAAACCTTTAAAATAATGTTTTCAAAAGACCTTCCTCTAGAGTTAGGAGTTTCTCCTCGATAGAGAATTTTAGAGTTAGGGTTTTTCTTTTGATAGGTTGTTTGATTGATTGTTTGCTGTGTGCTTGTTTTAGAGTTAGAGGTCTGTCCTAGAGTTATAGGAGCGCCTCCGTCCGGTCAGTTGGCGATCCACATCGCCGAGTGATGACTAGAGTAGGATACGCTAGTCCACCCTTGGTTTTCCTTAGGAAATACAGCCTAGTCACACATAGGTTGTAAGAACCACCTGCATCAGCGTAGGGCTAATCTGCATTTAGTTAGGGCATATAGGGTGTCCTAAAATTCACAATTCACTGGAATTTAAATAATCGTACAATAAACTTTAATAATTGGTCCGGTCTTTTAGATCGAGTTTAGGATAGAGGGCTAGGTGTCTTAGGCATCATAACTTAGAATAGGCGCGAAGAACTACGTTGCCTTGATTCTCGTGGAGGCGGGGATACGTAGGCTTCTTTGGATGAATACCAGACCATCTGAGGACTCGGGCTAATCACTTTTAAAACTGTTGAAACAATCAAATCACTTAGGATTTTCCATGAAATTAGAATTTTAGGAGAACTTTCACTTAGATTGAATCCAAACCAATTAAGAAATCAAGATACACATTTAGGATTCACATTGAAATTAGATCATAGGATGCATGTCACATAGATAGCACATTAACAAGAGAGTTGAATGAGCCATTAAAAATGAATTTAAAAGAGTTAATTTTTGGAATTGAAGACCGATTATCGGGCAGGAATGGTGCATGTGGTGGATAAATCCCCATACCTTCCATTCTTGTAACCAGGTAGCGAGTCTAGATTTCTGGTTAATTATGGGTCCTAGATCCCACATCTAGGTGGCGACTCTGTCAGTCTCTTTTGTGTGGAATTCGGATTGCCTTAGTGATCCCAAGTTCACATAAAAGATGAATTAAAATTAATAATAAAAGGCACACGCCAATCGCGTGGGTACGAGAGACCAAGAGATAGTGCGTGGCGGCTCTCGCGCCACCACCCCTCTCGCGGGATCGGGTCCCACAGGAATACTTTGAATGCCGTGTGAAAACGGACTTTGAGTGCCATGTGAAAATGGACTTGAATGCCATGTGAAAATGGACTTGGAATACTTGAATGCCGTGTGAAAACGGACTTGGAATGCCATGTAAGGCAAAGTGAGGATAAATGCTGTAGAAAGCAAAATGCTAGATGATTAAGAAAATTGGATTGGATTCAAAATTAGAAGAGGATTTTGACTGACTTAACTGGGGATTGATTGATCATCTCTTGCCGAGAAAAATAAAGAGTATGTGTTCTTTGCTAAGGATGAAACATAACTTGGCAGGGGTTTTCAGGTTTTGACCTTTTTTTTTTTTTAACAGGTAAAAAGCATTATGCTGAGGTTTGAAAATTGTGGGAGCAAATTCTAGACTCCACTGAGCAAATTGATGTTCTTTGAAAATTAACTCTTTTGAAGGGTGAACTCATATGAGGAGTTTAGAGATTTGGCTTAAGACGTGCTCATATCTCTCTTATCTCAACTTGTTATAAACATTGGCACTGATTACCTTTTCTGCTTGATATCTTTTATGACGCAAGTCATAAAAGATGCCTCTAGTGTATTGTGATTCCATGATAAGAGTCTTAAGGGAACGAAACCAGGATAGGTAAGGGAAAGTTGAATTTGCATGGGTTCTTTCTTTGGAATAAAGGTAGGATGATGGTTGAGCCAGAAAATCTCTTTTCATTGACTATTATTTGAGGTTCTTTCCACCACTCACTGCTTGAAACTTGACATCTTTGCTATGTCTGAACAGGATATTTCTCGCGTTTCTCTGGTACCTAAACCAGGGTCTATTCTGAGAAATTTTTTTTTTTTTTTTTACTTTGGAAAGTATACACCCATTCTCCCAGTGCCAGACAACTTTGGACCTTGAAAGGAAAATGAATAAGAATGAGGAACAGACTTCCAAGACTCTATCAAAGAAGATGTACATTTATTCAAGGGACTTGACTCACTTTTGATTCACCCTTAGACCTGATATGTATTTTTAAATGGTAAGGCTAGCCGCTCTCAGAATAATTTCGAAAACCATGTCAAGAGGCACTAATTTCCTCCATCAAAATTTCCGTCATGGTTATTACCCCTTTGGATTGCTCAGTTTCAATGCCCCTAGTTTAGAAAGGTGTCAAAGTAAATCTCACTGACACTACTTGGATTCCAAAATCCTGTCCAATGTAGTGATTGCTTTTTCATCTCTTCGAGTCTCCTCTGCTGGGAACTCCTGATTATTGCATTCCAGGTTTCTGGTTTAGCAAACCATTTGCTTCAGCTTTTGCCTGGAATTCTCATACTACTCAAACTTCAGAATTCTTCATAATCGTGGAACTCCTTCCATGTCTTATCAGCTCACTTTTTGTGGGAAGTCTTTGCCTCTGACTGGATTGTCTCTTCAAGTTTTCAATCCAGTAGACCACTACCCTCATTTTGCATAAGCCAACCCTTTTGGTTGTGACTTAGCAAACGCATGACTCTAGGCCGCCATTTCGGGTTTTCAACCTAGTGGGTCTTCAGACTCTCGTTCTTTTTATTTCTTTCTATTTTTGTTTTCAAATGCCTTGAACCTTTGCTCGTTTCACCAGAAGAACTTTATGGGTAGGCTCGGGTTCAAAAGGATTAGATATCAAAAGTTCAAACGATTTGGACCGAATCTGGTCTTGCCAGACTACCTACGTAGCCCAAAAATGGAGGATCAGATCCGCGTAGTTCGCTTAAGGGTTTACAAAGAATGGTTTAGCTTTTTAGCTTCAAAATTTTGGAAGGGGGATGATTTAGATTTTATCCCAAGGTTTGACCGAACCTGAATTGATCAGGTTGCCTACGTACCCCCGAAGAGTTGGGGATCAGGTCCGTGTGGTTCGGGTGGTGCATAAAATGCCCCTGGTTTATAATATAGTTGAAAGAATTGTTTGGTTTTAAAATGTTAGCTCAAAGGGCTCATAAAAGGATGTTTTAAACATTGGGATTTTGGCTATAAAGGCTCAAACGTCCAAGGATGGCCTCCTGGTGTTTTGATGTACAACCTTTTGAAATGTTTAAGGTTCAAGACTTTGAATTTTTTTTTTTTTCGAGAGTCTGGCGGTATTTGCAAGCAAGACTTCAACCACGGTGCTCCACTTAAACTTGTGCGCTTCTCGAATATCTTGAATTTATGCTCAAGATTATACTGCTCTCGATAATCTCCAAATGTCGGAGACAATTCTGATATTCAATCTATCTCATAGACTCCATCACTTGGGTCTTTGATTTTTCTAAGGAGTTGTCTTAGGGACACATTCCCTTCTCCTTCTTGTATTTCTTTGCTTTTAGACATTAGGAATGTCCTTACTCTTGAAGTATTCCATCTCGAAATCTCATTGAAAATATGTAGCTCAAGTGCTCTTTTCGGGCTCAAATTGATGACTTCATTTTCTGGAAGTCTTTGCTAAATTTCTCATCAGCTTGACTGGATGTCTGACTCTTCACTCTCTTGAATTTTACTTTTCGATTGATATCTAAAGCCGATGGAGTCTTGCTTTTCACAACAACAAGGCGTTCACCCTGCTTAACCTTATAGGATCAAGCAAGACTACATCGAACCCCTATAAACAGGTTTATCAATTCCTTGCTCTCCTCGGGAGATAAAGTTTTGCCAATCCATCTTTCCCGAGTTTTGAATTTCAATACCACTATCAACAGCTTTGATTTCTTCTTTGAGTGGCTATGCTTGACGCTCTTCCTCTCGTTTGATCATGTTTCAGATCTCGAGGGGAATTTCGTCTGCATTCTCATCCGAGAAGGGTGTCTTTAGCTATTTTAAACATTAGATCCAAGAGTGAATAATAAGAATACTGATAACATTGAAATCAAACTTTTATTGAATTGAAAACTTTCAACTACATCAAACTTGACAGAAAATGAAACACTAACTCTGAATGGGAAAGACTGACAAACATGACATACATTTTTATTAACACTACAAGACGTACCAACTTTCAACACGAGAGCTGGTATACACTTGACGGAAAATAAATCTTGAAATATGACACTTGACACATGACATTTGAAACGTGACACTTGAACTGAGACTAGGAACTAGCACTGATGTTCATGAGTAGCACGCCTTCCTCCATGATAATGACAACTACTGAGTCCGATCCCGGAGTAAGAATTTCGGAAAGGGTAACCCTACAAAGTCCGGATGACCTGGCTTGTATTGATCTCCACTCTTTGACCTCCCCGAAGTCTCTTTAGTCATGACAGAACTTTCCCGAATCTCAAACACTAACTCTTTTCCTTTCACAGCTAGTTTGCCACTCGGTACCGGGGTATGAGCAATAATAGTTGGCTTTGCAGACAGTTGAACCGGATCATCATCTTCGATTCTCAGAATATATGGAACATGCTTCGGTTCACTTGACCCTGGAAAGTGGGAGATAGAAATAACTGGTTTTGCGAGAGGCTGAATGAATCCATCATCCTCATCCGACTTCAAAACATACGCATCGTGTCTCAGAGGTCTCTGATAAGTACTGAACTCATGTAGAATATGGGAATCCTCATCTATCAAGTCTTGGATCTTGTGCTTCAGTCCGACACAATAATTGGTACTATGGCCAAGACATTGGTGGTACAAACAATAGCATTTACCATCATTCTGCTTCTCCGAGTTTTTCAACAGATTTGAACACGGCGGTAAGGTTAACTTTCCCATTCTGACCAACTTCTTGAGAGCTGCTGCTTGTGTACAAGGTAATCTGGAAAATTTTCTTTTCAACTCCTTGGCTGGTTTTTCTCTTTGAACAAAAGGTCTCTTTAAAGGTTGAAGGGAGGTTCCACTATAATTCATTTCCTTTTCAGCAATAAAGGATTTCATTCCATCTGGTTTCCACTTGGATGACCTTTGCTCATAATGGATGATTTCCTCTACATTTCCATAAGAGAACCGATCAAGAAACCTGTCCACTAAATCTTTCAAACTTGTGATATCCCTCAAGTTTAAAGTGAAGAACCATTTCTTAGCTTCACCAGTTAAAGAGAGTGAAAACAACTTGGCTATCTGCTCTGGAGATAGGCCTTTCATTTTTAATACAGGAATATATGACCTCAAATGACTCCTCGGGCATCCCATCCCGTCATACATGTCAAACTTAGGAACTTCAAATTCAGGAGGAAGAATAACATCTGGAAAAAGGACATAGTCATTAAGGTCAAACTTCTTTTTGTTCTGAACCCTCTTATTTTCACCATCGCAATCCGATAATCCAAGCTCTTGTAGTAATGATTTTCCTTTGTCTAACTTGGTCTTATGTTCACAAAATTTCTCCTTGATATATGATCCATTATCAACATTATGCACTAATGACTTCTCAGACTGGTCCAGGCTTGTAATCAGATGAGAGTTTAAAATAGGCAGATTCTCAGAAATCATGGGTGCCTTCTCCTTTTCTTGAGCCTTCAAACGGGTCAACTCTTCTTTCATATTTGCTACCTGCAGGACGAGAGTCTTCATCATGTCCATTATCTCCATTTGTGTTCCCTCAGATTCAGCCATTTTGTAAGAACCGCGTAGAACAGGTGAGGGTTGAATAAAAATAGGTACTGCAAATGAGTGAAGTCAACAAGATCAGACTCCCGCCATGGAATTGAAACACTAGAGTTCAATATAGGGTAATAAAATGAAAAATCTCATATGCAAGTTGAGACAAAAGATGATACGAATATATCCTCTCATGGATAAAATCCGACAGCATAACATCTATGCAAAGAGATATGGTAAGATCAGCACATAGAGTTTGTCAACAAGTCTAAAAGGATACCGACCAAACCCAAGGTATTTGGAGAAAATTCGGCAGCATAACAGCTACATAGGGAGGGTCTAAAGCTGATAATCACAAAGGGTATGCCAAATGGGTTAAGATAAAGTAAGGCTCTCAGCAAGAACACACACTCGAATGAATGTCAGCAAGATAAACTCGCAATCAAACAAGTGGAATATAATCAGATCAGAATCAATCATAGGAGAAGGATATAATAGGCAGCACTGAATTTTTCATCCATGATCAAAGATGATCAGTAGATCAGAAAGAAGACCACGACCACAAAATGACAGAAGTAGGTCATAGGCCGGGTCTAAATCTTGAAGATGGATCGATAGGATTGATCGAATTAGATAAGAAAATTCACTGAATAAGAAGGCCCTAATCTAATAATCAATAGATAGATATATATACATATATATATATATATATCCTAACCAGGGGCACCAACCCTAGTCTAATCTAGAGGAGTCAATGAAGTCTTGACTCAAAACAGACATGTGAGTGTACTAGGACTGCATCTGTAGCCACATAAGGTGAGCTACAGTAATCTATGGATAGGACATGGTTCCTAAATCTAGGCTTCAACATGTGTCAGCAACACATGTTCGTCCTTATATGAATGCAATATATATATAAGCACATGCAGATCCTAATTGGGTTTTACTAAATCAACAAATATATCCAAGTACATAATATATGTAAAATGAAAGTAGAGCTCCGGACTCAATATATCGGGTACTATGCATATGATCCATACTTTAAGTATATAACACAAGTACACCGAGTGTTATATACAGTATGCTTCATTGCTCACCGGCTGCTGTAAACACAAGTACACCGAGTGTTTACGACTGCAGCACTGGCGCATAGCTTGGTAATAGATACAACAGCACCATCTGGATAGTGATATCCCATGAGGCACGCATTATATCTATCCTGTGGAGCCAATAATAATAAAATCAATAAAAGAAAATTAAAAAACAAAATGATGTATGCTGTACATTGTGTGAATCCCTTGTTTTAAACACATATTTGGTGCCCCTGGATCCTAAGCGATTAAATTCCCATTTATAATGATTTTAGCCCAAAATTCTTCAAAGTTAGTAACAAATGGCATTTTAACAGAGTTAGGCAATATCTCGAAAGAGATTCCCCAGCAGAGTCGCCAGCCTGTGGACCCCGATCCGGGAGAGGCGGTGAGGGACGTGCCCCCACGCGCGCAGTCTCAGGATCATCCACGTGAATGGAGAGCTCTACCAAGGAACTCTCGAAAGAAGTGCCCCTCACAGCATGAGTGGCGATACAAGGGTGAGATACCTCTCGATTCGGGGACTAGCCCAGATTCGAGGCGTACCTTAAACAAAGAAGAGTCGCCATCCAATGAAAAAGGCAAATGGGCCCTGGATCCCATACTATGCTCTGTTGCAACGGATAACCAGAGATATAAAAAGAAGGTTCGTGCCTGGTTACGAATTCGGAAGGTCTAAAGAGCACCTCATCCACCCAAGTGCAAACACCTGGTCTCTTATGCCATTTATTTAATGATTTTGAAGAGTTTTGGGCAAAAGTCATATGAAATGAGAATCGATATCTCCGAGAAGACGTCTATCTAATCATGCATGTCTCGGAGATGAAATAATAATCACACATAAAAGAAATGAAATAAGTGTCACCTAGGAGTAGCTAGATTCTGAGTGTCATACCTAATTGGTGTCTGAGTTCTGGTGTGCAAACACATACATGCTACAGCTAAAGGTATAGGATCTATACATGGAAGTAAGAAAACACAACAAAACACACAACACAATTCAATTCTATACATGACTGGACAAAATGAGTCTTAACTCTAATGCGACCTGACTCGGACCAAGATGGCCGTCCATCCCAGCTGCTCTACGTATCCCGGCCTCGGGAAGAATCGGAGTCAACGTAGGTCGATGCCCTATTCTAAACTACTATGCCTAACCATCTAAAACCGCTATCCTAGACTCGATTCCACTAGACTCGACTGATTTTTTAAAGCTTTTTGTACAATTGCTTAAATTCATGTGAGTTGTGATTTTTAGGACTCTATATGCCCTAATGAATGCAAGTTGATTAGCCTTAAGATAATGCGGGTGGGCCCTACATCCTATGTGTATCTAAGCTGTGTAACCTAATGAAAACCATGGGCTGACTATATGCTTCCTAGTCTAGCCATCGGTTCGACTAAATGTCTAACCGATCGACTCGAGGCCTCCTAACTCTAGGGACACTCACACGACATGACACACCATATCAATACAAATCAAGACAGACTCCTAACTCTAAAACACCCTAAATATCTAGGACAGACTCCTAACTCTAGGGGAAGATCTTTTTGAAAATTTTTTTTGAAGTTTTTTGTATTTTTGGGAATGTTTGAAATGTTTATTTTTAAAGGTTTGGCTGGACTTGGGATGTGAATCCCAAGCTGCACTACGTACCCTGTTGAAAGGGATCAAGCAAACGTAGTTCGGAAACGATTTTCCTAACTACTCCTAAATGACTCAAGATTTTTGAGATTTTTGGATTTTCAGATGTTTTTGATGTTTTTTTGACTCAAGAGGACAAAATCCTATCATCATAAGGGGAGGACAGGCTCCCGATATCCCGCAAAGGTTGGACATCATCCTATGCTTTGCGGGGGAAAAAGACAGAAACACGACTCTGCAAGGGTTGGACAGCATCCTATACCTTGCAAGAGCGGATATTCCTAACTCTGCAAGGCTTGAAAGGGATCAAGCCAACGTAGTTCGGAAACGAGTTTCCTAACTACTCCTAAATGACTCAAGATTTTTGAGATTTTTGGATCTTGACTCTGCAAGGCTTGAAAGGGATCAAGCCAACGTAGTTCGGAAACGATTTTCCTAACTACTCCTAAATGACTCAAGATTTTTGAGATTTTTGGATTTTCAGATGTTTTTGATGTTTTTTTTGACTCAAGAGGACAAAATCCTATCATCATAAGGGGAGGACAGGCTCCCGATATCCCGCAAAGGTTGGACAGCATCCTATGCTTTGCGGGGGAAAAAGACAGAAACACGACTCTGCAAGGGTTGGACAGCATCCTATACCTTGCAAGAGCGGATAGAAGAACATGATCTGATGAAAGGTTGGATAAAATCCTAACCCCCATGATGATAGAATTTGATTCCTGAACAAGAGGACTGACTCTCTAGACTAAGAACGGATTCCTATGCTAGTGGACTATCAAACCAAAATAAAGCTCACAAGTAATAAGGAAAAAAAAAAAGACCCTGTGCATATTTGGCAAAGGAAAAACACCCAGCCGGGCCGGACAGCTACCTAGCCCTAGGGTGCAACAAATGTGCAACCCAATACCCATAAGGGTAGGGGTATGTTGCCAAGCCGAGTAAGGTGTTGTCCCAAAACTAAACGACGCACAAAGAGGAGGTTTAGCAAGAGAATGAGACTGGGTAAGTCTCTTAGACACGGAGGTAGGATAGAGAAAAATGCTAGCAAGACTGGGCAAGTCTCCTAAGCACAAGGATGGGCTCCAAGTATCCTTATCATTGCCCGTGCAATGAATGGGTTTCTAATATACAAGGGATACACACTTAAAAGCCTGGACAAGTCTTTTAAGTAAGGAGGGGAGTGCTACTTGGACTGAGCAAGTCCCCTAATGATGGGCTTGGGCTAGCGCCTTCATCGCCCTTGCAATGAGAGGGGATTCTAGTATCTAAAGAAAATTAACAGAAATCTATAAGACTGTGTTAGTCTATCAAAGAGAGAAGAAAAGGCTACCAGATAATCGCAAATTCCATTCTATTCTTATAAAAATAAATCAGGTGCTAAGCAAAGAAGAATTTTCAATAAAAAAAAAATCTATAGCAATCATAAAATGATAAACAACATTAATTAGTCTAGACCAGCCGCTGGATAGCCTAATAAAGTAAAAGAAAACAATATCAAACACTTCTATGCCCAACCACAAACACCACCCCAATATGGGGATGAAATCAGATGATGCTAAAGTAATCATCTGATATCATATACACATGATAATATTTCTATATCCCGCCTTGAAATCAGACAGTACTCATATCGATAATATCGAATAGAGTAGTCATCTGATCTCCTTCTTCCTATTAAACAATTTATTTAAATAAAAAGGAATGAGTATAATAAGCTTTGAGATAATCTCACCTGAACAATCCATTTATCTTCAGAATCTAACTCAAAACTTAAGATAAAAGAAAAGTAATTCTCAATATTTTATATAACTTTTTCCAATGATATTTCTAATCTATACAAAGTATAAATTAAAAGAGGCATTTATTTAATATATGTAAGCAGCGAAGTATAACTAAATCTAAAAAAAAAATGATATTTGCTAATGTCAGGGTGAAATAAGGCTGTTAATATCAAAATGGAAATGGCTACCACTATTAAGGTGTGAGAGGGAAAATTCTAAGACTTACTAAAGGCTGCATAAGCCTAAAAAATGAAAAGGGGAGCGCTATTCAAACTATGTAAGTCCTCTAATAATGGGCTTGGGCTAGCGCCTTCATCGCCCTTCCAATGAAGGGAAGGGTCTAATGACTTGAGGTTATCTCTATAAAAGACAAAAGGAAGAGGGATACTGCATGGACCAAGTAGGTCTCCCTAAAAGATGGGCTTAGGATAACTCCTTCATCGCCCTTGCAATGGGGGAAAATAAAGAATGACTCAAGAAAATATCCAAAAGACTATGTTAGTCTTTATAAAAAGGAAAAGGGAAGATATAGGCTGGAAATGATGTCCAAGGCAATGAAAAAGCAGCTGACCTGTTCCAATCAATACAAAACCACAAACTTAATTTCTCTTAGACTTTTACCAACATTTCTGGAGAAATGAAGGAAAACTCTAACTCTTTCTACAAATCCTAACAAGATGTCTAAGATCCAATCAAATACCGAGATAAACCAATGCAATCAGAGCGAATTAACGAGGCTAAAAAAAAAAAAAGCAAAACTCATCACCTGATCAGACCTTAAGCTTTTGATCTTAAAACAAAAGGCACAATGGTATATTCAAACAACAAGGACGAGAAATTCATAGCAAATCAAAAAAAATTCCAAAACTTATTCTAGGAATTAGGCATAAGAGAATAAATGAAGAATACCTAAAACTACTTACCTCTTCTCTTTGATGCCTTTCTCCTTCGTTTTTCTTACTTTGCAAAGCTCCAAATCATTAGATTAAACACACGAGCTGACTCAGATCTGGCGATTTCTGAAATGAAACAACTATTTCAACCTCACTTTCTCCTTTATCTTTCCTCTCTGCTCTTGGATTTATCTCGGATGATCCTGTTATTGAGTGATTCCATCAAAATCTCAAATCTTCTTATTCACTTCCGTATTCGGAATCGCAGTTAAAGGATGAAAAAGCAGGATCAACCAGAGCAAAAACCGAAGTCACCATCTTTCACTCCATTACAATCATCTATTCAGCTTTAATCCATCAACATGCACAGATCCACACGAATTCCTTTAGAACAACACATTAGGAAAAACCCTAACAACCGAAACCCTAGCATATACTCAGACAACACCAAATCCCCAAGCTCTACTCCATCAACATGCACAGATAAATACAAATTCCTCTAGAACAACACATCATCAAAACCTTAACCATCGAAACCCTAGCTTAAAAGTAAAATCCACCAAATCCTCCACCATTTTCGTCTGATTTTCCTCTCTCTCCTCTCTGATCTTTTTCTCTCGTTGATTTTTTAGATCTGGAAAATGAGCTCCCCCGGAAATAGTATATCGATCGGAGAAAATAGTCGGAGCACGGTCGGAGAATGACCGGAGCAGAAGGAAAAACAAGTTAGGGTTTCGATCTGTGATCTGAGGGTTTGGATTGAGAAAAACAAGATGAACATGATCGGATTTCCATCAGATCTGGTAGGGAAGATGACCGGATCTAACGAGATGTGGCCGGAAAAATGGAAACTCACCGGAGCTATGGTGATAGATCTATGATGGTAGAAATCAGAAAGTAATCCACTGCTACAGAAGTAACCAGATCAAAGAGGAGGTACCGGAAACTATGGAGCTTGCCGGAGAGATCAAATCTGTAGAATTTATTTTTGCCGGCGAGAATGAATCAGCCAGCCGGAGATTCGCCGCAATGGAGGACAGATTCTGGGAACAATGAGGAAGAAGATAGCATTGAGATGGTGGAGATCGGCAATGGAGGAGCGAAGATGGCCGGAGGGATAGGAGAAGATCTAAACGAGAAATCCCATTTTTCTTTCTTTGCCTATCTGATTTTTTTCTTTGTTTTTTTTTTTCATAAGAAAATAAGGGTGATGATATTGGCACTACCGAGATTAGGCGTGCGAAAATTTTGATAAGGCGCGCCCGCCAATTTTGTCTTATTTGGCCCGGGCGCGTCTTCCACAGGATACATTCACCCCCCTGTTTTGGCTTTGCACCGTGACACTATCTCGGCTCGTTTGCTAGGCAAACGCGCTCGGATTTTGACGAAATTTCGCAGGGACCTTACTGGGACCATAACCTACCTTGGGGTGAAATTTGGGGTCCTAAAGCATCGGTTTGATGGGGTTTTGCATAAAATTGGAAGGGTTTGGGGTACGGTCAAAATGGGGTGTCTACACCAACGTAGTTCGGCGACCTATGCTAAACTACAATGCCTAACCTTCTAGGACCGCTATCCTAGACTCGATCAACTAGACCTGACTAGTTTTTAAAGCTTCTTGCGCCATTACTTAAGTTCGAGTGAATGGTAATTTTTTAGGACTCCCTATATGCCCTAACTAATGCAAGTGGACCCTACACCTATGTGTGACTAGGCTGTGTGTCCTAAGGAAAACCATGGGCTCTCTAAGCGCATCCTAGTCTAGCCATCGGCTCGACTAAGTGTCTAACCAACCACGACTCGAGGCCTCCTAACTCTAAGGACACTCACACGACAGGACTCACCATATCGACACAAACATGACAGACTCCTAACTCTATGGGAAGATCTTTTGAAAATGGTTTGCAAGGTTATTTTGAAGAATTTTTATATTTTGGGAAGATTTGAAAGGTTTTGAGGCCTATGGAAGTTTTGGAAATTGTGAAGTTATGAAAGTTGTGAAAGTTGTGAAAGTTGTGACTGAACTCAGGATGCCAGCTGCAAGCCTGAGCTGCTGTAGACACCCCCATTTTGTTTCACTTTAATCAACAAAGAAGTTAGTGTTTTTCTATCGGTTCTTCGGTGTTTTCCATCCCTGTGCCCGTCACCTATATTTTCTCGATCTTTTCAATTGTTTCTACCATGTTTCGCATTTTCCCGATAAGTGTTGAGAAGGGTTATTCAGGAAAAATCCAAACCAGAGAGAATTCAGACCCATTGGGTGGGCCCGCATCGAACATTTTTACTGGAATGGGATCAAGTCAGTAAGCTCCACATTATTTTCAAGTGAGAGTGTTGAGCTCATGGCTTCTCACGCTGTGACCCACCAAATGAACCGTTTGGATCATCCCACGAATGTGATTTATAGGATGTACCGATTTATATTATGGCCCAATCATTTGGACAGTTGGGATTACTTCGAAAAAATTTTTTTTGAGAGGTGCCTTGGTCGAATGTGGCATGAGGGTAGTTTCGTCATTTAAAAAATAAATAAGGTTTTTTTTTTATCGCGGGAATATGCTTTTGGTTCGGTTCCTTTCTATATCCAGGTTGAGCTCCATGTCATTTTTTTAAATAGCATAATAGAAAGAAAGAGAAGGGTATATATTAATATAAAGAGGGTTGCTATGAAGGAGGTTGGTCTTTTGATGAATTTTAGCAAGGTTCCATAATAGAAAAGAAAAGAATAGCAACGATCGGTTCTCCACTTAAGAAAAGCAATGTATGTTATATACAAGGAAAGTTGCTGTGAGGGATGATAAGTTTCTAGAATAAAAGAAAGAAAAAAAAAGGCAAGGTGGAATTCTAAGAGGAAGTTTTACGGTGGCTCTGTTTTGAAAAAGAATAGAAGAATAGCTCGGTGAAAAAAAAAAAAGAAGGAAGGGAAGAAAATAAGAGGACCGAGCAACCCTTGGGGAGAGGTGGTGGAAGAAAAAAAATAAATCAAGATCTCTACTCTCTCTTGGATCTGTCAAGCTTTCTCTCCTTCTCCGGATAACAACTCTCGTCCCCTCTCCACACAGCAGTTCCCAATCTCACCCTCTCTCACGCCCACAGAAGTTCATATCCCCCTCTCCTCGGTATTCTATCTCCCGGATTCACCCTCTGTTTCTCGGTCTCTCCATTCACCCTCTGTTTTTCTGCTCTCCCCTCTATCCCTCTGTTTTTTTTTTACTCTCCCTCCCTCACTATAAAACTCTCTCACTCTTTTTTTAGCCGACCAAAAAAAAACAAAGGAGCGAAAAAAATAGAGTATCGTAATACTCTGTCTTTTCGCTCTCTCTCTCTCTTTCTCTCTCTCTCTATCTCTCTCCCTACCTCTCCATCTCTCAACTCCTTCTCAATCTTATTCACTCTTACTCCCTCTCAATCTCAATCACTCTCGTTCACTCTCTATCTCTCTCGCGTTCACCCTCTCTGCGCAACACTCTCTCCATTCTCCATACTCTTTGTTTTCCATTCTCCATTTTCCACACTCTCTCTATCTCTCTCTCTCACTCTCTCTATATCCCTCTCACCCTCTCTCTGTCTCACTCCCTCCCTCTCTCACTCTCTCACTCTCTCTGTCACCCTCCCACTAACTCTCTGTCATTCTTCCTCGCTCACTCCCTCTCTGTCATTCTTCCTCGCTCGATCTCTCACTCCCTCCCTCTCTCACTCTCTCATTCTCTAGCAGCCACTTTCATTCTCTCTATCCCTCTCTCTCAAACACTCTCTACTGATCTCACTATCTCCCTATCAGTCTCTCTCAGCAGCGAGGAAAAACAAAGAAAAAAAACAAAGAACAAAAGAAAAAAAAAGAAAGAAAGAAAGCGGCGCGGATCGAGCGTCGGCCGGATTTCCGGATTTCTTCGGCTCTCGGATTCGGCGAGGAACTCCATCACAGGTTGGTACACTATTCTCAGATTTTCCCAGATGATTTGGCATTTTTTATGAATTTTGCATGCGTTTTAGCATTTAATTAAATTTAATTCAATATTAAATGTGTGAGCTAAAAATCATGATCTGCATGAGTGTTTCAAATCCATTTCGTCCCAAAATTTAATACGATGTTCTACTTAAATAGAGTAAAATAACTATCGGATCGGATCAGACATTGGATCAACGGTTTTTTAGAATTTGAGTGAAGAGTGGTATTTTATTTAAAATATTGGCTGAGTAATTACGAAATTCGAAAAAATAGCCATCTCAGGATGATCTATTTTTTGGAATTTTAAAATTTTCTTGTGTTCATCACATCAGAACAAGGTTGGAGGACGTTTTCCGGAATCGTAATTTTCTCGAAAATCGTGTTTTAAAAATAGAAAACTCTTCAAAAATATCTTTTCGACGAAGAAAAATAAAATATATACTAAACAAATTCCAAAATTAATGAAATTTCGTAAGAAAATAATATAATGCTGATACATTTTACCATGAATTTTTGAAATTGGTTTGGTATATTATTTTATGCTTTCTTTGAAAATTATCAGATTTTGGGAGAATTTTTACAGACATCAGATCACAGATAAAATTCACAAAATTTTTACAGTAGTCTTATATTCCATATTTCTAGTTGCTGTAAACTTTTCAAGTGCTTTGGATCTTGTTTAATATGGGATGTAGTGTTAATTCATAATCTAGGCTAAAAATTGAAAAATCCGAAATTGATAGTAAATAGTTTCTAAAATTCATGAAAATCTCACAGAATTCTATATTTACTCATAGCTTATTTCTGTAGAAATTTCATTGAATTTAGATATCTATTTCTAGTAGTTTCTGTGTTATTTTTGCAATCTGATCAATTAATTGTTAAATCAAAATTAAATATGAGCTTAATGTAAAAATCTGTAAAAATATTTGAGTAAGCTAAATTTCATTATATATTGGTGCTGTAGAAGTTTCAACTCATTTCGAATTCGTTTACAACAGTTTCATTTGTAAAATAACTCATATGTTTAAAATTGATAAAATTCATTGAAAATCCGAAATTAATTGAAAATCATCTGAAAATCTCTAAAGAACCTTAAATCTCTGTCCATATTAAGTCCTTAATCCATTGAAACAGAAATCTTAGGATCTTTAGATTTCCCTGGAAAAATGGCCAGTGCATCCATAGTCGTATCCCAATTGCACTCGATCTTTGACAATTTGAATATTTAAGCTATAGCATGTTGTTGGCTCCAAGGTTCACTGTCCACTGAAATCCTGAGATATGCCAGGCAATAAGATGCTATAACCTAAGTATTAAATTGCACAAGGAAAGAGCGCACGATTCCCTTCCTTGGATGCCATTCGAGGCCGAAATTGGTGAACCCTAGAACCATTGGTATTCCTTAAATATCTAGAAAACGAAAATCCTTGAAATCTGAAATTAATTAACCTCAAGAACTTGAATCGATTTGCTTCGTGTCTTTCGGAACCGTTGGATCACGGTTTCTGTCATAAGAACCATTAGAGCCCAATTTAGGAACACTTGTGTCAGGTCGTGTCCTAGGGTTTAGGGAGTCTTAGGTTTTAAGGAGTCCTAGAGTTAGGAGTCCAGCCTCATCACGGACGTTTGCTATGTATAGCAACCGTGTCATGGGTCTAGTTACACTAGTCACCCAATCTTTCCCTAGGACAAGCCTAGTAAACTAGGATGTAGGCTAACCTGCATTAGTCTAAGGAGCAATTTGCATTTAGATAAGATCATATAGCATCTTAGATGAAATCCTAAGATAATAAAATCCTCAACTTGAATTAAATAACTTCTCTTAAAACTGTTGAAACAGTCAATCCTGTCTAGGTCGGTGTCTTAGTTGAGTTAGGCATAAGTAGCTTAGCTTAGGTGCACCGAACTACGTCGACTCTGATCCCAGTGAGGCTTGGGTACGTAGGCAGCTTGGATGTCTGATGGCATACCAACCGCGAGTCGGCTCCACAACAAATTGTGAAGTTTTGTATATTAATTTTCTTGTAAATGCTTAATTAAATCACTTAGGATTTTTCCATAAAATTAGAATATTAGGAGAAGTTGCACCTAGATTGAATTCAAACAAATTAAGGAATCAAGATACACATTTAGGATCAATAATGAAATTAGATCATAGGATGCATGTCACATAGATAGCACATTAACTAAGAGTTGAATGAGCCATTTAAAATAAATTTAAAAGAGTTAGCTTTTGGAATTGAAGACCGATTATCGGGCAGGACTGGTGCATGTGGTGGATAACTCCCCATACCTTCCATTCTTGTAACCAGGTAGCGAGTCTAGATTTCTGGTTAATTATGGGTCCTAGATCCCACTTCTAGGTGGCGACTCTGTCAGTCTCTTTTGTGTGGAATTCGGATTGCCTTAGTGATCCCAAGTTCACATAAAAGATGAATTAAAATCAATAATAAAAATGCACACGCCAATCGCGTGGGTACGAGAGACCAAGAGAGAGCGTGGCAGCTCGCGCCCCACCCCTCTCGAGGGATCGGGTCCCACAGCTGCCTACGTACCCCTCAGCTAGGGATCAAGCCATCCGTAGTTCGGACTCAGATTTTCCTAATTACACTCTAATGACTTGAGATTTTTGAGATTTTTTATGTTTTGAAGTGTTTTTGATTTTTTTGACACAAGAGGACAGAATCCTATCATCACAAGGGGAGGACAGACTCCTGATATCCCGCAAAGGTTGGACAGCATCCTATGCTTTGCGGGGGAATTGGACAGAATCACGACTCTGCAAGGGTTGGACAGCATCCTATACCTTGCGAAAGCAGATAAAAATCACGTGATTTGATGAGAGGTTGGACAGAATCCTAACCCCTATGATGATAGGACAGACTCCGGAAAGACTGAAGGACTGACTCCCGTGCTGAAAACTGACTCTGGAAGATGGAAGAATGGAATCCTAAACTCTACAAGGGTAGGACAGACTCCCAAACCCTAGGGTGGTAGGACTGACTCCTAAGCTCTCTAGGACTGACTCTAAAGAGGAAGAAATCCCTTCACCTGCGAAGACTCCAAGGCAGGAAGGGAAGGGGTTGGCTCAAGAAGCATTCCGTCATAGCCTAAACCCGGCAGAATGCTCCTAAAATCAGTGGATCGCCCTAGACTCGAAGAAGATCATAGAAAAAGAGTAAAAGAGTGATCTCGAAGAACTGGTGTAGATCTCGAAAGACAAAGATGATTCTAAAATTCCTAAGGAACCATGAGCAGATGAAGATCACAGAAATCCTACAAAATCTTGAACACTGAAGCATAGTCGGGAGGAGAAACGAAAGGAAACCGGTGGGGACTTGAGATCACAAACCTAGCAAGAAAACTAATTCCCAAAACAAAACCCCATATTCCCCTTTACTACCAAGGGACCAATATGATTCCCCTAGGAGGAGCTGAGCCAACTAACCAAAGAAAAGACCAAGGAGGAACACGATGGCTGGTTTTGCAAAACAAATGAAATAGGTCAAGCTTTAATTGAACAGAATCTGTTTGTAGAAGAGAATGCAAAGGAGATATAAATGCATAAATGAAATCAACGGCCCAAGCCATATGTTTCTTTAAAATGACAAAGGGGGAGCATTATACACAGTCAACAAGAACATACCAGCATAGCATGGACAATTTCTTCCTCCCTCTGCAACTCCCCTTTCTCCCTTTGTAATTTCAGCAAAATGAAAAGACCTCCCCTCTTGAAAACCTCAATCCCTTTTGTAGCTCTTTCTCTGATTTTTCCTTGGAAAATCCCTTTCTCTAAATATTGGGTGAAGTGATTTGGGTGTAGATGGTGGCTGAAGATCAGAGGATTGGGGTTCGGTGGAAACCGAATGGGTTTTGGGTGGCTGAGAAAGGGTATGGATTCCGTGGAGATCGAGATAGTGGTGGCGGCAATGGAGCTCAAAGTCCTTCCCTTCTCTCTATTTTTTTTTTCACCCAAATGGGTTTTTTCGAAGTGGGTTTTAGGGGTGGGAGAGATGCTGGATGGTTGATGAAAGATTTAATGGAGGTTGGGGATGGGGGTTTGGATGTGGTCGGTGAGGGTGGATGGTGGCTGGCCGGAGTGAGGGTGAGCTCGCCGGATTCCGGCCGATGTTGGAGCTCCTACGGTGGGCGGCTGGGATGGTAGTGGTGATGGTGAAGAAGGTGGTTGGTGGCGGTGGAATGCGATGGAGGTGGCTGGTGGTGGAGAGAGTTTGGGTTTTTTGAAAATGGGTTTTGGGGGAAAACAACAGAGGTGGTGGATGGGGATCGGAGATGGAGGTGGCTGGTGGTGGAGAGAGTTTGGGTTTTTTTAAAAATGGGTTTTGGGAAATGGCAGAGAATGGGGTGGAAGTGGAGAGGGTTTCAATGGAGGTTGGGAAAAACCACGAGGTGGAGGAGAGGGTTTCAGTGGCTGGAGGAGGTGGAAATGGAAAATGAAATGGGTTTGGGGGTTTGATTTTCGAAGTGGGTTTTGGGGAAAATGGTAGAGGGTGGTTGGTGGCGGTGGAGAGATGGAGATGAAGGTGGAGGAGAAGATGGGTGCGACGCCTGATGGTGGTGGTGGTTTAATGGAGGTTGGGGATGGCAGAAGATGGAGGTGGCTGACGTTGGTGGTTAGTGGAGGTCGGTGGAAGAGAGGGTGGAGATGGGTTCGGCCTTGCCGGATTTCGGCTGGCAGTGGTGGTGAAGAGGAGGGTGGTTGGTGGTCGGAAGAATGGTGGCTGGTGGAGGAGATGGGGAAAATGGAGGTGGTGTCCCGGTGGAGGAGACGGGGAAAATGGTGGCTCGCCGGATTTGCAGAGGTATGAGGGTGGCTGGGAAGAGGCCGGGGGTCGAAGGGTGGCCGGAGGTTGGTCTCTCTCCCTGCTTCTCTGGTTCTCCTTCGCAAGAAAAAAAATCAAAATTCTTCTCTAGAAACCCTCGTTCGATGCGTATATAAAGAAAAATCAAAAATTTTCTTCTCCCCCCATCTCCCATGGACAACCGCCACCTAGTGCATTTTTTGACAATTTTTAACCAAAAAAAGGGGGGGTCCGGGTAGAAAATAGGGGGACAAATTCTTTTATGTTCAAATGATCTTGACCCCTTGATCTGATCCAAGGGCCATTAAGGTTTGCTTACACCCTAAGTATTATCAGAATTCCCAAAAATGCCCTTCCAGAGATGAAAAATCACCATTTTACCAACAAAAATATCTTGTCTTGTTTGGAAAAATGAGGGTGATATCCACACACCCATGCTTTGATAATTCACCCTACCACAACCCAACTTTGATTATTGCACACACTTCGTTCGTCTTATTCCACATTTTTCGCCCGATTGCCATGAAATTTTGCAGGGGTATCCCTGAGAGTAGTAACAACCTCCTGGGGAATTTGTACCCTGGAATATGCACAATAAGATGTTCCAAGACTCAAACCTTCTTCTCATTTTGGGCCCAGTCCCTCAGGAATTCGCGGAGATTAATTTCGGGACATCTTGGGACTCGGAATTTGGGAATTTTATTCAACTTTGGGGACTTTGGGGACTTTAGGGTCCGGTCAAAATGGGGTGTCTACAGTATAATGCTGGGTGTGCTGACGTTATACATCAAGGGTATGGTCATAAGCATAGTATCCTGCAGAAATGCCTGGGCCCTACTTTTATTTCATTATATTATGTATATATATATATATATATATATATATATATATTAGTTGTCCCCTTTAGAACCAAAATTAGGAAACCCTTGTTAGGACACTATATATATGTACTCGTATAGGACGGACATGTGCGACTAGCATATGTGAGCCTAGGATAGAAGTCAGCCTACCCATGTAGTGTAGAAGGGTAAGTCACACTGTGATTACCCGCCGTGTTATCTAGTACACTCACAAACACTTTTGAGTCAAGATTTTCTTAGCTCCGCTAGATCAGGTTAGGGCTGGTGCCCCTGGTTAGGGTATGTATGTATATATGTACGTGCATGTATTATATCTATTCTTAGATTAGGACTTGTCTTTTAGATCAGGTTTCTGTATCTATTTCAGTCGTACCATTCCTTCAGACCTGATCGATGACCCTTACTCTTGCTTGGTTGTAGCCTGGATCATGATCTACCCTGTGATCTCTTATCATGTGATTGTTCCAGTGTCTTGGGTTTATATCAGTGAGACTCCCTGATCTATTATTGTCAGTTAGAGCTTGTTCATTCTTTCAGTCGTGGGTTTGGGCCAATGGTTTTTGTTCATCACCTTTCATGGCCAGGGTCCAGACCTTGATTCCTTATTGTCCATTTCGTTCAAACTCTGTGATCCTGATCGCTCTTTGTGCTAGCCTGTTAGACCAGGGCTTGTCTGTCAGTGGAGTTTTCTGGTCTAAATATCAGCTTCATAGTTCTCCAGTCTTCAACCCGGTTAATAATTTTCCTTGCTCATTATCCTGATTACGGTCTATGTTCTGTCTTCTGAGTGTACAGTTGTGTTGTTCCTTTGTATATGTCTTACTTGCTGAGTCGATGAACACCTTTGCCATCTTCTTGTACATACCCTATTTGCCTAGTCGGTCATTCAGATCAGGACCCCTTTTGCAGCAGGTATTCCAGGTCTGATTCATCCTATTTACCTTCCTTCGATGCAGTCGATAGTATTCCTTTTACCATTGTTGGGACTATAATCTGTCGTTTTGTCTTCAGATTGCACAAATATTTTCTGTATATTCAGTTTTGTCGGTTGGTTAGATTAGAACCCTCTTTTTCCCATGAGGGATTCCTGGTTTAATCAATCATATGTACATTCTTTCAGAGTCACCTGAGTAGTGGTCTATACTCGTTACTCTCATGGCCATGGTCTATTCATTGCCCTTTGATCGTGAGTCCATTCATTTTGTGTACACAGATCCATGTCATATATGTACATTACCCTTCGACTGTGTACCCACTCTTTTGTTATGTCATAGATCCATGCCATGTGTAGATATTACTCATTGGGTTAGATTTTGCTATTTACCTGCTCTGTCTTAGATATGGTTGATGGCTTGTCCGCTGTCTCTGTGACCATGATCTATCATTATCGATCTTCTTGATCATACAGTTGTCGATGTTCATCGTCAGATTTGAGATCCAGTCTATGACCTACTTCTGTCATTTTGTGGCCGGGATCTACCTTTCTAATCTACCGATCATCCTTGATCATTGATGAAATAAATTCAATGTCACCAGTTATATCCTTCCCATATGATTGGTCAAGTTTATCCCTATTATTTCGTTATTCAAGGTTATTTTCACTCTCTTCTGATCTTATCTTATCTGTGATTAGGTTAAATCATGTCGAACAAGGTGATGAGGGATTGGATAGCTGAGACAATTCGAGCTCTCCTGCGTGAGCGTACAGAGTGGAGTATGGCCGACAGGTTCATCAGCGCGTTTAATCATTTGAGCGCATCCGGTGTGAATTGGCAATTTCTTCAAGCAGCTGCAAGACTCTGGGATCCTATTCTTCATGTTTTTCAATTTGGTCCCTTTGAAATCTGTCCTATATTCGAGGATTGGTGCGCCCTATTAGAACTCCCACCTGAGGGACTCTGGATCCAACCTTCGAGTGTAGCATCTCCTCGTTCCCTTTTCTGTAAGCTTTTCGAGAACAAAACTATTGATGCTATGCCCTATTTCAAAGACACGTACGTGCAATTCGATGACCTCATTGAGCGTTTTTCTAAAAGCGTTGACCCTACCGATTCCCGTTTTCAAAATTGTCGACGCAGTGCCTTAATCTTTGGTGTCCTTGCACGTCACGTTATTCGTGACAACTCCAGTATTGCCCCTGTGACCTTACTGAGTGTGGTCGATCAAATTAGCGACGGAAGGAATCCTGTCCCAATCATGCTAGCGGAAACCTTCTCTGGGCTGGATCTTATTGCTCGGCGAGAGGTTAAGGATAATTTCCATGGGTGTGTCAAACTGCTTTATTTGTGGCTTTGTGAAAAACTCACCATCCTTCGACCACGGAGCTCCCTTCAGTACACCCTCAAGGATCACCTTTCGTGGCAACCAATGGCCAATAAACCCCAATCCGTTGATGAGTGGCATAATTGGTTGCAGCACGTGGAGAAGGATCAATTTCACTAGGTGAGTCATTCATGCTTACACGTTATCACCTGCACCTACCCGCATCCATTTGTGTATCTTATGGGTTTGAAAAAGTCAACCTTTTATGCACCCACTCGTTTGCTTTATCAGATCACGGGAAATCCATGTCCTCCCGGATTTATAGTCCCTCCTCCTTGCGAAAAGCTTACTCCCGGTCTCATAAAGTCTATTGTAGCTGCTTGGGGAAATAAGGTTACCGATAAGAGATTTGCCTTAATATCTAAGGTCCGATGTGGGGAATTGCCAAGAAAGCTCATGGGCAAGAGAGCTCGGATCGAAGAGCTTTGAAGATTCCTTTTCATGAAATTGTCATTTTAATTTCTTCAAATTTCATTGTAAATGGTTACTTTCATCCAATTGTTAACAAAGACTAATGTTTTGATTGTAACTACAGTTTGACTATTGATCAATGGAATAGCATTTATGACTTTCTCTTATTTTATTTGGTACAGAATACTTTATCTCAATGGTTATCGTTTTAATTTAGTATGTTAATTTCCAATTCAGGATTCTAAAATCGAGCAAACATCGCTCCCTCAGGTGTCAGTCAACCTGCGTGGTCTAGACAGTCAACCACGTCTAGACTCATTCGTCAATTTGAACCGCTAACCGTACCTGAGCAATCCGTACCCTCTTTATCTGAATCATCCGAATCCCTAGAATCTGTCCAAATGGCTGAACCCAATGATGCGTTAGCTAAAATTCAAGAGATGATGGTGAATCTTACCCGGGATATGGCCTTCATGAAAGAAGAGATGGCCCAAATGAAAGCCCAGTCTAATGAAAAGGTCTCTACTTCTAGAGCACCTGCGGTTCAACCCCCTCCCGTTATACCTGCAAATCTGAGCCCTGCAAACTTGAACCGTCCTTTCATTTCACCAGTGGACGTCGACGTAGAAGAAGAGCAGTACGCTGAAGAATATTGCATTCTAGATATGGCCCGGTATAATAAGGAAAAGCAGGTAGCTGATCAATTGGAGAAGCTGACAAAGGAAATGGAAAGCTTGAAGCATCAAGGCCCTAAGCAGTTCGATATATCCGAGCTGATAATGTCTCCTAGAGTCACCTTGCCCCCGAAATTCGAAACCCCCGATTATGACAAATATGATGGGACTGGGTGTCCCTGGAATCATATGAGGTGGTTCATCGAGCTGTCCCAGTAGTATGGGTTAGCTCCTGAACAAATGGCCAGGGTCTTTCCAATGTCTCTTACTGGGGTCGCAAAGAAGTGGTTTCTTCGTCGGAAACCCGAAGAGGTGAAGACCTTGCAAAGCATCTCCAACAAATTTTTAGAGCAGTTTTCTATGGAAGAAGGGATAGAGGTTACCAAGAGGGACCTCAAACAGTTAAAGCAAGGTCCTCTAGAGACCTTTACCTTCTTCATCCGTCGTTGGCGTCGAAAGTTTGCCCAGCTAAGCGAGAGGCTATCAGAAGAAGATCAGATCAAGCTGGTGATCAAGGGTTTGTCGTCGCAGTATTTCCATTTTATGTCCCCTCAGCATTACACCGATTTTGACTGATTAAGACCGGGACGAGGACTGAGGATGCAATAGCTAAGGGTCTGAGGGCCAGACTTCCATCAGACATCAGGAAAGGAAAGAGACCCGTGGTCGTACAGAAAGAAGTTGACCACGTAAACTATGTTCGCCCAGCGGCCAGGACTGTAACAGAGGTGGCGAAACCAGCGCCAGCACCAGTAGAGCAGAAACCTCAGAGGCACTTTGATCCGCTCCCTTACCCTTTACCTATGATTCTGAAAAAGTTGATAAGGGATAATAAAATCAGACTACCTGAGATTAGGCCAGTACCTAACCCGTTGTTGGAGATTAGACCAGTATTGTAAATACCACAGAAATTCGGGTCATCTCACTGAAAGATGTCTGGCCTTAAAGCATGCGCTCCAGACTATGTTAGAGAAGGGAAAACTTGAGGTGGAGAGGCCCAATGTAACTCAGAATCCCCTTCCTAATCCCGTGCAATTCCTCCTCCTGCGACGAACGCCATTTTTGTCGAGGAGCCAGTTCTTGATCCA
The DNA here is from genome assembly GCF_043159265.1 of Tasmannia lanceolata. Taxonomy (NCBI): domain Eukaryota; kingdom Viridiplantae; phylum Streptophyta; class Magnoliopsida; order Canellales; family Winteraceae; genus Tasmannia; species Tasmannia lanceolata. Next base: position 43,329,872 of record NW_027518714.1, on the reverse strand, counting down.
TCCATTCTCATTTGTGCAATCACTCCTGATGAACCTTATATCCTAAGGTTTGACCCTGAAGAGATCGAAGAGATGGAAAGAGAAAGGTCTAATGCCCTCTGGAGGGGCAGCCCCAGTTTGGCAGAGGCATCCTCCCCATATGTCCTTCGATGTGAGGATGTTGAGGCAGAAAAGGAAACTCCTTATGTTCTAAGGATGGGTGATTTTGAGGAGGAGGAGGTAATTGAAACTCCGTATGTTCTGAGAATGGATGTAGATGATTTGCTTCTGTTAGAAGATCAGTATGACGAGCTTTGTCATGTTACCAGGGGTGGCCGTGTGTTCTGAGAATGGATGTAGATGATTTGCTTCTATTAGAACATCAGTGTGACGAGCTTTGTCATGTTACCAGGGGTGGCCGTGTGTTCAAGCCCGCAGAATTGAGAGCAGAAAACCTCGCAGAAGCAGTGAGAGTAGCCGAGAATCAGGGGCAGAATAGGCCGAGTGCAGACGAGGAAGAAGATAATTTGTTGAAGCAGCTGAAGAAGACCCAAGCAAACGTTTTCATTTGGGGCCTACTTATGTCTTCGTCTAAGCACAGGAAGGTTGTACTCAAGGAGTTGAATGCTGCTCGGGTGCCAACTGATATCACTCCCGATGAGTTAGTAAGCCTAGTCGCTGTAACTAGGACTTCCAAGGTAATATCTTTCACAGACGATGATTTACCTCCTAAAGGGAGTGACCACGCCCGGTCACTCAAAATTACAGTGATCTGCAACAAGAAAAGGGTACCTGAAGTACTAGTCGACAATGGGTCCGCTCTGAATATTTGTCCACTGAGTACTGCTGCGACTTTGGGCTTTGGGCCTGGAGATTTTATTCCCTCAGAGCAGGGTATATTAGCATATGATGGCACCCGGCGAGATGTCATCGGGAACCCTGGCCACTGAAATCCAGATTGGGGGAGAAGACTTTGACATCGAATTTCAAGTATTGGACATTAAAGCTTCTTTCTTGCTGTTATTGGGTCGACCTTGGCTGCATAAGGTTGGAGTTATCCCTTCTACCATTCATCAAAAGTTGAAGTTTGTTCATAACAACAGGGTAGTGACTGTAAAGGGTGACCCAGGTTTAGAAATTGGACAAATTTTGCAAGAGCTTGTAGCTGGGAAGGAAGCCGATGTCAGTTTGATAGGTTTTTCATTGGAGGTGTCGGTCATATCCATGAAAGAAGCCATGGGCGAAGAAGTTTTCTTCTTGACTATCACCAACTCGAATGTAGTCAGGATGATCCGTAAACAGGGTTATATTCCAGGCGCAGGGCTGGGCAGATATCATCAAGGCCCTACTGAGTGGCCTGTGCTCAGAACTTTCAATGGTCTCTTTGGCCTAGGATATGAGCCGACCGAGCAGGAGGTCAAAGAAATGAAAAGATACATGCTGAAATGGGCCGAGTGTCGCCGCCGGGGATTAGAATTGCCTATGGGGCCAATCAGTCTGATCAGAAAAGGCATTTTCAGAAAAGAGGGGGCAGATTTTCCATTTTACGGGTTTGCTAAGCCATGGACCGATGATGTGACAGGGCAGAGGTTGCCAGGCTTCAAAATTTTCTTTAACCTAGAGTTATCAAAAGTGCCAATGAGTGCACGGATTACTGAGGAAGCACCGGTGTGGGACCCGATCTCGCGAGAGGGGTGCGGCGCGTGCCGCCACGCTCTCTCTTGGTCTCTCGTACCCACGCGATTGGCGTGTGCATTTTTATTATTGATTTTAATTCATCTTTTATGTGAACTTGGGATCACTAAGGCAATCCGAATTCCACACAAAAGAGACTGACAGAGTCGCCACCTAGATGTGGGATCTAGGACCCATAATTAACCAGAAATCTAGACTCGTTACCTGGTTACAACAATGGAAGGTATAGGGAGTTATCCACCACATGCACCATTCCTGCCCAATAATCGGTCTTCAATTCCAAAAGTTAACTCTTTTAAATTTATTTTAAATGGCACATTCAACTCTTTGTTAATGTGCGAATTATGTGACATGCATCCTATGATCTAATTTCAATGTGAATCCTAAATGTGTGTCTTGATTTATTAATTTGTCTGGATTCAATCTAAGTGAAAGTTCTCCTAAAATTCTAATTTCATGGAAGGTCCTAAATAATTTAATTAAGAATTTACAAGAAAATTAATATACAAAACCCCACAATTTGTTGTGGAGCCGACTCGTGATTGGTATGCCATCAGACATCCAAGCTGCCTACGTACCAAAGCCTCACTGGAATCAGAGTCGACGTAGTTCGGTGCACCTAAGCTAAGCTACTTATGCCTAACTCAACTAAGACACCAATCCAAACTGGATTGACTGTTTCAACAATTTTGAGAGAAGTTATTTAATTCAAATTGAAGATTTTATTATCCTAGGATTTCATCTAAGATGCTATATGATCCTATCTAAGTGCAAGTTGTTCCTTAGACTAATGCAGGTTAACCTACATCCTAGGTAACTAGGCTTGTCCTAGAGAAAGATTGGGTGACTAGTGTGACTAGACCTATGGCACAGTTGCTATTCATAGCAAATGTCTGTGATGAGGCTGGACTCCTAACTCTAGGACTCCCTAAAACCTAGGACACGACATGACGTAAGTGTTCTTAAATTGGGCTCTAATGGTTCTTACGACGGAAACCATAATCCAACGGTTCCGAAAGACACGAGATAAATCGATTCAAGTTCTTGAGGTTAATTAATTTCAGATTTCAAGGATTTTCGGTTTCTTGGACATTTAAGGAATACCAAAGGTTCTAGGGTTCACTAATTTCGTCTAAGATCGGTTGCAATTGGGATACGATTATGGATGCACTGGCCATTTTTCCAGGGAAATCTAAAGATCCTAAGATTTCTGTTTCAATGGATTAAGGAGTGAACATGTGACAAAAATTCAAGGTTCTTTAGAAATTTTCACAATGATTTTTAATTAATTTCAATTTTTAACGGATTTTATCAAATTCAAACCACATGAGTGATTTTACAAGCGAACTTATTGCAAACAAGTTCGAAATAAATTAAAATTTCTACAGAAACAAGATGGGAATGTATGCATCTTACTGGAAGAGTTTTACAGATTTTTATATTGAGCTCCTATTTATTTTTGATTTAACAATAATGAGACCAGATTGTAAAAATAACACAGAAACTACTAGAAATAGAAATCTAAATTCATTGAAATTTCTACAGTAGTAAGATATGAATAAACATAGCATACTATGAGATTTTCATGAATTTTAGAGATTATTCACTATCAAGTTCGGATTTTTGAATTTCAAGACCAGATTATAAATTTACACTACATCCCTTAGGAAAAAGATTCCAAATCAATTGAAAAGTTTACAGCAGTAAGAAATATGAAATATAAGACTACTGTAAAAATTTTGTGAATTTTAATGGTGATCTGATGCCAGTAAAAAATCTCAAAAATCTGATTGTTTTCAAAGAAAGCATCGAATAATATACCAAAAAAATCCAAAAATTCTTAAAATTTCATGGTAGAATATATCAGTACCATATTAATTTTCCACGAAATTTCATTAATTTTGGAATCTATTTAGTATATATTTTATTTTTCTTCGTCAAAAAGATGTTTTTGAAGAGTTTTCTATTTTTAAAACATGATTTTTGAGAAAATAACGACCTCGGAAAATGTCCCTTAACCTTGTTCTGATGTGATGAACCCATGAAAATTTTGAAATTCCATAAAATAAATCATCCTGAGATAGCTATTTTTTCAAATTTTGTAATTTCTCAGCCATTATTTTAAATAAAATTCCACTCTTCACTCAAATTTTCGAAATTCTTTGATCCAATGTCCGATCCTAGCCGATGGTTATTTTAGCCTATTTAAATAGATCACTGTATTAAATTTGGGGGTGAATCGGAATTGAAACACTCATGTAGATCATGATTTTGAGCACACACATATAATATTGAATTAAATTCAATTAAATGCTAAAAACCATGCAAAAATATATAAAAAATATCAAATAATCCTGGAAAAATCTGAGAATCGTGCACCTACCTGTAGTCGAGATCCTCGCCAAATCCAAAAGCCGAAGAGTCCGAAAAATCCCGCCGACGCTCGATCCGATGGTTATTTTTCTCTTTCTTTGTTGTTTTTTTTTTTTTTTTTTTACTGTGGAGATATAGAGTGTGAGGAATAGGGAGAGATCGACAAAGAGAGGATGGGAGTGAGAGTTTGAGAGATAGAGAATTAGAGAGATAGAGAGAGAGTGATGAAGAGAGTTCGAGGGTGATAAAGAGAGCGAAGGAGTGAGATAGATATAGATAGAGAGAATGAGAGAGTGAGATAGAAACCAGGAGATTAGAGGGGGAGAGATACATAGAGAGAGGGATATATAGAGATAAAGAGATCAAGATATGGTGGGATAGATAGATAGAGAGAGAGAGAGAGAGAGAGATAAGAACAGATATGGCACTCTGTTTTTTAGCTTTTCCTTTTTTTTTTTTTTGAAAAGAAACCGACGCTTTGTTTCTTCTTTGAAATGAAGTTTGAGTTTTGTGGGAGTATTCCAGAGAGATGGAAGAACACGTGGGCTTATTGAGAGAATAGGAAGATTAAAGAAAACAGAGGGTGATGGGGAGTGTGGGAAAAACCGAGGTGAGTGAGAATGAGGGATACACAAAGTGAGAAAGGGAGAGGAAGTGAACGTGAAAACAGAGGGTGATCTGTGTGAGATGAGGAACAAAGGGTGGTCTGTGTGAGATGAGAAACAGAGGGTGGTCTGTGTGAGATGAGAAACAGAGTGTGGTCTGCGTGAGATCAAAACCGAGCCTATGAGGGGAGAGATCAAAACGGAGCCTATGAGGGGAGAGGAAAACACAGAAGCTATCACTGGAAGAGGGAAACACCGAGGGAGCGATCAAGGCCACCGTTTTCCTTTTTTTATTTTTCTTCCCAAAACAAAACCACTCCCTATATGCACTTCCTGTAACTTCCTTAATGCTGCCCCCTACCAAAAAGAAACCTCAAGAATTGAATAATATCCAGTTTCCACTTATGGTCTTTCTCAAGAAAGAAGGTAAAAGAACACATCTTATAAAATATATATTCTTCCCATATCTCACGTTTTATTTGTATCCAAAATAACACTAACACCAGCTGCTTGTATGGCATCGTACCTATACAGAATTCCGATGATGTCACTTTCAAAGAAAGTTTCTTTCCTTACTTTTCTTTCAAGGTGCTTCTCCCATATATGTACTCTGCATGCTAAACCTGCTTCCCTCAAATCGATTTAGCAAGAGCTTTATTTGATTCACTCTTTTCCCCAAAACTAGAGAGCTGCTTACCTTATTTTCAACGTTATTTTTATGCCTTCTTTTCATGGCCTTTAGATAGAAACCAAGACTTAATGGGAATTCATTTCCTTGGATTCGGCATCAACCCCAAGTGGGTCCCATGTTGTATGGCCGAATTTTGCATCTTGCCTCATTATTATTATTATTATTTAAAAATTGGCGGGGCCCACTCCATAGGATAATCTGAACCATCCGATTAGCGAGTCATTAATTTAAATGAGATATGCCCATTAAATCATTCCTTATATGGCAATCTAAACAGTTATTGGTGGGTCATAACACGGGAGGTCGTGCCCCGCCAACCTCTTCCATAAAATGATCTAAGCTGTCCTTTTAGAAAGCTTCGACATAGACAAATTGTCTCCTCCAAATATCACCTCCATGGGCTGATCCACAGCATCCAATTGACGATCTACAATTTAAATTATTCGTGCCCCCTAAATCATATCCATAGGCTGATCTGAACCGGTCAACTTATGGATTATCGAGGAATGACCTAGATCATCACAATGTGGTCCCCATTCCATGTTGGGCAAACTTACTCTTCTCATAAAATTTGATCGTTAATACCCATAGTAAGCTCCACAGATGACTTGAATGTTTCTTACATGGGCCAACTTGCTCGATCCAAATTTAATCAAAATGCTCAATACGGGCCCAGCAAATGGGTCAAAATTCTCTCTTGCTTGGATTCTCATGAATTACCCTTACCAACACGTGGCGGAAAAATGCAAAGCATGGCGGAAATAACCGAAAAGATCTAGAAAATATAAGAGACGGACACGGAAATAGAAAACACTGGAAAACCGATAGAAAAACACTAACTTCTTTGTTGATTAAAGCGGAGCAAAATGGGGGTGTCTACAATCAGAAGCTGATTGGGCCGATGTTTTAGAGCCGGGTTGTCTGAATTGCATGTTTCAGATTGAATATCCAGTGGCAGCAGTGGTTGGCAGTGAGACCGAAGCTCAGAGGTGGCAGTGATAGGCAGAGATGCATTCATTCTGAACCCCGCAGAGTTAATCACCCCAGCCGAGGGACCCTTGACCAACTGGACCTCCCATGTTTTACCTTGAGTAGTCTTTCAGTATAGTCCCGTTTCCTCAAAAGAGTCAGTAGTCTCTAAGTATACGTCTACTTCCGAGTCTGATATTGAGTTTGTTTATTCTAACGATTCTTTTGATGCAGGTACCGTAGAAGTTGGATCTGGTTCCGGAGTCGGTGACGAGTCTCTTTCTAATAAGGTCGAGTCCAAGAGTACTTTAGATGATGAGTTTATTTCTTCAACTGCACATATGCCAGAGTTGGCTGAGTTCAATGTTGAGTTGTCTGTTGAGTCTGTGAATACATCGTTAGAGTTCAATACAATGCTTGTTGTGGGCTATTCCATTCTTGATGTAACCAATTCTATGAATGAAATGAAAGACTCTTTTACATACATTCCTGATTCTGTTTCTCCTGTTTCCATTTCAAGTACTGAATCTGCTCTTAAAACTGATAATATTAATAATGATAACCAAGACTCCCCCTCTGATGAGGATGCCGACGAAACTCCCCTTGAAATCAAACATATGATTCAACAAGAGGAGAGTCGCCGAGCAAGACCGCTTGAAGAGGAAATTAAAACCGTAAATATTGGTAACGAAACCTTAATTCGGGAAATACGAATTGGCAAAACTTTATCTCCCGAAGAGTGTGAGGAATTAATCACTTTACTTAAGGAGTTCAAGGAGGTTTTTGCTTGGTCCTATGATGACATGCCGGGATTGAGCGAAGACATTGTCCAGCATCGATTGCCTCTAATCCCTAGGGCGAAGTCAAAGAAGCAAAAACTCCGAAAACTTAAAACAGAATGGGAGTTAAAAGTTCATGACGAAGTTAAAAAGCTATTAGAAGTAAAATTCATTCAAGTTGTTGAATATCCAGAATGGCTAGCGAATATAGTGCCGGTGCCCAAAAAAGGACGGAAAGGTCAGGATGTGTGTGGACTTCAGGGACCTCAACAAGGCGAGTCCGAAGGATGATTTCCCGCTTCCGAACATTGATCTTCTGGTGGACAATACAGCTGGTCATGCTCTATTATCTTTTATGGATGGGTTTTCGGGATACAATCAGATTAAGATGGCGCCGGAAGATATGATCAAGACAGCGTTTACTACTCAGTGGGGAACTTACTGTTACAGAGTAATGCCTTTTGGGTTGAAGAATGCAGGTGCTACTTATCAGAGAGCTGCGACTACTCTTCTTCATGATATGATCCACAAAGAAGTCGAAGTCTATGTAGATGATATGATCGTCAAGGGAAAGACTCGACCGGAGCATACTGTCGCTTTAAGAAAATTCCTTGAAAGAATCAGACAGTATCAGCTTCGTCTGAACCCCAGCAAGTGTGTATTCGGGGTTACTTCAGGAAAGCTACTGGGATTCATGGTGAGCGAAAGGGGAATTGAAGTAGATCCTCAGAAAATCAAAGCGATTCAGGAGATGGAACCGCCGAAGACCGAAAAGCAGATCCGAGGTTTTCTCGGAAAAGTTCAGTATCTGAGACGGTTTATAGCTCATCTGACTATGACTTGCGAGCCCATTTTCAAGCTTCTGAAGAAGAATTCATCGAAGAAATGGATTGAAGAATGCCAGGTGGCTTTTGAAAAGATCAAGCAGTGTTTGTCCTTACCTCCTGTTTTATCCCCTGTCATCCTGGGTCAGCCATTGTTGTTATATTTATCCATCACGGATACAGCGATGGGTTGTATGCTTGCTCAGCAAGATTCAGGGTTTAAGAAGGAGAGGCCTGTATACTACATCAGCAAGAAGATGCTAGAATACGAAGTGAAGTGTACAATCTTGGAGAAGACCTGTCTAGCACTAGTTTGGGCAACTTAGAGGCTTAGACATTATTTGTTATCAAGCAAGGTACTTCTGCTTTCACGGATGGATCCGTTGAAGTATTTGTTTGAGAAGCCCGCTCTTACTGGAAGAACCGCAAGGTGGTTATTATTGTTATCTGAGTTCGACATTACTTATGTCACTCAAAAGTCTGTTAAAGGACGGGTCATCGTAGAACATTTAGCTGATTCCCCTGTGGAAGAGAACGCATTCCTGAAGGCTGAATTTCTTGATGAGGAGATTATGGATGTTGAAGAAGATACTCCAAATACCAGATGGACAATGTACTTTGATGGTGCAGTCAATAACCAGGGTCAGAGAGTAGGAGCAGTACTCGTATCCCCTCAGAAGGAGTATATTCCTATATCTATCAAGTTGCAGTTTGAGTGCACCAACAACATGGCAGAGTATGAAGCTTGTATTGCCGGACTGGAGGCAGCCTTAGCTTTGCAGATTCAAGACATTGATGTGTTTGGAGATTCCATCTTGATCATTTGCCAGACTAATGGAAAATGGAAGACTCGGGAAGATAGATTGATCCCGTATAATGCATATCTGGAATCTTTGGTCAAGAAGTTCAGGAGTATTACATTTACTCACTTGTACAGGACAAAGAATCATTTTGCTGATGCTTTGGCTACACTGGCTTCTATGTTAGACATTTCAGCAACAATGGAGGTCCAGCCGCTTACAGTGCGATTGCAATGGGAGCCAGCGCATGTGAGCGTTATCGAAATAGCAGCCAGGTGTCCAGATGGAAAGCCCTGGTATACAGACATCAGGAATCTCATATCTGGTGAAGGGCATCCACCTGAGGCTTCTAGAAAAGAGCGAAGAACCCTTCAGAAATTAGCTGCCAATTTTGTTATTTGTGGTGGTCAGTTATATCGCAGATCCTTCGATGGGATCCAGCTTTTGTGTGTTGATGAAGACAAAGCAGCCGAGCTTCTCATGAAGGTGTTTGTAGACCTCATATGAACGGAAAGATGTTATCTAGAAAGATCCTTAGACTTGGATTCTATTGGCCTACAATGGAAGCAGATTGTTTTGCCTTTGTAAAGAAGTGCCATAAATGTCAAGTTTATGCAAATCTTATTGATGTACCTCCCTCAGAGTTGCATTCTCTCACTTCGCCGTGGCCGTTTTCAGTGTGAGGAATAAATATCATTGGGAAAGTATTTCCGAAGTCATCCAGCGGACATGAGTATATTTTGGTTGCCATCGACTACTTTACGAAGTGGATTGAAGCTGCTTCTTATACTTCTTTGACTTCTACCTCTGTTGTGAAGTTTATCCGTACAAACATTATTTGCAGATATGGAGTACCTCATGAGTTAATCTCGGATAATGGTTCTCACTTCAAGAAGGAAGTAGCACACTTGTGTGAAGAGTTTAAAATAAAGCATCACAAGTCGTCTCCTTATAGGCCGCAGACGAATGGAGCCGTTGAAGCAGCAAATAAGAACATCAAGGTAATCATCAGCAAGATGGCAGAAACTTACAAAGACTGGTTAAACAAGCTTCCTTATGCTTTGTGGGCTTACAGGATATTGATCAGATCTTCTACAGGTGTCACTCCGTATTCTTTAGTGTATGGAATGGAAGCAGTTTTGCCTGTTGAACTCAGAATCCCATCTCTAATAGTGATGATAGAGGCAAGCTTGCCAGAATCTGAATGGGCGAAGGCCAGACATCAGGAATTGTAGATGATAGATGAGAAGAGGCTACGAGCTCTGTATCATATCCAAGGGTATCAAAGGCGGATTGAAAGGGCGTTCAATAAGAAGGTTCGTGTCCGAGATTTGAAACCAGGGGATCTTGTCTTGAAGTCCTATAGGGCACCGGTATTTGATCCGAGAGGGAAGTTTCGTCCAAATTGGTCTGGTCCTTATATTGTCGATGAAGTCCTGCCGGGAAAAGCCGTAAGACTCCTTAATGAAAATGGAGAAAAATTAACAGAACCTACAAACCTGGATCAGTTAAAGAAATATTACGCCTAAAACACTAGAAGGCCATCTTTGGACGATTTGAGCTTTTTAAGCCAATAGCCCAGATTTCAAAAATGAAAACCCCTTTTGCTAAACTCCTTTGAGCCAAAAGCAAAACCTCTTTGTCAAACTTAAACCAGGGGCATCTTTTATGACTTTCTTCATAAAAGATATTAACCTCGAACTACGCAGGACCTGATTCCCAATTTTTTTTGGGGATACGTAGGCAGTCTGGAGGGTCCAGATTCGGTCTAATTGCTCAAAACTTACCAAATGTTAACCTGTTTGAATCCAAGCTACCTAAAAGTCCTTCTGGTGTTATTGGCCCAGGTTTGTGGAGAAATAAAAAAAAAGAGAAAAGAAAAATGATGGAGTCTTGGACCCGCTAGACTAAAAACCCGCAAGGGCGGTCTAGGCAAAAAAGTTAGGGTCATTCACCCGCTAAGTTGAAAACCCGAAAGGGCGGCTTAGGCAAAAATCAGGGTACTGAGCCTGCTGGATGGAAAAGCTGCAAGGGCAGACAGTCCAGGTAAAAATTAAGGCGTACGGTCCGCTGAATCGAAATCCTAAAAGGGGCAATTCAGTATGGCAGTGATTTCACAAAGGACAAAGCTTTTGAAAGCCGATTGTGCTTCCATTTTGGCATTACTTCATAGTCTGAATAAGCGCCAGCATAATCTCTTTCGATACTTCTTCAAGTTAAAGTGGTTAGAACTAAGTAATCCAAAGGAGGTAATAACTATGACTGAAATACTGAAAAGATGAATGAAACACTTTTAGATACGGTATTCAAAAGATCCTAAGAGCGGTAGACTATTACCACCTTAAACATTTATCAAATTAAGAAGCAGATTCAGTCTCTTCTTAGAATCTAAGTTGTGAGTTTGTCAAAGCTTTCGTCTGTCATTTGTCATAGTCTCGTTTATCGTGTGTCAAAATCTTTTATTGTCAGGTCAAAGTCAGGTCTTTAAGGTCAAGTTTAGCCTTTACTTCTCTTGAGGCTGGGGTAATAAGCTTTAAAAGCAAGAAGTTGCATCTCCTGCGGACAGAGCCGAATAGAGCAGAGTTCAGAAGGGGCAACTTTTGAAGTTTACTCAGAATGTTATCGCGAAGTGCAGAAGGAAGAATGCTTTGAGCAGAACCCATTTTCTTGTATTTGTAAAAGCTTTGTAACCTCAAGCATTTCTTTGAAATAAAAGCCTTTAGTTGAACCTTGCGTTTGGCTCGCCATATGAATCTTGTAATGGAAATAAAATCATACTAGGGGCATCTTTTACGACTTGGTTTCCCAAGTCATAAAAGACGTCGAACAAAACTTTAGGGTTGAGATGGCTATTCTTATCAAATAAAGATAAGAGAAGCTTGAACACCCCCTTTCGAGCTAGGCTCCTTGATCAGTTTTTCAGAAAAATCCATTCCTCATTGGAATTTAAAATTTAGCTTTGCATTTTTCAAAATATAGGCAGAGTTTTGGTTTACTTGTTTAAAGGGGCCAATGCCCGCAAGATTTCATCAAATGTCTTTGAGTTGTACCTTTGGTAAAGGTTGTGAGTTCCAAATCTATTCCAGCTATGCTATGTTTTAACTATCTTTTCTCCTCTCTGACCTCTAGGAAGTTATGTTAGGAGCGATCTGATCGTCATTTCCAGAATAAAAAAAAAAACTCGAGATATCATCCCCCCATCCGGTATTGAAAGTTTGAGTCTTCTCAAACATTCTTTACCTGTTTTGTAATCCGGTATCGAAAGTTTGAGTCTTCTTAAACATTCTTTACCCGTTTTGAAATTCGGTATTGAAACTTTGAGTCTTCTCAAATATTCTTTACCTGTCTTGTAATCCGGTATTGAAAGTTTGAGTCTTCTCAAATATTCTTTACCTGTTTTATAATCCGGTATCGAAAGTTTGAGTCTTCTCAAACATTCTTTACCCGTTTTGAAATCCGGTATTGAAAGTTTGAGTCTTCTCAAATATTCGTTACCTGTTTTGTAATCCGGTATCGAAAGTTTGAGTCTTCTCAAACATTCTTTACCCGTTTTGAAATCCGGTATTGAAACTTTGAGTCTTCTCAAATATTCTTTACCTGTCTTGTAATCCGGTATTGAAAGTTTGAGTCTTCTCAAATATTCTTTACCTGTTTTATAATCCGGTATCGAAAGTTTGAGTCTTCTCAAACATTCTTTACCCGTTTTGAAATCCGTATTGAAAGTTTGAGTCTTCTCAAATATTCTTTACCCGTTTTGTAATCCGGTATCGAAAGTTTGAGTCTTCTCAAACATTCTTTACCCGTTTTGAAATCCAGTATTGAAACTTTGAGTCTTCTCAAATATTCTTTACCTGTCTTGTAATTCGGTATTGAAAGTTTGAGTCTTCTCAAACATTCTTTACCCGTTTTGTATTCCGGTATTGAAAGTTTGAGTCTTCTCAAATATTCTTTACCCGTTATGAAATCCGGTATTGAAAATTTGATTCTTCTCAAATATTCTTTACCCGTTTTGAATGATCTGGCTCTCGATTCTAGGATAAAAACTCGATGTATCATCATCATATCCGGTATTAAAAGTTTGAGTCTTCTCAAACATTCTTTACCCACTTTGAAACCCGGTATTGAAAATTTGAGTCTCCTCAAATATTCTTTACTCATTTTGAATGATCTGGCTCTCGATTCCAGGATAAAAACTCGATGTATCATCATCCTATCCGGTATTGAAAGTTTGAGTCTTCTCAAACATTCTTTACCTGTTTTGAAATCCGATATTGAAAATTTGAGTCTCCTTAAATATTCTTTACTTGTTTTGAATGATCTGGCTCTCGATTCCAGGATAAAACCTCGATGTATCATCACCCCTTCCGGTATTGAAGGTTTGAGTCTTCTCAAACATTCTTTACTTGTTTTGTAATCCGGTATTGAAAGTTTGAGTCTTCTCAAACATTCTTTACCCGTTTTGAATTATCTGGCTCTCGATTTCAGAATAAAAAGTCGATGTATCATCATCCTATCCGGTATTGATAGTTTGAGTCTTCTCAAACATTCTCTACCCGTCTTGTATTCCGGTATTGATAGTTTGAGTCTCCTCAAACATTCTCTACGCGTCTTGTATTTCGGTATAGAAAGTTGAGTCTTCTCAAATATTCTTTACCCATTTTAGCTCCCGATAATTAGCCAAGTGATTCTTGGTTTAAATTGCCAATCAAAATCTTCATTCTTCAATGCAAGCACCGAGTCAAGAGTCGGTGAGAGGTTATCTCCCCTTTGCCTTCAATCTTTGAGTCTCATAGTGTTACTTTGTTATTTTACCTTTGTGAATACCATTTTAAAATCAAAACCCAAAAACTTGCTTTTCCTTATTTTCGGGCCGGCCAAAATGTGTTGTCTTGTCAACTTTGCCATTTGTGTGACAAGCACACTCTGCCAAAGAGGGGCATCTGTAGACACCCTATTTTGATTGAACCCTTTCACGTTTTGTTTTAAATAATTGCCCTAATAAACTAGTGTTCTAAGGTCCCAAATTGTTCCCTGGGTTAGCTTAGGGTCCCACCAAGGTCCCTGTAAAATTTCGTCAAGATCCGTGTGCGTCTGCCTAGTAAACAACCTAAGACGGTGTCGTGCGGCAAGTTCAAAAGGGTGGCGATTTAGCCAGAATCGGGGTGTGCTGGAATCGGAAAAACCAGTTCAATTTTTTTCGTAATGGGTTGTCCAGGGAGATACAGGGGGTATAGGGATTAGTGTGTAACAAAATTAGTTAGGGGAGAATCTTAGGAAGCTTCCTAGGTGGTTAGGATTTCTTTCATCTTAACCCTTGAATCAAAAGGTGATTTGAAGGGTTAAGATCAAAAGGGGAGAAGATATTTTTTGCAAATTTTTTTCCCCCTGTTTTCTTCTTGGGCCACCCCTTTGCAGAATAAAGTTGCAAAAAAAAGGAACACTAGAGGTGGCTGTCCAGGTAGAAAAGGGGCAGGTTTAAAAATATCTTTTCCTTTGTATAAAAACGAAAAGCCATCGAAGCAAAAAGAAAAGAAAAAAAAAAGGAAGGAGAAAAACACACAGAGAGAGACAGAGAGGAGGAGAGCTCAATCCCCATCACCCATTTTCTCCGGCCGGCCCATTCCCGCCGGCAGATTCTATCTCCCACCTCGACCTCGATTAAATCCACCCTCTTTCCTCACCAGCCATCTCTATTACCCCCATCTTCATTGTTTTCCACCATCAATAGAACCCCAAACCCATCTCACTTTTCTTCCCTAAGCCACCACCACCACCATCGACCACCTTCTTCCCCTCTGCAACCGCATCCATCCACCGAAACAAAAAAAAAAAAGAGGGAAAAAGGGCAGAAAAGAAAGAGAGAGAGCAGAGGAGGCAACATCCCTAACATCCAAACCCACTTCCCTCCGCCACCACCACCACCTTAATCTACACCCTCTCCTTCAACCTCCATCAAACCCATCTTCTCCATTTCAAACCCAAAACCCTCACCTCTGCAATATCCCCGATTTTTTCCGACCAAGTCACAATCCCATCCCACCACCATCCGAGCCATTTTCTTCTTCATCTTTTTTCCCAAACCCATCTGCAGAGAGAGAGAAACAGAGAGAGAAACAGAGAGAGAAGAGAGGAGTTTCAGATTTCTTCGCCGGAATCACGGCCGGAGCTCCGATCGCCATCACCAGAATCCGGCCAAAACCCATTAGAACCGCCACCTCTAAAACCCAAAACCCATATCAAATTTCCCATCAAACCCTACAACCACCCACCACCATTAACTCCGGCCGTGCTCCGGTCAAACCCCGATCAACCTCCAAAACCTTCCACCGTTTTCCACCACCATACCCCCCATCTCCTTCATCCCTACAGCCATTCTCCACCCCAATCTCCACCACTACCATCAACCCATTTCTCCAGCCATCTCCGTCCACCCTCAACTACTCCCATTTCAACCCAATTTCTCCATTAAAATCTCCACTAAACCCATTCTATTTCCACCATTGTTCTACCCCCAAAATCCCCTTCATCAGCCACTCCTTCCTTTATTTTAAAATCCAAAACTCATAGCTGCAACTCCAGTCAATACCCCACCCCAAGCCCACTTCGTTTTCCCCCACCATCAACCCTCTTTATCCTTCATTAGACTATAGGTTTAGGTCATTTTTGGGTCGGACCTATTTGTAATCAAGCTAGATCCGAAAGTTGTTAAAGCAGAGCTCGACTCTCTTCTCCTCGGATCTCATCGGCCGCGATATCTTTCCTTTCTCGATAATTTTGGTGGCAACTCAAGTGACATCCCTAACCCTTGAATTGCAGAAATTTGCATGGCTAATTACCCTGTTTTCCGATATTATGGTACGAATCTGTGGATTTAATGTTAATTTGATTCTTTTGATATTACCTTAGTTTTGGTTTTGATCCTGAATTGAACTCCAATGCTCACTGGTTTGATTGGTTTCGCCCCATGTCATGGGTATAGTAAGTATATGAATCATTTGGGGTATATATATATATATATATATATATTTCTTTGCATCTGAAGCATCTATGGTCGTCATGAGATGGATGTTTCTATACATTTGTTGATTTGTTTCTTTGATAAGTAAACTGCTTGTCCTCATCTTTTGATTGGAAAATGATATGCGGTGAATAGTCGGTGAGACTCAAAATCCGAAGTCTTTCAAGTTTGTTATTTTTGCTCATCTCTATAAATCTGACCGCATTTCCCTTGTCAATTGCATATGGCGAGCATCTGGCTGATATGTTTAAATTTCATAATAATTCTTTGATTCTATTGAGATTAGATCCTTGAATAGATGGTCATATGTTTCGATAATTTTGATGTGCTAGGCATGGTTTACATAGATGCTCTTGATCTTATGGTTAATATGTGCCGATGTTGATGATTTCTGGTTCAAACAAGAGCAGATCCTAATATTGACATTCATCAGTTTTGAAAAGTCCATGGTATATGTGGATTCAGGCTAATGGGCCATTTGCAAGGAGATTGTGGTTATTTCCTTTTATGTATAACTTGGAGATTTTCTTTCATGCCCTGTGTAATTCAAATCTCTGATTTCATGGTTGTTCACCCTCTTTTGTTCAAATGGTTAAGGCGTGAATATTTTGTTTGAGCATAGTCCATTTCATCTCGAGTTCTTTTCCATCTTGGCACTTTAAACTCATGATTACCTGTCAAGAATTTGGACTTCCCATTAATTCCTAACTGCAAATACAAGTAACCTGAACTTAATTTTCTTCTTCTAATCTCTTGGATGTTCCTATTGAAATGGTTGCTGATGATTACAATTTTCTTATGCTTCTTGGAGCATCCCCTTTAAACTTCTGTTAGGTATAGAGGAGTGTCATGGTTTTCTGAATTTAATTCTTATACGGTTCAAAGCTTCGGTGTGATAAGTAGAGGAATGGATAAGGTTGAGCTCATATCTTCCGGCTCAATTCTGTTTTGACCTCGGAGATCATGTTGTTCATTTGAGTTGTATAAGAGTAATGCCTGCTTCTTCTTGATCTCATTTTTTTATAACATTGGACTTTGGGGTTTGGATTCGAATGACATAAGAGTTGGTACTCGATTCGTAGCTAAGGTTGTCATCCAGATTTTGTCCTCTTTAGTGTAGATATTTGAATGATGTGGGCTTAAGGTTTTCTTCCGAGATTTTCAATCCGGTGTGTATATATTTGATCGATACAGTGGTAGACCTTCGTATTCGAATCCGATTTCGTCGGGATTTTAGTCTTGTTCTGTTAGTCCAATAAGAGTAGGAGGCGATGAAGGCGCTAGCCCAAGCCCATCCTTAGGGGACTTGCTCAGTCCGAGTAGCATACCCCTCCTTTGTATATAGGAGACTTGCCCAGTCTCATCAGATGTTTACGTCATTTGTGTCTCAGAGACAAGCCTTGTCTCGCGTAGAGAGTTTCCCATTTAAGAGGCTTACCTAGCCTCATGTTAGAGTGGCCTCCTCTTTTAGAGCGAGTCTTTTTCTTGGTAGCGTTATTAGAGAGTCATTAACTCATTTGTACCCCTCTTTGGTGTTTTTCTAGTTAGGAGTTTCTCCTTTAGAATTGTCATTCTTCTTGATTCGAGACTAACTCAGTCTTATTAGAGCCTTCCCTGCTTGGGATCTTAGATTGTTTTCTCTGTTCTTGGGGCACTTCTTTATGTGTTGTGGTTCGTCTCTTTGAGACGCCAGTTGCTTGTTCGGGGTTTCCCCTTTAGATTTACGGCTTTGCCCTAGTTTGTGGTATTACTTGCATGTTCCCTTTAAGAGTGAAAGCATTTAAAGGTCCAGAGCATTGGAAAAGCTTTAAAATCTAAAAACATTAGAAATTTGAAACTCAAAAACATTTAAAAACTTTAAAAGTATAAAAAACATTTGAAAGCATAAAAAACCTTAAAAAATCTAAAGTATTAAGTGTTTTTAGTAGCGTAGTTAGAAAGTTCATTTCGAACTACGTTGGCTTGATCCTCTTCCACGAGGTACGTAGTGCAGCTTGGGATTTATATCCCAAGTCCAGCCAAACTTTGCAAATAAATGTTTTAACCATTTTTCTTCAAAACCTTGTTTTCAAAAACTCTTCCTCTAGAGTTAGGAGTTTGTCCTAGATAGAGAGTTTTAGAATTAGGAATTTGTCTTTGATTTGTTGTGTGCTTGTTTGTGTTTGTTTTAGAGTTAGGGGTTTGTCCTAGAGTTATAGGAGCGCCTCCGTCCGGTCAGTTGGCAATTCACATCGCTGAGTGATGACTAGGTCTAGGATGCGTTAGTAATCCCATTGTTTTCCTTAAGACACACAACCTAGTTACACATAGGTTGTAGGAACCACCTGCATTAGCTTAGGGCTAACCTGCATTTAGTTAGGGCATATAGGGTGTCCTAAAATCTACGATCTACTGGAATTTAAATAATCGCATAAGAAGCTTTAATAACTGGTCCGGTCTTTTAGATCAAGTCTAGGATAGAGGTCTAGGTGTCTTAGGCATCCTAGTTTAGAATAGGCGCGAAGAACTACGTTGCCTTGATTCTCGTGGAGGCGGGGATACGTAGGCTTCTTTGGATGAACATCAGACCATCCGAGGACTCGGGCTAAATCGTTTAGAGTCTTAGGATTTGTTGTGTTGTTATATTGTATATTTTGTAGTGTTTTCTCACTTTCTTATGCAGACCTATACCTTTAGCTGTAGCATGTATGTGTTTGTTCACCAGAACTTAGACACCAGTTAGGCATGTCACTCATAACCTAGCAATATTTAGGTGGCACCTCTTTCATTTATTTTTTTTGTGTGTGCTTATTATTTCTATTCTCAGGAAATGCATGCTTAGATAGACGACTCCTGAGGATTGTTCCCATTTCACATGATTTTTGCCCAAAACTCTTCGAGGTTAATAATAAATGGCATGAGAGACCAAGTGTTCGCACTCGGGCGAATTGTGGGCGCTCTTCAGACCTTCTCCATTCGTCATCAGGCACGGACCTTTTGTATCTCTAGTTATCCATTGCAAACAGAGCATTTGTTTTGGTTCCATGGCGCATCCATGGATGGCAACTCTGAGTTATTTCTAGATATATCTTGGTTTCGAGCCTTAGCTCCGGATCAGGATGTATCTCTTTCTTTTTATATCGCAACTCATGCTATGCTGTGAGGGTGGCATCCGTTTCGAGAGTTCCTTGGTAGAGCTCTTCCTTCCTTGTGGAGATCTAGAGGATGGAGGGACTCGTTCCCTCACTCGTCCTCGGATCGGGGTCCACAAGTATGAAATTCCACTTAGCAACCGAAGAGGGGGGTAAATTGGATTTCTTATAAGATTTTAAGGATTTTAAAAACTTTGCTTACACTAGTTTTACGTTAGTTAAAAAGAAGATTAAGAATAAAATTCAAATGCAAGAGTTTAGAGACTTACCACAATAGAGAAGATATGAAGAGATAAGAAGGTTGACACAGGAATTTTTATAGTGGTTCGGTCTAAACCCAAGACCTACTCCACTCTTCTCAAGTTTCTCTCCTTGAGGATTCCACTAATCTTCTTCCAAGGAACTTAAATACGGAATTCCGTCCACCAAGTACAATCCGAGCGTCCAAGCTTCAAGGGTCTTGAATACGGCGCCCTTTGTTGCCAAGTACAATGAAGAGATGAAGAAGTAGCTCACTTGCCTCTAGATAGGCTGATTACAAAGTAAAGAACACTCACTCTCAATAAGAAATGAAAAGTACAAATCAATCCTAGAGTCTCACAAAAGTATTTCATGGTTAGGCACAAAGAGAGGATGTGAGAGTGATTAATGATCATTAATGATGCTAAGGTGTGTATTCAATGATCAAAGATGGTTAGGCAAGTTGTTAGAAGGCTTAAATGAGCTCTAACCCATCATATATGTAGTGGAGACTCAAATATGATCGTTTGGGAGTCTCTAACTGCTAGTACGGAGGCATAGCACGATGCTCCGTCATAGCTGTTAAGTGTAAAAAAATTCTGACAGGTAGCTCCACGGAGCTCCGTGAGGTTCCACAGAGTTCCGTGCACGGAGCTCCGTAGAAACCCATGCAGTTCCGTGGAGGTGCCTGGAACAGATTCAAAAGCAATCTGTTTTGCATTTTAGTTTGGCCTCCGGAACTTTGTTTTCTTAAGTAATCTGTGAGGCCATGTGGGTTCAATAATGTATGAGCACCACTATGGTATACACATGCATATATAGTCAATTTTTAGAGATATTTTAGTCCTCTTTTTGTGCCTTGAATTTGAAATACACATTGTGGAACCTTACACATTCTAAATGTCCTTTTGATCTTCATTTTGTTGGCACTTCAAGAGGCTTTGTCTTCAATTCAATCAACTCATTTGATCCGTGTATGCATAGTTTTGGCGCTTGGAGTGATCTCCTTCCTTGATTTCACTTTGTCCTTGCATTTTGACTTTGCCTTTGGGGAACATGGATCTTGCCTTGATTTTGCTTTGCTTTGCCATTAATATCTTCATGTCTTTGACTTAGTCATGATCACCAAATGATTAGGCCTTTGAGGTACATGCTTGAGGTTGCTTGTGCTTGAGACATGATCACTTAACCATTGAAAGGCATTAGTATAAACAAGCATTTTACAACAAATTGAGTTTGTTAATCGTCAAAACAATTGATTAGGAGTACTTGTTGAACCCTTGGGCTAACAATCTCTCCATTTTTTATGATGACAAACACAATTTTCCTTAGGGTAGGACCTCCCCCTTTTGGGATGAATAGAACAATTAATGCTCCCCCTAAAAGAAGTATTTGATTAACCAATTAAAGATTAATTTGTATGAGAGATTGATAAAAGAAATTAAGCCTTGCTCCCCCTTAATTTATGCATTTAAGTATAAAATGGGAACTCAAACATTCTCCCCCTTTTGGCATCACAAAAAGGTGAACCATAAAGAGAACAAGCCTAGGGAGAATAACAAGATATATGACAGTTAAGAGCAGTTGGTAAGCCAAAAATAAATGCCATCCATATAATGCCATACAAGCTCAAAGGGATAAGCAAACCATATTTTTTTCATAATGGAAGGCCATACATAAGAACACACACAAGGAGAGTGCATGGCAAAACACTTCCATACATTAAGCGCACACTGGCTAGTACATAGAAAAGAGATAAACTAGCTATAAGCACACCACATAGATCCTACACAGCATAAACAAAAAAGGCATATAAGCCCAAACCATAACATCATTCCATGATAAAAAAAACAAGCCTAAAAGCATCAGCAACTAGAGGAAACTGGAACAGTCAGAGCGCGGCTAGTCCTCTGAAGGAGGCAGAGGGTGAGATGAACTATCACGAGAGGGATCACCCTGTCGTGCTGGAAACATGTTACGAAGGTCGCTGAGCTGAGTGTCCATATGAGTACGGAGTGAGTCGAACTGAGCTGTCATGGAGCGCTCAAGAGCCTCCTGCATGACGAAGAGATCATAGCGAGTACAGGGCTGAGAGAGATCTGTCTTGTCCTCGTCATCGCCATCATCCTGAGAGGCCTCCTCCTCTAAGGTGTCCTCATCTCCTATCTCTTCTTCCTCAATCACAGGAGTGACTTCCAATTGAATGCGTCGAACAGTGCGCTCATCAAATGGAACAGTAGGGGTGCATGTCATCTCACTTCTAAGAGGAACACCATAGGTTTTGAAGATCCGGGTCAAGAGCATCCCATAGGGCATGGAGGAACGGGACCGAGTAGGAGCCTCACTCATAAAACGGAATATGATGTTGGCAAGATTGAGAGGACGATTTGCTAAAATGCAGTGTATGATGAAAGCCTGAAGGGGTCTCACAGCGTCGGTCTGCCCACCGCGAGGGGTGATGTTGCTAAAAATGATGTTATGTAACATTTTGGCAGGATCTTTGAGATGGGATGAATAAACCTTAATGTGAGGTTCATATTGATCAACAATGGTCCTATAGAGCCGGAAACGTTGAACGTTGGCTTTGTCAATTTCATCATCGGACCAAAAGTAATCATCACTACCAACATGGGAAACGCCAAAGAGAGTACTAAATTGCTCTTGATGGGGGTTTGCTTGACTTGGGTTTGAATGAAAAAATTCGATGGAGAAATCCGAAGATTCGTGTAGAAAAGCTTAACCATGCGAGGGTAGACACGTTCTTGGATGTGAAGGATGGGTGTCCAACCCAAGTTATCGAAGCATGTGTTGAGAATAAAATGTTGACGAGCAACGAGTTCTACGTACCTACCCGTGAGAATGCCACGATGGGGGATTTTGTTCCAGGTGGAACGAGCTGCTTTATCCTTGAAAAGATAAGGATGTTCTTGTTCGGAGGCTGGTTCCCTTGCTCGTTTGGGTGCCGGTTCGTCGGTGCGACGACCACGGGAGGATCCTTCACCACCTTGTTTGGTTCGAGCCATGAGGTTTTGATGAAGAAGATGGGTTAGGATTTTGAACCTAAAATCTAAGAAAAGTGATGAGAAAATGGAGGAGATTTGAGAGATTTGAAGGTAGGAAGAGAAAACCCACGAAAATAGAGAGAAAAAGAGGGATTTTCAGGTTTGGAGGTGGAAGAGGAGAAGAAAAAGAAAGAAGAAAAAGATCGTAGATTTTGGGGGAAAGCAGGGATTTAATGGAAGAAGAGGATGGAATGATGGGTTTTGGAGAGTTTTGGAGAAAGGGGAAAGAGAGAGAAGAGCTAGGGCATGAAGAATAGGAAAAAAGGGAGAAACAAGTTAAAAACCCATGGGTTAAGTGGCCCCGAGCGTGTCTCGGGACCCTTTAAAAAAACTACGTCCAGGTGCTCGCATGGAGCTCCGTGGGATTCCATGGAGTTCCGTGAACAGAGCTCTGTGATATTCCACGGAGTTCCGTGAACAGAACCTGAAATGGGTTTTGGAAAGTGAAGTTTGGGGGTGAGTTTCAAGGTTCAATCCTCTTAATTTTGGAATGAATGGGATGAAAATAGGATATGATTGTCTAAGCATCCCTTTAATTAAGTTGGTTTTGGGATTGCCCCAAGAAGGGTGTTTGCAATAGATTGTTGTAAGTTGGTAAATGGCCCTTCCGAATCCAGTTGATGATAGGGACATGAGGTAAATTTGGGAACGTCTAGCCGTGAGTATATAGAGTTGTAAGCTAGCATGAAGTATCCAAGTATGCGAGAGCAAATAGCGTGCCTTAAGTATTCGTCACCCATCAATGAGAAATCGCAATTTGTTTTTTGTTATACATAGATATATAGAGACAAGTGAATGGCAAATAACATATACAATTTCATGATAAGATCACGGCATGAAGCCAAATGATTAATTATTTTAATTAAAGGTGACGGTACCGACTCCCTCTTTGGTTAAAGAAGGCTATGGGCACCAATTGAGTGATTTTTAACAATTAGGTTTGATCATCTTGAATCATGAGCTAATACCAAAACAAGAATGCTACATATATATACATACATATAGAGAACATTATTACCTACTCATGCCTCATTTTCAAATCACTTGATCAAAACTCCAAATGTTGAGACCACTCCTAATGTCACAAAATCTATCATCATTTAGGGGTTTTGTGAAGATATCTGCTAATTGATCATTTGTGTGAATATATTTAATGGTGATATCCCCCTTTTGAGAATGATCTGTAAGAAAATGATGCCTTACCTCTATGTGGTTGGTTCTAGAATGTTGGATTGGATTCTTTGTCAACTTTATTGCACTTGTGTTATCACAATGGATCGGAACATTGCTAAATTCAAGATTGTAATCCATGAGAGTGTTCATCATCCATAGGATTTGTGCACAACAAGCTCCGGCCGCAATGTATTCGGCTGATGAGTACATTTAAGTGTTAATAGTAGGTAAGAAAAACATGCATTTTTTTATGTTTAGAGCGGTACTATAAAGGTTTTTTCTATGTTTTCGGTGTTTCAGGATTATTTATGGGTTTTCACGGAAAATGGAGCTAAAGAGATAAAATTCCAAAGAAAAGATCAAATACGAGAACACCACAATTGTGGCCCATCATTTAAGGGTTTAGATCATCTATGATTCACCAATTGGTTTGCTCGGATTGACCTTTTGGAAATGATTTACAGTGGTACAAGCAATTTATCACAAGGCCCACTAATTGTGCGGTTGAGATCGTATTATAACGATGGGCTTTGAGGTACAAATTACTTTACATTGTTGACCGTCATTTGAATGGTCCAGATCAGCCCACAAAGGTGATTCAAGAGGTGCGCTTATTCGTAAGATTGAAATTCACATTGAGATCTAAAAATTCAATGGTTCGGATCAACCTACGAAAATAATTTGAAAGGCACAACTCTATCTACCTTGCAGCCAATTAATTGGATGGTTTGGATAATCTCATAATGCCCAACTCTCTCTCTCTCTCTCACTTTATTATATTTTAAAAGGAATGGGATCCAAACTGTCCAATTTATTGGCAACGATATAAATAGTTTGATGGGGTTAAACCAACTTGATTCAAATGGGCCCAACCTCATGTCTCGGTCATAGGTGAGAATATGTGCTCCACCAAATTTGAAAATGGGCCTACTAATATGAAAATCGGTTCACTAAGAGGTGGCTCTGAGGAGATTTATTTTTAATCGTGCTAGATATGAAAGAAATTAGGAACGAATTTTGGAAGTTGCTGGTTCAGGCTTGGATTTTGTATGGACTGGATCAAGTGTTTGGGAGAAGTTATATGGGATGGATGTAAGGTGAGGATGGGAGGATAAAGATGGAACTAAATATTTGTAATTGATGATATGGTCTGGTGTATAGCCATAGGTGCATAGGGATAGGGTCTGTTGAGAATGGGTCGGTTGATTTATACAGGATGGGTATGTGCAATGGTACGCTATGTATGGATGGGGTACATGGGTCAGTTGTAGATGGGTTGTATGGCTAGTGGTGGATAGCTATGGAAGTAAGGGTGTCAATTTTGGCTCGGGCTCGGAAGCTCGCTCGAGCTCGGCTCGAATCCTTAACGAGCCCGGCCCGATTTAGGCCAGGCTCGGCTCGTTAAGGTTCGTTAAGAATTTAATATATTTAAATATATATATTATATATTAATATATACACTAAAAGGGTTGTCCAGGGAGTGAAAGGGGGAGGCAAAATATGTCACTTCATTTTTGGAACCCCATTTGTTACTTGGACCACCCCCCATAGTGTAAAGAAAGTAGTCAAATTACATTAGATAGGGCTGTCCAGGAAAGATGAGGGGTGCGAACTTAATATAACCCGAGCTCGGTAAGGCTCGCAAGCTTGGCCGAGTCTGACTGAGCTGAGCCGAACCCGAGCCTGGTTCGAGCCCGAGCCGACCGAGCTTTTGAGATTAACGAGCTGAGCCGAGCCTGGCCAAGCTCGGCTCGGCTCGGCTCGTTTACACCCCTAAGTGAAGCATAAGGGTGGGTCCACTCATATTCATCCTTTCCAGCTGGTCTTTGCAAGTGGGCCCCAAGATAAGGATCAACCAACTTGGTAGGGGGGATCTAGCTATATTTTTTTTGTCTACTCAAATGGACACTTTTAGATCAATCTATTGAAGCCGGGTTGGAGGTACTTCTAATTTATACTGCACCCCATCAAAATGGACGGTTTAGATGATCCAAAAGAAATGATGAGGGGCGGTTTTGGTTGGCTATATACTAGGGAGAATAAAACAACCCATGCATGGGAATGCAAAATTGCCATGCATTTATGAAAGATGCCGTATGACTCTCTCTTTCTCTTTTACTTTAGAAACAACACTAAATGGTAGGGCCCACACTTATGTATTATCGTCCAACCTATTTTAGGTGTTGCCAATATTATAAATAAGTTATAAAGTTGGTTGTATTATGCCTTTGGAACCCTCATACACAAGTGATTTTATCACTAATGTATTTGATTGTCTAAGTTGTAGATCATGAGTGTGTTAAGACAAAATTGCTTGGATTGAGGCCAAGAAGCTCTCATTGGACCGCATTAGGTAGGCCAAAGACATCGGAGATCCAAGACGCATGAAGACTTGAAGCATCACAATTGAAGATCGAAGTCGTTTTAGAATATAAAGATCCAATCCTAGTTTAGGTGTTTAGAGGCATAAATGAAGTAAATCACACACCTCTAAATGTTTAAGAGATTGTCCTTGTGGTGTTTCAACACTTTGGAACCCTCATAACAATCCTAACTTAGTGTAGAGTTGGAAGCCCAAATGAATAAGAAACAAAAATGAAAAATCAGCTGAAAATAGGCTTCTCGGAACTCCGAGAAAAGTTTCTCAGAGCTCCGAGAAATGGTCCAGGGATCAATTTCCAACTTCTGTTTGTATTCCCGGAACTCCGAGAGAAATTCTCGGATTTCTAGGAGCTCCGAGAAAATCTCTCGGAACTCCGAGACCACTATGTCGAGAACAAAATTATAGCCGTTGGGGATTTTGCCAGAATTACCACTATGCCCCTCAAACGGTCATATTTGGCTTTTCTATATATATGGGAGTTCTAAACTTCCCAACAATCAATCCTAATACTCTAAAAACCTATTGGAATATCCTAAGAGTGTATTAAGCTTGTTTATGTCTCTCATCCTCTAGAATTAGGATTTGGATCATAGGCTTCAATTTGTACATCTTCTTCAAACATTGTAAACCCTTGTGAGGGATTTTTTTGTTCTTTCTTTCTTTGCTAAACGATTGGATTCAGGCGAGTGTTCGGAGAAGCGAAGCCCTCTCTCCATGGTAAGGATTGCCACCAAGGTTAAAGGCAATTGGAATTGTAATTGGCACCGATCTTCGCCGAAGTTAAGAAGATCAACATAGTGAAGCCATCAACGGGTTTGGTTGGTGGAGTGGAGTAGGCCTCGCGTTTTGAGGACCGAACCACTTTAAATCTCAGGTGCACTGTCTCTTATCTCTTGCTTTACATTCGCATTGCACTTAGGATTTAACTTGTATGCTTAATTGCCTTTTTGATCTCTTAAATCTTCAAAATTGGGTTAGAGTTTTCAAAAGCTTAAAACTTGTTAGGAACCTAATTTTTCGTCCATATAAGTTGTCATTAGAATAGTACTTGGGCCTACCCTTGGAATTTCAGTTTTCTTTATTTCTAGTTCTAATTTAATGTATAACTCTAGTTTATCTTAAAATAGTGGAGAAGTTATTTATTTTTCTTTTATTTTTCATTTCTAGTACTCATATGGCATATCTTTTATTTTCTATCCTTTTTATTTTTTCCTTCGTCATGAACAACTAAACCCACTTACTTGTGGTTTAGATGAAACCATGGGGAAAGGGAAAGAATTTTGATTAAAAATCTTTTATGATGCAATTATAACGTACGTATATATAGGTTGTATAATTGCTCTATCCCAATCATTCATGCCATCGGCTTTCCCCGTTCATATGATTGATCGTTGATGAAGTAGATTATATACCCCTATATATTCTTTAAAACTTATTAGATAATCGATAACAACTCATGGAAAATGACATCTTTCGATCTTATTTTCCATAGACCTTGTTTATCAATTATATAATGAGTTAAAGTAAAAATTTGGTTTAATCAATTATCCCAACCGGAACCATGATGGATTCCGGGTCCTAAGTAAGTTTTTTAATCTATCTTTTATCTCTTAAACAAATCTTGGTTTTAGTTGTTGTAGACACCCCATTTTGACCGTACCTTGAGCCTCCCATGTTTGAGCAAAAAACCCACCAAATTAATCATTAAGGTCCCAAATTTCACCCTAGGCTAGCTGAGGGTCTCACTGAGGTCCCCGCAAAATTTCATCAAAATTCGAGCGCGTTTGCCTAGCGAACGAGTCGAGCAAAGTCGTAGTGCAAAGTCATATAGGTGGGGTGGATTATCCGAAAGGTGGTTGTCCAAATAAGAAAAAGAGGTCGAATTTATGACTTCATTATAAAAAGAATCTATCGTCGAAAAAAGAAAGAAAAAAGGGGATCTGCAGAGAGAGAGAGAGAGAGAGAGAGAGAGAGAGAGAGAGGGAGAAGAGATCTCCGATCATCTTCTTCGGAGATCTTGCCGGAGATCCGACCGTCAGATCTCTTCTCAACAACCACTATTTCAGCTCCTTCCTCTTCATTGCCTTGATTATCTCATTTCCTTTGAAAGACCATTGTCTGTGGCTTAGGTTTGATTTTGGAGAACAAGAAAAGGAGATTCAAGCTTTCTTTGTTAGGGATTGAAGGAGCAAATATCGGAAATAAGAAGATTTTTCTTCGGCGAGATCATCGGATTGCCGGTCAATCACATTCGGATCCAAACCATTCCATTAGATCTGGAGATTTTGCACAGATCCGTCGGAATTCCGGCGAGAAGGATGACAATTCCGATCTGAAATTTTCATTAGAATCTGTTGTGAATCATTTTGCCTAACTTGCCGATCATCTTCTCCGGCAAAGATCATCTTCTTCGGCCAATTCTGAGGCTGGATTTCCTCTTCTTTTGACCTTTACTGCTATTATTTCCGTCCTTATAACTCTATTGAAAACTCTTCTTTATTTTCTCATTTTAGATCTTAGATCCAGGTCATGATAGCTTTGATCTATTCATTCGTGCTTAGAACAGAGCTTTAGGAATATAAATCTTCGTTTTTGTTCTGCTCTTTACACAATTTGTTGTTGTTTACATTTTTTTTCTTGGAGAATTTCATCGGAGCGCCGTTATAATACGAGAAGAAAGAGGCCGGATCTAGGTGTCCTACTTGATCTGAGATTCTAGTGTTTGAGATCCATTTTTTTTATTTCTCTGAGGTTTCGGCAAGGTCTGCATCATCCGTTTTGATAAAGTGAAGAAGGTGAAGTATGCTTTTGTAGAGTAGCAGGCTTTATTTTCCAATTCAGGTATGATTTTTAAGCAATTAATCTTGAAGGCTAATAGAACATATAACATGTTAGGAAATATTGATTGAAGATGTTTTAGTGTTTGATAAGAGTATAGATCGGTTACTTTAGTTGAATTTTGAGCATTCGCATAGATTTTTGCAAGGTTTTCTAGAATTCATTAAAAAAAAATGATCCTCTGGTTTGTGGCTAATGATTTTGAGTTGGGAACTTAACTTCGTATTTACTCCATGTCTTTTGAACTAAGAGAAATTTTAATTTGATTATTTTGCTTCCTCTACTTGTACAGTGATATTTGCATTTTCTGCATTTTCTAAGGAATACTTGTTCTTTTTTATTTTCCTCAATCATATGCTCTAGCTAGACTTTTCAATTGAAAAAACTCATGCCTGTCTCTTGTTCGAGAAAAATCCTGTGCTAATTCATGAAATTTTGTCAACAGTATTCACTTGGATTAATTAAAATTTGAGGGCTAAGCTCTACACTTTCTGCTACTATTCACGTTCAGTTAATGTCATTGTCCCTTTTTTATTCTTTAGGAAATTAATGACAGGAAGATTGAAGAAATAGAATTCATATCTAATTTTCTTTGAGTTTATTTTCATAGCAATTTAGTTGAATGTAAGGCGAGATAGAGCATTAGTAGGTTTTTGTCATACACTAAATTCTCTTTGATTTTAGATCATGTCCTGTCTTAAAATAGTCCATTGGTCTTTTGCTTAACTCACAAAAGCTGAATGCCTGTAGTGCAGGTTTTGTATCTATTTCTTTGAATGGATTGATTTCTAGTGGCATACAATCCCAGACCCTTATTTGTTGTTGCATCATAGGATTATCTATAGCAGCCCATTCTGTTGTATAATGGTTTTTCTCTTTCATTGTTGAGTCAGAAAATGTCTGTAGCAACTCTTTTATTTTTTTATTCTTGTATAGCAACCCCTCATCTATCTATAGAAGAAATGAGACTTTCTAGATTTTTTCCCTTTATTACTAATCGTGTTTGCTTGTTGGCTAATGGGGCTAGCCACATGGAGGCATGTGAGTTACTCATGATGTGATCCCTCTTTGTTTCAAATGATACCATGCTTTGCGTCAAATATATGAATTCTCATCCTTGTTTCAAATCATCACCCAGTCACCATTGCACATCCGAACCCTTTATATTTCCTAGAAACTAATGTAGTCTTTTAGGCTGTATATCTCTTTCATTGCAAGGGCGATGAAGGCGCTAGCCCAAGCCCATCATTAGGGGACTTGCTCAGTCCAAATAGCACTCCCCTCTTTTGTTTGAAAGACTTGCTTGGTCTTTTAGATGTTCATTCCTTAAACCTTAGGTTCCTCTCATTGCAAAGGCAATGATGGCGCTAGCTGGAGTCACCCTTTTAGAGAGACAGGCTATGTCTCATGCAAAGAAAATCATATCTTTTAGAGAGACAGGCTATGTCTCGTGCAAAGAAAATCATATCTTTTAGAGAGACAAGCTGTGTCTCAGAAAAATCAAGCCATTTTAGGAGACAAGCTATGTCTCGTGTAGAAATGCAGCACCCTTTAAAGAGACATGCTTTGTCTCATAGAAAGATTACCTTTTAGGGAGGCGAGCTATGTCTCAGCGGAAAAGTCGAATCTTTTGGAGACAGGCTTTGTCTCATTGGTCATAATGTTCTCTGTGTTTAGGAGACTTGCCCAGTCTCGCTAGCACCCTTATTTGTTTTCTCTTTCATAAGAGACAGGCCATGTCTCATAAACATCAGTTGTCATCTCTCTTTTAGGAGACTAGCCTAGTCTCATTAGCCTCTTTCTCTCATTTTCAGTTTCAAGAGCCTGTCCTATCATCATAGGGGTTAGGATTCTATCCAACCTCTCACCAAATCATGTGATTTTATCCGCTCCTGCAAGGTATAGGATGCTGTCCAACCCTTGCAGAGTTGTTATTCTGTTCATTTCCCCGCAAAGCATAGGATGTTGTCCAACCTTTGCGGGATATCAGGAGTCTGTCATACTCTTATGATGATAGGAATTTGTCCTCTAGTGTCAAAAACTCAAAAATATTTCAAAAACACTTGAAAATTCAAAAAACATTTCAAAAACTCTTAAAAATTCAAAAAAAAATATGAAAAACCAAAATTCTCAAAAATCTTGAGTCTTAGGAGCGTACTAGGAAAATCTGTTTCCGAACTACGTTGGCTTGATCCTCTTCCACGAGGTACGTAGTGCAGCTTGGGATCCACATCCCAAGTCCAGCCAAACCTTTAAAAATAAACATTTCAAATCTTCCAAAAATACAAAAATTCTTCAAAACCTTTTCAAAAAGATCTTCCCCTAGAGTTAGGAGTCTGTCTTAGCTGTTTTGATTGTTTTAGAGTTAGGAGTCTGTCTTGTTTGTATTGATATGGTATGTCCTGTCGTGTGAGTGTCCCTAGAGTTAGGAGGCCTCAAGTTGATCGGTTAGACATTTAGTCGAACCGATGGCTAGACTATGAAGCATATAGTCAGCCCATGGTTTTCTTTAGGATGCACAGCTTAGTTACACATAAGATGTAGGGTCCACCTGCATTAGTTTAAGGCTAAACAACTTGCATTAGTTAGGGCATATAGAGAGTCCTAAAAATTATAATTCACTTGAATTTAAGCAATTGTATAAAAAGCTTTAAAAAAATCAGTCGAGTCTACTGGATCGAGTATAGGATAGTGGTTCTAGATGTTTAGGCATTGTAGTTTAGAATAGGTCATCGAACTACGTTGAATCCGATTCTTCCCGAGGCCGGGATACGTAGAGCAGCTGGGATGGACGGCCATCTTGGTCCGAGTCAAGTCGCATTAGAATTAGGATTTGTCTTGTCCTGTTATATATAGGATTGATTTGTGTTTTATGTTTTGATGTGTTTTCTTACTTTCTTGTACTGATACTATACCTTTAGCTATAGCTTGCATGTGTATGTCCACCAGAACTTAGACACCAATTAGGTATGACATTCATAACCTAGTTATTCTCAGGTGACACTACTTTCATCTATTTTGTGTGTGCTTATTATTCCTTCGAGACATGCATGATTAGATAGACGTCTTCTCAGAGATATGTGTTCCTATTTCGCATGACTTTCGCTCAAAACTCTTCAAAATCAATAAGTAAATGGCATAAGAGACCAGGTGCTTGCACTTGGGCGGACGAGGTGCTCTTCAGACCTTCCAAATTCTTAACCACGCACGAACCTTATTTTATATCTCTGATTATCTGTTGCAACAGAGTATAGTATGGGATCCTTGGCCCACTTTCTTGGATGGCGACTCTTCTTTGTTTAAGGTACGCCTCAAATCTGGGCTAGTCCCCAAATCGAGAGGTATCTCACCTTTGTATCGCCACTCATGCTGTGAGGGACACTTCTTTCGAGAGTTCCTTGGTAGAGCTCTCCATTCACGTGGATGATCCATAGAGACTTAGCGTGTGGGGCTCGTCCCCCGCCTCTCTAGAATCGGGGTCCACAGTTGTCTTTTAATTCTAGGTTTCAAGTTTGATTTCAAAATTGATTTTCCCGTTTTAATGATGTTAGTAAATTTTCAAAACCAATTTTGGATAGGAAAACAACCAAATCAGAAAAACGCATAAACATAAAAGTTGTAGAGCTTTTCAAATCCTTCAAAATGAGTACTGAAGACTTAAAATCCGAGTTCAGATGAGTGAGATATGACTGTTTTAGTAAACAGTATTTTTAATTCCAGATTCTAAAATTCAGATTTTAGTTTTTGATTTTCTAATTAGGATAGTTTTAATTGTTTGTTAATTAGAACTGATTTCTCTCATTAATTAGAATTGATTTTTATTATTTAGTAGGTACTTAATAGAATCATTAAATCTTTGGTTCACTTTGCCTAGATATAGGAAATAAAGTAATAATCAAATTAAAGTTAGTTTCGATCTTTGTTTTGTTTAAGGCGTAAATTTATAGTAAGTTGTTGGGTCCGAGGTAAATCCACGAAAATCATGTGACCCATGCCAGGCAATAACTTATTGTACATTTATTTTCTAAATAATATAAAGATAGAAAGTCTACATCCTCTTCCCTGAGATCGATGCGTGACTGCATATGATCAGTGTACTTGCGGTTATTTAATTTCACAATCAAGTTTTTGGGGCCGTTGCCAGGGAAGAGTGCGTTATTACTTTAGTTTCTATATTATTCGAAGTGATTTTTATTTCTTTCTTTTTTTTAGTTTTTTTTATAATTAGTAAGTTTCTTATTTTGGTTTTATTGCCTAGCTCTCTTCTAACTTGGTTCTTTTGTTTTTATGACTGCAGGTTGGGTACGTAATTCTACCAATCGATTAGAAAGAGCTAACCAGTCAGAAATAGAGGAAGACATCGAACCAAATCAATGAGCTATGGCGGAAGAACAAGAGCCGCCCAAGAGTTTACGCGATCACTTCTATCCGGCCAGAACTGCGCAACCTTCTTACATTAGATTGCCGATTGCGCGGGGCAATAATTTTGAGCTAAAATCGTAATTTATCTCTTTGCTTCCTCATTTTCATGGTCTCCCTTCGGAGGATGCTTATTTATTTTTGTGTGAGTTTGAAGATGTATGTGCTTTGATTAAGTTGCAACAACTTACCGATGATGCGCTAAAGTTGCGGTTTATTGCGTTATCACTTAAGGATGGAGCCAAAAAGTGGCTCTATGGTTTACCAACGAACTCCATCACCATTTGGAAGGAGTTCGTCGTCGCTTTCCTAAAATAAAATTTTTCATTACATAAAACTAATAAGCTTAGGACCGATAGTTTACAATTCAAACAAAAGCCATTAGAGTCATTTTCTAAGATTTTGGAGAGATTTAAAGACCTACTCAAAGAGTGTCCTCACCATGGAATTGATTTGTGGCACTTATGCCAAATTGTTTATGAGGGCATAGAATACCAAACAAAGTAACTTCTTGAGTCCATGTGTCCTAACGATTTTACATCTTTCATGGATGAGGCCGCGGCATGGAACTTCTTACTTGATTTGGTGAGAAAAATAAGAGAGTGGGAATCCACTCAAGACGGTGAGAGAGCCACTTCAAGCAAGGGATTTCTAATAGAGGGTGATGTGGCTAAAGAGGCCCATCTTGATAGCCTAATCAAAAGGCTAGAAGCAATAGTTGTCAAAGGACATTCACAAGTCCATCAAATTGCACATAGTGTTCCCATGTGTAATTGCCACGGACCATGTCATGGAAGAGTGTCCAACTCTTGCTAAATTTGGTAATTCTAATGAGTTCTAATAACCCTTATTCCAGCACTTATAATCCGGGATGGAGAAATCATCCCAACTTTTCATGGAGTCAAGGTGGGCCATCCAATTTCGAAGGCCAAGGCCAATTCGGCCAACCTAGGCCCACCTTCCCTCCCACTTTTGTTCGGCCACCCCCTCCCCCTCCTACTTTTCAAAACCCTATGATTAATAATGTTTCAAATCAGCCCCCTCCGAGTTTTCAAAAATAAGGGGAGTCGGCACGAATTGCATCTTTAGAGAAGAACATGGAGCTTCTCATGAGTACCTTCATGATGGGCCAACACAACTTAGAAAATCAATTTTCTCAACTAACTACGACCCTAAGTGAAAGGAAAAAAGGAAAAATACCAAGTCAACCCATTCCTAACCCAAGGAATGTGGCAATGAATAGGAATCAACAACCACAGGTGAATCAGTTGAATGCCATGCAATCTAGTTTGTCGCAGCAGGACCTGGCGAAGCAATGTAATGCGGTTTATGCTTTGAGAAGTGGAAAAGAATATCACAAAGAGGAGGTTAGCACCGAAACTTCTAAAATTACGCAAGATCTTCCAAAAGAGGTAAGTGAAGAGCCTCCCTCCATTGACTCAAAAGAGGAGCCCAAACAGGTAAGTACAGAAGAGGTAACTTCTCCCCCTGCACGAGATTTCATTCCTAAAGCTCCTTTTCCAAGGAGACTTGCTAATAATAATAAGGTAGATCAAGTTGATAAAGTTTTGAATATTTTTAAACAAGTGCATATGAATATTCCTTTGCTTGACGAGATTTCCCAAGTTCCCACATATGCTAAAGTTTTAAAAGATCTATGTACACAAAAGAGAACAACGAATGTGCCCAAGAAAGCTATCTTGGCCGCAAACGTTAGCTCTATTTTTCCCATCAAATGGTAGCAAAATATAAGGACCCGGGATGTCCCACTATATCATGTACTATTGGAAACACTCAAATTGATCATGCCTTGTTAGATTTGGGAGCTAGTGTAAATCTTATACCGTTTTCAGTTTTCAAGCAATTAGGACTAGGTGACCTCAAACCTACCACCGTCACACTCCAATTGGCGGATAGATCCATTAAAACACCAAAAAGGTATGGTTGAGGATGTCCTAGTAAAAGTAGGCGATTTCTTATTTCCTGTGAATTTTGTGATTTTGGACACGGAACCCATTGCTAATATCAAGGATCAAATTCCTTCATCCTTGGTAGGCTGTTCCTTGCTACTAGCAACGCTCTAATTAATTGTAGAAATGGATTAATGAAATTGTCTTTTGGAAACACATCGGTCGATTTTAATGTCTTTCGCTTAAGTAAGCTACCCAATTTTCATGAAGAAATCAATATGTTGCAGTCATTTTCTGAAGATATCATGACTAATTTTGAAATCAATTTTGATGCAGGTTTTCAAGAATGCTTGGATGCACTAGGAGATAATTTCTTTTCCAAAGCCTTTTCCATCCAAAACTTAGAGCCCGTGGGACCATTAGCGAAGTCACTTCCAAAGCAGTCGATTGAGGAGGCACCACGATTAGAATTGAAGCCGCTTCCCTCTTCTTTACGTTATGCTTTTTTGGATGATAATTGTACTTTGCCTGTAATAATTGCTGCGGACCTAACCTCCACTCAAGAGGAGGAACTCATTAAATTGCTAAAAGATAACAAGGAAGCCATAGGTTGGACAATGACCGACATCAAAGGAATTAGCCCTTCGATTGTGCAATATCACAGCCATCTCATTGAGGGTTCCAAACCTTCAAGAGAACCTCAAAGAAGGGCTAATCCTGTGATGAAAGAAGCCATCCAAAAAGAAATTTTAAAATGGTTAGATAATGGGATCATATATCCCATCTCAGATAGCCAATGGGTGAGTCCCGTCCAAGTAGTGCCTAAGAAGTCAGGAGTTACCGTTATACAATCCGCCACTAATGAACTTATTCCTACTCGTATTCAAATGGGGTGGCAGGTTTGTATTGACTACCGAAAGCTTAATGCCGCTACTTGGATGGATCACTTTCCTTTACCTTTTATTGATCAAATGTTAGAAAGGTTAGCAGGTCACGAGTATTCCGTTTACAACCAAATTCCTATAGTTCCTGAAGATCAAGAGAAAACGACATTCACATGCCTCTTTGGAACGTTTGCTTATAGACGCATGCCTTTTGGCTTATGCAATGCACCGGCAACTTTCCAAAGATGGATGATGAGTATCTCTTCTGACATGGTGGAGACCTTCTTAGAGATTTTTATAGATGATTTTTTTCTATTCATGGCTCCACCTATGCCGAATATTTACTTCACTTAAAATTGGTCTTACAAAGGAGTAGGGAAAAGAACCTTGTCCTCAATTGGGAAAGGTGTCATTTTATGGTAAAAAAGGGCATCGTTCTAGGACATATGATTTCTAAAGAGGGAATTAAGATTGATAAAGCCAAGGTGGATCTCATTGTCCATCTTCCACCGCCCAAAAGTGTGAAGGATATTCGATCATTTTTAGGCCATGCGGGCTTTTCCGGCGTGTTATAAAAGATTTTTCTAAAATTGCTAGGCCTCTACCCAACTTGTTAGCAAAAGATAAAAAATTTGGGTTTTTCAAAGAATGCTTCTTTTCTTTTGAGTGTTTGAAAAATGAGTTAACTACGGCTCCCATCATTGAAGCACCTAATTGGACCGAATCATTTGAAATTATGTGTGATGCTTCCGACTTTACAATATGAGCCGTGTTGGGTCAACGATTCAATAAATTACAGCATGTAATCTATTATGCAAGTAGGACTCTCAATGATGCACAACTCAACTACACCACCATGGAAAAAGAATTCTTAGCGGTTGTGTTGTATTAGAGAATTTTTTGTCCTACTTGATTGGGTCGCATGTGAGAATTTATACCGACCAGTCGGCAATCAAGTATCTTGTTGGAAAGAAGGATGCTAAAGCTCATCTTATTAGGTGGGTTTTACTCATTCAAGAGTTTGATTTGGAGATTAGAGATAAAAAGGGTACGAAAAACTTGGTTGCCGATCACTTATCTAGACTACCTAATGCAAAGAATAACGAAGGTCCAATTAATGAAAACTTCCCTGATGAGCAATTGTTTGCTATTTCTAGTGAGCCATGGTATGCGGATATTGTGAATTACTTGGTTACAGGTGCTACACCGAATCATTGGTCCAATCAAGACAAATACTGGTTTCACTCACAGGTAAAGTATTTCTTTTGGGATGATCCCTATTTGCTCAAAACTTGTTCAGATCAGATTGTCCGACGATGTGTGCCTGATCATGAGCACCAATCGATTCTATCTTTTTGCCATGATCAAGCCTGTGGTGGCCACTTTAGTGCAAAGAAAACCGCGCACAAAGTTTTACAATGTAGTTTCTATTTGCCTAGTCTCTTTAGGGATTCTTTTGATTTTTGTCAAGCTTGTAGGTCATGTCAATCCTTAGGAAGAGTTACAAAGCGAAATATGATGTCCCTCAATCCGATCGTAGTGGTAGAAATCTTCGATGTGTGGGGTATTGATTTTATGGGTCCGTTTCCCAACTCTTTTGGAAACTTGTATATTTTGTTAGGTGTAGATTACGTGTGAAAATGGATTGAAGCCATTGCTTGCAAAATCCAATGACCACAAAGTGGTGGTCAAATTTCTTAAAGAAAATATTTTTTCACGCTTCGGTACATCTTCTGCTATCATTAGTGATAGGGGTAAACATTTCTGTAATAGACGTTTTTAAGCCCTCATGAAGAAATATGGGATTACTCATAAGTTGGCTACCCCTTATCAACCCCAAACGAGTGGCCAAGTAGAGGTTCTGAATAGGCAAATTAAGCAAATTTTGGAGAAGACAGTGAATCCAAACCGCAAAGATTGGTCCATTAGATTAGTGGATGCCTTGTGGGCTCATAGGACGGCATTCAAGACTGCTCTTGGTCAGTCTCCCTACCATCTTGTGTATGGAAAAGCTTGTCATCTCCCTATAGAGTTAGAGCATAAAGCTTTTTGGGCAATAAGGAAGCTCAACTTTGATTTGTCTTCTGCAGGTGTTCAAAGGAGATTACAACTTTCCGAATTGGAAGAGTTGCGGAATGATGGCTATGAGAATGTAAAAATCTATAAAGAGAAGACGAAAGCCTTTCGTGACAAATACATAGTGCGAAAAAGCTTCACTGAAGGTGACAAAGTCTTGCTCTACAATTCACGCTTGCATCTTTTTCTGGGTAAGTTAAGATCTCGATGGGATGGACCATACATTGTGCATAAAGCTTTCTCCCATGGTGCGGTCGAGGTTCTTAATCTGCGCAATGGTGAGTTATTTAAAGTTAATGGTCAAAGATTAAAGCCGTTTATTGAGTTGTCACAAGCGGATATGGAAGAGGTCATGGATCTCCATGAACCTTCATATTTGAATCATGCCTAAACAAATACGGTACGTAGCCTCCTTTCTACTTTTAGTCCTCATGATTTTATTTCTATTTTTAAATCAAGTATGGGGGGTAGCTTTTAGAAACTTTCCTTTTCTATTCTTTTCTATGGTTTAAAGTTAGAAAGTTTTTTTTCTTTTAGTTTTTTGTAAGTTTTCTCAAATGAGAAAGAACTTGGATATTTTTAGAAAGAAGTTTGTTTTCCTATTTTAAGAAAGTAGATTGGTTAATATTTTAATTTTGGAGGCTAAAAAGTTAGAAAGAATACTTTCCTTTCTTAGATTTGTTTTCTTTTGGAATCTTTCTTTTAAAAGGATTTGAATAAGAAATAGAAATAGAAACTTGCTTTTTATATTATATGGTGAAAAAGGAAAGAAAGGTTGAAAAAAAAAAGAGTTCTATTTTTAGAAAGTTTATCTTTTGATTATAGTTTTGATTTTTAGCCTTTTTGACTTGAGCTATTAAGTCTGAAGGGTTTTTATGCCTAGTTTCTTAAAGCCAACTGGCTTGAGAGAAACTGACTGAAAACTCCATATATGGGTCAATTAGAAAGCTTAATAAATCAAAGCATTGCACATAATCAAAGGTAAAACTTCAACTCATATGCATCAATGTCTATGATATATGCAAATTAAAGATTAGTCGAACACTACTTAGTAGCCTGGGTGTCTGGTGGATGCCCTGCATGTCATTCACGCCAAAAGCAGTAGAGGATCACAAATTGAGTTCTATTCTTATAAAGTATGGGAAAAGTGGAATGAATTGTGGAACCATATAAATATGCAATTTTTTTACTAAGTTTTCAATTCAAATTTATTTTATGGTATGATTACATTAGAATCAAATTTAAGGGAGAAGAGTAGGACTAATTCAAAACAGGATTCCTTAATTAAAATATTTATTTAATTTTTTCAACTTGGGATAGGATGCAAAAATTAAGTATGGGGGTATTCTTGTTCTTCTATTTTGAGTACTTTATCAAAGCAAATGATTGAAAAATTTGTGGCTTTATCTATAGTGGGATTTTAAAAAGAAAAGTTTATTTTTGGAATTTTGTGGGTATATTCACTGCAAACACTCACGAGACAAAACTCGTCCACTAGGTTAACCTAGGGGTTTAAAGGCTTGTTGCACGTGCTAAGTGCAATCGTAATTCCTACGAAAGTGAGTTAAGATTTTGTTTTTATTTTTAGTTTTATTTTTTTTATTTTTTATTTATTTGTTCGAGGACAAGCAAAACTTAAGTATGGGGGAATCTGATGAGCACATTTATATGTAAATAGTAGGTAAGAAAAACATGCATTTTTTTAATGTTTAGAGCGGTACTATTAAGGTATTTTCTGTGTTTTTTGTGTTTCAGGGTTATTTATGGGTTTTTACTGAAAATGGAGCTAAAGAGATGAAATTCTAAAGAAAAGATCAAATACGAGAACACCACCATTGTGGCCCATCATTTAAGGGTTCAGATCATCTACGATTCACCAATTGGTTGGCTCGGATTGACCTTTGAAAATGATTTATAGTAGTACAAGCAATTTATCACAAGGCCCACTAATTGTGCGGTTGAGATCGTATTATGACAATGGGCTTTGGGTACAAATTAC
Source organism: Tasmannia lanceolata (assembly GCF_043159265.1). Classification (NCBI taxonomy): domain Eukaryota; kingdom Viridiplantae; phylum Streptophyta; class Magnoliopsida; order Canellales; family Winteraceae; genus Tasmannia; species Tasmannia lanceolata. Next base: position 43,290,024 of record NW_027518714.1, on the reverse strand, counting down.
TTTACATTGTTGACCGTCATTTGAATGGTCCAGATCAGCCCACAAAGGTGATTCAAGAGGTGCGCTCATTGGTAAGATTGAAATTCACATTGGGATCTAAAAATTCAATGGTTCGGATCAACCTACGAAAATAATTTGAAAGGCACAACTCTATCTACCATTCAACCAATTAATTGGATGGTTTGGATTATCTCATAATGCCCAACTCTCTCTCTTTATCATAGTTTAAAAGGAATGGGATCCGAACCGTCCAATTTATTGGCTACGATATAAATAGTTTGATGGGGTTCGACCAACTTGATTCAAATGGGCCCAACCACATGTCTCGGTCACAGGTGAGAATATGTGCTCCACCAAATTTGAAAATGGGCGTACTAATATGAAAATCGGTTCACTAAGAGGTGGCTCTGAGGAGATTTATTTTTAATCGTGCTAGATATGAAAGAAATTAGGAACGAATTTTGGAAGTTGCTGGTTCAGGCTTGGATTTTGTATGGACTGGATCAAGTGTTTGGGAGAAGTTATATGGGATGGATGTGAGGTGAAGATGGGAGGATAAAGATGGAACTAAATATTTGTAATTGATGATATGGTCTGGTGTATAGCCATAGGTGCATAGGGATAGGGTCTGTTGAGAATGGGTCGGTTGATTTATACAGGATGGGTATGTGCAAGGGTACGCTATGTATGGATGGGGTACATGGCTCAGTTGTAGATGGGTTGTTATGGCTAGTGGTGGATAGCTATGGAAGCATAAGGGTGGGCCCACTCATATTCATCCTTTCCAGTCGGTCTTTGCAAGTGGGCCCCAAGATGAGGATCAACCAACTTGGTAGGGAGGAATTAAGTAGAGTTTGAAAATTTCTAATTTTAACTTTTAAGGGCACGATCTAGCTATATGTTTTTTGTCTCCTCCAATGGACAGTTCAAGATCAATCTATTGAAGCCGGGTTGGAGGTACTTCTAATTTATATTGCACCCCATCAAAATGGACGGTTTGGATGATCCAAAAAAAAATGATGAGGTGGTGGTTTTGGTTGGCTATATACTAGGGAGAATAAAACAACCCATGCATGGGAATGCAAAATTGCCATGCATTTATGAAAGATGCCGTATGACCCTCTCTTTCTCTTTTACTTTAGAAAAAACACTAAATGGTAGGGCCCACACTTATGTATTATCGTCCAACCTATTTTAGGTGTTGCCAATATTATAAATAAGTTATAAAGTCGGTTGTATTATGCCTTTGCGATAGCAGAGCATACGTGTATATGGCAACATAGTTAGGACCCACTATCCAATAGCAATCCAAGGAAATCTTATACTTCACGTGAAGTCTGCTATTTTGGTAAATTGATGGAGCCCACTATTTTTGGGAAGTTGTTTTTTTTTCCCAATTCTCCTAATGGCAACTGACATTGGCATGCAACGGAGGAAAGTGTTATATTGGGCCACTTGCTATGCATGCAAGGTTGATTTTCTTTTGGACACGTGAAACAATGGGAATGGAAACTACTCAGCTATCTTTCATCTTCATGTTTTGGGCAAGGAAGTGAGATATATTTAGTAATTAGATAAATTCTTTGGAATATGTAGCACTGTCTTTCTAATGGTGTTATTTTTTTTAAGCGGCAAGTCCATTAACCCAATCCGAAAAAGAAAAAGAAGGTAGCTTGGCTTCTAGAAAAATCATCATCATTCTTTCCCTCTCTGGGGATTCTCGTCTATATATTTTCACTCTCGTCTTTTTTATAACCATCGACCTCTTGCCATCTCTGATATCAGATGATGATGGCCTAGCCCTCAAACCTTTAGCTATTGCATCCTCGGTTTTCGTTCCTGTCTGAATCAAATGGTTGAAATTGGGATAATGCTGCGGATCCATAAAGTGAAAATACTGCGTAGATCGACTCTGGGATAATGCTGCAGATCCATAAAGTGAAAATACTGCGTAGATCGACTCTTGATCACCAACTTAATCTTCTATTCTTCAGAAAGCCTCTGACTCAGCTGCACGGACATTCTCCTCCATCTACGAATATAGGCAGTAAAGGTCTCCTGTGGACCTTGTTTCAACTGTTGTAGGTCTCTCTTCGTGACCTCTATCCCTTCTTCCATTTAAAATTGTTCTATAAGCTTGTCAGAAATATCCTCCATGGTCCTAACCTCTTCTGGTTTCAGCCTTAAGAACCACTTCTTTACTATTCCTACCAAAGAGATTGGGAACAACTAGGCCATTTGCTCACGACTGAAACCATATTGTTGTGAAAGAATGATAAACCACCTCATATGGCTCCGAGGACATCCAGTCCCATCATATTTGTCATAGTTAGGGACTTTGAAATTAGGTGGTAAAGCGACTGCAGAGTACATCATTAGCTCTGAGAAATCAAATTTCTTGGGTCCTTGAACTTTCATATGTTCCATCTCCTGAGCTATTTTTCTGAACTTTTCAGACATTTCTCTCTCAAAATTTTCATACATCTCCTTCTCCTTGTTGACTTTGGGTGCACAGTATTCGTCTGCATACTGTTCGTCATCCAAGTCAATCTCTAATGGCGAAACAGTTGGCCTATTCAAATCTGGAGACGTGACTCGAGGAGGTTGATGGGGTGTTGGCCCTCTGGAAGTAGAGGTCTTGTCGTTAATTTGGTTCTCCATATGAGTCATTTCTTCCTTCATACTCGCCATGTCACGAGTAAGGTTTCTTAGCATCTTATGTATGGCTATCATAGGATCAGTGGAATCTGCCATTGAAACTGGGGTGGGTTGGATGGGTGAAAGTATTTCCGAAAAGTGAGACAAAGGAAACGCTGGGGAAGTAAATGAAATATGCGAGGAAGATTGTCTACTCAGCCTGGAATCAGAAGACTGACAGGACCAGGTTGGTTTTGAAATTGCGGTTTTTCTGGGAGCTATGACTGCTCAACGTCAGAATCCTGAGATGGAAGTATAAACACTAGATTAAAAACATTGATAATTGGTATTCAGATCAAATAGAAATAACAGAAACAGAAACACACTTTTCATTGATAACATCTTGGTTTGATTACAAAGACAAACTAATAAACTAAAGGATAACATGGTCATAACATTGAAGTTCTGGACTACAAGATGTTTAGGACATAAGATAGATGAAGACTCTCAATCCTCCTTTTCTTCCAGTCTCGCTTTCTTGGGTTTATGATTTTCGTTGTCCTCGGTTAACCAATCGTAATAATCTGAAGTCGCTCCCGCATGAACTCCTCCCCCAGGTACTGCTCCTCCATATGTTCCTTTAATAATTCTGTCACGCAGAGGATACAAGTGTACTTCAGATTTATGATTCCAATCCTCACAGATGCTTTTGGCAAAGTTGCAACTAGATTTTTCGATGGAACGGACTGGTGTTGGCAGATAAAACTCAGTTGTAATGCCCCCATGCAGACATTTGGTTGAACTCCCCCATATTGATGAAAAATACGGTCAGGAATGTAAAAAGAAGTTTTTTCTAAACCAAGGAATTGAATGTACCGGCTGTCTCGGGTTTGGATTATTCCCTAATGATCTAGGAAGAACTTCCAGGTAATTTGGTCAGCTTGCAGAGAGCTTAACCAATCGACCCACTCTTCCTTTTTTGTAAAAGTGAAAGTTTTACGCTCCCAGGTATGGTACTTGGACAAAACAATGTCTTTGTTCTTCGGGATGAAAATTCGAAGCTTCAAGCAAAGCCAGACATACAAGAGAACAGGGGAACCCGTGAGAAAAGCATTAGGGACTTTGTTAGCCATGTTATCCAATCCATTGAAAGTTTCAGCAAGGACTGTTGGGATTGGGTTTGCCCCTTTAGAAATCTGGTAGACAAAGTCCAAGAACAAAGGGGAAGCATAATGGGTGTCCCCTCTGAGCAACCATCTAGAATAAACGCATAATACCAGGGCGTGATGACGATTGGTTTGAAATTCGGGGGTAAGCTTTCCGGGATCATGAAAGAGTTTAACCAATTGTTTAATGGACACACTCTTCTCTCCTAAAATGGAGTTCAGGGACACAACAGCAGGGGAAATAACTTCTTGAAGACGGTATGATGACCTAATTTTTCATCAATTTTAACGAGGGGGCCAGAGTGGTCACGATTCATCAGGTAACACCAGTCCTAAAAATTCGGGCAAACTTCTTGCATACCGAAACAGAATACATGGAGGTCTGGCTACCAAAACTCATCGGTTGCCTCCAGGAAATTCCAATCTGTCTTACTATAAACCAGATAATGAAAACTGGAAATATCATGACCAGCATGGTTCACAAGAAGATGACGACCCCTATGATTGGGGATCCACTGCAATAAAACTTCGTTCAACATGATGAATCACCTGACGATCAAGGAATGTAAATATGATGAGAATAAGGTCAACCCTAAATATAGAGTTACAAAAGAATGGTATCGGCGATAAATGATACACCTTAAATATATAGTTACAAAAGGAAGAGTATCGACTATAAATCACATGCTCAAAGGATACAGATAGGATCAGACTTTTCCCTCGATAATTCCCATATGATCCAAGAATGAATAAATAGATGATTGGCAAACACGGATCAAATAGATAATCAACAACTCAGATGATAGACCATGGCCATAATAATGACAAAAGTAGGGTCATGGACCAGATCTAAAATCTGAATGATGGATGGATATATTTGATCGACTGAGACAAAAAATCCCTACTAAAGAGTAGGTCCTACTCTAATAATCAAGGAATACGAAGATAGAATTTATCATCAATGAATCAAGATATAGACCATGGCCATAAGAGTGTCAAAATAGAAGCCACTGACCAGGCCCAAATCTGAAAGATGAATTGATGTCATGGATAGAATTTGATAAGGAATCCTCACCAAATGAGAAGGTCCTAAACTAATAATCAATAGGTATATATACATATATACACCCTATCATCATCCCTAGTCTAATCTAGCGGAGTCAAGAAGGTCTTGACTCATGACAGACTGATGAGTGTACTAGGACCGTATTCGTAGCCACATAAGGTGAACTACCATAGTCTATAAATGGGACAAGGTTCCTAACTCTAGGCTCCACATGTGTAAGTAACACATGTTCGTCCCTATATGCAAACAAAAGGACAACGCAATATATAGAGAGGGTAAGGCTATGAGGTTTACCTGGCCTGTTGCATAGTTACTTGTATACCGTGAGTTCCCTCCAGTATACGAACTATGTCTGTTTTGCACATAAAGTGTCCAGGTGCTGAGTATACTACTTGTGCGGTGGCGCTAAAAGGCGGGTATAGCCCTCACGGCTCATACTCATAGTATCCCACCAAAGGAGGGTAAGGCTATGAGGTTTACCTGGCCTGTTGCATAGTTACTTGTATACCGTGAGTTCCCTCCAGTATACGAACTATGTCTGTTTTGCACATAAAGTGTCCAGGTGCTGAGTATACTACTTGTGCGGTGGCGCTAAAAGGCGGGTATAGCCCTCACGGCTCATACTCATAGTATCCCACCAAAATAGGTAATCTGATAGCACATCAACAACAAACCACAGCAGAAAAGTAACCACAAAACATGATAATATATGCAAGAGATGAAAGTGGGTGTGTGAGCCCTTATTTTATTTACGCTTCTATTTGGTGCCCCTGGCTTTCTAACAAAAAGGTTCCCATTTATAATGATTTTAGCCCAAATTTCTTCAAAATTAATTAAAATGGCATGTTTAACAGAGTTAAGCAATGTTCCAAGAACTCCCCAGTGGAGTCGTCAGCCTGTGAAACCCGATCCCGAGGAGGTGGCGAGGAAACGGGTCCCCCGTCGGTCTTTTTGGATCTCCACACATGAAGGAGAGCTCTACCAAGGAACTCTCAAAACGGTACGACCTTCATAGCATAGCACGAGTGGCGAGAAAAATGAGATACCTCTTTATCTAAGGATAAATCCCCAAACCAAGACGTACCTAAAACAAATCAGAGTCGCCATCTATGGATAGGCCATGGAACCCAAAAAATAAATCCTTTTGTGTAATGGATAACCAGAAATATATGGGCTCGTGCCTAGTTACGATGAGGAAGGTCCGAAGAGCATCTCAATCCATCCAAGTGCAAGCACTTGGTCTCTTATGCCATTTATTTATTAACTTTGAAGAATTTTAGGCAAAAATCATGTGAAATGGGAACGGGCATCCCCGAGAAAACGTCTACTTAAACATGCATGACCCGGAGATGGGCAAAGAAAATAAACATCCAAATCCTAAAGAGAAGTGATATCAGTATCATCTGTCATTAGAACGAACACTAGAATCCGTTGTCTCTGAAAGAGGCAGAGAAGACTAATGCTAATCCGATAACTGATAACCCTGTTACCCATCTCTAAGCATACATCCAATCCTAACTCAACACATCTAAGAAAATAGTAAACATACACATGCATAGCTACAAAAACTAAACACGATGTACCTGAGCAAGGAACAAACGTCAGTAAATGATAATCGAAATAATAATCATCAATAATAATAAAGACTACAGCTAAGCATACGGGCAGTAAACAGTATTTCAGCAGTAAAGAGCTACAACTAAACATGTGAAAGCTACAACTAAGCATGTAAGTAAAACAAATAAAGAGATGATCACAATCTGAAATAAAACACACAATCATAAACACAAATCCTAAAACACTAATAACAAACCCTAAAACTCTAAACTTTTCGCCTGATTCTTTGGATGATCTGGTATTCATCCAAAACTGCCTACGTATCCCCGCCTCCACATGAACCAAGGCAACGTAGTTCTTCGCACCTATTCTAAACTACGATGCCTAAGACATCTAGAACCTCTATCCTAAACTCGACCTAAAAGACCAGACTGATTTTTAAAGCTTTTTAAACATTACTTAATTTCAAGTGAATTGTGGATTTTAAGACACCCTATATGCCCTAACTATATGTACTTTTTTATCATGGATTAATGCAGGTCACACCTAAATCCTATGTGCACTAGGTCTTGTGTCCTAAGAAAAATAATAGGATCACTAACGCATCCTAGACCTAGTCATCAGTCGGCTAAAAATATCGCCAGCTGATCGGACAGAGGCGTTCCTATAACTCTAGGACAAATTCCTAACTCTAAGCAAACACACAACCACCAAAATACTCTATCTAGGACATATTCCTAACTCTAAAGGAAGATTTTTTCGAAAACATTTTGTGTGAAAGATTTTTGTATTTTCAAAAGGGTTAAATGATTTATTTACAAAAATTTGACTGGACTTGGGACGAGAATCCCAAGCTGCCTACGTATCTCGTGGAAGAGGATCAAGTCAACGTAGTTCGGAAACATACTTTCTTAACTACTCCTAAAATCTTTTGACTTTTTAAATATTTTTCGAGTTTCAAATTTTTAAATGTTTTAATGCTTTTAGACGAAAGGAACAAAATAAGAAAACACACTCTGTAATCCAAATCGCAGCAGAGTGTAAACACTACAAGGTAAAACCCCTAGGGCTAAAAGGAAAAAAGGTAAACAAGTGTCCCAAAATAGTAAAGGCACACAAACAAGTAAACTATTGTTCTACAAACAAGTAAACCAATGTGATAAGGTAAATGAATAAAATCCAAAAAAAAAGTCAAACTCTAACAAGACTGAGCTAGTCTCTAAAAGACGAAAAGGCAATCAGGCTAAGATAGGAAAACCTATGCTAAAAGATTCTACAAAGGAACTGCTAATGAAACAAGGCATGCCTCCTAAATGGATATAACAAGGAAAATGAGACAAAGCATGTCTCCTATAAGAAGATGATAACTAAGATAAATGAGACAAAGTTTGTCTCCTAAAGAAGAGAGTAAACAAGAATGCTAAATGAGACTGAGCGAGTCTCCTAAACAGAAAAAATGAATATATCTACCACTAATGAGACAGTGTATGTTTTCTACGGAGGGATCCAAATATCCTTATCATTGCCCTTGCAATGAAAACTAGGGTAAGGGTATCTAAAACTAGGTTAATCTTTCTTTAATAAGGTGGTACAACTTATTAATGGGACCAAGAAGGTCTCCTAAAAGGGGAACTTTTCTAAACAAGACAAAGCTTGTCTTCTAAAGAGGGAAACAACCTGTTGAGACAAAGTATATGTCCTAAAAGGGGAGGCTCCGGCTAGCGCCATCATAGCCATATGATATGATAGACCCTAATATCTAGAAAAGCATCTAAGAGACTATAAGTCTCAGACAAAGAAATTATCCCTATTATATATAGGGAATTCCTCCAATTGTAATGATTCCCATGTTATATATGATTAATAATTGTTCAAATTAAGCTATGAATACTAACATTTGAATCAAAGGATATTATCTTCTTTCATCTAAAAAAAGACTAACAGGCGCAATGAAATTAAATCAAGAAAATGAATAACCAAGCTAAAGAAATCCAAATTTGCATGTATGGCTATTTGTAAAAAAAATGCAACTCCACCCTCATATGAAGTATAACCCTCATATACAAAGATTTGTCATGTTGAAAGGCAAATAATTCAGCTTTTTTATCACAATTAGAGTTATAAAATCAAACGAATACTTTAAAATTGTAAAATTTATTCATCTCAAATAAGAAAGGAATTACATAGAATTGCATAACATGCCATGTAATTTCATCTCATGATTTCTTTTATACCTTTTTCTAATAAGTTCATAAACTAATTTTTTTTAACGACTTTTCATGAAACAAGCAAAATGCCGCTGCACTATTCCTATATGAACCACATAACTGCTATGGACAAAATTCTCCACAGCTGAAACTAATTTCTATGAAATATGGTTAGGATCAGCAATTCAATGTCAACCTATTTTAGCAACCGTAACATCTCAATCCACAACATCATTACCATTTAAACACAGGTGCATACGAATTTAAACAAAAGAGCAATAAGCAAGTCCTAAACACCTATATGATTCTAATATTGCTAAAAAAATGAGGAAGAATTATCAACAAGACCATTAATTTCAATTATGACACAAAACTAATTGATTCTTTCTAGTAAATTCTACCACAGGAAACCATCACCACTTCTATAACAATGTACTGATGATGAAAGAAGTTCAAGTACAATGAAGCACACCTATTACTATGGCAGTAGCCTATTTCAAATAATCATTAGTCAACAAAGGAAAATCAATTGACAAGATTCTGACCACTTGTCATGAGCAAAATCTTCATGGGTCTAATCAAAATATCCAACTATAAAAAAAAAACTATTGAAGTGAATCCATAAATCCATGTAAGTGTGAAAGCAAGGTAGTTTCAATATGAATTGGAACTAAAGATAAGACCTCATTACTACCCTTTATTAGATACAAAATAAATGAAAATAAGGTTAAGAAAGGACTACAATTAAAGACTGCTTCTCATAAAATAAGGTTAAGAAAGGACTACAATTAAAGACTGCTTCTCATCCTAAGGTATATTACGCACATTGAATGAGGAATACTGAAATATAAATCAAACTTTGAGACTTGATTTTCTCAAGAAAATAAATCAAAGTTTGTACACTTGCATACCAATATCCTGAACAAAGACAAACAGGTTGGGGAGCTAAATTAAAATTTCATCTTCTTACATTTATTACACTCACATCTCTACAACCATAGGTTCTAGGTGAATCAAGACATGTTCCATATGATTATAAGCACTTTAATAGAGTTTACCTATTATTGGAAAGTGTGTACAAATATGGCTCTGTTTTAGCGATAATAATTTACTCTTTAATCCAAACACATTCAAATTTCAATTTTACAAGCAATCTTTAGACTACTTTATAACACTTTCATCGATAATTTCCCAATTACTACAGCTTTCAGCTGCTCTACAAAACAACATCAACAGGCTTAACCAAAATAAATGTAATTAACATATTGTAGTTTCAAGTGAATCAAAATATTACCTATAACCACACCATGATGGCTCTCATATATATATATATATATATATATATATATATATAAAATTTTAACCACTATCTTTCTGAGAAGAACTTGAAATATTACAAATATATCCTAAGAAAATGCTCCAATAATATCGAACTTTAACAAAGCATAGCCACGTTCTAATTTTTTATACAGTACCATATCCTCGCACTTCTTAAAAATATAAAAGTTAATTAAACAATTAACCCTAATCAGGATCATTTATCTCAAGAATACAGGGACATTCAGCCATATATTCTTGTTTAATTGTGCAGTGCATTCATGAAAATTAATTGTAATAGCTCGTCAAGGGTATAGCTTAAAAATATCAAAACAACTAGGTTATTGAGCATTAACAGAGTAGGTGTTTCCAAAGAATTTTTTTTTGTTTTTTTAGTTCACTTGGCTTAATAACAACAAAATATGACAAGGAATAATACTTCAGATTACAACAGAAACCAATTTTTTCCTTATGCTTCATGACACCCTATATACCTGTAATGACCAATTTTTTCCTTGTGCTTCATGACACCCTATATACTTCAGATTAGAACAAATTACCTGTCATTATGAGAAACAAATTCTTCATAATGACAAGTACTTGTAACAATGATTCAAATAATGAGAAATAGAAACTCAAATTATAAAAGAAACCAAAAGGCTGAAGAAAATTAAGAGGCTTATGACAAGTTTTATACACTCGAAACCATAGGGTTAAAGAAGAACACACTCTTACGATTATAACTTGATAAATTAGAGGAATGAAATAATAAAAAAAATGAGATTAATAACATGAATTGAAAGCTTCTAGAAAATCTCCTCAACTCAAGAAATTTCTAGATAATTTTTCAGAAAAAGACAATGATATTATATTAGAAAATAGAACAAAACAAGTAATGATTTTTGCAAGGATCAAATCCACGATTCAAAGGTCTGATCAAGTTCAACAATGACTAGTTATAGAATAATCAAATCAGAATAAAAACAACCGAAATAATAAGATTCTCTCAGGAATGCCTTATTCAAACAGATTAAAAAAAACCGAAAGATCAATAAATTCAATTTGAGGAAGATAAATCTGCCATTAATTATGTATAAGGTGAATTAGATAATAAATTAATGAGATTAAAGCAATACGGGTAGAACAATTTTTCACAATTAGGACAGTAAGTAAGAAGAAATAAAATTGCAATGTGTACCTAGCAATCCAAATTTCTGCGAGTCCTCCGAGAAGATCACCGATGATCTTTCTTTCCTTTATACCTTCACTGATTAGGTAAAGTTTCACAGAAACTCTTAACAGATCCACAACTTTTTGAGCCTCAAGTTAGGGTTTATGTTGAAGGAAATAGGGTTTAGAGTAGCAAGCTTGAGTTTTCTAAACTTGAAGATAAAGGGTCTAGAATCTTTGCAAGTAAAATCAGTTAAAACAAGAAGGATGATAACAAATGTAGGCTACAAGTTCTGGCCAGATTGTAGCCAGAGCATGGCCGGAGAATGACTGGAGAAAATGAGCAGAAAAGCTAGGGTTTCAAATTAAAGTTTGTAAAAGAAGACAAAGGTCAAAGACAATAGAACTAATTGTTTATATAGAGATAATGGTGAGATTGATCTGAGGTGGACATTGGACAGCCGTAGTTTGGCCGGACCCTCGGCGAGGTTGATCGAGCAGAAGAATAGAAAACCCCTAATCTTGCCCCTCTCTCTCTCTAATTTGAGAAACAAAACCCTAGATTAGTGAAAAGAAGGGTTAGGCTTTTATTTATAGGCTTTTTGGGAAGTTGATATTGGCACTCTAAGTGGATGAGGCACGCGGTTTACGGAACATTTGATCGGCGCACGAAATTGCGTGCCCTATTAGGATTTCGGTTCCGCACCTTCCAGGATATTTCTCTCCCCTTCTAATTTGCACAACAGACACCGTCTCGACTCGTTCGCTAGGCAAACGTGCTCGGATTTTGATGAAATTTTGAAGGGACCTTAGTGGGACCCTAACCTAGCTTAGGGTGAACTTTAGGGTCCTAATTCACTGATTTGGTAGGTTTTTTGGTCAAACAAATTAAATAGGGGTTCAGTCAAAATGGGGTGTCTACACAATGAAAGAGTCATCTAAAGCCCCTATTAGGAGACATGCTTGTCTCACTAGGTAGTTCTCCTTTAGAGCAAGCCTTGGTCTTTGTAGCAAGTAACCCATAGGAGGCTTTCCAAGCTTCATTTATAGAATTCCCCTATTACCTTAGAAGACTAACTTAGTCTTTTTAGTTGCCTAAACCTTATTTATCATTGCTAAGGCAATGATATGGATACTTGGAGCCCACCTCTGTGTCTAAGAGACTTGTCCAGTCACACTAGCACCCTTGTTTATTTCCTATCTATTTTGGAGTCATATTTTGACTTATTTGTACTCCCTCTTTATAGAATGTTAGTCATCCTTTCACTTATTTGCACCCCCCTTTATAGAGTATGAGACATGTTTGCACCCCCTCTTTAGAGTTGGTTGTTTAGGAGTCTATCTTATAGACTGTTAATTTGCACTCTAGCTTAGGAGTTTATCATCTATCTTAGGAGTTTCTTTGCTAGGTTTGGAGACACCCCCTAGTGTAGGAGTATACCTTTTAGAGAGGAGTTGTCCTTTAGTGTTGTTGTCACTCCTCTTTGTTAGAGACTAGCTCAGTCTTATTAGAGCTTTACCTACCTGGGATCTTAGATCATTTTCACTTTTCTTGGGACACTAGTTTGCTTGTTTATGGTTTTCCCTATAGCCCTAGGGTTTGGCCCTAACATGTTGTTTTGCATGTCCCCTTTAAGGGTGAAAACATTTTTTTAAGAAAAAAATCAAAAACATCATAAACATTTTAAAAACTCAGAAATATTAAAAAGTTGAAATTCAAACAAATCAGAAATTTCAAAACTCAAAAGCATTTAAAAATTTAAATGATTTTAGAAGCGTATTAGGAAAGTTTGTTTCCGAACTACGTTGGCTTGATCCTCTTCCATGAGGTACGTAGGCAGCTTGGGATCCTTATTCCAAGCCCAGTCAAACATTAAAAAAGAAATCATTTAAACCTTTATGAAAAGCATTTTGAATCATTTTAACAAAAAGTTTTCGAAAAGATCTTCCTCTAGAGTTAAGATTTTATCTTAGAAGTAGAGAAAATCTAGAGTTAGGGGTTTATCCTAGAGTTAGGAGTCCTAGAGTTAGGAGCCCCTGTGCGATCAGTTTGACTATATAGCTTGGCCCATAGTCGGCTGATAGTTAGATTTAGGATTCACTTAGTGAGCCTATCTGTTTTCCCTAGGATACAGTCTGGTTGCACATAGGATGTAGGGCCCACCTGCATTAGTTTAAGGATAAAAACTTGCATGTAGTTAGGGCATATAGGGAGTCCTATAAAATCCACAATTCACTTTAACCTAAATAATTGCATTCAAGAAGTTTTAAAAACCAGTCCGGTCTTTTAGGTCGAGTCTAGTTTAGTGGTCTAGGCACAAATAGGCATTGTAGCTTAGAATAGGCCACAGAACTACGTAAACCTTGATTCCAAAAAGGAGCTTAGATACATAGGCAGCTTGGATGGCTGGTCATCCAAGTTCAGGGGATGCTATTGCATATTTTTTATTTTGTATTTGTTTTAGAGTTTTAGGAGTTCGTGGTCTAATACTTGTCTTTGTTTATTGCATAGGTAGATGTTAGTCTATTTTCTTTCTTCTTTTGATTGTTTACTCTCCTTAGACATATCTCTTGTAGTGTTTTATTACTTGTTATCATCTTCTATATAGGTACATGTTAGTGTGTACTTCTTTCTTTTGATTATCTTTATTTCCTGCACAGCTTCACATGTTTAGATGTAGTATACTAGCTCTTTCACCGCTTTTATTATTGCTTATACATATGCTTACTTATAGCTCTTTATTGCTTACTTGTTTTATTATTTCCAGATCACATGCTTAGCTGTAGCATTTATTTACTTGCATATCTCATTTACTTGCTTAGCTGTAGTTTTTTTACTGCTTTTCCTGCTTATTCCAGCTTATCATATCTGCTCATTATCATTGCCATTATCTGCTTAGCTGTAGATTTGCATGTGTATGTTTATCGCTTTACTAGATGTGATGAGTTAGGATTAGATGGGATGTTTGGAGATAGGTAGCATGGTTATCTGGTATTGGATAAACTCTAGTCTTCTCCGCCTCTTTTAGAGACGGTGGATTCTAGTTTTCATTTTAATGACAGATGATACTGGTTCCAATTCTCTTTAGGTATGGATGTTAGATGTGATGTGTGGAGATAGGTATCATAATTAGCTGGTATTGGACTGACTCTAGTTTTCTTCGTCTCTTTGAGAGACGGTGGATTCTAGTGTTCTTTCCAATGTCGGATGGTTATGATATCAACTCTCATTAGGACTTGGAAGTTTTTTTTTTTTTTTGCCCATCCCCGGGTCATGCATGTTTAGGTAGATATTTTCTCAGGGATATTTGTTCCCATTTGACATGATTTTCACCCAAAATTCTTCTAAAATAATAAATAAATGGCATAAGAGACCGAGTGCGCTCGGGCGAGTAGGGTGCCTAACACCTTCCCAACTCGTAATCAGGCACAGACCCAATTGTTTATGGTTATCCATTGCAAACAGAGTATATTGTTAGTTCCATGGCCTATCCATGGATGGCGACTCTTTGTCTTCTTTAGATACGTCTTGGTTTCGGGCTTTTGTCTTCGAATCAAGAGGTATCTCATTTATCGCCTTAGGGCGCTTTATTTTGAGAGTTCCTTGGTAGAGCTCTCCTTCACATGTGGAGATCGAATGGACCGACGGGGACTCGTTCCTCGCTGCTTCTCAGGATCGGGGTCCACAATATTGGAGAAACTTTTCATCAGGCTCGTAAGGTAGGTGTGATAAGGAATCAACCTATCTTCTTTGGTTAGCCATTTCCCGCTTGTTTGACAGATGATTAACAGGAAGTCTCCATATACATCGAGGTCTTGTACCTCTATAGACAGGGCTGCTTCCAGACCGGCTATGCAAGCTTCATACTCAGCCATATTGTTGGTGGAGTCGAATTCTAATTTGATGGAGATTGGTATGTGCTCATCCCAAGGTGAGACAAGAATGATGCCAACTCCTCTGCCTCTTGAGTTTGATGCTCCGTCAAAGTACATAGTCCATGTAGTGTTACTAGGTGCATCTCTGGTCGTCATGATCCCTTCATCTTGAAATTCACGGCTCAGCTCTGTATCTTTAGTAGGTGCATCAGCTAACTGTTCTGCAATGATTTTGCCTTTGACAGACTTCTGGGTGACATATGTGATGTCAAACTCCGATAACAACAACAACCAAATAGCGGTTCTGCCAATCAGGGCGTGTTTCTCGAATAGATACTTTATCCGGATCCATATGAGATATGATGAAGATTCTCTGTGATAACAAATAGTGCCTGAGCCTTTGGGTAGCCCATACTAATGCTAGACAGGTTTTCTCCAGTTGAGTGTAATTCAGTTCATATTCCAACATCTTCTTGTTGAGATAATAAACTGGCATTTCTTTCTTCGATTCTGGATCTTCTTGTGCCAACATACATTCGAGAGATGTGTCAGTGGTTGAAAGATACAGAAGTAATGATCGTCTGGTGACAACACTGGTGGTGATGACAGACATTCTTTGATTTTCTCAAAAGCTTGCTGACATTCAGGGTTCCACTGTTTGGAAGCATTTTTCTTTAGAAGCTTGAAAATCGGCTCGCATGGACTCGTAAGCTGAGTTATGAAACGGCTTGATTTTCTCAAAAGATTGCTCAACCAATGGTCAAATCATTGAAACTCAAGTTGAGATCAAAGACATGAAGAAGGCATCATCAACACAATGGCAAATCAAAGCAAGAAACTCAAAGGCAAGACAAGGTCGAATTCAAGCCCAAAAAGGATGAACATCAACTCAAAGCCTGAAGCTATGCTCAAGCATCAAAAGAGTTGATTGAAGACAAGTCAAAGCATCTTCAAAGTGCCAACAAGATTGAAGACCAAGCTAATTTTAGAATGTATATGGTCAATCATTAATAGTCTAGGTCAAAGGCACAAAAAGGAGTTAAAATGAACCCATACTTAAACTTAATTGGAGAGTGAATGATCATGGTGTTGTCCTCACATATTTGGACCCACATGACATTCTATTTAACAAGGTAGATATGAGTTTCGAAGGCCCAAAGAAATCAACACTTAAAAGTTGAAAACATGTTAAAATAGCCTTCTTAGAAATCTGAGAATTATTCTCGAAGCTCCGAGCTCGGAACTCTGAGACAATTTCTCGGAGCTCCGAGAAATGTTCCAGGTTTAAAAAATTAACCTGTAATGGTCATCTTAGAATTCCGAGGGCGGACTCCGAGACGACTGTTGGGGAGTCTTAAAAAGGCCATATTTTCATCTCCCCTATATATATGAACCTTGGGGCCTTTAGAAAAATATTTAATGAGATAACCTAACATTCCTTGAGCATTTAAAGGCATATTTACTCATTCTAACAAGATTTTCACTCTCCCCTTCTCTCTTGTGCTTTGACCTTAGATTATTCTTGAGATACCTTAGGCTTTTATTTGTTCATCTTCTTTTTAAGTGAGAGTGAGTGCTATTTACTTGTAATCAGCCTATCTAGAGGCAAGTGAGCTACATCCTTCATTCTCTTCATTGTACTTGGCAACAAAGGGTGCCGAAGAAGACCCTTGGAGCTTGGAAGCTCGGTTTGTACTTGGCGAAAGGAACGCCGTATTTAAGTTCCTTGGAAAGAAGATAGTGGGTACCTCTTGGAGACAAACTTGAGAAGAGTGGAGTAACTTTTAGGTTAAGACCGAACCACTATAAACATCCTTGTGTCAAGCCTCTTGTCTCTTTTCCTCTCCTCTTGCTGTAAGCGCTTTACTCTTGTCTTTGAATCTTAATTTTAATTTTCTAATCAATCTAAAACTAGTGCAAACAAAGTTTTTTAAATCCTTATAATTTGAAAAGACACCCAATTCAGCCCCCTCTTTGGTTGCTAAGTGAAATTTCACTTGGTATCAGAGCTTAAGCTCTTACATATGATTTCTCTTGAAAACCTACAAGGGAAAGATCCAAATGGCAACCTTCTCTCAAAGTAGTGAGGGGCAATCCACTGCTAGACCTCCTTTCTTCAATGGCTCAAATTACCCTATTAGAAAGCTAGGATGAAAGTGTTTTTAAAATCTTTGGATTTTGATGTATGGAGAATCATTAATAATGGATATAAAGAACCCACAAGTGACATGAGTCTTTGGTATGATAATGAAAAGAAAGAATCTACTATTAATGCTAAAGCCATGAATGCCTTGATTTGTGCCTTATCTCCCGAGGAGTTCAACCGAGTTTTGACTCTTGAATCGGCTAAGGAGATTTGGGATATGCTTGAAGTAGCACATGAAGGAACAAATCAAGTCAAAGAGTCCAAAATGAACCTTCTCTTTAGAGAATATGAACTGTTCATGACGGACACAAATGAAACCATTGCCGAAATCCACACTAGATTCACAAACATAACCAATGGTTTGAAATCTTTAGGTAAACAAATGTCTAACAAGGATTTAGTCACTAAAATCCTTAGATCTTTACTTAGAGAATGGGACCCTAAAGTGACCGTCATTAAAGAAATAAAAGAAGTGTCTAAAATTGGACTAGAAAACTTGATAGGATCATTAATCACTTTTGAAATGGTTCAAAAAGGAAGAGACACATTAACCAAACATAAAGATGATATAAAAAAGAAAAGTATAGCTTTCAAAGCAAGAGTTGAAAGTGAAGAGGAGAGTGAAGAAAACATACAAGATGATGATCTTGCTCTCTTCACTAAGAGGTTCAAGCAATTCCTCAAGTACAAGAGAGGATGAAGCACAAGCCAAGGTAGAAATAGGCCTACAAGCAAAGAAGAGATGCGTTGGTACAATTGTAGGAAGATTGAGCATATTAGGCCAAATTGTCCACTCAACCAAAATGATGACAAGAACAAGAAGAAGAAAAGAGTTGGCACGAAGGCTTTATCTGCGTCTTGGGATGAAGGTAGTGCCTCTTTCGAAAATGAATCAAATGGAAAAGATGAAGACGACCTTTGCTTCATGGGACTTGCCGAGGTAACAAACGACATCTCCATTTCCAAAGTAAATGAACTTAATGATATTGAGCATGAATTTTCTAATGATGAATTGTTAATTGCTTGTGAAAAACTTCATGAAAACTTGGATTTGTCACTTGCCAAAAATAAAACCATTAAAAACTCTTTGCAAGATATAACTAGAGATTTTGCTTTCTTGAAAAATGAACTTGATTTGCAAACCAACACAAGTGAAAATTGATTTTGGAAAACAAAGCCTTGAATGAAGAAATCGATAAGCTAATTTTTGAAAATAAGAATTTAAAAGAGGAAAATGAAAAAATTGATTTGAAATGCAAGGAACTAGATCTATCTTTTAGAAAATTCTCATGTGAAAAGAACAAGTTGGATGAGATTCTTGAAAACAAGCTTGTCTCTTTAGAAAAAGTTGGTCTTGGATACCAACCCTTTTTCCAAAGGAGAAGCCTCATTCAAGAATAAGTTTGTAAAATATTCTTCTCACATGCATGCTAGTTCTAGCTCATATTTCCTACTTGTCACTACTGTGGTAGAGTAGGACACTTAATATTTGCATGTAATGTTAAGAAATCAAAAACATCTAATTTTGTTTGGGTTAGAAAAGATGAACTTTATGATGTTGCTAACCTTGAAGGACCCAAGAAAATGTAGGTACCTAAAGCTTCAACATGAGTTTTAATTTTTGTAGGTTTGCTTGAAAGGAAAGCTCTCAAAGGACAAATGATTTTTGGATAGTGGTTGCTCAAGGCATGTGAAGGGAGACGTAACCAAGTTTGCCTTCGTCACCATGAGCCACCAAGGAAATGTCACATTTGGGGACGAAACAAGAAGCAAAATCATCGGTGAAGGTACCATTAAAATTAAAGATATATGGGTTGAACATGTTTTGCTTGTTGTTGGTCTTTCCTTTAATTTGATAAGCATTAGTCAACTATTTGATCTTGGTCACAAAGTTCTCTTTGAAAAAGATAGATGCAAGATTTTGAATGCTAAGAATAATGAAGTAGAATTTGTTGCATATAGAGATGGTAACATGTACTCATTGGCCTTAGAGGACCTTGAGAATAAAAACATCAATTGTCTCTCCGCCATGGAAGATAACCCTTGGTTATGGCATAGAAGACTTGGTCATGCTCACATGGATTTGATCTCAAGATTGTCATCTAAGAATCTTCTGAGAGAGCTACTTAAGCTCAAGTATGTAAAAGATAAAGTTTGTAGTGCTTGCATTCATGGAAAACACACTAAAGACTCTTTCAAACCCATAAGTGTGATATCTACATCTTGTCCACTACAAATTCTTCACATTGACCTATTTGATCCCATGAAGACTCGTAGTAGAGGTGAAAGTAGATATGTGTATGTGATTGTTGATGATTATTCTAGATTTACTTAGGTGTTGTTTTTAGCTAGTAAAGATGAAACCCTCAAAAGTTCTGTCAACTTGTGCAAAAGTTTTCAAAATGAACAAGGGATTTTCATAAATGAGATAAGGAGTGATCATGGAACTGAGTATGAGAACATTGAGTTTGACACCTTTTGTAAAGAAAATGGAATCGAAAACAATTTCTCGGCTCCAAGAACACCTCAACAAAATGGGGTAGTTGAAAGGAAAAATAGATCACTTATTGAAATGGCTAGAACTATGTTAAATGAGCACAATGTTCAAAGAAATTTTTGGCCTGAAGCCGTTCGCACGGCTTGCTATATTTTAAATAGAGTGCTCATTAGACCTCCCCTTAACAAAACACCTTATGAACTATGGAGTGGAACACCCCCTAAAGTTAGCTATTTCAAAGTTTTTGGTTGCAAATGTCTTCTTTTAAACATGAAAGATACTTTGTATAAGTTTGATTCAAAATCCGATGAAGGTATCTTCTTAGGCTATTCTACTCATAGCAAGGCTTACAGGGTTTATATCAAAAGAACTCAAATTGTTGAAGAGTCCGTGCATGTTAAATTTGATGAGTCATTTGAACCTCCTAAAGTCATTGATGAAGATGATGATGATGCCATCCTTCTAGAGCCTCCTAGTCAAATAGATTCTCTTGTTCAACTCTTAGAAAATCTTGATTTAGAAAGTCAACCCATAGAAGAAGTTGAAGTAAAAACAAAAGATAACTTGCATGGACTAGGCATCCACTTTAAATAGTAAGACCTGACTTAGTAACTGGACTGACCATAATGACTGACTCAACATAAAATAGTAAATGACTAAAACTTTAACTTCAACTGCTACAACTGTCTGGCTTTGGAGGCTCTGCGAAGGCTTCCTCATAACTGGTACTTTCAGCTTCTGATTCTTTTCATTGCAACTAGACCTGTGCTTCTTTGAACTCTGGGTTGTCTAAGCATTGAGATTTCCCGGCAGCAGTACCGCATGGGTCGGCAGAGGGTTATTGACGGTATTGGGCCTCTGCTGGAATGCTAATAATTTATCATCAATCAGTTTTTGGATCCTAAATTTCAAGGCAATGCAATCATCAATAAGGTGGCCAGGGCCTCTATAGTATTCACAATGTTCATTTGCTCTCCAATCTGCTGGTAAAGGATTAGGAGGAACCCTAATGCCAGGTAGGGTAATGTGGCCTGAAGCTAACCCTTGCTGTAAAATGACTGATGGTGGCAACGGGAGAGGGGTAAATTTTACCTTGGGCTTTCGTCGAGATGTAGCCCTTGTTTGATCATGTCCGAAAACCATGGAGTACTGCAACTGGCCAGTCTTTGATGCATTACTTATTTCGGGAATCTGAGCTGGTATAGGATCCTTGATATTTTTCGAAGTAAAATTGCCCCTATTATAAGCCCCATGTGCCATGCCCTCTTTAATTTCTTGACTCGTGGAGATCAGGCTTGCAGTATTCATAGTGCATTGATGATTCTCATTTTGATGATATTTCATGGGTTCTTCGGGCGACAAGGGATGAAAGAATCCATTTGGCAACACTACGTCCAATTTTCCTTCATCATCTGAATCACCATCACTGTCACTGCTACTATTGAGTTCGATTATCGGATCCACTTTGGAGAACTCGAATCTCTGATTTCCCACATCCGAAATTTTTTGTCCCTTATTCTCGACCATTTCAGATCATCGGATCATGGGATTAGGAGGTTAATGAATTCTCATATTCATTTTTTAAATGATTCTCCATGATCATGTTCATGAGTTAGAGGCCTGAGAGGTTCTTTTGAACTTTGACCTGCCGAGTTCCATGTAACAACACTTTATGCTCTATCATCCTGGTGGTCAGAGTCTTGAGGTTGGGAATAATGCATTTGCTGCTTCATTTGATGAAACTCATGCGCCAGGGCGGTCACTTGTCTAGAGAGATTCGCAATCAGTTCTTCAAAACCCATAGCTATTGAATTTTGAGAACACTCATATGCCATGGAAAAGCTAGGACCTTTAACCTTAGAAGCAACAGTGGTTGGACCAAATTTCTCAGTCAGTTGAGCTTTGATGGATTGATTTTCTTCCTTCAGTTCCTTCATCTGCTGGACAAGAAGGGTCAAGGTTTCCATGATATAAGACAGCTGGAAATTTTCCATAGAATCTGCCATGAGTATGCAAAGAGGAGATTAGGGATGCTTCCAAAGAAAATGGGGAATTAATTTCCTCGCTAATAGATTCAAACCCAAAGAACTTTCCTGGATTCTCAGTGGTGAACAAACCTGACATGGAAACAATAAAAATGATATATGAGCTTGACATTCATGGAGTGTTATCTCTCAATGACTGAAAATAATTACGAATAAACATGTAATGGGGATGATAGAATGAATCCTAAATGACTGAGATATGATGATGAAGACACGACTGTGCAGGGGGATGCCCCTAGTTTAAGGACTATCAAAATGAACTCTGAAGGGCTTAGCAGATGATCTTGAAAAGGGTTGCCCCTAGAGTAAGAAGGGATTGTCCCTAAACTAGGGATGTTATGATCCTAAGAGAAAGATGACCTAAGTAAAATGACCGAGAATGGAAACCCTATCCTAGATAAATGAAATGGCTTACGGAAACTCTAAGCTACTAGACGCATGACCTTTAATGATAGAAAAATAAGTACCAAGTGATGAACAGAATGAGACTTAAATAAAGACTCACAAAAAGAAGACCAAATGGATGACAATGAAGGTAACCATCTATAAGAAAGACTAGATACCCTAAGAAATGAATTTTTCTAGCCTAGGCAAACGATAGAGATTATACAAATTAGGATTGCCTATTGTAGACACCCCATTTTGCTCCGCTTTAATCAATGAAGTGGTTAGTGTCTTTCTATCTGTTTTCTAGTGTTTTTTATTTTCGTGTCCATCTCTTAAATCTTTTCGGTCATTTCCTTCATGTTTTGCGTTTTCCTGCTAAGTGTTGAGAGGGATTATTCACAAGAATCTAAACAAGAGAGAATTTGGACCCACTGGGTGGGCCCGCATTGAACATTTTTTATTGGAATGGGATCAAGCAAGTGTGCCCTTCATTAATTTTCATAAAAAAAACATAATGTTCATTTAATATGGAATGGGACTCACTTGTGGTTTAATTCGGCAAATTGGTAATTGGCCATTCTCAAAGTCCATTCGGATTTTCTTATTAAGATCTTAAACCTTAACCAACCAATGGACATCCTTCTTGTGATTGTGGCCAGCCAAAAGGAAGCTACTATGTATTTGACATTCTAATATTTGGGGTGATTTAAAGAGGCAAGCATGTCCATCTTGAGGATAAGGAAAAATTAGCAAGTCATCTTCTGTTCTATATATGTGGACGTTTCCACAAGGAAAAAAAGATTACCACTCTCTCTCTCATCGGTTACATGGGGGATGGACTTCTAAATATTTTGGACTCTTTAACTTTTGAAAGAAGGAATTATTCAACTCCAAGAATCCTTCTCAGATACTTTCCAAGTCAGCAATCTCATATTTTTGGGAAAGTTATAACATTGGGCAACTCATTCCTCATCTTTCTAGATCTCAGCAACACTTTCTATTCTAGAAATCTCGTCAATTTTGGAATAAAAGTCTTTCCCATCCCATACAATAGGGGTAATGGCAATACCTTTTTACACTTTCTAAAAAAGGGGACGAGGCCTCTTCCTTTTTTTACGACAGCTACCATACCCCAGGTGGAGAGATGGAACAAAACCTTTAATTCTCTGAAGGGGGTGACTGGGATAGATGTTCAAAAGAGGATTCCCTGAATTTGTGCAAATTGGAGACGGGCAAAAGCTGCAGCTCATGAAAATCTCTTCCGTCTTCTTTATTACTCAATCTCTCTTACACGAATATGGTCTTTCTTTTCTTTGTTGAGTGAAGAAGGATAGCATAAAGGAATAGTTTCTCTAGTTCTCTTTCTCTCTGGGATTCTCGTCCAATACCTCCTCTTTCATCCGGGTTAGAATGCAGCCCTCACGCCCTCTCTCTATTGGCGGGGTTGAACACGCTTTCTCATTCCTTCTGTGGACAAATCCCCTGATCGGATCTCTCTTCTCTTCCAAGTGTGGTTCAGCGCTTTACCACAAGTAGGTTCAATTTTCCTGATATTATGATCTAATTTGCATGATGGAAATTATATTCTAGAATAAGCTTTCATGTTCTAATTGCATAATTACATATTCTAATGGAGATTTAGGCATGTTCTAGTTGTAGTTTTTATTCTGAATAATTTTATATTTTGAATGTAATTAGGACTATTAACTAGAAAAGTTAGGTTTCTTGAATTCAAAGCTCTAAGGATTTTCCAAGCTCTTTGGGCGAAACTAATATTTTTTTAAAATACATATATACCCAAGAACTCAAGCTCAAAAATCCAATTATGCAGTCAAAAAACCCATTCAACCTTTGCAACCATCCCAATTTTTCAGCCCACTCAATGATTCTAAACCCAATTTTGTAGCCTGTTCAATTAACCCGAAACCCAATTTCGCAATTCCTTTTCCAATTGACACCCATAGGCCCAATCTCAATTGATATTTGGAGACCCAATATCCACCGTTGATATTCACACTCCCTTTCCCAAATGATTTTCACACCCAATGATTTTTTAATGCCCTACATCAAGACCAGTACACTCATGAAATCCACATCAACTAAAATCCAAAACCCAAGTCCTTGCAAAGCCCGACTTGTTTAGAACCAAAATTTAAAAGCCCATTTCGTTCCAGTTCAAAACGAGTTCAAATAGAGCAAAAAGACTAAATAAAAGAAACTAATAAAAAAAGTAAAAGTTAAAATTATCCACCTCTTTTGTAGCTTGGGTCACTTCTCCTACAATAGCTATGACTACTCTTTTTATATTGAGGGAGTGATTTGGGTGACGAAAGGGGGTAGATACATCTTTTCCTAGGAAAACTAAAGGGTAAGCAAAGAAATGACATAGACAGATCCATGTTCTGATGACTGCATTACCATATTTATTTCCAGGGGAAATGATATAAGCATAACCATGTTTTGCCATTTTCACCCTTGCTTCTTCACTTTTAGTATGTGAGGAGTTTCAAAAGTCATCACATTTCCTAAAAAGCTCTCACGTGTCAATTATAAAAGAAGATACAAGCTTGGTTCATGCAATTAATAAAACATGGTAGTGCGAATAGCATTCCCGCTATAGGGCTGGCTGCCCATCTAGTGAACAGATTTTGAAAATTCAAACAACATATTCACAGAAAATGGTAAACTACAAAGTTGTAGCCTTTTAAAAGATTTTTAAACGCATATTCGTACGTTAAATTTTGCTAAGCTGTTAAAAAGTTATGATTGTTTTAGTGGGCTGTGTTCATTAGATTTTTAAACGGTCAAGGTTTTGTCGAATTTTCCTAATTGTCGAAACATGGTTGTGTTAACGTCATTTTCCAAATAAAAATCAAAAGACACTAATGTAAAATATACCGAACCTAAAAGTCACAAATCTAAAATTTACCCATGTAAAAAACCATCGCTCTAAATCCGTTAAAAGCCATTAACCAAAAGACTACTCTCAAGTGAAACTAAAACCTTCTAAATAAACAACTTTAAAAGCTACCAAAAACACTAAATACCTTCAGATAATAAAAAGCTTCAAGAAAACTCATAAAAGTCTCAACAAGCCCAGAAGAATTCAAAATTCCTAAGAGCTTTTGGATTCAAAATTCCTTTAGGAACCTTTAGGGCCCCTTAGGAACACTTACGTCATGTCGTGTCCTAGGTTTTAGGGAGTCCTAGAGTTAGGGAGTCCAGCCTCATCACGGGTGTTTGCTATGGATAGCAACCGTGCCATAGATCTAGTTACACTAGTCACCCAATTTTTTCCTAGGACAAGCCTAGTTACCTAGGATGTAGGTTAACTTGCATTAGTCTAAGGGACAACTTGCATTTAGATAGGATCATATAGCATCTTAGATGAAGTCCTAGGATAATAAAAGCTTCAACTTGAATTAAAATAACTTCTCTTAAAACTGTTGAAACAGTCAATCCAGTCTAGATCGGTGTCTTAGATGAGTTAGGCATAAGTAGCTTAGCTTAGGTGCACCGAACTATGTCGACTCTGATCCCAGTGAGGCTTGGGTACGTAGGCAGCTTGGATGCTTGATGGCATACCAATCACGAGTCGCCCCACACATAAGTGGTTGGGTTTTGTACATTAATCCTTAAATTAAAAGTAATGAAATCACTTAGGACTTTCCATGTAATTAGAATTTTAGGAGAACTTTCACTTAGATTGAATTCAAACAAATTAAGAAAATTAAGATGCACATTTAGGAATTACACTGAAATTAGATCTTAGGATGCATGTCACGTAGTTCGCACATTAATACAGAGTTAAATGAGCCATTTAAAAGAAATTCAAAAGAGTTAACTTTTGGAATTGAAGACCGATTATCGGGCAGGAATGATGCATGTGGTGGTAATTCCCCATACCTTCCATTCTCGTAACCAAGTAACGAGTCTAGATTTCTGGTCAATTATGGGTCCTAGATCCCCATCTAGGTGGTGACTCTGTCACTCTCTTTTGCGTGGAATTCGGATTGCCTTAGTGATCCCAAGTTCACGGAAAAGATGAATTAAATCACACCTTGCAAGGCTCGGCGGCTTACCCCTGCCCTTATAGGTACTGGGTTGCATGTTTATTTGCACCCTATGGCTTGGTTGCTGTCTGCTTGGTTGGGTAATTAAAATCAATAATAAAAAGCACACGCCATTCACGTGGGTACGAAAGACCAAGGGAGAGTGTAGCGCCTCGCGCGCCGCGACCCTCTCATGGGATCGGGTCCCACAGTTTGACGACTCTGCTGGGGATCACCTAACTTCATTAAAATTTCAAAAGATAATTCATTTCAATTTATTTTAATTGGCTCATGAAAACTCTATGCTTGCTAGGTAGTTTGTTTACTTTATTTTTTCTTCACATAATACTCTAACTTAATCTAACAAAACCTGAAGGCATCATAGATTGCGCAAACATATTGCACACACTTACATCACTTGCATCTAAACTCTTGCATCTCACATGCACACACATCCTATTTTAGGAACCCGGAGTGTTATCTAGCATGGTTGACTGGGATTTCATCACCTGGTGCCTCTGTGCTAGAGAAGCATTCCACTCTTAGCCTAGTATCTTTATGGTACGTAAACGGATCTCTTGTTCACGTACTGATACACCGGACACTGGTACAGTATATTGAGCACGAATTCGCGCTAAGGGAACTCTTGGCCTTACCCCTAGATTAACTCACACATGCATGTAGTATACGAACACACGTGCATCAAGTGTGTGAGCCTAGCTTAGGATATCCTACCCATTTGTGTCTAGATTAGGCCGTAGTCCATCTTCCAATGGCTACGATCGGTCCTTAGGTACACAAACAAAGTAATGAGTCAAAATTCTCTCTCCACTCCGCTAGATTAGGATTAGGGTTTGATGCCTTCAGGCAACATTGTTAAAATGTACGAAGATTAAAAAACTTTCCCTTTGGGGTTAGGATATAAATCCCGTCTTTCCTAAGATCGCATAGGATTAGTTATTCTTGATCTACCCGTTGAAAGTAACCTTATGTAAGCTATCTAATCTTTTGATCATGTATCTATCATTCGCCTCTTGTGTGATTCGATTATATCTTTATTCCCTTTCTCAATTGGCAGGAATTGTGTCCCAATCATTTGATTATGCAATCTTGATGATCTGATCGTACTTGTACCCTTAGTCTCTTCTTACTCTAAGGGCAACTTTTTTCAAGAATATTTTGCTAAGTCCTTCAGAGTTCACTCTCATAATCCTTGAACTAGGGGCATTCCTCTATATGAATCTATCATCATTGTCATGTCTTGGTCCTTTAGGATTCATTCTACTGTCCCAATTACTTGCTTAAATGTGTAATCTTTTTTTCAGTCATTGAGAATGAACACTCCTTGAATGTCAAGCTCATATACCGTTCTTATTGTTTCCATGTCAGGACTGTTCAGAACTGAAAATCCAGGAAAGCATCTTGGGTTTGAATCTATTCGCGGTCAGTGAGGAAGCTAATTCCCCATTTTCTTTGGAAGCGTCTCTAATCCTCTCATTCCATACTCATGGCAGACTATATGAAAAATTCACAGCTCTCTTACATCGTGGAAGCCTTGACCCAGCTCGTCCAACAGACGACGGAATTGAAGGAAGAAAATCGATTCATCAAAGCTCAACTTACTGAGAAATTTGGTCCAACCACTGTTGTTTCTAAGGGCAAAGATCCGAGCCTCTCCATGGTTATGGGTTCGGAAGAACTAATTGTGAATCTCTATAGACAAATGGCTGCGCTAACAGAAGAAGTTCATCAGATGAAGCAACAAATGCAAACCTGGTATTGTCAGTCCCAAAGTTCTGAACATCAAAGTCCTGGATGTTGTTACCAGGAACTCTGTCTCTCAGCACCAGCAGGATTCTGTTGGGCCCTTAATTCTTGAATATGACCAAGAACCATCATCTGAGATTCCTAAAAAAGAATTCACCGACTTGCCGATCTCGCGACCTGATGCTTTGAAATGGTTGCTCAAGGAAAGAATGATAACACTATTGGGACCAGAGCCTGTCCCTAATCCTCTTCCCAGTCCCATGACCTTCCAAATGAAAGAATTTTGTGATTACCATTTACGTCCTGGTCATGCTACTGATAAATGCCTCAGTTTGAAATATGATATTCAAAACCTAATAGACATGGAGCTCCTCGACCCTCAAAATCTTTTGTCAAGCGGCGAAACTCCATCCTTTCCTGATGATCGCAAACCGTGGTTTGAGCAAATGAAGAGAAAGTCTCACGATAATCACGACCAGCAATGTACAATGATGGGTAGAAATATGTTGAGCCCGGTCTCCATAGGTCAGGAAATCAAAGTGGCCACAACATATGGGGCTTATAACAGAGGTAATTTTACTTCAAAAAAAAATCAAGGAGCTACAAAATCCTATGGTATTCAAATACAATCAGTTAACGGCTACACCTAAGCAAGCACTTAAGAAGGAATTGACCCCTCTCTCGTTTCCACCATCAGTCATTTTGCAGCAAGGGTTCGCTTCAGGTCACATTACCCTACCCGGGATTAGGGCTCCTCCTAATCCTTTACCAGCAAATTGGAGAATGGACCAGTATTGTGAATACCATAGAGGCCCTGGCCACCTTACTGATAATTGCATTGCCTTAAAATTTAGGATCCAAAAGTTGATTGATGAAAGAAATTAGCCTACCCGAATCATGCAGTATTGCTGCTAGCCGATCGCAATGCTTAGATAACTGAGGGTTCAAAGAAGCACAGGTTTGGTTGCAATGAAAAGAATCAAAAGTTGAAAGTACCATTTATGAGCCAGCCTTCGCCGAGCCTCCAAAGCTAGACAGTTGCAGCAGTTAAAGTTTTAGTCATTTACTATTTTATGTTGAGTCAGTCATCATGGTCAGTACAATTGTTGAGTCCGATCTTACAATTCGAGGTCAATGCCTAGTCCAGGCAAGTTATCTTTTGCTTTTCTTTTTATTTAGAGTTGTGAATCCTGAGCATGTTCAAGATAGGTCGTCAGATGTAATAGCTTTCTCTTTAAATAAAATTTCAGTCCCAATAGTTCATTTGTGTCTGTTTCTTAAGTATGCTTTTGATTTTAAAGTAAGACTCCCTCCTCAAATGAGGACAAAATTGATGAAACTCCACTTGAGTCACAACAATTACTTGAACAAGAGGAGGAGCGTCAATCCCAGCCTTTCAAAGATGAAATTGAAGTGGTAAACATTGGCACTGAAACTTTGATTCAGTGAATGCCGATTGAAAATACATTACCCTCTGAAGAATGTGAGGAATTGATAAACCTATTTCGAGAATAAAGAGAAGGTCCAGTAAGCGCTACCATTAATGCCAGGAGAAAGACCCAAATAGAAGGTTCAAGAAAGAATGAAGTGAATATCACATGCTATACAAGGGGCATGGATTCGAAACAACTTCCATATCTCCAGTCAATGGCCCTGGTCACAGGTTTCACCAGTGACAATGTAAAGCCATCAAATTCAATATGAAAAGTGCAATAGCAATCATCTCAGAGTGATCATCAAAATATCAAGGGCCACCAATTCAAGGATGAAATAATGTCCAAAAATCAGTATACACCTCAAAGTCAAATTACTTGTCAATATCCAGAAGGAAGAAGAATCATTCTCTCTTACCGGGAAATGCCGTCAAACTCCGTGAAAAAAAAAGAGAAAAAATGAATAAATAATCACTACCAGAGGGACTCTAGTAACCTAGATCGATTCCCAATCTAAACATCGGAAGGCCTTATTTGGCCGAATAAATCCCAAAAGCATAACCGAACGTCAAAAGAATACCGGTTTCCAAACCCTTCGAGCCTGAATGAAATTTTCTTGAAAACCCATCAAACTAGGGGCATCCGCCCCGAACTACGCGAGACCTGATCCCTACACTGAGGTACGTAGGCAGCTCGGTTAAACCGAGTTCGGTCGATTCAAAAAAAGAAAAGAAATTCAATCTTTCCCGAAAAAAAAAGAGGGACAAGTTCCAAAAGAAGAGAAGTCAATCATTCCAAAAAGAAAGGAAAAAAAGAAAAATCAATTAACCTTCAAACAATTTATCTTCAAACTAGGGGCATTCGCCCTGAACTACGCACGACCTGATTCCTACCCTGGGATACGTAGGCAACCTGTTCACAGGTTCGGTCGAAATCTTTGTTGAACCTTAAGCCATTCTTTGAAAAGCCCTATCCTACCTATAAAGTCCTTCCGGTGTTCAGAATTAATGATCTAGGTCCTGAAACACAAAAAAGTGAAAAAAAAAAGAAAAAGAAAAAAAGAACGGAGTTTGAAGATCTGCTAGACTGAAAAACTTGATAGGGCGGTCTAGGCAAAATTTAAGATCATTCCCCTGCTAAGTTGAAAACCCGAAAGGGCGGCTTAGGCAAAAGCTAAGGGGATAGCCTGCTGGATCGAAAACCTAGAAAGGTGGTTCAGGCAAAAGTTAAGGCTAACACGGTCCGCTAAGTTAAAAATCCCGAAGAGGTGACTTAGTCACGGTAAGAGAATCATTATAAGAAAGCTACAGCCGGTATCAAGACTGAAGATCAAAAAGAAGTTCAAGCGAGTTCAAGTGTCATCCTAGAAATTGGGGGCATTGAAACCAAGCAATCATAGGAATGGTAACTAAATCCTTAAGGCATTACTGTTTTAAGGAAGAAGTCCAGTGTTTATCAATTGAGAAACTACTCTTTGAAAGGATAGACTTACCAAACAAAACGTTAACTAATTCAGAAGCATCACTATGTCTGTCAGTGTAGTTAGTCAATCTTTGTCATCATAAGTTCACACTTTCAGAGTTCCTCAATCCTTTGAATAGTGTCCGTTACCCAAATTTCTTCTTTAAGAAGAGTCAACCGCCGCCCTTGTGTCCAAATGATGCAACTGTCTCGGTGAAAGAGGCTCAGTGTCGTCAGCTCCCTGCGGTTGTACCTGCGCCAAGTTAATCCTGAAGGAAAGATCTTGAGCATCTAGTCAAAGAGCTTCGTTTTAAAGAATATCAGCTCAAAAGTATTCCGAAGTAGAAACATCGGGAAGTGCAGTTTCCATAAGAGGACCATGCCCCAGAAAGGCACCTGAGGCTTGGTGGATTCCATATGTGATGATGGTTGGGCCAGTTTCTCCGAAAGATGAACCCTTAAAATTTTTAATTTCCTTCCTGGTAGTTGAATACTATCCTGGTCAAGAAATATTTATCTAAATACCTGTCAAAGGAAAATTTTCACTTCCCAATTTTTAGTATCCAAGAGAGCCGTTGTTCTAGATTACCAATCCCAAGTAGTTAGATCAAGGTTTCAGTTGTCAAAATCCCCAGAAGACAAGACCAACAGTCTCTTTGTGAAAAATCTTGTTGAAGCTTCATGAAAGTGTTCCTAAACCATTCTCATTGCTCATGCTTCTTCGTTCCTAAGGTTTGTCGTCTCATCATTCGTCAAAGTCTTAGTTTCCAATATCTTTATCAGGCACGATCTCTATTATCCCTGAGTTCATTGAGTTCAAAAAATCTAAAATTCATCAAATCCAATCTTACGTCAAATTCAAATTCATGAAAATTCTCTAAATTCTTCGTTGTTGAATTCATCAATCGAAGCTATCTCGTTTCTTTGAGCCCATTTGAGAACGGTGTCTCATTTTTCGAGTCCGTTCGGGAATGGTCTCTTATCTTCTTCGAACCCGTTTGGGAACGGTGCCTCATTTTTCGAATCCATTTGGGAATAGTTTCTTATCTTCTTCGAGCCTGTTTGGGAACGGTGTCTCATCTTCCGAGTCCATTTGGGAATGGTCTGTTATCTTCTCCGAGCCCGTTTGGGAACAGTGTCTCATTTTTCGAGTCCAGTTGGGAATGGTCTCTTAAAATTCTTCAAGCCTGTTTGTGAACAGTATCACATTTTTCGAATCCATTTGGGAATGGTCTCTTATCTTCGAGCCCGTTTGGGAACGGTGTCTCATTTTTCGAGTCTATTTGGGAATGGTCTCTTGTCTTCGACCCGCCCGTTTGTGAACGGTATCTCATTTTTCGAATCCATTTGTGAATGGTCTCTTATCCTCTTTGAGCCCGTTTGTGAACGGTATCTCATTTCTCGAGTCCATTTGTAAATGGTCTCTTATCCTCTTTGAGCCCGTTTGTGAACGGTGTCTCATTCTCCGAGTCCATTTGTGAATGGTCTCTTATCCTCTTTGAGCCCGTTTGTGAACAGTGTCTCATTTTCTGAGTCCATTTGTGAATGGTCTCATGTCCTCCTTGAGCCCGTTTGTGAACAGTGTCTCATTTCTCGAGTCCATTTGTGAATGGTCTCTTATCCTCTTTGAGCCCGTTTGTGAACGGTGTCTCATTCTCCGAGTCCATTTGTGAATGGTCTCTTATCCTCCTTCAGCCCGTTTGTGAACAGTGTCTCATTTCCTGAGTCCATTTGTGAATGGTCTCTTATCCTCTTTGAGCCCGTTTGTGAACGGTGTCTCATTCTCCGAGTCCATTTGTGAATGGTCTCTTATCCTCTTTGAGCCCGTTTGTGAACGGTGTCTCATTCTCCGAGTCCATTTGTGAATGGTCTCTTATCTTCTTTGAGCCCGTTTGTGAATGGTGCCTCATTTTCTGAGTCCATTTGTGAATGGTCTCATATACTCTTTGAGCCCGTTTGTGAACGGTGTCTCATTTTCTGAGTCCATTTGTGAATGGTCTCATGTCCTCCTTGAGCCCGTTTGTGAACAGTGTCTCATTTCCCAAGTCCATTTGTGAATGGTCTCTTATCCTCTTTGAGCCCGTTTGTGAACAGTGCCTCATTTTCTGAGTCCATTTATGAATGGTCTCTTATCCTCTTTGAGCCCGTTTGTGAACGGTGTCTCATTCTCCGAGTCCATTTGTGAATGGTCTCTTATCCTCCTTCAGCCCGTTTGTGAACAGTGTCTCATTTCCTGAGTCCATTTGTGAATGGTCTCTTATCCTCTTTGAGCCCGTTTGTGAACGGTGTCTCATTCTCCGAGTCCATTTGTGAATGGTCTCTTATCCTCTTTGAGCCCGTTTGTGAACGGTGTCTCATTCTCCGAGTCCATTTGTGAAAGGTCTCTTATCTTCTTTGAGCCCGTTTGTGAATGGTGCCTCATTTTCTGAGTCCATTTGTGAATGGTCTCATATACTCTTTGAGCCCGTTTGTGAACGGTGTCTCATTTTCTGAGTCCATTTGTGAATGGTCTCATGTCCTCCTTGAGCCCGTTTGTGAACAGTGTCTCGTTTCCCAAGTCCATTTGTGAATGGTCTCTTATCCTCTTTGAGCCCGTTTGTGAACAGTGCCTCATTTTCTGAGTCCATTTATGAATGGTCTCATGTCCTCCTTGGGCCTGTTTGTGAATGGTGTCTCATTTTTCGAGTCCATTTGTGAATGGCCCCTTATCCTCTTTGAGCCCGTTTGTGAACGGTGTCTCGTTTTCCAAGTCCATTTGTGAATGGTCTCTTATCCTCCTTGAGCCCGCTTGTGAACGGTGTCTCCTTTTCTTCTAAAAATAGTTTGAGAACGATCTTTGTTCCTTCTCTTCAGAATCTATTCGAAAATGATATCTCATTCTCTCATTGCCCGTTTGTGAACGGTGCTGCATCATAATTATCTTTCATTCTGAGTTGCGTAATTTTTGCAAATTTGATTGGATCCATTTCTCCATTATTCTGAACCACCAAGTCATGGTGTTTAGAGTAATTGATCTTGATTATGTTCTAGGACTTCATCTAGGGTGTTGCATTAGGTTAGGTTGCATTGTCTAGTGAATCCATTGTTGATTAACGCTGCGCAAAATGGTGTTGTCACTTTTGCTTTGGTATTCAACGACTACATCAACTCTACCAAAGAGGGGCATCTGTAGACACCCCATTTTGCTCCGCTTTAATCAATGAAGTGGTTAGTGTCTTTCTATCGGTTTTCTAGTGTTTTTTATTTTCGTGTCCATCTCTTAAATCTTTTCGGTCATTTCCTTCATGTTTTGCGTTTTCTGCTAAGTGTTGAGAGGGATTATTCACAAGAATCTAAACAAGAGAGAATTTGGACCCACTGGGTGGGCCCGCATTGAACATTTTTTATTGGAATGGGATCAAGCAAGTGTGCCCTTCATTAATTTTCATAAAAAAAACATAATGTTCATTTAATATGGAATGGGACTCACTTGTGGTTTAATTCGGCAAATTGGTAATTGGCCATTCTCAAAGTCCATTCGGATTTTCTTATTAAGGTCTTAAACCTTAACCAACCAATGGACATCCTTCTTGTGATTGTGGCCAGCCAAAAGGAAGCTACTATGTATTTGACATTCTAATATTTGGGGTGATTTAAAGAGGCAAGCATGTCCATCTTGAGGATAAGGAAAAATTAGCAAGTCATCTTCTGTTCTATATATGTGGACGTTTCCACAAGGAAAAAAAGATTACCACTCTCTCTCTCATCGGTTACATGGGGGATGGACTTCTAAATATTTTGGACTCTTTAACTTTTGAAAGAAGGAATTATTCAACTCCAAGAATCCTTCTCAGATACTTTCCAAGTCAGCAATCTCATATTTTTGGGAAAGTTATAACATTGGGCAACTCATTCCTCATCTTTCTAGATCTCAGCGACACTTTCTATTCTAGAAATCTCGTCAATTTTGGAATAAAAGTCTTTCCCATCCCATACAATAGGGGTAATGGCAATACCTTTTTACACTTTCTAAAAAAGGGGACGAGGCCTCTTCCTTTTTTTACGACAGCTACCATACCCCAGGTGGAGAGATGGAACAAAACCTTTAATTCTCTGAAGGGGGTGACTGGGATAGATGTTCAAAAGAGGATTCCCTGAATTTGTGCTAATTGGAGACGGGCAAAAGCTGCAGCTCATGAAAATCTCTTCCGTCTTCTTTATTACTCAATCTCACTTACACGAATATGGTCTTTCTTTTCTTTGTTGAGTGAAGAAGGATAGCATAAAGGAATAGTTTCTCTAGTTCTCTTTCTCTCTGGGATTCTCGTCCAATACCTCCTCTTTCATCCGGGTTAGAATGCAGCCCTCACGCCCTCTCTCTATTGGCGGGGTTGAACACGCTTTCTCATTCCTTCTGTGGACAAATCCCCTGATCGGATCTCTCTTCTCTTCCAAGTGTGGTTCAGCGCTTTACCACAAGTAGGTTCAATTTTCCTGATATTATGATCTAATTTGCATGATGGAAATTATATTCTAGAATAAGCTTTCATGTTCTAATTGCATAATTACATATTCTAATGGAGATTTAGGCATGATCTAGTTGTAGTTTTTATTCTGAATAATTTTATATTTTGAATGTAATTAGGACTATTAACTAGAAAAGTTAGGTTTCTTGAATTCAAAGCTCTAAGGATTTTCCAAGCTCTTTGGGCGAAACTAATATTTTTTTTTAAATACATATATACCCAAGAACTCAAGCTCAAAAATCCAATTATGCAGTCAAAAAACCCATTCAACCTTTGCAACCATCCCAATTTTTCAGCCCACTCAATGATTCTAAACCCAATTTTGTAGCCTATTCAATTAACCCGAAACCCAATTTCGCAATTCCTTTTCCAATTGACACCCATAGGCCCAATCTCAATTGATATTTGCAGACCCAATATCCACCGTTGATATTCACACTCCCTTTCCCAAATGATTTTCACACCCAATGATTTTTTAATGCCCTACATCAAGACCAGTACACTCATGAAATCCACATCAACTAAAATCCAAAACCCAAGTCCTTGCAAAGCCCGACTTGTTTAGAACCAAAATTTAAAAGCCCATTTCGTTCCAGTTCAAAACGAGTTCAAATAGAGCAAAAAGACTAAATAAAAGAAACTAATAAAAAAAGTAAAAGTTAAAATTATCCACCTCTTTTGTAGCTTGGGTCACTTCTCCTACAATAGCTATGACTACTCTTTTTATATTGAGGGAGTGATTTGGGTGACGAAAGGG
Organism: Tasmannia lanceolata; assembly: GCF_043159265.1. NCBI lineage: Eukaryota > Viridiplantae > Streptophyta > Magnoliopsida > Canellales > Winteraceae > Tasmannia > Tasmannia lanceolata. The sequence continues at coordinate 43,253,978 of NW_027518714.1, read as the reverse complement.
GGTAGATACATCTTTTCCTAGGAAAACTAAAGGGTAAGCAAAGAAATGACATAGACACATCCATGTTCTGATGACTGCATTACCATATTTATTTCCAGGGGAAATGATATAAGCATAACCATGTTTTGCCATTTTCACCCTTGCTACTTCACTTTTAGTATGTGAGGAGTTTCAAAAAGTCATCACATTTCCTAAAAAGCTCTCACGTGTCAATTATAAAAGAAGATACAAGCTTGGTTCATGCAATTATTAAAACATGGTAGTGCGAATAGCATTCCTGCTATAGGGCTGGCTGCCCATCTAGTGAACAGATTTTGAACATTCAAACAACATATTCACAGAAAATGGTAAACTACAAAGTTGTAACCTTTTAAAAGATCTTTTAAACGCATATTCGTACGTTAAATTTTGCTAAGTGGTTAAAACGTTATGACTGTTTTAGTGGGCTGTGTTCATTAGATTTTTAAACGGTCAAGGTTTTGTCGAATTTTCCTAATTGTCGAAACATGGTTGTGTTAACGTCGTTTTCCAAATAAAAATCAAAAGACACTAATCTAAAATATACCGAACCTAAAAGTCACAAATCTAAAATTTACGCATGTAAAAAACCATCGCTCTAAATCCGTTAAAAGCCATTAACCAAAAGACCACTAAAAATCTCAAGTGAAACTAAAACCTTCTAAATAAACAACTTTAAAAGCTACCAAAAATACTAAATACCTTCAGATAATAAAAAGCTTCAAGAAAACTCATAAAAGTCTCAACAAGCCCAGAAGAATTTGAAATTCCTAAGAGCTTTTGGATTCAAAATTACTTTAGGAACCTTTAGGGCCCCTTAGGAACACTTACGTCATGTCGTGTCCTAGGTTTTAGGGAGTCCTAGAGTTAGGGAGTCCAGCCTCATCACGGGCGTTTGCTATGGATAGCAACCGTGCCATAGATCTAGTTACACTAGTCACCCAATTTTTTCCTAGGACAAGCCTAATTACCTAGGATGTAGGTTAACCTGCATTAGTCTAAGTGACAACTTGCATTTAGATAGGATCATATAGCATCTTAGATGAAGTCCTAGGATAATAAAAGCTTCAACTTGAATTAAAATAACTTCTCTTAAAACTGTTGAAACAGTCAATCCAGTCTCGACCGGTGTCTTAGATGAGTTAGGCATAAGTAGCTTAGCTTAGGTGCACCGAACTACGTCGACTCTGATCCCAGTGAGGCTTGGGTACGTAGGCAGCTTGGATGCTTGATGGCATACCAATCACGAGTCGGCCCCATACATAAGTGGTGGGGTTTTGTACATTAATCCTTAAATTAAAAGTAATTAAATCACTTATGACTTTTCATGAAATTAGAATTTTAGTAGAATTTTCACTTAGATTGAATTCAAACAAATTAAGAAAATTAAGATACACATTTAGGAATTACACTAAAATTAGATCTTAGGATGCATGTCACGTAGTTCACACATTAATACAGAGTTAAATGAGCCATTTAAAAGAAATTCAAAAGAGTTAACTTTTGGAATTGAAGACCGATTATCAGGCAGGAATGGTGCATGTGGTGATAATTCCCGATACCTTCCATTCTCGTAACCAGGTAATGAGTCTAGATTTCTGGTCAATTATGGGTCCTAGATCCCCCATCTAGGTGGCGACTCTGTCACTCTCTTTTGCATGGAATTCGGATTGCCTTAGTGATCCCAAGTTCACGGAAAAGATGAATTAAATCACACCTTGCAAGGCTCGGCGGCTTACCCCTGCCCTTATGGGTACTGGGTTGCATGTTTGTTTGTACCCTATGGCTTGTTTGTTGTCTGCTTGGTTGGGTAATTAAAATCAATAATAAAAAGCACACGCCATTCGCGTGGGTACGAGAGACCAAGAGAGAGTGTAGGGCCTCGCGCGCCGCGACCCTCTTGCGGGATCAGGTCCCACACCTATGACTAAAAATTGTGGAATACAATGATGGGGAATGACATAACTAAATGAGAGAAGGAATTTATAGAATTTGAGAATTATGAAATTGAATGAGCAGGAATTTATTGGATGATGGGATCAAGAAGAAATTAAGAAGGATACAAGTGCGGTTGGACTATTAGGAGAAAGATCAAAACTTATGATCGAATGATTTGGCGAGATCGCGGAAAATTGATTTGAAGGAGAGATCAAGAAAAGACTAGCCTATGAGATCTTGGAAAATATGAGATTTATATCCTAATCTCAAAGGAAAAGTTTTTAAATTTTCTTACATTTTATCTGATGTTACCTGAAGGCATCACATCCTAATCCTAATCTAGCAGAGTGGAAAGAGGATCTCGACTCATGACTTTGTTTGTGTAACTAAAACCGATCGTACCCATTGGAAGATGGACTACGGCTTAATCTAGACATAAATGGGTAGGATATCCTAATCTAGGCTCACACACATGATGCACGCGTGTTCGTACTATATGCATGGGTGGGGTAATCTAGGGGTAAGGCCAGGAGTTCCTTTAGCGTGAATCTGTGTTCGATATACTCTACCGGTGTCTAGAGTACCAATATGTGAACCAACGGATCCATTTACGCACCATAAAGGTACTAAGCTAAGGGTGGAATGCTTCTCTAACACAGAGGCACCGGGTCATGACCTCCAAGTCAACCATGCTAGATAATACTTTGGGTTCCTAAATAGGACGTGTGTGTATGTGAGATGCAAGGGTTTGAATGCAAGTGATGTAAATGTGTGTGCAATAAGTTTTCGCAATCTTTGATCCCTTCATGTTTTGTTAGATTTTAGTTTGCAGTATAGTGTGATAAGAAAATAAAGCATAGCATACAAACTAAGCAACACAAGCATATAAGATAGAGTTCTCATGAGTAAATTAAAATAAATCCAAATGAGTTATCCTTTGAAATTTTAATGAAGTTAGGTGGTCCCTGTGGGACCCGATCCCGCAAGAGGGTGGGGCGCGAGCCGCCACGCTTTCTCTTGGTCTCTCGTACCCACACGAATGGCGTGTGCTTTTTATTATTGATTTTAATTACCCAATCAAGCAGGCAGCAACCAAGCCATAGGATGCAAACAAACGTGCAACCCAGTACCCATAAGGGCAGGGGTAAGCCGCCGAGCCTAACGAGGTGTGATTTAATTCATCTTTTCCGTGAACTTGGGATCACTAAGGCAATCCGAATTCCACACAAAAGAGAGTGACAGAGTCGCCACCTAGATGAGGGATCTAGGACCCATAATTGACCAGAAATCTAGACTCGTTACCTAGTTACGAGAATGGAAGGTATGGGGAGTTACCACCACATGCACCATACCTGCCCGATAATCGGTCTTCAATTCCAAAAGTTAACTCTTTTGAATTTTTTTTAAATGGCTCATTTTAACTCTATATTAATGTGCGAACTACGTGACATGCATCCTAAGATCTAATTATAGTGTAATTCCTAAATGTGTATCTTGATTTTCTTAATTTGTTTGAATTTAATCTAAGTGAAAGTTCTCCTAAAATTCTAATTTCATGGAAAGTCCTAAGTGATTTAATTACTTTTAATTTAAGGATTAATGTACAAAACCCCACCACTTATGTGTGGAGCCGACTCGTGATTGGTATGCCATCAAGCATACAAGCTCCCTACGTACCCAAGCCTCACTGGGATCAGAGTCGACGTAGTTCGGTGCACCTGAACTAAGCTACTTATGCCTAACTCATCTAGGACACTGATCTAGACTGGATTGACTGTTTTAACAGTTTAAGAGAAATTATTTAATTCAAGTTGAAGATTTTATTATCCTAGGACTTCATCTAAGATGCTATATGATCCTATCTAAATGCAAGACGACCATTAGACTAATGCAGGTGAACCTACCTCCTAGGTAACTTGGCTTGTCCTATGAGAAAAGTGAGGTGACTAGTGTAACTAAATCTATTGGCACGGTTGCTATCCATAGCAAACGACCATGATGAGGCTGGACTCCTAACTCTAGGACTTCCTAAAACCTAGGACACAACATGACGTAAGTGTTCCTAAGGGGCCCTAAAGGTTCCTAAAGGAATTTTGAATCCAAAAGCTCTTAGGAATTTCGAATTCTTCTGGGCTTGTTGAGACTTTTATGATTTTTCTTGAAGCTTTTAATTATCTGAAGGTATTTAGTGTGTTTGGTAACTTTTAAAGTTGTTTATTTAGAAGGTTTTAGTTTAACTTGAGATTTTTAGTGGTCTTTTGGTTAATGGCTTTTAACGGATTTAAAGCGATGATTTTTTACATGGGTAAATTTTAGATTTGTGACTTTTAGGTTGAGTATATTTTAAATTAATGTCTTTTAATTTTGGTTTAGAGAATAATATTAACACAACCATGTCTTGACAATTGCACAAACTCAAAATCTTGACCATTTGAAAATCTAATGAACACTGCTCACTAAAACTATCATAACTCTTTAACCGCTTAGCCAAATTTAATGTACAAATATGCTTTGGAAAGATCTTTCAAAGGGCTAAAACTTTGTAGTTTACCATGTTTCATGAATCTGTCGTTTAGAAGTTCAAAATCTATTCACAAGACGAGCAGCCAGCATTATGACGGAAATGATGTTGGCACTACCACGTTTTGATAATTGTACAAACTCACCTTGTGGCTTCCTTTTTTGTATTTATTTATTATGCCATGGTTGTCATCTTGTCTTGTTATACTGTACCTATGGATTTTTGTCTCATTATGCTGTCTTTCTTAATTGTTAATTTTGTTTTATTTGTTAACTTTGTTTTATTTTTGTTTGTATGCTATTTTTTTTTTGATTAGTTTTTTATATTACAGTTGAGATTCGGATGAGATGGGTTTGATGGTATGGGTAATATGATTATGCGAATAAGGTGGGCTTGTGTAAACTTTAGACAAAAGAGGTCTATAGGTGCTGTTGGACATTACATGGGATGCATGGCTTTATGGAGTGGCTGTGAATATTAATAAAATAAAATAAAATAAAAAAGTGGGTTGTCTCTATCAATATGGAATGGGCTGTTATTATTGGGTTCTTGAGATTGAGTGGGGGCTGTTGTTATCAACTTGGAAGTGGAGCTGTTGTTATCAAAATGGAATGGAGGCTGTTATTATCAATTTGGAGTGGGGGCTGTTGCTATCAATATGGAATGGGCTTTCTAGTTTATGATCTTTCAAGTTAAAAAATCATTTTTTTATTTTATTTTTAATGGCTTTGTCCAAAAGATTCGAAAATCCCTAGAGCTAATAAATCCAAAAATCCTAATCAAACTGGGGAATCCTAATGGTTTTTCAATTTGGGTTTTGATTAAACAATCTTTTAATCATGCAATGATTAACACTAGAACATGTAAGTAAGGGACAGAAATTGAATTGAAGCATATGAAAATTATGACTAAAAAAAACAACCCTAATCATGCAACAAAATTCATTAAATTTGGTACTTACCTTGAGATGGAGATTCAATGACCCAGAGAAAGGAGATGAATCCGGCCACAAGAGATCTAACTACTACGAGCTTTTGATAGCCAAGATTTCAATCACCAAGCCCTTTAATGGAATTCAGCCAAAATGGGTTTTTGATCACCAAGAGATTTTGTCCTCCAAGAGATTAACCACCAAGTCAATATTACGTCGAGAACAACTAGGCCTAAAACTTTGGTGGTTCGGTCACAAAATAAAAGTGATAAGGAAGATTAGAGATGATGAGAGGTGAGATGAGATATGAGAGGGCTGATGAGAGATGGGATCTGTTCAGAGGAGAGAGGGCTGAGGGAATCTTCTGAAGAGAGAGAGAGAGAGAGAGAGAGAGAGAGCTCCAAGAAACGTGAGATCGGAAGAGAAAGCCATAAGCGTGTAAAAAAATTCCTCCCTGGCGGAAACCCGCTGTCCTTTTAAAAAAAAAAAAACTTGCTTCACGTGAGGTGCTTCCCACTTTAGAAAGCCACAAAGAGATTCTTAAAAAAAACTCTCCTCTTCCTAAATTACCGAGTACCATGAGCTTCTCCAAAATAGAAAGGAGATCAACCTACTTTCTTTACTTTGCACCGATAGATGCCCTTTCTTAATCGAAGGGACTAAGGATAGAATTACGTTGATCATAACTCATGTATCCCTAAGTGGACATTTCCACTAATGGATTAATTCAATTTTTCTACCGTTCCTTGTGGAGCTAATTATCAGTCCTATTTAGCAATAATGATTGTAGTCGGTGAATGTTTCCCACAAATGATCTTCAACATGTCCTGTTGACCAAGAAATAGCAACGTATCCCTCCTTCAAAATAGAAATATCCAATCCCATACGTCCAAAATTAGGAGTTGTACGGGCTGCCCATAATAGCAATGCAATCAGCACCTCTACTTTGACATATCTACAAATTTTTAGAATTTCCCAATTGAGCCACCCTAGCAGCTTGTTGCCGCATCTAAATCTGGCCGCTCATCTTGCCATGCGTGCTCACCCATTTCTAAAACTCAAAGGATTTTGTGTGGGCATTTGTTCCCCACAAGTTGGTACCCATTCTAACTTTGCCAAAATCCCATGCAAAATAGAATTTAATTTCTTTAAAGCTTTAGTGGGTCCATTTTGGACAAAATTCAAAATCATGGACAACCCCTAAATATTGGCCGAATCCTTCTTGGACCAAAGTTCAAAACTCCATCCGATCTGAACCGTTCATTTAATGGGGTAATTTGAACCACTCAATCGATGGATCACAATGGGAATGGGTGGCTCACTTAAAACGGCCTTAATATCACTGTACTACCCTCACCATAGTTTATCTAAAATTGCACATTTGATTGGGCCACAATGTAAATTGATGTATCCCATAAATCATATTCGTGGGATGATCCAAACCGTTCATTTGGTGGACCATGATATAAATTGGGTGCACCCCTTCCTAAATCAGTCTAATGAGATAATCCAAACGATCCAATTGATGAGCTTTGATGTAAATTGACCGTGCCCGCCAAACCATTTACATAGGTTGATCCGAAGTACTCAATTAATGGGTCGCCACCTTAATCTTGAATTACAACAATAATGAGCCCATGCAAGATTGGCCGAAATACACTACGCCCGCCATGAAAAAATGACTTTGCTCATTAAATCCAAATAAGTTTAAAAATTCATGTTTTCATGAAAAACAATGTAGGGCACACTTGCTTGATCCAAATCTAATCAAAATATTCAATGCGGGCCCACCAAATGGGTCCAAATTCTCCCTTCTTTGGATTCATATGAATAACCCTTCTCCACTCTTGGCGAAAGAAATGCAAAACATGGCGGAAAGGACCAGAAAAGTTTAAGAAAACATAAGAGACGGACACAGAAATGGAAAACATTAGAAGTGACCGATAGAAAAATACTAACTTCTTTGTTGATTAAAGTGGAGCAAAATGGGGTGTCTACACTCCCCAGCAGAGTCGTCAATTTGTGGGACATGATCCCACGAGAGGGGCCCGACCCGCCTCTCTCTTGGCCTCTCATACCCACGCGAATGGCGTGTGCTTTTTATTATTAATATAAATCAACTTTTCCGTGAACTTGGGATCATAAAAGAAATTTAAATTTCATGCAAAAGAGAATGACCAGAGTCGCCACCTCGGTAAGAGACCTAGGACTCATAAGTGACACTGCAAGGATCTGTGATCCCAGAAGTCTAGATTCGTTACCTGATTACGAGTATGGAAGGTATGGCGGATTACCACCATATGCATCATTCTTGCCCGATAATCCGGTCTTCAATTCCAAAGATTAATTCATTTAAATTTCTTTTAAATGGCTCATTTAAACTCCCTTTATGTTCAAACTACGGGACATATATCCTAGATGATCTAATTTCAATGTGGTTCTTAGATGCATGTTTTGATTCTCTTGAATTAGTTTGGTTCAATCTATATGAGAGTTCTCCTAAAATCTAATTTGAAAAAAATCCTAAGTGATTTAATCAATTTAATTTAGGGTTTGAAAATGATCAAGAAATAAATAAAATAAAACCCTAAAACCCTACTGAAGTGTGTGTAGGGTCGACTCGTGCTTGGTATGCCATCCAAGCATCCAAGTTGCCTACATGCCCATGCCTCACTGGGATTAGAGTCGACGTAGTTCGGTGACCTAAACTAAGCTACATGCGTAACTCATCTAGGACATCAATCTAGACTGGACAGATTATCTTAACAATTTTAGAGAGATTATTTAATTCAAGTTATTATATTTTATTATCCTTGAACTCCATCTAAGATGCTATATGATCCTATCTAAGTGCAAGACACTCCCTAGACTAATGTAGATGGGTCCTACATCCTAGGTTAACTAGGCTTGTCCTATAGGGAAAAATGATTAACTAGTGAACCTAATCTATGACTCAGTTGCTAATAATAGCAACCGGCCGTGATGAGGCTGGACTCCTTACTCTAGGACACGACACAATATCAGTGTTCCTAAAGGGGCTATAAAGGCTCCTACTAGATGGGACCGTGATCCAACGGTTCCAAAATCGATTTGGACTTGGGTTTGCCCAACCCAAATTATTAAGTTAATAATTTTTTTTTACTTTTAAGCGATTCCTATGACCTAGAATTCAAAGTATCCTAAGGCTCTAAGGGTTGGCTATTTCCATGCTTGGGTTGAATTCATAGAAGGAAATCGTGCTTTCTACCCTTATACTATTCAGTAAATAAATTATGAATTTTCTCAGGATTTCCGTGGACAAAAACCTCGGAGTCAACAATATATTTAAATTTAGATATTAAAAAGTCCAGGGTCGATCGCAATGAAGAAACAATTATGAATACAACCCTCTCATCTAAGATGACCTAGAATAGCAAGTTATGAAGGAAGTTAATGATTTTTAAGGTTTCTGCTCCAGTAGCTTAGGGATTACATGCATTCTGGAAAGTTATGGTATTTTACAATTTTTCATGATTTTGAGAACTAAAATGTATTTTTAATGATTTTGACAAAATTAGGCCAGATTAATGGTGTTACAAAGCAACAAATAACAAACATGCTCCAAATCAGTCCAAATTAACACTAGAACATGCTCATAATAATAGAAAATCACAGTAGAAATTTCACACATTATTTCTGGATTTTACTATTTTTAACATATTTATTTTGTCACACCTTGTATACGCGCAAAAGAAAACCCAAAGATCGCCAAATATAATCCGCTTTGACGTATGTTGAAGAAGAGATGAAGAATTCCAATTGTGCTTTGGTGAAGAACACTTGTGAGAAGCAACCAAAACCACACAATGAGGGGGACGAAAAAAATTTATTAGGAGATAGGGCTGGACGAAAATCCAAGAGTGTGCCCAATGATTGATTGGCTTGTTTTTATAGAAAAACCTAGGGTTGAGTGAGAATTGGAAGTTTCCAATTTGAGCTCTCTCTCTTTTAGCGTGTTTCTTAATTGTTCCATTGACTTTCTTTCTCTATTGTTTCCAATTTGAATTTATTTCTTAATAGTGTTTCTTGCATGCTAAGGCATGCCATTATGCATAAGAGAGATCTTTCAAAATCCTTCTAGAAGCTCTCACATATTGGAAACAACCTATTATCACTACAACAAAGCTGGGTTTTCCCTACGAACAAATCCATAGGGAAAAGTACCAAAATCCATAGGTATAGGGTTTTCCCTACGGATATTCTCGTGCACAACTTCCGTAGGCTAGGTGAGGGTAGGGAAAGCCCTTTCCCTACGAATTTGAAGTGCCGTAGGGATAGGCCACATTTCCCTACGGAATATTCCGTAGGCACAGGACTAGACTTTCCCTACGGAAGCTAAAATAAATCGGTAGGGAGAAGGTGTTTTTCCTTATGGAAGTTCAAATAAATTGGTAGGGAGAAGGTGTTTTTCCCTACGGAAGTTCAAATAAATTGGTAGGGAGAAAGATTTTTCCCTACAGAATTTCAAAAAATCCAAAGGTAAAAAGTGCATTTCCCTACCGAAGTTTGAAAAATCAGTAGGTAAAATGTTTCTTTCCCTACGGATTTTCCAAAAAAAAAAAAACCATACCCTATGGAATTTCAATAAAAAATCCGTAGGGAAAAGGTACATTTCCAAACAAATTTCATAAAATCAATACGTAGAAAGTGTTTTTACTAACAAAATTTCCAAAAACTCAGTAGGGAGAAGTTGCTTTTCCCTACAAAATTTCAAAAGAAAGTAGGGAAAATGTGTTTTTGTAGGGAAAATTCATGGATGTTTTTCCCTACAAAATTTTAAAATAGAATCCATAGGGATAGCCATTTCAATTTTTTTAATCCATTAAATAACAATTTCTTGTGACATATTGTAGCTGTATATTCCACAAACAATCTATGTATAACATCAAAATTTTTACAATTACCACATCCATTTTACCATAACATCACTTACAAATAAAAAGAATAACTGTTTTAATTAAATATCTTTAAAATCACAATTCATGAATAAAAAATGTCTTGAAATTGTTCCCTCAACAAAATAATACATCATTCAACATTCATCATTTAATGATTTGATAACGTCATCTTCATCATCTCCTCTTTATCTCCTCTTCCATTGCCATAACCATTTGAGATTTAGTGATTTAACCTACAAACAAAAAGCATGTATATATTAATGATAAATCAATGCATGCATAAAAAGTAAATTCACTTAAAGAATTTATCTTGCCATTTAAGACTAATTTTACATTTACAAATGCATGAGGCCAAGCAACGTTATTTCCTAGGGTATCCGCAATGATTTGCAATTTTCTATTGGGTCTTAGCAAATTCACTTGTCGGGATATATTTGAATCAAGGCACGGCACAAGATTATTCATTTTCTAAATTATATAAAGTCATTTAAGTTAACCTCAATTTGCTAGACGCAGATAAGATGGATTTTGGATTCATTAGCAAAAAAAAAACAATTAGAAGCAAATAACTAGACTATCTACTGTAACATGCAGTATAGGACACACTTTTTAGTACAAATTCAAAACAAAAACATCTAGTATAGTGATAAGTGTAAGTATGCACTGGTGAAATTACGCACCGATTGGGTTTCCTTTTTTGGAATAATTGACACAAAATTTGAGTACTTAAAGTAGGTGTTCAAAATGGACAGAATGAACGTGTGGAAGTACCGGTCATTTATGTCATTACTAAGAGTTGAAACCTTCTTGAAATTATGTAATGCACTACGTAAGATTGATTTACCTACTACATGATATAGTAAAACACAAGGTTAGATATATTTATAGGTGAGTGGATCACAATTTCCTAGTTTATAACCATACCATATTCCACTATATTGCATTGCACATTCATTTCTTTCCCAGAATAGAGTTCAGGTTGTGTTTGAATAGAATCAGTGTACTCAACAAATAGTAAGGACATGAAAACATTGAAAAAGGAAAGTAGAACTGCAACATCTATGTAACTAAAATCAAATTCTCCAACTTATGGTGAATCAAGCAACTTGAATACATGCAACAACTCATTTGGAATTTTTCCGGGTATTTAGATATGTTACAACGAGAGAAAGTCATAAACATGGTTTAAAATTTCGGTTTCGGTAACCGTTTCGGACCCCACCGCCAAAATTTGGTAATTTGGTTCGAAATTCCGGACCGAATTTCTAAAATTTCGGACGAAATTTTGTAACACTTTTTTTTAATAAATAATGGCACTTAATCAAAATTTCGGATTGAAATTACCGAAATTACAAAAATTTCAGACCGAAATTCGGTAAATGGCAAAAAGTGAAATTTCGGTAAATTTCGGTTTCGGTCCCCACCGAAATTCGAAATTTCGGATTTCGGTAGAAATTTAAAACCATGGTCATAAATACCTCAAATAAACAAAGAAGCTAAGAAGTCTACTACCATGGTGGAAGACTTCATAAATACCTCATAACCTCGAGGCTTACTATAAAGGATTGCTAACCAATCACTGATAAAATCAGAAGCAAAATATCCCTATGGTCTAATAGGCATCTTTCCAGGGCTGGGAGGGTAGAATTGGTTAAAATTATACTTAGTACTTATCAGTTATACTTGTCAGCAGCATTCCACCTCCCTGCTGAAATCATAGGTGATATTGAAAGGTTGCTAAGGAACTTCATCTGGTCAGGGTCAGACCAAAAGAAAAACTTCCACTCTCTATCTTGGGAAACAATTTGCAGGCCAAAGGATGAGGGAGGTTTGGGTCTCACGACGCTTTCCGACATAAACCTTGCTTCTCAGCTTAAGCTTCTCTGGCAAATAGTTGGTAACAAAAACTCCCCTTGGGTGATCTGGTTCCAGCGCAAATACATCAGGAGAAATAGTTTTTGGAGCATCAAAATGCCCAATCGTCCTTTTTCCTGGGCTGCAAGGAGCATCCTAAAATTAAGAGAAATCGCTAAACCCTTCATATGTCATGTTGTAGGCAAGAAAAACTCCCTCCTTTTCTGGTCAGACCCCTGGCATCCAAATGGCCCTATAAACTCTCTGACTTCATTGGGAACCACTTTCAATTCCATTCCTCAAAATTCAACTGTCGAAGATGTTATGCAAAATGGCTGGTTGGAAAGGATAAATGATGAACCTTACCTTCAAGAGTTGAAAATCCTGATCAAGTCAGCTCTTTTCACTTCAGGATCTGATCGAAGGCTATTTGGAAACCCTAGCCAGATGGTTCCTCTAGTGTGAAATGTGCCTGTAACACTGTCAGAACCAGAAACCCAAAACCTCCCTGTACCAAATCTTTATGGTTCCCTAGGCACATTCCTAAGCTTAGCTTTGTTACTTGGCAGGCTATTCTAAACAAATTGCCAACCAGAGATAGGCTCGCATTCCTGTCACCCTCAGATGACCACTCCTGTATTCTCTGCAATGCAACTCCTGAATGTGTGGATCATATCTTCTTCAATTGCAGCTACACTGCTTGGATCTGGAGATCACTTCTGTGGAGGATTTCCAACAGAAAGAAACAAAAAAAGACTCTTTTGGAGGAAGAAGAATGGATCGAAGGAAAGTTCAAGCACAAGGGTCAAACAGGAATTCTAGCAACAGTGTTATTCACTGCATCTGTCTACTTCATCTGGATGGAAAGAAAGAACAGATTGCACAATGGTATCAAGCAGCACAAATAGTTCATTTTGGAAAAGATTCTTTCAGCTTCAAGACAATGAATGCTATTCCTCAAGCTTAATGATCATGACGAGGAAGAAAACTCCAGAATTGCAAGGAATATAAACATCCCTTTATTCCATTACCTTGCCTCCACCAAGCAATGCAAATGGGAAAAACCTGCAGACTAACCAAGATAAACTCTGATGCATCCTTGAGTTCTGATGGAACTGCCATTGGAGGCATACTGCGGGACAAAAATGATTACCCATCAGCCCTCTTCTCTATCAACTGCCCTCCCACCACGATCCAAGAGCTCGAAATTGATGCAATTCAGCAAAGCATTCGTCTTGCGGAGGCAAAAGGAATTACCCATATTTGGATTGAATCAGACTCCCTCCTTGCTGTGAAGGTCATCCTCAATGAATGGCCATGCCCTTTGACCAAGATTCCAACTCTTGAGAAATACATTGCTCCCTTCAAAAAATTTCTTACTGGAACCTCACCCATATTTGGAGAGAAGGCAATCGAGCTGCTGATTTTCTATCTAAAACTGACTGTATTTGTAAGGGGGAAGACATCCCCATCTCTTCCATTCCCGAAAGCCTTGAAGAAATTCTTTGTGAAGATGCTTCGGGGCTTTTGTATTTCAAACTGTAATTCTCTCTCTTGTCTATAGAATTTCTGGTCAGGGTCTGCCTAACCCCAAATTACCGATCAAAATAAAAAAAGAAAACAACATGTCCAAGAAAACAATATGTGTAATCTAAATGTAAACTTAGATCACATCTTACATGTGGAATGCCAATATTAAGGGTGCAATGCTCCCATTCTGCGGGTGGTGGAATGGGAGGGCTAATTAGAGATCATTCTGGGATGATTATAGCCATGTTCTCTCTACTGGAAGACGATGAGCCGATTTTTTAACTTGAACTCTCTGCCATATATCACGGATTACTGCTGGCCAATGCTCTCAATATTTCTAGAATTTGGGTGGAATCGGACTCCAGTTTTGCGGTGGACATTATTCAAGGCAATTCAAAAGCGCCATGGAGGAAAGAAATGTTGTTCCATCATATTCTTTATCTAAAAAGTCATCTTCAATCCTTTCGCATCACTCACATTTGGAAGGAAACAAACAAAGTTGCTGATATCCTTTCAAAAAGACACTTCCCCTTCAAGGATTCTTCAGTGCCAGTAGTGTTATCGCCCCCCTCTTTACTTGAAATTGTTAGCTCGGACAGAGAAGAAGTGGATTGTTGTAGATTTTGATTTTTTTTGTTGCTATTTTCTTGGCCCTTGGGGTCCCATCTCTTCTTGTACTATCTTTTTCTATTAATATATCTGGTTGAGGTCCTGCCTAACCCCAACTTACTCACCAAAAAAATAAAATAAAATAAAATAAAATAAAATAAAATATATATATATATATATATATATATATATATATATATATATACATGAGGAAAGTTTTTCTAGTCGGCCGACTAGAGAAGCTTCTCTAGTCCGCCGACCAAAAAACACAGTGGGCGTTAGGATGATCCTATGGAGATGGTTTTTTAGGCACATCCTATATATATATATATATATATATATATATATATATATATATATATATATATATGAGGAAAGTTTTTCTAGTCCGCCGACTAGAGAAGCTTCTCTAGTCCGCCGACCAAAAAACACAGTGGGCCCATGTTGTTTGGATGATCCAAAGCATTCATTTGATGGGCCCTATCATAGATAGGGTGTGCCCAAAAAATCAGCTACATAGGATTATCCTAAACCTTTGATTTGTGGAGGTTAAAAATGGATAGATTTGTGGAGTTTATACGCGTCCATTTTAACCTCCATAAATTGAAGGGTTAGGATGATGGAGATGATTTTTTAGGCACATCCTATCTATGTCAGGGCCCATCAAATGAATGCCTTGGGTCATCAAAACAACGTGGGGTCACTGTGTTTTTAACCTCCACTGTCCATTTTTAACCTCCACAAATCGAAGGGCTAGGATGATCCTATGGAGCTGATTTTTTGGGCACACCCTATCTATAATAGGGCCCATCAAATGAATGCTTTGGATCATCCAAACAACATGGGCTCACTGTGTTTTTGGTCGGCAGACTAGAGAAGCTTCTCTAGTCGGCCGACTAGAAAAACTTTCCTCACATATATATATATATATATATATATATATATAAATGCACTAGAGTGACGTGCAACCAATGGGGGAGTCCTTTCATCTCATTTTTGCAAGGCTCGCTTCAGTCTAGCATTCCTCATATTAGGATTATGAATAACATGAACTCAAGGCTAAGATCCCAAAGCTCCAAGGTCAAATAGGAGAAAAAAATGACATCTGTAACTTACATTATGAGTGTTGATAATACATAACATGTGATTAGCTTGACTTATGCCTGTCATGGAAAGGAAAGTGTATCATCAGAACAAATAATAATGATATCAAGTATACCCATAAAATGTTTTTGTCATTATCACATCCAAAGAGAGAAGAAGATACATTGGAAGTTTGCAACCAGCGTAGAGCAAATACATGTCCAAAAAAAACAAAAACATTGGAGGTCATCAACTCATTACCGACGCCAAATGAAAGTTGATCACATCTTTCTGTCAGCATATATCACCAAGCCACAAAGGCATCAACTCCAACTTGACTTCTTCATTACAGTTAGAATCGTCATCAAGGTCCAAAATGGTGTTGGACAGGTGTTCTTGTTGCTACACAGATTTATGCTGCAAGATGAACAAAAAATGTAAACCCTATAACTGAACTACACCATCTGCTTAGTCAGAAATGACAACTACACAGATTTATGAGACTATAAAGAGGAAGGAAAATGAACAAAGCCAGTAAATTGTAATGCTCTTTACCACTATCGGATTGCAGTCAACAGAGGAGATTAGTACATGGGACTCAAACACATGGTGGGCCCGACTTGCCACTGCCATCTGATCATGATCAGATAGGGGGTACTTAGCCTGCACACCGAATTTTCAATGTACAGTTGACATGCAAACTGTGCTTCTTAAATATGGAAATCTCTGATTAGCAAACCCATATTTGTAAATTTTGCGTGGAAAATGCCAAACCAGCACCAGAGACTATGAATTCAATGATGCTAAATTTAGCATGAACTACATTGATGCTCAGATAAAATATCCTGAAAATCCCACAAAATGATCATAATTATAGCATGTTCCAGATGGAAAGGAAATCAACAAAATCAAGAACAGAAGTAACCAAATAAATTGGAAAATAAAGTCGAGCCATCAGGTTTGCCGTGCCGATCCTGACGGCTTCACCGGAAGCTAATCACAGAATATGTAGCTGCAATGACCCTAAAAACATTCAAGGCCTCAAAATTGATTAAACTAATAGTGAACTATGATCGAGTCATCATAGTAAAATTACTGGTCTAATGAATTCTATTAGGGGTTGAAAACTATTTCCAAAACCCCTCTTATAGGCCTAGGCTTCCCCTGGGCCTTCGAGAATTTCTGGAAGGGCTCCATCAAATCAAGGGTAAATCCCTACAATTCTTAATTTTAAACATTTCTTCTACCTAGGCTCTAACCCATAAGGTGTTAGCCTCATAAAAACATGGGTGTGTCAACTTCATCACCCTTCCTACAATGTGTGATGCAAAAAAACCTAAAGATCAAACCGTTTTGTTCGGATAAACTTCTGTTGGCCCGAAGCTGCCAAAGCACTTCCTAAACACAGCGCCCTCCAGTATCAGACTCGTTCTTGGAAGCCATGCCTCGTCTAACTAATTTAAATTCTTACTTATCGCCTTACAGCTTGGGGAAGAATTGAAGATCCGAGAATTCTTGGGTTCAGAGAAACACAAGAATTTCAAGAACCAAAAAACAATGGCATTTCCTTCCAAAGTACAAGAACTTCTATTGGACTAGAATTGTAAGCTTTTATCTAGAAGATAGACACGCAGATCATTCTCCTCTTCCAACCCAAAATATTGATGAAGAACATAAATCGCAGAAAAAAACCCAGAATTTTGAATAAAATAAACCCTAATGAAGAAATCCTATCAAACCCTATTAGAATTATTATCTACTTCTAACCCCGTCAAATCTCTCGTGCAAAATGAAACCCTAATGAAGTCCAGTAATTTAGAACAGAGATCTCATCCCAAGAAATGTTCTATGCAAAAACCAACAAAAAGAAAGAAAAATGCAGCACAAAACATACTTGCGGAGGATTAGAAAAGAGATGGCGAGAGAGAGAGAGAGAGAGAGAGAGAGAGAGTTTACCGGAAATAGGGTTTCGTGAAGGGGAAAGTTAAAAATAGAAAGTCTAATGAGGGAAATCTTCAAAAAGGGCAAGTATGAAAGTTCACTTCTTTTCGTGGATCATCTCAAGTAGGATCACTTGGAAACCCCTGAAAATGCCCAAAATGCCCCCTAGAACACAAAATTTCCAAAAAAAATGAAACCCCTGAGAAATTTTAAATGTAGCAAGTTTCCCAAAATACTTGAAATCATTCATGATTTCTCAGACACACTTAGGGGATAAAATAGTTCTCACTGGAAATGACTAAAATACCCCTAAGAGTCAGAAAATGATAAAACTGGGAAAAACCCTGAGAACCCTATGTCAAGCAGATTTTCAATTCTTGTTTTTGGGCTTCCAACTTTACACCAAGTTGGGATTGTTATGAGGGTTCCAAAGAGTTGGAACACCACAAGGACAATCACTTAACCATTTAGGGTGTGTGTTTATTTACTTAATTTTTGCCTCTTAAAATCTAAAGCTAGGATTGGATCTTAAACATTCTAATATGACTTCGATCTTCAATTGATTCTTCAAGTCTTCATTCGTCTTGGATCTCCAATGTCTTTGGCCTTCATAAGCGGTCCAATGAGAGCTTCTTGGCCTCAATCTAAGCAATCTTATCTTAGCACAATTAAGATCTACAACTTAGACATGCAAACACATTAGTGATCTTAAATCACTTGTGTATTGGAATCATCAAAATAAGATGGGAATGCCAAGGTGGGAACCATTAGGCTTACAGAGTCCTCTGAGGCATCCAACTGGTGTGAGTCCCCTGACGCATCCTGAACAACCAAAGTCTCCCTGAGAGCAAATGCCTAGAGGCTTTAAAACTATGGAAGCTCACTTAGGCAGTCCAAATCAAAGCAAATTTGTTACCACGCGGTAGCTCTCCATGGTAAGTCCATTTCTACACGGTAACCCTCCGAATAAGAGCAAATCTGTCACCACGCGGTAGCTCTCTAGGGTAAGTCCGTTTCTATGCAGTAACCTTCCGAATCAGAGCAAATCCGTCACCACGCAGTAGCTCTCCAGGGTAAGTCCGTTTCTATGTGGTAACCCTCCAAATCAAAGCAAACCCATCACCAAATGGTAGCTCTCCAGGGTAAGTCCGTTTCTACGCAGTAACCCTCCAAATCTGAGCAAACCCGTTATCACACGGTAGCTCTTCAGGGAAAGTCCGTTTCTATGAGGTAGCCCTCCAAATCAGAGTAAGTCTATTACTACGCGGTAACTCACTCAAGATCAATAACCCTTAAAAAACCATAGGTGAGATTTTATAAGAAATTCTCACCTTTGTAAGTGTTTGTACCCGTACAAACACTAGTCTTTTGGCGAACCCTCAAGACAAATCAACTGTAGATGTCAAAGAAACATCTTTTCAAAATCGAGACTGTTAGAATACAGTATCACATCACATCAAATCACTCAACCAAATCAAAGAGCAAATGATAGTCATGCATCTGCTCTACTCAAATTAAAATCCCACTAGGCAACCCAAGAGGGGGGTGAATTGGGTTTCTTTAAAATGCTTATCCTCTTTAAAAACTCTTCACCATAATTACTCTAGTTTTAACTTTTCTCAATCAAGTTAGTTTGATTAATTAAGCTTAATAGTAATGATGTAAACTTTATTTCCTATTTGATTTTATAACTTGATTAGAATGATGAGAGGTTTAATTAGCAAGAGATGAATATGCAATTCAACTTAAGTGCTAATCACTCACTCAAGCAAGGGTATGATTATTAAAGCACATATAAGAGAGAGTAAGAGAGATATGTACCAATCACCAATCAAGATAAAGAGGTAGAGAGACACGAGGCTTTGACACAAGGACTTTTATAGTGGTTCGGTCTTAAACCCAAGACCTACTCCACTCTTCTCAAGTTTGCTCTCCTTGAGGTATCCACTATCTTCCAAGGAACTTAAATACGGCGTTCCGTTCGCCTTGTATAATCCGAGTGTTCAAGCTCCAAGGGTCTTAAATACGGCGCCCTCGCAAAATACAATGAAGAGAAGGTGTTGTTTACTTGCCTCTAGATAGGCTAATACAAAGTAAAGCTCACAATGCACTCTCAAAGATGACTACAAGTAATGCCTAAACCAATCTCAAATGATTTTCTCAAATCAAGGCACCAGAGGTTGGTGAGAGAAAATTAACCCAAAACTAGTTTCAAGTAGTTTTCTAGGGTTCTTTAGAGTTGGAGCATATTTATCAAGTCTTTTGGACCCTTTGAATGGGTTTATATGAACTCCCAACTCCATATGACCGTTTGGGAGGCAAAACAGTCAGAACTGGGTCAAACAGTCAACTAGCCGTTGGGCCTCCAACGGCTATTTTGTTTTGAACAAATACACTGCTCGGAGTTCCGAGAATTTTCTCCAAGTTCCGAGCTCGGAGCTCCGAGGGTATTCTCGGAGTTCCGAGAAACCAAATAGGGATTTAATTTTAATAGCCTGGAGCATTTCTCGGAGATCCTAGAATTTTCTCAAAGTTCCGAACTTGGAGTTCCGAGACTGGATTTCCAGCAATCAGTGTCCAACTTGAAAAATCCATATCTCCTTCGGATTTTGACGTTCTTGTACTCTACGGATATGAGAGAAATGAAAGCTATCTATTACAAATATTTTCCAAAATATTTGAAAATGTTTTAAACAAGTTCTGATAGGATTTAATTGTTGGTCCAGGTTGTTCACTTGGAACTCTGTTTTGCTCTTGTAGACACCCTCATTTCCCCCCAGCTCTAGTATCACATGTCGTTGCAGTATTATCCAGACTTCAAACACTTTATCGTGGCAGGCACCCAAATAGAGGAGGCTATGGCTCAAGGTGTATTCAACCGAAGTAACCCGAATACCAGAGAATTCAGGAAGTCTCCATCAGCTGAAATTAATAACCTTTCCCGCTCCAAGCCTCAGCCTTCAAAACCTCAGAACCCCATGGTGATGGATTATACCCAACCTGTTGTCGCATCTCGACCACAGGCCCAGACAGAATTTACCCCTCTCCCTCTTCCACCATCTGAGATATTCAAGGAGTGTCTAGCCTCAGGTCGCATAATCCTGCCCGACATTAGGGCTCTTCCTAATCCTTTACCAGCAAATTGGCGAACAGATCAACACTGCGAATACCATAGAAATTATGGCCATCTCACTGATAATTGCATTGCCCTAAAATTCAGGATCCAGAGGTTGCTCGACAACAAAGATCTTGTGTTCGAGCCAAAACCCGATAACCCATTACCTGGTCATGCAAACCCTGCTGCTGCTGTCAGTGCTATAACCATAGGGGACCCAAAATTTGATCCTCTCACTCTTACCTGTGCCTTAGAACCTACCTGTGAAACGTCTGCGTCGGAACCTTTTGAAGAAGAAGAAGATACAGACAGTGAAGATGTTCTAGTAGTTGCTATCCTGATATGAACCAGCCTTCGCCGAGCTTCCGAAGCTAGACAGTTGCGGCAGTTAAAGTTTTAGTCGTTTACTATTTTATGTTGAAGTCAGTCATCATGGTCAGTACAATTGTTGAGTCCAGTTTTACAATTCAAGGGTAATGCCTAGTCCAGGCAAGTTATCTTTTACTTTTCTCTTTATTCAAAGTTGTGAATCCTGAGCATGTTCAGGATAGGTCATCAGATATAATAGTTTTTTCTTTAAATAAAAATTTCAGTTCCAATAGTTCACTTGTGATGTTTTAGGTTATTAATATCTCGATCTGACTTTACGGATCATCAATCGGGACAAAATAAGCTAGGGTCACTTCACAGCCCGGGACCTGATTCCATTCCGAGACCCGATTTCCGTAAATCGTTAGATCAAGGGCAGATCTTAACCTGGGTGTCTTTCCTTACTAAGAATTTGTGATCATTTAGTCAAAATAGGATCGATCAAGGTTAATCTCAAATTCAGATTAAACATTGTGTCACTTAATTGAGCAAAAACCCAGTGAAAAATCACGGATCAATGTGGGTGAATGAGAGCCGTCGAAATAATTTAACCAAATTATCAACAACAGTGCTTTCAGTACTTTAATTGTTGTCAAAATTTATATTTCAAAGGTTAGGATCATTCATCAAAAATTGATTAAGTTGGTTGGATCAATCGAATCGTCAATTTGATCAACGGTTGGAAAAACGATTCGCTGTTAAAAACCGACGGCTCGCATTGGTCAAAAATTCTGAAAATAATATTTCTATGGCAACATTGGGCTTAAATGAAAGAGGAAAAATCAACGATTTTAATAGCGAAAGAATTATCGAAATCGGACTTCAAAATATCCTGAAAACCGCGTTTTTCGATTTTTACATTCAAAATATTTGAAAAATCTTTTACAAGATTCTAGGAGATTTGGAGGCATCATCTCGTCCATTCTTTCGATCGAAATTGATCTCAACCACCCAATCTTATTCCATATCATTGCAAAGATTTCAGGATATTTGGAGACCCGATCTCGCCCGTTCTTTCGATCACATGGAGATTGCAGTTAATCGCAACCATCCAAATCGTTGCCATTCTCTACAAAGGCAACCAAATTGGACATTTCCCTTGCCTTGAAATTTGCTTCCAAAATCTACAAAGATTCCAAGGACAAATGGCATCGTCTTGGACCGTGAATTGTTCCTAAATCGTTAGTACTTGATCCTGGCCGCATAAGTGCCTGCCATTTTTAACATAGCCATGGCTTAAATGGAAGATGCCAAAGAAGAGGGAGAATATTCTAGAAAAATTCGATCTTGGCCATTCTTTCCCCTTCCTTTTTCCATCACTCAATCTCCACCCTACACCTCTAGGCCCTAAAGATGGCAACCTGGCTCATCCCTCACCTATAAATACCCATGCTCTCTTCTTTCAAAAAAGGAGAAAAAAAGAGGAAGAAGACTCAAAGAAAACTACTAGAGAAATCCTCCATATCCCCGCCTTCAAATCTTGTCATATTCAAAGGATACCCAAAATCTCCATCACAGGTAGGTACACTATTCTCAGATTTTTCCAGGATTATTTGATATTTTTCTATGTATTTTTGCACGATTTTTAGCATTTAATTGAATTTAATTCAATATTATATGTGTGTGCTCAAAATCACGATCTACATGAGTGTTTCAATTCCGATTCGTCCCGAAATTTAATACACTGATCTATTTAAATAGACCAAAATAACCATCGGATTGGATCGGACATTGAATCAAAGGATTTTGAAAATTTGAGTGATGAGTGGAATTTTATTTAAAATAATGGCTGAGAAATTACAAAATTCGAAAAAATAGCCATCTCAGGATGATCTATTTTTTGGAATTTAAAATTTTTCTTGTGTTCATCATATTAGAACAAGATTAAAGGACGTTTTCCGGAGTCGTAATTTCCTCGAAAATCATGTTTTAAAAATGGAAAACTCTTCAAAAATATCTTTTCGACGAAGAAAACTAAAATATATACTAAATGTATTCCAAAATTAATGAAATTTTGTGGGAACATAATATGGTACTGATACATTCTACCATGAATTTTTAAGAATTTTTGGATTCTGTTTGATATATTATTTAATGCTTTCTTTGAACATTATCAGATTTTGTGAGAATTGTTACTGACTTCCGATCATCATTAAAATTCATAAACTTTTTACAGTAGTTTTATATTTCATATTTCTTGCTGCTGTAAAAGTTTCAATTTATTTGGATCTTGTTTCCTATGAGATGTAGTGTTAATTCATAATCTGGTCTGAAAATTGAAAAATCCGAAATTGATAGTAAATAGTTTCTAAAATTCATGAAAATCTCACCGCATGCTATTTTTACTTATATCTTACTACTGTAGAAATTTCAATGAATTTAGATTTCTATTTCTAGTAGTTTCTGTATTATTTTTGTAATCTGGTCTCGTTATTGTTAAATCAAAATTAAATATGAGCTGAATGTAAAAATCTGTAAAAATCTTTCAGTAAGCTACATCATCATGTCTTGCTGCTGTAGAAGTTTCAATTCATTTCGAATTCATTTGCAATAATTTCACTTGTAAAATCACTCATATGGTTTAAAATTGATAAAATCCATTGAAAATTCGAAATTAATTAAAAATCATCATAAAGTTTCTAAAGAACCTTGAATTTTTGTCACATATTAATTCCTAAATCCATTGAAACAAAAATTTTAGGATCTTTAGATTTCCCTGGAAAAATGGCATGTGCATCTATAATCGTATCCCTATTGCACTCGATCTTTGACAATTTGAACATTTAAGCTATAGCATGTTGTTGGCTCCGAGGTTACTGTCCACGGAAATCCTGAGATATGCCAGGCAAGAAGATGCTATAACTTAAGTATTAAATTGCACAAGGAAGGAGCGCACGATTCCCTTCCTTGGATGTTATTCTAGGCCGAAATTGGTGAACCCTAGAGCCGTTGGTAATCCTTAAATGTCCAGAAACTGAAAATCCTTGAAATCTGAAATTCATTAACTTCAAGAACTTGAATCGATTTGTCTCGAGTCTTTCGGAACCATTAGATTATGGTTTCCGATATAAGAACCATTAGAGCCCAATTTAGGAACACTGGTCGTGTCCTAGGTTTTAGGGAGTCCTAGAGTTAGGAGTCCAGCCTCATCACGGACGCTTGCTATGGATAGCAACCGTACCATAGGTCTAGTTACACTAGTCGCCCAATCTTTCCCTAGGACAAGCCTAGTAAACTAGGATGTAGGCTAACCTGCGTTAGTCTAAGGAATAACTTGCATTTAGATAAGAATCATATAGCATCTTAGATGAAATCCTAGGATAATAAAATCCCCAACTTGAATTAAATAACTTCTCCTAAAACTGTTGAAACAGTCAATCCCGTCTAGGTCGGTGTCTTAGTCGAGTTAGGCATAAGTAGCTTAGCTTTAGTGCACCGAACTACGTCGACTCTGATCCCAGTGAGGCTTGGGTATGTAGGCAGCTTGGATGTTTGATGGCATACTAACCGCGAGTCGGCACTACAACAAATTGTGGTGTTTTGTATATTAATTTTCTTGTAAATGCTTAATCAAATCACTTAGGATTTTCCATGAAATTAGAATTTTATGAGAACTTTCACCTAGATTGAATCCAGACAAATTAAGAAATCAAGATACACATTTAGGATTCACATTGAAATTAGATAATAGGATGCATGTCCCGTAGTTAGCACATTAACAGAGAGTTGAATGAGCCATTTAAAATAAATTTAAAAGAGTTAGCTTTTGAAATCGAAGACCGATTATCGGGCAGGAATGGTGCATGTGGTGGATAAATCCCCATACCTTCCATTCTTGTAACCAGGTAGCGAATCTAGATTTTTGGTTAATTACGAGTCCTAGATCTCACATCTAGGTGGCGACTCTGTCAGTCTCTTTTGTGTGGAATTCGGATTGCCTCAGTGATCCCAAGTTCACATAAAAGATGAATTAAAGTCAACATTAAAAATGCACACGCCATTCGCGTGGGTACGAGAGACCAAGAGAGAGCGTGGCGGCTCGCGCCCCACCCCTCTCGCGGGATCGGGTCCCACAGCTCTATGTTGTGTTGAATGCCATATGGGACCCAACATGTTGGTGCACCACCATGGCCATTCACTTATCCATTTAAGTCCTTAAAGGGTTTGTTAGTCTCTTTGAAAAACATATTTTTAGGGGTTTTAAGATGTGCCTTTATGAAGAGAAAATACAAGAGAGAAAGGTGATACATACTACCATTCTAAGTACTCTCTTGTTCTCTTGAGCCAATCTTCATTTGATCTTCAATGGTGTGCTTGGCTTGCTTTGGGATCTTCAAGGTTGATCTTCTTTGCTTCACACCTTCCAAGGATGATGCCACCATTTGGTTCAAGCTCCTTTGCAAGTTGTTGATCCGCAAGCTTTGGCCTTCATTGATCTTCCTTTGTTTGTTCAATGCTTTGAGATGGTTATGTGGAACTTCTTTTTGGTTGATCCTCCAAGGTATGGTTTGTCCAAGTATGCTCTAGCTCCTTTGTCCTTTGTTTGGTTTATCTTCAAGCATAGGCCATCAATGGTGTGTGCTAGCATGGATTGACATGTGAATTCCCTGTGTATAGCACAACACTCAAGGCCAACAATAGTCCATAAAGGACTAATCAATTTGTGTTTGTTAAACATCAAAACAAGGTGATTGAATGAACCCATGGGGAACTCTTGGGCTAACACAAATCGAATCTTACGTACGATCCGTCGTACCAATCACCAGATGCCACTTCAGCATCTCCTTTATCAGTGTCAGCACTGGATGTTAGAACGACAACCCTTGAATTCCCTCCCCAAGTCAGTCGCTAAACCTGACTCCCGATGACCCTCCCGACTGTTGGAAACGATGTTCACCCAAGACTCCTTCTAACAGTCGTATTTTCAAAACCCTAAAAAACCGTCAGCAAGAGGTTTCCACTCGAGGACCTGACAGCAAGATTTCTCGATGAAGGCTTTACACTAAAGGACCCGATATGAATCTTGCAAGCCTGTCATTAGTCCCTAGTGACAAAATTTTGTTGTCTCCTTACTTTGGCATTCAGGTGCCTTGCACCCCCTAACAAAGAGGGGCATCTGTAGACACCAAATTTTGTCAAGGTGAAACTAATGATAGGCTGTCGCGAGGAAGAGTCTAATGACGAGTCTCAGAGCACCTATTCTCTTTCTCTTAATCTCTCTCTAGGTTATAAATTAAGATAATTTTTCAAAAATGAACTTTACCCCAGAGGTGAAACAAAAGCCCATTTTTACACGGTATCCCGCCTTTCTTTTGTAGCCAGTTTTTTCCTGTGTTTCCGCATGACGACAGGGGATCACCACAATCAGGTTTTCAAGGGGGTGTTGTTTGATCTGCGTATCTTACGAACTCGGGACCAAGGTCCTAATTTCGTGAGATAAAGAAACTCAAAGTCGCCACCTAGGTTAGGGCCTAGGATCCCTGTCTATTCTTCCAAGGAAATGAGTAACGACTCAAATTTCTTTGGAAGAATAGTAATCAGAGGTTCCTTTCGTCTGGGCCTAGAACCTTATATTTTACTCTATTTGTAAGGCGTGGGGTTTATAGATATCTGGGTAAGGGTTGTGGTTACAATTGGGGAAGCTGTTAGGCATCCCTCTTGCCCGGATTAATCAGGTCTCTTAACTTAGATTGGCATTTTGGAAAATTTTAAAATGAAATATTTTTTATTTTATTTCCCTTGTTAGATTACGCTTAATTCCGAATGTAAATGAAATGAATTTACAGAAAAAATTGAAAACAAGCGGTAGTTAACCCGATCGATATCGTAAGTTACTTACGGAAGATCCAGATATCGCAACTACTTACGATCAGGTCAACTCAAATCAAACGGAAAATTGTTGTACAGGAGGTAAAAAAGAAATCGAAACAAAGGCGGTGTTCGGTTCGATCCTGTTTGAGACCATATGTCACAGGCTCCAAAGGAACTCTGCAACTGATCCCAAGTAGGCCCCATCTCCTTAAATCAAAAGGAAAATGAAAGTACAGAAAGTAAAACAAAAGAAAGATAGCGGGGTTTATATAAGTTCGACGTGGGCCGGAGAACTTATTCACCACCACATACCTTACTTCTGTAAAGCAGTAAAGTGCAGAAAGTAAAAAGCAAGTCGGAGGGATTTTTGTCCTGAGCGCTAGGCCATAGCGGAACAAGTCTCTTTGACATCTCAACCTCGTAGCTTACTTGTGCAGAAAGTAAAAGCATGTCGGAGGGATTTTTGTCTCGAGCGCTCGGCCGTAGCGGAACAAGTCTCTTTGACATCTCAACCTCGTACCTTATTGTGCAGAAAGCTGTAAATTGCAGAAAGTAAAAGCAAGGCGGAGGGATATATCATAATCTCAGGGGGCAATTTGAGCACCTGCGGTCCTATGATGTCACCACCTCGTACCTTACTGTGTAATGTAAAAGTACAGAAAGCAGTAAAGTGCTGGAATTAGTAAAAGGCAGGTAGAGGGGCTTGACACCAAAAACCTGGGGGCTAGATGAGCCGGAGGTCTTATGATGAAACCCACCCTAGCAGTTTTGTAAATACTCAACTGGAATAAATTGCAGAAAGGAGTAAAGGGGCAGCTAGAGGGGCTTGACATCAGAAATGATGAAACCCACCCATACCCGTTTTGTAAATGCTCAACTGAAAGGTAAATAGCAAAATAGTAGTAAAGTGTTAGGTAGAGGGGCTTGACATCACGAATGATGAAACCCACCCATACCCGTTTTGTAAATATACAACTGAAAAGTAAATGAATTACATCTTTCTTTCATTTACATTTTTTTAGGGTTTTAACGTACCACTGAAGAGTTGGGCAGCGTAACCGCGCTTGTTGAAAAGAGGCCTCCGAGGCTGCGGAGAAATCGGCGGTGTAACGACGCTGTATTGATGTGGAAGCTTTGAGTTTGCTGAGATTTTGGCAGAACAACGGCGCTGCTATTGAAAAGCAGCTCGTAGTTCTGTGAAATTCGGCAGAACAATGGCGCAAACGGAGGGTGTCGCTTTGAAATTCCACTTAGCAACCCAAGAGGGGGGTAAATTGGGTTTCTTTTAAAATCTTACTAATTTAAAAACTTTGTTTGCACTAGTTTTAGATTGATTAGAAAATCAGTATTAAGATTCAAGACAAAAGTAAAGTGCTTACCACAAGAGAAGGAGTGAAGAGACAAAGAGGATTGACACAAAGATTTTTATAGTGGTTCGATCTTAACCAAAGACCTACTCCACTCCTCTCAAGTTTGGCTCCTTGAGGTTTCCACTATCTTCTCTAAGGAACTTAAATACGGCGTTCCTTTCGCCTTGTACAATCCAAGCTCCAAGCTCCAAGGGTCTTCTACGGCGCCCTTTGTTGCCCAATACAATGAAGAGAAAAGGGTTTAGCTCACTTGCCTCTTAGTAGGCTGATTACAAGTAGAACACACACTCACTGTTACAAGAAAAAGATGTACAAATAAAAAGCCTAAGGTCTCTCAAGAATAATCAAGGTCAAAGCACAAGAGAGAGGGAGAGTGAAAATCTTGAAGAAAATGAGTATTAATGCCTTTGAATACTCTTAGAATGTTAGGTTAACTCATTAAGTGTTTTCTTAACAGTGCCAAGGTTCATATATATAGGGGAGATAAAAATATGGCATTTTTAGACTCCCCAACGGTCGTCTCGGAGTCCGTGCACAGAATTCCGAGTTGACCGTTACGTTATAATTTTTTTCAAACAGGGGCTTTCTCGGAGTTCCGAGAAATTGTCTCGGAATTTCGAGCCTTCTTCTCGGAATTCCGAGAAAGCTATTTCAGCAATATTTCAAGTCTTGGTTGCTGATTTGTTTTGAGCCTTCGGAATTCACATGTATCTTGTCAAATGGAATGTCATGTGGGTCCAAAGAGTGAGGACACCACCATGATCATTCACTTGTCCAATTAGATTCATTTTAGGTTAATTTTAAACTCTCTTTTGTGCCTTTGACCTAGACTATACATGATAAGCCATATACATGTTAAACTAGCTTTGTCTTCAATCTTGTTGACACTTTGTAAAGGCTTTGACTTGTCTTCAATCATCTCCTTTGATGCTTGAGCCTTGCTTGAGCTTTTGAGTTGATTTCCATCCTTGTAGAGCTTGAATTCAACCTTGTTCTTTGAATGACCTTGTCTTGCCTTTGTATTAGTTTGCCATAGATGGTGATTCCTTCGTCATGCCTTTGATCTCACCTTGAGCTTGAATGATTTTGCCATTTCTTGTGCAATCTTGAATGTACTAAAGCTATGAACACAATAACTTAGCCAATGGAAATCATTAGTACATTAAACCTTTTTATATCAAATTGAGTTTGTTAATCGTCAAAACATGTCAATGGGAGTACTTGTTGAACCCTTGGGCTAACAATCTCCCCCTTTTGATGATGACAAACACAATTTGCTTTAGGGTAGGATCTCCCCCTTGAGGGATGAATAGAACAATTTATGCTCCCCTTAAGAGATTGATTTAATTGAACATTTAAAGCATTAATTGTAATGATGGAAATTGATTGCAAAATTATAAGCATGGAGCTTTGCTCCCCCTCAATATATGCATATTGTTATGACTTGGGAGCTCCAAAGTTCTCTCCCTTTTATCATCACCAAAAAGGTGGAACAAAAGGAACGAGGGCATGTGAGAAGCAAGGAGACAATGAAAGGGCAATGCAAGAGAGAAAAGAATCACAATACAAGGTATGCGAGCAAAAAGAAATAGAACAGAGAAGCACATCTCACAGCAAACCAAATAGAGATATATATAGATGATGGGAAAGGCTACACATAGAAGTGCATACAACCATTCAAAGGACATAGTATCCACCACACATCATAACATTTACAGAAATATAAATGCATACAACCATTCAAAAGACATAGTATCCATCACACCTCATAACATTTACAGAAATATAAACCTAATACAGCCCAAAAAGATCCAACTGATCATATAAGCAACCATCCAAATAGGATCCATACAAACAACCAACAATCCAAATACAACCTAGTCAAATACAAACATATAGAAAAGCCTAATATATCAAAGGAGTCTGAACAAAACGATGTCCAGCATCAGAGAATGAAAGTCATCTACTGCTCTGGAGGAGGCGGTGGCTGATAAGAAGAGGAACTGCCCGGGTGCTGACGCGACGGACCACGAGAGAGGTACTGATAAATGGCAGTGAACTGGTCATCTACGTGAGTGGAGAGTGACTGGAATCGAGTAGACATCTCTGTGTCAACATGGGTAGTTAGCCGCTCAAACTTTGTGGTCATGGATCGCTCAAGGGCCTCCTGCATGGCTGCGAAGCCCTGAGAGAAAGCCTGAGATGCATAGGGCGCCTCAGGGGCCTGAGTGTCCGGATCTGCCTCTCCTTCACCGTCGTCATCGTGATCTACTGCAACTTTATTCATCAGAGTCAATGGCAACAACTTCTTTGGCAAGTGCCATGCGCCGGAAGGTCCGATCGTCAAAAGGAGCGGTGAGAGTTTCGGTGGCCTCACCCTCCAGAGCGATACCGAAGTGGCGGAATACACAGGTAAGGAGCATGCCATACGGCAGTGAGGCGCAGGATCGAGTACGAGTTTGGAACATGAAGCAAAAGATGATGTATGGTAGACAAAGCATGCGACCCTCAAGGATGCAATATATGAGGTAGGCCTCAAGGGGTCGTATGGCATCGGTCATCCCACCGCGTGGGGTGAAGTTGTTGAACATGAAGTTATGAAGCATTTTGGCCACAAGTATGAGGTCAGATGTTTGTACAAGCATGTTGGGCCGATAGCGCTTGGTAATTCAGCCATACACAGTGTTGTGATCAAGATCTGGAAGGGAATGGATCCCATTGTCTGGCCAAAAGTAATGTTCAAAGCCATCGGAATTAATCGCGAGAATCTCAGCAAGTTGATGAATATTGAGTTTGATGTGGGTTTTCTTGACACGAGATTCAATTTGGAAGTAAGAGGAAGTGATAGTGAAATTGGTATAGAAAAGACGAACTAACCTAGCGTAAACAAGCTCATGGAGATGAAGAAATTGGGTCCATCCAAGGGCATCAAATCGTGCTTGAAAGTCAAAATGTTGGAGAACGTCGCGCTCAATGAATCGGCCGATGAGGATGCCCCGAGTAGCCAGTGTTGGCCATTTCTTCTTGGCGTGTGCAGAGGAGAAGTATGAATTGGGAATAACCTCGGGTTCCGAAACCGGAGCTTTAGCCTTGGCTTTCTTCCTTGATGGCCCTTCATCGTCCCGCCCGCTGGAGGAACCGCCACTGTGAAGATTTTTCGTTCTAGGTATGATTGGGAAACTAAGGTTTGAAGAGAATGAACAAGAGAGAAAAAAAGAGGGATTGGAAGCCCTAGAGGGAAGAAAATGATGAAAGAAAGGGAGAAAAGGAAGAAAAAGAGTTGGATTGAGGATGGAGATGAGAGAATGGGGAAAAGAGGAGAAAGGGATACCAAAAAAAAAAGGAAAAATGGGGGAAAGAGGAAAGGGTTTTTTTTTAAAATGGAGTTTTGAGGGTTTAGGAGAGAACTCTAGGGTTTCTAAGGAAGAAGATGGAGGATGGGTGGAGTTGGGAGGAAAAAGAAGAAAAAGAAGGTAGGGTTTGGAGATGGAGGAGAGAAAGGAGGAAAAGAAAGAGAGGAAAAAATGAGAAGAAAAGAGAGACGGTCCGGGCATTATATGCGCCTGGACCGATTCTCGGACTTCCGAGAAAATTTCTCAGAATTCCGAGAGTTAATTTATTTTTTTGTTTTGTGTACTGCGGAATTCCGAGAAATTTCTCGGAGTTCCGTGATTTATTTATTTTTTTACGTTTCTTTACTGCCGAATTTCGAGAAATATCTCGGAGTTCCGAGAGTTAAAATATTTTTTGTTTCTTGGCTTACTACGGAATTCCGAGAAATTTCTTGGAGTTCCGAGCTCCGAATTCTGAGAATTTTCTCGGAGTTCCGTCTAGTTTTTTTTTTTTTTACATGAGTGTTGGCAATGGTAAGCTTAGAAAAGATACGTCATGTACGACAAAAGATACGCCAGTACGACACTATAGACACCCCCAGTTTGCTACGCTTTAAAAAGTAAAAGATTCGGTAATTTGTCAAGTCTCGAGTCCATATTCCGCAATAGATTAGGCATTCATGCATTCTAGGGTAGATTTCATCTCATTTTAGGTGTTTGGAAGTTGATTCGGAATCCTAAGGGTTTCTATGGTGTTCCAATGGTATCTGGAAGATGAAAGTACAAGTTTCTAAGCATGTGAAAAAACCTGTGATTTTTAGAAATTTCAGGGTTTCCCTCATTTTTGCATTACAGGGGTATTTCGGTCATTCCCGATGTGTCCCGTTTGACCTCCGAAGTTGTGTCTGAGAAATCTTGACCGATTTCATGAATTTTCAAAAACCTGCTATTTTTGGAATTTCTCAGGGTTTTCCCTAGTTGTATCAATTTTTGCATCACAGGGGTAATTTGGTAATTTCTAATGTGCTTCATTTGACCCCCGGGTTGTGTCTGAAAAATCTTGAGTGATTCCATGAATTTTGAAAAACCTGCTAAATTTAGATCTCTCAGGGATTTCGCTTGATTTGGAAATTTTGAGTGTTGAGGGCATTTTGAGCATTTTCAGGGAATGCCAAATGATCCTGTTTGATATTACCCACCAAAAGAAGCAAACTTAAAAATTTTCTATTTTTGAGGTTTGACCACGAAAACTTTCCATTTTTAACTTTCCCCTTTAAAACATGAACTAATTTGAGGGTATTTTGGTCGCATTTTGGTGGGTAATGGTAAAAAAGGGGATGGTTCAACCATATGTTAGAGGTGCACCATAAAGGTAACATGGGTTAGGTCCATCCATAAAATATTGAATTTAAAAGAATTTTATTAAATTTTTATGAAAAAAAACCCAAAACCCATGTGAGAAGGCCCATTGGGCTAAAGCCCACAAGGTGGGGGTCCATGTGGACCCACCCACATGGGTCGGCCACATAAGTGGGCACCCCACATGAGGAGGTCACATGCAAAAACGTCCAACATGAGATGAGGTAGTTGGTGACATCATATTTGTTTTAGAAAAATAATAAAGAAATGAAGAGTTATAATTAGAAAGGGCTTGTATGGTCAGGTTACTAAAATAGCCATAAATTTTTACCTTTTTGTCCAAACAATTTGAAATTATATTTGTTTTGAACGTTTCGAAAAGATCTACAACTTTTTAGTTTATGATTTTTCCTGAATCAGCCTCTAAATATGTCAAAAATGAGCTCAAACATTGGGCAGCCCTTTTTGGACGAAAATCATTCATAAAAGCTAGTTTCCTATGTGAGAGAAGACTTCTAGATTGATCTTGAAGGATCTCCATTGTGCAATTTAGCATTGCTTGGCTTGCAAGAAATCAATATTAGAAGTAAATCCAATTTAGAAGGTAAGGGAAAAGCAAGCCATAGGTGAGAATTAGAAACTAACTAAAGGTAGGAGTCCTCACATTGGAAACTTCCAAATCCAATCTAACCCTAACTTTTTCTATAAAAACAAAGCAAGCACAACTTTTGGCTTTTCTCTAGAAAATTCATCCCTCTCTCTCTTCCTCCTTGAAATTGATTCCTCCCTTCAAGTGTGTTCATCCTCTCTCAAGTGTTCTTCACAAAAAGGGTTCTTGAACTTCTTCTTCTTCTCCAAGGCATCATATAATCAAGGATTATTAGAGCACTCTTTGGATCTTTTTGAGCGTATATAAGGGTTGAACAAAGTGTATATCTCGGATCACCAACCCTAAAGACAATGATCGCGATCAACGATAAGGATCTCCCTTCTTTGCAAATTAGAAAAACATGTTAGGGTTTTATTTTTTTGGAATATCAAATCTATGAATTTTCTTTTAAAATTCCAGTATGATAGAATATAAGTTTTTGAAATAAAAATTTTCGCCCAAACATTAGTTTTCCTCCATTCAAAGATCGATTTTCTTTCTTTTCTTTTCGGTATGGTTTTAAACGAGATTTACAAAGTAAGTGTTTGAAAATGGGATCCTTTTCAAAAATAAATATTTTTTTAGGATTTGAAAAATTCCAAAACTACTAGAAATCGTGATCTTGGACCATGGTTTGACCGTCTCGGTTTCCGTTCAATTTTTCGAAAGGTGACCCAACAAAGGGTTATTTTTTGAAGTATAAAACGGAAAACAGATCAAATCAAGTCCCAACTTGATGAAATTTTGACCCAAAATCGAGTTTTGAATTTCTAATTCACCCAAAAATTTTCAAAATTTGTTGAATCTTTTTAGTCCGATTTTTAATTATTTTAAATTTCGGTCATTTTTAATAAATATCAAAAGGTTTTAAAAATTGATTAAAATCTCGAGAATTAATGTACATTAATAAATTGAATTTCTCAAGAAAATAATTTTTCAAAAAAATGTTTTTTTTATTTGTTTTCTAATCGCTTCTTCCTTTTACATGTCATAATTCTTATTTATATTAAATTAATAAAATTTCAAATCTTTTTCGTACAAACCAGTTGTTTAGGCCATTAGAAGGTTAGTGAATAAATTTTAAAAGATTTTACAAAGTTTCAATATGATTTCACAATTTTCTTTAAAAAAACGGGTTTTAATTCCTAGGAAATGAATTCCCCTTTTTATTCAAAAATCAATTTTGTGGATGAGCATTGATTTTTAGGTCTTTAAATTTTGACAGTAAATCATATAACTTATTTTATATCTATTGGAATTTGTACATGATTTTAGGATACCATTTAATCTACTTTTTAATTAATTCATTGATTTTATCCGAATTTTATGTGACTTTTAATTGGCATCAAATCTTGATAAAAACCTTTGAAATTTTTTAGTAATCTAATACCATGATTCTATCTATATTGTAAACGTTTTACTTGATTTAAGATTCGTATGCTATGAGTTGATTTGTTAATTTGTAATCTGACCCACATTTTGGAAATTCGAAAATTGATAGACAAACTTGTTCAAAATTCATGACACTCTTCTAGTAGTCTAAACTCATTCATATCTTGTTGCTAGAAAAGGTTCAATGAATTTGGATTTCGATTGCTTAGGGTTACCGTGTAATCATAGCAATCTGGTCTAAATGATAATAAATCACAACTTAATAGCAAACCAACACAAAAGTCAGTAAAAATCTCCAAAAGACCTTAACTTTTCATCATAAATTCCTAACTTGTTTGAAACAGAAACCTTAGGGTTCATAGATTGCCTTTGTAAATTGGCTATGCTGTGACAATTTAACTGCCGAGATCGTAACCATAATCGTATACTAATTGCGATCGATCCTGCATTATTTGAGCATGTAAATTATAGTATGTTGTTGGCTTCGAGGTCCACTATCCACGAAAATCCTGAGAAACATACCAGGCAATAATATACTATAACTTATGTGTTAAATTATACAAGGATTGAGAGCACGATTCCCTTCCATGGATGCAACTCAACGCTGAAATTTGCCAACCATAGAACCTTTAGTATTCCTTAGATGTTAGGAATCGAAAATCTTTGAAAAATTGAAAATCATTTACTTAGTAAATTAAAATCATTTGATCAATGCTTTTGGAACCGTTGGATAACAGTATCTATTCGTAAGGACCTTTAGAACCAATTAGGAACACTTACCTCGCGTTATGTCCTAGGTTTTAGGGTGTCCTAGAGTTAGGGAGTTTAGCCTCATCACAACCGATTGCTATTATTAGCAATTGAGTAATAGATCTAGTTACACTAGTTATCCCTTTTTTCATAGGACAAGCCTAGTTACCTAGGATGTAGGTTTACCTGCATTAGTCTAAGGGGTGTCTTGCACTTAGATAGGACCATATAGCATCTTAGATAAAGTCCTAGGATAATAAAATCTTCAACTTGAACTAAATAATTTCTTTTAAACTGTTAAAACAGTCAATCCAGTCTAGGTCGGTGTCCTAGATGAGTTAAGCATAAGTAGCTTTGTTCAGGTGCACCGAACTACGTCGACTCTGATCCCAGTGAGGCTTGGGTACGTAGGCAGCTTGGATGCTTGATGGCATACCAATCATGAGTCGGCCCCACACACAATTAGTGGGGTTTTTTATGGTAGTTTTTATTTTCTTTCATCATTTAAAACCTTAAATTAAAATTGATTAAATCATTTAGGATTTTTCCAAAATTAGATTTTAGGAGAACTCTCACATAGATCGAATTAAACTAAATAAAGAAAATCAAGATACACATTTAGGAATTACATTGAAATTAGATTTTAGGATGCATGTCACATAGTTCGCACATTGATATAGAGTTAAATGATCCATTTAAAAGGAATTCAAGAGAGTTAACTTTTGGAATTGAAGACCGGATTATCGGGCAAGAATGGTGCATGTGGTGGTAATTCCCCATACCTTCCATTCTCGTAATCCGGTAACGAATCTAGATTTCTGGTCACTTATGGGTCCTAGATCTCTCATCTAGGTGGCGACTCTGTCATTCTCTTTTGCGTGGAATTCGGATTGCTTTAATGATCCAAAGTTCACAGAAAAGATGAATTAAATCAATAATAAAAGACACGCGCCAATCGCGTGGGTACGAGAGACCAAGAGAGAGTGTGGTGGGTCGCGCCTCCCCTCTAGCGGGGATCGGGTCCCACAGACACACTTGCCAGCCAATACATATACATGACATTACACATTTAACCCACTGATTATAGATATATATTTTTAATAAAAATAAAACATTGTCACAACAATTTCAAACCATGATTTGCATATGTGACTTATCCACGATTTTGATGATGGCACATGGCCAAAGTATTAAGTGTCTTTGATTAGAATAACGATGCTGACTCCCCCTTTGAACAAAGTGAGCTATGGGCACCAATTGAGTGAGTTTTAGATTTAAGGTCTGATCATCTTGAATCATGTAGTCACTATCAAAACAAGGGTGATAAAGATACATATATATACATATATAGAGAGAACGTTAACACTCACTCATGCATCATTATCAAACTCTTTAATTTGATTCAAACTCCAAATGTTGAGTCCAATTCTAATGTCGCAAAATCTATCCTCATTTAGAGGTTTAGTGAAGATATCCGCTAATTGATCATTTGTATGGATATACTGGATGGATATATCCCCTTTTTGAGAATGATCTCTTAGAAAATGAAGCCTTACCTCTATGTGCTTGGTTCTAGAATGTTGAATTGGATTCTTTGTCAAGTTAATTGCACTTGTATTATCACAATGGATTGGAACATTACTAAATTCAAGATTGTAGTCCATGAGAGTATTCTTCATCCATAGGATTTGTGCACAACAAGCTCCGGCCACGATGTATTCGGCTTCGATAGTAGATAGGGCTACGGAGTTTTGTTTCTTGCTAAACCAAGACACAAGAGACCTACCTAGAAATTGACATGTGCCACTTGTGCTTTTTCGATCAATCGTACATCCGGCAAATTCGGCATCCGAATACCCTACTAGGTTAAATTCATTTGATCTTTCATACCACAATCCTAGAGAAGGAGTTCCCTTAAGATATTTGAATATCCTCTTAACGGCACTCAAATGGGACTCTTTTGGAGCTGATTGGAATCTAGCACAGATGCACACACTAAACATTATATCCGGCCTACTAGCGGTCAAATATAATAGGCTACCTATCATTCCTCTAAACTTCTTCTCATGAACCGATTTGCCAATTTCATCCTTTTCTAATTTTGTGGAGGTGCTCATAGGAGTTGGCTTAATTTGTGAGCTATCCATGCCTAGTATACTTCTCTTGGTTGATGAAAATTCCATGTTTACATTGTTTGATTTGAAGTCCTAGAAAATAGGTAAGTTCTCCCATCATACTCATCTCAAACTCTTTTTGCATGGATTGTGCGAATTCTTCACACATCTTATCATTGGTTGCACTAAATATTGTATCATCCACATATATTTGAACAATAAGCATATCTTTTACTTTTCTTTTAATGAACAATGTTTTGTCAACCTTCCCATTTGAAAGCTACTCTCTAATAGGAATGAGCTAAGCCTCTCATACCAAGCTCCAGGAGCTTGCTTTAGGCCATACAAGGCTTTGTCCAACCTATATACGAGATTAGGGTATTTGAAATCCTCAGAACCGGTAGGTTGTTCAACATAAACTTCCTCTATAATATATCCATTTAGGAATGTACTCTTCACATCTATTTGATACAACTTAAAGTTTTTATGGCATGCAAATGCAAGTAGCATCCTTATGGCTTCCAATCTAGCAACCGGAGCAAATGTCTTATCATAATCGATACCTTCCTCTTGGTTGTAACATTGGGCTACTAATCTAGCTTTATTCCTTTGAATTTCTCCATGCTCATCGAGTTTGTTTCTAAATACCCATTTAGTCCCAATAACCAGGTGATCACTAGGCCTAGGAACTAACCTCCATACTTTGTTTCTTTCAAATTGGTTTAGTTCCTCTTGCATAGCAACCATCCAAAATTCATCATTTTCGGCTTCTTTTATGGACTTGGGTTCAATTTGGGAGATAAATGCCATGTTGGCACACACATTCCTATAGTGAGATCTTTCTTGACTCCTTATGAGGTTTCACCTATGATTTGAGTAGAAGGATGAGTAGAGATGATTCTACTATGTTTGGGAGGACCTTCTATTTCAACCTCTTAAATAGGTTGACCTTCTAAATTAAGATTTTTTAAGAGTTGAACAAGGGACTCTACTTGACTAGGATACTCTAGAAGATTGGCACCATCATCATCTTCATCAATGACTTTGGAGGTTCAAATGACTCATCAAATTTGACATGCACTGATTCTTCGACAATTTGAGTTCTTTTGCAATGTGTCTTACCTTCATCGAATTTTGAATCAAACTTGTGCAATGTGTCTTTCATGTTTAAAATAAAACATTTACAACCAAAAACTTTGAAATAGCTAACTTTGGGGGGTGTTCCACTCCATAGTTCATAAGGTGTTTTGTTAAGGTGAGATCTAATGAGCACTCTATTTAAAATATAGCAAGCCGTGTGAACGGCTTCCACCCAAAAGTTTCTTGGAACATTGTGCTCATTTAATATGGTTCTAGCCATTTCAATAAGTGATCTATTTTTCCTTTCAACTACCCCATTTTGTTGGGGAGTTCTTGGAGCCAAGAAATTGTGCTTGATTCCATTTTCATTACAAAAGGTATCAAACTCAATGTTCTCAATCTCGGTTCCATGATCACTTCTAATTTCATTTATGAAAACTCCTTGTTCATTTTGAATTCTCTTGCACAAGTTAACAAATTTCTTGAAGGTTTCATCTTTACTAGTTAAAAACAAGACCCAAGTAAACCTAGAGTAGTCATCAACAATCACATATACATATATACTTCCTCCTCTACTACGAGTCTTCATAGGACCAAATAGGTCCATGTGAATGAGTTGTAGTGGACAAGAGGTAGATAATACACTTATCGGTTTAAAAGAGTCTTTAGCATATTTTTCATGAATGCAAACACTACAAACTTTATCTCTAACATACTTGGGTTTAGGTAACTCTCTCACAAGATTCATAGAAGACAATCTTGAAATCAAATCCATATGAGCATGACCAAGTCTCCTATGCCATAACCAAGGGTTATCATCCATGGCGGAGAGACATTGGATGTTTTGATTCTCAAGGTCTTCTAATGCTAATGAATACATATTACCATCTCTATATGCAACAAATTCAACTTCATTATTCTTAGCATTCAAAATCTTACATCTATCTTTTTCAAAAAGAACTTTGTGACCAAGATCACATAGTTGACTAATGCTTATCAAATTGAATGAAAGACCATCAACAAGCAAAGCATGTTCAACTTTAATATCCTTAATTTTAATGGTACCTTCACCGATGATTTTGCTTCTTGTATCATCTCCAAAGATGACATTTCCTTGATGGCTCTTGGTGACGAAGGCAAACTTGGTTACGACTCCCGTCATGTGCCTTGAGCAACCGCTATTCAAGAACCACTTGTCCTTTGAGGGTTTTCCTTTCAAGCACACCTACAAGAACCAAAGCTCATATTGAAGTTTTAGGTACCCACTTTTTCTTGGGTCCTTCAAGGTTAGCAACATCATAAAGCTCATCTTTTCTAACCCAAATAAATTTAGATGCTTTTGATTTCTTAACATTGCATGCAAACCTTAAGTGTCCTATTCTACCACAATAGTGACAAGTAAGAATAAAAGCACTAGTGCTAGCATGCATGTTGGAAGAATTCATTATAAACTTATTCTTGAATGAGGCTTCTCCTTTAGAAAAGGGTTGGTATCCAAGACCAATTTTTTCTAGAGATACAAGCTTATTTTCAAGAATTTCATCTAATTTATTTTTACCACATGAGAATTTTCTAAATGTTAAATCAAGTTCTTTGCATTTCAAAAAAGTTTCTCATTTTCCTCTTTCAAGCTTTTGTTTTCAAAAATTAATTTGTCTACTTCTTCATTCAAAGCCTTATTTTTCAAAATCAATTTTTCACTTGTAATGGTTTGCAAATTAAATTCCTTTTTCAAGAACCCAAAATCCCTAGTTATATCATGCAAGGATTTTTTCATTCTTTTATTTTTGGCAAGTTGTAAATCCAAATTTTCAGGAAGTTTTTCACAAGCAATTAATAGTTCATCATTAGAAAATTGATGAGAGATATCATCAACATCATTTACCTCAGATACGGAGATGTCCTGTGTCACATCGAATTGTCCCATGAAGCAAAGGTCATCTTCATCTTTTCTGTTGGATTCATTTCCGGATGAAGCACTCCCTTCATCCCAAGCCTTCGCACACAAAGCTTTTTTCCAATTCTTCTATTCTTCTTGTCATTGTCATTGTTGTTGATGAGTGGGCAATTTGGCCTTATATGACCAACCTTGTTGCACCTATAGCGTCTCATCTCTTCTTTGCTTGAAGGCCTATTTCTTCCTTGGCTAGAGTTGCCTCCTCTCTTGAACTTGAGAAATTTCTTGAATCTCTTGGTGAAGAGAGCAAGATCATCATCTTGTATGTCTTCTTCACTCCTTCTTCACTCTGAACTCTTACTCTAAAAGCTATTCCTTTCCTTTTATTTATTTAAAGTTTCACTTCCTTTTAAAACCATTTCAAAAGTTATCAACGAACCTATTAAGTCTTTTAAGCCCATTTTTTATACGTCTTTTGCTTCTTCAATGGCAGTGACCTTGGGATCCCAATCTTTAGGTAATGACCTAAGTATTTTGGTAACTAAGTCTTTGTTGGACAATTGTTTGCCTAATGATTTCAAACCATTAGTTATGTTTGTGAACCTAGTATGCATTTCGGCAATGGTTTCATTAGGGTCCATCACGAATAGTTCATACTCTCTAAAGAGAAGATTCATCTTGGACTTTTTCACTTGATTTGTCCCTTCATGAGCTACCTCTAGCATATCCCAAATCTCCTTAGCGGTTTCAAGAGTAGAAACACGATTGAACTCCTCGGGAGATAATGCACAAATCAAGGCATTCATTGCTTTTGCATTGATAGTGGACTCTTTTCTATCATTATCATCCCATAGGTCCATATCAATAATAGGTTCTTTATATCCATTTTGGATGCTTCTCCAAACATCAAAATCTAAAGATTTCAAAAACACTTTCATTCTAGCTTTCCAATATGGATAGTTTGAACCATTGAAGAAGGGAGGTCTAGTAGTGGATTGCCCCTCATTGCTATAAGAAAATGTTGTCATTTGGATCTTTCCCTTGTAGGTTTTCAAAGAGAAATCCTATGTAAGAGCCTAAGCTCTGATACCAAGTGAAATTCCACTTAGCAACCCAAGAGAGGGGTGAATTGGGTTTCTTTTAAAATCTTACTTATTTAAAAACTTTGTTTGCACTAGTTTTAGATTGATTAGAAAATCAATATTAAGATTCAAGACAAAAGTAAAGTACTTACCACAAGAGAAGGAGTGAAGAGACAAAGAGGATTGACACAAAGATTTTTATAGTGGTTCGGTCTTAACCGACCTACTCCACTCCTTTTAAGTTTGGCTCCTTGAGGTTTCCACTATCTTCTCCAAGGAACTTAAATACGGCGTTCCTTTCGCCTTGTACAATCCGAGCTCCAACCTCTAAGGGTCTTCTACGGCACCCTTTGTTGTTAAATACAATGAAGAGAAAAGGGTTTAGCTCACTTGCATCTTAGTAAACTGATTACAAGTAGAACGCACACTCACTGTTACAAGAAAAAGAAGTACAAATGAAAAGCCTAAGGTCTCTCAAGAATAATCAAGATCAAACCACAAGAGAGAGAGGGAGAGTGAAATTCTTGAAGAAAATGAGTATTAATGCCTTTGAATGCTCTTAGAATGTTAGGTTAACTCATTAAGTGTTTTCTTAACAGCCCCAAGGTTCATATATAGGAGAGATAAAAATATGGCCTTTTTAGACTCCCCAACGGTCGTCTCGGAGTTCGTGCACGGAATTCCGAGTTGACCGTTACGTTATAATTTTTTTCAAACAAGGGCTTTCTCGGAATTCCGAGCCTTCTTCTCGGAATTTCGAGAAGGCTATTTCAGCAATATTTCAAGTCTTGGTTGCTGATTTGTTTTGAACCTTCGGAATTCACATGTATCTTGTCAAATTGAATGTCATGTGGGTCCAAAGAGTGAGGACACCACCATGATCATTCACTTGTCCAATTAGATTCATTTTAGGTTAATTTTAAACTCTCTTTTGTGCCTTTGACCTAGACTATACATGATAAGCCATATACATGTTAAACTAGCTTGGTCTTCAATCTTGTTGGCACTTTGTAAAGGCTTTGACTTGTCTTCAATCATCTCCTTTGATGCTTGAGCCTTGCTTGAGCTTTTGAGTTGATTTCCATCCTTGTAGAGCTTGAATTCAACCTTGTTCTTTGAATGACCTTGTCTTGCCTTTGTATTAGTTTGCCATAGATGGTGATTCCTTCGTCATGCCTTTGATCTCACCTTGAGCTTGAATGATTTTGCCATTTCTTGTGCAATCTTGAATGTACTAAAGCTATGAACACAATAACTTAGCCAATGGAAATCATTAGTACATAAAACCTTTTTATATCAAATTGAGTTTGTTAATCATCAAAACATGTCAATGGGAGTACTTGTTGAACCCTTGGGCTAACACGCTTCAAACCTTCGGAATTTCGACGGAGTGCCGACGCCCAGTGTTAGCTACCTAGTGTTTCTCTACATTCTCTCTTCTAAAAAAAGGCAAGCTAACTAGGGTTTTTTTTGGATTTCTACAGCGGTTCGGTGTATAGAAATACACCAGAGGAGGGTGTATACACCCAAAACCAGAGAAGGAGAGAGAGGGAGAGAAAGGAATGAGAAAACCCTTACCCCCCTCTCCTATTTATAGGCAGAGAGGGGGTTATTTTGGGGTTTTTTGGCCCAAATTCGTCTCAGAAGAATTTAGAATTCGTCTGGGACGAATTTGGGGGGTGGCCCCATTCCCGGGTCCCGCGATGTTTTTTTTAAATGCTTTCATCTTTTATCGGTAGTTTAAAACACGCATAACTTCTTCGTTTGAACTCCAATTTACGCGCGGTCAGGTGTGTTGGATTTGTCGTTTCGCGTACTTTCCAATGAACAAATATTGCTTAGTTTTGGAAAATAAAATTTTCTTTGGTTTGCCAGAAAAAGGCGGGTGCTGTGTAGAAACAGGCGTTTTGGTTGCCGAAAAAGGCGGGTGCTATAAAAATAATCTTTCCGGTTTGTTTCTCTAGGATAACAAGGTTTTTTTTAAATCATTCCCTTCTGTAAACACCCTAAAGAGAGATTGAGAGAAACACTACTGGTGCTCTGGGACTCGTCATAAAGTTCTTCCTCTCGACACCTATCATTAGTACCGCCTTGACAAAATTGGGTGTATACAGATGCCTCTCTTTGGTAGAGGGTGCAAGGCACTTGAATTCCAAAGTAAGGAGATAGAAAAATTTTGTCACTGGAGACTAATGATAGGCTTGCAAGAATATGAATGCCAAATTGGCACCTGGTTGATTGATATGATGAATCGTACGTATGATCTTTATATGATACTGTGTTAAGTGGTTGATTACGATGAGATATCATGTGCAGACGGACTTGCTTGGGCTTTGATTTGATTTGCAAGGTCACTGCATGGAATTGATTTATCCTGATTTGGAGGGTTACCGCGGTGAAACAGACTTACCCTGGAGGGCTAACGCGTCGTAAGGGTTTCGCTCAGATCAGATACCATGTTCAGACGGGTTTACTTTGGTTTGAAAATATTTTAAAAGACTCTTGCTGGGAATGATGCCTCATGAGGCTTTTGCTGGTTTTGAATGCCTGGTTTGGTCACAAACTCTGTTGTGGATGCGGGTACAAACTTTGTTGGGGATTTGGTTGCAAACTCCGCTGGGGATTTGGGTACAAAGTCCGCTGGAAATTTGGTGGCAAACGCCGTTGGGGATTTGGTGGCAAACGTCGTTGGGGATTTGGGTACAAAGTCCGCTGAGGATTCAGGGGCAAACACTGTTGGGGATTTGGGTACAAAGTCCGCTCGGGATTTTAATGC
This sequence comes from Tasmannia lanceolata, assembly GCF_043159265.1. Lineage (NCBI taxonomy): Eukaryota > Viridiplantae > Streptophyta > Magnoliopsida > Canellales > Winteraceae > Tasmannia > Tasmannia lanceolata. The sequence continues at coordinate 43,209,520 of NW_027518714.1, read as the reverse complement.
AAACACCGTTGGAGATTTGGGTACGAAGTCCGCTCGGGATTTGGTTGCAAACACCTCTTGGGGGTTTGGGTACAAAGTCCGCTTGGGATTTGGTTGCAAATGTCGTAGGGGGTTTGGGTACAAAGTCCGCTGGGGATTTGGTTGCAAATGCCGTTGGGGGTTTGGGTACAAAGTCCGCTGGGGATTTGGTTGCAAATGCCGTTGGGAATTTGGGTACAAAGTCTGTTGGGGATTTGGTTGCAAATGCCGTTGGGGGTTTGGGTACAAAGTCCGCTGGGGATTTGGTTGCAAATACCATTGGGTATATCATGTTGGAGAATCTGAAAACATACATCCTTTGTTTAAAAGACTACGTTCGAACGACTCTCTAGGGATGTGGGGTGTTGGTGAGAATAGGATCTATGACAGCGTGTTACCTCGACCCTGGTGAGGAAGACCGTTCGAGCTATCGGAGCTAGTAAGGTTCCTTGGATGCTGTAAATTGGCTGAGAGTCAATCGGGATTGATTCTGATGATGGTGACCCTGACTATGTCGAGGGACCCGATGTTATACCGACTATTTGGAGAATTGACTCTGAAGGGGATGTAAACATCCATCAATCAGTGTAGGAATCGGTCATGTTTCACCATGATTTGATGAATCCGTTGACAGACAGATTGCCCGAGCAAGGGTTCTCATTCATGGAGCACCTGACAAACATTTGTTTATCTAGACTCTACTAGGGAGAAGGGCTTTGGTATTTGACTTTGCGAGAGGTAAACCAGGGTTTACCAATGTTTCTGGTTTAGTATCACGATGACGAGGAATCTCATGAGAATCTCTGAGTGACATTGGAGGATAAACCAGGCTCTATTGGAGAGACTTTGGATGGCAAACAATTGACTTGGAATCTTTCCAATGGGGAGTGAATGCTGATACACTCAGCTGGAAAGAAATCGGGACGATTTCGTGCCCTGGATTAGATTTTTGACATGGTGTGAGACTCTTTTGGAGTGAGTGGACTCTGCAACGGATGATGCAAGATATATAAGATTGTCTCCATCGGTCTCGGAATCCCGATGGAAAAAGATTTTTGGGAGGCTTGGTTGCCTTGAGCATGCTTTATACAGACCCTGCAAGGAAAGATATATGAATCCATGGTTATTCGGGAGCAAAAACAACTCAGCTCTGCTGGGGGAACACCGAATAAATGCGGTTGGAAGACTCAAGGAGTGTCCAAGGAGTTGATTGATCTATCGCTGAAAGATTCAGGGAATCCACAGATGAAACATCAACGAAATGAGCAGAAAACGGCGGGAGTTCCGAGACACCTTGATTTGAAGTGAGCTTGCTAGAGCACTACCATGGAGAGAGGCCAGCTGAGGGATCTCGAGAGTTAAGGAAGTCTTCGGTTTCCAAGCTAAAAGTAGACCCGTCGTCCGCCTCAGATGTAGTCCAGGATCTTCAGGAGCAGGGTCTAACAGACCCGAGCGATGAACAATGATTTTTTATTCCCCCAGTTGGGGATGAGATGTATTTTATCTGCTGGATTGATCAGACATACATTTGATATATGGATCAGTTTTTGTTTGTTTGCTTTTATCTGCAGTTGTTTGTGTTGTTTGTATTGAAATAAAGAGTATTTTGTATAAATAGACATTTGTTCTAGATGGGTATTTATACAAAAATGCCCCTAGTATAGTTCGTTAAACAACTTTGGTTGAAAGCATTTTACATTATTAGCGACGGCTAACTTGATTTTGAGCATTTTGCATTATTAGCGAAGGCTAATCTTGATTTTGAGCATTTTGCATTATTAGCGAAGGCTAATAATGCAAAATGCCCCTGGCATGATTTTTTTAATTATTTGATCATGCATTTTGTGTTAATAGTCATATTTGTAAGACTAATAATACAAAATGCCCCTAGTGTATTTATTCTCATAGACAAGAGAAAGCTAATACAAGGTAAGAAATGAGGATAGCAATTTTGATGTAATGAAAAGAGGGTTCTTTCTGAACGCTCCTGATCAAGAGGTTACGTCTTTCTGAACATTCATTTCCTGTACACGGAGTACTAAACTGGATTTTGACCTTCTGAGACCTGTACACTGAGTACTGAGCTGGATCTTGATTTTCTGAGATAGGAGAATTCGCTGTGTTTTCCTTCAACGTATGATTACCTTTGCTGGGCAACTGACTCAGCTGAGGGAAAGAAACTTTTCTTTTCTAGATTCCCATATAGGGAGGAAAAGAAAGGAAGGAGACTCGATTTTACTGAAACAAATGCTTTTGATTTATTTTTAGGTAAGTCGAACCTCTAGATGGATGAGTTTAAATGTTCTTACGCATAGGCAGTGTTCCCTGCCTCTGGTTTTCTATCATGGTGTAGACACCCCCATTTTGTTACGCCTTAGGAAAGCAAAAAGATTTAGTTGGTCTGTCGAGTCTTGAGTCAATATTCCGCAATAGATTAGGCATCCATGCGTTTTAGGATAAATTTCATCTCATTTTAGGTGTTTGGAAGTTGATCCACAATCCTAAAGGTCTCTAGGGGGTCCATATATGTTTTGGCCAATATCCATTATAGCCCCTTAATCAATGTTTTGGATCATTTATTCAGATTGATTTTGGCGGGACAACTTAAGGCTTTGTGGTTCAACAAACGGACAATTCGGATCATTCCCAAATTTCTGGAGTTTTTTTTATGGATTTCATTTTTTTATCAAAAATTGGGTGCGGGGCCGTTGTTATTGATTCCAAACATAATAATGGGTCCGTCTAATTTCCATGTAAATTTCATTATGAGTCTCTACCCAAATTAGTAAGGCCAGCCGTATTCTCAATTCATGAATTTTTACTGAATAAGTGGGCCTAGCAAAGTGTAAAAATCAATTTTCATTCTGTGGAATAGAGGGGACCCACTTGTATCGAAAGCACTAAATCTACTCCACATAGCATTTGTCCAACTCAGTGTAGGGTCTACCAAATACAAGAATCCTAATTTTTGTACCATGGGTATTCGACCAATTTGAAGATGGGCTAAAAGGGTAAGGAATTCGGCCAATGGGGCCCGCCAATGTTGATTTTTGAATTTGGGGGTCGAATTCACCATTATAAAATAGGATTTTTATTCTAGGATGTTCGGCCAAGGAGTGGGGTCTGCCATGTTCAAATTCTAATGGAATTTTTCCAACTTGGTGTGGGCCACCATAAAAAGAGAGAAGGGAAATTGAATTTTTAATCTTATTTGGCGCAATCCAAGTGGGGTCCACCCATCTTTGAAAAATTCTATTCCATTGGATCCGGGGATGATCGACATGTTTTTTTTACAAAATATAAAATTTTATTGAAAAGAATTCGGTTACAATAAGTAGGGCCCACATTTTCATCTTGCTTAAATTTGGGTCAAGCAATGGAGCCGTACACTTTTCCATAAAAAAAATGCATTTTTGCTTTACTTGGAATCAACATTGAAAAATTGATTTCTATGAGATGTACCCATGTGTTTTAGCCATGGGATGGGGCTCAACATGCGCCCAACATGTTGTGGGCCCATCACCATAATTATAAAGCGGTCGGCCAAATTTGGTTGTACCTTTTGAGGAGTTGAATATCAAATGAAGAAGGCTACTAGAATAGAAAGGGGACATTCTCAAATGGATGGCTTTTGGTAATTGTATCTTTCTTCCCTTGCATCACACGAGTAGAAATCCATGAGTTTCCATATGCACATTATTCCCTGAAAATTCAGTTGCTAAAAGTAAAATATATCTTGGGAAACCCACTCCTTGGTTTTGGTATTTGCCACTCTTAATTGTAGATATAGCCAAGATTTTTGTCAATCACACGTAAACTTTACCATTTTTATTTTTTTTGAGATACTGGTTTTTGAAATTTACACGGAAATTAGTCTTAAGTATTATATTTTGTTAAGTTTCTATCTTGACATAGGATTTCGTATGTGGAGATTTACAAAGATGGCATGGCATTTTCATAATTGAGGACAAGCTATTGGTTATTGGAAACAGTAGCTTTGAAATTTTTTTTTATTATTGGAAACTTTTTTAGAAAAAGTTATTTTCCAATATCACATGGATATACTTGGGGAATTTTGGGGTGGTTTCTTTATTCTTTGAAACTCTCTTTGGGTTGAATTTTGGCAATTCCTATGCTTGGATATCACGACTTTTTTTGGACAGCATTAGAAAGGCTGGGGAAATTCGACTCTAGGGGGGACAGATATAAAAGAGAAATTGAGAGGGTAGGCGAAAAGGAGAAAAAGAAAAAAAGAAAAACGATTACTTTTGGGATGTGTATCTCCCTCTCTCTCTCATCACTTTCACCTCTATGATCAATATTGTGGGCTGAAACTTTTGTTTGGGAGGTTTTCATACGCTTGGGGGAGAAGATTTCGTTCACACACTTGGGGGATGAAGCTCTTGTGCCACCCGTCTTCTTCAACGATTGTCCCTTGCTTCCTTTGGGATATTGGCAGCCCTTTGATCACTTGGATATTGGTAGCCTTCTTATTCATTTGAAAATTGGCAGCCCTCTCATCAATTGATATTGGCAGCCCTCATCTACTCCATTCAATTGATATTGAATTTCGGCATCAAATTACGCTCTCGGATTAACGTGCTCTCGATTTCGTATCAAAGCGTCATCAAAAGGGGCTTTTCTAGAGCGTATAAAAGGGTGCAACAAGCGTATACCTCTGATTTACACACCCTAGAGACAAGGAGCGCGATCAACGGTAGGTTCCTCCATTTTTATAATATCAAAAGTAGAAAAGCATGCTTAGGGCCATTTCTTCTTTGTTTTCTTCATGATTTTCGTAAAAGCTACCATACATGATTAGGATGAGTCAGTTTATTTAATTATCAATTTTTGGTAAAAAAACGAATTGTTATATGAGAAAATTGGGCGTTTAACTGATTTGGATGTCTAGTGGTTTTTGAATCGTCTTCACAAAGTGAGTGTTTTAAAACCAAGGTTTTTTCGTAAAGCTATGTTTTCTGAGGTTTAATGTGGTTAAAATAACACCAAAAATCTAAAAATTCCGGTAGATTTCATTTGTCTTGTTGGCTCAAAAATTCGTTCAAAAAATACCCGGAAATAGGGTTTTCATGGTTCTAAAAATCGTTCGTATAGCAAAACAATTTGAAACTTATTGAAATTTGGTCCCCAGTAAATTTTTAATGTTTAAATATCATATAAAAATTTTCAAAATATTTGAAATTTATTTATTATTTTTACAGGAATTGTTTTGATAAAATCATTGATTTTCAGATATATGAAGGACATATCACTAAAAGAACTCCTTAAAATCTGAAATTTGGTAGAAAAATGAACTGACCTGTCAGAATCATATTGTGAATTTCTCAAAAAATTTGGGCATATTTTAATATTTTTGTATTGAGTTTTAATTGCTCTGACTAAAACATGAATATATCTGTTAAAAATAGATAATTATTGAAATAATGTCTGAATATTTTCTCATAATTTTTTATTTGTTCGAGAATGGTCTAGTAAAAGTTTGGTTAGATTTGAAATTAATTTGCTATATTTGTTAGTGTAATGTCATCAATCTGGCCCGAAAGTGGAAAATCAATTAAAATCGAATTTCAATCTTTAAAATTATGAAAAATTAAAACAGAATATATTATTCAAGAATACATCATATCCTAAAATTTCTGGAACAGATAACTTAATTAGCTATAGGCTTTTTTTTTAAAATCATTAATCTGATCCAATTGTGATAAATTCATTTAAAAATCCAAATTAATTCAAAGCACTTTGAAAATTTTCAAAGAACTCTAAATTTTCATAATGTATTCGATCATTAAGCTATCTGAAACAAAAATCTTAGGAGTAATAGATTTCCTTTGTAAAATAACATGCTAGGATAATTTAGATGTCGAGATCGTAACTATAATCGTATATTAACTGCAATTAATCTAGCATAATTGGAGTGTGTAAATTATAGTATGTTATTGGCTCCGAGGTCCACTATCCACGGAAATCCTGAGAAATATGCCAGGCAATAATATACTATAACTTACGTGCTAAATTATACGAGGGTCGAGAGCACGATTCCATTCCATGGTTGCGATTCGAGGCCGAAACTTGAGAACCATAGAGCCTTTGGTATTCCCTAGATGTTTAGGGATCGAAAATCCTTGAAATCGAAAATCATCAACTTCAACAAATTGAACTAACTCAGTCCATGTCTTTGGAACCGTTGGATTACGGCTTCCCATCGTAGGAACCATTAGAGCCCCATTTAGGAACACTTATGTCATGTTGTATTCTAGGTTTTAGGGTGTCCTAGAGTTAGGGAGTTCAGCCTCATCACGACCGATTGCTATTATTGGCAATTGAGTCATAGATCTAGTTACACTACTTATCCCTTTTTCCCATAGGACAAGCCTAGTTACCTAGGATGTAGGTTAACCTGTATTAGTCTAAGGGGGAACTTGCAGTTAGATAGGATCATATAGCATCTTAGATGAAGTCCTAGGATAATAAAAGCTTCAACTTGAATTAAATAACTTCTCTTAAAACTGTTGAAACAATCAATCCAGTCTAGATTGGTGTCTTAGATGAGTTAGGCATAAGTAGCTTAGCTTAGGTGCACCGAACTACGTCGACTCTGATCCCAGTGAGGCTTGGGTACGTAGGCAGCTTGGATGCTTGATGGCATACCAATCACGAGTCGGCCCCACACACAAATGGTGGGGTTTTGTATATTAGTTTTCTTATAAATTCTTAATTAAAATATGTAAGATTTCCCTCAAATTAGCATTTTAGGAGAACTTTCATTTAGATTGAATTCAAACAAATTAAGAAAATCAAGATACACATTTAGGAATTACATTGAAATTAGATCTTAGGATGCATGTCACATAGTTCGCACATTAATATAGAGTTAAACGAGCCATTTAAAAGAAATTCAAAAGAGTTAACTTTTGGAATTGAAGACCGATTATCGGGCAGGAATGGTGAATGTGGTGGTAACTCCCCATACCTTCCATTCTCGTAACCAGGTAACGAGTCTAGATTTCTGGTCAATTATGGGTCCTAGATCCCTCATCTAGGTGGCGACTCTGTCACTCTTTTTTGCGTGGAATTCGGATTGCCTTAGTAATCCCAAGTTCACGGAAAAGATGAATTAAATCACACCTCGCTAGGCTCGGCGGCTTACCCCTACCCTTATGGGTACTGGGTTGCATGTTTGTTTGCACCCTATGGCTTGGTTGCTGCCTGCTTGGTTGGGTAATTAAAATTAATAATAAAAAGCACACGTCATTCGCGTGGGTACGAGAGACCAAGAGAGAGTGTAGCGCCTCGCGCGCTCGCGACCCTCTCGCGGGATTGGGTCCCACACATGGTCCAAAGACCCTTTAGATTGTTTGAAGTATTAACTCATCTTCTTTTGGAAAAAAGAATTATTCATCTGCTCATTCAAAGGTATGCCTTGCCAACAATTAAGTTATCCTTTACGGATTTTCAACTTAACGGACCGTTTACACTTTAACTTTTGCTAGAAACATGATTTTAGTTGTGTTTCTACAGGTGAGATGATCCTAATATTTGCCTAAGCCGCCCTTTCAGGTTTTTGACTTAGCGGATCTTCAGATCTTCTTATTCTTGACACTTGGGAAGACATGTGAGGATCCTGAAAAAGGTTTGTTGGTTTCACCAGCAGTGACCAAACCTGAACTGATCAGGTTGCCTACGTACCCCAAAGAAGGATTGGGATCAGATCCGTGTAGTTCGAGACTTTCGGCGGGAAAACTAGTTGGGTGTTTGGCTTCACCAAATGTGACCGAACCTGAGATGATCAGGCTATTTACGTACCCCAAAGAAGGATTGGGATCAGACCCGCGTAATTCGAGGCTTTTCTGTGAGGAAAAGGATCGAAGGGGATGATTTCTGTTGGCTTTGCCAAAAAAGGTGACCGAACCTGAGTTTCGCCAGGCTGCCTACGTACCCCAAGGAGGTTGGCATCAGGTCTGTGTAGTTTGTGGGTTGAAGACATCTTCAAAGCGGTTTCAAATTTTTGTAGGTGAGTCATTTTAAGCTCTAATCGGTACATGGAGGCTTTTGATATCTTTTGATTTGATCGAGGTTAGTAAGTTGGAAATTCTATCTCCATTTTGATCAAGAACTCTAACGGCTTTTCCGGACAGGATTTTATCAACGATGTAGGGGTCAGACCAGTTTAGTCTAAACTTTCCCCTAGGATCGAAGACATGAGTTCGGTATTATCTAAACACCATATTTCCCTCTCTGGAAGTTCACGGCTTAGCTCTTCATCTTCAGTGGTGCATCAGTTAATTGTTCTTGCGACAACTTTGTCTTTTATAAACTTTTTAGAGTAATGTTCATGACATCGAATTTTGACGAATGGTTGTTAGGCGACAACTGGTGACAACATTAGGGGATATGACAAACAGCCCTTGATTTCTTTGAAGGCTTCTTGATATTCAGTGTTCCACTGTTTGGGTAGCCGTATTTTGGACAGGCTTTGTTGAGATTCCTGAACTTGACATAACATCGAATATTTTCATCTTTCTTGGGTACTGGAACGATGTTTGCTAAATACTCAGGATACCTCAACACTTTTTAGGAATCCTTGTTTTTAGTTGCTTGATCTTTGATCTTTAGGAAACCATTCTGGTCTCATTCTTATGAGCTTTTTCTTCTTTGTCTTGGCTTTTGGGAAGAGAGGGATACGGTGCTGGATAATTTCCTTACTTAATCCTTGCATATCTTCGTATGACCAAGTAAAGACTTTTTCGAATTCTTTTAACAATTTGGTTAATTATGCACGCTCTTCAAGGGATAAGGTTTTGCCAATCTTAATCTCCTGAAACAGGAATTCAGTGCATATGTTAATAGTTTCAATCTCATCTTCTAGAGGTTCTTGCTCGATTTTCCTCCTCTCATTCGATTAATTACTTAACCATGAGGGGAGATTCGTCTGCATCCTTGTCTGAGGAGGATTTGTTCATTATTTTTCAAAGCATTTTGCTTCAGAAGAATTGAGAGAGAAAAGCAAGTGCAGAAAAAGTCCTTTTATTGATTTGCAAGATACATCAGAAGAAGAACTGCCTGATGCGCCTTATTCAAGCTCGGTTACATTTGACGCTCTTTCAAAACATGAGTCAGAATCAGAAAAGGAGTCTGACTCAGAGGATGAGAAGTTTTTATCCGAAGGGATAACTGTAGTAAGGAGTGAGACAAAAGTATTTGTCCAGTTAGAGAGTTCTGAATTGCCAGCATCGGTAATCATACTTTGCGGGAAAAAGGTAGAACAAATTCCTCAATCATGTCGACGATTGGAAGATCTTTCAAGAACATAGATTCTAATAGCTCAGGGGCCAAGTTGTCACTCTAGTGGTTCTGTCATTTCTACCGAACGAGTAGGAGTTGAAGAACTAGGTAGATTCAAGGTTCTTTCTAAACGAGAGTTGGTACGAGACTAGGCTTTTGATTTTTCGGGTGCAATGGTTTCAAGTGTAAGAATTTTCTACCTGTAGATGGGAATATTCACACACTAGTTTCAGAACTTTTTCGTGTAATGAAGGACCATACAAAGTTTTTGTTTTTTTCAATTTTTTTTGTAAAATTTTTATAAGTTTTCTCAAAATTTGACAGGATCTGGACATGTGAGGAGCTGAAAGCGAGGTCTGCCCCTAAATTCACTGACTGGGAAAATATCCTTGGAAAGATTAGAATTGAGACCTGAGACCACCCTGATCTTGAGACGATAAATGGACAGAGATTTGACACTTTGGATGACAAAATGGTCGGGATAGGATTGTCTCCAAAAGTGAAGACAACATGACCTGAGTATGACTCCTGACTTTATGAACAAAACATTGGTCAGAAAAAGACCATCTACCGAGGGGAAGATGAAGACAATTTGGGCAGAGTTATGCCTCTGTCTTGACCATAATAGGTGGTTGGGATGAGTCTAGCCTTTCAGAAAGACTGACTTGAATTTGAGCAGAGCTCGGGTACTGTGACCATAACAATGGTCATGACAGGATTGTCTTCGTACAAGAAGACGGGTTGATTTAGGTAGAGCTTCGCCCTCACAGACCATAACAAATGGTTTGGAAATGAGTCTAACCTTTCAGAAAGATGGATTGGATTTGAGCGGAGCTCGGGTACTGTGACCATAACAAATGGTTATGACAAGGTTATCTTCGTACCAGAAGATGGGTTGATTTAGGCAGAGCTTCGCCGCCATAGACCATAGCAAATGGTTTGGAAAAGAGGGGTCTAACATTTCGGAAAGCGGATTGGAATTTGAGCGGAGCTCGGGTACTATGACCATAACAAATGTTCATGACAGGGATTATCTTCGTATGAGAAGATTGGTTGGTTTGGGCAGAGCTTCGCCACCACGAAACTTAACAAATGGTTCGGAAATGGGTCTGACTTTTTGGAAAGACGGATTGGAATTTGAGCAGAGCTCGGGTACTGTGACCATAACAAATGGTCATGACAGGGGTATCTTCGTACCAGAAGATGGATTAAGTTGGGCAGAGCTTCGCCGCCACAGACCATGACAGAGGTTAGGAAATGAGTCTAACTTTTTGGAAAGACTGATTGGAATTGAGCGAAGCTCGGGTACTGTGACCATAACAATGGTCATGATAGGATCATCTTCGTACAAGAACACGAGTTCATTTGGGCAGAGCTACGCCCCTCTTGACCATAAAACAGATCAAGGAAGGTTTATCTCTGCGTGGAGAAATGACTCCAAAAGGCTTTGACCAGGGTGATCTGGGCAGGTCTATGGACAGATGGACATTATTTGGACAGAGCTTCGCCGTCGTGACTATAATGATAGTCAAGACGGATCAAGATTCGAAAAGCAGTAGAGCCAGACGAGGCTGAGACCAAGACGGTCTGGACATTAATTTGAGTAGAGCTCCGCTGTTTTGACCATAACGATGGTCAGGATGGGTCTGAACTCTAAAAAAAATAGAGCCTGGTGAGGCTGAGACCAAGACGGTCTGGATAAGGAGGTGATTTGAGGGATTGCAATAATTTTTGAAATATTGGATCAGATTGAGGGTCTTTTGGTTAAGCGTATTAACCGTAGGACAAACATCCCTCCAGGGTACAATGTTGCTTGTCTAAGGAATTCGATAGTATGGGTTTGTAAACATGACTCTGGACAAGACTAAAGGTTAGACATAACCTCTAATTTTGGGTAAAGTGAACTGCGACCGTTTGCGCATCGGGCTAGGGTAATGACATCCCTAACAAGAATTGAGGCAACTCAGGACATTTTTCTAGACTCGCTCAACATGCCCGCAGTGGGCTGGGGGTTTAGTGTATCCCTATTTAGGATGACACTCACATCTCTCGAGAGTAACTGGTAGGCTTACCTAACTCTAAGCTCAACATGTCCATAGATAGGACATGATAACATTTAAGTGCGTAATATGCAGGGCTATGCAGGGGATGAAGGCTTCAAGGTCCCTCTTGCCAATGTGCATAAGCAATTCCTTGTTCAATGTACCCGAACGCAACGGAAAGTTAGTACAGCAATGTTTTAACGCCACCACAAGGGCAACGTGCTAAGAGGTGGTGCTTTCACCACAAATGGATGCGAGACCAGCTGCACTTCGAATGATGAAATCCCAAGTAGTACAGAATCCGTTCCAAGGGCTACTCACTGCCGGGTAATATAGATATGCAAGTGGGTGATGAACACCCATAGTGTGTGCGTGAAAAATTTTAAAAAAAGGGGAGCCTAGGTGCCTCCTAGGGCATTTCCGCGCAATTGGCGACAATTTTGAGCATTGGCTCTTAGCAATCCCTGCAGAAGAAAATGTGACAAGTGTATATGTACTGGAAAGTAAATCAAACATTTATTTTATTTCGCTCGTCAGGAGTGTTCGCAACTTGCGAATACCCCTTAAGGCCACATCGGGTTAAGGATAACCCAAAGAAAGGAGAAAATTTGAATTAGTTGATTTTAAATTCTTGAAAGATGCCAATTTAGTTATATAGAGCTACAACCTATTCATTTTGATAACAGGCTCTGCTTGAGAGGGATTATCATGTTTAAATTTTTTTCCCCAGCAGAGTCGGCAGTATGTGAGAGCTGGTTTTTTCCCGTGTTTGCCCAGGACGACAGGGGATCATCACAGTCAGGTTTTTAAGGGGGTGTTATTTGATCCGCGTATCTTATGAACTCGGGACCAAGGTCCTAATTTTGCGAGATAGAGAAACTTAGAGTCGCCACCTAGGTTAAGGCCTAGGACCCGTGTCTATTCTTCCAAGGAAATAAGTAACGACTTGAATTTCGTTGGAAGAATAGTAATCAAGGGTTCCTTTGCTCTCGGCCTAGAACCTCATATTTTACTTGGTTTGTAAGACGTAGTCTTTATAGATATCTGGGTAAGGGTTGTGGTTACAATTGGGGAAGGTATTAGTCATCCCTTTTGCCCGGATTAATCCGGTCTCTTAACTTAGATTTGCATTTTAGAAGGATTTAAAACGAAATAATTTGATTTTATTTCCCTTGTTAGATTACACTTAATTCCGAATGTAAATGAAATGAATTTACAGAAAAAATTGAAAACAAGCGGTAGTTAACCGGATCGATATCGTAAGTTGCTTACGGAAGATCCAGATATTGCAACTACTTACGATCAGGTCAACTCAAATCAAACGGAAAATGACTGTACAGGAGGTAAAAAAGAAATCGAAACAAAGGCGGTGTTCGGTTCGATCCTGTTTGAGACCATATGTCACAGGCTCCAAAGGAACTCTGCAACTGATCCCAAGTAGGCCCCATCTCCTTAAATCAAAAGGAAAATGAAAGTACAGAAAGTAAAACAAAAGAAAGATAGCGGGGTTTATATAAGTTCGACGTGGGCCGAGAACTTATTCACCACCACATACCTTACTTATGTAAAGCAGTAAAGTGCAGAAAATAAAAAATAAGTCGTAAGGATTTTTGTCTCAAGTGCTCGGCCATAGAGGAACAAGTCTCTTTGACATCCCAACCTCGTACCTTACTTGTGCAGAAAGCTGTAAATTGCAGAAAGTAAAAGCAAGTCGGAGGGATTTTTGTCTCGAGCGCTCGGCCGTAGCGGCACAAGTCTCTTTGACATCTCAACCTCATACCTTACTGTAGACACCCCATTTTGACCGGACCCAAGTTCGCTATGCTTGGGCGTGTAGACACCCCATTTTGCTCTGCCTTAAGAAATTAGGGTTTTTCCATCGGTTTTCCAATGTTTTTCCTTCCCGCGTCCGTTTGTTACATTTCTAAATATTTTGGTCGTTTCCGTCGTGTTTCGCATTTTCCCGCTAAATGTTGAGAAAGATTATTCATAAGAATACGAGCAAGAAAGAAGTTGGACCCATTTGGTGGGGCCGCATGATGCATTTTGATTAAATTTGGACCCGTTTGGTGGGCCCGCATTGAACATTTGTTTAAATTCGAATCAACCGGTGGGGCCCACATTGGACCCACCAAACGGGACCCAATATCAGCAGGACCCATTACTTGCGGAACCCCCAAAGTGGGACTCACCATTAGCATGACTTAACTTTCTCTACCATTTCCACTAACTTCATTTTTCCCTTTAAAATAACACCATTATCTCCATTATCATTATATATTCCATTATTCCCACCACCATTCCCACCATTACCATTATATATTCCATTATCCCCACCACCATTCCCACCATTACCATCATATATTCCATTATTCCCACCACCATTCCCACCATTACCATTATATATTCCATTATTCCCACCACCATTCCCACCATTACCATTATATATTCCATTATTCCCACCACCATTCCCACCATTACCATTATATATTCCATTATTCTCCACCACACCCACCATTCTCATTATTTATTTCCACCTCTCCACTAAGTTTTTCACTATATAAAGAGAGGTGATGAGAGGAAGAAGAAGGGAGAGAAAAGAGGGGAGAAAGAAAAAAAAAGAAGAAAAGAGGGGAGAAAAAAAAAAAGAGAGGGAGAGAAAATAAGAGAGAAAGAGAGAGAGGAAAATATAAAAACAAAGAAGGAAGCGGAGCGTATCGCACGTCGGCCGGATTTTCGGATTTCTTCGGCTCTCGGATTCGGCGGAGATCTCCACCACAGGTAGGTACACTGTTCTCGAAATATTTTCGAATTTTTCCAAATTTTTGACGAAGAAAAATAAATTATATACTAAACAGATTCCAAAATTAATGAAATTTCGTGAAAAACTAATATGGTATTGATACTTTCTACCATGAATTTTTAAAGATTTTTGGATTTCGTTTGGTATATTATTTTATTCTTTCTTTGAAAATTAACAGATTTTGGGAGAATTGTTACTGACATGAGATCACAGCTAAAATTCTCAAAATTTTTACAGTAGTCTTTGATTTCATATTTCTTGTTTCTGTAAAAGTTTCAAGTGATTTGGATCTGTTTTCATATGGGATGTAGTGTTAATTCATAATCTGGTATGAAAATTGAAAAATCTGAAATTGGTAGTAATTAGTTTTTAAAATTCATGAAATTCTCACAGAATGCTATTTTTATTGATATCTCATTTCTGTATAAATTTCCATGAATTTAGATTTCTATTTCTAGTAGTTTCTGTGTTATTTTTACAATTTGGTCAATTAATTGTTAAATCAAAATTAAATATGAGCTTAATGTACAAATCTGTCAAAATCTTCCAGTAAGCTACATCTCATCATATCTTGCTGCTGTAGAAGTTTCAACTCATTTCGAATTTGTTTGCAATAGTTTCACTTGTAAAATCACTCATATGCTTAAAATTGATAAAATCCATTGAAAATTCGAAATTAATTAAAAATCATTGTGAAAATTTCCAAAGAACCTTAAAATTCTGTCACATGTTCACTCCTTAATCCATTGAAACATAAATTTTAGGATCTTTAGATTTCCCTGGAAAGATGGCCAGTGCATCCATAATCGTATCCCAATTGCAACCGATCTTTGACAATTTGATAATTTAAGCTATAGCATGTTGTTGGCTCCGAGGTTACTGTCCACGGAAATCCTGAGATCTGCCAGGCAATAAGATGCTATAACCTAAGTATTAAATTGCACATGGAAAGAGCGCACGATTCCCTCCCTTGGATGCCATTCTGGGCCGAAATTGGTGAACCCTAGAACCGTTGGTATTCCTTAAATGTCCAGAAACTGAAAATCTTCGAAATCTGAAATTCATTAACTCCAAGAACTGAAATCGATTCGTCTCGTGTCTCTCGGAACCGTTGGATTACGGTTTCTTTCATAAGAACCATTAGAGCCCAATTTAGGAACACTGGTGTCATGTCGTATCCTACGTTTTAAGGAGTTTTAGGTTTAGGGAGTCCTAGAGTCAGGAGTCCAGCCTCATCACGGACACTTGCTATGAATAGCAACCGTACCATAAGTCTAGTTACACTAGTCACCCACTCTTTCCCTAGGACAAGCCTAGTAAACTAGGATGTAGGCTAACCTGCATTAGTCTAAGGAACAACTTGCATTTAGATAAGAATCATATAGCATCTTAGACGAAATCCTAAGATAATAAAATCCTCAACTTGAATTAAATAACTTCTCATAAAACTATTGAAACAGTCAATCCCGTCTAGATCGGTGTCTTAGTTAAGTTAGGCATAAGTAGCTTAGCTTAGGTGCACCGAACTACGTCGACTCTGATCCCAGTGAGGCTTGGGTAAGTAGGCAGCTTGGATGTCTGATGGCATACCAACCGCGAGTCGGCACCACAACGAATTGTGGTGTTTTGTATATTAATTTTATTGTAAATTCTTAAATAAATCACTTAGGATTTTCCATGAAATTAGAATTTTAGGAGAACTTTCACTTAGATTGAATCCAAACCAATCAAGAAATCAAGATACACATTTAGGATTCACATTGAAATTAGATTATAGGGTGCATGTCACATAGATAGCACATTAACAAGGAGTTGAATGAGCCATTTAAAATAAATTTAAAAGAGTTACTTTTGAAATTGAAGACCGATTATCGGGCAGGAATGGTGCATGTGGTGGATAATTCCCCATACCTTCCATTCTTGTAACCAGGTAGCGAGTCTAGATTTCTGGTTAATTATGGGTCCTAGATCTCACATCTAGGTGGCGACTCTGTCAGTCTCTTTTGTGTGGAATTCGGATTGCCCTAGTGATCCCAAGTTCACATAAAAGACGAATTAAAATCAATAATAAAAGGCACATGCCAATCGCGTGGCTACGAGAGACCAAGGGAGAGTGCGTGGCGGCTCAAGCCCCACAACCCCTCTCGCGGGATCGGGTCCACAGTCTGGCGACTCTACTGGGGATTACCTAACTTCATTACAATTCCAAAGGATAACTCATTTGAATCGATTTTAACTGGCTCATGAAAACTCTATCTCTTTTATGCTTGTTAGATTAGCTTGTATGCTTTATTTTCTCATCACATTTACTCAAACTTAATCTAACAAAACCTGAAGGCATCATAGATTGCGCGAACTTATTGTACACACTTACATCACTTTCATCTAAACCCCTGCATCTCACATGCACACACATCCTATTTTAGGACCCGGAGTGTTATCTAGCATGGTTGACTGGGATTTCATCACCTGGTGCCTCTGTGCTAGAGAAGCATTCCACCCTTAGCCTAGTACCTTTATGGTACGTAAACGGATCTCTTGTTCACGTACTGATACGCCGGACACTAGTACAGTATATCGAACATGGATTCGCGCTAAGGGAACTCTTGGCCTTACCTCTAGATTAACCCACACATGCATGTAGTATACGAACACATGTGCATCACGTGTGTGAGCCTAGTTTAGGATATCTTACCCAATTGTGTGTGTGAGCCTAGTTTAGGATATCCTACCCATTTGTGTCTAGATTAGGCCGTAGTCCATCTTCCAATGGCTACGATCGGTCCTAGGTACACAAACAAAGTCATGAGTCGAGATCCTCTCTCCACTCCGCTAGATTAGGGTTAGGGTTGATGCCTTCAGGTAACACTGATAAAATGTGCGAAGATTAAAAAACTTTTCCTTTGGGATTAGGATGTAAATCCCATTCATTTCCAAAGATCTCATAGGATTAGTCATTCATGATCCATCCGTTGAAAGCAATCTTATGCTATCTCATCTCATCTTGATCTCATCTTGATCGTACGATTTTCAATCTTCTATTATCTGATTCGATCGTATATCCATACTTCCTTTATACTGGCAGGAACTTATCCCAATCTCATGTTCATGTAATCCTGATTATTCCTGTATCCTTTCTCCTGGCTTACAGGCACCATGTCTACTCGTACAATTCTTGACTGGCTCCGTGGTACATTAAGAGAATCCCGTATCTATGCCATAAGTGAGCAAGCAAAAAAATCTCTTCGGCTATGTGGCGACCATTAAGCTCGATTGGGGATTACTCTATGCCGCATCAGAATGTTGGGATCCCGATCATCATGTCTTCCGTTTTGGCAACCAAGAAATGTGTCCCACCTTTGAAGAATGGTGTGCCTTATTAGAATATCCTGTGGATGGCCCTCTGGTGAAGCCATCTTGTGTGTCGGATTATCGTCCTTTATTCCTTCGCTTGATGAATAATCCAGATGAATCCATGAACTCTTTCATCAAACACCAGGAAGTGTCCATGCAACAATTGATTGACATTTACCTCCTGTTGGGTACATTGGTGCTATTGATATTCAAAAAGCCCGACGTCGTGCTCTGAGATTCTGCTCCTTTGCTAGGTTCCTCAGTGTCCAGCCTTCTTGCTTTGCGTCAGCTGTTCTCTTGGACCTCGTTGATCAGATGGATCGTGGCGCCAATTCAATTCCTACTATGCTTGCAGAAACCTTCAATGGATTGGATGAGATGGCTCGTCTTCGTGCCAGCTCAGGTCCAGGCTCTTATGTTCGATCTTTTGCTGGGTCCTTCTCAGGATGTCCTGCATTACTTCAGGTGTGGTTATGCCACAAGCTAAAAATTGCAGCTCCTGTGCATTTTGATCATACGTTATACACCTTCAGTGAATGGCGTCATGATGTTTCTTTCGATCATAAAGGCGATTGGGTTGAATAGTTAAGTTCTCGCCAAGAAGATCAGATCTATTGGCAAATTCCTGGAGTCCAAGAAGCTGTCTTCAACACTGGAGAAGCTAACTACGTTCGTCTTCTTAGTCTCAAAAGGACTTCCTTCTATGTTCCTGCCAGGATCCAGCATCAGTACGGAGGGGAGCAATCCATTGTGCCTCCTTTTCGTCATTTCTATCCACCATGAGGATCTTTGGATCAATATTGTCATTTCTTTTATTGAGTCAAAAATTGTAAATCTGATTCCATTATAGATAAAAATTCAAAGAAATTTTTTTACTTGAGACATGTTATAGACAGTCAGTGATTCAGGGTTTTCAGCATTTTACATTGTAACCGATTGCTGTCAGTATAATCAATACAAAGGATGTTTGTTTTTTCTTTTGTCTCTATTGGTACAAACTATCTTATTTCATTTGTCAATCATTTAATCTAGTTTGATAACTTCCAAACAGGATTCTGAAAGATAGCAACCATCGCTCCTAAAAAAGACTCCCAAGCTAAGCCTGCCTGGTCTAGACCTACTTCAGTGTCTAGACTTGTTCGTCATTTTGATTCTCCTGTGCCATCCGCAGTACACTCACCTTCTTCACCAGAGTCTTCCGGTTCCTTTGAAGTGAACCAAATGGCTGACCCAACTGACCTTTTGCTCAGTATGCAAGAAATGATGAAAAACCTTACTCGGGACATGGCCGGAATGAAAGAAGAGATGGCAAACATGAAGACCCAGATAAGTGATAAGACTTCCACATCCAGACCCGTACTTCAGCCTTCTCATGTTCCAGCTCCGGAGTCGCATAGACCCGTTATCCAGCCTTTTGAGGTTGATATAGATGATGATCAGTACGCTGCAGAGTATTGCGCTCCAAAGGTTGATGGAGAAAAAGAAAATTTTGAAAATTTTGAGAAAGAAATGTCCGAAAAATTTAGTAAGATGGCTCATGAAATGGAGCAGATGAAGGTGCAGGGGCCAAAGAAATTTGATGTCTCTGAATTAATACTGTCTTCAACAGTATCTCTGCCGCCCAACTTCAAAGCTCCTGATTATGATAAATATGATGGAACTGGGTGCCCGCGTAACCACATGAGGTGGTTTATCATTTTATCCCAGCAGTACGGTTTGAGCCGTGAGCAGATGGCCCAGTTATTCCCGATCTCTTTGACTGGAATTGGGAAGAAGTGGTTCCTA
The DNA here is from genome assembly GCF_043159265.1 of Tasmannia lanceolata. Taxonomy (NCBI): domain Eukaryota; kingdom Viridiplantae; phylum Streptophyta; class Magnoliopsida; order Canellales; family Winteraceae; genus Tasmannia; species Tasmannia lanceolata. The sequence goes on along the minus strand of NW_027518714.1, from coordinate 43,190,215 downwards.
AGGCTGAAACCGGAAGAGGTGAGAACCCTGGAAGACATTTCTGAGAAGTTGATAGAACAGTTTTCGATGGAGGAAGGTATTGAGGTCACGAAGAGAGACCTAAAACAGCTGAAGCAAGGTCCTCAGGAGACCTTTACTTTCTTTATCAGGCGTTGGAGACGCAAATCTGCTCAGCTGAGCCAGAGAATGTCTGAAGCAGAGCAGATAAAGATGGTTTTGAAAAGTTTGTCTCCTCAGTACTTTCATTTTCTTGCTCCTCAGCATTATCCGAGCTTTGACCACTTAATCAAGACGGGTACTCAGACGGAAGATGCCATAGCAAAGGGTCTGAGAGCAAAAGTTTCTACAGAGATTCGAGAAGGGAAAAGACCTATGGTCCAGCCCAAAGAAATTCATGCTGTCAGTTACACCAGGCCAGTGACCAGAGTTGCTGCAGAAGCTGCAAAAGCGCCAAGGAGAGTTGCGTATGACAGAAAGTTTGATCCTCTTCCATATCCGATAATAATGATATTCAAGAGGCTTATGAAAGACAGAATGATCCGGCTCCCGGATATCAAACCTCCACCCAATCCCTTACCCACATTCTGGAAGATGGATCAGTACTGTGAATATCATAGAGGTCCAGGGCATTTGACTGAGAATTGTTTGGCCTTGAAGCATGCCATTCAAAATATGATTGACAAAAATGAATTGGCAGTGGAGAGACCAAACGTCACTCAAAACCCACTTCCCAACCATCATGCCATGCCTCCTTCTACTACCAATGCCATCTTTACTGATGAGCCTTCGCTTGATCCTTCAACTCTCATTTGTACCATTACCCCAGAAAAAACCTATGTCATGAAGTTTGATGATGGGGAGCTGGAAGCATTAGAAAGGAGGAAGCCTTATACAATCTCATTTGACGATGATGAATGGGCTGAATCGTCTTCATCTCAGTTTGGTACATTTCAGATTGGCGGTGCTGGAAATACAAAGACAGCTCCTTATGTCTTAAGGGCTGAGGACTTTGAAGAAGATGAGTTATTATTGTTGGATGACCATTGTGACGAGATGCGTCACATGACCCGAGGTGGGCGTGTATTCAAACCTCCAGAGTTGAGTGTAGAAAATCCGGCAGAGGTTGCGCGAAATGCTGAAAACCAGAGACAGAATAAGGTCAGTAAGGTCAGCGCCGATGAAGAAGAAGAGAGCTTGTTAAAGCAGTTGAAAAAGACTCAGGCCAATATTTTCGTATGGGGTTTACTCATGGCCTCATCTAAGCACAGAAAATTAGTCCTTCAAGAGCTTAACTCAGCACAAGTCTCTGTAGACACTACTCCTGATGAGCTGGTAAGCTTGGTTGCCATGACAAGAGTGTCTAAGACTTTATCTTTCACTGACGACGATCTGCCTTCTGAGGGCCGAGACCACACCAAATCTCTGAAAATCACAGTAGTTTGCAACAAGAAGAGAGTACCAGAGGTGTTGGTTGATAATGGCTCTGCTCTGAATGTATGCCCGTTGAGTACTGCAACAACTCTTGGATTTGGTCCAGCGGATTTCATCCCATCTGAGCAGGGTATTCTGGCGTACGATGGCACTCGCCGAGATGTGATCGGAACTCTGGTCACCGAAATACAGATCGGAGGAGAAGACTTTGAGATAGAGTTCCAGGTTTTGGACATCAAAGCCTCATTTTTGTTGTTACTCGGCCGCCCTTGGTTGCACAAGTTTGGGGTTGTTCCATCCTCTCTTCACCAAAAGCTAAAGTTTCTTCGCAAAAACGGAGTGGTAACTGTGAAGGGAGACCCAGACCTGGAAGTAGGGCTGATTACTCAAGACCTGACTATGGAGAAAGCTGAGGATGTTAGTTTGACTGGATTCTCATTAGAGGTGACTGCCATCACCTTTAAAGAAGCTATGAATGAGGAAATTTGTTTTCTGACCAGTACAAACTCAAATGTCGTCAGGATGATTCGTCGACAGGGATATATGCCAGGTGCAGGGCTAGGTAGATACCATCAGGGTTTGACTGAGTTCCCTGAATTCGAATCCTTCAATGGTCTATTTGGGCTGGGGTACAAGCCTTCAAAGAAGGAAGTTAAAGAAATGAAGCTGCTGATGATGAAATGGGCTGAATGTCGCCGCAGGGGGTTAGAATTACCGATGGCGCCCATTAATTTGACGATGAATGGCCGTTTTCGAAAAGAGGGTACGGATGTCCCTTTCTGTGGCTTTGCCGAGACTTGGCTGGATGAGAGTACAGGGCAGAGATTGCCAGGCTTTGAAATCTTCTTTGATCTGGAATTAGAAGACCAGCAGACCGGTATGCAGATAATAGAAGTTGAAACAGAAGCTGATTGGGCAGACCATGTAGAGCCGAACCTTCTGAGTTCATTGTTTCTTGAAGATTCACAGACTATTGCTGTGATCGACCGAAGGATTTCAATTCTGAACCCTACCCATTTAATCATCCCGGCAGAGGAACCATTGACCAACTGGACTTTTCAGGTCATACCTCAGGTTACTTTCCTAAACAGTCGTGCCCCTCCAAAAGAGTCAGTTGTCCATAAGTACATGTCAGTCTTTGAGTCTGATTCAGAGTCTATTTATTCTAACAATTCTTTTGATGCAGGTACTATAAATGTCGAGTCTCCTGAGGTCGATGATGATTCCTCTTCTTCCAGCGGGATCAAGTCAGATGTTGTTTCTATCGTTGATTCAGATATTATTTCCATACATAATTCAGAGTCAATTGACATAAATGTCAATATCTTCGTTGAGTCTGTAAATTTGTTTCAAGAGTCTATTGTAAAGCCCGATGTGGGTGATTTTTCATTTGATGTACTTGATTCAGCATTCAATGAAATAAAAGATTCTTCTGTGTACATTCCTGTCTCTACTTTTATTTCTAATGTTTCTGCTTCAGAATCTGATAAAATTAATAATAACAATCAAGACTCCCCCTCTGATGAGGATACCGACGACACTCCTCCTGAAATCAAATACATGATTCAACAGGATGAGAGTCGCCGAGCAAAACCACTCGAAGAGGAAATTGAAACCGTGAATATAGATGACGAAACCTTGATTCAGGAGATTCGAATTGGCAAAACTTTATCTCTTGAAGAACACGAGGAATTAATCGCCTTACTTAAAAAGTTCAAGGAAGTTTTTGCTTGGTCATATGATGACATGCCAGGGTTAAGTGAAGAAATTGTTCAACATCGCTTACCCTTAATCCCTGGTATTAAGCCAAAGAAGCAAAAACTCCGAAAACTCAAAACTGAATGGGAGTTGAAAGTTTATGAAGAAGTTAAGAAGCTGTTGGAGGTAAAATTCATTCAAGTAGTTGAATACCCAGAATGGCTTGCAAACATTGTACCGGTGCCCAAAAAGGACGGGAAAGTTCGAATGTGTGTCGATTTTCGAGACCTGAACAAGGCAAGTCCTAAGGATGACTTTCCTCTTCCCAATATTGATCTCCTGGTTGATAATACAGCTGGTCATGCTCTTCTATCCTTTATGGATGGGTTCTCAGGCTACAATCAGATTAAGATGGCGCCCGAGGACTTGATGAAGACAGCGTTCATTACTCAGTGGAGTACATACTGCTACAGGGTGATGCCGTTTGGTTTGAAAAATGCGGGTGCAACATATCAGAGGGCTGCTACAACTCTTTTACATGATATGATCCATAAAGAGGTCGAGGTATATGTTGATGACATGATTGTGAAAGGCAAGACTCGACCTGAGCACACTGTTGCCCTGAGAAGGTTCTTTGAGCGGATCATGAAGTATCAGCTTCGCCTAAATTCGAGTAAGTGCGTCTTTGGTGTTACATCAGGAAAGCTCTTAGGATTTATGGTCAGTGAAAGAGGAATTGAAGTAGACCCGCAAAAGATTAAGGCAATTCAAGAAATGAAGCCGCCGAAGACAGAAAGGCAGATCCGATGTTTCCTTGGCAAAGTTCAGTATTTGAGACGGTTCATAGCACATCTGACGATGACGTGTGAACCCATTTTCAAGCTTCTGAAGAAGAATTCGTCGAAGAAGTGGAATGAAGAATGTCAGGAGGCATTTGAAAAGGTTAAGCAGTGTCTATCCTTGCCCCCTGTTCTATCGCCTGTCACTCCAGGCCAGCCATTATTGTTGTACTTGTCTACCACAGATACAGCGATGGGTTGCATGCTTGCTCAGCAAGATTCAGAGTCTAAACGGGAGAAGCCCATTTACTACATCAGTAAGAAGATGCTAGAGTACGAGTTGAAGTATACAGTTTTGGAAAAGACATGTCTAGCATTAGTTTGGGCTACCCAGAGGCTTAGACATTATTTGCTTTCAAGCAAGATCTTTTTGCTTTCACGGATGGATTACCTAAAATACTTGTTTGAGAAACCCGCCCTTACAGGAAGAACCGCAAGATGGTTGTTGTTATTATCTGAGTTTGACATCACTTATGTCACTCAGAAATCAATTAAAGGGCGTGTCGTTGCTGAACAGTTGGCTGATGCACCCATTGAAGAGAATGCTTTTCTGAAGGCAGAATTTCCTGACGAAGAGATTATGGATATTGAAGAAGAAGCTTCAAGTACTAAGTGGCTTATGTATTTTGATGGAGCTGTAAACAGTCGAGGACAAGGAGTAGGAGCTGTGCTTATATCCCCTCGAAAGGAGTATATTCCTGTTTCTATCAAATTACAATTTGAATGTACGAACAATATGGCTGAGTATGAAGCTTGCATCGCCGGGTTAGAGGCAGCCTTAGCTTTAGAGATTCAGGATATTGATGTGTTTGGGGATTCTATCTTGATCATTTGCCAGATTAATGGACAATGGAAAACTCGAGAAGATAAATTGATCCCTTATAACACTTATTTGGAATCTTTGGTCAGAAAGTTCAAGAACATCACGTTCACTCACTTGTCAAGGACCAGAAATCATTTTGCTGACGCTTTGGCTACTTTGGCCTTGATGTTAGACATTTCTGTATCAATGGAGGTTCAGCCGCTAGTTGTCAGACTTCAGTGGGCTCCTTCGCATGTGAATGCTATAGAGATCTTAGCCAGGTGTCCAGATGGGAAGCCTTGGTATACAGATGTCAGAAATCTTATTGCTGGTAAAGGACATCCTCCAGAAGCTTCAAGCAAAGAGAGAAAGACGCTTCAGAAGTTGGCTGCCAACTTTATTATTTGCGGAGAAGAGCTGTACAGAAGGTCATTTGATGGCATACAGCTTCTCTGTGTTGATGAAGATAAAGCTACAGAGCTTATTGAGCAGACCCATGAGGGAGTTTGTGGACCTCATATGAATGGCAAGATGTTGTCTAGAAAGATTTTGAGACTTGGATTCTATTGGCCCACGATGGAAGCAGACTGCTTCGCATTTGTGAAAAAGTGCCATAAGTGTCAAGTCTACGCAAATCTGATTCATGTTCCTCCTTCGGAGTTGCATTCTATGACTTCTCCATGGCCGTTTTCAGTATGGGGAATTGATATAATTGGGAAGGTTTATCCGAAGTCTTCGAGCGGGCATGAATACATTCTGGTCGCAATTGACTATTTTACGAAATGGATTGAAGCCGCTTCGTATGCTTCCATTACTTCGAACACAGTTGCGAAGTTCATCCGTGCCAACATTATTTGCAGATATGGAGTGCCTCATGAGCTAATTTTAGATAATGGGTCGCATTTCAAGAAAGAGGTGTTACACCTGTGTGAAGAATTCAAGATAAAGCATCACAAGTCCTCTCCTTACAGACCTCAAACAAACGGGGCTGTAGAGGCGGCAAATAAGAATATCAAAGTCATTATCAGTAAGATGACTGAAACTTATAAAGATTGGTCGAATAAGCTTCCATATGCCTTATGGGCTTATCGGACATCAATCAGATCTTCAACAGGTGTAACTCCATATTCTTTGGTGTATGGAATGGAGGCAGTCCTCCCTGTTGAGCTTAGAATTCCCTCTTTGAGAGTGATGATGGAAGCTGACTTACCAAAGTCTGATTGGGCTAGAGCCAGGTATGATGAGCTTCAGGATGATAGATGAGAAGAGGTTGAGAGCCTTGTACCATATCCAGGGATATCAGAGGCGAATTGAAAGAGCTTTCAACAAGAAAGTTCGCGTCCGAGATTTGAAGCCTGGAGATCTTATTTTGAAGTCCTACAGGGCACCGGTGTTTGATCCGAGAGGTAAATTTAGACCAAACTGGTCTGGTCCTTATATAGTTGATGAAGTCCTGCCTGGAAAAGCCGTAAGACTCCTCAATGAAAATGGAGAAAAATTAAATGAACCTACAAACCTGGATCAGTTAAAAAAGTATTATGCTTAAATACACCAGGAGGCCGTCTTTGATCGAACTGAGCTTTGAACCAACAGCCTAAATGTTTTAAACCGTTTTGCAAACCCTTTGGACCCATAAAACAATTTGTTTTCTTCGATAAACCCAAACTAGGGGCATTTATATATATATATATATATATATATATATATATATATATATATATATAAAGAGTAGTTTCAACTACGTTATGACCTGATCCCTTTTGAGGGTACGTAGGTAGCCTGATCAATTCGGGTTCGGTCACGTCTTTTACAGCTTTTTGAAGAAAAATTCCTTGAAGTCCAAATGGGGAGAACTACGCAGACCTGATTCCCACTGTCTTCAGGGATACGTACGTAGTCTGGAGGGTCCAGATTCGGTCTAATGACATGCAAATACATTAGGGTTTAGCCTTTTTGAACCTAAGCCTACCTGAAAATCCTTCTGGTGTATATAGGTCCAGGTTTATAGAGAAACAAACAAAAAAATAAAAATAAAAAAAAATGATGGAGTCTTAGACCCGCTAAGCTGAAAACCTGAAAGGGCAGTTTAGGCAAAAATCAGGGCATTGAGCCTGCTGGATGGAAAATCTGCAAGGGCAGACAGTCCAGGCAAAAATTAAGGCATGTGGTTCGCTAAATCGAAAACCCAAAAGGCGATTTGGTCATGGCAGGACTTCATGAAGGGCAGAGCTTTCTGAAAGCCGGTTGAACTTCTATTTTTCTCTTTGGCTCTTCTTTAATGTCTGAGTAAGTGCCATCAGAGCTTCTTTTGTTACTCTTTGAGTCAGGAGATTGAAACTAAGTAATCTGAAGGGATAATAACCATGATGGAGATCTTGAAAAGAGGTTGAAACATCTTTAAACATGTTTTTTTTTTTTAAAAAAAGACTCTAAGAGTGGTGGACTTTTAACCATATTTAAAATGTTTATCAGTTTAAGAAGCAGATTCAGTCTCTTTTAAAGTCTTATTTAAAACTCATCAAAATCTTTGGTCATTGTCTGTCAAAGTCAGTTTGTTGTCAAATCAAAGTCAATTTCCAGAGTCCTGTTTAGTCAGTATTCTTCCCAAAGCCGGGGTGATAAAGACTTAGAGACTCAGAGAAGTGGAGAATTTGCAGTTCATGTGGATAATGTAAAGCAGAGCAGTGTTCAGATATCGACAAGCTTTTAGCTCAGTTCCGATATCAGCAGATGGCGGAGATGAGAAAATTTTGAGCATAACAAGTTTCTAGTGCCTATGAAAAACCTTGTAAACCCAGGTGTTTATCAGAAAAATTTGTTGTAATCTCAAGTGTTCAGTAATAAAAGCCTTTGGCCCATTCCCTTTTTGTTGCTCTCTAATGAATTTTGTCATGGAAGTAATCATACTAGGGGCATCTTTTATGACTTATGTCATAAAAGATGTCAAGTAATCATTGAGATTTGAAATAAATATTTTTATAAAATAGAGACTAGAGAAGTTCGAACACTCTTTATATTGAGCTTCTTAGTCAGGTTATTTTCCTTTGGAGTTGAATTTCTTTGAAAAATCTTTATCCCAGTGGAGTCTAGAATTCACTCCAGAGATTTTCAAATTTCAGTAAAATGCTTTGCGTCTTTTTTAAAAAAAAAAAAAAAAAAAAAAAAGAGGTTTGACCTTCAAAAATTCTTTGAAGTTACTCGAATTTTGAAAGATTTTTAATAAAGATAAAAATTAACAGATTCTGTGTTTCACGATCTGGTCTTTCTTCTTTTGTTCTAAGGAGTTTCTTAACAGAAAAATTACCGAATTTGCGTTACGCGGTTTGGTCTTTTTGAGGATTTTAATAGGGAAAATTTTCGGATCCTGTGTTACACGGATTAGTCTTTTCTTCCTTCTCCCGGGTATTTAGTACCCTGATGATTAGTATTGTAATGTCAAGTAGTGACTTACCTAATCATCGTTCCGCAATATGCAGCTTCCTAACGTGTTAGGAGTCATGTGTATCTGCGAAGAGGTTTGTATGGGACCGTTTAGAAGGACATACGAATTTGGGTTTATGTGGAACTGTTTAGCAGAACCGCGTGATCCGGAGTGATTCGCTACCTTGAAAGAGAGGAGTCAGAATTACTCGGATAGTTAAACAGATTTATTTTCAGCAATGATCTGTATAACTATCGCTGGGCTTGAGACTTAGTCTCGCCTCGGGTATTAGAAGTTTGAGTTTAGCTCGAATATTCGAGTACCCTAATAAGTGGTCGAGTAAATTTTAGACTGATCGATGAGAAATTACCAAACTTGCGTTACGCGGTTTGGTCTTTTTGAAAGATTTTAACAGAGTTTGAAATTACCGAACTTGCGTTACGCGGTTTGGTCTTTTTGAAAGATTTTAACAGAGTTCGAAATTATCAAACCTGCGTTACGCGGTTTGGTCTTTTTGAAAGTTTTTTATTGGAGGAACTCGCCAAACCTGTGTTACACGGTTTGGAATTTTCTTCGGTCTTTTTGTGGGTTGCAATAAGGAAAATATTTCCGATCCAACGTTACGCAGATTGGTTTTTCCTTCCTTCGCCTGGGTACTTTGTACCCTGATGATTAGTAGTGCAATGTCACGTAGTGACTTGCCTAATCATCGTTCCGCAATGTGCAGCTTCCTAACGTGTTAGGAGTCATGCGTATCTGCGAAGAGGTTTGTATGGGACTGTTTAGCAGGACATACAAATTTGGGTTTATGTGGAACTGTTTAGCAAAACCGCGTGATCTGGAGTGATTCACTACCTTGAAAGAGAGGAGTCAGAGTTACTCGGATAGTTACACAGATTTATTTTCAGCAATGATCTGTATATCTATCGCTAGGCTTGAGATTTAGTCTCGCCTTGGTATTAGATGTTTGAGTTTAGCTCAATTATTCGAATACCATAATAATTGATCAAGTCTTAGACTGATCGGCATGATAAAAAAAATAGAAACTCTTTGAGTGATTGAAGTGATTAATTTGTTTGTTTGGTTGGTGCTCTTAGAGCAATTGTTATGTTTGCTTTGGCTTAGCCTGATAAAAAAAAAAGTGTTTGTGTTTTTGTAATTGTTCGTTCGTCTTTTGTTAACTAGTTTAGACAGTTGAGTCAGGAGTATTAGGGAGAGACTATCTCTTCGAGATGTCTTAGTCGCCGAGTTAAGAGTCGGTGAGAGGCTATCTCCCTATTATTGGTAGAGTTTTACCTTTGTGAATATCGTTTTAAAACTGAAAACCCAAAAATTTACTTTGCTTTCGGGTCAGTCAAAATGTGTCGTCTGTTCAGCTTTGCCATTCGCGTGACAAGCACACTCTGCCAAAGAGGGGCATCTGTAGACACCCCATTTTGACCGGACCCAAGTTCGCTATGCTTGGGCGTGTAGACACCCCATTTTGCTCTGCCTTAAGAAATTAGGGTTTTTCCATCGGTTTTCCAATGTTTTTCCTTCCCGCGTCCGTTTGTTACATTTCTAAATATTTTGGTCGTTTCCGTCGTGTTTCGCATTTTCCCGCTAAATGTTGAGAAAGATTATTCATAAGAATCCGAGCAAGAAAGAAGTTGGACCCATTTGGTGGGGCCGCATGATGCATTTTGATTAAATTTGGACCCGTTTGGTGGGCCCGCATTGAACATTTGTTTAAATTCGAATCAACCGGTGGGGCCCACATTGGACCCACCAAACGGGACCCAATATCGGCAGGACCCATTACTTGCGGAACCCCCAAAGTGGGACTCACCATTAGCATGACTTAACTTTCTCTACCATTTCCACTAACTTCATTTTTCCCTTTAAAATAACACCATTATCTCCATTATCATTATATATTCCATTATTCCCACCACCATTCCCACCATTACCATTATATATTCCATTATCCCCACCACCATTCCCACCATTACCATTATATATTCCATTATTCCCACCACCATTCCCACCATTACCATTATATATTCCATTATTCCCACCACCATTCCCACAATTACCATTATATATTCCATTATTCCCACCACCATTCCCACCATTACCATTATATATTCTATTATTCTCCACCACACCCACCATTCTCATTATTTATTTCCACCTCTCCACTAAGTTTTTCACTATATAAAGAGAGGTGATGAGAGGAAGAAGAAGGGAGAGAAAAGAGGGGAGAAAGAAAAAAAAAAGAAGAAAAGAGGGGAGAAAAAAAAAAGAAGAAAAGAGGGGAGAAAAAAAAAAGAAGAGAGGGAGAGAAAATAAGAGAGAAAGAGAGAGAGGAAAATATAAAAACAAAGAAGGAAGCGGAGCGGATCGCACGTCGGCCGGATTTTCGGATTTCTTCGGCTCTCGGATTCGGCGGAGATCTCCACCACAGGTAGGTACACTGTTCTCGAAATATTTTCGAATTTTTCCGAATTTTTGACGAAGAAAAATAAATTATATACTAAACAGATTCCAAAATTAATGAAATTTCGTGGAAAACTAATATGGTATTGATACTTTCTACCATCAATTTTTAAAGATTTTTGGATTTCGTTTGGTATATTATTTTATTCTTTCTTTGAAAATTAACAGATTTTGGGAGAATTGTTACTGACATGATATCACAGCTAAAATTCTCAAAAGATTTACAGTAGTCTTTGATTTCATTTTTCTTGTTTCTGTAAAAGTTTAAAGGGATTTGGATCTGTTTTCATATGGGATGTAGTGTTAATTCATAATCTGGTATGAAAATTGAAAAATCCGAAATTGGTAGTAAATAGTTTTTAAAATTCATGAAATTCTCACAAAATGCTATTTTTATTCATATCTCATTTCTGTAGAAATTTCCATGAATTTAGATTTCTATTTTTAGTAGTTTCTGTGTTATTTTTACAATCTGGTCAATTAATTGTTAAATCAAAATTAAATATGAGCTTAATGTAAAAATCTGTCAAAATCTTCCAGTAAGCTACATCTCATCATATCTTGCTGCTGTAGAAGTTTCAACTCATTTCGAATTTGTTTACAACAGTTTCACTTGTAAAATCACTCATATGCTTAAAATTGATAAAATCCATTGAAAATTCGAAATTAATTAAAAATCATTGTGAAAATTTCCAAAGAACCTTAAAATTCTGTCACATGTTCACTCCTTAATCCATTGAAACATAAATTTTAGGATCTTTAGATTTCCCTGGAAAGATGGCCAGTGCATCCATAATCGTATCCCAATTGCAACCGATCTTTGACAATTTGATAATTTAAGCTATAGCATGTTGTTGGCTCCGAGGTTACTGTCCACGGAAATCCTGAGATCTGCCAGGCAATAAGATGCTATAACCTAAGTATTAAATTGCACATGGAAAGAGCGCACGATTCCCTCCCTTGGATGCCATTCTGGGCCGAAATTGGTGAACCCTAGAACCGTTGGTATTCCTTAAATGTCCAGAAACTGAAAATCTTCGAAATCTGAAATTCATTAACTCCAAGAACTGAAATCGATTCATCTCGTGTCTCTCGGAACCGTTGGATTACGGTTTCCGTCATAAGAACCATTAGAGCCCAATTTAGGAACACTGGTGTCATGTCGTATCCTACGTTTTAAGGAGTTTTAGGTTTAGGGAGTCCTAGAGTCAGGAGTCCAGCCTCATCACGGACACTTGCTATGAATAGCAACCGTACCATAAGTCTAGTTACACTAGTCACCCACTCTTTCCCTAGGACAAGCCTAGTAAACTAGGATGTAGGCTAACCTGCATTAGTCTAAGGAACAACTTGCATTTAGATAAGAATCATATAGCATCTTAGATGAAATCCTAAGATAATAAAATCCTCAACTTGAATTAAATAACTTCTCATAAAACTATTGAAACAGTCAATCCCGTCTAGATCGGTGTCTTAGTTGAGTTAGGCATAAGTAGCTTAGCTTAGGTGCACCGAACTACGTCGACTCTGATCCCAGTGAGGCTTGGGTACGTAGGCAGCTTGGATGTCTGATGGCATACCAACCGCGAGTCGGCACCACAACGAATTGTGGTGTTTTGTATATTAATTTTATTGTAAATTCTTAAATAAATCACTTAGGATTTTCCATGAAATTAGAATTTTATGAGAACTTTCACTTAGATTGAATCCAAACCAATCAAGAAATCAAGATACACATTTAGGATTCACATTGAAATTAGATTATAGGGTGCATGTCACATAGATAGCACATTAACAAGGAGTTGAATGAGCCATTTAAAATAAATTTAAAAGAGTTACTTTTGAAATTGAAGACCGATTATCGGGCAGAAATGGTGCATGTGGTGGATAATTCCCCATACCTTCCATTCTTGTAACCAGGTAGCGAGTCTAGATTTCTGGTTAATTATGGGTCCTAGATCCCACATCTAGGTGGCGACTCTGTCAGTCTCTTTTGTGTGGAATTCGGATTGCCTTAGTGATCCCAAGTTCATATAAAAGACGAATTAAAATCAATAATAAAAGGCACATGCCAATCGCGTGGGTACGAGAGACCAAGGGAGAGTGCGTGGCGGTTCACGCCCCACAACCCCTCTCGCGGGATCGGGTCCACACTTACTGTGCAGAAAGCTATAAATTGCAGAAAGTAAAAGCAAGGCGGAGGGATTTATATCATAATCTCATAGGGCAATTTGAGCACCTGGGGTCCTATGATGTCACCACCTTGTACCTTACTGTGTAATGTAAAAGTACAGAAAGCAGTAAAGTGCAGGAATTAGTAAAAGGCAGGTAGAGCGGCTTGACACCAAAAACCTGGGGGCTAGATGTGCCGGACGTCTTATGATGAAACCCACCCTAGCAGTTTCGTAAATACTCAATTGGAATAAATTGCAGAAAGTAGTAAAGGGGCAAGTAGAGGGGCTTGACATCAGAAATGATGAAACTCACCCATACCCATTTTGTAAATACTCAACTGAAAGGTAAATAGTAGAAAGCAGTAAAGTGGCAGGTAGAGGGGCTTGACATCACGAATCATGAAACCCAACCATACCCGTTTTGTAATACACAACTGAAAAGTAAATGAATTAAATCTTTTTTTTATTTACATTTTTTTAGGATTTTATCTTACCATTGAAGAGGTGGGCAGCGTAACCGCACTTGTTGAAAAGAGGCCTTCGAGGCTGCGAAGAAATCGGCGGTGTAACGACGCTGTATTGATGCGGAAGCTTTGGGTTTGCCGAGATTTCGGCAGAACAACAGTGCTGCTATTGAAAAGCAGCTCGTAGTTCTGTGAAATTGGGCAGAACAACGGTGCAAAAAGAGGGTATCGCTCTGAAACTTCAGAATTTCGACGGAGTGCCGACGCCCAGGGTGAGCTACCTAGTGTTTCTCTACCTTCTCTCTTCTAAAAAATGCAAGCTAACTAGGTTTTTTTTTTGGATTTCTATAGGGGTTCGTTGTACAAAAATATACCAGAGGAGGGTGTATACACCCAAAACCAGAGAGGGAGAGAGAGGGAGAGAAAGGAATGAGAAAACCCTTACCCCCCCCCTTTCCTATTTATAAGCAGAGGGGTGGTTATTTTGGGGATTTTAGACCCTCGGACGAATTTGGAATTCGTCTGGGACTAATTTGGGGGGTGTGGCCCCATTCCCGGTTCCCGCGATGTTTTGTTTTATATGCTTTCGTCTTTTATCGGTAGTTTAAAACGCGCATAACTTCTTCGTTTGAACTCCGATTTACGCGCGGTCAGGTGCGTTGGATTCATCGTGTCGCGTACTTTCCAATGAACCTAATATTGTTTGGTTTTGGGAAACAAAATTTTCTTCGGTTTGCAGGAAAAAGGCGGGTGCTGTGTAGAAACAGGCGTTTTGGTTGCCGAAAAAGGCGAGTGCTATAAAAACAATCTTTCCTGTTTGTTTCTCTAGGATAACAATGTTTTTCGAAAATCATTCCCTTTTGTAAACACCGTAAAGAGAGATTGAGAGAAACACTATTGGTGCTCTGGGACTCGTCATAAGGTTCTTCTTCGCGACACCTATCATTAGTACCGCCTTGACAAAATTGGGTGTCTACACTTCCACATCACAGGCCAAAAGCCTGTTCTCGCACGGCCTTTCAACCAAGAAGTTAGCTTTGAATAAAAAATATTTATTTTTACCCAAAAACACTTTGTGTTCCGAAAACCACCGATATTAGGTTCATTGGAATCTTCTCGGAATAAGGAATCCAACGGATCTAATAACGTGCGATTCGGAGTCCAAATGGTGGAGTTTTGATCTGTCGAAACTCCCCAAAAACCCATCTAAGGAGACAAAAAATCATGTTTTTTAAAACCAAAAAAGATGAAAAATCACATGTTCCGAAGAGTTGCCGACCTGACATTGACATGTCAGTTTCAGTACCCGATTCGTACTCTACAAAATTGGATAACTCCAATTTCGCGAAGTGCAAAAATTTGGCACTCTGCGAAATTTTCTTGTTTTTCAGTTCAAAAACCCTTCCCAATTTCCAGAAAACCCTAGTTCTTTGCTTTAGAAGAGAGAAAGTAGAGAAATTCTTAGGTAGCTCACACTGGGCGTCGGCATTCTATTGAATCTCTGAAGATTCAGAGCGACATCCTTCAAATAGCGTCGTTATTCTGTCGAATTTCGCAAAACTACGAGCTATTTTCCATAATAGCGTCGTTGTTCTGCCGAAATCTCGGCAAACCCGAAGCCCCTTTGTCAAAATAGCATCATTGTGCTGCTGAATTCCGGAGAACGCGAGGCCCTATTATCTAAATAGAGTTGTTGTCTTGGCAAACCCGAAGTCCTTTCATCAACATAACGCCGTTGTACTGCTGAATTTCGGAGAACACGAGGCCCTATTATCGAAATAGTGCCTTGTTCTGCCGAGATTGGCAAACCCGAAGCCCTCTCATCTAATCAGCGTCGTTACGACACCGATTTCTCAACAAGCTCTCTCGCTCCTCTGGTAAATTTACACTTATTTTCTGGCTTTCTGCACTTCTATTACAAAACTCGGTGCAGGGTAGTTACGGGGTTTAGGGCTCCTTTTGTCCTAAATCATGTAACGTAAACCCCACCCCTCTCTATAAATAGGGCTACATTCCCTCTCTCCAGTCCTACCACAGACAAACGAGAAAGAGACAAGAGCCCTGGCGCTCCACGATGTTGGAGAAACGGAGGGAATCATAAACCCGGAGTTTCTTTTCCTTTATACACTGTCTTTTTCCGTTTGAATTAGTTAACAGACTATTTACAAAACAAAAGACGGTAAAAGAAAAGAAAAACAACATTTTATGTCTACTACATAGGCTGGATCAACGACCGATGGACATGGTTTCCTTGAGCACATTCCTTCTGAGCATAGGGTAATAGTCAGCCGCTACTTCATGTGCGATTGCAGTAGCTAAATCAGGTGTGATCATAGCTTCCCTATTATTCCATGCAACAGGGATAGATTTGGCGAGATCGTTAGAGAATTCTCGAGAAGGACGGAAGTGAGAGATTGGTTCAGAGGCCTCTTGCTTGACTCCATGCTGACTCATGATACGGCTTGGGATATAAAATGAGGTATCTTTTAGACCAAGGAGTCGGACATAAGAAGATCCTGGTGTGGATACGACAGCATGACAGTACATATGAGTTCTCCAATAAATGTTATCAGCTTTTGAGCTGGACATCCATGAATACCAGTCGGTGGCTTTCTCGAGGCGCCCAAAATGGTGCCAGTTTTGGTAATTGAAAAAGGAAAAATCCAGCAGGATACCGGGAGTAGCAATGTAGAGTTTCAAGCAAAGCCAAATGTAGAGAAGGATGGTGAATCCTGTAAACTGATGATCGGGATCTTTTTAAATCCTGTCTAATCCATTTAGAGTTTCGGCTAGGATGATAGACACTGGATTAGCTTTGTCTGGAACTTGGTCTACTATACTGAGTATACAAAATGAAGCTATACCGGGGTTTTGCCTTATGAGGTATCTAGCGTAAATGCAAAACAGAAGAGCCTTGTGTTGAGCCTCTTGATAGATGAGATCATCTATATTTTGAATAGAAGAAAAGGCTTCGATGAGCTGATCGATGAGTACACCTTTCGAAGTCATAAAACTAAGAGGATCATGACCGCGTATGCAAAAAAGTCATTTGACTTGGTGTACATAATTGTCCTGATGACATGTCTAATAGCTGACCCTTCCTCTGGCACTCCTAGTATGGTACAAAATTCCTCATAGGTGGGACAGATTTCTTCCAATCCAAAACGAAAGACATGGTTGTCTTTGTCCCAACACTGAGCGGCTGCTTGGAGGAGACTCCAATTGACTTGGATGAAAGGGAGTATGGGAAAGTACTGCTCGAAGAGGTTGGTGAAACAGCAGCTGAAATCTAAATTTTCGACGACGTAGAAATTGTGAATCCAGTCATCCAATTCTTTCTTGCGGTCCATGATCTACCTATACCGAAGACAGAGAACAAAAACACGGTAAACATTTGCTTTTGTATTTTTGTTTTTTTGTATTTTTACAAATTTTCTCAAATTTTAACAGAATTTTGATAGATCCTGGATTTGTGAGAAGCTGGAAGCGGGGTCTGCCCCTGCGATCTGAGAAATGAGAGGACACCCCTGAAAGATTGAATTTGATCAGGATTCAGATAACCCTGCTCTCGAGATGATAACTAGACAGAGGTCCGACACTTTGGCTGACAAAGGTTTGGCTGGGTATATCCTCCCCTGAGAGGTTATACTAATTTGAACGGAGCTCTAGCACGTTGGTCATAAAAAGGTATATAAAAAGTGAAGACAACATGCCCTGAATATGACTCCCAAATTACGAACAAGACACTGGTCGGAAAAGGGAGTCTATCTTTCCAAAGGAAGATAGAGATAATTCGGGCAGAGCTCTGCCGCTGTCTGGACCATGACAGTTGGTCGGGATGAGTCTAACCTTTTGGAAAGACAATGACCTGAAATTGAGCAGAGCTCGGGTACTGTGACCATAACAATGGTCATGACAAGATTGTCTTCATATAAGAAGACGGGTTGATTTGGGCAGAGCTTTGTTGCCACACACCATAACAAATGGTTTGGAAATGAGTCTAGCCTTTCGGAAAGATGGATTGGAATTTGAGCGGAGCTCGGGTACTGTGACCATAACAAATGGTTATGTTATCTTCGTACCAGAAGATGGGTAAATTTGGGCAGAGCTCTACCGCTACTGACCATAACAAAGGGCTGGAAAGGGTATATACTTTCAGAAAAGGCTGGCTTGATTTGAGCAGAGCTCGGGTACTGTGACCATAACGATGGTTAGAACAGGATTATCTTCGTACCAGAAGATGGGTTTGTTCGGGCAGAGCTTCGCCGCCACAGACCATAACAAATGGTCAAGAAGGTTTATCTCTGTGTGGGGAGATGAACTCAAACAGGGATTCAACCGGGATAATTGCGACAGAGCTTTGTAGTCCCAACTAGGCCAATTTTAGGAAGGTCTAATCTCTATGTGGAGAGACAAACTTAAACAGGGGTTTACCCGGAACAACTGGGACAGAGCTTCGCTGTCTTGACCATGACGATGGTCGAGGCATAGCTAGGCTCAAAAAAATAGTAGAGCTTGATGAGGCTGAGACCAGCACGGTCTAAACATTTATTTGAGCAAAGCTCTGCCGTTTTGACCATAACGATGGTCAGGATGGGTCTAAACTTTATAAAAATTAGAGCCCGATGAGGCTGAGACCAAGACGGTCTGGATAAGGAGATGATTGAGGGATTGCAAAATCTTTGAAAGATGGGACCAGAATGAGGGTCGTTTGGTTAAGCGATTAACTGTAGGACGAACATCCCTCTAGGGCACAATGTTGCTTATCCAAGGAATTCGACAGTATGGGTTTGCAAACATGACTCTAGACAAGACTAATAAAGGTTAAAAGTAAACTCTAACCTTGGGTAAAAGTAAGTTGCGACCGTTTGCGCATCGGGCTAGGGTAATGACATCCCTAGCAAGAATTGAGGCAACCCGGGGACACCTTTCTAGACTTGCTCAACATGCCCGAGGTGGGCTGGGAGTTTAGTGTATCCTTATTTAGATGACCCTCACATCTCTCGAGAGTAACTCATAGGCTTACCTAACTCTAAGCTCACCTGTCCTTAGACAGGACATAGTAATATCTAAGTGTGTAACTTTGCAACTTTAGAGAAACTCAAAGTCGCCACCTAGGTTAGGGCCTAGGACCCGTGTCTATTCTTCCAATGAAATGAGTAACGACTCGAATTTCGTGGGAAGAATAGTAATCAGGGGTTCCTTTTCTCTGGGCCTAGAAACTTATATTTTACTCTGTTTGCTTAAGGCACAGTCCTTACGGATATACAGGTAAGGGTTGTGGTTACAATTGGGGAAGGTATTAAGCACCCCTCTCGCTCGGCTTAATCTGGTCTCTTAACTTAGATTGGCATTTTGGAAGGATTTAAAATAAAAGGATTTGATCTTATTTCTCTTGTTAGATTATGCTTAATTCCGAATGTAAATGGAGTGAATTTACAAAAGGAAACAAAAATAAGTGATAATTAACCTGATCGGTGTTGTAAGTTGTTTACGGCTCCGAAAGGAACTAGCAACTATTCACGATCAGGTTAACTTGAATCAAACGGAAAATGACTGTAAAGAAAGTAAAAGTAAGGCAGAAGGGTTTATAACATAAGTTCAAGGGGCAATTTGTGTGCCCAAGATCCTATGATGTCACCACCTCGTACTTTACTGTGCAGAAAGCTGTAAATTGTAAAAAGTAAAGAGCAAGTCGGAGGGATTTACGCCACAAGGTATCGGCTGTAGTGGAACGACTCTTATGACATCTCAACCTCGTACCTTACTTGTGCAGAAAGCTGTAAAGTGCTGGAATTAGTAAAAGGCATATAGAGGGGCTTGACACCACGAATGATGAAACCCACCCTATAAGTTTCGTAAATACACAGCAGAAAGTAAATATAGTTAATCTGAGTGATAACGTAAGTTACTTGCGGGAGAGCCTGATTTCGCGACTTACTCACGACACAGATTAACTTGAATTAAATGGAAAAGGGTCAGATAAAGGGGCTTGACATCATGAATGATGAGACCTACCGTATCCGTTTTGTAAATACACAACAGAAAGTAAATACAGCTAATTTGATTGATATCGTAAGTTGCTTGCGGTAGAGCCTGATTCCGCAACTTACTCACGACACAGATTAACTCGAATTAAATGGAAAGGGGCAGATAAAGGGGCTTGACATCACAGATGATGAAACCCACCGTATCTGTTTTGTAAATACACAACAGAAAAGTAAATGAATTATATTATTTACATTTTTTAGGGTTTATCCTTACCGTTTGGAGAGTTGGGCAGCGTAACCAGCTTGTTTGGAGAGGGAGGCTTTAGAGATTGCCGAAATTTCAGCAGAACCACGGCACTATATTGAGGATAGGGCGTTGCGTTCTCTTAAATTCGGCAGCGCTTGTGCTGAAAGAGGGGCTTTCGAGGCTGCGGAGAAATCGGCGGCGTAACGGCACTGTATAGCCGAATTGCCTTCGAGTTTGTCGAGATTTCAGCAAAAAAATGGCGCTACTATGGAAAAGTAGCTCAAAGTTATGAGAAATTCACAAAACAACAGGGTAAACAAGAAAAAATGACACTCTGAACCTTCAGAAATTCGGCGGAGTGCCGACATTCGAAAAGAGCTACCTAGTGTTTCTCTACTTTCTCTCTTCTAAAGCAAGCTAACTAGGATTTCTGTCTGATTTTCTGCAGGGGTTTAGGGCTTGAAAAGGGAGAAATACACCGAAAGAAGGTGTATACACCTGAGGGGAGAGAAAGAGAGGAGGAGGGATAAAAAAAAACTTACCCCCCAGGGGAGGGGGTTTAAAATATCTTGGAAGAACCAAAATTCATCTCAGACAAATTTGGAATTTGTCTAAGACGAATTTGGGGGTGACATCACCCCAAAAAAGGTGGGTGATATCACACTCCCCCTTGTTTCGCCTTTTGCCTGTTTTGTTTTGTAGTGTTTTTGTCTCTTATCGACGATTTTGATCATCCATATCTCTTCTGATTGGACTCCGATTCGCACGCTGTGGACCCCGATCCGAGGGCGGTGAGGGAACGAGTCCCTACATCCTCTGAATCTCCACAACGTGAAGCAGAGCTCTACCAAGGAACTCTCGAAACGGATGCCACCCTCACAGCATAGCATGAGTGGCGATATAAAAAGAAAGAGATACATCCTGATCTGGAGCCAGGGCTCGAAACCAAGATATATCTAAAAATAACTCAAAGTCGCCATCCATGGACACGCCATGGAACCAAAACAAATGCTCTGTTTGCAATGGATAACCAGAGATACAAAAGGTCCGTGCCTGATGACGAATGGAGAAGGTCTGAAGAGCACCCCCAATTCGCCCGAGTGCGAACACTTGGTCTCTTATGCCATTTATTATAAACCCCGAAGAGTTTTGGGCTAAAATCATGTGAAATGGGAACAATCCTCAGGAGTCGTCTATCTAAGCATGCATTTTCCTGAGAATGGAAATGATGAGCACACAAAAAATAAATGAAAGAGGTGCCACCTAAATATAGCTAGGTTATGAGTGACATACCTAACTGGTGTCTAAGTTCTGGTGGACAAACGCATGCATGCTACAGCTAAAGGTATAAGGTCTGCACAAGAAAGTAAGAAAACACGACAAAATATACAATATAACAACACAACAAATCCTAAGACTCTAAACAATTCAGCCCGAGTCCTCGGATGGTCTGATGTTCATCCAAAGAAGCCTATGTATCCCCGCCTCCACGAGAATCAAGGCAACGTAGTTCTTCGCACCTATTCGAAACTATGATGCCTAAGACACCTAGACCTCTATCTTAGACTCGATCTAAAAGACCGGACTAGTTCTTAAAGTTTCTTGTACGATTATTTAAATTTCAGTGAATTGTAGATTTTAGGACACCCTATATGCCCTAACTAAATGCAGGTTAGCCCTAAGCTAATGCAGGTGGTTCCTACAACCTATGTGTAACTATGCTGTGTTTCCTAATGAAAACAAAGGGGTCACTAGCGCATCCTAGACCTAGTCATCAGTCGGCGATGTGGATCACCAACTGCCCGGACGGAGGCGTAACAGACTCCTAACTCTAACACAAACCACACACAACAAATCAAACAACACATCAAGGAGAAACTCTTAATTCTAAAACAAACGTAAACAAGCACATAACAAATCAAAGACAAACTCCTAACTCTAAAACTCTCTATCTAGGACAAAGTCCTAACTCTAGAGGAAGATCTTTTCGAAAAATAATGTTTTGGAAGATTTTTATATATATATTTTTTTAAAAGGGTTAAAATATTTATTTACAAAGTTTGGCTGGACTTGGGATATGGATCCCAAGCTGCACTACGTACCTCGTGGAAGAGGATCAAGCCAACGTAGTTCGAAAATCGAACTCTCCTAACTAAAGCCTAACACTCCAAATGATTTAAGGGTTTTTAATGTTTTTCAAATATTTTTTTTTTTATATATTTTTAAAGTTTTCAAATGTTTTTGAGTTTCAAATTTCTAATGTTTTTTTGGATTTTAAAGCTTTCCAATGCTCTTAACCTTTAAATGTTTTCAATCTTAAAGGGAACACGCAAGTAACACCACAAACTAGGGTAAAACCCTAACTCTAAAGGGGAAACCCCAAATAAGCAACTAGCGTCTCAAAGAGACAAACCACAACAAGAAAGATAGTGCCCCAAGAACAGAGAAAACAATCTAAGATCCCAAGTAGGGAAGGCTCTCATAAGACTGAGTTAGTCTTGAATGGAAATACTCCTAACTAATGACACCAGGGAGGGAGTACAAATGAGTCGGAGACTCTCTAATAACACTACCAAGTCAAAGACTCGCTCTAAAAGAGGAGGCCACTCTAACATGAGGCTAGGTAAGCCTCCTAAAGGGGAAACTCTCTATATGAGACAAGGCTTGTCTTTGAGACACAAATGACGTAAACAAGGGTTCTGATGAGACTGGGCAAGTCTCCTATATACAAAGGAGGAGTATGCTACTTGGACTGAGCAAGTCCCCTAAGGATGGGCTTGGGCTAGCGCCTTCATCGCCCGAAACCAAGTGAAAACCCTTGGAAATTGATAGCCCATTCCCGAAGAACTGATAGAAGCCTCAGAACTAATAAGAAACCTCAACTGAAAGTAAAGAATATCCCGCAAGCTTGGGTATAACTTTCATTCATTTTTAGCAAGATCCTTGCTATTGAAAAGCATTTCCTCGATCAAAACATCAGTGACAAAATACAAAATGTAGAATTTGAAGTTCAAAAACCAAAATTAGCGTACAATGAAACAACGGCATTGGTTTTGGAAAATCAAACAACTTGATTAAAAGAAAGGGAATTAACAGGGTGATGAGAAAGCTACCTTAGAAATGATATGGTCCTTGGTATTTAACAAACTGTGAAGATATTACCATAATTCTCCAAAATCAGCCGAAGGAATTGACAAGCCTGAGATTCCTAAGGTGGGATCCCTGGCTTCAAGATCAGCTTCAAGGGACTCTCCTTCTCTGCAATTTCTCGTAGTGAATCAAATTGAGTATGTGATCCGGACGAAAGCCAACACTCCCTTTCTCCAACCAATAAACATGGGCACCTCTATCTGACATAAAGCCTTGCCAATCTAAGAACACAACCGCCAAACTCCAGCACTGCATTTTCTGCTTTTAAAAGAAAATTAGTTTGAGGGCTTCTCCCAATCGGAAAAATTGGTGAGTCCTCATCACATAATCCATTGTCATTGCAATCGTATACCGCAGTGCTTGATGTAAATAAGAGAGAACCTTCACCATTCCAGTTTGATGCAGCCATCCTGACATCACTAGGGGAGTCTACACTTTGGGATGGAGGAGCACAAAAAATAACATAAGGAAATTGATGAATTGCTTTCGATCCCCTTAGACATGGGTTGATCCCAACTTTTATCAATTCATCATGATGATCCGAGGTCATTGTTTGTCCAAAAATTTGGCAACCTGGATGTTCCTCTCTCCATTTCTCTGCTACCATTCGACCAAGAACACCCGGACCTACAATCAACAGATCGCTTGCCCCAACCAATCCAGAAGAAGAAACCTCCAATCCTTCATTAGGTGCACCGAGGGCAGAAGATGCAAAGGAGGAAGGATGAGGTTGGAGAGACATTGAGATTGGGGGTCTTCGTTTCGTATGGAGATTAGGGTTTGGGAAGAAGAAGAGAGGATGTATTGGTGGTTTTGACCGGATTCCATGGAGGTGGCCGGCCGGAGTTGCAGAAATGGGTTGAGATGATCGGATTTGATGGGTTTCGGCTGTGGGTTATCCAAATGGGTTTAACAAAAAATTGCAGGTGACGTGGGTTTTGATGGAGGTGATGGTGGTTGTGGAAGTGAGGTGGTGGTGTTGGGAATGGGTTTGGTAGGGAAATGGGTTTAATGGGTAAATGAGAAAAAAAGGGGTTTGAAGGAGATGGAGAGTAAGGTGGATGATGATGGAGCTCGGATGGGGTAGAGATGGAGTTGGTTGGGGATAGAGGTTTCGGTGGGACTTGCCGGATTTAATGGCAGCCGGTGGTGGTTGGAAGATGAAGATGGAGGTGGAAGATGAGGATGGTTGGAGGAGGTGGGAACAGATGGTGGCGGCTGGCCGGTGGCTGGCTTGCCGGAGACGAGGCCAGAGGTGGAGGCGACTCTCTCTCCCTCTTTCTCTGTGATTCTCGCCCAAAATGAGGAGCCTCCCCCTCAACCCTAATTTGTTTTAGTATTTAAAGGGAAATGATAAATTCTCACCCCCCAATATTTCGTGGACAGCCCCCCTTTTAGTGTATTTGAATATTCTTTTATACTACAAAAGGGGGGGCTCGGGTAAGAAATGGGGCATAAATTATTTTCTCTTTACATGCTCTTAACCCTCTGATTTGATCCAGCGGCCAATGACGATTGCTTGCGAAGGAAGCAATATAAAATTGCCAAGAATGCCCTCCTTCACATGGGAAATGACGAATTTCACCCCTCCCCCCTCTGAACTTGCACCACGACACCGCCTTAGCTCGTTCGCTAGGCAAACGAGCTCGGATCCTGATGAAATTTTACAGGGACCTGGTGGGACCCTAACTGTAGTACCAGATCCCGCGAGAGGGGTGGGGCGCGAGCCGCCGCGCGCTCTCTCTTGGTCTCTCGTATCCACGCGATTGGCGTGTGTTTTTTAATTGTTGATTTTAATTCGTCTTTCTTGTGAACTTGGGATCACTAAGGCAATCCGAATTCCACACGAAAGAGACTGACAGAGTCGCCACCTAGATGTGGGATCTAGGACCCATAATTAACCAGAAATCTAGACTCGCTACCTGGTTACCAGAATGGAAGGTATGGGGAGTTATCCACCACATGCACCATTCTTGCCCGATAATCGGTCTTCGATTCCAAAAGCTAACTCTTTTAAATTTATTTTAAATGGCTCATTCAACTCTATGTTAAAATGCGAACTAAGTGACATGCATCCTAAAATCTAATTTCAATGTGAATCCTAGATGTGTATCTTGATTTATTAATTTGTCTGGATTCATTCTAAGTGAAAGTTCTCCTAGAATTCTAATTTCATGGAAAGTCTTAAGTGATTTGATTAAGTATTTACAAGAAAATTAATATACAAAATACCACAATTTGTTGTGGTGCCGACTCGCGGGTGGTATGCCATCAGACATCCAAGCTGCCTACGTACCCAAGCCTCACTGGGATCAGAGTCGACGTAGTTCGGTGCACCTAAGCTAAGCTACTTATGCCTAACTCAACTAGGACACCGACCTAAACGGGATTGATTGTTTTAACAGTTTTAAGAGAAGTTATTTAATTCAAGTTGAGAATTTTATTATCTTAGGATTTCATCTAAGATGCTATATGATTCTTATCTAAATGCAAGTTGTTCCTTAGACTAATGCAGGTTAGCCTACATCCTAGTTTACTAGGCTTGTCTTAAGGAAAGATTGGGTGACTAGTGTAACTAGACCTATGGCACGGTTGCTATTCATAGCAAGCGTCCGTGATGAGACTGGACTCCTAACTCTAGGACTCCTTAAAACCTAGGACACGGCACGACACTAGTGTTCCTAAATTGGGCTCTAATGGTTCTTAGATTGGAAACCATAATCCAATGGTTCCGGAAGACTCGAGACAAATCAATTCAAATTCTTGAAATTAATTAATTTCAGATTTCATGGATTTTCGATTTATGGACACTTGAGGATTACCAATGGCTCTAGGGTTTACCAATTTCGGCCCAGAATAGCATCCAAGGAAGGGAATCGTGCGCTCTTTCCTTGCGCAATTTAATACTTAGGTTATAACATTTTATTGCCTGGCATATCTCAGGATTTCCGTGGACAGTAACCTCGGAGCCAACAACATGCTATAGCTTAAGTATTCAAATTGTCAAAGATCGGTTGCAATTGGGATACGATTATGGATGCATTGACCATTTTTCCAGGGAATTCTACTGATCCTAAGATTTATGTTTCAATGGATTAAGGAGTTAATATGTGACAGAGATTTAAGGTTCTTTAGAAATATTCAGATGATTTTCAATTAATTTCGGATTTTCAATGAATTTTATCAATTTTAAACATATGAGTGATTTTACAAGTGAAACTGTAGCAAACGAATTCGAAATGAGTTGAAATTTCTACAGCAGCAAGATATGATGAAATGTAGCTTACTGGAAGAGTTTTACTGATTTTTACATTAAGCTCATATTTAATTTCGATTTAACAATTGATTGACCAGATTGCAAAAATAACACAGAAACCACTAGACATATGAATCTAAATTCAATGAAATTTCTACAGTAATAAGATATAAGTAAAAATAACATACTGAGAGATTTTCATGAATTTTGAAAACCATTTACTATCAGTTTCAGATTTTTTAATTTTCAGACTAGATTATGAATTAACCCTACATCCCATATGAAAACAGATCCAAATCACTTGCAACTTTTACAGCAACTAGAAATGTGAGATTTAAGACTACTGTAAAAAGTTTAAGAATTTTCGTTGTGATCTGATGTCAGTAAAAATTCCTCCAAAAGCTGGTAAATTTCAAAGAAAGCATAAAATATTTTATTTTCGAAACACTCATGGAGATCATGATTTTGAGTATACATATTTAATTTTTAACTAAATCCAATTAAATACTAAAAATCATGCAAATATACCAAATAATTCTAGAAAAATCTAAAAATTAAGTACCTACCTGTGATCGAAATCCTCGCCGAATCCGAGAGCCGAAAAATTCGAAAATCGCACCGCCGCTTGATCCGCTTCCGCTTTCTTTCTCTTTTTCTTTGTTTTATTTTCTTTTATATTTTTTTTTATATGGAACAAGGGAGAGAGATGGGGAGAAACAAATAAGGAGAGAAAGTAGAGAATGATAGTGTGAGAGTGAGAGAGTGAGAGATATTGAGGGAGGGAGATATTGAGGGAGAGAAAGAGAAAACTATCCAAAAACAATGTGTTGTCTTTTCTCCTCCTTCTTCCTCTCATCACCTCTCTTTATATAGTGAAAAACTTAGTGGAGAGGTGGAAATAAACAATGAGAATGGTGGGTGTGGTGGAGAATAATGGAAATAAACAGTGAGAATGGTGGGTGTGGTGGAGAATAATGGAAATAAACAATGAGAATGGTGGGTGTGGTGGAGAATAATGGAATATATAATGGTAATGGTGGGAATGGTGGTGGGGAATAATGGAATATATAATGTGAATGGTGGGTGTGGTGGAGAATAATGGAAATAAACAATGAGAATGGTGGGTGTGGTGGAGAATAATGGAATATATAATGGTAATGGTGGGAATGGTGGTGGGGAATAATGGAATATATAATGGTAATGGTGGGAACGGTGGTGGGAATAATGGAATATATAATGATAATGGAGATAATGGTGTTATTTTAAAGGGAAAAATGAAGTTAGT
This sequence comes from Tasmannia lanceolata, assembly GCF_043159265.1. Taxonomy (NCBI): domain Eukaryota; kingdom Viridiplantae; phylum Streptophyta; class Magnoliopsida; order Canellales; family Winteraceae; genus Tasmannia; species Tasmannia lanceolata. The sequence goes on along the minus strand of NW_027518714.1, from coordinate 43,162,980 downwards.
GGAAATGGTAAAGAAAGTTAAGTCATGCTAATGGTGAGTCCCACTTTATAGGATGATCTAAACCGTCCAAATGATGGATGATAATATAGATGGACATATCCCACAAATTAGCCATTGGATGAGCCAATCCGCCCAATTGGATGATCCAATCCGCCCAATTGGATGATCCAATCCGCCCCATTGGATGATCTAAACCGTCCAAATGATGGATGACAATATAGATGGACATATCCCACAAATTAGCCATTGGATGAGCCAATCCGCCCAATTGGATGATCCAATCCGCCCAATTGGATGATCCAATCCGCCCCATTGGATGAACTAAACCGTCCAAATGATGGATGACAATATAGATGGACATATCCCACAAATTAGCCATTGGATGAGCCAATCCGCCCAATTGGATGATCCAATCCGCCCAATTGGATGATCTATATTGCAAATTAGTTGTGCAACAAAATTAATTCTAATTAGAACAATCTCAACCATCAATTTGACGATCCACAGCTTTAAAAATCAATTTCAAGAATGGTTCGGATCGTTTGGTCTGCCTCAATATGGAATGGATGTGGACCCAAATATTTTCGTTAATCAACTCCATAGGGCAATCCAATCTCATCCCTAAATCATTTTCATGGGGATGATCCTAGCAGTTCAATGGATCGGCCATAGCATAAATAAATTGTGCCTCTAAAAACTGATACCCTGTGCCGATCCAATCCATCCAACTGATGGCCCATCAAATGAGTAGCTTAGATCATCACAATGCGGGCCCCATGTTTGATCCAAATATAAACAAATGCTCAAGGCGGGCCCATCAAACGGATCCAAATTCTCTCTTGCTCGGATTCTCATAAATAACCCTTCTCAACACTTAGCGGAAAAATGCGAAACACAGCAGAAATGATCGGAAAGATTGAGAAAGCATAAGGGACAGACACGGGAATGGAAAACACTGAAAAAGACTAATAACAAGAAAACTAACTTCTTTGTTTATTAAGGCGGAGCAAAATGGGGTGTCTACACTAACCTGCTCTAAGGTAGAATTTGGGGTTCCAATTTAATGATTTGATGGGGTTGTGCTCAAACAGGGAGGGATTAGGGTACGGTCAAAATGGGGTGTCTACACACGCGGTCAGGTCCGTTGGATTCCTTGTGTTCAAGGCTTTCCAATGAATCAGAAATTGGGTGCTTTCGAGAGACAGGGTGTCCTTTGGGCGCAAAAAAGAGAGTTTCGGACCCAAAGTTAACCTGCCGATTAGGAATGCCGTGTGCAGACGGGCTTACCGGTTTATGCCGTAAATAGCGGGTGTTGTGTAGAGAGGATTTGGGTTTGCTAAAAAGGGCATTTGCTGTGTTTAAACAGGCTTCTGGTGGCAGTGGTTTCTGTCTCTTATCGATAACTTCGATCGTCCATATCTCTTGCGATTGGACTCTGATTCGCACGCAGTCAGGCCCGTTGGATTCCTTGTGTCCAGGGCATTCCAATAAACCAGAAATCGGGTGCTTTTGAGAGACAGGGTGTCTTTAGGGTGCCTAAAAGAGAGTTTCAGGCCCTAAGTTAACCTACCGATTGAATTGCCGTGTGCAAGTGGGCTTACCGGTTTGTGCTGTAAAAGGTGCGTTGAAATACAGGTGTGACAATCCAAGAGGGGGGAGAACTGGTCAATTAGAAATTTTAGGCTTAATTAAGGGAAATTAAAAATTAATCAATTTAATTAAGCACTAATTAGTCTAACCCTTGTTCAAATAGGTATATCAATCAAATCTAGGGTTTAGACTTTCTAATCATGCACATTTAGCTAACCCTTATTCAAATAGATATTATAATGCAATTTAGGGTTTAGACATTTAACTTAAATGCATTCACTAACCCTTGTTAATGAAAGCATAAACATAAGTAAGGTTAGAGATTACCAATCACCACACATACGAGAGAGAGAGAGAGAGAAGAGCAAGCATCCACAAGGCATAAGATTTATAATGGTTCGGTCACAACTTGACCTACTCCACTCTTCCAAGTTTAACTCATTGGGATCTCCACTAAAATGATGAAGCCGTCCACCAGACTCCTTCATCTCCAAAGGGAAGAAACCCTTGCTTTTCCATTCTCAAGGGCCAGAGCGAAGCCCATCTTGTTAGCCCAAGAGTCCCCCATGGGTTCACTCAATCACCTTATTTTGATGATTAACAAACACAAATTTGGTACCTAAACTTGTTTATATTGTCACTTCTAGAAAAACTATGGTATTTTAATACATTGTCTAAGAAATCAACTCAAATCCTTTCTTAGACATCTTTATGTGCCCTAGGTGAATAAACATATTTATTACTTAGCACTTAGTTGTCCTACATATCCATTCTATAACATGCTTTATGTGATAACAAAGTGTAATAGGAAATCATAGATGGGTAAAATCTTGTGTATTTCCAAAAGACCTTTGATTGGATATCTTTTCATGACTTAGATGAACTTTGAAATGTATAGGTATATGTATGTTGTTCAAATAGTCATGAAAGTTCATGTTGAAATGTGTGTATCCAAGGTGGATTTTATCATGTGATATGTATATACTCTAAAATTCTTAGATCTTTTCCTAGAAATACAAAAGGATATAATATTTAGGGAAGTTGAAACATGAATCTAGATTCAATATATGACACTCACTTGAGTTAAAGTAAAAATTTCGTAGCAATCTAGTATTATATTTGGGCATTTACTCACTTGAGTAAAATTGAAACTCATATAGTGGTTGCACACAATACATTGTGATGGGAACACATGTCTCTCACACATATTTGGTTTTCCATGGCCTATGCACTTTGTGCTTAAATGCCTTATCTTTACTTATGTGGTATGTGGATGTAGGAAGTAGATGTTTGGACTTTGTACTTCATTTGTCATGTTCACCTTGTCCAAACATGATTAACTATCCATGAAGGCCTTAATATGGATCATATCTTTCTCATGAGGTATACTCTCACCTTCATGAATCATGGATGTCTCTCTAAGACATGGTACTTTATTGATCATTCTCACTATGTCTTAGTCCTATAGAATTGAACTAAAATTGATTTATACATATTCTATAGTTATCACGCCTTGTTTGATAATATCTAGACGTATGAGATGTTAAACCTTTATCTTAAAAGTCACTCAATTGGTATCCTTAGCCTTCTTAGTTTCTAAGAGGGAGATGGTGCATTCACCTTAATTAAAATACTTAACCATGTGGCTTTGTGTCAACATCTCAAACATGAATAGGTATACATTTATATGTGATCTCCCTAGCAAGTTATATATGTTACATATTTAGGAAAGTAAAGCTTGAATTTGAAAATATGATATCACATTTAGGGGGAGCATGAGCCAAAAAAAATTGTAAATCGTGTGTGCTATGCTTGTTTATCATGATGAGCTAGACTATGGCTATCATTTTACCATGGTAAACCGACACTTGGAGAGTAAGTGTCATTGTAGCCCAAGGTTTGAGTCTAACATGTCATCTTTTGGAAAATATATCCAAAATCGTTTGGAGTCATTGCAAGATTCATTTTCAAACGGGGAGCTTAAAGGTAAATTTGTCCTTAGTTACTTATCATATGATTCCTATTGTGGTTATCACCTCACATATGACAAGTACACTCATTTGGAGCATGGTTGCTCCATATGGGTTGCTCCATATGGGTTGTTCGGGCTTGTCTTGTGCTTTTATGTGTGTTTTTGAGTTTAAGACATGAAGCCCATAGCTTAGGTCTTAGTGCCATATTCTTCTAAGCTTTTTAACTTATCTTGGATGGTCTAATATGATATCATCTATTCCAAGAATGAGTTTTTGTGGCCAAGTATTCCATTGTCATATCTTTGGCCTATTGTGTCATGTTATGCCTTATTTCTTATGGTTTATATAAGGCCAATGACAAATACCAAAGGATAGATCTAATCTTTGCTATCTCTATGTTTATATGGGTCATTGTGAGATGCTCACATTGTCCATTCAAACATATCCCATCTAATTGTGCTAAAAATTGCATATCATTAAAAAAAAGGAGAGCTTAAATGATCTATCTTTTTAACTAAGCACTAAAACTTGCATATCCATCTAGATATACATTCATAGGATTAAATTACAATTGCTAATGGTAATTCCTATGGATTTGATTGCTTATCATATGTACCTTCACTTGGTTATCTAGATTTTCATGATAAGTTGCACTGTCATGCTAAAATAGAGAGTTAAATGTTTTTATTTCTATGCATGACAAATTCAAGCTGAGCATATAAGTTGAAAACATCTATTCTCGCTTATCATGATGGGTTCATTCATCCATCTCTTTATGATAAGATTCTAAAAGGAATTCACAAAAAAAAAAGAGCTTATCATGCTAATCTTTGAACTTGCTTGTTTCTTCATTCATGATAAGTATAAAATGAGCTTGAAATGCAATATTATGTTAAATATTATGGGTCATAGGTTCGATTTATATTGGATTTATACAAATGCTAAGATATACCCTAAAAACAATTGTGGTAAAAATGGAATGTCTTTTTGTTTTTTCTAACATAAGCTTGATTTGTATTAGTTTATTCATTTCCAATGTTGTTATGCTCTTATCATGCCATATATACTTTGATTTTAATTAGTAAATCATGTTAAGAAGTTAGGAGGAGCATCTAGTCTCACTGAATATCTATGATGCTTCATGAATTGTGCTTAAATGTTTACCTTCCATTTTTGCCGATGCCAAAAGGGAGAGAATTTATGTAATTGATTAGATCCATAATCATATGCATTCATGTACTATAATTTGTTAAATATAACTTATGCATATGTTGAGGGGGAGTAGCCACACACATCTTGCTTATCTAATCCTCATGAGAGGATCCTCCCACCTCTCTAATCAATTTGGTTTGTCATCATAAAAAAAGGGGAGATTATTAGCCCAAGGGTTCCCCATGGGTTCACTCAATCACCTTGTTTTGATGATTAACAAACACAAATTGAGTAGTCTTTTATGGACTAATTGTTTGCCTTGAGTGTTGTGCTATGGACAAGACATTCACAGGTCAATCCGTACTAGCACACACCATTGATGGCCTATGCTTGAAGATGAACCAAACATGTGTCACTAGAGCATATAAAAGATCCATCTAGAGGTACCAAGGAGAAGCTCATCATCAACCATCTCAAAGCATTGAACAAACAAAGGAAGATCAATGAAGGCCAAAGCTTGTGGATCAACAACTTGCAAACAAGCTAGAACCAATTGGTGGCATCATCCTTGGAAGGTGTCAAGCAAAGAAGCTCAACCTTGAAGATCCCAAAGCAAGCCATGCACTCAAAGAGAAGATCAAGCAATAGCTACCTCAAGAGTTCATTCAAGAGAGTGGTAAAAAAGGTAGATTGTATCACCCATCTCTCTTGTGTTTTCTCTTATCAAGGCACATCTTAAAACTCTTAAAAATATATTTTTCAAAGAGACTAACACACCCTTTAAGGACTTAAACGGATAAGTGAATGGCCATGGTGGTGTACCAACATGTTGGGACCCATACGGCATTCAACACAATATTGAACAAAACAGAGTTCCAAAGAAAAAACCTGGACCAGCAACTAAATCCTATCAAAACTTGTTTAAAATATTTTTAACAGATAGCTTTCATTTTTCTCATATCCGTAGAATATAAGAACGTCGAAATCCGACTAGAATAGAAAGAGATATGAATTTTTCAAAGCGGACACTGATTGCTGGAAATCCAGTCTCGGAACTCCGAGAATTATTCTCGGAACTCAGAGAAAATTCTCGGAGCTCCGAGAAATGATCCAGGTTCTAAAATTAAAAGCCCTGTTTGGTGTCTCGAATCTCCGAGCTCGGAACTCCTAGAATATTCTCGGAACTCCGAGCAGTGTATTTGTTCAAAAAATTATAGCCGTTGTGGCCCAACGGCTAATTGACTGTTTGACCCGAAAATAACTGTTTTGCCCCTAAAACGGTCATATTGAGTTGGGACACTATATATACCCATCTAATGGGTCTAAAACAAGCGATGAACATTGTCCAACTTCAACAAACCCTAGGAAATCATTTGTGAACTATTTTTAGGTTAATTTCTCTCACCAATCTCTTGTGCCTTGATTTTAGAAAATCATTTGAGATAGGCTTAGGCTTAAACTTGTTTATCTTTGAGAGTATATTAGGAGCTTCGTTGTGCATTGTAGCCTACTTAGAGGCAAAGCTTTCTTCTTCTTCTTCATTCGATCGGTGGCAAGGGCATCCGTGTTTAATTCCCTTGGATGAAACGCTTAGAACTCGGCGGAGAAGGAGAGTCATTGTAAAGGTGGAAGGGCATCCTTATCTAATTCCCTTGGAGTGTAATCACCTAGGAGCCGGGCAATTCTGGAGGTCTCAATAGTGAAAATCCTCAAGTACGACCTTGAGTAGAGTGGAGTAGGTTGTTGGCCGAACCACTATAAATCTTTGTCTCACTTGTGTGATTGGTATTTCTCTCTCCCTCTCACTCTCTTATTTGTGCTTACATTTTTACTTAGAATTGAGTGAGTTAGCATTGGCATTAAAACTTGAATATCTTTACATTGCTAAATTGGCTACCTTAATCACTTAATGAAGTTTGCTAATCAACAAGGGTTTTGAACTTACATTAATTTGTAATATTGTTTTAAGTTCAACCATTTCAAACTTAATTAAACAAGGGATAAAACTAGGGTGAAATTAGTAAAAGTTTTTTAAAGGCAAAAGTTTTATAAACATCCTATTCACCCCCCTCTAGGTTGCCAAACCGGGTTACTCCTCGGATTTCAATTGGTATTAGAGCTAGGGCTCTTGATTAAAACCCTAACCGGTTAAGAGTTAAAAGATCAAATTTTTTGGCAACTCTAAATATGGGGTCTAGGCTACCTATCTTTGATGGTTCGGATTATGGATCTTGGTTGATCCATATGAAGACATATCTTACTAGTCTAGATAAAGATATGATAAAGATAATTCAAAATAGTTTTGTTTTAAATGCTAAATCTAGAAAAATAAGTGATTATGATAAAAATGTTATCTTCATTAAATGTAAAGGCCCTTATTGCTATATGTTGCTCCTTACCACCACACATTAATGAGAAAGTATCCTCATGTACTAACGCGAAATTGATTTTGAACAAACTTGAAAAATCTAGTCAAAGTGAAATCCTATGCTTAAATGGGATAATTGAGAAATCAAATGAAAATGCTTTGAAAAATATTGATTTCACATTTGAAATACTACATTGTACATTTCAAGATTTGAATAAGAAACTTGAGGATGAACTAGTTAAGAATTCAAACTTGAAAAATAATTTATCTAGTATTCACAAGAAGTTTAGGTCACTAGAAATATATCATGCACATCTTAGTGAAGAAAATGAAATGTTTAAAAAAAAATTTATTGAACTAAGTGATACCATTGCTTCACTAAGAGAAGAAAACCAACTCCTTAAAGAAGAAGAAGAGAAATTCAAAATATTTTCATCTCTTGAATCAATGAATTTTAAAAATCAAGAATGAAACATTAGTGTTGGAAAATTATTATTTACATGAAAGTGCAAAACATAGTTTTCATCATAGTCATTCTTGTAAATCATCTTGTTCATCCCGTCCATCTACCTTCTCATATATATCTTCTGATTTTTGTGGTGGATTTGGACATTACAAATCTAAATACAAGTTTAGATTTGTAGAAAGTAGTAAGTTTGTTTGGGTTAGAAAAGATACATCAACTAGAACAAACTTGCTTGGAACCAACATGGTTTGGGTTCCAAAATCCCCTACTTGAATCACATCATATGATTAGTAGATTTAGGGGTAATGAGCTTAAAATGAAATATCATTTGAAAATGAATTTTTGATACAGTATGCTTATGGTTGGTTAACACTTTTGTATCAATATTCAATATGCTTAATTTGAAAATCTTTTCAAAATATGAGTGTATAGATACTATATGCCTATCTTTGTTTGAATAACATGTATCTATATATCTTCTTATAATTCAAAGTCTATATGCTTAAATGTAGTTAATTTAAGACTTTAATATGATGAGCCAAATTGAATATCATTTTGAGTTTTTTTGGCCTAAGTGCTCACATATACTTAAAAATTATCATGCACTTAGAATATGTCATTCATCCACATGACAACCACAATAGAGCATTCAATGTGAAAACCATAATTTATGCTAAATAGGAAAATCAACCACACCATTTCCCCATATGTTCAAATTGTACTTACAAGCATATCCTCAAATTTGAACATTATTTGATAGTTACTAGAAGCTAGGATGTACGATCTATCACATCTCTCTAGCAAAGTCAAAAAGAGAAGAAACCCATAAGTTCAAAGACTTCAACTCAAATGGAAATTTATGGCATCAAATAATATTTGAGTGACATTTGTGAATATGCCAAAATATTATTCTTTAAACTCTATTTTGGACAAATATGGCACTTGCTAGAAAATTTGGTACCTAAACTTGTTTACATTGTCACTTCTAGCAAAACTATCGTATTTTAATACATTGTCTAAGAAATCAACTCAAATCCTTTCTTAGACATCTTTATGTGCCCTAGGTGAATAAACATATTTATTACTTAGCACTTAGTTGTCCTACATATCCATTCTATAACATGCTTTATGTGATAACAAAGTGTAATAGGAAATCATAGATGGGTCAAATCTTGTGTATTTCCAAAAGACCTTTGATTGGATATCTTTTCATGACTTAGATGAACTTTGAAATGTATACGTAATGTTATATGTATGTTGTTCAAATAGTCATGAAAGTTCATGTTGGAATGTGTGTATCCAAGGTGGATTTTATCATGTGATATGTATATACTCTAAAATTCTTAGATCTTTTCCTAGAAATACAAAAGGATATAATATTTAGGGAAGTTGAAACATGAATCTAGATTCAATATATGACACTCACTTGAGTTAAATTGAAAATTTCGTAGGAATCTAGTATTATATTTGGGCATTTACTCACTTGAGTAAAATTAAAACTCATATAGTGGTTGCACACAATACATTGTGATGGGATCACATGTCTCTCACACATATTTGGTTTTCCATGGCCTATGCACTTTGTGCTTAAATGCCTTATCTTTACTTATGTGGTATGTGGATGTAGGAAGTAGATGTTTGGACTTTGTACTTCATTTGTCATGTTCACCTTGTCCAAACATGATTGACTATCCATGAAGGCCTTAATATGGATCATATCTTTCTCATGAGGTATACTCTCACCTTCATGAATCATGGATGTCTCTCTAAGACATGGTACTTTATTGATCATTCTCACTATGTCTTAGTCCTATAGAATTGAACTAAAATTGATTTATACATATTCTATAGTTATCACGCCTTGTTTGATAATATCTAGACGTATGAGATGTTAAACCTTTATCTTAAAAGTCACTCAATTGGTATCCTTAGCCTTCTTAGTTTCTAAGAGGGAGATGGTGCATTCACCTTAATTAAAATACTTAACCATGTGGCTTTGTGCCAACATCTCAAACATGAATAGGTATACATTTATATGTGATCTCCCTAGCAAGTTATATATGTTTCATATTTAGGAAAGTAAAGCTTGAATTTGAAAATATGATATCACATTTAGGGGGAGCATGAGCCAAAAAAATTGTAAATCTTTTGTGCTATGCTTATTTATCATGATGAGCTAGACTATGGCTATCATTTTACCATGATAAACCGACACTTGGAGAGTAAGTGTCATTGTAGCCCAAGGGTTGAGTCTAACGTGTCATCTTTTGGAACATATATCCAAAATCCTTTGGAGTCTATGCAAGGGCATCTCTTTGGATTCATGCATTGCAAGATTCATTTTCAAACAGGGAGCTTAAAGGTAAATTTGTCCTTAGTTACTTATCATATGATTCCTATTGTGGTTATCACCTCACATATGATAAGTACACTCATTTGGAGCATGGTTGCTCCATATGGGTTGTTCGAGCTTGTCTTGTGCTTTTATGTGTGTTTTTGAGTTTAAGACATGAAGCCCATAGCTTAGGTCTTAGTGCCATATTCTTCTAAGCTTTTTAACTTATCTTGGATGGTCTAATATGATATCATCTATTCCAAGAATGAGTTTTTGTGGCCAAGTATTCCAATGTCATATCTTTGGCCTATTGTGTCATGTTATGCCTTATTTCTTATGGTTTATATAAGGCCAATGACAAATACCAAAGGATCGATCTAATCTTTGCTATCTCTATGTTTATATATGTCATTGTGAGATGCTCACATTGTCCATTCAAACATATCCCCTCTAATTGTGCTAAAAATTGCATATCATTAAAAAAAAGGGAGAGCTTAAATGATCTATCTTTTTAACTAAGCACTAAAACTTGCATATCCATCTAGATATACATTCATAGGATTAAATTACAATTGCTAATGGTAGTTCCTATGGATTTGATTGCTTATCATATGTACCTTCACTTGGTTATCTACATTTTCATGATAAGTTGCACTGTCATGCTAAAATAGAGAGTTAAATGTTTTTATTTCTATGCATGACAAATTCAAGCTGAGCATATAACTTGAAAACATCTATTCTTGCTTATCATGATGGGTTCATTCATCCATCTTTTTATGATAAGATTCTAAAAGGAATTCACAAAAAAAGAGAGCTTATCATGCTAATCTTTGAACTTGCTTGTTTCTTCATTCATGATAAGTATAAAATGAGCATGAAATGCAATATTATGTTAAATATTATGGGTCATAGGTTCGATTTATATTGGATTTATACAAATGCTAAGATATACCCTAAAAACAATTGTGGTAAAAATGGAATGACTTTTTGTTTTTTCTAACATAAGCTTGATTTGTATTAGTTTATTCATTTCCAATGTTGTTATGCTCTTATCATGCCATATATACTTTGATTTTAATTAGTAAATCGTGTTAAGAAGTTAGGAGGAGCATCTAGTCTCACTGAATATCTATGATGCTTCATGAATTGTGCTTAAATGTTTACCTTCCATTTTTGCCGATGCCAAAAGGGAGAGAATTTATGTAATTGATTAGATCCATAATCATATGCATTCCTGTACTATAATTTGTTAAATATAACTTATGCATATGTTGAGGGGGAGTAGCCACACACATCTTGCTTATCTAATCCTCATGAGAGGATCCTCCCACCTCTCTAATCAATTTGGTTTGTCATCATAAAAAAAGGGGAGATTATTAGCCCAAGGGTTCCCCATGGGTTCACTCAATAACCTTGTTTTGATGATTAACAAACACAAATTGAGTAGTCTTTTATGGACTAATTGTTTGCCTAGTGTTGTGCTATGGACAAGACATTCACAGGTCAATCCGTGCTAGCACACACCATTGATGACCTATGCTTGAAGATGAACCAAACATGTGTCAAAAGAGCTAGAGCATACAAAAGATCCATCTAGAGGTACCAAGGAGAAGCTCATCATCAACCATCTCAAAGTATTGAACAAACAAAGGAAGATCAATGAAGGCCAAAGCTTGTAGATCAACAACTTGTAAAGGAGCTAGAACCAATTGGTGGCATCATCCTTGGAAGGTGTCAAGCAAAGAAGCTCAACCTTGAAGATCCCAAAGCAAGCCATGCACTCAAAGAGAAGATCAAGCAATGGCTACCTCAAGAGTTCATTCAAGAGAGTGGTAAAAAAGGTAAATTGTATCACCCATCTCTCTTGTGTTTTCTCTTATCAAGGCACTTCTTAAACTTTTAAAAATATATTTTTCAAAGAAACTAACACACCCTTTAAGGACTTAAACGGATAAGTGAATGGCCATAGTGGTGTACCAACATGTTGGGACCCATACGTCATTCAACACAATATTGAACAAAATAGAGTTCCAAAGAAATAACCTGGACCAGCAACTAAATCCTATCAAAACTTGTTTAAAATATTTTTAACAGATAGCTTTCATTTTTCTCATATCCGTAGAATATAAGAACGTCGAAATCCGACGAGAATCGAAAGAGATATGAATTTTTCAAAGCGGACACTGATTGCTGGAAATCCAGTCTCGGAACACAGAGAAAATTTTCGGAGCTCCGAGAAATGATCCAGGTTCTAAAATTAAAAGCCCTGTTTGGTGTCTCGAATGTCCGAGCTCAGAACTCCGATCAGTGTATTTGTTCAAAAAATTATAGCCGTTGTGGCCCAACGGCTAATTGACTGTTTGACCCGAAAATAACTGTTTTGCCCCTAAAACGGTCATATTGAGTTGGGACACTATATATACCCATCTAATGGGTCTAAAACAAGCGATGAACATTGTCCAACTTCAACAAACCCTAGGAAATCATTTGTGAACTATTTTTAGGTTAATTTCTCTCACCAACCTCTTGTGCCTTGATTTTAGAAAATCATTTGAGATAGGCTTAGGCTTAAACTTGCTTATCTTTGAGAGTATATTAGGTGCTTCGTTGTGCATTGTAGCCTACTTAGAGGCAAAGCTTTCTTCTTCTTCTTCATTCGATCGGTGGCAAGGGCATCCGTGTTTAATTCCCTTGGATGAAACGCTTAGAACTCGGCGGAGAAGGAGAGTCATTGTAAAGGTGGAAGGGCATCCTTATCTAATTCCCTTGGAGTGTAATCGCCTAGGAGCCGGGCATCGTGGAGGTCTCAATAGTGAAAATCCTCAAGTACGACCTTGAGTAGAGTGGAGTAGGTTGTTGGCCGAACCACTATAAATCTTTATCTCACTTGTGTGATTGGTATTTCTCTCTCCCTCTCACTCTCTTATTTGTGCTTACATTTTTACTTAGAATTGAGTGAGTTAGCATTGGCATTAAAACTTGAATATCTTTACATTGCTAAATTGGCTACCTTAATCACTTAATGAAGTTTGCTAATCAACAAGGGTTTTGAACTTACATTAATTTGTAATATTGTTTTAAGTTCAACCATTTCAAACTTAATTAAACAAGGGATAAAACTAGGGTGAAATTAGTAAAAGTTTTTTAAAGGCAAAAGTTTTATAAACATCCTATTCACCCCCCTCTAGGTTGCCAAACCGGGTTACTCCTCGGATTTCAATTGGTATTAGACCTAGGGCTCTTGATTAAGACCCTAACCGGTTAAGAGTTAAAAGATCAAATTTTTTGGCAACTCTAAATATGGGATCTAGGCTACCTATCTTTGATGGTTCGGATTATGGATCTTGGTTGATCCATATGAAGACATATCTTAATAGTCTAGATAAAGACATATCTTAAACGGATAAGTGAATGGGCATGGTGGTGTACCAACATGTTGGGACCCATACGGCATTTAACACAATATTGAACAAAACAGAGTTTCAAAGAAACAACCTGGACCAGCAACTAAATCCTGTCAAAACTTGTTTAAAATATTTTCAAATATTTTTGAAAATATTTTTAACAGATAGCTCTCATTTTTCTCATATCCGTAGAATATAAGAACGTCGAAATCCAACGAGAATCGAAGGAGATATGAATTTTTCAAAGCGGACACTAATTGCTGGAAATCCAGTCTCAAAACTCCGAGAATTATTCTCGGTGCTCCGAGAAATGATCCAGGTTCTAAAATTAAAAGCCCTGTTTGGTGTCTCGGATCTCCGAGAATACCCTCGGAGCTCCAAGCTCGGAACTCGTAGAATATTCTCGGAACTCCGAGCAGTGTATTTGTTCAAAAGATTATAGCCGTTGTGGCCCAACAGCTAGTTGACTGTTTGACCCGAAAATAACCTTTTTGCCCCTGAAATGGTCATATTGAGTTGGGACACTATATATACCCATCTAATGGGTCTAAAACAAGCGATGAACATTGTCCAACTTCAACAAATCCTAGGAAATCATTTGTGAACTATTTTTGGGTTAATTTCTCTCACAAATCTCGTGTGCCTTGATTTCAGAAAATCATTTGAGATTGGCTTAGGCTTAAACTTGTTTATCTTTGAGAGTATATTAGGAGCTTCATTGTGTATTGTAACCTACTTAGAGGTAAAGCTTTCTTCTTCTTCTTCATTCGATCAGTGGCAAGGGCATCCGTGTTTCATTCCCTTGGATGAAATGCTTAGAACTCGGCGGAGAAGGAGAGTCATTGTAAAGGTGGAAGGGCATCCTTATTTAATTCCCTTGGAGTGTAATCGCCTAGGAGCCGGGCATCATGGAGGTCTCAATAGTGGAAATCTTCAAGTACGACCTTGAGTAGAGTGGAGTAGGCCGTTGGCTGAACCACTATAAATCTGTCTCACTTGTGTGATTGGTATTTCTCTCTCCCTCTCACTCTCTTATTTGTGCTTACATTTTTACTTAGAATTAAGTGAGTTAGCATTGGCATTAAAACTTGAATATCTTTATATTGCTAAATTGGCCGTCTTAATCACTTAATGAAGTTTCCTGATCAACAAGGGTTTTGAACTTACATTAATTTGTAATATTGTTTTAAGTTCAACCATTTCAAACTTAATTAAACAAGGGATAAAACTAAGGTGAAATTAGTAAAAGTTTTTAAAAGGAAAAAGTTTTATAAACATCATATTCACCCCGCCCTCTAGGTTGCCAAACCGGGTTACTCCTCGGATTTCAATACATCTGCATGAAGCCTTCAGCAAGATGACACACCCTCATACACCGTCTTCACCTTTCTTGGGCTGAAGGGGAGACCCTCGTCTTCACCTTTCTTCACGGGCCGAAGAGAAGACCCTCTTCTTCATAATTATTACCGGGCCGAAGAGAAGACCCTCAATGAAGAACAAATGAAATGAAAAACACTGAATGCCTCTTAATAGGCGGATTACAACTTTGTAAGCTCACAATCACTCTCAAGAAATAGCAAAAGAAAAGCCATATGGAGTGCCTCTTGATAACATATAGAAATGGAAGATCAAAGAGGTTTTTAGCTTTTGAAATAAAAATGTTGAAGCTCAAAGAGAAATGGGATTTAATCTTTCTCTAATATTCAAAAGCTTGTAGATATATGTTTTAATCATGTATATATAGTGTATTTGAAAATATGACCGTTTGGGGTAAAACTGTAAATTATTGGCTTGAAAAAGTCAAGCAAAAAATGCCCCAACGGCTAGTTTGCTCGACTGCGGCTATCGACAGGGCTACGGCGGTCGCCCGCCCATATCGGGCGCCTTATTCTATTTTCAAATTTCTTACTGTCGCGGTCGACCGGCCACATGGCGGTCGCCCGGCCAGGGCTAACTGTTTGTTCAAAAAATTTGGCTCAAAAACCTATCTTGGTCGACCGACCCACGGCGGTCGCCCGCCCTAGACCCAAATTGGATTGCTTCTGTTGAAATAGAAGCGCATCCGCTATCCCCCGGATTATCCCGGGCGACTGGCCCGATAAAATTCGAGATGGCCTGGATTTCCAAGTTCCATCCCGTGGTCGCCCGGAGCAGCCTGGTCGACCGGCCCTGAGTGAAATTCCATTTTTAACTTTAAAATTCAGGGGCTTTTGGGCTATGGTCTTTAGGCTTAAGTCCAAGGTTTTCAAACACATTTTTGGGTGTGTTGATGGTTTTCAAATATGTAGACTGTTAAGTATAAAAACCATTTGAAAAAATTTTGTAAGTGCATTTAAACATAAAATCAAGAGGACTCCAAATACTTTCTAAAAATAGGAACCTCTAGTCTTCTTGCAATGTCTTAGCTCCTTTGCACTTTCTTGGACTTCTTCAGCTTGGGTGAACATCTTGTCCTTGTCATGGCTCTTGTGACTTGTCCTCCAATCTTCAATGCATGTTGAGGTACATGAGGTGTCACCATGGCATGTTCAACTCCAAGCTCCTTCTTGACACTTGCTAGGAACTTGTGGAATCTTCATGATGAGCTTCTTGATTTGAACATCTTCAAGTAAGGATGTCTTCAATGTAGCTGCAAGCTCTTGGTTCCTTTGCTCCTTGATCCACAAGCCATGTATTGTGAAGAGTTGTGTAATGGCGATTATGACATGAAAATCCTGTATACAACACAATACCTCAAAGTAACACATCAGTCCATAAATGCTAATCAATTTAGTTCGCTAGCATCAAAACAATAAGGTAAGGTGAATGATTAACCCTTGGGCTTACATTCTTCCCATTTTTTATGATGGCAAACAAATTGATTAGGGAGGCAGGATATATTAATCAAATAGATGAATAAGCATTAAACACTATAAATAATGAAGCAATGCCCCCCTCACTATATGCACAAGTATAATAAATGAATATAAAGCAAGTGGTGCATATACATTTGAACTACCTAATAAATTTCCAAAATTCTCGCCCTTTTGGCAACAACAAAAAGGTAGGGATATGCAAGTGTGGGTGCAAGTGGGGTGTCAAGATGAAGAACAACTCATAAGAGTCATTCAAAGTGTATATGATGTGTCAATGAAGCTCATATGAAGCTTATCAAAATGAAAACAAAGTGAAATGCATGATAAGCAGAGTTTTTTTTTTTTTAAGATATGTAAGTTAAGCACAATTATGGGAGCAATAGACTATATGAGCATATCACAATGATCTATATAAACATGAAAAAGTAACCATTTGGCTCTCCCCCCCTTTATTTGTCATTGGCCTTAGGTGAAACCTATGTGATAGAGCATGACCAGGCAGAATGGTTTAAAAGGTAAGTGATTTAAACACTTGGGCTTCATTTGTAACTTGTAAAAAGATGAGTCTCTACCTTAGCACGGATATACTCAAGTATTAGACATAACTTTCAAGTTCACAAGTTGCATTGTGTAGAGTATCTCTTAACAAGAAGCAGACAAGTCTCTTTCAAAGCATTGATATGCTCTGAACTATAATATAACATTTTTGAGATGACTTGTTTCTTGCTCATAGAGATTTACACATATCAAAGTGAAAGCCCCCCCTGACTGAGTGCATTTGATTTAAATGCAATAGATTAAGGCACATAGAACCCATGATTTAATTAATCACATTTAACCATTCGGATTGCTTCATTCATAAACCAATCACACTTTGACTATGAATGGATGATTATTAGACATAGAATATGAGTTTAAGGTAGATGGTCTAATAAACACGTGGATAGGAGAATGAAATCAATGAGGTACACATCCATGGCAATCAAAAGATCATGTATACATAGATGAGAACCATAAAGCTCAATATACATGATCAAGATGGAAGATTAATACCACATTTCTTTTATTACTTTAAGAAGTGATAAAAGTGGTATTTGAAAATCTCTCAAAAGAAGTAAAACTAAACTTCTTTTCTTCTATCCGAAACTCTTCTACTGATGAATGTTTAGAAGAGCTTAGATCAATGCTTGACCCTTTCTTCCATGTAAGGGAGCATCATTTGACAAATCTTTTCAGATTGAGAGATTGGATACTTGTTTTAAATCTTCTCCTTCAACAAAAGGTCATCCTTGAAAGGATGATCATGAAGTGCACATGCCAGCTTTTAGACAAAGTCTTCAATTTTCTTAGTCTCTGTTCATCCTTCACAGTGGAAGAATGTAAAGATAGACAGAGGAAAATTGAGCACATCTACCATCTTATTACATCTGGCACGATGGAAGGAGACAAGTACTATAAATAAGCTATGAAGGACATGATCTGAGTGGGGTCCTCCGAAGCTAAAATCTTGGAAGAGATGATGGGACATGAAAAACTCAAAAATATTTAAATCATCCCTCTTTCAAGAAATTGTCATTGGCCTTAAATAATTCTTATAATGCAGGGCTTGACAATACACAATGGCTATAGATAAGAATGTAAAAGCACAGCCATTGGAACTTATCATGATTAAAGATATTCTTATCTTTAAGAGCACATGATAAGAAATTACTTCATAGACAATGAGATGATCATCTCAAGCATTGTCCAATGAAGAAGGGTTCTAGAGATTTTTCAAACTCTAAAACAAGATACTTATCATTGGCAGAGATAGAAAAATATAAGTCTATCCAAGATAAGTATAAGGTCAGAGAAGATATGGCATTGAGGCACAGACAAACGGATCTTGTCAAAAGATGAGAGATGATCACAAATTTAAAGAATAGGACATGACCCAACTACAACACACATGGAGCAATGTGGCTCCACATGAGTGTACTTATCATATGTGATGCACATCAAAAATCATATGATAAGATGGATGGACAGACATTGAACATGTATAGCTCTCCCTTTGTAAGAAACTCATACAGTGTATGAATCCAAAGGGCTGTCCAACCACATAGACACAAAGGGATTTAAAGGTGAATGATTTTCAAACCACCCTTGGGCCACTAATGCATGATTGTTATAGGTAGTCATATGATATCTAAATAGATGACAACCTAGCAAACCATGCTCCCCCTAAATATGTGCAAATAATATATATATATATATATATATATGAGGAAAGTGTTGGTGAGCTTAAGCTCACCAAACTTATGGTGAGCTTAAGCGCCCAATCACATTGGGGCCTACTTTGTTAAGATGATCCAAAGCATTCATTTGAAAGGCCCTTACATAGATAGGGTGTGTACCAAAAATCAGCTCCATAGGATCATCCTAACCCATCCATTTGTGGAGGTCAAAATGGACAGACATTATTTGTCCACAAATCTGCCTATTTTTGTCCTCCACAAATGGAGGGGTTAGGATGATCCTATGGAGCTGATTTTTGGTACACACCCTATCTATGATAGGGCCTTGCAAATGAATGGTTTGGATCACCACAGAAAATGTGGGACCCATGTGATTGAGGCACTTAAGCTCACCATATATATATAACATACAAGGCACATATGACTTCTTATTATGGTTAAGATGCTGACTAATAGCCAAAGAAATTAATGTTTTAATTAAATATGAGTGTACACTCTCCATCTTACAAGGTAAGAGGACTAATAGTACCAATTGAGTAATTTTTAAATTTAAGTTTACCATCTTTACCATGTACCTAGTAGCATGCAAGGGGAAATAACTATAGATTATATAGATTATCAATTAGGCTTAAATTTATAGAACTTAGATATTATGAGAGAGATCAATAGAGTCCCATGTCTAAGAGAGACATCCATGGCTCATCCAATGGAAGCATTCATGGATAGTCTACTATTTTTGGACACAAGAACCATGGTCCAAACATCTATGCATATATCCACAAACCACCATATAAAGATAGGGCATTTAAGCACAAGTTGAAAAGCCCATGAAAAACCAAAATGTGTGGGATACAAGTGTTCCCATCACAATGTATTACATGATAACCACTACTCTGAGAAACAGCCCAATCAATGGTACTAGATTCCTATGACATTTTCAATTTTACTCAATTGAGTTTCATACATTGAATTTAGACTCATTTTTCAATTCTCTACACAAACAAAAATATTCATGCAGGACTGTAGAGAATAATCCAATGACTTCTAGATAATGTCAAGTGATGAACACCTTGGAAATATGCATGCATTCCCAAAAAGAACTACTATGACTAGATAATTTTATCTTAGCCATGAGAAGATATTCATTTTAGCTATTTTTGGAATACATTAATTTAGCCAATCAAGATTTCTTATTCATTTAATGATAATCATTAAGCACATAAGAATGGATTAGAAGGACAACTAGGTGAATAGTAATAAACATACTTACTCACCTAGGGCAAAAGAGATGTCTAAGAAAGGATTTGAGTGAATTGCCTTAGACATGGCTTTTACTACTCAATCTTGCTAGAAATGATATTCTTCCTAAGTTGAATATACTGAGATCTAGGAAATGCTAAGATTGTCTTAAATAGAGTTCAAGAATGATAGGAATGAACTTGAAAGATCAATTTGAACTCTAGGGCAAAAAAGATGGTTAATTTTTATGGAAGCACATATATGGCTTTTACTACTCAATCTTACTAGAAATGATATTCTTCCTAAGTTGAATATATTGAGATCTAGCAAATGCCGTGATTGTCCTAAATAGAGTTCAAGAATGATAGGAATGAACTTGAAAAATCAATTTGAACTTAAGGGCAAAAATGATGGTTAATTTTTATGGAAGCACATATATGGTTTTCACATTAAATTTTCTATTGTGAATTTTCTTGTGGATGCTAAGTGCATAAGTGATATGATTTGCACTTAGATAGGCTTTATCAAGAAAGAGATTCAATAAACCACAAAAATAAAAAAAGGTGTGATCATTTAAGCATAATGAGCAAAGATACAAACTATTAGGAACATGAATAATGATGAGTATCTAATGCTCAAAATTAAAAAGATATATCATTAAGCTCATGAAAACTAGATACAAAAAATATTCAATGAATTAAAGTACCTAGTAAGAAAGTGAATGATAAAATAATTTAGCATAGCCCATTAACAACTCATTCACTAATTAGATTAGAGGGACTCTTTTGGAACCAAAATTCCTTTGGTTCCATCCAAGTTTGTTTATGGGAGTGTATCTTTTCTTATCTAAACAAACTTGTTAGATTTCACAATTTCAAGCTTACACTCAGAATTGTGATGCTCAACTCTACCACAATAATTATGATTGGTAGAAGATGAGCAATTAGAATCATAAGACTATGAAGGCTGTTTATCTTTTTCTTCATGAAGTCTTTGATTATTAATGGAGAGTTCTTCATTCGTTTGTTCTTCATTTTCACAAACATGTTTATATTTTTCAACAAGTTCAATGTTTGTGATTTCAAGGCTTTTAATTTTTTTCTCAAAGGTATTGCATCTTTGAAGTAAGTCAACATTTTTATTTATCAAAAATATGCTCAATTGACTTAATTTTTCATTTCTCTTCAAACTTTCATTTATTTCTAATTTCAAATTTTCAATTAAAATTTCCAAATCATAAATTAAATGTTTGAAAGAAACTTCATTTGCAAAAATTATTTTTAAAGTATCTTTTTGTCTAAGAATTTCATCATTTGAAAAGAGACAAACATTTTTCTCAAAAATATTTTCAAATGAAGTCCAAATATCTTTTGCATTAATGCAATTTGAAATTTTATCAAAAAAGTTAGGAGTTAAACCACAACACAATAAGATCATTGCCTTTGAGTTCAAGGAAAACAATTTTATGTCACCTTCAGTGCATTTTCTTGAAAAACCCTCTTTAATGACATCTAAAATGCCATTATCTATGGATTTGAGATAGGCTTGCATTTGTGCTTTTCAAGCTCCATAATTTGTTCCATCAGAGAATGGAGGAATTAGGGTGGATCGACCTTTCTCAAAATCCATAGGGATTGTCACAGATCTTTTCTCTTTTAGATTTTTAAGATTTAAAAATCTTTTTAAGAGCGTAGGGTCTGATAGCAAATGAACTACAAGTGTGACAATCCAAGTGGGGGGGTGAATTGGTCAATTAGAAATTTTAGGCTTAATTAAGGGAGATTAAAAATTAATCCATTTAATTAAGCACTAATTAGTCTAATCCTGGTTCAAATAGGTATATCAATAAAATCTAGGGTTTAGACTTTCTAATCATGCACATTTAGCTAACCTTTGTTCAAATAGATATTATAATGCAATTTAGGGTTTAGACATTTAACTTAAGTGCATTCACTAACCCTTGTTCAATCAAAGCATAAACATAAGTAAAGTTAGAGATTACCAATCAACACACGTACGAGAGAGAAAGAGCAAGCATCCATAAGGCACAAGATTTATAGTGGTTCGGTCACAACTTGACCTACTCCACTCTTCCAAGTTTACCTCATTGGGATCTACACTAAAATGATGAAGCCGTACACCCAACTCCTTCATCTCCAAAGGGAAGAAACCCTTGTTTTTCCATTCTCAAGGGCCAAAACGAAGCCCATCTGCATGTGAGGACACACCCTCATACGCCGTCTTCACCTTTCTTGGGCTGAAGAGGAGACCCTCGTCTTCACCTTTCTTCACGGGCCGAAGAGAATACCCTCTTCTTCACAATTATTATCGGGCCGAAGAGAAGACCCTCAATGAAGAACAAATAAAATGAAAAACACTCAATGCCTCTTAATAGGTGGATTACAACTTTGTAAGCACACAATCACTCCCAAGAAATAGCAAAAGAAAAGCCCTATGGAGTGCCTCTTGATAACATGTAGAAATGGAAGATCAAAGAGGTTTTTAACGTTTGAAATAAAAATGTTGAAGCTCAAAGAGAAATGAGATTTGATCTTTCTCTAATGTTCAAAAGCTTGTAGAGATAGGTTTTAATCATGATATATAGCGTATTTGAAAATATGACCGTTTGGGGTAAAACTGTAAATTATTGGCTTGAAAAAGTCAAGCAAAAAACGCCTCAACAGCTAGTTTGCTCGACTGCGACGGTCGCTCGCCCCTATCAAACGCCCTATTCCATTTTCAAATTTCTTACCGTCGCGGTCGCCTGGCCACATGGCGGTCGCCCGGCCAGGGCTAATTGTTTGCTCAAAAAATTTGGCTCAAAAACCTATCTCGGTCGACCGACCCACGGCGGTCGCCCACCCTAGACCCAAATTAGATTGCTTCTATAGAAACAGAAGCGCATCCGCGTTCGCCCGGATCATCCCGGTCGACCAGCCCGATAAAATTCGAGATGGCCTAGATTTTCAGGTTCTATCCCGAGGTCGCCCGGAGTAGCCCGGTCGACCGGCCCTAAGTGAAATTTCATTTTTAACTTTAAAATTCAGGGGCTTTTGGGCTATGGTCTTTAGGCTTAAGTCCAAGGTTTTCAAACACATTTTTGGGTGTGGTGGTGGTTTTCAAAGATGTAAAATGTTAAGTATAAAAACCATTTAAAAACTTTTTGAAAGTGCATTTAAACATAAAATCAAGAGGACTCCAAATACATTCTAAAAATAAGAACCTTGAGTCTTCTTTGAATGTCTTTGCTCCTTTGCAGTTTCTTGAACTTCTTCAGCTTGGGTGAACATCTTGTCCTTGTCTTGGCTCTTGTGACTTGTCCTCCAATCTTTAATACATGTTGAGATACATGAGGTATCACCATGGCATGTTCAACTCCAAGCTCCTTCTTGACACTTGCTAGGAACTTTAGAATCTTCATGATGAGCTTCTTGATTTGAACATCTTCAAATGAGGATGTCTTCAATGTAGGTGCAAGCTCTTGGTTCCTTTGCTCCTTGATCCACATGCCATGTGTTGTGAAGAGTTGTGTAATGGCGATTATGACATGAAAATCCTATATACAACACAACACCACAAAGCAACACATCAGTCCATAAATGTAATCAATTTGGTTTGCTAGCATCAAAACAAGAAGGTAAGGTGAATGATTAACCCTTGGGAACCCTTGGGCTTACACAGGAGCTGTGTGGAACAGGCTTGTCGGTAGTTTTCAAAACGGTCTTCAGAAATCGTTTGGTACCCTAAAGAGAGATTGAGAGAAACACAACTGCTGCTCAGGAACTCGTCATAAGGTTCTTCCTCGTGCCACCTATCATTTATACTACCTTGACAAAATTGGGTGTCTACAGTATGTGTGTGGAGGATCTAAGTATTAAGTTCCAACCCATTCAAAGCGCGCAATACCTTTTCCTCAAATGTCGAATTGTGTTGAAGTGGAGGAATTGGTTGTTGCATGTCTCTATAGGCATTCTGTTGATTAGAAATTTTTTGCCTATAAGGTAAATTTTGAGAGACATTGGGTTGTTTCCATGCAAAGTTTGGGTGGTTTCTCCAGCCTAGTTTATAGGTGTTTGAAAATGGATTATTACCCTGATTGGGGAAACCTTCTGCAGCTTGGATGTGGTCTTGGATAAATTCAGGGAATTATGCAGCTGAAGGACAATCACTCATATAATGAGCAGGGCTGGCGCAAAGAGTGCACACCTCTTGGCCGTTTTGAGGTGGGGCCGGTTGCCTGGAATTCTGTCCTACAGCCAGTAATCGATCCAACTTTTGAGCTAGCATATCTACCTTGGTATTTATGTCCACCGATTTGCCTATCTCATAAATGCCACCTTTCTTCTGGGGTAGAGTGATAGCACTTTCAGTTCTAGATGCTGAGACATGATGCAAAGAATTTTCGCTAAGGGTCTCAAATAATGTCCATGCCTCATCCTCGTTTTTATGCATGAAAGTCCCACCACAATAGGCATCTACCATCTGCCTATGTCTGTCAATTAGTCCATCATAGAAATATTGAACTAACTGCCATTTAGGTACAACATGATGGGGGCATTTACGGATAAGGTCTTTGAGTCTTTCCCAAGTCTCATGAAATTGCTCACCATCAATTTGTGAGAAGCTAGTGATGGCGCGCTTGATCTGATTGGTCCGACCTATGGGAAAATACTTTTTAAGAAATTCCTGTTGCATTTCTGCCCATGTAGAGATAACCACTCCGTCCAAGGAATTGAGCCATTGTTTGGCTATATCCTTGAGAGAAAATGAGAACAAGATCAACTTCAGGGCATCATCTGATAGATTCTGGATTTTCGCTATGGAGCTTTGTTAGCCCAAGGGTTCAACTATTCACATTTACCTTCTTGTTTTGATGCTTGCAAACCCAAATTGATTAGTCTTTATGGACTAATGTGTTGCTTTGGAGTGTTGTGCCTTAAACAGGAACTTCATATGTCATATCGCCATTACACAATACAACACAACACAAGGGTTGAGGATCAACATGCGCAAAGGAACTAAAAGAGCTTGCACACATTGGAGGAATCATCCTTGGAAGATTTTCAAGCATAAAGCTCAACTTAAAGATCCCACAAGCATGCCTTGCACAATGCCAAGAGGAGCTTGAAGATGAACAAGTGTTAGTGACTATCTCAAACATTCAAAGTGAAGATGAATGAAGAAAATGAAGTCACATGTACCAAAGCATTCTCAAGTGTTCACATAGAAGCCAAAAGCCCAAGGAAGACCTTTGAAGTCAATACGATCAAGGTGTTAAGTAGTTTAACATTTCTAGATTGTATTAGAGATCTTTTTCATGTGGTTTTACATTTCAAAGTATTTTATAAACATCCATCAAAACCAAACTTGAAACATATTTGTATTTCATGGAAAACCATTTCAAATGTCCTAAACATTAGTAAAACAAAAGTCCATAGCCTAATGAACTAAAGCCCAAGTGCCAACCAAAGTTTACAGATAAAAAAGAATGACATTAGCACTTGAATTGTGAAAACAACACTTTAAAACTGATTTAAATGGTTCAAAACATTTTCACATATTTCTGAAAATAATTTTAACAGATAGCTCTCATGTTTCTAATAAGAACTTTAAAATCCGACGAGAAATGAGGGAGATATGATTTTTACAAACTGGGCTGAAAATATGCACTTTGCTGAAACACCAGACAGTGGCGGGCTACCGCCGAGCCCCGGTCTACCACTACGGCGCGAGAAACTAGCCGTTGGGGCATAACGGGTAGTTGATTTTTTGACCCGTTTTTTGCCTTTTCTTGCCCAAACTACCCCCAAACGGTCATGAATCATTATTGACTATAAATAGATTGTTTTCTCATGGATTAAACAACTTTTGGAGTGATTAAAAACCCTTTTTGAGCTTAAACTTTCAAAACCCATTTTATTCTTCAAAGAGCTTGAACTTGTGAAATCTATTTGAAGAAGATCTCCATAGGCCTACATTGTAATCATTCTTTGGAGAGTTTTGTGAGCGTACTTGTTGTGATCAAGCCTACAAGAGCTAAGAGAGTTGTTATCATTGTTCTTCTTCTTCGACAAGCTTTGTAAGAGGGTCTCCGATTCGGCCCGTTCAGAAAGGAGAATCAAGTCATTGTAATAGGGTATTCGAATCGGCCCAATAATAGAGGTGAATCATTGTAAGAGGGTTTCTTGATCCGGCCCGGTAAGAAAGGAGGATCTTATAGTGGAATAGCCAAGGAGGTCTTGGCAAATGGACGTAGACCTTATTATGGACTAAGGTTGAACCACTAAATCTCTTGTGTGGATCTTCCTTTTCTCTATCTCCTCCCTCATTGGTGATTGGTAACTTCTTCCCTTTACTTTTACTTTTGAATCTATATTAACAAGGGTTAGTTGTAATTTCAATTTAAGGTTAATCACATTACATATCTTTAAAATTTTAATTAATTCCAATTCACCCCCCCCCCCCCTCTTGGGTTGCCTAACCTAATTTCAAGCATATCTCTAGGAATTCATCAAGGTGCTTATACGGTTCCTCATTATTAAGTCCATAAAATGATAGGAGCATCTGAATAATGCTGGACTTAATTTCATATTGGGCTGCCTGTACAACAGGAATCCTAATGCATGAGGCCGACGTATAAGTCGAAGGAGTAAAAACAAACAGAAATAAAAGAAAAATAGATTGAACAAAAAAATTATAACTCAAACTAAACTAAAAAATAAATAAAAAATAACACAACTAAAATGGAAGAAAATAAACTACTAAATCAAACAAAGCAACCGTGCTTCTGGTTCGCCGGCAACGGAGCCAAAATTTGATCGAGTCGTTATCAGATCAATCTAAATCAAGTAACCTAATTTTTACTACTAGAACAGTGGTAAGAAAATGATTGTATCCACAGGAAATCAAAGGCTAAGATGTTATGGAAAGAAAGTAGTTTCAGATTTTGATGAAAAGAAAAAGTTTTGAAATTTAATTGGAAAACAAACAGAGAGTTGAGCAAAAGAATTGAGGGTTAAAAATCTATAAAAAACTGTCTTTAGGTTTTGAATTCACATTGATCCATTAATTACTCTCTGGCGCACACTTCGGTTTACTACGACTACAAGTCGAATGAAACCACAGAAAATTAATTGCAATTTGTCCTAGTTATAATCTATCTTGCCAATCACTATCGCCCTTCGCTATGCTTAACACACTTATTTTGGTCAGTTATAGATTATCATCGGCATAATCACAATCACCCTAAGAACTATTGCTTAAATAGAAAATTTTGAATCACAGAAACATGTTTTCTCAACTGAATTTAACAATAAAAATTTATTCAACCAAATAAGAGTTCTCACATCAAGCAATTAAACGTACGAAAACTAGAAATTAATTAATTAAATTCAATGCTCCATCTACACAAAAGAAAACTTAGCCACTCATGATGCTATTCAACACGACGTAGCAAAGATCATCTTCCACGAGATGCGGTGCAACGAAACTAGTCTGGTCCGGGTTATTGGAATTGGATGGCGAAATGAGGAGAGGGCTGCTGTGTGTGTAACAGAAGAGATGGTGGTACAAGAATGGTGGCTGCGAACGAGGGTAGTGATGGACTGCTATGGGTGGAGGCGAGGGTTATCAACAATTATGGTGGAAGCGAAGGCTGTTTGCTGTCCAGAAACTGACAAAGATGGGGCGAATAGATGGATCTAAAAAAAAATGAAAACGGTATGTGGTGCTGCTGCTCTGCAAAGGATGGGAAAAGGAGGTGTTTTAAAACTTTATGATGTAGGGAAGAGAAGAAATGAGCCAAGGTGTTGGTGGA
The DNA here is from genome assembly GCF_043159265.1 of Tasmannia lanceolata. Taxonomy (NCBI): domain Eukaryota; kingdom Viridiplantae; phylum Streptophyta; class Magnoliopsida; order Canellales; family Winteraceae; genus Tasmannia; species Tasmannia lanceolata. The sequence continues at coordinate 43,135,545 of NW_027518714.1, read as the reverse complement.
ATCTTTGTGCGTTGCAAGAATAGTAGCAAGGAAAGATTTGATGAGTTTTGGGGTGTGAAATGGCAGCAGCAGAAGAGGTACGGTGATGGGGTGTGAGCTTTCTCCTCTATGCCTCTTTCTCTCTTTTCTGGGCTAGGGTTTCTTGCCTTCTGAAGATTTTTTTTTCCAATTAGATATCCCCTCGGCCCAAGAAAATTGCGCCCTCCCAAAACTCATTTCACAAAACGTGTTCTCCTCCCCTCCACCGGATGAAATTTTGTTTTAAGTTATCCCTGTGTTTGGTTGCCTTAAAAATGGGACTTTTGTAGCATTTGGACGGGATTTGAACAGCCGAACCGCGTTTGGTTGATTTTTTTGGCCCAACACTCCTTTTGAAGATTGGGATTGTTGGAAGCTGGTCGGCGACGTGGAATACAAATGAGAGCCCATTTGCATACCACTAAATCGGTGTTTTTTTTGTGGGATTTATTTTTGCATGGAATTTTCAACCACTTCCACCTTTTGCCTTTACAACCAAACTACACTATTGAAAGACGCCACCTATCTCCTCTTTGACTGACATCCAACCCATCTCCCCATAGACTAGTCCCCAACAAACTTGCTTCCTTAGTAGCATCCCTCCTTTTAAGTAATCCAAACCGTCCATCTAGTTGACCTCAATATAATTAGATGGTGTTCCCAAAATAAATTCAATTGGATGATCAGCCCACCATTGGGTAATCCAAACCATCCATCTTTATGCTCAATAGCCTAAAAACCTCTTCTCCTTTGCAGCCCTTTGCAAAAACGTCCAAATATCACTCAATCAGATGAATTCTAGCTGGACACTTGAGAGTCCCAAATAAGCTGTCCTTTCTTGGATGATCCTAACCATTCATCTTGTTGAGATGCTACACCAATTTTGTTGAGCCACACTGTACAAGTTGTACCCCCAAACCATTTCTATAGGACGATCCAAACCGTCCAAATGATGGGTCAACACCGAAATGGGTTGTGCCCATAAATTATTCCCATGGGCTGATCTGAACAATCATTTGTGGGGCCTCAATGAGGTGCACCCAAAAATCATTTCAATTAAATGATCCGAACAGCCCATCTCTGAGGCCATAATGCAACTACGTTGTTCACCCTGAACTATCTCCATTATGTGATCTGGACCTTCCATTTTGTTAGCTTCAATGTATCAGGTGTGCCCCTCAGATTGTTTCAATAGCATGATCCTTTACGGTGATTTTTTCACCTCAATGTCGCGTATGAGACCCATGGAACCTAGATCCTGCAATTAAAAGAAATAACAAAGTGAGCCACATTAATCACAAATATTTAAGTAAAATCACTCATTTAATAGCACTTATTTATGAATAATTATGGCGCAATCAATTACCTCTTTGAGGGATGGTTTCCTAACTTCGGACGTTGCTATTTATAAGGAGAGAGGATAATATTTTACCCTCTTTCCAGTAGGTCGGTTTATGATTATTCGAAAGTACCACGTGTCGCTCATCAACGGTTAGTGCTAATTTTACCCACAACAGGTCCCACATGTTTTTTTGGTGATCTAAAACATTCATTTGATAGGCCCCATCATAGATAGGGTGTCCACAAAAAATCAGCTTCATAGGATCATCTTAACTCTTCGATTTGTGGAGCTAAAAAATGACAGATTTGTGACGGTTTATAGCCGTCCATTTTATGCTCCACAAATCGTAGGGTTGGGATGATCTTATGGACTTGATTTTTTGTGAACACCCTCTCTGTGTCAGGGCTCATCAAATGAATGCTTCACATCACCCAAATAAGGTGGGACCCATGTGTTTTTGGTCGACGGACTAGAGAATGATCTCTAGTCTGCACTTTCCACAATTACCCTATATTCAAAGAATGTTAGGGATGGCATTATGATATTCCCACACCCCCATGATTTTTAGAGTTTTCAGATGGTGTAAGACATAAGCTTGCATAGTTCATAGACCCGGCAAAAAGTGACCCGGACCCGCAGGTCTACCCGGTCTGTCCGGGTATTGCAGGGTCCGGGTCACAAATTAGAACCCGTTTTCTATTTTTACCCGGCCCGTACGGGTTGTGAAATTGATGACCCGTAGCGGGTTGACCCGTGGGTACCAGCGGGTACCCGTAAAACTTGAAGTTGGTTAAAAGTTAAAACCTAAATGGCTAAATCCCCAAAAAATACCATCATAAGGAAAACAAAGGAAAAAACAAAATCGCCAAAACCAAACTATCAGATCTACAAAAACCGAACCAATTGATTCTTCCGTTTTCCTAATCTGATCGTTTGTGTATTTAAAACCTGCAAAACAAAAACCAAATAAATAAACAAAAAATACCCTTTCCCCCTCTTTTACATAACAAACACCAAATAAACAAAACCCATCAAAATGCAAATGGGTTCTTCCCCGAAAGCAAATTAGACCCAGAAAACGCAAAGAAACCAAAAGAAAACGCACCCAGAAAACACAAAGAAATCAAAAGAAAACGCAATATACGAAATGGGTTTTTGTTTTCCTCATACCTGTAAACGAAGTTGAGGTGGCATTATCAATATGACGGTTGTTGTTTGTTGTTCTATCAACATTGTGGCAGCTCTCTATGTTCTACACTCTCTACACTTTTTTCTACACTCTCTACACTTCTTTCTCCATCATCCCACGGCCCGTGAGAGCTTTTGTTGAAAAAAAAGAAGTGGGAAATATAAATTTAAATTCGGAGGGTTACCTGCAGGTATACCCAACCCGCCGGGGTGAGGTACGGGTTCATGAAAGGTTACCCGTACCCGTGCCGGTACTCCAACCGTACCCGCCGGTACCCATACCCGCCCGGGTTGTACCCGGGCAGGTTACCCGTTTGCCGGGTCTAATAGTTCACTATTTTTTAAAAAGTACAGTCGGACATCACAAGATGATCCTAACCGTCTATTTGTTGGCCCACAATGTAAACAAGTTGTACCCCAAAATTCTATTCCCTTCCATGATCCTAGCCTTTTGATCTATAGAGGAACTGCATGTTATGGAAACCTTTATAGGAAGGCTAGGATCATCCTACAAAATAATTTTTGGGCACAACCTATTTAGGGCTATGATCCAAACCATCCATTTGCAGGCCACGATGTAAATAGGTCGTGTCCCAAAAATTATTTCCGTAGGATGATCCTAGCCTTCCGATCTATTGAGGAACAACCTATTTACGTTGTCGCCCATCAAAAGGACACTTTGGATTATCTTATGGGCAAATATGGAAATACTTTTGCGTTTTGGGAGGAAAGGGTTTTTTTGTCTTTTCAATAACAAGGAAAATAATATTAACGGTATTCCTCCCTCGCTCTCTGTGCACGCTGCGAAAATTCGATTGACATGGGGAGCGAGAACGAGCCAGCAAAGCTCCTTCTTCCATACCTTCAGAGAGCTGATGAATTGCAGAAACATGAACCACTTGTTGCCTATTACTGTAAGCACTCCTTTAGAATTCCTAATTACTCGAAACCCTAACCCTAGCTTTTAATTTTCTTGCTCATTTGGAGGAATTCCTTTTGTTTTTCATTTTTTTTTGTTTCCTTTTTAGGCCGATTATACGCAATGGAACGAGGGCTGATTATTCCCCAGAAGGAACGCACGAAGACGACGAATTCAATCCTCGTCTCGCTCATGAATCAGCTTGAAAAGGTCCCAACCCCAATTCTCAATTTCATATATTTTTTTTCTTTTTTGATTTTGTTTTTCTTCTTCTTTTTATTATTATGTGAAATTATGCTTATGATGAAAAATCTCTAGCGCAAAAACTATTGAACTGTTGCTGATTCCTTCCATGGAGGGCACGATTACCACTAGAACTGTTACCTCAATCTCTTATTAACACATCGAGGAGAGAAATTTGGTATTTTGGGCCTGCCCAGATGCCCAAATTGTAGAAAAAGTAGAAAATCTACAATGGGCAATTCATTCTTTCATTTTGGTGTTGTAGGGCATGTTACATTTTTATCAGCTAACCGAGGCCACTACTTCTCTTCTTTGTTTTGAATGGTAAATTACTTCATCAAAAAGGGACCGAGATGGTCAAAGACAAGAAAAAGAAAGGAAAAATATGAGGATAAAAAACAGAAAAGCAAGAAAACAACAAAGAAGCAAAGGCGCGAGTCAAGGAGGAAGATAATAAAAAAGCTCAAATGCCTCCCTTCGCGCCCCATCCCTAGCAAGCCTATCCACTACCTCATTAGCAAACCTTTTGATATGGTGGAAGGAAATCCTGGAAGATCCCATGATGTCTTTAATCTCGTTAAAAAAGGCGGCGAATCTCCAAGGGAAAATATGGGAGCCGGCCAACCAACGAATCATGTTGAGGGAATCTCCTTCTACCACTACTTCTCTTCTATTACTATAGCTTTTAACTTTCTGCCAATACTTGTTTTTGGCGTTGACGATTCTCCGTCAGTATTTTCTTAAAGGGAGGGTTTAAAGGGCTGATTTTTAAGTTAGGGGTGTTTGAGTTGGAATTGGAATGTTGAATGAAATTGGGGTTGGTAGTTTCTTGATTTATCAAGTTGTCATGATTTCCTGATGTTGGGATTGCAGTAATGGAGATAGGTGAAAGCAGATTGCAAATATGAGGATGAATGCTCAACTGGAAGATGTGGAAGATGTCATCTACTGCAACCTGTGACAGTGCATTTGATTTTGTTTGAATGGTAATGAATTTTACTAGATAATTTTGATAGGGAGCAATGACGTCATTGGGGGGGGGGGGAGCAATGACGTCATTGTCATTGGGGGGGCTGTTGAGTGCAGGGAGCGCCGGGAGGTCGTCAATGAACCAGCCCGCCGGTTTAGGAGGAAGTGTTGGGGAGATCGAAGGTCCGGGCGGAAATGAAACCGTAAGGGATGAACGTAGGTGGGATGTAGCTTGAGGAAGAAGGGGGATGAGATATGTACGAGCTGCAAGCCTAATAAAAGATGGTAGAATGGGGGATTGGATACATTCAAAATGTGCGTAGTTAAATTAAAAAAAGGTGGAATGTTGGAGATGCAAGCTCTAGTCATTGTGTGACTAGAATGTCCCTCGGGGAGATCAGAACAGGAGGATTCAACAAAACAGGGGTCAAGCTTCAGAAGAAACCAATCTCTCGCCTCTAGCTCTAGACCACCACCAAGAATAGTTGGAGGAACCATTTGCTGGAAATGCAGAAGAGCCTTCAGAGCTTCATGAGGGTTGAAATCCAGGCGAGATTACCCCTCTTTCTTTCTTTTTTTCCAACGGCACGTATTTCATTAAAAAAAGACCGAGATGGTCAATTACATATGCAGAAAAGGAAAATATAAAAAGAAGACAACAATGGAGAAGAGCAATAGAAGCCGGAATCAGGGAGGAAGGAAGTCAAACTGCTCAATATCCTCCAAATGCACCCCCCTCCCTAGCATGCCTATTTGCTTCCCCATTGGCCGTTCTCTAAATGTGATGGAATGAAATAGAAGATGCGCCCAATCTGTCCTTTATCTCGTCAAAATACTGAGCAAATCTCCAAGGGAAGATACGAGATCCACTCAACCACCGTATAACATTTAGGGAATCACCTTCAACCATGACTCTATCCAAATCTGCACCCCCGAAAAACTTAATACCTTGATGTACAGCATGTACGTCTGCTTCATTAGAGTCTGCCACACCGATTGGTCCAACAAAGGCCCACTTCACTATTCCATCTTCACCTCTAAGAACTCCCCCTATACCCGCCAGTCCCCCCCTTCTATCGATTCCAAATGTGAAGAGCGGTATGTGGGGAAACTTTGTTGCATACTGAATGGAATCTCATCCGTCAACAGAGAAATGGCTCTGCAAAAGAGGGCTTCAGGGAGCCCATCTTTACCAACTTGATTTGAAAGAGGTTCTATCATCTTTCCTCTGGATGTAAATGTGGATTTTTTGAAACAAGCATGGACATCTAGCGAGGGATCTCCTTTTGAGGAGTTATCACCATGGTATATCAAATTTGCCTTCGTCATCCAGGCAACCTGGTGGGAGATCAGCAGAGTGACACCACATGCGTGCTGTGGGAGCAATTTCAGGAGGATCGGGTTCAAAGTAGGTAGGTTCTTGGCGGTGGATGCATCGTGCATGGCGGGATACAATTACGATAAAGGTGAGATCAATGGAGTTCGACGCATGCTTGATGTGAGCAATTTCAGAAGGATTGAGTTTAAAGTCGGCAGGGTCTTGACGGTGGATGCATCGTGCATGGAGGGATACAATTAAGATAAAGGGACGGTGTTGATACAGACTCCAATTGTCTGCCTAGACAGTGTATCGGTGCCAAATTGCCAATTGTTGTAGATGTCTGTGTTCTGGGCGGAGACAGGGCTTTCTCATTCGATTGGAGAATGATCGGCAATCAGCTTAGAAATTGGTGTTGTTGGGGGTGGGGGTACCTCCTCTGCAGGGAGGAGATGGTTTGGGGCTAGGGAGGTCATGAGGGGCGGTGAGGAGAGAAGATTCTCACCCAGTGGAGGAGTTCAATCGCTATAGACGGAGGAGGTCAACTTAGCCAGTCACCAAAGCTCAGAAACCCATTAGTGGGGAGGGCAGAGTTGTAAATTTTGAAATTCAAAATTTTTCGTGCGCTATTGCAAACCCATCGCATGCAGGGCAGAGAAGGGAGGTGGCAGGATGGGGTCTTCGCCCCCGGCTAGGCGGCTGGACCCCAGAGAATAACTCTTTGCCTCTTTCCGTGGGGGATTGCCAAGAACCCATGGCCAAGTGGTAGGTCCGAGGGTGGTTTTGGTGTCTAGGGTAGATGATCATGAAAGTTCGAAGTGGTTTTAGTGTCTTCGCCCTCGGCTAGGCAGCTGGACCCCAGAGAATAACTCTTTGCCTCTTTTCGTGGGGGATTGCCAAGAACCCATGGCCAAGTGGTAGGTCCGAGGGTGGTTTTAGTGTCTAGGGTAGATGATCATGAAAGTTCGAAGTGGTTTTAGTGTCTTCGCCCTCGGCTAGGCGGCTGGACCCCAGAGAATAACTCTTTGCCTCTTTCCGTGGGGGATTGCCAAGAACCCATGGCCAAGTGGTAGGTCCGAGGGTGGTTTTAGTGTCTAGGGTAGATGATCATGAAAGTTTGAAGTGGAGGGAAGGCTCTTACTCTCCTAGAGACTCGTCTCCATATTCAGGTACGCAATCCTGATTTCCAGCTAATGTACATGGTTTGCCCATTATCCCATGTGTTTGGCAGGATGTAGGGTCAGGACCTCAACGGTAGAGGATGAGACTCCCCCCTCCTCCCAGGAGGGAGTTACCCATGTCCAAACCCTTTGGAAACCGACCTTGAGCAGTTTGAGGAAAGTGAATAAGTGTCTAAAGATCAGGAAGTTAGCTCATATGAAGAGATCCAGGATCTATCAGGTTGATAAATCCTCGGGCTCAATAGCGTGCGAAATCCCAGACCAGAATTATAAGATAATTTGGTGAGCCATATCATGGTGACAAGCAAGGCTCTGGGGCTTTCTTATGTGGGCTTGGAGTTGAATTTGCGATGAATGTTCCACCTGGCAGAATTACGGGACCTATGTTACAAAATCAAACTGATGCATCTAGATTTGAGGTTTCGAGGAGAATGATCAGCGAGCTTGTTAGATTACGTCTTCGGTTAATTATGAAACCACATAGGCCAGTAGATTAAGAGGCTGATGAAGAGGTAGAACAGGTAGGATACAGTCCTAGGGAGGGCAATGGAGTCAGATTGGTGTCTAATGAAGATCATGGTAAGGAATGTAAGAGGCCTGGGAAGACTTGATAAGAAAGCCCATATTAAGCAGCTGATGCGTAAGAATAAATTGTATATCCTGTGTATCCAAGAGACCAAGATGAAATGCATGCATAGAACTGTTTCGAAAGCGTTCTTTTGAAAGCGTTGGGTTGCCGGTCTTCTTGGGACTTCTTGACTATTGATGCAGTGGGCAACACTAGGCGAGTTTTAATGGCCTGGGATAGTCACAGTAGAGATGATTGATAATTATATTGGGAGATTCTCCGTATCTATTGTTATGAAGATATCCAACCACTTTTGCATTGGGCCTAAAGAGCAGATCTGCTACACGATTGGAGGAAATATTTTTTCTATATGGCTCCCTTCAAATTTAAAGCATATACCTCCATCTCTTATTTTTTTTTAAAATTGACATGTCTATTAATAATAACAAGATGTGCAAGAATTGAGGACAAGTAGTCCCACCCCATTACATAATATCATAAGATGCCAAAAGAGGATACTCCAATGGCCAAAAAAAGAAGAGAAAAGAGAAAACACCATTAGTAAGCTCTTAAACACTCCCATTTGTAGCCCCAAAAACGCACCTCCGGGAGAGATATCGGGATTGTAACCATTCTAAAAACTAGAGGGCCCTAGTGTCAGTACGACACAAGACTATCAACACCAACGCTTCAGTCATTGAAAATTTTCAGACCAATTAATACCACCATGGGTTCACCATCTAGGGATCAAGAGAAATCACGAGCAGGGAAGGATCAAGATCCCTCAAGCACCTCTCAGATAGCAATACATTTCATCCCTATCAACCCAACAATTGAAACGCTAAACCCACAAAGACAGATAAAATTACCAACTCCCAAAGAACATCCAGATTCTGATACCCTTAATTTACCTCCCATGGAAATATCACCAACAGACAGACAGAACAACTTCCATGGACTTCTATCAGCATCGCCACCCGCCCAAAAAACCATAGAGTGATCCAAAATTCCTTATCAGTCCCTAAGAGCCTTAAGCTCTCTACTACCACGCCCCGGTGGTTTCCCCTTTTTTTCTTCCTCATCCCTCTTCTCAATTTCTAAGAGCATTTTCTTGTTTTTTACCACATTTCCTTCAAACCCAATCCCCATAGCACTTCCCATCTTTGACATCTCCTCAAATTCCTCTGACAAAGCCTTATCCTCTTCCTCCGAGCTCTCCTTTGCCACCTCCTCAGAGTCTTGCTCAGCCCTAAAAAAGCACGACCTAATATTGCCGCTGAGGTCTGCGTCCAAGGAATCTCGGGGAATTGTGGAACCACTATTGGGGCTCTCACTAGCCTCTTCCATCCGGATATCTCCTCGTTTAGAACCTTCGTGTAAGGCTTTTTCTTCTTCCTCCATAGCTTTTTTGAATTGTGGTTATTCATAGACCGGTTCACAGCACTCTTCTAACTATTTCTTTCCAGTAAGCTCGTTAATCTCCTTCTCCTTTCCTTTGACGTCCTCCTGAAGTTTCTTCCATTGAAGTTTCAGATATTCAAGGGCCACATCCCCTTAAGCCGACTCCCGGTGCTTCCTCTTTCATTTGTGTCCCACTTTCTTGAAGGTTTGCTTTTCTCCAATACCCAGATCCTCCTCCCGGGCAGCTTTCCCTTTTCCTTTTTATCTCTAGGGGCTCCCCGTCCTCTGAAAAGGAGGGATCCCGAGACGAATCATAATTTTCTAGCATTGCAAGGAGGTTGGAGATGAACCTTTTCTTTTTCTTTTCACGTGATTCCAAATGTCTTACTACACCCTTCTTTTTATAAAAAGAACTGACCCTACTGACTAGTAGCAACGAGGGGTTGTAATAATTATCCACAACCCCATAAGAACCGTGCATGTTAGAAATGTTTTTCCTATGAAATCCTTTCGTATTCTGCCTTGGAAACTATTTTCCAGCCGGATGACGCTTAACAAAAGATCTCTATTTCATTTCACAAAGCGTCTTATTATATTTCACATTTACATGATCGAGGTTTTTGACGTCCATTACAGCCTTTGAGACAAGGGCTGGGTTACTATCATTCCTTTGATTCTTTTTAAAGTCCCCTCTTACTTGGTTATCCGTTCCTGATCCGCGCATTTAATTCCTTTGGTTTATCCAAATCACCTAGCCGGCCTACTTCTCTGCTATCTTTTGGAGGCCTTAGCATGTCAGCCAATGATGTTTCAGTCTGATTAAACCCCAATTCAAATTTGAATTCAGAATTTTCCACGGTTAATTTCCTTTCTTCTGAGCTAGAACTGATTTTGCTTTGCTCGCCTCGCCGGAGACTACCATATCATCTTATATCAATATACCGGAATGCGACTTTTCCCCTACCTTAGGTTCGGATATAACTCCCAGAAGGGACTTACCATTAATGCTCATTCCACCATTAATAGATTCTTCATCCACCGTGATCATAACACCTATTAAGGAACTTCTATTCTCAAGCTTCAAACTAATAAATGGGCTTAAATGTTTCTAATATGAGGTGAGAACTTTAGCTGAAGCAAAAGCCTTACAATGATCATGATTCCCTGACAGTTTAACTTGAAGAACTTGGCCAAAAACCCTACCCAACGCTTCAACTGTTGAGGAAGTCCAAGCATGAAATGGAATACCATCGAACCTTATCTTGATAGTCTTGGCACCTGTATGAAATGCCGGATTCCATGTATGTAAAGAAGTGCTGTAGCTCTCCAAAAACTCCCTCCTCGTTGTAGGACCCAGCTTGCTTGGTTCTCCTATTCAAACCTGAATAAAATCTTTAGAGGACTGATTACAAAAGGTTTTGGGAGTTGAGGGATGTTCTATGATTTTTGGGCCCATTCCCAGACCTTCTCAATAGGATTCATCTTCATAGAAGAGTGGCAGAGTTTATGGCTGGCTGCCAACCTGACGCCAACCCTCCTTTATCCTAGCTTGGGCACATCCAACGTAGGCCTTTGGATGCTCCAGTGAGAAGAAGTGACTCGTGCAAGTTGATGGAGTAAAAAGAGGTAGGGGCCGACTGAAAATAACTTGGGTAGAAACAGTGAGGAAAGACTTGATGCCTAGTGTCACGGACCTTTGGTTTGGGATTGAGGTCCGTGCGGCACTTGCGTTGCCTCACAACAAGCAAGTAAGCCTAACAAAGTTATGAGGATCAAACCTACAAAACAAACACAAATGGAGTGCTAAGTTTCCAAACACACACAAAGCAATAGGGCACACGCGTAGGCAAAATGTTAAGCTTTATTGATGATTCTAGAACAAGTTACAATAGGATCATGCCAAAAGGTCTACAACTCCTAAGGGTCCCCGATCACCCGTTGACTAGAATGGAATCCCTGCTAGGATATGCACTAGCAATGCACCACTCAATGGCCAACCAAGATCTCAGGGTAAAGAGCTTTAGCTACCAACCCCCTTAACCACCAGTGGCGACCAAAGGTGCTATAAACAACGCATTTCCAAGACGCAACGAGACGAGACGAGATGGATTTTAATACCAACTACGTCCTCACTACAAAATGTACATAGGCATGAGCCTTACATATTACATTGATAGACCAAGTCACGGGCCATAGGCCATGCGAACAGCGCTGGACGAAATGGCCACGTGACACTCCCCCACCCAATCATGTCGACGCCCTCGTCGACATTGCGTCCGTGTAGGTACGTATTTCATCTTCAGTGAGGTGGAGCTTTTCCCTTGGTTCCCAGCTAGCTTCTGAGTCTGGTAGGCCTTTCCACTTGATGAGGTATTCTAGTGTCGGTCTTCGAGAAGTTCCTCGCGGCTTGGTGCGTTCAGCCATGATACCCTCAACTTCAGGTGTGAAGGAAGTTGCGTGTGGTTCCTCTCGAATTGATGTGTTTCTGGTGTCGTCTTCCTTATCGGCTCGATAGGGCTTCAAACAACTGGCATGAAAGACAGGATGGATTCTGAGCCATGAAGGGAGTTGGACCCGGAAGGAGACGTTACCAACACGCTCAATGATGGGAAGGGGTCCTTCATATTTTCGAACCAAGCCTTTATGCACTTTGTGGGTAAACTTGAGCTGGCTAGAGTTCAATTTGACTAACACCAAGTCACCAACTTTGAAGTCATCTGGTCTTCTATCCTGATCTGCCCACCTCTTCATCCTCCTTGAAGCTTTCTCCAGATACGCTCTGGCGATGTCTACATTTGTGTGCCACTCTTTTGTCATATGATAAGCAGGGGGGCTATTGCCGATATAACCAGCAGCGATGGAATGGGGGGTGGAAGGTTGCCGGCCAGTCGCTAGCTCGAAGGGGCTTTGATTAGATGCAGAGCTCTTTTGTAAGTTGTAGCAAAACTGCGCTACATCGAGCAGGTGAACCCAATTTCGTTGGTTGGCGCTAACAAAGTGCCTCAAGTATTCTTCAAGTAGGGCATTGATCCTTTCTGTCTGTCCGTCAGCTTGGGGGTGTAGGCTCGAGGAGAAGTTCAACTTTGTGCCCAACAACTTAAACAATTCGGTCCACAAGCGGCCAGTGAATCTTGGGTCCCTGTCACTGACAATATTCTGAGGAAGGCCCCAATACTTCACAACATGGCGGAAGAATAGTCTAGCTGCCTCTTCTGCACTGCAATATAATGGCGCTGGTATGAAGGTTGCATACTTTGAAAACCTGTCCACGACCACTATGATAGAGCCAAACTCCCCAACTTTGGGTAAGCTCACAATAAAGTCTAGGGAGATACTCTCCCAAGGTCCCTTCGGCACTGGCAACGGGTCTAAGAGGCCCAGGGGCTTGTCCCTTTCCACCTTATCTTGCTGGCAAGTGAGGCACGTCCGAACATACTCTTCCACATCGTCGCTCATTCAGGGCCAGTAGTAATTACGTTCAACCAGGGCGAGAGTGCGATGAATCCCAGGGTGCCCTGCCCACAGAGTATCATGGCACTCTCTCAAAAGCTCCTTCCTTAGGTCACCTGATCGCGGAATGTATATTCGACACCGCTTGGTCAGTAGGAGACCATTTTGGGTCCAAAACCGTCGTGATTTCCCTGCCTTCACAAGCTGCATGATAGTTTGGGCGAATGGATCTTTCTCAAGCCCTTCACGAATACGGTCTTGAAGGTTGCTCTTTATTTGACACATGGAGGCGTTTTCATCCAATTTCAAGGTGGCCAACTCAGCCTTTCGACTGAGTGCGTCGGCTACTTGGTTCGATCGGCCCGGCTTGTATTCTAGAACCATGTCAAATTCTGCAAGGAAATCTTGCCATCGAGCTTGTTTTGGTGACAACTTTCTCTGGGTTTGGAAATAGCTTGTTGCTACATTATCGGTCTTGACAACAAACTTGGAGCCAAGAAGGTAATGTCTCCAAACTCGCAAGCAGTGTACTATTGCGGTCATCTCCTTTTCTTGCACGGTGTACCTTCGTTCAGTGTCATTGAGTTTGCGGCTCTCATAAGCAATCGGGTGCCCTTCTTGCATAAGCACACCGCCAATAGCATAGTCTGAGGCATCAGTCTGAACTTCAAATGGCAATGAATGGTTTGGCAGCTGTAGCACTGGCTCCACCATAACAACATCCTTGAGATTCTGAAAGGCAGTATTACATTTTTCGGACCATAACCACGGGCGATCTTTCTTCAATAAGTCTGTCAAAGGAGCCGCTCGATTTGAGTATCCTGATATGAACCGCCGATAGTAGTTAACAAGCCCGATTTAATTCAAAAAAAAAAAAAGTAGTTAACAAGCCCGAGGAATGACCGGAGTTCTCCCACCTTGGTTGGAATTTGCCATTCTTGGATGGCACGAACCTTCTCATTGTCCATGCGAATTTCTCCTCCACCCACTTCGTGACCCAAGAACATAATACGCTCCTGAGCAAATGAGCACTTCTCTAGCTTCACATAGAGTTGGTTATTTCTGAGTACCCCAAGGACCTTCTTTAAATGATCGCCGTGTTCTTCGAGAGTGTTGCTCTATACCACAATGTCATCGAGGTAGACCACTACAAACTTATCTAGAAACTCATGAAACAACCCATTCATCAAAGTACAAAAGGTTGCAGGGGCATTAGTAAGGCCAAATGGCATCACCAAGAATTCAAATGCACCATACCTTGTTACGCAGGTTGTCTTGGCCTCATCTCCTTCTGCAATTCGCACTTGGTAATAGCCGGATCGCAAATCCAGCTTGGAGAAGTATCTGGCTCCTCCCAGTTGGTCAAACAAGTCAGCAATTAGGGGGATAGGATACTTATTCTTCACAGTCAGCTTGTTGAGGGCCCTGTAGTCAATACACAATCGTAGACTCCCATCATGCTTCTTTTGGAATAGAACTGGGGCACCAAAGGGGGCCTTTGAAGGCCTAAGAAATCCTGCTTCTAGTAGCTCATTATGTTGCCTCCTAAGCTCTGCTAACTCTGGAGGGGCCATTCTGTAGGGGGCACGGGCTGGGGGTATGCTGCTAGGCTCTAGCTCGATTTTATGGTCCACTGCCCTCCTTGGCGGCAGCTTCTTGGGTAGCTTCTCAGGCATGACGTCTTTAAATTCTTCTATAACATCTTTGATGCTCGGGGGAATGATGATCTCCCCCACCAGTGCCTCTCCCATCTTTAAGGTTGCCACAAAGGTGGGTTCCCCTTTCTTTAAACCCTTCTTCAGTTGAAGGGCCGTCAAGTGTTCGACGTCCTTCCTCTCTTGTCTACTGGCAGGAATCATACAAGGTGCTTCTTCTCCAAACATACATAAGGAGTTTAAGTAGGGCATTGGAACTGCTTTGGCCTGGTTCAAGAATTCTATCCCCAAGATGACACAAAAATCATCTAAGGGTACTGCCATGAGATTGGTTGTTCCAGACCATTCCCCAATCTTGATTGGTACACTCCTTGCTTTCCCAGTGACGGGGCGGGCCTCTGAGTTTACTGCCTTCATTTTCCAGTCATCTTTTTCGAGCTTCAACGCCAAACGTTTTGCCTCTTGTTCCGAGACAAAGTTGTGTGTAGCACCTGTATCGATCATGGCCCGTGTCATCTTTCCATTGATGCATGCTTCACAATATACATCAAGCCTTTGGATGGGACTCCCTTAGAAAGAATTTTCTTGGCACCTTGTCCCTTGATAGCACTGCACAGGCTTAGAGCTGTCATCTTGGGTTCCTCCTCATCTTCTTCCTCTTCGTTCTGAGCATGGGGTGAGGAAGTTGAAGCTAGCAAAGCATTGACAGACCCCTTCTTTGGGCAAAACCGAGTGTAGTGTGGACCGGTGCATATGAAGCATGGCCTCTGTGACGCAGGAGTTGGTGCCTCATTATATTGTCTGGACCCTTCTCTAGGATAGGTTCTCCTATCACCCCCTGAACCCTGGATTCTTCCTTTTGTGCTACTAAAAGACCGATTAGAGGTATTCATGTTGCTGGGAGGCCTGTTGAAGTTGCTAGATGGCTTGTTGTTGAAGTCTTTCTTCCTGTTTGTTGCGTCATCCCCCACATGATCAAACAACTTTTCTGCTTCGCTCATTGCCGTAGCAAGGTTCTGAACTCCTCTTCTTCGGAGCTCTGTCTGGGACCAAGGCTTTAGTCCCTCCATGAATTGAAATAGCTTGTCCTCCTCTGACATGCTCTTTATATCAAGCATGAGAGCCGAAAATTTCTTCACATATTCTCGAATCGACCCGGTTTGTTGAAGGCGCCGTAGGTTCTTTCGGGCAATGAACTCCACATTCTCAGGCATGAATTGTGCCTTAAGTTCTCGCTTCATGTCTTCCCAACTGTCAATAATACATCGTCCCGCTTTAATCTCTTCATAACGGGTTCGCCACCACAATTTGGCATCATCACTGAGGTACATGCTGGCCGTAGTGACTTTGGCCTCCTCATCAAGATGTGTTGCACGAAAGAATTGTTCCATATCGAACAAGAAGTTCTGTAACTCCTTAGCATCACGGGCACCGGTGTAGCATCGTGGCTCAGGCACTCGTACCCTGCTACCCTGTCCATCATTGTGACCACCTATGCCATTACCGATGGTCCTCATGAGTAAATTCACCTGGCCAGTGAGGGTCTCAACTTGCTTTCGAAGATCCTCCATTGCGGCCTGATTCAATAACTCAGCAAGAGCATGGACTCGCTCTTCCACCTCTTCTATCATGCCCTTGGTCTCCACACCAAGGCCTTCTGTCAACTCGGCAAGATTAAACTGTTGTTGCTCTACCGCTGTCACCCTTTCCTCAACACCAGCAATCCGTTCTCTTGTACCTCGCACCGGTATTGGTTCTTGATCATCACGGACCTGACTAGACTCCGGAGGGAGTATTTGGGTAGCATTCTTCTTCGCCATTTCTGAATGTAGGTAGGAACTTCGGCTCTGATACCAACTGTCACGGACCTTTGGTTTGGGATTGAGGTCCGTGCGGCACTTGCGTTGCCTCACAACAAGCAAGTAAGCCTAACAAAGTTATGAGGATCAAACCTACAAAACAAACACAAATGGAGTGCTAAGTTTCCAAACACACACAAAGCAATAGGGCACACGCGTAGGCAAAATGTTAAGCTTTATTGATGATTCTAGAACAAGTTACAATAGGATCATGCCAAAAGGTCTACAACTCCTAAGGGTCCCCGATCACCCGTTGACTAGAATGGAATCCCTGCTAGGATATGCACTAGCAATGCACCACTCAATGGCCAACCAAGATCTCAGGGTAAAGAGCTTTAGCTACCAACCCCCTTAACCACCAGTGGCGACCAAAGGTGCTATAAACAACGCATTTCCAAGACGCAACGAGACGAGACGAGATGGATTTTAATACCAACTACGTCCTCACTACAAAATGTACATAGGCATGAGCCTTACATATTACATTGATAGACCAAGTCACGGGCCATAGGCCATGCGAACAGCGCTGGACGAAATGGCCACGTGACACTAGGAACGTAACAAAGAACATGACTTTGGATAGGAGAGAATGGAAGAAAATGATCCATGTAGCTGAACCCAACTAGTGTCAGGATTAGACTTAGTCAATTTGAGCCGGGTAGATTCTTTCACCTTCTTCATGAAAATTTTCTAAATGATTCATTAGCCGACCCCAACTAGTTTGGGACAAAGGCTTAGTTGAGTTGAGTTAAGTCCCGACCTCCTCGAGCTTCCATTTAGAAGCTTTCATACAGCCCACTAGGCACATTCTGAGAACTGTTTTCCTATCCTCTATCTCTTTGCCAGAGAGTCTAATTTCCGGAAAACGGCCACTAATTCCAGATTTAAGGGCAATCTCCTCCCTACCACTAGTCAAGGGCTTTTGAGGGCTCTCTACGCCAGCTCCACCTTTATCCAGCAAGCATTTTCTGCAACAACTAAGCCTTCCAAAATTATAGTATCCGCAGTCCTTACATTTCTAGTCGCCTACAAGAGGCTTATCTGAAATAATATTTAATCTTGCTCCCGCACCCCATCGACCTGATTCTCCCCTTTCTCCTGGGAGGGTTCTCCTGTCACGAAGTGGCCTCTCCTCCTCATTTCCTGACCCATAAGCAAGTACTTGAGCGCTTCTCGGTGAGGAACAAGGAGAGGAATTTATACTCTTCTCATTTCCGAGTAAGATTAGGTTTTTCCTACAACAATCTCTTTGAATCTCCATGGCTTGAAGAACATCAAAAATAGAGTAACCACCTTCTATAAGATCAGGTAGACATCTTTCAAGCTCTCAATCCTATAACCACATTTACAGAGCCCCCATCCAATGTCACTACCTAGACAAATCACCCCCGGGGATCTCTCGCGTCGGTGACTGAAAAAATCTCGGATCGTCATATTGTCTTGATCCCATCGGTCTTGATCTCGGTCATTTTTGTTTAGGGTTTTTTCACAGGCCCAACATCCATCTCTTATTCATTTGGGGTCTCCATTTAAAAAAAAACAGGATCTCCGACCAATCAAAGTGGATCTTCACAGGTGTATATGGGCCAATCTCAAGAGCCGATAAGAGGTTGTTGTGGCAAGAACTTGACGAGATCAGGATGAAATGGGCCTTTCCTTGGTGCATAGGGGGTGATTTCAATGTCACTAGGTTGGTGGAGGAAAGAGCAGGTTGCAGCAGGACGACTCAATGCTTGGATGCTTTCGCCAATTTCATAAGTAGACATGAGCTAGTGGACTTTTCGCTTAACGGGGCTTAATTCACTTGTGTGAGAAATGAGAGTCGGTGTCGAATATATAGATTTCTTATTTGACCCCGATGGTTGGCTTGATTCCCAGAAGTATACTAGAAGGCGCTGCCTAATACGATATCTAGGTCACATCCCCCTTTTAATCAACCACAGGCCACAGTCTGAGGGTCATATCCCATTCCGTTTTTGAGTTAGTGTGCCTTCAGTCTCCCAAGATGGAGGAGAGATTTGGGGGGTGGTGGAGCGAGGCCTCAGTTTCAGGTCCGATAGATGTAAGAATAAGAAAAAAGCTATGCTATATAAAAAGAAAGTTGGAGGAGTGGAATCAAAAGTCCAAGCATGCACAAAGAAAAAGAGGTTTCCCGACCGTAACTAGGAAATTGCTAGGGCAGATGAAGGTGGTCTCTCGCTAGTCGAGAGGAGGTGGGGGAGATGGGTTCCTTGAAAGAGTAATTCAACCGCTTGGTGCGCTTGGTGCTTCAGGAGGAAATCCTTTGGAGACAGAGATCTAGAGCCCTATGGCTTAAGGCGGGAGATAAGAAAACCACATACTTTCACGGAATAACAAGTCCTAGGAGGCGGGTTGATCGTATAAACTCATTGATGATTTGATGGGATACTTAGGAGGAAAATGAAATTATCGTCAAGGAGATAATGGATTTTTACTTGAGGTTATATTCATCATACCATGTAACCTGGCTAAAACCGGAAGGGGTTCCTTTTGACAAGCTTGGGGAGAGAGAGACAGAGTGCTTCTAAAAAAACCTTTTGAAGAGGAAGAGGTGAGATCGAGTCTCTTTGCTCTAGGTTGAGACAAAGCTCATGGGCCTAATGGATGTGGCATCGCTTTCTTCCAAAACTGTTGGGATTTTGTGAAAGATGATGTTCAATTCTTTTCGGAATTCTATGAAGGCTTGGAGTTAGCCAGAGTAATGAGAGCCACATTCATAGTACTTAACCCCAAGGTAAAGGGTGCAGTGAGCCTTGGGATTTTCGTGCTATCAGTTTAGTTGGATGCCTATACAAAGTCTTGGTAAAACTTTTGGCGGAGGGATTAAAGGTGTTGCCCAAGGAAGCAGGAATCTCTACTCATAATGGGGAATCGTGATTCTCTGAAACACGATTCGGAAACGGGAATCTTATTGATTCCCCAATTTTTGGGAATCCCATTTTGGAAACGTTGGAAGCGTGATTCTCATTCTATGAGAAACGCGTATCCCACTCTATGGGAAGCGCGTTTCCTATCTACCCTCGTTGCCTCTTGCTGATCCTCTTCTCTTCTTGGTGGTCCTCCTCTCTTCCTCTTCTTATTATTTACATGTAAAGTCATTTAAGTAAATGTCCATTTACTTTAGATTTACATGGAAATAAGGGAATAAACCCCATTTGAATTTATTAAAAATAGTTTCACGACCCAAATCTAAAAGGATAAAAAGTCAACTTTCTAGTTCTAGTACAAAATTCGAAAAAACAGGTCGGGTCAAAATCTTAGGTTCCAAACGATAGGGTATTTTTCCAATTTTAAAAATTCATAATTTGTTTTTTTGGTAGGTAAGTTGGGAGCCGACCCTAACTAGTTTGAGACAAGGCATAGTTGAGTTGAGTTGAGGTAGGTAAGCTAGGATCGAACCCCTGACCTCAGGTTGAAAATTTTCAACCTGAGTTCAGGGGTTCAAACATTTTTAAATCTCGAAAGTCAGGTAAAAAAATCTCATAATTTGGTTTCTAAAATTTTTCATCTTTGTCACGCACTGGTCAACACAGGCATTTCAGCTGATAGTGTTTTTTCTTTGAGTAAATGTTGGATCTTTTAACAAAAAGTGTTTTTTTTAATATTTGCTTCATATAATTATTTATTATATTTTTTTTGAAAAGCGATAATTTCATTAATATTTGGAATGCAATCGGGACCAGAGATCCAGCCTGCTTGTACAAATATTAGATATCTCAGACAGGACCAGTAGATTACAAAAACCTTCTTACAGGAGAAAGGATACATGTATCCTTCTCATGAACGAAGTGCACATTAAAGAGATTAAATAAGTTCCAAACCCTCTCGTTCCGCCCCCGCTTTAGCCATAGTGTCAGCCATTTCATTTGCTGTTCATCTTCGGTGCTCAAGTCGTGGGTTGAGCCTCGCATTAAATCCAATATTTTCGCCACAAACTCTTGTAGCCTCCAAGTGCCTTTTAAAGATTCAGAGGCCCAAGCAACCACATTTGAGGAATCGCCTTCAATGATGAACGGGCACTGGTCGTGTTCGAATGCCCATTGTATACCAAAGAGTAGAGCTCTAACCTCAGCCTCATTAGAGTCACATATTCCGCATGGCCCTGAATATGACATAACTACTGCGCCTGAAGAATTCCTAAAAACTCATCCGATCCCCGCTCTTCCAGGATTGCCCTTAGAGCTACCATCGAAGATTAATTTCATCCGTCCCGGTGGTGGGCATGACCACTTTGGTTTGGGCTTGGAGCGAATAGTTCTGTCCCAGATTATTAACCCCCAATCTCTTATAAGGTCACCCATTACATAAGGAGTCTGTTTCTTGATTTTTGTCCATGAAATCATTTCCACTTTAGCATCCGATGCTACACGGGTCACCGTTTTACTTTTTTCTTGAAAGATACGTCTATTGCGCTCTTTCCAGATGTTCCAGACTATGGGATATGGAGCTGTTGTCCAGAGGCATCTTCTCATTTCTCCAAAAGGTCCAGAGCGCCATCCAGAGAGGAGGGAGCAAATCGACTGAGGGAAGACCCAGGAAACCCCAAAAGCTGCGATCGCTTTAGTCCAAATATGATAAGCATACGGACAATGCAGTATTAGATGGTCCAGGGTCCCTTCGCTTTGGTGACAGAGGACGCTAGCCATACAAAAATGTCTTCTCTTGAGACGATCACATGTGTTTATCTTCCTGTGGATCAATGTCCATCCAAAAGCTACTACCCTTGGTGGGGCCAGTGACTTCCAAATTCGTTTTGCCGGGGACGGATGACCTTCATTTAACAAAAAGAAGAAAGACTTAGTAGAGAAGTCCCCATTTGGAGAAGGGATCCAAATTCTTTCATCCTCTTTATGTTGCGAGCAGTAGGTTCCTTCCAGGCTAAGAAGTAGTCTCTGGAATTCCTGAATTTCATCATCCTTGAGATTTCGACGCAAGCGAATATCCCAAAACCCTCTTCCACCCTATCCTTCTCTTACCAAGTAATCCGCTACAGTTGCTTCTTGATTCGAAGCAAGTCTAAAAAGCCCCGAAAATTGCAGAATTTTGATTGACCACGCCACAGGTCCAACCAAAACCTTACATTGGTACCTGTTCCAACTTTATAACGGATTGACCGATCAAAATCCTCTTTAACAGAGCAAATGGATTTCCAAGCACCTGAACCTTTACCACCCGTGGGTTTTTTGAAACTCCAATCCCCCCATTCAAACCCGTATTTTAATCCTGCCACCCCATGCCATAGAGCAGTTTTCTCTTTGCCATATCTCTAGAGCCACTTGCCAATCAAAGATTTATTGCGTAGTCTAATCTTTCCAATACCCAGGCCCCCGTTAGTCTTTGATTGTGCTACTTTGTCCCAGCTGATTAGGTGCCTTACCTTTTTCGATGTACCATCTCCGTCCCATAAAAAGTCTCTTTGTAGTCGCTCAATTCTCAGTGCCACCTTAACAGGTATCTTGTACAAGGACATGAAATATACAGGTAAATTGGAGAGGGTTGCTTTGATTAATGTAATCCTTCCCCCAAAAGAGATATATCTTTTCTTCCAAGTAGCCAATTTCCTTTCAATTCTTTCTACTACCGAATCCCATTGGGAGGCCGATGGGATGCCAAATCCTAAAGGTAGACCCAAGTAGGAGATCAGAAAGGATTCAGCTTTACACCCAATCGATCCTGCCAACCGCCGCACTTCTTGATGGTTGAGATTGATGCCCAAAAGTAGGCTTTTGCCTAAGTTGATTCTTAGACCGGATGCTACCTCAAACCACCTCAGAATTGTCATAACATTAGAAATAGCCCTGGGAGTGTATTGAAGGAAAATCAGTGTATCATCTGCAAATTGGAGATGCGTTATCTCTTCCTCCAACGATCCAACTCGAAACCCCCTATTCTGTCCCGTCCTGTTAGCCCTTGTCAACAATAAACTGAGTGCCTCCACTACCATAATGAACAAATAGGGAGCTAGTGGATCCCCCTGCCGAATCCCCCTTGATGCTTTAAAAAAGCCCTCCACTGAACCATTGATGATGACCGAGAACAAATTTTCAGAGATCAATGCTCTGACCCAACTCCTCCATGATGATCCAAAGCCCATTTTGTCTTGAATGAAATCAAGAACATCCCAATCAACATGGTCGTACGCTTTTTCTATGTCAATCTTGAAAATGAGACCTGGATGGCCACTTCTTTTTGCCGAATCAATAAGTTCATTAGCTATTAAAACACCATCAAGGATCTACCTGGAATAAAAAAGGTGTGAAATGATCTCCCCCATATAATTTTTCACTCTTCATGCTAACAATTTAGCAACTATCTTGGGAACACTGTGCAGCAAGCTGATTGGGCGGAAGTCTTTTACCTCAATAACACCCTCTTTCTTCGGGATTAGAGCAATGAAAGTCGCCTTCGCTGCTTCACTAATGATTCCCCTCTGAGCAAACTCCAGAAAGAACGCCATAATGTCCTTCTTCAAGAGCCTCCAGAAGAACTGGAAAAAAGCCATAGGATAGCCATCCAGCCCAGGGGCTTTGTCTCCCGCCATGGAAAATATGGCCTGTTCAACCTCCTCCTCTGTGAATAGCCGGTCCAGATTAAGTCTCTGATCATCCGAGATTTTCTTAAAACTGAGGCCTTCCATCTTCGGTCGCCACTCCACGGATTTTGAGTATAAGCTTGAGTAAAACTCCACTATTAAAGACTTGATAATATTGGGGTCCTCCACTACGGTATCATCCTGCTTAATGCAATTGATCAGGTTTATCCGTCTTCTTGAATTACCTATTCGGTGGAAGAATTTGGAATTCTTGTCCCCAGCCTTGAGCCATAGAACACGAGATTTCTGTCTCCATCGAATTTCTTCTCTGCGTAAGATTACCTCATTTTCGGTCAGAAGGTCCAACTGAAGTATCTGATCATCCTCTGGCAATGATCCCTCCTCCTCCTTGTTTTCTAAGGATGTCAGCCTGTTTGAAATGGTTTCTTTTCTCTGCTTCTACTCTTCATCAAAGGTTTTTTGCCACTCTCTGATCTTGAGTTTAAGTCCTTTCAATTTTTGACAAAGAACATATCCTTTCCACTCCCTGACCTGTAATTCCTCCCACCAATGCTCGACTTTTTCCGCGAATTCTGGTACTTCCAACAGGTCCAGGCTAAATCTGAAAGGGCGAGGGCCGCCAGTGAAATTTGAGAATTCCAGAACAAGCGGGTTGTGATCCGATTCCGTTCGAGGCATCGCTATCTGGGAGATTAGTGGGAAGCGCTCCTCCCATTCACGATTAAAAAGGACGCGATCAATCATTGCCATAACGAGGCGAGACTGGTTGTTAGACTAGGTAAACTTTGCTCCATTGAGGGGAATATCCAGTAATTCCTGATTCCGGATAAAGTTGGAGAAATTTCGCGTGCTAGTTGTGCTTCTAGACAATGTGTTCTTTTCCGATGGGTATCATATTGTATTGAAGTCACCTCCCAGAATCCAGGGGCCCTGCCATGATTCTCTTAGGGAATTCATCTCTTGCCGTCGGATGAGGAGTATATAATGGATATGAGGAGGACCGTAGACAATTGAGAGCATCCATTCCTCATTGCAGTCGGATGAGGAGTATATAATGGATATTAGGAACCTCCCTCCTCTGACTTCTTTGCAACAGAATCTGCCTTACTTCCAGATAACTATAATTCCCCCTGAAGTACCAACCGCGTCCTTGGCCACCCATTCTCGCTGATTTCTCCCCCAAGCCTTGGTGATTATGATATATGTAACCCCCATCAATTTAGATTCAATTATTGCCACCACATCTAACTGATTATGAACAATAAAAGCCCTCACTGCTCTAAATTTTCGGTCTTCTCTTAATCCCCTAATATTCCAGAAGCCTATCTTCATTGGGAGCGGGGACGTACTCCCAAGGCCTCAAATTATTCAGGTAGATCTCCCCCTCTGGCCTAGGATCCGTACAGGGCCCTTTTCTCCGCGGCATAGCAAGTACGATGTATGTTGCCAAACTTGGTGTTGCCAAAGATCATATCAATCAATTAGTCAGCCTTCGTCCAAGGAAGACAAATCTTAGAAATGTATTGAGTGCAGATGAGGTAGTAGATGTATGTTGCCAAGCAATGGGAGAAGGGTATTATTTGTAAGTTGGATATGGAGAAAGCTGATGACTGGGTGGAATGGGACCGCCTTCTCTATTTATTCAATAGAATGGGGTTTGGAGATAGGTGGTGTGCTTGGATTATGTCATGTGTGTCCTCTACCTTGTTCTCTATCTTTTTCAACGGGCCACCGAAAGGTTTCTTCAAATCTTCTAGAGAGTTGAGACAGGGGAATCCATTCTCACCATTCCTATTTGTGATAGTAGCAGAGACCCTCAACAGATGGATTGAGAAAAGGCCCAAGGGCTGATTGAAGGCTTTATGGTGGATCCTCCCAGGTGGATGTGTCACATATTCAATTTGCAAACAATACCTAGCTGTTTAGTGCTCCTGAGATGGATACTATACTATTTTTTTTTTGAATTATAATAAGATCGTAAGTTTGAAGGCCATTTTGAAGTATTATGAGGTGGTGATGGGTCAGAGATCTAATATGAGGAATTCAAGACTCCTTGGCATTAATATTCCAAACCACGAGATTGAGGGAGTGGCTGGACCTTTTGGTTGTTGTTAAATAGCTTCCCGTCAAAATATCCTCGGGCTTCCTATGTGCATAGGTCGGCTGAGGAAGAGGGCATGGGCCCCAATAGTGTAAAGAATAGAGAAGAGATTAGACACTTGGAAGGGGAATCTAGTCTCCGATTAAAGTGGAAGAATAACTCCGATTAAAGTGGTCTTGGCAAATTTACCATTTTATCAATTATCTATCTTCAAGTGCTCGATGAGCGTCATTAAGTGAATAAAGCATATACAAAGAAGATTCCTTTGGAGAGGATTGAACGAGAAACAAAAATTTCATTTGTTCAGTTGGAAGGAGGTATGGAGTCCCATGAAAGCCGGAGATCTTGGGATCTAGAGTCTGAAGGAAATAGACAAGGCTATGCTTGGGAAGTGGCCATGGCGGTTTAGGGAGCAGAGGGATCACCTTTGGGCTAAAGTCATTACGAGCAAATATGGGGCATTGTTAGGCCATTGGATTTCCGATGGCAATTATAGTCATAATGCCCTAACTATTTGTAGTGAAATTCTCAGACAGAAGCATAAATTTGTTGTGGGAATCCGGTTTAGGGTTTACAAGGGGATAAAATTAAGTTCTGGCATGACAATTGGTGTAATGATGTGCCCTTTGAGGTGGTTTTTCTAGCCTTATTCGTTGGGACCTCATATTAGGATGTGTTTGTGAAGGACTACTTTGAGTGGGAGGGAAATAGAATGTCTTGGAAACTTGATTTCGGGAGTAAATTTTTTGAGAGGCAAGTCGATCAGATAGTCAGATTGTTGTTAGAGATGGTTCAATCTTGCTACATCAAGAGGAATGAGGAGTCTTGTTACATCAGGAGATTGAGGAAGATAAAGGATTGGATCTGGTGCTCCTCCGGGGTCTTCAACGTCAAATCATTCTTCCGCCAACTGGCTCCTGGTCAAGCATCTTTGCGTCTTATCAGGATATGGGATGTACTGGCTCCGCCCGGGGTCCGAGCCTTTGGATGGACAAACTTCCTTGACAAAATACTCACGGTGGACCATCTGTGTAATAGGAAAATGCTAATCATTGATCATTGTGCTTTATGAGTGGGGGTAGCTGAGTTGGTTCATCATATGTTTTTGCACTGCCGGTTGGTCAGGGAGGTGTAGGGCAAAGTGATTAGTGGATTCAGTATATCATGGGTTTTCCCATCCAAGTTGGTTGATATGTTGGATAATTGGTTCTATGAACCATGGAGGAATGAAGGAAAAATTCTATGGCGGGTAGTTCTACTTGCCACCATTTGGTTACTGTGGAAAAAAATGAATGCCAAAGTGTTCAAGGGCCTTGAGAAAAGGTCTCATTTCATCTTTACCAAGGTGATAGCTTTAACAATAGCCAGGGTGAACAGGTTCTGGAATACGGGAAAAACGAAGTTGAATTTTGACCGGTGAAGCATAGGTAACCTTGGGCCAGCTGGAATGGGAGGCCTACTTAGAGATGATTAGGGGGTAACTTTACTAGCCTACTCAGGTTCCTTAGGGATGGCGGACACTAATGAGGCAAAGGTCAAAACAATTCTCCTGGTGCTGAGGCTTATTGAGACCATCTCCCTTGATCACATAATAGTCAAGGGAGATGGTCTCAATAACCCTTGTTCCTTAAGGATTATTCATCATGAGCATAAAGTTCATTCCCAAGAATGAGGCCGAGGCAAAATCTCTCTTGGCGGACCTAAAATGGTACGCTAACAATAGTCTCGGACCATTGATAATTGAAGGTGACTCTACCAATGTCGTTGGTTGGGCAAGGTGTGAAGGGTGGGCCTTGGCGAACTCATGCAATTATTGAAGAAATTCGGGACCTAGTGCGACTCATCAACCCATCCCTTCAGCATCGTAGGAGGACTGCTAATTCCAAAGCTGATGAGCTGGCAAAGGAGGTCGTCAATTTATCAGGCTTGAGAGTATTTTATACGCCTGAATCGGGCTGTTAGGGAGCACCTCCTCTGTTATTTTCTTGTTGAAATACAAGGTGACAATCCAAGAGGGGGGGTGAATTGGCTAATTAAAAATTTGGGGCTTAATTAAGTGGATCATTAAAATCAATTTACCCATTAAGCCTTAACAAGTCTAACCTTTTATCAATCAATAAATATAATGTAGGATAGGGATTAGATATGACTTTATGCTTATATACTCTAACCCTTGTTCAATGAAACATAAACACAAGTAGAGGGTAGAGATTACCAACTACCAAAGTGCAAAGAGAAGGAGATAAGAAAGCATCCACAAGGCACAAGTTTTATAGTGGTTCGGTCACTACTTGACCTACTCCACTCTTCCAAGTTTTCCTCCTTGGGATCTCCACTAAACCAATAAGATTCTTCAACGGGCGAATCTCAAAGGTGTACACCAACTTCTCCTTCAAAGGGATCACACCATTTTCACACAAAGCCTTGCGAGGACGCCTCCCTCTTACAATGATTCACCTTTCTTAACGGGCCGAATCAGAGATTATCACAAACAAATGAAGAAATAAAAATAAAAACTCTCTTTGCCTCTTAGATAGGCTGATTACAACTTTGAAAGCTCACAAACACTCCAAGGAAGATAAAATGTAAAGCCTATGGAGTATGTCTTGATAGAATGTACAAATACAAGTTCTAAGAGGTTTTAACCTTTCATATATTCAAGATAAAATTTAATCTTGCAAAAAGGTTGTTTAGAAAGGTTTTGATAGTGTATATATAGCCCACAAGGAAATATGACCGTTTGGGGGTAAAACTGTAAAATACAGGGTTGAGAAAGTCAACCTTATCAGGCTCTTAATTTAAATTTCAAAATTCATACCGGCGCGGTCGACCGGCCCTAGGGCGGTCGCCTGGCGAGAGCTACCTGTTTGAAATAAATTTTCTGCTCAAAAACACTAACGCAGTCGACCGGACCTACGGCGGTCGACCTCCAAGCCCAACTTGGATGTTTTCTGGATTTCCAGAAAACATATCTGCGGTCACCCGGCTTACCCCGGTCGGCCGGCCCGATAAATTTCGAGATGTCCTGGAGTTCCAGGTAGCATCCCGCGGTCGCCCGGCCCTGAGTAAAATTCTATTTTTAACTTTAAATTTCAGGGGCTTTGGGTTTTGGTCTTTTGGCTTAAGTCCTAGGTTTTCAAACACATTTTTTGGTGTGTGTATGGTTTCAAAAGATGTAAAAGCTTAGGTATGAAAACCATTTTAAAACCTTTTGAAAGTGCATTTAAACATAAAATCAAGAGGACTCCAAATACATTCTAAAGATAAGAACCTTGAGTCTTCTTGGAATGGCTTGACTCCATTGCACTTTCTTTGACTTCTTCGACTTGAGTGAACATCTTGAACTTTGTTTTGGCTCTTGTGACTTCCTCCAATCTTCAATGCATGTTGAGGTACATGAGGTGTCACCATGGCATGTTCAACTCCAAGCTCCTTCTTTACACTTGCTGGGGAACTTGTGGGATCTTCATGTTGAGCTCCTTGACTTGATCATCTCCAAATGGTGATGACTCCAATGTAGGTCCAAGCTCTTTGTTCTTTGCTTTCTTGATCCACAAGCCATGTGTTGTGAAGAGTTGTATAATGGCGATTATGACATGAAATTCCTGTATACAACACAACACCTCAAAGCAACACAGTCCATAAAAGCTAATCGATTTAGTTTGCTAGCATTAAAACAAGAAGGTAAGGTGAATTATTAACCCATGGGAACCCTTGGGCTTACACTTGTTTTTTGGGAACATCTTGTACCCTTTGTACTGTGTTCAACTTTTATCAATAAAAGTTACCTTTCAAAAATAAAAATAAAAGTTCATTCCCAAGAAGCCATGCAAATAAATAGTCATGCATCAAGAAAATAAGGTTTTTATAATAATGGGCAATGAATCAAAATCAAATGTCTACAATCTGAAAATGGCTTGGAACAATTTACTAGTAGGACTAAAAAGTCACTAAGCTATATAATAGGCCTCAAATGGGAAGCAAGGTAGGTAGGGGCTGGTCTAAGAGTGGGATGACAAGAAAAATGAGATCTGGGCAGTCAATGGCTGTGATGAAGTGGATCTCACCCGATGCCGCTAAAAGAATGTCCAAAAAGATTGATGGAGAATTAGATCTGACAGTTGTCACAGCAACAATATAAAAAAGAGCAACAAGGAATAGGTGGACATCTTCGAAAATCATTTGAACTACTTGAGATTGAGAAGGGGGCAGTAAGTGATGAAGCGATGTGACGGTGAACAGCGGAGGGTGAGAGAAGACAGCAGTTTTGTAATTGAGAATGAACTGCTGTTGTGGAGAAATCTGGTCAGAAAAGAAAGCGGCGAGGAGAGGTGGGGGGCCTGGAAGGTTTCAGCTGCATGTAATAGGCCGGTGGGTTGGGGGGTGGGGGTTGAGATAGGGAAGGAAAAGTGGACTGGTGTGGTCGTGGACTGCAATCCAGCCGCAAGGACTGGTTAAGGAGAAAACCGTTAGTAGGGAGAAAGGAAAAGAAGAGAAAAGGAAATGGAAAGAAGAGGAGAAATAGAAAAGACATAAGGGAAGGAAAGAAGAGCAGTTGAGAAGAGACATGAGAAGAGGGAGAAGAAGAAGAAAGAGAAAGAGAGGGAGAAGAAGGCTGTCTTTCTCCTTGACGGCTGCAGTGGTGGGTTGCCTTTGTGCTTTCACACAAGAAGTTAGGTTTTCCTCCTCCCTTGGGTGCTTCTTTATAATAGCTTAAGTGAAAAATGCGTGGGTCCCTACCTAATAGCCAATAGGATAAAAGCTCTCTTAAGTCATTTAACTTGAGTGACTTAAAAGACAAGCGGTGGGCTATGGTAAAAATATTAAAATGTGACAAATGTAACATGGTGAGGCGCGGCCCGAGTTGATGCAGACAACCCCTGCATCTTGGATGCCAAAAATTATAATAATCCCAAAATAGATACTCCCTAAAAATAGAAAGTTCTCAGAAAGAAAAGTATCCAAAAAATGGAAACTAGGCTAAATGATAAGTAGTCATGTCAGGATCACATCACGAGACCAAGAAAGACGAGGATCATAGGAGGGAATTTCGTCTTTAATTTACTAGATCATAAACCAAAATGAAATTTGGCCACTATGACCTATTCATGTTGCTGTCTTTGAGCTGATATATTACTTGTAAGAGGCTGATGCACTCCTTTCACATTTCTTTAAGAACAATATAATATTCCCTATATAAACAAAGGGAGGGAAGGAGAAGGGAGAGTCGTGGAGGTAGAGAAAAGACAGAACGACTCGCCTCTGCGATTCTTCACCTTTTACATAGCTATAACATGGCAGAGGACTCCTCATCCTCCGACAGAGAGATCACGGAAAGAGACTTTGAAAGAAAAAATAAGGTGGATACGGAAGAAGAGGCTAGAGGTGTGAGCGGAAAAAAGGCCAAGAAAAACGGGAGGAATAGGAAGATGAAAAAGGAAAGGTCACCATCAAAAGGAGAAATAGCAGAGGCTTACTCAGACCTTCAGTGGAAAAAGTTTTTGGAGGAGGCTAAGGGTAAAGAGGACGAACTAGAAGCCCTGACAGGCAAAAGAATTTCGCAACTCAACTCAACTCAACAAAGCCTTTGTCCCAAACTAGTTGGGGTCGGCTAAATGAATCCTTTAGAAAAATTTCATGAAGAAGGTGAAAGGAATCTACCCCGCTCTAATCCTGGCTCTAGTTGGGTTCTTCTATGTGGATCATTTCTTCCATTCTATCCTATCCAAGGTCATGTTCTCTGTCATGTTCCTAGTTATCAAGTCTTTCCTCACTGTTTCTACCCAAGTTGTTTTCGGCCTGCCCCTACCTCTTTTTATTCCATCAATTGGCACGAGTAGCCTCTTCTCACCAAAGCATCCAAAGGCCTACGTTGAATTTGTCCAAACCATCTTAAGGTGTGCTCTCCCATCTTCTCCTCAATTGGTGCCACTCCCACATTTTTACGAATGTCTTCATTTTTAATTCTATCTAACCTTGTGTGGTCGTACATCCATCTAAGCATTCGCATCTCTGCTACACTCATCTTATGCACATGCTGCTTCTTGGTGGCCCAACATTCTGAGTCGTACAGCATGGTTGGCCTCACAGCTGTCTTATAAAACTTTCCCTTCAACTTGGTAAGGATTTTACGGTCGCACAGAACTCCTGAGGCGAGCTTCCACTTCAACCAACCTGCTCTTATTCTATGGTTAACATCCTCTTCAATCTCTCCTTCCTTGTGTAAAATTGAACCAAGATAGCGAAAGATATCCCTCTTAGGTACCTCCTGTCCAGTCATATTGACTACATCCTCGTCGTGCCTCCTTACCCTACTCAGTCTAAAACCTGACAGGCAAAAGAAATATAACAGATATATGTGTTCCAATGCACCATCTTCCGTTCTTCAGAAAGCAGCTAGAGGAGAAAAATAAAGCTTTGGAGGAGGAATCAGAGTTGTCATCGGAGGACGAGAAGGATATGGCTGAACCTAGCAAGGTTCCTACACGAGACCCGGCTTTCTCTCGTGACTCCATGGATGCCAAACTTAGTGGGAATGTAAAGGGGTGCATGGAAAGGGCTGCTGGCAAAGAACCTGTGGAGGGGAACAAAGAGGCGTCTGTGGAGGAAGATAAGGCTTTTTCTAAGGAGTTTGAAAAGATGTCAAGGATGGAGACTGCTCTCGGTATCGGTTTTGAGGAAAACGTGGAAAAGACAATGGAAAAGCTGATGGAGATAGAGAGGCGGGATAGGGAGGGTAAGGTGAGGACTCTGGGCAGGGACTTAGAGAGCTCAAAGCTCTACAAAAATGATGAGGGGGTTCCTCATTCTGTAAAAAATTTTTGTTCTGGGATTGGGTGTAGTTTTTTGGGGACTCCTTGACACAAGTGTTGTCATAGGAAAAGTTCAAAAATTGGCAGTGTTTCTTCTTTTGGGATTCTGTAACTAAATCAAATTTTGTTGGGGTGATTACGGGGTTAGTGAGTAGTTTAGGAATTGTTATCTCTACTGCTCAGCCTCGACCCTAGTACGAGGGTTTTTGCTTTGACATGGAGTAATGGAGTCAGATATTGTGACTCAAGATGGGAAGGTGTTCTATCCAAGATTTTCGTGGAAGTTTGCAAAAGTTTGTTGGAAGCTCTTACATTTTTTTTTTTTTTTGGGTTGGATGGGGATTGTAAATGTAGATAGTTTTTGTTACTTTTTCGTTTTTCTTATCTTTTAGGGCTTTGGAGTTCTCTCCTAGGCCATCATACGATGTAATCGAGGGGGACTCTTGGTCCCTTCTTCATATATCTTCCGTATGTATTATCAATATATATTTGTCAATTTAAAAAAAACAATACCCTAACACAAAATCACCCTGTTGTAAAGAGAATATTTTATGATACAATTGGTAAATACGCAAAATATTCTTATCAAATGAATATATTTTACACAGTTATTCCCATATCCTTTTAGCAGCATTCAAAAACATCACATTAGTTCAAACCATGGTTTCAAATTTCGGTCGAAATTAGACAAAATCAATTAAGAAAGAATTTTGTGTTGTACAAAAATTCGGCTCAAACAAAATTTCGGTAATTTCGACTGAAATTTCTAGATAATATTAAAGAATAGATAAATTTCAATTTTTTTTTATTTTCCTTAAATTTCGGACTGAGATTTTAGGAAAAAATGAAAATTTGAAATTTCGGTCGAAATTTTAGACTGGATTTTCCCATTTCGATTTCAGTCTCGACTGAAACCCGAAATTTCGGATTTCGGTTGAAATTTCAAACCATGGTTCTAACAAATGGATCCATACTATTCTAGAGGTATGCCGTCTTGGACCCATTCACCATAAGAAGGTGTAGTATAGGAAGGTTACTTCATTTGATCGATACTATTTTAGAGCCATGCCATAATTTGGGCATTGTCTTGGATCCATTCACTATAAGAAGATGTACTAGAGGAAGGTACATCATTTGTAAGATAGTTCATTCACCTTTTGTGGTTAAGAAAGCTTGAACTGCTCTGGAACATTGGAGATATTTTGATCCATTCAATGAATGGATGTCATCTAAAGTCCAAGTAACTATGAAAGACTAAACATACCAGATCTTCCCTCTTCCAAAAAGAAAAATTAAGTAAATAAATAAAAGAACTTACTGCAATTGAAACACACCACATACGATTTAAAGGAGCACATGCTAGCCAAAATCACTACTTTATAAGTCATTTGGAACAAATCAGCAATCTCTCAAAATTCAAAAAACAAAAAAACAAAAACAAAAACAAAAACAAATCAGCATACTCTCATGACAACTCTGGCACTAATTTCCATCCTGGACACATTTGGTCAGCAAACACAATCTGTCTCTACTCATATATTTCAATTCATTAAAAGAGGAACTTAGTATGCTGGAACACCATTGGAAAACACAAAACTAAACCGTTTTGGTGGCTACAATCAGTCGAAAACCTTAGATTACAGTTTTACAATCCAGAAAACCCTAAATTAGGGTTTCACCAATTCGAAAAATGAAAAAATGGATGTGTGTATAAAGTAGAAGCAAGACTGGGAAAGCTAGAAAGAGGTACAGAAAAGTAAGAAGGAGAGGAACGGGAAAGAACTCATTGGGGTTGAATTCCAACCTCACAACATTCATCTCTTATATATATTTTGAAGTCTATCTAATTACATTTATCTCTTTCATATACTTTCTAATGATGGGTCCCATCCTATATAAACATAAATGTAATTCCATCACTTAAGTGATGGGTCTTTCACAATTACAAGTTCTTCATAACAGTTCGTAAATCTATAATCCCACGTTTGTATAAATTGTAGGTCCTTTGTTATGTTCTTGAGCTCTATTCTTCGTTGGTGCAGATCTGTTGTGGTTATCAATACAAGATCTTTATTTTTTATTTATTTTTGGTTCTGTACTTGTCTCCTCACTCTTGTGGATCTGTGATGATTATCTCACAGGATAAGAAGTCATTGAAGTTAGGGCCTGATGACCACCTACATGTAGAGGGATTTGCCTTAAATGTCTTTTCGAAGGCAGATAAACAAGACAGGGCTGGACGAGCTGACCTGTACAACAACTTCTATTTTATATCTTTCATTTGTTTTTAGTTGATTACTGCCGTTTCACATTTGGCAATAATTTACTCGGTAATTTTGGAAATCGGCACCTAATATTCTGGACTTGTTTCAGGAATACTGCAAAAACCTTTTATGCGGCAAGCATTTTCTCTGAGATTCTTAATCAGTTTGGTGAACTCCAGCCTGAAGTGAGTTCATAGTCTTACAGCATTGATGATTCTGGCAAGCTGTCAGAATTTTTGAGAAGAAATTTATCTAATGTTAGATAATTCTCTTGCCGTCCAAAAAAAAAATGTTAGATTATTTTCTTGTTATCTATTCTTTGTATATGATCTGCAGGATTGTTTTGATTTGATTTAACCAAGTTTATTTTTTATCTCTTTTCGACATGTTTACATGCCCTTTTCTCTGACAGATTGAGCAGAAACAGAAATATGCTGCTTGGAAAGCTGCAGATATAAGGAAAGCATTGAAGGAAGGACGGAGGCCTGAGCCAGGACCTCCTGGTGGCGATAAAGATCTGTCAATCCCCTCAGATACACCAAAAGGCACATACGTATGTTTCTGGAACTGATTTTGGGACATAACTCAAAGATATCAAACAGAAAAT
Organism: Tasmannia lanceolata; assembly: GCF_043159265.1. Lineage (NCBI taxonomy): Eukaryota > Viridiplantae > Streptophyta > Magnoliopsida > Canellales > Winteraceae > Tasmannia > Tasmannia lanceolata. The sequence goes on along the minus strand of NW_027518714.1, from coordinate 43,101,076 downwards.
CTTAATTTACTTATCTATCTAATCTCTGTCTCTCTCTCTCTCTCTCTCTCTCTCTCTCTCTACACACACACACACACATATAAAGTGAAGCTACACCGCCGGCTTAAAATACAATGGGCCCACATTGTTTTGGTGATCCAAACCATTCATTTGATTGGCCCTCACATAGATAGGGTGTCCACCAAAAATCAGCTCCATAGGATCATCCCAACCCTACGATTTGTGGAGGCAAAAATGAACGTGTAAAAACCTTCACAAATTTGTCCATTTTTGCCTCCACAGTTTGAAGGGTTGGGATGATCCTATGGAGCTGATTTTTGGTGGACACCCTATCTATGTGAGGGCCAATCAAATGAATGGTTTGGATCACCAAAACAATGTGGGCCCATTGTATTTTAAGCCGGCGGTGTAGCTAAGTTAGCTACACCGGCGGTGTAGCTTCACTTTCCTCTATATATATATATATATATATATATATATATATATATATATATAATGCCTTCTTAGTGTGCCTTAAAAGTCTTTTGATGAATCTAGGGAATATTTTGTTAGGAAACACAATTTCATGCGAGTTTATTCAGCTTCTTTTGTTTTCGAAATCCAGATGAGAAAACTTCCTATGTTGAGTTGTGAAATAACAAAAATATTGAAGGCGGGTATATGAGGGCATTCTTTGTCCTAATTTCTTTGTTACATAAGGATTGATAACAACATTTCTTGGATATGTGAATTCCAATGCCGAGATCTCACTTTGATTTTCCAAAGGTTTCCAAATACACCGTAGATTAGCATCTATCCTTCGAATCTGGCTGTAAATACCTTCAATTTTGAGTTCTGGCAATAAGCACCCTCAATTTTGAGTTGTTCTTCAGACAATTGCTTATGTGGAATTCTACTACCAAATTCTTTTCATTCACCCAAAATCTCTCAAGCCACTTACATTTGTCATGCATGTGGGGTGATCGGGGCTATTAGTCTCGTCAACCCCATGGGACGGGACGGCATGGTGTAAGTTGACCTCTTGACTATAATTTACAGTACGCCAGCACTTTTTTTCTAGGGGTGCAACTTGGGTCGGGTTGAACCCGAACCCGACGGGTTGAACCCGAATTTGGGTTGGGTTGGGTTGGGTTGGGAAAAATCAACCCGAATTGGAAATCGGGTTGGGTCGGGTTGGGGTGTTGGGCAACCCGACCCGACCCGAAACCCGATTTCCAATTCCAATATGTATAAAATTTTTACTTCTATGTTTGTTTTGTCATTATATAACTCAAATTTAGAAAGAAATTAAAAACTTGCTGAAAGTTGTCCTAATTAACCCTCTTGTTGGGGAACATCTAATGACTAGGATGAGATGGAAATACAAGAATAAAATGGAGAAATAAAACAAATGGTGAAATCGGGTTGAGAAAATTACAAATCGGGTTGGGTCGGGTCGGGTTGAGAAAATTACAAATCGGGTTGGGTCGGGTCGGGTTGGAAAAATGGGTTCCTCGGGTTGGGTCGGGTTGGCCTCAACCCGACCCGAGTTGCACCCCTATTTTTTTCTGAACTGACCAAAATAACTGATTTCATAACTTTTTATAAAAGCCAAAGGATTGGTACTGCACATTGGTTGGTGGAAACAACGTGGGTTCACAGAATGATAAGGAATCCCATTGATGGGTTCACACTTTGGTTGGTGGAAGGCTGGAAGCATTGGTCTCTTGCTTCCACCAATCATCCTTGGCTCAACAGATGCACTCTACTGAAGGGGGGAATCCTTTATAAACTGCTTCCTAAATAGATGGAATCTTCAATTGTTTTTCCCCTTTTTTTATATTGCAACATTCTGATTCTTTTTATTTGGTAAGCTGCATTCATGCCTATGCTCTCAAAGTTGTGATATGTTCTAAGTTCTAACCACTGGCAAGAGGGTGGACCCATCACCCATCATGGTTTAACAAATAGCATAGCTAGATAATAACTATTATTTCTTGTATTCAGTAATAGTATCTCTTTTCTAATGTAGAAGCTGATAGGCTGTGGTAATCACTGGTAATTTTTTTTTTGATGGTTGTAGTCACCGTTAAAGTTGAAACAATTTTTCCGCCTAGCAAGGAGTGCCTCAAAAGATTTTGTCTCTCCTCATTTTTTTTCTTTTTTTTCTTCAGGATCTGGGACCAAGTGAGGGCTTTCCATCAAGCCATCCAGGAGTTGATCCATCATCTCGACCTTTGGACAAAGTTAATCATCAACCTTCTATAAACACTACACCTTGAGTATTAGTAATAGTAACTCTTTTTCTTTTGTAGAAGCATAATTTAAACCATTTCCAAAAAAAAACATATTTTTAAAAATATCTAACTTTAAGGTAATTTGGAGTACAAGCTGATAGTATGTAGTAACCATGGTTTGAAATTTCGGTTTCGGCACAAATTTTGGACCTAGCGGAAACCGAAATTTCCGCTGAAATCCCAAAATTTCGGCCGAAATTCAGTACAGACACGAAATTTTGATTTATGGGACCGAAATTCAGTACAGACACGAAATTTTGATTTATGGGACCGAAATTTCGGCGGAAATTTGGACAGGTATTTTTTTCAAAATTTCGCCAAAATGCCGAAATTTCGTAAGTTTCGATATTTCGGATTTCGGTCAAAATTTAAAACCATGGTGGTAACCACTGGTATTTTTTTTTTTTTTTTTTAATGGTTTTAATCACTGCTAAAGTAGAAACAACTTTTCCGCCTAGCAGGGAGTGCCCCAAAAGATTCTGTGTATCCTCATTTTTTTTTCTTTTTTTCTGCAGGATCTGGGACCAAGTATTAATCGTCAACCTTCTATAAACACTACACCTTCCTCGTATGGAAGTGGTGATTACCCTTCTAATGATTTTGAACAACTTCCACCCCCACCTCCACCTGCCAATAGACCAGAAAATTCATCTTATCCTCAGCCATACCATCAACAATCCTACTCTCATGAGTCATTGCCACATCAATCCTACTCTCACGAGTCACTGCCACATCAGCCCTACTCTCCTGACTCATTGCCACATCAACCCTACTCTCATGAGTCTTTGCCAAATACTTATCAGTCACATGAACAACAACAGTCTTCGCCACAAAGTTATCCTTCCCATGATCAACAGTCCTCGCCACAAAGTTATCCTTCCCATGATCAACAGTCTGCACCACAAACTTATCCTCCACATGAAAACGGAACCCCTTACACTTTCCCTAATTATCAGTCTTATCCTAGCTTCAACGATAGCACCCTTCCAACTGCTCCTACACACTACCCTTCTTACTATCAGGGGTCTGATCCTGCTCTCCCTCATCAATCAAGTGCACCTTCGCACCATTCGAGTCCTCCACCATCAAACTACCCATCAACAGTGCAATATAATTCTGCCAATGGGAGTGAAACCCGTCCTGGATCTGCACCTCCATCTACCTTTACATTCCATTATGACAGCAATTATCAGCCACCACCAGATAAGATCGCCGACGCACACAAGGCAGCGAGGTTTGCTGTTGGAGCTCTGGCATTTGATGATGTATCGGTGGCTGTGGATTTCCTTAGGCGCTCGCTTGATCTATTGACCAATCCATCGGCACATTACTAAGTCTTACCTGGGATCTTTCAAATGTTTGTTACTTTCTTGCTACAATGGCATTTGGTGTTAAGTTTGGTTGGTTGTACAGGTTGATGGATATATGCCTGCCTGTAATCTCACAGGCATTTATTAGTGATATAAATACTAGTTTCTCACAAAGTTAACTTGAAAATATGCAGCCTCATGTTCATCTATTAGTATATAAACCTTTCCAAATTTGATCTAATTATGATAGTGACAGTACTTGTACGGATGTCAAGCTTGTTTTCTACTCATATTTGTCTCTAGAGCAAGATCACTTTTTTTGTAAGGACGAAGCAAGTTTAATTGTGTGTGATCATAATTTCTTTGAAATCAGCTAGCATTGATCTCAGAAACAGGAAATGAGTGGCATGGAAAGATTGAGTTGTCTTAACAGTTGCTTTTCACGTCTCAAAATCAGTAAGCGTTCCGGGGATCAATGCACTTTGCAAAGAGGTAGGGGAATCCATGGACCGCATCTTTGTTCACTCCAGGTTTGCTAGAAACTTAGAAACGCACCCTCTTGCTTTGGCATTTCGTGGGTCTTCCCTGCTCATATAGGTGGCTTTTTTGAAGAGTGTAGAACTTTGCCCCTTGGCCTCGGAGAGGTTGAATATTATGGAGATTAGTCTTCTTAGTAAATATTTGGGTGGGTTGGAAAGAAAGGAATTATTGGGAAGGTGTGAGTCCACGATCTAGAGGTATCTCTTCTAATGCATTGTGATAGTTTTGGAGAGAGATTTGTTACAACTAGTAGATGCAGTCGTCTGCTCTGCGATGGATCTCCACCTGAAGCTGGATGGATCTCCCCCTGAAGTGGAAAGGTCAAACTCAACTTTGATGGCTCTAGCTAAGGTGTAACTTGGGTCTGGCGGGAGTGGGAGTAATCTTTAGAGATGATGTTAACACCATCAAGTGGGCCCTTCAAGTCCTATTGAAGAGAGAGATTCTAATGAAGCGGAAGAGCAAGCAATATTGCAAGTGATCCTACGGCTGATTGACTTCGAAGTCTATAAAGACATTCTTAGTGGGAGGTTCTTTAAGGGTGATGATAAATTCGCACCCGTGTAGGATGATTCACACCCATGTCACGTGAATCGACATAAAAAAGCGTTAATGTCTGATGTTTTTCGACGCCTTTTGAAGCTCTTTGACGTCAACTCACGTGAAAGTGGTGCGAATCATCCTACAGTGGGTGAATTTATCATCACCCGTTCTTTAAATGTTGAATGGTTTTCCAACAACTCCTACCCTTTTGAGATTCGTTTGCTACAATAGAGGAAGTTCTGGAATGAACGAAGGTTATTTGGTGCTGTTTCAACACGTGTGGAGATCGCCCAACAGTGATGCCGACCAATTAGCTAAATTTGTAGCGGCCGATGGAGCTTTTCGATTTTCTACCTACGTAAGACTGAACCTTTTCTTTATTATTAATCTCCGTTCTTGTTTCATGTGTACTTGTTGCTGTTAGTGCTATAGGACCATCTAGGTAGCTTTGTACTTCCCCCTATTTTATTTCTAAGTTACTTGCCATTCAAAAAACAGGTAAGGCTCTGTTGCTTTTAACTTAAAAATGGGAGTAAAACAGATTCCGAGGGCTGTTTGGATACAAGGATTTTAAAATCCTGGATTTCCTCAAAATCCTACATGGGAAATGAGCGTAAGTGGTCCGTCCTTTTCTTATTTCTTGCTCTCTTTTTGTCGAGTAAGAGTAGTAAGTGGTCCGTCCTTTTCTTATTTCTTGCTCTCTTTTTGTCGAGTAAGAGTAGGAGTTTGTCCTGTGTACTGCTTATCCTACATCTGGATTTCTTACTTAAAATCCAAGAAAACAATTGATATCCAAGATTTTAAAGAAATAGACCGTCCATCGTTTCTGTTTTCTCGCCCTCTTTTACTCTGCTTTCGAACAAAAAACCTGAATTCTAACATCCTCGTATTCAAACAGCTCCCTAAAAGTAGCATACATATTGTTTTACGTCCGTTTTAAATCCAAAGAACCGAAGTCTTACAATATTGTGTTTTTCCCTGCTATTCGATTATATTCCGATGCAATGCCCCTCTGATTTCTGCCCTAGACTTTCATCTGCCCTGCTTGTATGTTTGTCTATACTTCTTCCATGTGTAATATCGGGTTGGTAATTCCCTTACATAACACATCACCACATTACTGCTTAACTAATAACTATTATGTTAGGACGTTAACTAGTAATTAAAAACTCGACTCGGTCAAGAACTAGGCCAAGGTAAAACTGGGTCTAGTTTCACAAGCAGATGATGAATGCAGTTGTGTTTAAACCCGTGAGTTTTTACTTATGTTGAGTATATGGCATGAGTTGAATCTACTGAAGCTCACTTGAGAGCTGAATCTACTGAAGCTTGCTGGATATTTCACCGGAGAACAACCAGGGCTTACAGACATTAAGAAATCTACCTTTGATGATAAGGGTGGTAGAACTCTAAAGAATTGGTACGAATTACCTATTTCTTAGACTGTTCCACTTAGGATGTGCTACTTCGCTTTCTGTAGACACTTTCTTAAGGTTCTGTGGGAGAATGCATTGAACCCTCGTTTAGATGAGAAATTATTTGATGAAATATGATAGAAGTACCACCCTTGATAAGCAGCTCCTCCAAAAGTGAGCAGCTGTTGGATCAAATATCAAGGTTGGGATGATGAGTGCTTGTTTAAATGGCCCTTCATCATATAATTTCTCCGTTTACACATCATAATCACATCTGTCTGATGTGGCGCTAAACACTTTGGCGCGTGTATATATATATATATATATATATATATATATGATGATGATGAAAAAGATTGTGAGCTGGAGGGCACCAAGCTTATGGTACGCTCGAGGGTCCAATCACATGGGTCCCACATTTTTTGTGGTGATCCAAAACATTCATTTGCAAGGCCCCATCATAGATAAGGTGTGTAACAAAAATCAGCTCTATTGGATCATCCTAACCCCTCCAAAAGTGGAGGGCAAATATGGGCAGATTTGTGGCAAACGGTATCTCTCCATCTTGCCCTTCACTTTTGGATGGGTTAGGATGATCCTATGGAGCTAATTTTTTGTACACACCCCATCTATGTAAGGGCCTTTCAAATAACTGCTTTGGATCATCCTAACAAAGTGGGCCCCATGTGATTGGGCCTTCGAGCGCCCCATAAGCTTGGTGCGCTCAAACGCACAATCTCTCTCTCTCTCTCTCTCTCTCTCTCTCTCTCTCTCTCTCTCTCTCTATATATATATATATATATATATATATATATATATATATATATATATATATCACTCACAAAGAATCCAGTTTTTTTGTGAACGTGGTACACATTTATTTTGTGATAATAGTTCGGCTATTTCACTCACAAAGAATCCAGTTTTTCATGGCAAAAGCAAGCACATAAGGATCAAGTATCATTTCATTCGAGGCTTAGTAAATGGTGGAGTTGTCAACGTTTGTTTTTGCAAGACTCAAGATCAAGTTGCGGATATTTTTACAAAGGCTTTAAAGACCGATACATTCATCAAGATGAAGGCAAAACTCGGTATTGTAGTGGTCTAGCTTAAGAGGGGCTGTTGGAAATTAATCTTGACCACTAGATCTTGATCATCTATCCACTTGACTTCTTAGCTTGGAAGATTCTTGACCACATTGGAAATATCTTTTGTGACATTTAATGGCCTAGGGACTATGTTTTGTGTTTTGGAATTGTGCTAGTCATTTACTTTTCATGTGATAGTGTGTTAGTGGTACTTAGGGAAGCTAAGATTAGTTAAGTTTTATTAAATTCGGATTTGGAATGTAGGCTATGTTTTAGACTATGTATCTTCTTCATTTGTAAGTTCTTTTAGTGAAATTTGAAGGGTTTTGAATTGGAGGGAGAAGATGAGTTTCAAGAGAAGAAGATTGTTCTCTTGATGTCAAACACACAAAGAAAGTAACCCAAGTTGTTGTACTACTCAAAACCGTTCAAATTTCACTAAAGAACTTACAAATGAAGAAGATACATAGTCTAAAACATAGAGAGAGAGAGAAAGAGAGAAACGTTGGTACGCTCAAGCGTTCCTAACGTTGGTACGCTTGAGTGGAAAAAACCGCTTTCCATTGGTTGCTGCTAAGTGGGCCCAAAAAGTTAACGCTCGGTTGGGAAATTCAGGGTTTGAAGAGAAACGTATTCTTACAGACTCGTAAAAAAATTCGACAGATACCTTCTCCTCCCTATTCCGACGCACATCTACGCTTTCTCCTCTCTGGAAAAACCGAGCGACATCCACATCCACTTCTCTAAACAAGCAACAAGGTTAGTGTTTTTTCTTCTTTTTTTCTAGAGAACAAGCTTAGGGTTTCTTATTTTTTTTTAGGGTTTCTCTTTGGAAAACTTGTTTTTTCCTTTTTTTTTTCTTTTTAGGGTTTCCAAATCTCAGGGAAGCTTTGGGTTTGTAAGGTTTTTATACGGTTTGTGATGTATTTTTTTCGATTTCTTTTTGGAAAACTTGTTTATTTTTTCTTTTTTTTTTAGGGTTTCCAAATCTCACTGAAAACCCTGATTCGAAGTAATGCAGCTCGACTAAGCCTTTTTCTGTTTTTATCATGAGTTGTGGATGTATGAACTGTATAATGCCTTGATAACAGTGTCCCCTATTTCATGTTTATTTATCCAAGTGTTCATGTTGTTTGAACTGTATATTGATTTTCTTCTGAATCATTTATGGATGATATTTCTTATTGACAAAGCCTTTATAATTCAACCGTTTTTTAGTGCTTGACTTGTGCTTGTAAATATCTCTTTCATTTTCTCTACTTGTTTAGACAAGCTTTCCCCAAACTATAGCATAATTTTCATGTTATGACATGCCAATTTGGAATCAATCTGGGGATCTTGTTATTGCAGCTTCTTGGCATGCCATAACATGAAAAATATTTGTGATTGCAGATCCCCAGATTGATTGCTGGTTTTCTTGTTATTGCATCTCTTCAAATGGTTAATATGTCGTCGTTAATCTGTCATGGATGCCAAATGTTATGTGATCAATGAAAGAGACAGTTAACTGATTGGATTTTATTATGCTATATGACTCATGTTGCAATGTTGAGCTCATGCATTTAACCCAAACTACCCACCAAAAGAAATGTAGTGGTACTGATGCAAATTGGCATGCCATTACATGAAAATTATGCTATAGTTTGGGGAAAGCTTGTCTAAACAAGTAGAGAAAATGAAAGAGATATTTACAAGCACAAGTCAAGCTCTAAAAAACAGTTGAATTATAAAGGCTTTGTCAATAAGAAATATCATCCATAAATGATTCACAAGAAAAGCAATATACAGTTCAAACAACATGAACACTTGGACAAATAAACATGAAATAGGAGACACTATTATTATACAGTTCAAACATCCACAACTCATGATAAAAACAGAAAAAGGCTTAGTCAAGTTGCATTAGTACCACTTCGAATCAGGGTTTTCAGTGAGATTTGGAAACCCTAAGAAAAAGAAAAAATAAACAAGTTTTCCAAAAAGAAATCGAAAAAAATACGTCACAAACCATATAAAAACCTCACAAACCCAAACCTTCCCTGAGATTTGGAAACCCTAAAAAGAAGAAAAAGGAAAAAACAAGTTTTCCAAAGAGAAACCCTAAAAAAATCAGAAACCCTAAGCTTGTTCTGTGAAAAGAAAAGAAAAACAACTAACCTTGTTGCTTGTTTCTTAGATCGAGTGGATGTGGATGTTGCTCGATTTTTCCAGAGAGGAGAAAGCGTAGAGGTGCGTCGGAATAGGTAGGAGAAGGTATCTGTCAATTTTTTTGGTGGAGTCTGGAAGAATACGTTTCTCTTCAAACCCCGAATTTCCCAGCCAAGCGTTAACTTTTTGGGCCCACTTAGCAGCAACCAATGGGAAGCGGTTTATTTACTCGAGCGTACCAACGTTAGGAACGCTTGACTGTACCAATGTTTTTCTCATATATATATATATATATAAGGAATAAGATTGTACGCTCGACCGTACCTAAAGTTAGGTACGGTAGAGTGTCAAATCACATGGGTCCCCCATTTTTGGTGGGCATCTAAACCATTCATTTGCAAGGCCCCATCATAGATAGGGTGCATACCAAAAATCAGCACCATTGAATCATCCTAACCCCTCCAAAACTGGAGGCCAAAATGGGCATATTTGTGGACAAACACTGTCTGTCCATTTTGGCCTCCACAAATGGATGGGTTAGGATGATCCTATGGAGCTGATTTTTGGTATGCACCCTATCTATGATGGGGCCTTCCAAATGAATGGTTTATATGCTCACCAAAAATGTGGGACCCATGTGATTTGGCACTCTACCGTACCTAACTTTAGGTACGATCGAGCGTACAATCATTTTCCTATATATATATATAGAGAGAGAGAGAGAGGAAAATGATTGTGAGCTTGAAGCTCATATAGCTTATATGAGCTTGAGGGCCCAAACACATGTGGGCCCACATTGTTAGGATGATCCAAAATATTCATTTGAAAGGCCCTTACATAGATGGGTTTGTACCAAAAATCAGCCCCATAGGATCATCCTAACCCATCCAAAAGTAGATGGCAAAATGGACAAACACCATTTGCCACAAATCTGCCCATTTTTTCCCTCCGCTTTTGGAGGGGTTAGGATGATCCAATGGAGCTAATTTTTTATACACACCCTATCTATGATGGGGCCTTGCAAATGAATGGTTTGGATCACTACAAAAAATGTGGGACCCATGTGTTTGGGCCCTCAAGCTCATATGAGCTATATGAGCTTCAAGCTCACAATCATTTTCCTCATATATATATATATATATATATATATGAGGAAACTGTTGGTGAACTTAAGCTCACCAAACTTATGGTGAGCTAGCTTGCCCAATCACATGGGTCCCACATTTTGGGGAGTGATCCAAACCATTCATTTGCAAGGCCTTATCATAGATAGGGGGTGTACAAAAAATCAGCTCCATAGGATCATCCTAACCCCTCCATTTGTGGAGGACAAAAATGGGGCAGATTTGTGTGTCTGTCCATTTTTGTCCTCCACAAATGGAGGGGTTAGGATGATCCTATGGAGCTGATTTTTGGTACACCCCCATCTATGTAAGGGACTTTCAAATGAATGGTTTGGATCATCCTAACAAAGTGGGCCCCCATGTGATTGGGCAAGCTAGCTCACCAACAGTTTCCTCATATATATATATATATATATATATATATATATATAGAGAGAGAGAGAGAGAAGAAAAAAAAACGGTTCCTACACATATCTGTAGAGAGTTCTCTACACACTAGCTTAAAATACAGTGGGGGCCCACATTGTTTGGGTGATCCAAGCCATCCATTTTAAAGGCCCTCACATAGATAGGGTGTCTACAAAAAATCAGATCCATAGGATCATCCCAACCCTACGATTTGTAGAGGTAAAATGGATGTCTTTAAACCTTTACAAATTAGTCCATTTTTTGCCTCCACAGTTCGAATGGTTAGGATGATCCTATGGATCTGATTTTTTGTGGACACCCTATCTATGTGAGGGCCTTAAAAATGAATGGTTTGGATCACCCAAATAATGTGGCCCCCACTGTATTTTAAGCTAGTGTGTAGATAACTTATCTACACATATGTGTAGGAACCGTTTTCTCATATATATATATATATATGAGGAAAATGATTGTACGCTCGAGTGTACCAAGCTTATGGTACGCTCGAGTATCCAATCACATGTGGGCCCACTTTGTTAGGATAATCCAAAGCATTCATTTGAAAGGCCCTTACATAAATGGGATGTGTACCAAAAATCAGCTCCATAGGATCATCCTAACCCATCCATTTGTGGAGGTCAAAATGGACAGACACTGTTTGTCTACAAATCTGCCCATTTTTTCCCTCTACTTTTGGAGGGGTTAGGATGATTCAATGGGGCTGATTTTTGGTACACACCCTATCTATGATGGGGCCTTGCAAATGAATGCTTTGGATCACCACAAAAAATGTGGGACCCATGTGATTGGGCACTCGAGCGTACCATAAGCTTTGTACGCTCGAGTGTACAATCATTTTCCTGTGTGTGTGTGTATATATATATATATATATATATATATATATATATATATATATATATATAGAGAGAGAGAGAGAGAGAGAGAGAGAGAGAGAAGGGGGGGAGAGAGAGACCAAGTATTTTAGAAGACCAATTGTTATGATGCTATTTCTTTGTTTTTTATGAGTACCTTGATCTTGAATTTGCTTTTCATGTAGAAGATGGCATCCACGTACCATTCAAAAAATAAGAAGACATCCACTATCTTTTCTTTATGCATTTCATCGGTACTATTTCCAAACCTATATTCTCTACCTTCTCTTTGTCTTTTGTTTATTCTTCTTATCTGCTTCTTGGTATTTTTTATTTTCTTTGCATCTGTTTTTTCCCCGCAACTACATTTTAGCTGGTGTTTGGAAGTAGGATGTTTTCGTTCGAATGAGTTATCCCACACTTTAATTTGTTCCCGTTAGATCTGTACTCTACTTTGATGCTTTTTTTCCTGGCCTTCACTGTCAAATTTGCAACCATCTTGGTATTGAGTTCAGAATGTTTTCTTATGAACTAATTATTTTGTACCCATTATTTCTGGCTTAAAAATATATAGAAAAAAATTTGATCAACGCTGCCCCATTTTCTGTCTTATAACGGTCGGCTTAATGATTGTATAAATCCAATCCTAGTTTAGGTTTTGAGAAGCATAAAAAGGAGTAAATCATACACCCATAAATAGACTTATAATGGTAGAGTGATTGCCCTTGTGGTGTTCCAAAACTTTGGAACCCTCATAACAATCCCATCTATGTGTGAATAGAAAGTCCAAAAGGCATAAATCAAATCAGCACAAAATCTAAAAAATCTGCTCAAAATAGTCTTCTTGGAATTCTCGGAACTCCGAGCATGTCCCCGGATCTCCGAGAAATGGTCCAGGAATCAAATATTCAATACCTGCTTGTATTCTCGGAACTCCGGAAAATTGTCTCGGAACTCCGAGAATTAAAAATAAGTCATAACAAGAAAAAAATTGTACAAAGAAAAAGAACATAAACGAAGAGTCAGGTAAAATCGGAGAAAGACTCGCAGTTATTTGAGCTTAAGGAGACAGTTGTCAAATCCAAGGACGAAACATCACCTGCAAAGTTCAAATGACCATGAGCCCGTCACCAAAAGCAACCCGTGTGATGTTCACGAAAACAGGCATCAAGTACACCCCTAGGTGAACATCCACTCAAGATCTCCTATTAGTATGCATGTGTTTGTTAAACCTGTCGGAAAACACCGCTACATATGCATACTAATCATTTTGTAGGGACCCCGGTCCCTAAAACAATTCATCTTTAGTTGGCCACATTTGAGCTAATTAATAAATAAATTTTTTCCTGGAAAGATATCCCAAAGAAAAGTCTTTCCTAATCTAGGAATTGAAAGAGAAGTTCAAAAGACTTACTCGCCCTACGCGAAAATGCTGCGAGAGGTGCACCGTCGTGCGAAAGAGGAGATCTCCGCCGTACCAAGGAGCACGCTCTTGCTCCTCACCCTTTGAGGCTGCGTCTCTCCCTACCCTCCTCTCTCATGAAATGCGACGAACCATGATGGCTAGAGCGAGAAAGAGAGTAAAAAAATATGCTAAAACATCAGAAAAATCAGAGCGATAACGCGAGAGAAAACGAGTTAGAAATAAAGTGAATTCGGATCAAGTATATATAATACCCGATCCGAATCACAGGTTGCGATTTCGCAATCACAAGTTCAATTTACCAAGGATCGCACCTTGCGATTCGGGTAGTTTCGCCCCCAATTCAATACATTCGCATTCTTTTCGCTGCTCCCCAAGGTCATTTCATTCATTTCTCCTCCATGGATCTCCGAAATCGAGTCAATCAATCCCTTGGTCTCTCTCAAAGCTCCGTAGGGTTTTGAACCCTCAATAAAGTCACTCAGGGTCCTCCGAAAGGATTCTCGCTTTTGCGTCGTGCACTCAATGAATCCATGGAACTCCGGTTTATCCCTAGCAGAGTCAATGCAATCTATGATTGCCAATCCTCCTCAATAGAGTCAAGGCAGACAAATGCCTTTCAATCATTCCTAGAAAAGACACCCCTAGTCCCCGAAAAGGACTCTTGCCTTTACAATCACACGGACAACAAACCAATCAATTTTGGTTTGTCCCTAGCAAAGTCAACATGATTTGTAGTTGTCAACCATCCCCATCGGAGTCGACTACCTCTCAACACGGTCGGTGAATCTCAACTCCCTAGTAGAGTCAGCCCTTGCCAGTTAGAATCAACTCAGGTTGATCCCCAGCCAAAGTGAGGTAATCAAAATGCCCTTTAGTCATCCTTAGCAAGGTTTTATTGGGTTTCCAAACGAGGATTCTTCCATCTATAACAGCTTCTACAATCCTCCCACCGAAGTCATGGCAACCTAATGCCTTCATTCAATCCCCGACAAAGTTAAGGTAACCAAGTGCCTTCCAAATCATCCCATAAAGTTGCCAGGCAACTAAATGTCTCCCGATCAAGCTCCTTCAGCTCAATCGGAATTCTTTCCTACATGGAAAATCAGGGGGTCTTTCCTCCATTTCTCTGAATCCTTGCTTAGACCCTCGTTCTTGAGACCAGGTCTTCAGCAAACATACCTCATCAACTAAACCCGAAACCCTCTAAATCAATCGGATCCCTTCACCACAGATTCTTTTCCCCCACAATCAATCGAGTCCCGTCACCATGGATTCCTTCCCTCTAAATCAATCAAATCCCGTCACCACGGATTCTTAACCCTCTCAATCAATCAAATCCCACCACCACGGATTCCTTATCCCCCTCAATCAATCGAGTCCCGTCACCACAGATTCCTTTCCCCCTCAATCAATTGAATCCCGTCACCACAGATTCTTTACCCTCTCAATCAATCAAATCTCGTCACCACGGATTCTTCACTCCAAAATCCGGTTCGGATCCCAGCAAACGGGTCCCTTCCAAAAACTCCTGGATCGAATCCCAACGAACGGTTTCCCTCCAAAATCTGGATTGGACCCCAATGAACAGGGTCTTCTCTGACAATCCCGGATTAAACACACAACGGGTTTTTCTTTGACAAACCTAGAATTGGACTAGACTCGGATGAGTCTTCTTTGAAATTTGGATTGGACCCCAATGAACAGGGTCTTCTCCGACAATCCCTGATTAAACCCACAACGGATTTTTCTCCGAAAAACCTAGAATTGGACTAGACTCGGACAAGTCTTCTTCGAAATCTGGATTGGACCCTAATGAACAGGATCTTCTCCGACAATCCCGGATTAAACCCACAACGGGTTTTCTTCTGACAAACCTAGAATTGGACTAGACTCGGGACGAGTCATCTTCAAGATCTGGATTGGACCCCAACAAACAGGGTCATCTCTGACAATTACTTCACTTATGACCTTTAGAGGGTCATTGTCGAAGATCCGATCGAGATTGGATACTCCCCCAAACCAGGCCCAGGCATACGTTAGTGCCGCGGGGCTAGATGTACTTCTCCTCTTGGACCCTGGGCGGGTGGGGCCCAACATCATAGTTGCCTTGGCAGAGAGGTGGTGGATCACCACATCTTCCACTTTCCTATCGAAGAGGTAGACATGACGCAGCTTGCTTTCTCCGTACTCTCCGAATTCCCGATGGGGAGAGAGTGAGTCACTCTCACGCCAGTTTCAGAGGTGGAGTCTAGACAGACACTCGGTGTGCCTGACTTTGACACTGACAGGGAGTCGATCCGAGTCACCTATGCTTCTGGTAATACACGGGTGTTTTAAATCTTAAACCCACGATCTTAGGCAACAAAGAGTTGTACAATTAATCCTCATTGTTTTGATATTTTAAGTCAAGTTGATTCTCGACTCTTACCTTATAGATCACAAACAAAGACATATCCTTCTACCTCTGATTAGAGAGACACGTGTAACTATGGCTAGAAAATTTAACCAAAATGGTAACACCTTCCGCCACTAACCTTCAGAATCAAAAGATCCAAGATGTCATTGTGAATGACCTTTAGTGGACCGATACTCAAGGTGACACCCTAAACCGGTTAATCTCTGTATATTTTTATTTAATATACCCCATACAATTACTAAAGTCAGTAAAATCAAGCGAATCTAGAATTCTTCTCTTACCAATCTATCCTTGGATATGTGGTTCAAAAACTTAAGCCCTTGATTGGATGAATTCTTGTCCACAAGATTTCATTTATTTCTAACATTACTGATTATCTCATTCTAATGTAAGGTGGGCCAAGTTTGATCTTGAGAAGAGTGTAATCCAAGTAAATAAGGATTGGCCTGAAGAGAACCAAACTCACTAAATGGGGAATGAAAAATTAGAGAGAATCCATTATACTTACAAACCTTGATTTATAGTCAAAGGAATCAAGTTTTCTAGAATAAGGTTTCTAGTCCATATGAAACCAATATTCAGAAAGGAGTGGAGAGTAATAATGAATTCAACAACTACCTTTATTCTATTTCCCGGTATAATGGTCTACTCTCCTCTACTAAGCCCCTGACTCATAAGAAGACCTCACATAGAATTCTAAATATGAATAGCAATGCCTTAATCTATCTACCAATCTTTTCCAGAGTACTTACTAAATAGGAATCATACTATACAAAGATAGGATGTTACCTCACTTTCCAGCCACAATGAACCTAAGGTGTCCATACTTTATGTGTCATCTGTCACTCAAGATAAAGGCACTTGATACCAAGTTCAATCTCTCTAAATTGACCCCATTGAGCCAATACATCTGCAGGATAATAAATGTTGCCTTTGCCAAGAATCCTTTTGACCACTTTACTCAATGTTGGCATTTAGAATAACAAGAGGAGTAAAGTGACCACAACCAAGGTTCTGAATCTAAAGCCTTTCAAAATGTGCTCAAAACTACTACTTTGGTTAATATACTTTAAGGTTATCAAAACACATCGTAAGAGTACTTGCAAGTGTTTCGAATGATCTTAAAAAAATATTCACTAACTTCATTTAAGAATTCCTATGCATTTTTTGAGTCTTAAAAACATCTCGAATTGCATTTAGAAATGGAGCTCTTCCATTACTACTAGACTGATAGTGACATTGAACTCCCACTATTCATAAGCATCTTTTCGATTTGGGTTTAGTGGGCTTGTCATTCAATGGTGCATAGTCTAGCCTTTTGTAGTCTTTAACTTTGCGGATATATTCTATCATTTGCTAATGTTCTGACCCACTAAAGTACTCGGCATAATCGGTATCTAGAAAAGACACTGAGATACCAATAACTTTAATGTCATAGACACACACTTGCATTTCCAAACATGCTCACTTCTTATAACACCTATTTTGTCCACATTGGAGTTTAATTAAGTCAATCCACGATTTTAATCAACCCAGCTGAAAGGAATGACTAGAATGTATAGAACCACGGTAATATATAAGTGTGCTTCTAATTTGATACCAGACGTGCCATCATCGGCCGTCCATTGGGCCGTGCCACGATGCACAATTGGTTTCTACTTTAGAAAACACAATACCATGATTATGAAGAGACCGGTTGTGTCACCGTGAGTCGTCCGTTGGTCTGTGCCACAATACGCAATTGGTTCCCATATAAAATTCAGTCAATCTATCTTTGGGAAAAATTAGTTGGATTGCCTAGAATCACAAAAACATAAAAATGACTAAACATCAGACGTGTCATTACGGGCCATCCGTTGGGCCGTGCCACAACACACAAACAATTCTCAATTTAGGAAATCACAATATTGTGATTCTGGTGAGACATCAGCGTGCGTCGTGGGCCGTTCGTTAGGCCGTGCCATGACACACAATTGGCTCTCAACCATGAGACCAACTAGGGCCAGATAACCATATGAAGAGACCGGTTGTGTCACCGTGGGTCGTCCGCCAGCGGCATGCCGTTTTCCGGTGATATCAATTAGTGCCCAAAAGTAAATTTTTCTAACTTCAACTGGCCGCCAAACGCAATCCAGACATCGGATTGACGCACCGTTTATTGCATTGGAGTCTATAATCACAAGCAATGTTCTGGTGCTACTCAATCATTGATCCAATTTGTCGATTGAAGGCGGCAATCAAAATACAAGATTTGTTAATGACAAAAACCCTATTTCAATCAATTTCCACCATTTTAATGTGGTTTTCTCGACGTTTTTTCGCCGGACCACGGCTTTGATAACACAATGTAAGCGTTCAACACAATAGAAACAGCGGCAACAGATCTTGGCGATCCAACTTTGAGAAAAGCACAAATAACTATATGGATTGAAATTGAAACAGAAAAGTAACATACTGGAAGCCATGGATATTATTTTTGTTCTCCCTTGAAATGATTCCACTCCGGTATATCTCCTTGCTCAACAACTGACAGTGATGGGGACTGTTTTCCTCTTTCTCTTAGACGTTGATTCACAGAGAATTGGAAACGAATGTTGTGTGCAAGCAGGGACCGAGAGTTTCTATTATAGATGTTTGAGGGAATGGATGCAACTCCTCATTACGCTCACCCTTCTCTTAAACGTCTCTTTATGTTTAAACCTTTTTCCAATTATACCCTTTCACAATAAAGGGTTATGTCCATTCTTTTAAGAGGAAGTCTAAACTGAAGGGAGCCCTTGCAAAAAAGAGGTGAAAGGGTTCCCCCATTGGCAGCACATCACCATCATGTTTGACTTTTCATCCATTATTAATGCATGATGGTGATGTGTAGCCAATAGGAGAGCCCTTTCACCTCTTTTTGCAAGGGCTCCCTTCAGTATGGAATTCCTCTTCTTTTAAACACTTAACTAACTAAATTGACCTCGGCCGTTGATCTTGCTAGGGCCACATCTACCGTTAGGATTAACTCCTAACACGGAAGGGACAGAGAGTCAACATATCTTCTATTCTTTAATTGCTCCTACTCGTCATGGATTTGGAGATCTGCGTTATGGAGATTCTTGTATCAACGGAAGCCATTCCTAAAAATAGATGATAAAGAGCAATGGATTAGACAGCAGTTTAAAGGCCGAAACCAGTCATCTATTGCTATAAAAATTGCCTTTGGTGCTGCGGTGTACCACATCTGGGAAGAAAGGAATGCCCGGTACCATGGAAGCCCCCATATACATAAACACCAAACCCTTGAGAAAATCCTATGTGCTACGAGGCAACAGACCCTTTTTCTTAAGTTGTAGGACGAGGCGAATACTAGAAGCAAACTCATTGCTCACCACCTATGCTGAAAATCCCCACTATAGCGGCGATAAGGGATAGATGCTGCTCTCTCAAGAAGTGGAAAATAATAATAAGTGGGTAATCTCTGGATAGAGAGTGATTCCATGGTGGCTGTCAATTCCATTACTGGCGACTACAAATGCCTATGCAGAAAATCCCCACTATAGCGGCGATAAGGGACAGCTGCTGCTCTCTCAAGAAGTGGAAAATCACTCATTCTTGGCGGGAAGGAAATGGTGCCACTGACTACCTTTTGAAAACAGATTGTCCTTGTAAAGGCCCAAATTTAGATCCTAAAGCTATCCCTACCCCCTGCAGTTGATTATAAAAAATGATAGGGAAGGCTTTTGTTGCCCTTGGTTGTAATTTTCCGATTATTAATTTCTGGTTGGGGTGGGCGTTGTCTTGCCAAACCCCAGCTTCCCCATGGGAAGAATAAAAAAAAAAAACTTTTCCAAACCACCCAAGAGCCCAATATAACTAGATGACTTGTATTTACAAAATCCAAGGCTCTTGATGTAATAGTCCCACTAGACTAAAGCACCTAGCATCAACAAGCTATTAAAAACCTATCTACGTCACCTGCTTGCAGAGTGGTTAGGTAAGTGGGAGAAGTGACGTTAGATTGGAATTCATGGCAGTATGCAGTAAAATGGACGGCTCAAAAGGGTTAATAATACGAGGTACATAATTGTCGACAATTTGGATGGTTAAGATTTTCCAGTGCATGAGATTTCTTGCTATGACACATTATTGTAGGAGCAAACAGATGAATGCTTTACAAAACTACTGGTGGGTCTGTAATTTTGTCTCGGTAATTTTCCTCGTAAAAATATGAGCAGCCCATATAACTAATATATTATGTGCCAAAAATAAATCCATGAATGGAAAGATGAAGATTTTAGTGTCGAAAGAGAAGAAAATAAGACTTGCTTTTAGAATAGAAAGTAGTCCTCCAAAATGCCCAAGGTCTGTTCGATGAAGTTCAGATTGGATAATTTCTGATTATATTTATAAACTTGTGAGAACATGGTTCCCAAGGCATAGTTAATAAAGGTGAAAAGAGGACTTCTCACAATTAGAGTTGTTTTGGCTGTAGATAATTCATATATGGCACTGCATGTGTACGAAAACCAGAGAACAGGGATGAAGCAGGCATGATGGCTTAAAACATTCACCATTTTAAGAAGCTGACCTTGCTTTCACTTGAAGAGTATGAATGAAGAACCAGTCTCCAAATCCTTCTACTTTCTCATCATGAAATAAAACTATCGGGTGAAATTATAACAGGCATTCTAACTCTCTTGCAGCTGTGTTACATGACTAAACAGCCATCGCCATTGTCCCTTGGCATCACACCTTTCAGTCTCTCACACGACAAGTTTGCCCCCTTCATCTTCCATTCACTAACACAAACACTACTATTCCTAGCGTCGCTTATACAAACAAGGCTTCAACTCGGGCCATTCGATGTCTTCCTCTCGACTTGTCTCTGCCTGCAACAAGAACACAAATGGGAAGGAAATACCGATAACCCATTACAGTTACCCAAAACAGAAGATGGCAAATCATCTTTGTGGAAAACAGTAGAGCAATTATTCGACCAAAGCTAAAATCAATCCCACCATACCTTTTTCTTGAAGTAAAAAAGAACAAACATTTTGTTTGAGAAATCCTGCACAACAATATGAGTTGGCGATTAGCAGCATACATACAGACAGATTGTGATTGTTCCTAGAAGATGAGCCAAATGTAGGAACCTTAGATATGGAAGCAAACCCAAGCCTCTGGACAGCATTTGAGAACTTCTCTGGATCTGCTCCTCCATTATTTCGATCAAATCTGCTCCGTATTTCTGCTATCAAAAGCCAGCCACTGTAACATGATATTTATGTATTAAAAAAGGTACTGTGCAACACGAAAGAAGATTACAACATAATTATTCTGCAAATGATATGAGTTGGATAGACTAATACAAACCTTGGCTTGAGTACTCTATGTGCTTCCTGTAAGTACTTTGGGAAGTTGGTTCCCATCAGTGAAAGACAAAACACAGCGACATCTACTGATGATGAATCAAGAGGTGTCTGCGTCACAGCCAATTATATATTAGTAAATGAAAAGTAAAATACTCTTCGTATCACATGTAACTCAGGAGTCCACATAGAAAATGTTATAACAAAGGATCCACATATCACATGCAATTTTAGAGTTCACAAAGAAAATGTTAGAACAAAAAGGGTCCACATCATATATCATTTTCCCATTAGATAGAGGTTCAGTTAATAATAAAAAAGTTATCTCCATCTGTTTAATTGATCAACTGTGTGATACAATAGTACACTAAAAAGAATGTAAAAAAAAAACGATGCCAAGAAAAAAAAGATGGCCAAGTCTATATTCCAGTATTCCACATTAAAATTTTGGCACATCACGAAATCCCATGACATCTCTATGCAATAATGGACCAGAGAGCACCCAAACCACAAGAGATCTAATAGATATGGATATGGAGCGAAAAATCGACTACGAAAAAGGGTAGTAGTACATCCATGAGATACAGCATAAGACATATAAATAAAAACTAGAAAACTAGATAAAACTCAGAATTTTTTTATTTTATTTTTTCTGTTGGGGGGGGGGGGTGCGTGGGAAGGAATGGTAGCAGTTTCTTAATCAAGAAAACAGAACTTACATGGGGTACAGAGGTTGCCCAACAAAATAGTACATCGCTGTGGACCCCGCTTCTAGCAAGTGAGTCCGCTAAGTTGTTAGTGCTCCAAGTGATGAGAGAAAAGGAAAACTCATTTCCAGCACAAAGGTCATATAACTCTTTGATAAGATGTGCTAATTCATGAATCTTAGGGGGTGGTGCCCTGTTTGTTTTGTATGCATGTTGTCTTAGTATTGTTTATGTTTGTGTTGATTTCAGTGGTGCTTCCCTGTCCATACTTTTGGCATTTTATAACGGGTTCAAAGATGCTAATTATCAACTCTACTAATAACCGCCAGTTGGTATTGGTCTTCTATTCAAATTTTTGGATACTAGCTGATCCAAACGAAAGTAGTTTCAATATCTCGAGGTCTACAAGTAGTGATAGGTATCTGCTTTGAACCAGCAATATAGGTGGTTAAAATTGCCCTTCCTCCATGCTGAAGTTAACAGCTGATGATGGTCAATTAATTTCCATCATCAAAACTAGTCTCAGAGCTAAAGAGTCTAATGCCTTTGGGCAATCATTCTCGTCCAGTCACATTGGTTTAATATGCAATGCTCAGGCTTGCAAAACACACTTGTAATTATTATTTCCATACATGTTTTGTGTCGAATAGTGGATAAGCTTCAAAAAAATTGAAAAATTAAGACCAATTTGCTAGGGCTAGCCAAGAGTGGATTGAGCAGGAGTTGAACATAAGTAAACCGAGCTTGTAATTTTTAATTGAGAAATTCATTAACACATCACTCCATGTGAGAATTCTAACCGTCTCCGAAAGTTCTCAGCATTCTAAAGCATTTCAATAGGCTTCATGGCCACTTTCACTCCCATCTCATCCAAGAACAAGGGCTTAAAGAGAGGCTTAAACATTTAAGGCAGCAACACAGTTCTGAGTGAAATCACGTCCTTCAAGGCAACATCCATAGAAATTACAACCATGTCTCTAAGCATTCTTGCCCTTTTCTGATAGTTCTATACCAGCTCTTATCATAGAAGTATCATGGATTGAATTAGGAGGGGCATTTCTCAAAGAGAAACATGAGTAATCGGTCATGGCAGCAGAATTTGCACATGAAAAACTAGAGGGAGAAAGGCTTCTTGATCTGTGATTTTAAGCTTGATCTAGGTGAATATTTCACTAGATCTATGAGACTTGGCATTTGAGGATGTCTCAGAGAAAGATTATCTTCCAAATTCAGATGAAATCAAGACCGAATTTGAAGGAAAAAAAACCAATCAATGTTAAGAACGTGACAGTAAGTTCACACAACTAAACCTAGTTGTCAATATTACTTAAATTCTTAACCATTTGATCCCCAAATTATCAGCCAAATTGCTCCAAATTTGATATAGTATTGCTGAATATGAAGTTTACTTACAGTGACTGGAGCTTCAGGGGAGACCCAGAGCCTGAGAGCCATTCTCACAAGAAGTTCCTCATGTTTCAAGGAATTTGGTTTCAGCGACAGTTTTGGAAACGGAGGGGATCATTCTTGTATAACCTCCATTTCTTTGAATCCAAGGCAAACTTGCACAATTCACTTTCTTCTTCACTATTTCTCTTTTGGAAGGTGCAAAGATCCAGTGATGAGACACTGAATCAAAGGATGAATGGAATCCTTGCAAATCAAGGATCGGATAAACGAATTTTTATGAGAAAAGCTGAAGATTTCAGCTTGCAATCCCTTCAAATTTCATGAATTTTCAGCAAAAAAATTCTTTCTTGCAGAGATGGGAAAACTCCCTCCAAATTCTCCAAATGGAGATCTACTTTCAATTTCAAATTCAAAATTCAAAAGCTACCAAGAAATGGTGTGAAATGGGCTATTTACAGAGCCCTTACAATGTGAAAGACAAAAACACACCTATTAATTACTAAATGACTAAAAGCCATGCACACTAGCAAAATAACCATACTACCCCTACTTATGTAAAAGACCACTAAGGATATGAAAACAAATGAAAATGACTCAGCTACCCTAATAAGACAAATAGACCTAATCTAACGATCGATCACAAGCTGAGCTACCCTAATAAGACCAGATAGACCTAATCTAACAGTCAATCACAGGCTGATGTAAAGATTCCCAAGGGATGCCCTTGCGTCATAACCCAATCACGAAAGTTTCCCTTATCGCTATAATGAAAGCAAATGGCCCACGACAATGACAGAATGCTCCGAATAATCGACCCGTTTACGAAGTACAGTATCATGAAAGTTTGACGGAGTGCAAGAGAAGTAGGTGTTCAACTGGTATGAAGGTAACTGCTTGGTCATCTGACGACAACAGGAGCTACTATTAGAAGAATGAGGGCAACCCTAGCACAAGAAGAGGAACACCATTTGCTGCTTAACCCGTAACAGGAAATGCTATTCATACAGTAGTGGATCAGGGTATGCAATGAGCATAAGTCATGATAAAGGGTCCTGGGCGGTTTTAAGAAACTATATTTACATCTGGAATCGGATTTGCTCGAACGAGGTCCGGTTTTCAATTAACTAGGTCAACTATAGGTATTGGGTTTACCTTTGGCTTTGCTCCTGGAACTCAATCCTCCGTCTCTAAATCACCCCTAGGAACAAGCACTAAAAAAGAATGTTGATCCAAATCGGATGATCCTCAATCCAGAAGATACTAGATGTTGTGGTTGTAAAAAAATGAAAGAATGGGAGAAAGGAAGAGAGAAAAGTAGATATTTGACGCTAGTCAAATTGAAGAGTACTTTAAGAAGAATCATGATCACCCAAAGCCATAAGAAGACCAGAGGGTGATGGGGATCATCATAGGGCTCATATTCTAATTTTTGAGTGTCTTTTAGGTGTTTTTTAAGTCCCTTAAATTATAGGAGGGGCACCACAGTCTTTTCCCATCAAAATCACAAAGTTTTTTGAGTAATGAGTATTTTAAATAGGCCCCACACATGTATTATGAACATTTTAGATAGGGAGATTCATCAAGTCATTAGAGGGTATTTTAGTCTAAAAGTGTTAGGTTTTTATTTAGGGTTTTAAAACTTTCTAGTTCTCTTTCTTTCCCCACACACACACACATATATATAAACTCTTTTTTCTTATGAATGGCAAAAGAATTGTATTAAAAAGTAAAGAAACATGATACCTCACTGATGCAGCACCATGAAGAAAAATTGAGGAAAGGGGAGAGAAATAGACGAAAGGGAATAGAATTAGAAGAATAGGGGAAGCAGAGACGAAAATAACCAGAAGGATAGACGAATTTAGGGAGAGAAGAGAAGAAATCACAAGAGAGAAGAAGAAAATCAGAATTAGAGGGAGAAGAAACTTTATTCAATATTAATAATCATCAAAAGTTTCAAAATAAGCTGTAAAGAGGCTATATAGGCAAATAAACTAGAATTCTACTAAACATGAACTCTTAAAGAAGCCTACTAAAATAAGAACTCTAAATAGAATAAACTGCCCAAAATGGAAAATCAAATCCTAAAAACTAAATAAATTCCTAAAAAATCTAAAGGGCAAATATGCCTCTTATTTAGGCCTAGCATCATTCTCCCCCGGTTGAAAGATATAAACAATCTACTGAAGTAGTAGAAGCGTAATCCGGTGGAAGCAATCATGATGTCCAACGCTCGAGATAATCGGGAGAAGCATCTGCAAGGTCGGCGGAAGAAGAGGGAAAAAAGTGCCCATGTAGACTCATGCGAATAGAATCTGCGCTGGAGAAGTAAACTAGCTGGGAAGATCGCAACGTACTCCTCCTGGATTGGCAAAACAATTATGGGCAGTATCAATCCATGATCAGCATTAAGATGGTCATCTTGTGGACTGAAATCGGTGGGCTCGACCTCCATAATCATCTCAATCAGGGCATCTATTGGAGAAGCAATGCTATCAGTGTGCTCATGTAATGATATGGAATCGGCATCCTCAATGATCAGCTCGTGCTGTGTATGCTCTGGTAATGCCTCAACGATCTGGTCACTCGGCTCAGACTCAGGCAATGGATCAGCCTCACGTAGATCTGCCACAATATCTGCCTCAAAAGAGTGAAGCTCACTCTCTAGATGATCGGCAATCGGTGCGTCAGAAATCTCAGAAGCATCATGTGCAACGATGTCGATATCAGCAATCAACTGAGTCGCTAACTCTGGATCGTCCATCTCAAAGTCTGAATCTGATGGAATCAAAGGCTCAACATCAATGATCTCATCAATACTAGCATCTGGACAGGTAAGAATATCAGCAACGAGTAAGACGGCTGAAGTAGTGGAGCGGCTCTGCAAATCTGACTCACGCATGTGACGTTCTAAATTCACAGCTTCAATTTTAGCGTCGCGTGCACGACGGGCTGCTGCTTTTTCTCGTCGAGCAGCTTCTTCACGCTTCAATCTCCGTAGATAGTGGAGCGTATGAAGAGCCATAAAAAAATCACGACCATCCTTCCAACGACAGATTAGAGGCTCGCTTATTCTACGACGGTACGTTTCTATGTGGTCCCATGAGCATCGGGCCTGTCGTCGTACAGTTTTTTTAGCCCAGTAGATAGTCGCTTGGTGATCATGGCCATTGTACTCATGATATGCATCTAGAGCATCAATCCACTGTAAACATGCATCCTCATAATAGCTAAAGGGAGTGCTTCCATTCCAATAGCTTTCGTAGTACCCATCAAAATATGGAATAAATGGTGGAGGCATAGGACTCGATGTAGAAAACTGAAATCAACTGCTTGATCTCTCTGGCATGTCGAAAGAAGCACAACGTATGTCGTGGATCTGAAATCGGATGAGTGAAAGCTGATGATCGAAAGATCAACGGCTGAGATGGCTCCTGAAACTATGCTGAAGACTGCTGCCCGCTGCTGAAAATAGGCTGCATGCACTCAAAAAGTTGTCACGAACAACTTTCGTGTTGATGGTGAAACCCAATTTTAAGTGGAAACGGCTCTAAGTGAAGAGAGAGAAACTAGAGAGAGAAAATGTAGAGTGTAGAAGAGAGAAGTGCTGACTCTTTTTTTTTCTTTTTTTTCTGTTTTCTGAATTTATTTATTTTTTTGGGAGAGGGGTGCCTAAAGATAAAAAAGGGGTAGATATTACTTATATGGGGGGTGTCCAAGGGGAAGAGAGGTTAAAGCTGCTACTTTATTAATACGAGGGGGTGCCCAACAGAAAATATACGGGTACTTTTACTGTGATTATGATGTAACGGAATAATGGGACCACCCACTTTTGAGAATAAGAAGGCAACAGTAAACGACCACCTTAGTGTTGTGACCTTTTGTGACAGCTGCTTAATTTTGTCACCTACTGTTGTAGGTACACGAAAGATCCTTTTTTGGCTCTCTCTTCAGCCCTATGTCTCTTATCCCTAGGAGGTTCTTCCTCCAGTAGCAGGTTTTTTCGAAAAACTCCCATCTATTCGGGTGTGGTGGCAGGCAGGCCTATATTTCTTGGTTTCAATAGGACTCCTTACGAGTGTTGTTCCTATCTACTATTATCTAAAAATAATCAAGTTATTAATGACCGGGCGAAAGCAAGAAATAACCCCTCACGTGCGAAATTATATAAGATCTCCTTTAAGATCAAACAATTCCATCGAAACTTAAAGGTTAGGTTACTACCCGCCTCTACGGAAGAGGTGTACTTTGTACCGCCCGGAGGTCATATAGATCGGAACCCGGAGTGATAAGAACGAAAGGGTTGGTGTGGCTACAGTTACAACTACTGGCGCTTCAAAGGGCTTAGATTCTAAGGGCGCTACTGAAAGACAGACTATGTAAGCCACGAAAGCCTTTGGTACTTCAGTAGGGCGAGCAGCCCTTAAAAAACAAAAAAAGGCACTCATAAGTAAGCTCCCTTCCCCTATTTCTGCATTTCATTCGCCTAGTTCCCCCTATCAATGGAGTAAGGACATGTCCCCGATTCACGCCTTTCAAAGGTAGATGGCCAGCCTGCTGCCGGAATACTGATCGGAGCCTTTCCAAGTAAGCACAAAGAGACAAGAATAAGAAGTCACCTTGCTATTCTGGAGATGACATCAAGGAGGAAACCCCTACTGTGTCACGGAACTCCTCTCCAAAAAAGGTAACTTGTACAGCAAGGCAACTTGCCTTCTTGGAAGGAAAAAAATGTACTTCCTCTGTACGACGATAAGCCGAGAGGTTATGGATAAGTCGAAGCACGGACAATCATCACGGAGGCAGGCCTCTATTCCGCTAATGGGAGGAGGTTCGTGATGAGTTTATGGGTATTTATGCAATAAGGGCATATCGTTATGAAAGACAATTGATGCGTGAAGCTGCTCGACGAGAAGAAGCAGCTCGACATGAATAAGAAGCTGCAGCCCGCAGTGAGAGAAAAGTCGCAGCACGTCGTGCACGGGAAGCTAAAATTGAAGCTGAGAATTTAGAGCGTCGCATGAGTGAGTCAGATTTGCAGAGCCGCTCCACTACTTTATCCGTCTTACCCGTTGCTGATATTCTTACGGGTCCAGATGCTCGTATTGATGAGATCATTGATGTTGAGCCTTTGATTCCATCAGATTCAGACTCTGAGATGGACGATCCAGAGTTAGAGACTCAGTTGATTGCTGATATCAACATCGTTGCGCATGATGCTTCTGAGATTTCTGCCGCACCGATTGCCGATCATCTAGAGAGTGAGCTTCACTCTTCTAAGGCAGATATTGTGCCAGATCCACGTGAGGCTGACCCATTGCCTGAGTCCGAGCCGAGTGACCAGATCGTTGAGGCTTTACCCGAGCATACACAACACGAGCTGATAAATGAGGATGCCGATTCCATATCATTACATGAGCATACTGATAGCATTGCTTCTCCAGTAGATGCCCCGATCGAGATGATTATGGAGGTCGAGCCCGTTGATTTCAGTGTACGAGATGATCATCTTGATGCTAATCATGGATTGATACTGCCCATAGCTGTTTTGCCGATCCAGGAGTACGTTGCGATCTTCCCAGTTAGTTTACTTCCCCAGCGCAGGTTCTGTTCGCATGAGTCTACATGGGCACTTTCTTTCCTCTTCTTCCGCCGACCTTGCAGATGCTTCTCCCAATTGTCTCGAGCGTTAGACATCATGATTGTTTCTGCTGGATTACGCGTTCTACTACTTCAGTAGATTGTTTACATCTTTGACCCAGGTGGGCTAGAACTCGAGGGCGAGTTTTTTTTTTTTCAACATGGGAGAATGATGCAGATATTAGGATTTATTTCCGCATTATTTAATTTCTAGTATTTTTATTTCCATGTTATTAGTTTTAGGATTTTATATTCCATGTTATTTTTAGGAATTCTTATTTTCCATGTTATTTTTAGGAATTCTTATTTTCCATGTTATTTTTAGAAATTCTTATTTTAGTAGATTTCAATCTTTTAGGTTGTTTATTTGCCTATATATAGGCCTCTTTACAGCTTATTTTGTAACTTTTGATGATTATTGATATTGAATAAAGATTCTTCTCCCTCTAATTCTAGTTTTCTTCTTCTCTCTTCTGATTTCTTCTCTTCTCTCCCTAAATTCGTCTATTCTTCTGGTTATTTTTATCTTTTCTTCCCCTATTCTTCTAATTCTATCCCCTTTCGTCTATTTCTCTCCCCTTTCTTCAATTTCTTCTCAATATTCCTGCATCACTCACGACTGAGATGGTCAAAACAAGAATAGAAGAGAAAAAGAAATGAAAAAAGTAAGGTACAACGAGACCCTCAAGGAGGGAGATAATCAAATACTTATAATGACTTCTTAGAAACGTATGCCCTAGCTAGCCTCACTATTTGCTGATCTTATAATGTGCTTGAACAAAATGGATGAGCCGGCTACACGATATCAAATCTCATCAAAGTAATGTGCAAATCGGCACAGGGAGGTGTGGGACCCCTTGAGCCACATTATCATGTTAAGGGAGTCTCTCTCTATAGTCACCAGGTCTAAGTTGCTACTCTCAAGCAACATGACACCCTGCAGAATCTCTCTAAACTCCGCCTCCTTAGAGCCAACAATTCGTATTGGACCTGAAAAACCCATCCCATAGCCCCGTTCTTATCCCTGAGAACACCAACTACGGTCGGTCCCGAATTTCCAATACGAGATCTGTCGGAACTAAGCTTTTAGTGACCTATACTTGGTGGCTCCAGTCCTGTGAAATCATGCTCTCATGCTCTCGGCTAACCCAAATATCTTTCCATCCATTCCAAAGACCGTAAGTTGACACAAACCTGAAACTTGGAAGGGTTATCAGCCATGATATGGTTAGAGCTATCACCTTCAAGAAAATAAAATGAGAACTCTTTAAGAAATCTTTGAATATTCTAGCATTATGTTCTTTCCAATGTACCTAGATCATGACAAACAATGTTACATTCCATAGAATCTTCCTTTTCTTTCGCCATGGGATATGAGACCAACCCTCCAACAGATCAATGAGGTTGGAGGGGAAGACCCCTAAACTCTTACCTTTCTTTCTTTTTATCATCCCCTTCTCTCTTCTCCCCCCATCTCTCGCTTGGGATTATAAGTCGATAATCCTTTGATCATTCTCTTATCTTGCAGCATTTTCTTCATCTCCCCTCTTTCTTATTGTTAGTAGCATGTGTGAGTGATCTTATATAGCCTAAGGGCATAGTTGTCATTGTACCTCTCTTTTATATAAATACATAGGTGAGGGGGAGAACATCCCAACTCACTAATTCTCCTCTCATTCTCTTTCAGAGAGCCCTAGGGTTGTGATCCTTAGGGACAACCATTGACTTGCATCTTCCCTCCCAAAAACCTAACCCTAGATTTTCCCTCCCAAAACACTCGGCCTCCCCTTCTCCCCCCCCCCCCCCCCCTCCTCTTCCCCCAACGGCCCCCGTAAACCCCACCCGAGCCCTTTTCCATTCAGCGCCCCCTTCCTCCCCCCTCTGCCGTCGTCCCAGTCACCCAACCCCCCGACACCTCCCTTAAGCCTCTTCCCCCTCCCGTACGCCTCACCGCACCCCACCCGCCTCTCTCTGCCCTCCCCTCTCCCCGTCTAACCTCCACCAACCCCCTCGCCTCCCCTATTTTCCGTAAAGTAACCCCCACCCCCGTATTACTTCTGCAACCACCACCACCCTCCCCTCTCTACTTCCGTAACAACCCCCCCCCCCCCCCCTCTATTTTTCCACACCTAACCCCTTCTCCCCTGCTATTTCTGTAACCCTCTTCGCCTCCTAATTATTATTTTTATCTATCTCTCCTTCCTTAAACTTCCAACCCTAATCCCTTCTCTCCTCATGGTTTAAATCATTTCGAATCTTCTCTCTTATCGGCGGCTCCGACCTCGTATATTTTTTCTCTTTATGCCCTAGAGGCTCTCTCATGTCTCCTTGTTGTTTTTCTCTTCATCAGAGCCGCCTCACAGGCTCATCTAGTTGCTCTTCATTCTTCGTGTTGTATTCGTGGTTGAGGTTTTTCATCTTCTTTTATTGCTATAGATTCTCCCATCATTGAGGATTCCTCTCTTGGACAGGCCCCTACAGTCCCGTTCCTCCCACCCTACAGCTTCTTCTTCGTCTACCCCTTCTTCCTTAGTGGATGGATGATTCCCACCGACGACTACTGTCAAATTAGATGGGTCCAATTATCTGGATTGGAAGGTAGCTGTGGAGAGTTATCGCATTGCCAGAGGGAAGGTCTCTCTTATTCATCGTGATCCTCCCTCCTCCTCTGATTCCGCCTATGACAAGTGGGAGCAAAACGATGCTCTTATTCGCACACTCTTGTGGCAAAGCATGACCACTCAGCAAGGTTTTAAATCTCGGTTTCGGTTATCAGCGAAACCGAAATGTTTTAGTTTCGGTACGAAATTTCGGACGAAATCTTGTAAAAATTTCACCCCGAAACGTTTCTACGAAATTTCCGAAAAGTTTCGGCGAAGTTTGGTACTTTTCCAACTCACTGTGAATTTCGTTTCGTTTTCCACCGAAACCGAAATATTTAGACCGAAACGAAACGTTTCGGCCGAAATTTAAAACCATGCCACTCAGATTGCTGGCACCATGATACATCTTCCTACCGCCAAGCGAATTTGGGATCAGACTGCAGTTGTCTATTCTGGGGGGCAGTCTTGCTCGCATTTGTGCCACCTATTCACAGTGGATGCATCTCCGGCCTGGTGATACTCCCCTTTCACGTACTATAGCCAGTTTGTCTCTTATTATCAGTAGTTGGGTGCCCTCATGCCCTTCACAACTGACTTGACTGCTGCCACACAACAACGAGATCAGCTATGTGTTGTTCACTTCTTTGAGAAATTGGGTTCAGAGTTTCTCCCTCTTCAACATCAAATATTTGGTTCGGGTACTATGCCCTCCATGTAGGAGGTATATTTACAGGCTCA
This sequence comes from Tasmannia lanceolata, assembly GCF_043159265.1. Taxonomy (NCBI): domain Eukaryota; kingdom Viridiplantae; phylum Streptophyta; class Magnoliopsida; order Canellales; family Winteraceae; genus Tasmannia; species Tasmannia lanceolata. Next base: position 43,069,058 of record NW_027518714.1, on the reverse strand, counting down.
GCAGTGCGCCGTTGGTGATTCTATGCCCACTGCCCAGGTTGATGGATCTGCGACAGCGGCATATACTACCAGTGATCGTGCTACCCGTGATGGTGGCACCTTTGGCTGTGGCGGTCGTGGTGTTGATCATGACACTGATGGCGGCCGTGGTGTTGGTGGTCGTCCCCGCTCGTACTGTTCTCATTGCCGACGCGATGGATATTACCCTGAGACCTACTATGTTCTACATCCAGATATTCGTCTACCACCTAAGCCCCGCTCTGGCCGCACAGCACATCTATCTGCCCTGACATGTCTGATTCCTCGGCACCTTCATCCCAGCATGGTTCCACAGCTCCTTCCGATGGTGTCTATCTCTCTCGCGCTGACTATGATGAGTTCCAGCGCCTTAGGTCGGCCAGTCATCCTCCTACTGCCGGTTTTGCTCAGCCAGGTAGCTCTCCTTCATCTCTTCTTACTAGCTCCAGCTCCTGGATCATAGATTCTGGAGCCTCTAATCACATGACAGGTAATTCTTCCTCACTTAGTTCATTTCGCCCCCTTTCCTCTCAATCTATTACTCTTGCTGATGGGAGCACTACTCCTATCTCTGGTGCTGGGAGGATCTCCCCACGCCCTGGCCTTACCTTGTCCTCAGTCTTGTGTGTACCTAAGTCGCCCTTTAGCTTGCTTTCAGTCAGTCTCAGCTTACTAAGCATCTTCATTGCTCTGTCTCATTTTATCCCTCTTATTGTTTATTTCAGGATCTTTCGACTAGGAGGACGATTGGCTCGGGCCGTAAGATGGATGGGCTTTATCGTCTCAACTGTGGACCTTCTCGTCCCATTTTGCACAGCTCCGTCAACGCATATCAGTGCCACTATCGTCTTGGACACCCTTGTCTCGAGCGTCTCAGCGCACATCTATTGTTTCCTCTCATGTTCAGTCTTTTCAATGCGAGGCCTATGAACTTGGAAAACACCATCGTGTGTCGTTTCCTTCAAGGCTTGTTAGTCGGGCCTCGCACCCTTTTGCTTTAGTGCACTCTGATGTATGGGGTCCCGTGAGGACTACCTCTCTTTTTGGATATAGATATTTTGTTGTCTTAATGGATGATTTTTCTCGCATGACTTGGCTTTATTTACCTAAGGATCGATCTGAGGTTTTCTCTATTTTTCGTGAGTTTCATGCTGAGGTTACCAACCAATTTAATTGTACTTTAAAATGCTTGCGAATTGATAATGCTAAGGAATATTTCTCTAAAACCAATGGTTTTCAGGATTTTCTTTCCACTCGTGGCATTCTCCTCCAATCTTCATGTGCTCACACCTCTCAACAAAATGGTGTAGCTGAACGGAAGATGAGGTCATTGTTTGATGGGGCCCGCACTCTTCTACTTCAAATGCGGGCTCCCAAGAGCTATTAGGGTGATGCCATCCTCACAGCCTGCTAACTCGCCAATCGGCTTCCTTCTTTGGTTCTTGGTGGTTCATCCCCCTTTGATCTCTTTTGTCCTCATCAGGATCCATTTCCTCTCACTCCTAGGGTCTTTGGTTGTGTGTGCTTTGTCCACAATCTTGGTCCTGGACTCAATAAGTAGGACCTTTATCGTTGCTATAGCTCTCGCTTGGGTAGGCCCTTTGTCTCGACCGATGTTACCTTCTTTGAGTCAGAGTCTTACTTTGTCACTCCTCATGAAGGTATTCCTCCTGCTCCTGATCCTAGTATTCTGCTTCCTGTTCCGGTTCTCCCTGATCCCGTCATCCCTCCTCCTGCCTCTGGTGCTTTACCAGTATCTGATCCTCCTATTTGTGAGCCCTCTTCCTTACAGGTTCCTGCGACCCCCCCTCTGGCGACTACAAAGACATATCAGCGCAAGTTGAAGTCTACAGCCCCTCAGCCTCCTCCTGCGCCATTGACCTGTCAGCCGGAGATCACGACCACCTCCTCTCAGGTATCTACGGATTCTCCCATTGCTTCGCGTACTCGTTCTCATAGTACTGCTCATCTTATTTCATCAGTTGTTTCCTATGACTCTCTGACCCCTATGTTTTGGAGATTTGTGTCTTCTTTGTCTTCTTTTTCCTTGCCGCAGTCCTTGGCAGTAGCTCTTGGTCATCCTGGTTGGCGTGTGGCTACGGACCTTGAGATGGAGGCCCTTCAGGCTAACATACCTGGGATTTAGGTCCCCTTCCTCCTGGAGCTCGGCCCGCAGGTTGCCACTGGGTTTATGCAGTCAAACAGTTACCTGATGGGACAGTTGAGCGCTTTAAGGCGCGCTTAGTTGCTAAAGGTTATACTCAAACCTTTGGAGTTGATTATCACGAGACCTTCTCTCCGGTCGCCAAGATACCATCTGTCAGGGTTCTCTCGGTTGCAGTAAACAAAGGGTGGCCCCTACATCAGTTAGATGTTAAGAATGCCTTCTTACATGGTGAGCTTACTGAGGAGGTTTATATGGAGCAACCTCCTGGGAATGTTGCTGAGGAGGAGATGTCCTCCTCAATATGCCGATTGCGACGATCTATTTACGGCCTGAAAATGTCTCCTTGAGCTTGGATTGGGCGGTTCAGTGATGTTGTCATGTGTTTTGGCATGAAGCAATGTGCCGTTAATCACCCTGTCTTCAGTTATCAGTCTACTGCCGATTGTGTTTTATTGATAGTGTATGTAGATGTCATTATCATCATGGTTTTAAATTTCGACCGAAATCCGAAATTTCGGATTTCGGTCAACACCGAAACCAAAAAGGCCGAAATCCGAAATTGCCTAAATGTACCAAATTTTGGTATATTTCGGGAATTTCTTTTCCGACAAAATTTAATAAAAAATATTAATTTTTTATTCCTTTACCAAATTTCAGCCGAAATTACCAAAATTTCGGCCCAAAAAACTGACATTTCATGTGACTTTACCGAATTTCGGCCGAAATTTCAGTTTCAGTTGGGTCCAAAATTTATGCCGAAACCGAAATTTCAAACCATGATTATCATTACATGCGGTGATTCAATGGGGATACACAAACTGAAGACATTCTTGCAGAAAGAGTTCTCAACCAAAGATCTGGAATGCCTTTGATACTTTCTTGGCATTGAGGTTGCTTATTCCACTTGGGGTATCTCACTCTCACAGCGGAAATATGTGTTGGATCTTCTTGAGGAGACGGGTTACCTTGGAGTGAAACATGCCTCAGTTCCTATGGACCCAAATGTCAAGCTTCTTCCAGAAGAAGAAGATTTATTAGATGATCTTGGTAGATACAGGAGGCTAGTGGGTAAGCTCATATATTTTACAGTCACTCATCCAGACATATCATTTGTTGTTGGTACTGTTAGCCAACATATGAGCTCACCCCATACTTCACACCTGGCAGCTGTGATTCAGATTCTTCGCTACTTGAAAGGGGCACCAGGGAAATGCCTCATATTCAAGAAGAATGGGCAAATCAGGTTGGAAGGTTTTTCAGATGCAGACTGAGCAGGATCTCCTGCAGATAGGAGATCCACCACTGGATATTGTAGTTTTGTTGGCGGCAATTTAGTATCATGGAAGAGTAAGAAACAGGACATTGTTTCCAAGTCTAGTGTCGAAGCAGAATACCGAGCTATGTCCCATACTAGTGGCGAGCTTATTTGGTTACGTTCTCTCCTATCAGAGATTAGTTTCTCCCCATCTTCCCTAGCTCAGCTTTATTGTGACAAAAGGGCTGCGATTCATAGAGTTACTAATCCTGTCTTCCATGAGAGAGCCACATAGGTTGATTGTCACTTCATTCGCCAGCGAATTCATAAAGGCGAGATTTATATTTCTTTTACTCGGTCTGTGGACCAACTAGCTGATGTTTTCACTAAATCCCTCATTAAGGCTAAATTAAATGACATTTGTAACAAGCTTGGAATGTATAATATATACATTGCAGCTTGAGGGGGAGTGTTAGAAGCATGTGTGAGTGATCTTATGTAGCCTAAGGGCATAGTTATCATTGTACCTCTCTCTTTTATATAAATACACAAGTGAGGGGGAGAACATCCCAACACGCTAATTCTCCTCTCATTCTCTTGTCAAGACTTCCCATATCTCTTTCTTTCTAGTCTCATTTCATTTTCTCCATCCTTCCAGTTGAGTTCATAAATCGCTCCCCTTTTTCTACTCCTCTTTCTTAATTTTGATCTTTATCTTGATCGCTTTCTTGATCTATCTTGTTCTTGTTCTTGATCTTGATTATTTGCTCATTCTTTTGACTGTCATAGATTCACATCAATTTGGTATCAATGCCTAGATTCACACCAATTTGGTATCACATCAACGCTCACATCAAAGCGTGGAGGTAATGGACTGGAAAGTCACCGTTTATGTGTAATCAGGACAGAAGCCCAATCAACAGGCCAGATCATAGATCCTTTTCTACACCTCTTTCTTAATCTTGATCCCTTTCTCTCTTTTTTTCTTTTGAATTGCCTGTACCAATCCTCGAAACCTCAACGTATAAGGTTTAAGAAACATTCCAAGCCATCACAGCAAAGGAGAGAATTGGTATCAATGCCTATAAGGTTTAATCTTGATCGCTTTCTTGATCTTGATATATCTTGTTTTTCATCTTGATTATCTAATCTTTCTCTTGGCTGTCATAAACTTGGTATCAATGCCTAGATTCACATCAATTTGGTATTAGAGCAACATTCACATCAGAGGGTGGAGGTAATGGACCGGAAATGGTCACTGTTTATGTGTAATCTGGACAGAAGCCCAATCAACATGCCAGATCATCGATAGAGCATTGATTGACGAACCCAGGTAAGCAGAAGCTGACAGATGAATAACAACATTGATCAATGGTGCATTTCATCGATCAATGAACCAGAGCATCAATTGACAGTTTCGGGGTCGATCGAAAACTGTTGCGGGATAATGGTGGAAAAACTGTTTTAGTAACTTCTAAGTTTTTATTTCTTGCTTTTTCTTACGCATTTCTGAACAGATTTTGTAGTCTTTTGTCATAAAACTACCTTAGAATAGTAGAGAGGATTTTAGGGCTTCTTTGAATGGTTTGTAAGCATACATAAAGACATTGGTTTGTAAGCTTACTTTTGACTAGTGTTGAATATTGCAGCAAGTTTTCTTAAATATTTTCATGATTTTCTAGGGTTTCACATGAATCATAACCTAGGTTCTAAAAGGCACTTTTGACCAGTTTTGAATATAAAATTGCAGTTCGAGAGTCTGTGGCAAGGTTGCTTGAATATTTTCATGATATTCTAGGGCTTCATATGAACCTCAACATCTCTCTTTTTTTTTTGAAAAGGGCAAAATAATATTGAATAAACAGAACCGAGGTGGTCCTGAAGAAAACTCCGGATGCAAAAAGGATTTCCATCTCCAAGATGTCTCTCCATACCGTGACACCTTTGAGTTTAAAATTATCGGTGGAACACCAGTGACCTTTGGAGAACCCGTACTTACTTCCGATAACTCTAACCCACAAGGAGGACTGTTCTTCTCCAAACCTCCAGAGCCACTTTCCCAGAAGAGCCTGGTTAAAGCCTTGAACCCTCCTAAGGCCCAATCCTCCGCTTTTAATAGGGAGACAAACCGCACTCCACTTAACCAGAGAAATCCCCTTTGAAGTCCCCGATCTTCCCCACAAAAAACGTCTCTGAATTTGCTCAATTCGCTGAGCTACACTCACAGGGCATTTAAAAAGAGAGAAGAAGTATATTGGCATGTTGGATAAAACTGCCTTTATGAGAACCAGCCTACCGCCTTTGGAAACCAAGCTGCGCTTCCAGGTGGCCAATCTCCGTTCGATTCTGTGGATAATGGGGTTCCATAAGTTTTTATTTGGTCTTCCCACTCCTAGAGGTAGACCCAGATAGGAAGCTGGAAGAACATCTAAGGCGCACCCCAAAATGCCTGCAAAAGAGGATGCTTCGCAGTCGGGAACATTGATTGCATACAGCCTAGATTTCGCAAAATTGGATCTTTGGCCTGATGCCATCTCATAACATCTTAAGGTGGCTTTAAGATTTAGAATCTGGGATGCTACCGGAGGGCAAAACAGGAGAGTATCATCCGCGAATTGAAGGATCGATACTTCTACCTTATGTTTACCTATGAGAAATCCTTCAAAGAGACCTAATTCGCAACCTTTTTTCATCAGTCTGCAAAGGGATTCAGCTACAATCACAAAAAGAAAACGAGACAAAGGGTCCCCCTGCCGCAAACCGCGAGTCGATTTGAAGAAGCCTTTGGCTGAGCCGTTGATGAGAACGGAGAACCAAGCTGACGCTAAGCAATTTCGGATCCACCTTCTCCATCGGCCTCCAAAGCCCATTCGACCCAGTAGATAATCTAAAGATCCCCAATCCACCCTATCATAGGCCTTCTCCATGTCAAGCTTGCAGAGAATCCCTCCTTTCCCATTCCATTGATAATAATCAATAGCTTCATTGGCTATCAAAGAACAATCGAGAATTTGACGGTTTTTAATAAAAGCACTTTGACCGTCCGATATTATTGATGGTAAAACTGCTTTGAGACGATCCGCCAAAACCTTGGCGAGAACTTTGTATAGGCTACCCACCAAACTAATTGGACGATAATCCGAAACTTTTGACGCTCCTTCGATTTTTGGAATGAGGGAAATAAACGTCGCGCCTGTCCCTTTATCAAGGACTGCACCCTCAAAAAATTCATGGAAGAATTTTAGAAAGACCGATTTAACAGCTTCCCAACATGTTTGGAAAAAAGCCAGACAGAAACCATCTGGACCGGGGGCTTTATCTTTCGCTAAAGAAAACAGTGCTTTTCTAATTTCCTCCTCAGAAAAAGGAGTTTCCAACCTCGCGGATTCGACCAAGCTTAAACTTTCAAACGGAATCTCTTGGGGAATTGGCCGAAGAATCCTATCTGCAGAATACAGGGAACTGTAGAAGTCAACAATTTCTGCAATAATCTTCTCCTTATCCGTCACACACACCCCTTCTACTACTAAGGATTCAATTCTGTTCTTTCTTCTGCGAGCGCTGGCCATTGCATGGAAATAGGCTGTATTTTTATCACCCTCAGACAACCACTTGACTCGGGATTTTTTACGCCAAGAAATTTCTTCGAGTAGTAGCAGCTCTTTATGCTCGAGGCTTAATCTTCCACGAAGCTCGTAGTCTTCGTTCGAGGCCAGACCACAATCTTCGAGAGCATTTAGCTCCAGCATTCTATCCTCGAGCCTTCGCTTCCTGCCGAGGACAAACTCTTTCTTCTCTTTGGCCCACTCTTTCAATTGTGCCTTAAGGAATCATAATTTTTTACCAATGATCACATCTGCGGGACCATTAAAGACGCTCTCAATCCACCATTGTATTAGTCGAGCCTTTAGAAGGGGGTCTTCCAACCATGCTAACTCAAATCTAAAAGGAGCCGGACCCCACGACTCCATTTTAGGAGCTAAGAGAATAGGGCAGTGATCAGATACTGAATGAGATAAAGCTTTCTGATAGACTTCTAGAAGTATTGCCAACCAATCACCCGAAAGAAGAAATCTGTCAATTCGGCTCCTGATCGACCCTCTGGCCCAAGTAAAAGAGGCACCACCCAACGGTAAGTCCACTAGCTCATTGGATGCAATGAATTCAGCAAAGTCTCTCATGTCTGCATTGACTCTCTGGCTACCTAAGCGGTCTCTTATTGCTAAAATTTCGTTGAAGTCTCCCCCAATGCACCAAGGGAAGGAGCAAAGGCTTCGCAGCTTTGCTAATTCTTCCCATAAAAGACACTTCTCAGTGGATGATGTAGGACCATAGACTCCAGAGAATAACCAACCAGAATTGTCATTTGATTTTTGGAGTGCTACAGAAAGAGAAAAAACTCCACTCCAGACATCCTTGATGGTCCATTTGACTGTATCCCACGCCACCAGAATGCCCCCTGAAGCGCCTTTTGAAGCTAAGAAAACAAAATCCCAGTCGATTTTGAACCCCATGCTTCTCATGTCTATTCTACTAATATGCTCCCTCTTTGTTTCCTGAAGGCACACAACCTCAGGACGCCAAACTTTTACTAATTCTTTAATTTGAATTCTTTTCTCCTGAGATCCCAAACCATTGATATTCCAGGATAAGATCTTCATTAACAACCGTGATCAGATGAAATCTTCCCCGCTCTGGCGCTTAGAGCTCTTCCTTTTTTCTTGGATTGAGGTCCTTTACTATTCGACCCTGAATCATAATTGATGTTAGACTTTAATCTTATCAGCTCTCTTTCCTTTCGTTTCAAGTTTGCTTCAGAAACAGTGTTTGAAGTGGTAACTCCACCGACCTCCCTGAGCTCAGCCTCCTTAATACTGGATCTGTATTCCTCCTCCGGACCCGAAAAAACTAAACCCAGGTGATTGCTAACGTTCAGAGTATGATCCACCATCAAATCAACCACTACCTGAGGGGAGCCTGTCCCAGAATCATTCCTCGTTGGAACATGAGAGTGCTCTGAAACAACAGGCGGCAAACAAGTCACCGCCTTGCTACACCATCTCTGAGAAATGAGATGGGAGAAACTTCCAAGTGATACCTTTACTAAAGAACAAAGAGAGAGCGCCCTTGCTTCACCAGTAAAACTAAATACCCGCCCTCCAAAACCGCTAAAATCAAGCAGCACCTTTTTGTAGCCCAAAGAGCACTGTAGGAAAGAACTGCCAACTGGTAGAATGGTAGAATGCCTAAGCTGGTGACTAGGCTCTACCAAACTGCTCCCCCTTAGACTACCCTCCTCAGTCACTTCGTCTGGCTCGAAGATGGATTGAGAACCACTCGAGCAGTAAATAAGGAAAAGACCTCTGAGATATGGAGTCCATCAAAGAGGAAGGAGGAACATATGAAATGATCTCTTGACAAGAAGGACCTTGAGAGTGGTCGAGGTCTAAGGAAGCAGGAGAGAGAAACTTGGGCCCAGAATCGCACTCTGATTAACACCGAGGCTCGAGCTCATCAAAAATGGGAGAGAAAATAGAGGCCCAATTCTTCTCCTGTCTTTGTGGGCCCTTAGGAGAAGAAACTTGAGGGCCCACTGGGAAAAGGTCTTCGATTCCGGAAGTATCTAGAGGGCCCGAAATTGGCGACCCGAGAAACAAGGCGCGAGATACTTCGTAATGAGGTGGCGGAGATAAAGCTAAAATAATATCCTAAAAGCTATTGACCAGGAAAGAGGGCTGATCCCTTGCAGAGACGTCTCTGACAGGACCATTTAGACTTCGCCAGCTGTAGCCATTTGGGGATGCGGATTTTTGAATTTCAAAATTGGTGCCAGATGGTGTACTGCTATCCTGCGACCCATGCAGCGCACAATAGTCGGAATTCAAGAACACCTAAGATTCCACCCCCCCCTTCTTCCCCAATAGTTAACTCCGGCGCAACCAACGAGGTAGAATCGTCTTTAGTAACATTGAATGTAGCCTTGTCCGAATTTATGGTATGTTCACCTACTTCTTTGGCAAAAGCCCCTTCATTAACTGGATTGATGAAGGCTCTGCTCTCACCGCCCCTCTCCATCCGCTCCTCTAGAGAAAATGCAGAGAGATTTGCAGAGAGGTTATCTTCTTCGCTGCTTTCTCTTGAAGCTAGAATCCATCGGAGGGTTCCATCAATAGTGCTTTGAATAGATATCTCGCTTCCAGGAATTCCTTCTGATAATATTAACAACCTGCCTGCTTCGTAACCAAACCCCGCATAGCACGACGAACCGACCTCCACCACCTTACCGATTTTCCCCCCGATTCTTCGAAAGTTATCTGCGCACCAGGCCTCAGGAGGAACTCCTTCTATCTTCCACCAGAGTGGAGACCCAACCTTAGGGAATTTTGAATCCCATGGCATAAGATCTTCCAGAGGAGAGTGAGGTGGAAGACACTAGTCTTTGATTAATTGAGTTTTGTTAGCACCTACGGGGATGGAGATTTGAGTTTCTAAAGTTGCAATTTTATAAACTACTACCTCTACCCCATGACTACTATTGCGAGACAGTCAGGCCTCCATCGCCTCCAAATCACCATCCCATCCTTCCTTCATCTTTCCCCAAAAACCTAAGTCTGCATTGCTGATAGACTTCAAAGGGACTACTTCGAGACTAAAGGCGATACCGTCCGAGGTAGCCGGAAGTAATGTTGTCACTCGAGCTTTTGCTGCTTTGGGCTTTTGAGGAGTAAGGTCAGGCCTCTTTCTCTCCACCCGATTCACCTTCTTTTCTGGTTGTACTAGGAAGTTGAAATCCAAACTAGACCAGAACTTATTACACTTCCAGCATCGGGCCCTCTTTCTAAAGTTTTTGAAAGCACATTTGCAGCACCGCCAATCTCCCAGATCCCTATTTTTCCTTTTTTTGAAAACATTTTCCATTCTTCTTTCAGATTTGCTTTTTACTGGTAGCCATTTCGCCCCCCCATCACTGTGGGACCGATTTCCCAGCCCAGCTTCAAATGCAGGGCCCAGCGGAGGCGGGTTGACTCCAGGGTCAACAGAAATCCCTACTCCGGTAAAACTTCGCCGGAACCCAAGAGGAATCAAATTGGCCCCACTGGCCCATCTAGATTGAGCTCCCACTTCTCCCCTTACAGCGTCTGGGATCCTCGGAGGGGCCCGATTGGTTCCCCTCATAGGGAACTAACTTTACTAAAGCCTTCTCCTTTGTGAAGAATGTGCCGGCCTCAAGACAGGTTTAATCCACCTGATTCGGATTCCGAAACCCACGAAGACACTGAGATGGAAGGGGACTCCGAAACTGAGGAGACGGAAGAAGCGGAAGCTGAGGAAACGGAGGAGGAATCCGATGAGCCCTACGTGTTCACCGTAGAAGCTTCGACTACAGAAACGTCGGTGACTGGTTCGGAGAGGGAGGAGTTTGAGGCTGAAATGGCAAGAAATAGGGGAGGAGATGGTGCAAGGACTGACAATCCAATGCCTCCTAACTCCGAATCTCTCCGAGTCGCTTACCAATCGCCCATCGATCGCCGGAGAAGAAGATCTCCACGGCCACCAAGTCCCACGGCGTTTATAGATTTATCCACGGATTCTTCCTCGGAATGAGATCATTGACTAGAGAGATCATATCCTGCTGAAAGGGAAGAAGCACGGGAAGGTAAAATGGCATTTTCCGAGAGCTTTTTCACCCTCAGTAGAGAGAGGAGATAAGGAGAGTCTGTTGAGGCACCGTTTTGATTTAGTTTCTAAAGGGGTTCTTGGATTTCAGGGTTTGCTGGTAGGTTTTAGTTCACCATTTTTTTTTATCAAAGGTGGGAGAGAAGAAGTGAAATTGGTTTTCAGTATTTCTTCCCTTAGTGTATTGTTTCTTATATTTTTATCTGTTCACCTTTGTTGATGATTTTCAGCTTATCCAGCAAAAAGAAAATTCTCAACATCTCTCTTCTTCTTTTATTCCTTGTCAAGTGGAAGGACTGATTTCTAGCTTCCAGACGGTTGACTTCTTTCCCAAGAAATCAAATTTTCTCTTCCAAAACCATCACTTCTCCTCTTAGCCTTCTCCTTTGCATTTAGACTTCATGATTTGAGATGAATAGAGAGCTGGTCTCCTCCTCTAGTATAAGCTATGTTATCATTACTAGAAATTACAAATACACCCTTTTTGCGTAAAGACATTACAAACTAAAAGTAACTATTCTTTCCTTCTTATATAAAAAATAAACAAACATACAAACATAGCTTCGTTTAGTGTTTACGCCAATGTTTAAAAATAGGACCGGTGATCGAACTGGAAAAGGTCCCAATTCAATCGAAACCGTCTTGAACATAGGTCAATTAATTACTTAAAAAATGAAAAGAAAAACTTTGATTCTCTCCCATCAATTTAAACAGCGTAGTGAAATCCTATTTTTTCCTTCATCTCGCCTTCCAATTCCCCAACATATGGTCTCTTCCTTTCAAGATGCCAAGGTGAAGAAAATGGGAAAGATGATCATAAAGTGCAATGCACCAATCCCTGATGCCATGTAAGAAGCCTACCTGGAATTACAATAAAATGTAATTTCTCATTAATGGGGATACTAAAGATAAAATTACTCAGGCGAGAAGGTATATATATGCCTCTGAGAAGGAAATGAATACGGTATCAATAAAATCAACTGGAATACGTAGAAAACAAATATAAATGCTCTGTAACGTGAACTAAGTCAAAAAAAAAAAAATAGGAAAGCTGACTCCAACAGTAGAGAAAGATTGAATGTAATCTTATAATTTCTCAGATATGCTGAATGAATTATGGAAACAAATGGCAGTGGCAATAAGACCACAGTAATACACATAGCAGGTTGCACATATGTATGATACTACAAGCCAACTCATTAGGCCAACAAAGTATTTCAATCCAGAGAACTTACATTCGACATATCACAAGCAATTATCGAAGGATCATTTGAGACAAGATCGATGGAGAAGACTTTATTCTTTACATTTCTTGCAAGGGGAGCATCCCCTAAAATACAATGTAATGGAACAAAATCAACACAAAAGAACATAAAGAGTTCTAGTGACACATTTCATAATCTAAGTTCTCACTTCAGTATGAACAATTCCAAAATTATTGTGACAAAGAACTGATTCTAAGTTCTCACCACAGCCAAAATCAGCCACAGTCAAAGAAGGGCTCCGTCCCTTTAACCATTTGATAATGATGTTGACTGGCTGCTCTGGCCAGTGTGACATTTGCTCTTGATATCCTGTATGATACTAAGACATGCAATTAAAATGTAAGTTCCAGTAGAACTTGTCAAGATAAGGTATTAAGTGACAACTAAAATTTTTCTTAATCAGTAAAAGACTTTTTACAAGATTCATCACATTCTAAGGCATCCCTTTTTGTATGCTGAGAAAATAAAAGATTGAATATGTCAAAAGAAACAAATCAAATATTTAACAATCTACTAAGTACGTAAGACAAACACAACACAACAATCTAAACAAATTAGAGGACTTCAAATGAAAATGCACACTATTTGAGTGCAACCCGCAGAAAAGAAAAGAACATGGAATCTATCAAAGAGAATGTAATCATTCTACCAGTATATAACTCTTTAAAAGGGTGAAAAACATTCAAACCAATAAAAACTACGCTGAATCCAGCAGCCGCTTCTTCGGTTTATGAAGAAGATAAAATATGTAATGACTAAACTAAACATGTAATGACTAAACTAACCTAATACATTATTCAACACAGTACATATCAAATTTCACATGTAATTTATAAAAAAAAAAATTTTAAATGACAGCAAATTTTATTAAAAAAAGACCGACATGGTCAAGATACAAAGCAAAAATCAAATACAATCAATAAAAAGAGAGCAAAGGAGGAAGAGAATCGAAGAGAACAAGGGCTTCCTTTGAGGCATCCTCTCTAGCGAGACGGTCCGCCCCATGATATGCAGAGCGACGAACGTGATGAAGGTTCACAAGCACCAATCCATCCAATCATATAGTAAATATAAATCTAATAATATATAAGTAAAACAGAATCCTGCACTCTGTGAGTGCACCACATGGCAATCCCTCTTTATCCAGTTTTTATATTTTCCCCGTTTACCTCCCATTTTTACGCTCTTTCTTCTGAAACGACAATACGGTTCATCCCCTGCCCTATCATCTTCCCTTCTCTTCCTCTCCCTCTCTCATTAATTGTCACAAAATGGAATTTTTGGCTAAAATCTAGGAATCTTCTCTAGGTTTGAGGTCCATAAAACATATTGCAAAAAGGTATTCCATCTGAATCACCTTTGGCTTCATCATAATTCGTTCAATGATAAGGTCTTCTCTCTCTCACTCTAAATCCCATTCAGAGTGAGAACATTTTGCTTTGATGTATTTCCTTTTTTATTGTTCAAAATAAAGATTGGATTTTGTTTGATGGTAAATTTGAGGATTACATGGTTTTGTGTTCTCAGCGATTACTAGGTTAGTTGCTCACAAGGTCTCTCTTTTTACGTTGATAATTCGAAGGTTAGACTTTCTCAGGTCATCACTTTTGTTTATGAAACCCTCTTTTGACATTTTTCCTTTTCACTGTATTTGTATATGATAATCATCTTTTTTGTCAGTGTGATATTTCATAAATCCAGACTATAGTTAATATTACTTTGCATTTGTATGCTCCTGTTATGGATTTAAATTATATTTTCCAGTAAACCAAAGGAGAATTGTTTTGTAGCCTCTAATAAAGATAAAAATTATTCACCATCATCGGTAACATATTTATGTAACATTATACATGTAATGATGTAGTTGTCTTTAGGCATTCACCAGTAAAATCTTCATATTGTCAAGAAAAACGAAATTCTCTAGCCATATGAAGTATACTGTTATCCCAACCAACCAAAGTACACCTAATCTGATGTACATGTGAAAGTTGTATGTAACTAAGTAGCATTTTGTTTCTATAAAAAAATTAAGCAGCATTTTATTTTTATTTGTACCACTTTATATTCTCTCAATTATATTTAGTTCAGCTAATTTGCAATTAAAAGTTAAATCAAAGGAACGCTCAATTTGTCATATCATACTGCACCAATTCTTCCTTAAAGGTAAGTTCTTGGAAATCTTGACTCATATTTTTTATAATATTCTTTTTCCACATTTTTTAATATAATTACATTGAATATATTCTTCTGTTGCATTTATGCACAAGAATCTAAGTTGAATCATAGCCCTCCCCAAACCCCGCAATTTCGAGAGCCTCGTGCAATGGGACGCCTTTTTTTATCTAAGTTGAATCATAACTTACTAAGACACTATCAGTTCTACGTAAAAAAATGTTACAGCATAATTGATGTTAATTCTTTTCTACAATAGTCATCTGCTTAGATGAAAATATTTATTATTTAACCTATATAAGATTTCATTTTTTGTTATAAACTGAAATAGAAGAGGATTAGACTAAGTGATTGAATTTTATAGTTCTTACTTATTTTATAGACAATAATTGCATCTTTTAAGAATAAATCATATTATTTTGTAGGATGTTGAGATTTTTTTATTCGACTACTTTAGTTTTCGTTGTTCTTAATAGATTCAAATTGGCGATGGATCATATGGAAAGATGTAAAGCTGCCCGAATGAATTGAAGGTTAATTATTAATGCACAGAGGAAGAAGCGGCACTAGGCATGTTGAAATTCATTCTAGACATAATAGTGTACCCGCTTCTAGTATAAAGATCAATTTAGCAAATATATTGTCACTCTGTTGTCAATGCAGATAGTAGTATCCAAACATCAGCAAATGTTCGTAGAATTCATACAATTACGATAATATTCTTTACCCATCATGTTTTAATAATAGAGGTAAGATACTTATTAATTTAGTTTGAACTAGGAAATCCGCTGTTGACAATAAGTGAAGAAGAACAAAATACTAACGTTGTTGAAGAAGTCGGCCGAAGTAACTGTCATGTTACTTATGAAAACTTTCATTAATTTAAGTGTTCTTTTAGTGGATGCTTGTTTAAAAAAAATTATAACATTAAAAACCTACAACTTAGAGAGTTTGTATGGTTGATAACTTAGGATAATTCTACGAATCTTAGAACTTTGTATGTCCTGCGTATGTGTGTCCACACTATGCTGCAATACTATGGTACGAGGAACGAGTGCATAAATGTTAGAGGACAACAATTCCAAAATTCTCAATTTGTTGTCAACAAGGAAAGGTTGAGTTGCCTCTCCTACAGCCTCTTGAGTTTTAGGCAGAGCTTTTGAATTATATTAAAGGATGTCGTGCAGCAAAATTTCGAGACAATATAAATAGTTACAATTCAATTTTTGCATCGATGGGCGGGAACATTGATAATAGTATCAACGTTGGATGGGGACCATATGTGTTGGATTGTTAGTACCAAAGTCAGGAAAAAGAGCCTAAATTTGCTCAGCTCTATATATATGACACAAAGAATGAGGTGTCAAATAGAATGAGAGCAATTAGTAAGGATAACAGGTGTGACAACCTAAATATTACAATTGTTGAAGAATTGTTGAACATGTTCGATACTTATAATCAACTTACAAAGGTTTCCTGTATGGCAAAAGACTGTTTCAAGGAATCTAACTTACGTAATGTTCGTATAAGGCTTATTGGGAATCGTAGAATTCATATAATTACCAATGCTGGAAATATTCTTGACCCATAATGTTTTATTAATATAGGTAAGATACTTATTCATTTAGTTCGAACTAAGAAATTTGTTGTTGACAATAAGTGAAGTGGTTTATTTTTTATGCTATTAAACAGATAATATAACTTTTGGAGCGAGCAGAACTAGGACACGTAAAAGTCGTACTAATATTCCAGATTTAAGCATAAGTCCATGCTCTGGAGGTATACCCGTTAGCCAATCATGTCAAAGAAAGAGAACAAATGACGGGAATAGTGATAGTACACATAATTCTCTCCAGCTTATGCCCATAGTACAAATACTATGATGCAAGAAAATGAAATAAGTAATATACATAACTTTCTTAGTTTATACAAAAAGTATCAAACAATAATATTTTATTATTATTATTATTATCAGTTTAGATTCTTATCATAGATAAGCAATACTTATAAGTTATCAATTGATGTATTTTAACCAGAAAACTAGAATGTTTATGAAGAAAGAGATATATTAAGGGAGATGATTTTTTCACCTCCCCCCCAAGGATGATGTGCCCCCTTTTAACATGAATTGTGGGCAGATTTTAACGCTTTTTTACGTCAAACCACGTTGAAGGGGGCGCATTATTTCTACAGGGGGTGAAAAAATCAGCGCCCTATATTAATGGAAGAACAAAATACTAACGTTGTTGAAGAAGTCGGCCGAAGTAATTGTCCTGTTACTTATGAAAACTTTCATTAATTTAAGTGTCCTTTTAGTGGATACAACTCAACTCAACTCAACTAAGCCTTTGTCCCAAACTAGTTGGGGTCGGCTAATGAATGCTTTAGAAAATTTTCATGAAAAAGGTGAAAGGATCTACTCGGCTCAAATTGATTAAGTCTACTCCTCAAACTAGTTGGGTTCATCTACATGGATCATTTGCTTCCATTCTATCCTATCCAAGGTCATGTTCTCTGTTATGCTCCTAGCCCTCAAGTCAGTTGTTTTTGGTCTACCCCTACCTCTTTTTTTTCCATCAACTTGGCATGAGTCACTTCTTCTCACTGGAGCATCCAAAGGCCTACGTTGAATATGCCCAAACCATCTTAAGCGGTGCTCTCTCATCTTCTCCTCAATTGGTATCACCCCCACTTTTTTCCGAATGTCTTCATTTTTAATTCGATCTAACCTTGTGTGGCCGCACATCCATCTAAGCATTCGCATCTCCGCTAAACTCATCATATGCACATGCTGCTTCTTGGTGGCCCAACATTCTGAGCCGTACAGCATTGTTAGCCTCACCGCTGTTAGAAAAACTTTTGTGGATACTTGTTAAAAAAAATTTATAACATTAAAAACTTGTAACTTAGAGAGTTTGTACGGTTGATGAATTAGGGAAATTCTACGGATCTTGGAAGTTTGGAAGTCGTCATATGTGTGTCCACACTGTGCTGCAATACTGTGGTACGAGGAACGTGTGGATAACTGTAAGAGGCCAACGACTCCAAAATTCTCAATTTGCTGCTAATAAGGAAGGCAACTTGCAACCTCTGCCTGAGTTTTTGGCAAAGCTTTTGAATTATATTAAAGGACATCATGCTGCAAAATTTTGAGACAATATAACAAGTTACAATTCAATTTTTGCATTTACATCGATGGGCAGTAACATTGATAACAGTACCAACGATAGATGGGGACCATAAGTGTTTCGAATAAATGGACATAATCATGATCAAATTGGATTGTTGTTACCAAAGTCGGGAGAAAAGCATAAATTTGCTCAGCTCTCTATATATGACACAGAGAATAAGGTATTCAGTAAAATAAGAGCAATTAGCAAGGATAACAGGTGTGACAACCTTGATACTACAACTGTTGAAGGATTGTTGAACATGTTCGATACTTATAATCAACTTACAATGGTTTCCCGTGTGGCAAAAGACCGTTTCAAGGAATCTAACTTACGTAAGGTCCGTATAAGGTTTATTATTGGGAATCGTGGAAGAGACGCAAGTTAGTAGAATACGGCAACTACTTCTGAAGTAGTTGCACTTATTGTTGGCGACTTATGTAATACAACTGTGGAAAGAGATGTTATAGTAGAACACAGAAACTAAGGACTCAGATTTCCTCTCCAGGGGGATGGTTCAAATTCAATTTTGATGGGAGCTCACGGGGCAATCCGGGAAGGGCCGGTATTTGTGGTGCCTTCCGAGATCATAATGGAAATATATGCATGACTTTCTCTGGGCCGTTGGGTGTCTGCGATGCAAATCAAGCGGAGGTCTCGGCTCTTCTTTTTGGTCTTCAATGGTACGCAAAGCATATTCTCGGGCCATTGATTGCTGAATGTGACTCTTCCAATGCTATTGCGTAGGCTAGCAATAAGGCTTATGGCCCGTGGCGCCTTGCCTTCAAGATTGACGAGATAAGGGACCTAGTTGCTTCTCTTCGTCCTGTGCTGAAGCATACGCGGCGATCGGGCAATGATCTCGCTGATGTTCTTGCCAAGGGTGGGGTGGATGCGATTCTTTGGTGGTTGACACCCCTCCTGTTTTGTAACTTCTCCTTCTGTTTTTTTCTGCCCTGTCACTTGCTTCAGATGGGCCTCTTACATTTTCTTTGTTGTCTACGGGGACATCTTGTCCCTTTGTTCTATTTTTGATCTAATGAAATCTCACTACCTTTCAAAAAAAATAATAGTAGAACACAGAAGTGATGACCTGCAACGCATCGGTGATTTGCATCCAAGTTTTATGTCAACGCAGTACCCAATTATGTTCCCTTATGGAGAAGATGGCTTTCATCTAGGAATTCCATATAAAAGTAATCAAGGAAGAAGGCAAACGAAGAGACTTTGTGCGACAATGAGAGAATATTATGCATACAGAATTCAACAAAGACAAAATGAGATCCACACACTTATTTATGGTGGAGGATTGTTCCAACAGTTTTTAGTCGATGCTTATACAGTTATTGAAGAGGATCGATTGAGATGGATCCGTAATAACGAACCAGAGTTAAGAGCAGAAATGTATAAAGATTTATGTGATACAGTCGTGAGAAGTGATACCGCACTAGCTTCAGTGGGCCGTTTACAGGAAGCCCAAGATATATGGTACAAAATTATCAAGATGCAACGGCCATCTGTAGATGGGCTAGAAATCCTGATCTATTTATAACATTCACTGCAAATCCTAAGTGGCCTTAAATTCAACTTTTTAGATCAAATTCCTAGAAAAAAACCAGATGATAGACCAGTTATTGAATGTAGAGTTTTCAAGATTAACCTTGATCAATTAATAAGAGATCTTATTCAAGGTCAACATTTTAGCAGTCATAGAAGGTGTAATTTAGTAGTTTTGACAAATTTGTTTACACAAAATTTTATAAATAACAACCAAATATATACCATATTTTTTCCCCTTCCAGCTATCTATACTATTGAGTTTCAAAAAGAAGCCTATCACGCTCGCCTATATTCCTTTGTCTTCATCAATCAAATAAGTATCCAACACCACCTGAAATTGACAAGATCATTTCAGCAGAGATCCCGATGAGAAATGATTTTGCCACATATGCAGCTATAGCGGAACTTATGATGCATGGACCCTGTGGGGAAGCAAACAAGAAATCACCTTTCATGATCAGAGAAAATTACTGCTGCGAAAAATTACCTAAGAAATTTTACAATGAGACAATACCAACTGAAGATGGATTTCCGGTTTACAGAAGAATAGCCAATGATAAATTTGTACAAAAGGGAGATATAAAAATGGGCAACAGATATGGAGTACCAAATAGATATGCAGTACCACACAATGTTGATTTGATTGTAGAATATAAATCTCACATAAATGTCGAGTGGTACAACTGGTCAAGATCGATAAAATATGTGTTCGAGTACATCAATAAATGACCTGACAGGACAACAATGATAGTGGAACAAAACAAAGAATCAAATGAAGCGAACGAAAAATATATCTTCATAAGCATTATAAATTTCAAATAAGCTTTTATAAACGAAACTAATTTTTTAACATTCCAAAACCAAACATAGTAAAACTGCTAAATCATGAACAAATTTTCACTGATCGAATTTTATCTTTCATTATCAGAGGAAAAATGGCATAGCAGTGGATATGCAACAATGCAAAAGATAAATACCTGCAAATCCCATTTCTGGCAAAAGAATGGGCAAGCTTATTAGTTGATAAGAGCTTAATAAGTAATTTAGATGCTTGACCAAAAATTCCAATTGTCAAAGTAATTATTTAGACTAGGCCACCAGGGTTTAATATCAATTTTTTGTAAAACCTTTAAGAGACGGATACAAATTGGGATTGGCAAAGTTAAAACTAAAAAACCAAGAAACTAAAGGGGTGGAAAAGAAAAAGAAATAAAACACTAATATCCAGTAGGGAAAGATTTAAAAAAAAACAAACAGACAATACTAACAACATAATAAGAAAAAACAACAGAAGAAAAAGAGGGAGGTAGTTTAAGAGAGAAAGTGAGGGTGACCTTTGGTAGATTTTATGCAAAAACTTGCAAGCACCCTCTATGCCATTATATTGTTGTTTTAATCTGCCACTCCAGCAACTTCCTCTGGAGTTTGTCTCAGCCAATCTTGCTTAGAGACAATATTTATTATATGAAGAGAAAAAAAATAGGACAGAGAGAGGAACCTTGAGAGGTGGCGGAGCTCGGAGGAACTCGTCATGCATCTCCTTGCAGTCACAATCAGGCTTAATTTTTTTCAAATAAGTAGTGTAAGGCCAAAATTTCTAAAAAAAGCATTGACTTTTAACATGTAAATAAAATGAGATAAAGTGAACGTATAAATATTTGCTTGGAACATCATCGTGTAAAAAATCACAAAAAAGTAATCATGTTTCTCAAATAAAAGAAGATATTGTAGAGAAATATTAAATATTGTCTGAAGTTGCGCAGTTATGTGTTAAGTAAAATAAGACCAACTCTCACATCAAACTCAAGTTTCCATCAATTAATTTTAATCAAAGGAAACACCGTACCATCTACATTTCCTTGTTTTTAAACATAAACTGAATCTTTCTACATTTTCATACAGAGCATACAATAAATAAAACATGTCTTCCTCCACATTTTCATTTGAATAGAAATAAACTGAAATTATTTGCACAATTCTGCGAGAATAATTCCCAATCTATTTTAAAGACAACTGAAGAGTTTTGCATGTCCCAAAAAGAAAAAATATAAAAGAAAAGGCAGAACTGAAGAAGAGAGAAAGTATCAATCTTTCTGAAGCAAAAAAAAAAAGATATCAACTGAACCCAGTCTCGTATTTCATCTCAATCTCCGGAATCCCGGCAAGAGTCAGCGTTGGCACTTTAGAAAACAATTTGTTTTTGTAATTTATTTTTTCTTTATAGTTTTGGTTACAGCCTGTTGTAGATTTTTTTTTAGTGGAGATTGTTTTGGAGTAGCTGTAATGATAAGCTCTGCATCTGATTCTGCATTCGTCCTTTCTGTCGGTTCTTGACAGTTTGCAGTTCTATTTGCTGACAAATACAAATATTTGGTGTCCTAGATTTGTTTCAATATTTTAAAAAAAAAAATATTATCGACTGAGCGAGTTGTGTTTTAATTCTAATAATATATAAAAATATATTAATTTTTACAAGTTTTGAGAACTTTGATGTAATACCTGTTTTGTCTCCAATTTGCCATATTTGTCGACTTCAAGAATTTGTCACTGTGAAATTCTTTTCTCATTGAGAAATTGTATGCATTGACTCTCATTTAAAAGAGATATGATCTTCCTAATATTTTTTTTAATTTTTAATTGCAAATGACAAAACACTTTTTCTTCTTCCTGTCATTATAGAAAGTTGATCAATTAGTTAATAACAGTATATCAAACACAAAAACTTCAGTCTAGCAAACTTTTTTATAATAATTATGTATAATTTGTTTTCTCGGTTAAAGAGTAATAATGATGTGGTTACCTTTTGCTTGAGATTGCTTATCTGTATAACAGGCAAGTTCACTATTTTTTCTGCTTCCTTATCAACTATTACAAAAGTTGTTGCTTCTGTGTCATGATCAACTTTAACTTGCAACTTATACCTGCAATATTTTTTTGTATTCAATATAACAGTGCTAAATATTTTTATGTTTCTTATTAGAATAATTCTTTTGGGATTTACGTTGTCATTGGAAAGTCAACTTTCTTGTTGCATTAATCACCAAAACTTTTAAATAAATGCCCTCAAGTTTTTTGCCACAATAATTGCTTGACATAAGATCAATTACTCCGTGCTTCAACTTCTGTGATAGTAGATTTACAAAAAAATGTTGCATCATGTTATTTTCTTATATTAGTTTTAATTATTAGCCTTTATTTTTATATTTTTTTAGTATTGCAATGTTTAATAATCATTTTTTTGTTTTACTTTTTGCTCTCCTTCTCTAATGAAATTTAAGATCTCCTGCACTATTTGTTTATTTTTATCAATTAATTCTTTGTCAGCATCCACGGATATTTTTGGTAGCTATATTTATCGAAAACTTTTTACATCTCCAATAGTGTATAACATATTATTACTTTTTATTGAAAAATATTTTTTTAAGTTATAATTTTTAATGTACATTTTTGCTTGAACTCTATTACGTATGGAATGTCCAAGTTTACATATAGCTTCGTAAAGTAACTGGAAGAGAGTGATAGATTTCCTGCAAAATTGTAGTAAAAAGTTATATTACAAGATAGTAAAAAATTTCAATCTGTAAATTTAAAACTATCATCTCTGAATAATGTTGCAGCATCGGAATAAGTGTAGTTACGTACTCATAAATATTATGACTGTAATTGAGATGACAATAAGAATGGCATGCCCATAATTACGTAAGCAAATGTCTTGGTTTATTGTCTCTTTCAACTGTCCCCCATAGAGTTATTCGAATTATGTTTTTGCTGCCAAAATAATATTTTTAAGTATTGAAAGATTTATGTCTGTATTCTTATCATTAATTCTATACATGTATTTCTTTTGTTTTTATTGGTTTTTTTACCTCATGTCTTGAAGTTCAATAACTATTTTGTTCATTTTGTTACATTTTGCTTCTATCTCATCAATCCAAGAAATTGCAATAATTTGTCCAATAATATCTGTGCAATTTTTTTTTTTGTGTTGTATTAGTTGTTATAGTAAAAATTCAAGTTGCTTAAAATAGTTGAAAATATTTTTTATTTTACTTATGAGGTAGGTGTCAATATTCAATCGTCTGTTAAGATTATCAAAGACTATGAGTTCGAATTTATGGTAGGCGATAGCTTCATTTCTTGTCTTTATCTGCTTAACGGATGTTGCATCATTAAAGCTTATCATATATTTATGACTAGCCACCTTGCAATTATCTTTATTGCCAACTACACTGAAATTCTTGATTATGTATACATATTCCTCCTCAAGCAATGCTTTAAATTGCTAAAAAACTTTTTTTCTAATTGATGAGTGAATATGGTCACCCTGTATAAACATAAATGGATTTGTTAAAAATATCTAAAATAAGCTATGTTTTTAAAGACTAAAGAATCAAAGAGTTGAATTTGTAATTAACTACTGCTACATAATACTTACTTTTACATTGAGGAAAATGAGAGGCAGACTTAAAAGTACATTATTTGACTTAATAGTAACGGCATCCCCACATTCTTATTATTCGAACTAGAATTTTTCAATCTTCTTTGTTCTTCTGCAGTTCATTCAGAAAATGACATCTGCTTGTCATGTTAGGAAATTCGAATCTGTAAAATCAAAAAAGTTTATATTAGAAGATTTGAACTGTTTTTTTTGTTCTATAAATATTTAGATGCTTTAGGTTGTAAATAACTATGCACATTGATAAACATACTTGAAAATTTTATTAATTGCCCTACCGTATGTAAGTTACTAAAAATATCTTTATATACTATGTTTTTTGTGTAGCCACATTCCTTCTTGTCATCGTCTTTTATCAATATCTTCAAACCATCAGGAGATGTTACTCGAGAGACCAACATATAGTTGGGTCATGAGTGAAAACATGCTTTGACAGATATACATCAACTTGTTTAATAGTTTGGCCTTACCTTTTATTAATAGTCATTGCATTACAGTCTCAATGGAAAATTGTCTGCACATTAATACGAAGGCCACTTCAATTCAGTAAGTGTCAATATTATTCTGGAAATGAGAACTTTTGTTACAAATTTTTTAGCGTGCAATTACTTTTGCTTCAATAATACATGTGCCTATTGGGTTACAATTAGCCTTGTGCCATTGCACAAACCTGCATTTTAATTTATGTTTCTCAGAAGCATTATAAGAATTCCAATTTTCAGTTGAAGATTGGGATTCGGTAATCCTGGAAACTTTAATGTATTCAAAAACTCTTCTGGATATATCATGTCGTGATCAGCAACATTTGATGAAACCTTACATATGGAGTCTGAGCTTAGAAATGTCTGTTCCTCTATAGGAATAAATTGTAGCACATAAGAATTGATTTTATCGACTGTCAGATTTTTTGGTGTCAATATTGCACTTTCCTGAAGATGCTGTGGATCTTTGGAATTATGCTGAAATGACTGATATGTGATGGATATTATCATTTATGTGATTCTTTTCACCATATATAAGAAGATGATTTAGAATTTTTATCCAATTATGCTCAATCTCTTTTTCTCTTGATATTGTTGTAATGTTACCATCTCCGATATCTAAAACTCATTTGTCGAATTCAAATATTGATTCAACTGCAGTGTTGTCAACTGAATTTGGATTCAATCTCATATTTTTTGTTAAATTGAACAACTTGAAATGATCTCATAAGTAGGAATTGGTAATCGAAGCAAGCACAACTTCTTGTCTTCCTCTTTTGGAACAATTAGAATATGTCTGAAATCACCACAATGAAGTATAGTTTTTCCTCCAAATGGCTTGTCACTTAAATTCATATCATCAAATCTTAAGATGTCTCTTAAAGTACTCTCTCAGGATAATATTAACTACTGAATCGAAGTGGCCTTCGTATTGAAGCGAAGACAATTTCCAGTGAGAGACTGTTATGCAATGAATATTAACAAAAACCAAGGCCAAACTATTATACAAGTTAGTGTATATCTGTCGAAGCATGTTTTCACCCATGACCAACTATATGTTGATATCTCTCGAGTAACATGTCTGATGATCTGAAAATATTTATAAAAGACTATGACAAGAAGAAATATGACTACACCAAAAACATAGTATATAAAGAGGTTTTTAACAACTTACATACAGGTAGGGCAATTAATAAATTTTTCAAATATATTTATGAATGTACACAGTTATTTACAACCTAAAGCAACTAAATATTTACAAAATAAAAAAGGCACTACAAAATCTTCAAATATAAATTATTTAATTTAGCATATTCGGATTTCCAAAGATGACAAGCAAAAGTCATTTTCTGAATGAACTGCAGAAGAACAAATATGATTGGAAATTCAAGTTCGAATAACAAGAATGTGAGATGCCGTTGATGTAAAGTGAAAGTCTCCGTCTCAATCTCCTCGATGAAAAAGTAAGTATTACGTGACAGTATTTAATTACAAATTCAACACCTTAGTATTGCAGCACAGTGTGGACACACATACCAGGACTTCCAAAGTTCCAAGATTCGTAGAATTTCCCGAAGTCATCAACCATACAAACTCTCTTAAGTTACAGGATTTTAATATTATAAATTTTTTTTAACAAGTATCCACTAAAAGGACACTTAAATTAATGAAAGATTTCATAAGTAACAGGACAATTACTTCTGCCGACTTCTTCAACAACGTTAGTATTTTGTTCTTCCACTAATATAGGGTGCTGATTTTTTCACCCTTGTAGAAATAATGCGCCCCCTCCCCGTCCTCAACGTGATTTGACGTCAAAAAAACGTTAAAATCTGCCCACAATTCATGTTAAAAGGGGGGGGGGGCATCATCCTAAGGGGTGAAAAATTCATCTCCCTTAATATATCTCCTTCTTCATAAGTGTTTTGGTTTTCTGGTTAAAATACATCAATTGATCATTTATAAGTATTGCTTATCTACAATAAGAACCTAAACTGATAATAATAATAATAAAATAATATTAGTGTTTGATACTTTTTGTATAAACTAAAAAAGTTGTCTACATTACCGATTTCAATTTCTTGAATCATAGTATTTGCACTATCTATGGACATAAGCTGGAGAGAACTATGTGTACTATCACTATTCTCGTCATTTGTTTTCCTTCTTTGCCGCGATTGGCTAACGCGAGCATGAACTTATGCCTGGTACAACTTCCACGTGTCCTAATTTTGCTCGCTCCAAAAGTTATATTATATATTTAATAGCATAAAAATTAAACCAATTCACTTATTGTCAACAACAGATTTCCTAGTTCGAACTAAATGAATAAGTATCTTACCTCTATTAATAAAACATGATGGGTTAAGAATATTTCCAGCATTGGTAATTGTATGAATTCTACTAACATTTGCTAATGTTTGGATACTACTGTCCGCATTGACAACAGAGTGACACTATATTTACTAAATTGATCCTTCTAGTAGAAGCGGGTGCACTATTATGTCTAGAATGAATTTCAACAATCCTACTGCCGCTTTTTCCTCTCCGTACATTGATAATTAACCTTCGATGCATTCGGGGAGTTCTACATCTTTCCATATTATCCATTGCCAAATTGAATCTATTAAGAACAACGAAAACCTAAAGTAGTCGAATAAAAAAAATCTCAACATCCTAAGAAAGAATAAGATCTATTCTTAAAAGATACAAATATTGTCTACAAAATAAGTAAGAATTATAAACTTCAATCACTTATTATAATCCTCTTCTATTTCAATGTACATCACAAAAATGAAATATTATACAAGTTAGATAATAAATATTTTCATCAAAACAGATGACTATTGTAGAAAAGAATCAACATCAATTATGCTATAACAATTATATGTAGAACAGACGGTATCGTAAGTTATGAATCAATTTATTTTATTGTGCATAAATGCAATAGAAGAATATATATTCAATGTAATTATATTAGAAAATGAGGAAAAAAGAATATAAGGAAAAATATCAGTCAAGATTTCCAAAAACTCACCTTGAAGCAAGAATTGGTGCAGTATAATATGACAAATTAAGAGCTCCTTAGATCTAACCTTTAATTGCAAATTAGCTAAAATAAATATAATTTGTTCATCCCTCGTAGTAATAATATCTTGGGGTTTGCAGCGATCTCTCACTTTTCCCACGCAATTTGGAATACAAGATTTGTCGATATTTCCGATTGAATCTTCTTGTTACTGGTGGCTCCATCGGAATAAATCACTATTTCTTTCCTCCACAGAGAAATGTTTATTCCGAGTCACAAGAACAATCTATTTTTCAATACCTTTCTTGATTGGTACAAATAAAAAGAAAAATGCTTCTTAATTTTTTCCGTAAAAACAAAATGCCACTTAATTACATGCATCTTTCACATGTACATCAGATTAGATATACTTTGGTTGCTTGGGAAAAATAGGATCTTCATATGGCTATAGAATTTGGTGTTTGTTGACAATCTCAAAATTATACTGGTAAATGCCTAAAGACAGCTACATCATTACATATATAATGTTAAATAAATATGTGACATGATGGTGAATTACTTTTATTTTTATTAGAGGCTACAAAATAATTATCCTCTGTAAAGTTTACAGGAAAACATAATTTAAATCCATAACAAGAGCATAAAAAATACAAAGTAAAATTAATTATAACCTCGATTTATGAAATATTACACTAACAAAAAATGATGATTATCATATACAAATACAGTGAAAAGGAAGAAAAGTCAACAGAGGGTTTTATCCAAAAAAAAAACGATGACCTGGGAAAGTCTAACCTTCGAATAATCAACACCGAAAGAGAGACCTTCTGAGCAACTAACTTAGTGATCGTTGAGAACACAAAACCTTGGAATCACCAGAATTACCATAAAATAAAATTCAATCTTTAATTTGAACAATAAAAAAGGAACTACATCAAAACAAGTTATCACTCTGAATAGGATTTAGAGAGAGAGAGAGAGAGGACCTTGGCTGTGAACGAATTATGATGAAGCCAAAGGTGATTCGGATGGATCCTTTTTTTGCAATATATTTTATGGACCTCAAACCTAGAGAAGATTCATAGAACTTAGCCAAAAATTTCATCTTCTGACAATTAATGAGAGGGGGAGGGAGAGAAGATGAGAAGGCAGGAACTAAACCGTATTGTCGTGTCAGAAGAAAGAGTCTAAGAAGGGCAGGAAAGGGGAGGAAATATAAAAGCTGGATACAGAGGGATTGCCACGTGGCGCACTCACAGAGTGCAGGATTCTGTTTTACTTATATATTATTAGATTTATATGTATTATATGATTAGATGAATTGGTATTTATGGACCTTTCATCATGTTCATCACTCTGGCGGACCGTCTCGCTAGAGAGGGTGTCTCAGATGAAGCCCTTGCTCTCTTTGATTCTCTTCTTCCTTGGCTCTCTTTTTCTTGATTGTATTTTGTTTTCCTTTTCTTTGTTTTTGTTTTGTATCTTGACCATCTCGGTCTTTTTTATAATAAAATTGGCTATCATTTTCAAAAAAACTATTTATATGAATTGCACGAGAAATTTGGCATGTACTGTGTTGAATAATATATTAGGTTAGTTAAGTCATTACATGTAAGTTAGAGGGTATTGTAGTCATTGTACATTGGATGCTCTAGAAAAGGAAAACCTGACACCATTAATCCTTTTACGGCACTATTGAAACCTGGCTCCTCCAAATATGCATTTTGAAATTTGAAGTGTCTAGGGCCACCCAGTCAACTCAGTGCAGTCCATGCCGGAATGTATCAATCACATGCTGTTTGAAATGGATTCAATGAGAGCCATACTAATTTAGTCGTCATACATGTTATTTTCATTTCTAAGAAAAGAAAATACCCAATCTCCTAGAACACCCCCATCTGTGTAACAGTGTATCTTTGAGAAAAATGGAAAAACAAAACTTGAAATAATAGAAAATGAGAAAAAAAAATCCTAGAGCACCCCCATTTTATAAGGGATGACAAAAATACCCTTATCTCATTAAAAATGACAAAAATACCTCTATCTCATTGAAAATAACCAAACAACCACATAAATTTGAGAAAAATAGAAAAATAAGTAAATAATTAAAAATTCTCAAAACACGAAAAAAATTCAATATATAAGACTGGCAAAATTGAAAATGGATGGTGCCAAGACTCGCCAAAATATCCTGAAGGCATGGTTCTGTATCAACCCAATTAAGCTTAATGAAACTCAATAAAAAAGTGTATGCTTCCATTATGTCTAGTTAAAACTAGATCAATAGGCACTTGTAAGACAGTCCTACTCCCTTGAAACAGTCAGTTGGATGTATAGATAGACAGTTACTTGCATAAATATCAATGTCACAAAAATCATATGATAGTTAAAGCAAAAACTTATAAAAAGTAATCTTAAAGCAACATAAAATAAATCTAAATGTTGCTTCCGAGAAAGGACTTCTATTTTTGTTTAGTTATCTACAGTTTCATCATTTTCAGTTTCTCCCTTGGCTGCTTTAGAGCTACGTATTAAAAGTTTAAATTTGATCGTTTTTATTCCTCTTCTTCTAGGACACGGCATAAGAAATCAACTATTTCAAGCTCAGAGAAGAAAATCTCAAAATTATAACTTCTAGTGCTCGCATGCTTCTGCAACTAGAGGTCACCTAGGTTTACCTTTCAGACATTATTGTTTACCACCCCAACCATAATCGTTTACCAACCCAACCATATCAGGTTGCAGCTAATCATATAGCTCACAAAAGTAAAAAGATTGGAATATAGCTGCAAAGATGAAAAGGTAGTATCATTTAGATTCCCGCTTTGAAGTCATCTGAGTGCTCCTAATCCTACCAAGCCTTTTGGAGAAAACAACAAAAATGTTCCCAACAGAAAACTGGCTATGACATCCATCATCAAATTTGGGGGATTGTTGATGTATGTTTTCTATGCATGCTCTTGTTGTTATTAGTTACTGTCTTACTGAAAATATTTTTAATTTTACATATTGTAACATGAATTCAAGGACATTGCCAGTGCTGTTCTTCTACGTATGTTTTCACAACCAAATGGTTCCGCTACAGCCAAAAAAGCAGAAAAGAAGTATTGCAGTTTTCAATTCAGCTAATACAAATGAGGAGAAAGCCAAAAAGTTCTCATGGCAAGGAAGGTGATGAGAAAAAATCTTACTACATTAAATAGTGCTGGATCCTCCTTAAATAAGTTAAGCGCCTCACTACCACTGAAAAGACAATGAGATCACAAAACGTCAAATCAAATTGGGAGATAAGGCAAGCAAAAGATACTTAAGGACTTTTCCAAGCTAGAAATCAACTATACAAGTTCCAAATACGCAAGAAAATGACTAAATGCAACGATATAAATATGATTATTGTACAAGGTGGGGAACAGATGAGAGCTCATGAAAACCCTATTGCTGGATGCCAAACTAAACAAAAAAAATCAACAATAATGAGGAAGACACGGAACAAAAGGCAAACAACGAGTATGTGAAATGAACTTTGAGCCTCACACTAGACCTTAAGCTCTCAAATTGATTAACATGTGAAATAAACTATAAACCTCTCAAATATCATTAAAAAGCAATTTAACCTCCAAAATATCTCTTGGAATATTGATAGGAGAGAAGCGAGCGAGAGATTACATCCAGTTTTTTTATAGCTGAGAAAGGCCAGCCCTTAGAAAACACAGTTGAAGACGTACTCACTCAAAATTTGAAAATGATGTCTCTATTCACATTATACATTCTGCAAGAACATTAATTAAAGACCAATGCATTCCACTCATAATAGGTGGCCCACAAAAGTGCAGACGATAGGCATTAGACATTTACTCTCTTGGAAAAATGATCAATGTCATACGTTGTAACAAAGATGCGCGGCAAAAATTAATAGATTGCATGTTTAAGTTATTTAGTATAAACAAGAACAATAATTTACCTTATTTGTACAGAAATTGGCACTTAATGAAAATGTGTTTCATCTTAGTCCTTTGGTTTAGATGGAAATATGTGTTTCATCTTAAGATAGACCATATGGAACAAGAGAGCCAAGGCCCTCTTCTAGCTTGACCTATTTGCCCAATATTTCACCTTGTTGCGTGCTTTTATTTAGTCTCTTAATTTGTTGTCTAATAAAATTTGTTTGGTCCCTTGTTTAGAAGAAAAAAAAAGTAACAGGGCACAGAGGGACTCAGGCCCTATATTTTAACACAAAAGATCTTATTGAAACGTTAAACGGAAAAATGCCATGAATAAGAAAAGCCAATTGGATTCTTAGGCACAATCATAATATCTGAGATGAGTATGCAAGGAATCATCAAGTGGCACATAAAAGAGCTAGAAAACCTCTAAGTAGAATCTACCTCGCCTTTTTTTCCTTATGACAATTCTATCATGGAACCTAAATGTAAAATCAGCCTAAATGAAAAACCATACAGGGGTTTGTCAGAGATCATGACCATTACTCACAGAGATCCATTTCAAAAAAAATGACTATTACTCACAGTGTCACCTGCTTTAAGTAAACCCGGGCATGTATCTATGGTGGTAATTAAGTCTGTTAATAAGGGAGCAAAAGCTGCTCAGGGGCAAACTGATGGAGTTCAAGACAAGTCTTGCAGGGTCTGGGTCAATGGCCAAGGACATCCCGGTTAACTCAAAAGATTATTTCCTAATCTAATTTTAAACTTCCATGAGATTGCAGAAGCAGAGGAATGTGGAGATCAGACGGAGCTCATATGCAAGGTTTCAAGATTTGGCTTCAGTATGCATATGGTCATGACGGAAATGATAACATGCTAGTTTCGGATGGAAATTTTAGTAGAAATCCTGTAAAATCATGGAACGGGATGTATACATAAGCAAATAATGGAAACTTAAGATGAAACTTTAGGAAGTGCTAGAATACGTACAAATACACACCTAAAACCATCATCTAAGAAAAACAAATACTTATAATAGTTTAACATCGAACACCTAATGGCATGCACTGCTATGCATGTTGAATAATTCAGTAAATACCACATTTCACATTCATATAAATATGTATTCATAATGAATACACCGCATTTCACGTGCAATTCATATAAGCACAATTATGTAACCCATACTGATGTAGCATACCACTAATATACCTACAGTTTTGGTTTGGAATGCATTTCGGTTTTGGCATGTGTTTCAGCAAGGAAACATAAACATGTTCTTCATTTTGTCAGTTTCGGTAAAAAATTAAAACCATGCTCATATGCAACCTCTTTGACCCTGAGTGTGTATGGGTGGGGGTAGGGAGGTAGAGTATGGGAAACTGTCCAGTGACTGGGCTAGTCAAGCTTCAATTCAGCTGCATGGAAGAACTTAGGCAAACCTACTAAAGGAAAATCAAGTACCGGTAGAGGCAAGAGGGGTGGATCGTAGGACATCATCCCTGTATTTGATGGAGAAGGCCTTCCAAATCCCATCTCTATCCCATCTTTAAACGTGAAGGCAGTCGAGAGATAGATGCAGCTTTTTGGAGGAAGACAATTGGGTGAAGTACAACATGCTCAAAGTTAGTGGGTTTTAGGGATACATTTTGCTAGAAAAGAAAAAGATGGCATGGAGTTATTTACTATTCTAGAATAGAAGGATAAGGATCCGAGCATATTAGAAGAACATCTTGTGGAACAGTAAGGAAGAATGTAGAAAGTATCAATTGGTACGTTGGGAGAGGGTCTGCAAATCAAGAAGGGGGGATTTAGGATTGAGGGACTGAAAGAGATGAACAAGGCCCTCGTCAAATGGATATGGCATTTCAGGGAAAAGGAGCCTTACTATCGACAAATTACGATTGTTGAGAAGAGAGATTGGACATCAGGTGACAACCATCGGTGTTCGAGCCACGCTGTTTTGAGAGA
The DNA here is from genome assembly GCF_043159265.1 of Tasmannia lanceolata. NCBI lineage: Eukaryota > Viridiplantae > Streptophyta > Magnoliopsida > Canellales > Winteraceae > Tasmannia > Tasmannia lanceolata. Next base: position 43,035,893 of record NW_027518714.1, on the reverse strand, counting down.
TATTTTGAGATTGACGGAATCTATGCAAGATGCATTTCAATTTAGAGTTGGCATCGGCATGCATTTTCGTGTCTTGTATGATTTGTGGTGTAGGTTCCGCCTATTGAAGGAGTAATTATGGGCATTATTTAGAGAGCCCTCATGTCGTGAGGCAAGCATTGAAGAGTCATTCTCTGAGGTGAATGGCAAGCTGGTGTAGAATATCATATTCTGCATGAACTATTTCAACAGAGATAATAACATGATGGCTGGCTTCTTGGGTGTCTTGATGCGGTTTACATCAGGTGACACAGTGATGGGGTGACAAAACGAGTGGAAATATAGTGCAGATGGGACCTTTTCAGTTAGCTACTCTAGGATACGTCCAAAAAAACTCTTTGTATGTGGGCGACCCAACAAGACGATAAATAAAGTCATTCGAAAACTCATTAATCGTAACCTTGAGATTCATCAGTAGTTTAAAAATAAATGGGAGGCATGAAGCAAAAAGAGAAACAAGGCACTACTTGTAGAACATTATCCGACGCAGATTACACTAGACAATCCATGATTGGGACATGCTTGAAAATTGGTATCTAACTATTTCACATAGCGAACATTGAGACTTTCACCCACCATTGCTGAGAAGTTGACCTAGCCAATTAAATACCAAACCAAATTACTGAATCACAATTACAAAACATCACTACATGTAGTTAAGAGGGTAAAATAGGCCGTCTAAAGCAGGCAAGAGTCCTTAATCTTTGGAACTTCTCACTATAAGGGCCCGTTTGGATGCCGAGAAGATTTTGATTTGGATTTCTCACATTTGCAGCCCTTTTTGTGTTGTGATTTGGATCCGGATCAAATCCTTGGATTTCCAAATCAGTCACTGACAGTGAAAAAAATCAGATTTCCAAATATGCTGTGGAAATAAGTAGTTGGAATTCCACAGATCAAGCAGTTTCTTTCACCCTCATTGCTCCTCAACCTCTCCCCTCCAGTAGGAAGTACCCCCTTCCCTCTCCGTCTCCACTCTCCCTCAACGTGAGCTGGCGGATGTATTCATTTTGTACTCAAAACTCAATTCCAAATCCAAATCCAAATACAAAATATGAGGTATCCAAACGGGCCCTTCTTCTTCATCATCAAATTCGTAGTTTAGAAAAACATGTTGATTTTTCCTAATTTAATTCATAATTGTTATCATTCTTAAGCCTCTAAACAAGAATCAAGTCTCTAAATCACAAGATCCAATCCTGCTTATGAAAATTATCAATTATAAGAGAGAGCACAAACTGTATCATAGCCAATGTCTCCATCTCATATCGATAAACTTCTTAACATCAATGCATGATGAAATTAATCCTTAAAAACTATCCAACCATAACTCCAATCTAGCCTTTCATAAGGTTAACAGCATCTAAAGAAAAAGATGGCATTTTTTTATGAAAAGGCTTAAAGCAGAAATTATGTTGAATAACTACTAATATGAGTGTCACGAAGCAAACTCCAAAAATAGTAATTGTAAATTAGACAATATATGTTAATAAATTCTAAATCTTCAACATATTTTAAATAATAAATGAGATATAACGAACTATATGATGGGAGATTTAATAGGTTACACAACTATAATGATAGAACCGAAAGCTTATGGTAAATTAAAATCTATACCAGTGGAAACCAAATAAAAGAGAAAAAGGAAATCCATCAGAATCGCAAAAGAATATATGGAGTGTGAAAACCATGCCTAACAGGGGTACTTTGCTCTTCTAGAAGAGCCCGTACAACATAGGGTGGCATGAATTGGCTGCCATGAGCTTCAATTATGGACATTTTTCCCAAATAAATTCCCAACATTATAAATTTATTATAACTCTTACACAGGTTGAAAACCAACATAAGAACTTGTCATTTTAATCTATTTTTAGCATCTCCCTACTTGTTCACATGCAAATAGATTCTCCCTTAGGCTATGAATAAAGCAACAATACAATCTACAAGACACAACTCATCTATACGAATACAAAGGTAAAACACAATCAAAATGCCAAATAACTCATTGGTCCAACACTTTCTATAATCCAAACTTTGAGCTTCTATTTGCCTAGCTACCCAATTTGATTTTGAGTTACCAATTCTAACAAAAATAATGTGCAACCTATTGATAGATTTATTTGTTTCAATGTTTTACTGTCCAACAATATATTTATATATAGGCTACTGACATTTGCACTACCATACTTTGATAAATAAACGAACTGACCTTCTCTTTTCCTTTTAATTGGCTGCTAAGAGATTTTTGGGAATTGTAATAGCTTTTGAAAGATGGTTAAATAACAAAAGACAATGTGAGGTCGTCTTATTAGCAAAACATGGTAATGGGAATATCAGTAGCCTATATATATATAGCAGAAGAGAAAAGGAAAGAATTATTTGAATTTCTCCCAAAATTCTATGAGAATTACACATCACTTTTTTGACTTTTTTTAACAAAGGCACCCATTCAACCCACATATTTTCAATCCTACCCCCTCCTTTATGCTTTTTAACAAAGGGACCCATTAAAGCCACATAATTTCAATCCTACCCCCCTCCTTTATGCTGTTTTAATTATGGAAACCTCTATAGAATGGAGGGCTAGGATCAGCCTATGGAAATGATTTTACGGGCACAACCTATTGATGTTGTGTTGCATCACATGGACGGTTTGGATCAACCTATGATGTGGTCCGTACAGTTCTTTGTCGGCCCATGCATCGCACGGGGTTTTTTACTAGTATATATATATATATATATATATATATATATATATATATATATAGAGAGAGAGAGAGAGGAAAGTGTTTCTACTCGGTCGGTGAGAGAACCTTCTCTAGTCCGCCAACCAAAAACATAGTGGGTCCATGTTCGGATGATCCAAAGCATTCATTTGATGGGCCCTGGCATAGATAGGGTGTGCCCAAAAAATTAGCTCCATAAGATCATCCTAGCCCTTCGATTTGTGGAGGTTAAAAACACAGTGAGCCCACATCGTTTTGATGATCCAAAGCATTCATTTGATGGGCCCTGACATAGATAGGATGTGCCTAAAAAATCATCTCCATAAGATCATCCTAACCCTTCGATTTATGTAGGTTAAAACGGATGCATATAAACTCCACAAATCTATCCATTTTTAACCTCCACAAGTCAAAGGGTTAGGATGATCCTATGCAGCTGATTTTTTTGTCACACCTTATCTATGCCAAGGCCTATCAAATGAATGTTTTGGATTATCCAAATAATGTGGGCCCACAGTGTTTTTTGGTGGGCGGACTAGAGAAGGTTCTCTAGCCGACCGACTAGAAACACTTTCCTCATAGATATATTAGTAAAAAACCACGTGCGATGCAGGGGGCCGACAAAGAACTGTACGGACCACATCATAGGTTGATCCAAACCGTCTATGTGATGGAACACAACAGAAATAGGTTGTGCCTGTAAAATCATTCCCATAGGCTGATCTTAGCCCTCCAATCTATAGAGGTTTCCATAATATGTTGTTCCTCTTAAGGTGCCCGGAATTCTTCAATATTTTGATAGGGGTCCTGAATCCATAGTATTATGCAATATGTTCACAAAAATCCGTAGTATTATGTAACATATGTACCCAATCCGTAATTTTGCAAAGAAAAAATGTCACTATGTTGACTTTGTCCACCTTTTTAATTACAAAAGCATAAGGAGGGGGGTAGGATTGAAATGATGTGGCTTTAATGGGTGCCTTTGTTAAAAAGCATAAAGGAGGGGGTAGGATTGAAAATATGTGGGTTGAATGCTTGCCTTTGTTAAAAAAAATCAAAAAAAGTGATGTGTAATTCTATTAGAATTTTGGAAGAAATTCAAATAATTCTCTCCTTTTCTCTTCTACTATATATATATATATATATATATATATATATATATATATGAGTAAAGTGTTTCTGAGCTCGAGCTCGAATAGCTTATCTGAGCTCGAGCGTCAAAAACTCATGTGGGCCCACATTTTTTGGGTGATCCAAAACATTCATTTGAAAGGCCCTTACATGGATAGGGTGTGTCCCAAAAGAAAGTTCCATAGGATCATCCTAACCCACCCAAAAGTGGAGGGGAAAATGAACTGATACTGTTTCTCCAGTGATCTGCCCATTTTTTCCCTCCACAAATGGAAGGGTTAGGATGATCCTATGGACCTGATTTTTTGTAGGCACCCTATCTATGTAAGGGCCTTTCAAATGAATGCTTTGGATTACCCCAAAAATGTGGGCCCACATGAGTTTTTAAGCTCGAGCTCAGAAACACTTCTCTCTCTCTCATATATATATATATATGAGAGAGAGAGAGAGTAAAGTGTTCCTGCACTCTTGTGCAAATAAGTTATCTGCACTCGAGTGCAGAAACAGGGTGGGCGGCCACATTTTTTCGGGGATCACAAGCATTCATTTGGAAGGCCCTTCCATGGATAGGGTGTGTCCCAAAAATCAGCCCCATTGGATCATCCTAACCCAATCAAAGGTGGAGGGGAAAATGGACAAACACTGTGTGTCCATGTTTCTGGCCATTTTTTCCCTCAACAAATGGCAGGGTTAGGATGATCCAATGGGGCTGATTTTTGGTACACATCCTATCCATGGAGGGCCTTCCAAGTGAATGCATTGGACCCCCCCAAAAATGTGGGACCACCCTGTTTCTGCACTCGAGTGCAGATAAGCTTATCTGCACAAGAGTGCAGGAATACTTTACTCATATATATATATATATATATATATATATATATATATATAGAGAGAGAGAGAGAGAGAGAGACACCATTCAAATATATATATATATATATATATATATATATATATATATATATATATAAGTAAAAACAATATGTGGTGTTGAAAGCTCAGTCTAAAATTTATACATGTTTTGTTCCGTTTTTCGAAAAATGTTATCTTGTTCAAAACGTGGCATATTATATACTGATGGAAATATTTTTTGAGTTTAATTTCCAAAAAAATATACAGTTTGTCAATCGGAGTTCTCTAGAAAAAGTTATCATCACGAGAGTGAAGGTCAGTCAAAGTGGACTGTTTTTGCGAAGTCCAAATTTCCAATTCAAAATTTTCATTCAGGTATCTGTTTTAGAAGGATCATCTATTTTAAAAGTTTTTAGGATGATAGTGGTCCAAATTCTACAAGTTTAAGGGGAAGGATTTGTTTAGAGTTTTTTGTTCGAATAGAGAAAAAATTTCTTGTCCATATCTACTTGTGTGTTTCCATTTGATAAGTGGTGCAATCTTCTAGTAATTTGAGAAAGAGAACAGTTTTCTTCTCAAATTTCTTAAGAGTTGATTTTTTGGACTAGTATCGTCTTTTCTATAGGATTCATTTCATAGAATTAGAGAAGAAGTGACTCGTGCCAAGTTGATGGTGTAAAAAGAGGTAGGGGCAGACCGAAAACAACTTGGGTAGAAACAGTGAGGAAAGACTTGATGGCTAGGAATGTAACAGAGAACATGACCTTGGATAAGAGAGTGGAAGAAAACGATTCATGTCGACAGGACCCAACTAGTGTCAGGATTACACTTAGTCAATTTGAGCCGGGTAGATTCTTTCACCTTCTTCATGAAAATTTTCTAAAGGATTCATTAGCCGACCCCAACTAGTTTGGGACAAAGGGTTAGTTGAGTTGAGTTGAGTTGAGATAAGTAAAAACAATTTGTATGGCCTTAACAAGCTTGACAAAGACAAGACCAGCAAATAATCTGAACCCACAAAGTACAAACAGAAAGCAATGCATACCTGCAGGTGTACAACTTCTCATTAATCATTCTAAAATGCCCTCCACGCAACCTAGCCCTCATCTGCAAGTTCATGGATAACATTATGACAATGAGGAGTACAAGAATTATAAGATAAAGAAACCAAAGACTAGAAAACTATAATTTGTTAAATGGGTAACAAAGCATTCTTCGCACATGTCATAATGATTACCTAAAATTATAGACCTAATATATTTTGGCAACATTATCTATTTAGTGATTGGCTGTGATATGGTTATTAATTTTACTCCATCTTTCTCAAGACAATATTAGGACAAAACAAATTAGATGTAAACTATAGTATTAATCTGGAGAAAAACTACTATTAGAAGTGGGAGTAAGCCCGCTTCCACAATAAGGGTATTTTGAGTATTTTTTGTGTTAATATAAAGCTTGATGGGGGAGGAGAGGTTGACTTCTCTATTTAAACTCCACCTTCTTCTCACATTCCCTCTAACAATCCTAACTTTTCTTATTATGAAACTAAAATGGCATCAGAGCATCTCATCCATTGATTAGTGCTTTTTCCTCTTCTTCTCTTCATCTTCAAATTTTTTTCTTTTCCTTCGGTACCTAAAATCCTAGTGAACTAATCCTCATCTCCTAGGATTTTCTTTATTGTGTCATACAATCATTCAATAGACTACACCTTTTGCGCCTTGTGTCACGGGGCCATTTTGTCAAGTGTTGTTTGGATGGACTATGGTCCTTTACATGTATATATGTAGGGTGTCAATATCAATTGAGGACTCGGTGTGCTTATTACTAAAACTGTAGTATGAACAATCATCAATAGACTACATATTTTAGTCGTTTATTATTGATTTCTAGCTAAATTGAGTTATTATTCCTTCTAGTTCTCTTCTTTTTCTCTTCTGCTTCTCTTCTACTTCTTCTTCCTCTTTTCTCTCCCTAGCCTACGTCACTAAGCCGATTCCTTGGGATGTTTTTCAAGCTCATTTCAAAGGTTTAGGACTTCGTAGATTAGATTAGTAGATAGTGGACATTTGGCTATGCTTTCACTCCTTTTATTTTTGAAATGGTTATGCTTGCACTCTTTTTGGTTTATCATTTTTGAAATGTATATGCTTTCACTCCTTTTGCTTTTTCATTTACTTAATGCCAAGAAGGTTGGCCCTCTTTGGTCCCCTCCACCGCGGGGGTATCTCAAAATAAACTTCGATGGTTCTAGCCTTGGCAATCCCGGCTCATCTAGAATTGGGGTTCTTCTTAGAGATGAGTTGGGAGCCACGATTTGGGCCTTTTCTTGCCCGATAAGCATAGCGGATTCTAACGAAGCAGAAGTCAATGCAGCTTTATAGGGTATTAGATTAGCGGAACATTTGGATTTCGCTAAGGTAATAGTGGAAGGAGACTCGTAGAATGTCATAGTGTGGTTGAAGGGGGGCAAACCTTTCCCTTGGAGATTCGCTGGTTGGATTGATGAGATTAGAGATCAGGTTGGAGGAGCGGCTATTGTATTCCATCATGTTAAAAGGTCTGCTAATTCAGAAGCGGATGGCCTGGCTAGAGGCGGAGTGGGGAGGCAGGAGCTAGAATTGTTTGATTTAGAATTGTTTGATTTTCTCCCCCTGATGTCTTGTTGTTTTTGTATCGCTGTTTTTATCTTGTTATTGGCTGCAGTCGACCCTCTCAGTCAACTATCCTTTGCTAGTATTCTTGCTCTTTATTGAATGAAATCTCTACCATTCAAAAAAAAAAATGGTGATGTCGTGCACTTTCTATGACTACTGATGTATTTATATTTTTTCTATTTATATAATTATGTGCACTGGACATACACTATCTCAAATACGACTCATTATGTGTTCGACACATAGATCACCTTTGGTTTTGTCACTAGGCATTAGTCCGCTCATTACACAGCGACCAACCCCAGTGCATGAGGTGTGAGCAGGATGATAGCAGGATGATACTATGTGACTGTCCGCCTAGAATGGCGATGGGTTGGTCACAATGTGTAGTGCCTTATATGATGAGATTACCTTATACAGAAGTCGCCTCAACTGGTGTCGATATGAGGTTTTGAGTGGAAATGATATAAGTAGAGATGCACCCACTCCTCGTAAAGCCTGAGAAAGCTGGATTTGAGATGTCGATCAGACGCTACAAGTAGCGACAGAATCGATAAACTCAGGTCAAGTGCTTGAAGAGCAATTGGACAAAGATCTGTACAGTGTGGAAAGGTTGGCAAACATATCTTTGCGAGTAATGCTCCACCGTAGCATGTAATTCATACCACAGGTGCTAAATAATAGTGGCCTCTGTTCTGTAGTGCAGGTGGGCAGACCCTTGGCTCCTTGTTGTGTGAATGTAATTGGTCTATGAGTAGATCCAAGTGTTCTTAATGACCCCTGACTATGTCACAAAAGTGGAGATCAACTGTTTTGCTCCTCTAGTGTGCTACCTATGGTCATGAATGGTGTGTCTAGCTAGGGAAGTCGGGTAAAGCATTTGGACAAAGCCTAGGGAAGTCGGGTAAAGCATTTGGACAAAGCCTAGTGGTAGGAGGGTGACAGGCAGACTGATAACATGTTCATGTTTGTTTGAAGTGATTGTGCCCTCAAATTTCTAAATAAGAGTGCACTCATTTGAGAGAAGCGCAATGCTATAGGTGGGTTGTGCAAGGTTCTGAGCGTAGGCCCGAAGGGATTAGAATTGCAGTCTGACATGGTCGAACAAGTCTGAGAGATAGTACGTGTTTTCCTATTTTAGCTGCACCAAGTTGGCATGATGTAGGTTTGATGTGGCTATGTTGGTGGTTTCCTCGTCTGTCATATGTTGTGTATCTCTATGAGAAGTTGATGATCATGAGGATTGATGAGGTTGAGACTTGAGAAATTAAGAGTGTATATTTGTTGTGCCCCACTATGTGCGAGTGGGAGATGTTGACTTTTTGGCTTTAAAGTGGACCCCATAAATGATACTCCCATGTGGGGCATTAAAAGTTTTGAAGACTCCCTTTTGACGTGAACAAGAGAGGGAAGAGAGTCATGGGTATGTTCCCCATTGACACGAATTCGAATGCCCCTGTAGTAACCCGATGCGCGTGGTTTACGGGTGATTGCACGCATCCATAGGGATTAGCCCCTCTCTAAAATGGGTAGGGATACCATATGTCAGAGAGAGAGAGAGAGAGAGAGAGAGAGAGAGAGAGAGGGGGGGGGGGGGGATAGAGTCATATGTGGACTTTTCTCCGTCTAGAGTTTGCCTAAAATAGAGATTCTCACCTCTCCCTCTCTCTCAAGAAACGTGAATGCGGGGGGGGATGTGTGTGAAAATTTACTCCACTTGCCCTCTCTCTATCTCGGTTCTTCTCTTCTCCATCTGGCTCCTACGATTGGGCATTCTCTAGGAATCCATTATGTGCCTTGGGATATAGGAGCGTTGATCTGGTAATTATTGCCCGTTACATGGCAAAATCCCACCGACGAGAGACGAAGACGGTTGACGAATGGGGATCAAAGCTCTGCAAATATTGTCCATTGCATTTGGGATTGACGGTGAAAGGAACGCTCTTATTTAGTGTATATTCAGATTCATTGTCTGGGCTAATGTTTTGGATTCCCTACAGAATCTCCAAATATTTCGCCAAATATCTCTCCAAGAAAAATTATACCATCTAAAGGTACCTTTAATTTCCCTTCCTCCAAAACTTAGATCATCTTTAACACCAATGGCCTCCCTCCATAGGCTAGAGCTCTCTTCACCAAACATCCATAACCATTTCACCAGTAAAGCCCTGTTAACTAACTTCTGACTTTTGATACCTCCTTTCTTAGACTTGCAAATCTCTTCCCACATGACCAAGTGAAATTTCCTACGACCGTCCAAGTCATTCCAATTCCATAAGGGGCCGTTGGATATGCGGATTTTAGAATCTTGGATTTCCACAAAATCGTCGATGGGAGACGAGAGAAGAAAGAGACCAGCCGTCGTTTTCTGATTTCTTGCCATTCTTTCCATCAGCAAGAGAGTAGGAGATCATCCCATGTTTCCAAGTTTTAGAAATCTCAGGATGGGGGAGAGATTTCTAAAACCTAGATTTCATACTTAAAATCCAAGATTCTAGGGAGAAGCGAAACGGACGGTCTCCTTCTTCTCTCGTCTCCCATCCAGGATTTTGAGGAAATCCAAGATTCTAAAATCCGCTATCCAAAGCGGCCCCTAAAAGTTCATCCGTAACTTCTCTAACCTCATAAATTATAATACCTCAAGCAGGACACCCCAGATCAGGACAAACAGTAAATCAGCAAGTTAGCTAAACGGACTTAACCAAGGTTATTCTGCCACCCAAAGACAGAATCTAACCTTCTTTCCATCCTTTCAAAGTGCTCGCATTGCCTTCACTGTTGCACAAACAGTGTCCTCTACTAGATGCACCATTATAATTGCCTTCCTCGCCACATTTATCACCCACTAAGCAAAATTCTCAACAGATTTAACCAAAAACACACATCATAGCATTAGTATCAACATCATAGAAACATTCCATCTCCACCCACATACCAAACATATAAAACCTCGAATGCAACAACACAAACACCATACACTCAATCGAGAACCCATCATACCCATGAATTTATATTCCCCATAGATACACCAAGCTAGTGACACTATTCAGGTTTGATATGCACAGCTCTGTAGGGACACAAACTCATAATAGTTAGGCATTCAAAAATATACTCAGTCTTGTGTTCAGGGTTTGTCCCTCCCAGTTTAATTGCAATATAAAATCATAGAATCCAATACCATAATTCAATATTTTGGAAACAAAAAAACAGAGAGAGATAAGTAAGAATGGAATTAGAAAGTGGCTAAGGATGTTACCTTGTCCAGAAAGCTAGTGGGCTTGGAAACGGATAAGTGGTTAGAGCGGGGGGTGGAAGTTCCTCTATCTGCATCGGATTTCCTTCGCTTTGGGTTCGGATGGTGAGGAGACGACGTTTGGACTTCCTCAGAGAGAGACTGAGAAGGGTTTTTGGATCTCTTTCGCCTCCTGTTTCTTTTCCGTCTCCCGTTCTCCATCTCTTCACTCTAAAAGGGTGGGGAAGGCAGGGAGGCGTCCTTCAAACCTCTCCGAAGTTTTTTATCAACTCAATGGCATGGACGCAGTTTTTTAAGGCGGTGGGGATGGTTCTCTTAGCTTTATACCTCAATTTTCTTTGGGTCCGTTGGAAGTCGACAGTGGGTGCTAGGGTTACTATGATACCTTTGGGACGTGTGCAGGGGTGCAACTCGGTCGGGTTGGATCGGGTTGATGCCCTAGCGTAACATGAGATAGCATTTCCTCAACCCTAACACGACCCAGCTCGGGTTAAGGAATTGAGGATGGTGTACTCTAACCCAACCCACCTCTAAATCTCTCAACACTAACCCAACCCATCTAACCCGCAAGCTAGTCGTGTTGGGTTCGGGTTCACCTTGGGCCAAACCAAAAAAATACAAGAAAAAACATAACCCAAAGAAAATAAGATAAAATTAGATAATGGAGGTGGGGTTCGGGTCAGGTTGGGTTGGGTTGCCAAGGCTTCAACCCTAACCTAGCTTGAAATTAAATCGAGTTGGCTTTTCCCAACCCAACCTAACCTATCTCTAAATCTCTTAACCCTAACCGAACCCATCTAACCTGAAATCGGGTCCAGCTGAGTTCAAGTTCACCTATGGTCAAACAAAAAAATACATGAAAAAATATAACCCACGGAAAATTAGAGGATGGAGGTCGGGTTTGGGTCAGGTCGGGTTGCCAAGGCCTTAACCCTATCCATTCATGACCCGAAATTAAATCAAATCGGCTTTTCCCAACCCTAACCCAAACCATCCCAACCCGAGCCAAATCGAGTTGAGCCCGACCCAAGTTGCACTCTTAGGTGTGTGCAGGTGAAGTTATCCTTTTAAGTGTACTACTCTCACTAGTGTTAGTGTTGGGCATTCTAAAAAAAGAGATTTTATATGATGGTGTGGCCATGTATAAACCTGTATTTTACAAAAAGTACAGTACGCCCTCACCATAGGATAATCCAACCCGTCCATTTATTGGGCCACGACGTAAATAGGTCATGCCCCAAAAATCGTTTCCATAGGATGATCCCAACTCTCTAATCTATAACAGTTTTCCATAATGTGCTGCCCATTTATAGATTGAAGGGTTAGCATCATCATTTGTAAACAATATTTGGTTCAAAGCCTATTTATGTTGTCGCCCAACAAATGGACAGTTTTGATCATCATCCTATGGAGTGGGCCATACTGTACTTTTTGAAAAATATGGGTTTATACAGTCACACAACATATAAAATCTCCTAAAAAATCAGCATGTTATGTAAAGGACAGTAAAACTTAAAACCATATCCAATTAAATAACAGGGAATTTAGGGCTAACTTTCCTATTTGTGAGTTGGAAACCTTAGTCTCTTCAAATAGCTCACATCTGCAAATATCCTAGAGTCGATTTCTTACTTATCTTTAACTCGTATGGAGTTTTCGTGATGCCATACTAGAAATTCTATTTAGGATGTGCGCTGTTATTTTCAACGCTTTGGCCCAATGTGAATCCTACTACATGCTTTGTACCGTATCATTGAATACAAGTTTGTCGCTCAGCAACGCCATTCTACTTAGATGTACTCGACATTTGTGTACTGAGCAACGATATAATTATCTTGCAGATACAATACGAATGCACCTAGATTGTAGCATGTTTAAAGTGTTTACCATAATATTCTACTCATATGTACAATTTTAATCTTTTAGTCGAGAGGGTACATATACATGTTTATAAATTCTAAACATGTCATCCCTAACCCACCCAGCCCAGCTCTAAATCTCTCAACACTAACCCAACCCATCTAACCCGTAATCAGGTCGTGTTAGGGTTCGGGTTCACCTTGGGCCAAACAAAAAAATACAAGAAAAAACATAACCCAAAGAAAATAAGATAAATTAGAGAATGGAAGTTGAGTTCAGATTGGGTCAGGTTGCCAAGGCCTCAACCCTAATCTGACCCGAAATTAAATCGAGTTGGCTTTTCCAAACCCAACTCAACCCACCTCTAAATCTCTTAACCCTAACCCAACCCATCTAACCTGAAATCAGATCGAATGGGTTCAGGTTCACCTAGTGCCAAACAAAAAAATACAAGAAAAAACATAACCCAAAGAAAATTAGAGTTGGCTTTTCCCAACCCTAACCCAAACCAAACCAACCCGAGCCAAAATCGAGTTGAACCTGTCGGGTTCCGGTTGAGCCTGACCCAAGCTGCACCGTTAGGTGTGCGCGCGTGAAGTTATCCTTTTAGGCGTACTGCTCTCACTAGTGTTAGTGTTGGGCATTCTAAGAAAAGAGATTTTATATGATGGTGTGGCCGTATAAACCCGTATTTTACAAGAAGTATGGTACGGCCCACACCATAGGATGATCCCAACAGTTCATTTATTGGGCCACAACGTAAATAGGTCGTGCCCAAATAATCTGTTCCATAGGATGATCCTAACCCTCCAATCTATAGAAGATTCCATAATGTGCAGTCCATTTATACATTCAAGGGTTAGGATTGAAATCCAAGTGTGGCAACCCAATAGGGGGATGAATTGGTCAATTAGAAATTTTAGGCTTAATTAAGGGAAGATTAAAAGTTAATTCACTAATTAAGCACTAATTAATCTAACCCTGGTTCAAATAGATATATTAATAAAAGCTAGGGTTTAGACATTCTACTCATGCACATTTACTAACCCTTGTTCAAATAGACCTTATAATGCAACTAGGGTTTATATATTTCAATCAAGTGCATTTACTAACCCTTGTTCAATCAAAAGAATAAAGATAAGTTAGGGTAAGAGTTTACCAATCACCACACGTGCAGAGAGAATGAGAAGAAGAAGCAACCACAAGGCATAAGATTTATAGTGGTTCGGTCTATCATGAGACCTACTCCACTCTTCCAAGTTGTTTACCTTGGGGTACTCTACTAAAGATGAGATTCTTCAATGGCGAATCTCCAAGCTGTACACCCAACTCCTCCAACTCCAAAAGGAACAAACCCTTTCTGCAAGAAGCCTTGAGAGGGGACAAACCCTCTTACATGATTCACCTTTGTTAACGGGCCGAATCGGAGACCCTCATCATGTCTTCACAATTCTTAACGGGCCGAAGAGAAGACCCTCATCTTCATAATTCTTACGGGCCGAAGTGAAGACCCTCAATGAAGAACAAAAGAAATGAAAAACACCCAATGCCTCTTAATAGGCGGAATACTAAGTTGTATAGCTCACAATCACTCCAAAGAAATAAACAAATGAAAGCCCTATGGAGTGCCTCTTGATAGAATGCGGAAATACAAGCTCAAAGAGGTTTTGCTTTTGATTTTGAAAGTTTAAGCTCAAAGAAAATGGGATTTAATCTTTCTCAAATGTTCAAAAGCTTGTTTAGATAGGTTTTAATGGTGTGTATATATAGTGTATTTGAAAATATGATCGTTTGTAAAAAAACTGGGTTGAAAAAGTCAACCTACGAAAGCCCCAACGGCTAAATTGCCCAACCATCGCCGTCAACCGAGCCACAGCAATCGTTCGCCCCTATCGGGCGCCCTTTTTTATTTTCAAATTCCTTACTACCGCGGTTGACCGGCCCATGGCGGTCGCCCGGCGAGGGCTACCTGTTCGCTAAAAAAATTCGGCTCAAAAACCTATCTCGGTCAACCGACCCTTGGCGGTCGTCCGCCCAAACCAATGACGGATTGTTCCTGGCGTTCCAGGGACACCTCTGTGGTCGCCCGACCAAACCTGGTTGACCGACCCAATAAATTCAGCAAGTGCTGGATTTCCAGCTACCTTTCCGCGGTCGCCTGGGAGACCCCCAATTTACCGGCCCTGCTTGAAAATCCATTTTACCATTAAAAACTCAGGGATTTTGGGCCATGGTCTTTGGGCTTAAGTCCTAGATTTTCAAACATATTTTTGGGTGTGTATATGGTTTTCAAAGATATAAAAAGTTAAGTATGAAAACCATTTGAAAACTTATTGAAAGTGCATTTAAACATAAAATCAAGAGGACTTCAAAATACAATCTAAAAGACGTAAACCTTGAGTCTTCTTAGAATGCATAGGCTCCTTTGCACTTTCTTGGACTTCTTCAGCTTGTGAGTGAACTTCTTGACCTTGCTTTGCTCTTGTGACTTCTCCTCCAATCTTCAATACATGTTGAATGGTACATGAGGTGTCACCAATGGTTGGTTGAACTCCAAGCTCATTCTTGACACTTACTAGGAACTTGTGAAATCTTCATGTTGAGCTTCTTGACTTGAATATCTTCAAATGATGATGTCTCCAATGTAGGTGGAAGCTATTGGTTCCTTTGATCCTTCATCCACAATACATGTGTTGAGAAGAGTTGTGTAATGGCGATTGTGACATGAAAATCATGTATATAACACAACACCTCAAAGCAACACATTAATCCATAAATGCTAATTAATTTGAGTTTGCTAGCATCAAAACAAGAAGGTAAGGTGAATGATTAACCCATGGGAACCCTTGGCCTTACATTCTCCCCATTTTTGATGATGACAAACAAATTGATTAGGGAGGCAGAAGATATTAAACAAATAGATAAATAAGCATTAAACACTATAAACAATAAAGCAATGCTCCCTCTCATTATATGCACAAATTTAATGAATGAATGTAAAGCATATGATGCATATACAATATGGACTACATAATCAATTCCCAAAACTCTTCCCGTTTTAACAACAGCAAAAAGGTAGGGATATGCAAGTGAAAGTGCAGGTGGGGTATCAAGATGCCTAATAACTTATCTAAGCTATGTGTGTAGTATATGATATACCATTGAAGCTCTTATAGGCTTATCAAAATGGAAATAAAGTAAAATGCATGATAAGCGATATTTTTTATTTTATTTTATTTTGTTATAAAGATTTGCCAGTTAAGCACAGGTATTGGGGCAGTAAACCATGTAAGCATATCACAATGGTCTATATAAACGTGAATAAGAAACCATTTGGCTCCCCCCCTATTAATTTATTATTGACCTTAGGTGAAATCTATGTAATAGGGCATGACAAGATAGAATGGTTGAAAAGGTGATTTGATTTAAACACATGGGCTTGATATCCAACTTTTGAAAAATATAAGTCTTTACCTAAGTAAGGATATGCTCGGATCTAAGACATAACTTTTCAAGTTCACAAGTTGCATCATGTAGGGGATCTCTTGACAATAAGCAGACAATTCTCTTCCAGAGCATTGATATGCTCTGAACTATAATATAACATTTTTGAGATGATTATTTTTTGCTCATAAAGATTTACACATATCAAAGTGAAAACTCCCCCTGACTATGTGCATCTAATCTAAATGTTAGTGTTCTAAGCACATAGGCCTTTGATTCACATTTAATCACCTTTAACCATTGAGATTGCTCCATTCAAATGATAATCAATGTTTGAATTGTAATTGATGATTATTAGACCAAGGATATGATCTTGAAGAAAACAGTCTAATAAACACATGGATAAAAGAATGAAACCAATGAGGTACATATCCATGGCAACCAAAGATCATGTATATATAGATAATAACTATAATGCTCCATATACATGAACAAATGATGGAAGATTGATACCACATTTCAATTAATATCTTTTGAAATGATAAAAGTGGTATTTAGAAATCGTTTGAAAGAAGTACAACTGAATTGTACATTCTTCTTTCTGGAACTCTTCTTCAGAAGTTTAGAAGAGCTTAGATCAATGCTTGACCCTTTCTTCCATGTAAGGGTAGCATATTTAAAAGTTCTTCCCAGATTGAGAGATTGGGTACTTGTTTTAAATCTTCCCCTTCATCAAAAGGATATCCTTGGGAGGATGCTCATAAAGTACACATGCCAGCCTTTAATCATGACCATCTTATTACATCTGGCATAATGGAAGGAGACAAATACCATAGACAAGCTGTGAATGGCTGATTATTTGAAATCAATCAACTTGAGTCATCCGAAGCTAAAATCTTGGAAGAGATGATGGGACATGACAAGCTCAAAGAATCAATTCTCTCTCACAAGTGATTGTTAGTGGCTTTTGATAAAACCTATGAGGCAAGGCATGACAATATAGAATGGCTATAGATATAATCATGTGAAATCATAGCCATAGGATCTTATCATAAAGAAAGATATCTTTTCCTTCAAAAGCACATGATAAGAGACAACTTCATAGGTAATAACAATATCAACTCAAGCACTATCCTATGAAGGGGAGTTCTAGAGATTTTTGAAACTCTAGAACAAGACACTTATCATTGGAAATGATGAAACCATATGAGTTCATCCAAGATAAGTATAAATCCTGTAAGGATAAGAATTTAAGGCCCAGGCTAAGGGAACTTGACATAGATGAGAGATAATATTAAGATGAAGGCACAAGTAAAGACCCAAATAACCACACATATGAAGCAATAAAGCTCCCTGTGTGGGAACTTATCATATGCGATGCACATCACACATCATATGATAAGATGGATGGACATACATTGAGCATGTATAACTCTCCCTTTGTAAAAGACTCATACAGTGTACAAATCTAAAGGGCTGTCCAACTATAGAGACACTAAAGGATTTAAAGGTGAATGATTTTCAAACCATTCCTGGGCCACTAATGCATGATTTGCTAGGGTTATTAAAGTATCAACCTAGCATACCATGCTCCCCCTAATATGTGCATATAATATATATATATATATATATATGTATGTATAACACATAAGGCACATATGGCTTATCATGGTTAAGATGTTGGCTAAAAGCCAAAGAAAATAGTATTTTAATTAAAGGTGAGTGTACCAATTAAGTGATTTTTAAATTTAAGTTTACCATCTTTACCAATTACCTAGTAGCATACAAGGGGAAATAACTATAGCTTATATAAATTATCAATTAAGCTTGAATCTATAGAACTTAGACATTATAAGAGGGATCAATAGAATCCCATGTCTAAGAGAGACATTCATGGCTCATGCAATGAAAGCATTCATGGATAGTCTACCATGTTTGGACACAAGAATCATGGTCAAAATATCTATGCCTACATAAGATAGGGCATTTAAGCACAGAGTGCAAAAGGCCCATGGAAAACTAAGATGTGTGGGATACAAGTGTTCCCATCACAATATGTTATATGATAACCTCTACAATGAGTAGCTGCTCAACAGAGATACTAGATTCCTATGACATTTTTAATTTTACTCAATTGAGTTTTACACATTGAATCTAGACTCATTTTCAATTCTATACAAAAAAATATATTCATGCAGGACTATAGAGAATAATCCAAGGACTTCTAGAGAATGTTAAGTGATGAATACCTTGGACAAATGCATTCAAAATAAACTACTATGACTAGATAGTTTTATCTTAGTCATGAAAGGATATTCATTTTAAGCTTTTTGGAATACATCAATTTAACACATCAAGATTTCTAATGCATTTAATGATAATCATTAAGCACATAAGAATGGGTTTGAAGGACAACTACGTGCATAATAATAAATATACTTACTTACCTAGGGCATAAGAGATGTCTAAGAAATGATTTGAGTGGATTTCCTTACACAAGGCTTTTAACACACAATCTTGCTAGAAATGATATTCTACTTAAGTTGAATATACTAAGATCTAGCAAATGCCAAAATTGTCCTAAATAGAGTTCAAAAATGAAAGAGATGAACTTAAAAGATCAATTTGAACTCGAGGGCAAAATGGTGGTCAATTTTCATGAAAACACATATATGGATGCTAAGTGCACAAATGATGTGATTTGCACTTAGATAGGCTTTTCAAAAAGGATATTCAATAAAGCACAAAAATATAGTCTGAGATAAGATATATCATTGAATTACTTTTAGACTATAGCAAGACAAAGATGTGATCATTTAAGCACATATGAATATAAATACATTCAAGTTAAGCACATCACACATATGAGTATCTATACTCAAGGATAACAAGATATATCAATTAAGCTCATGAAAACTAGATACAAAGAGTATTCAGTGAATTAAAGTATCTAGTAAGAATGTGAATGATATAACAATTTAATATAGCCCATAAACTAACTCATTCACTAATTAGTTTAGAGGGATTCTTTGGACCCAAAATCCCTTTGCTTCCATCCAAATTTGTTTGTCGGAGTATACCTTTTCTTATATAAACAAACTTGTTAGATTTCAGAATTCTAAGCTTACATTCAGAATTGTGATGTTCAAATCTACCATAATAATTACATGAGTAATGATTGGTATATGAGAGATGAGAAGCAATTAGAATCATAAGACTTTGAAGTATATTTACCTTTTTTTTATGAAGTCTTTGATTCTTAATGGAGAGTTCTTCATTTTCTTTGTTCTTCATATTCACAAACATGTTTATATTTTTTCATAAATTCAATGTTTGTGTTTTCAAGGCTTTTCATTTCTTTCTCAAAGGCATTGCATCTTTGAAATAAATCAATATTTTTATTTATAAAAAATATGCTCAATTGACTTAATTTCTAGTTTCTTTTCAAACTTTCATTTATTTCCAATTTTAAATTTTAATTTGAATTTCCAAATTGGAGATTGAAAGTTTGAAAGAACTTTCTTTTGCAAAAGATTTTTCTGAAGTCTCTTTTTGTCTAGAAATTTTATCATTTGAAAAGAGAAACATTTTTCTCAAAAATGATTTCTAATGAAGTCCAAATATCTTTTGCATTGATACAATTTAAAATATTGTCAAAAATGTTTGGAGTTAAATCACAACACAATAAAATCATTGCCTTTGAGTTCAAGGAAAATAATTTTAAATCACCTTCAGTGCATTTTCATAAAAAAAAATTCGCTCTTCAATGACATCTAAAATGTCATGATCTATGGTTTTGAGATAGGCTTGCATTTGTGCTTTCCAAGCACCATAATTCGTTCCATCAAAGCATGGAGGAATAGGGCGGATCGACCTTTCTAAAAAAATATTTGGATTGTCACAAATCTTTTCTCTTATAGATTTTTAAAGTTAAAAATCTCTTTAAGAGCCTAAGCTCGGATACCAAGGACCTACTCCACTCCACCAAGACTTCTTGGTGATTTCACTACGGATTCCCTTAATGGAGGGGAATCAACCCAATTACGATGATTCGGCTCCGCCTCGCAAGACTCGCCACGAACCGGAGAAAGCTACGCGTCTCCAACACTTGCTCTTGAGATGGCTCCACGTCTCTTCGCACTCGCCAAAAATACAATGATCTTGAAGAAAGAAAACTAAAATGCCTTTATGAAAGATGTACAAAAATAAGCCTAATTCCACTTCTTTGCTTAGAGATGAGAGAGGCACTAAAACACTTTGATTTTGATCTTTTGGATGTTCAAGATAATACAAAAAAGATGGTTTAGAAAGGTTGGGATAGTGTATATATAGCCCATTTGAAAATATGATTGTTTGGGGGTAAAACTGTAAAAAACTGGGTTGAAAGAGTCAACCTACGCAAGCCCCAACAGCTAGTTTGCCAGACCGTCACGGTCAACCGGGCACAGCGGTCGCCCGCCCCTATCTGGCGCCCTTTTTTGTTTTCAAATTTCTTACCGTCGCGGTCGACCAGCCCCATGGCGGTCGCCCGACGAGGCTACTTATTCGCTCAAAAATTAGGCTCAAAACCTTTTCGCGGTTGACCGGACCTTGGCGGTCGCCCGCCCAAACCATGCTGGAATGGTTCTGATTCAACAGAACCATTTTTGCGGTCACCTGGCTCACCCCGGTCGACCGGCCCGCCTTTGGATCGCAAGTGCTGGATTTCCAGCCTTACTTCCGCGGTCGCTTGGGAACCCCCGGCCGACCGGCCCTGTATAAAATCTGTTTTTTTTTACTTTGACAAATTAGGGGCTTTTGGGCCATGGTCTTTGGGCTTCAGTCCTATGTTTTTAAATACATTTTCAAGTTAGTTTTAAAACATGGTTAAGTGCCTTTGACATCTCTAAAAACAAAGGAGACGAGAATACATTCTAAAAGACTTGAAAAGCACTTTAATCTTCTCTTGAACTTCAAGGCTTCAAGTCAACTTCGCTTCTTGGATCATCCAAGCTTTGGTACTTCAAATGCTTTCCAATTAAGCTTCTAGGCCTCGATCCAAGCTTCCTTAAATGCAAACTAATAGGATTTACAACTAAAGACAATCAAACACATTAGTGATACAAAATCACTTGAGATTGGAATCATCAAAACAAGAATGAGATGCCAAGGGTGTGAACCATTGGGCTTACATTCTCCCCCTTTTTCATGATGACAACCACAAGGGAATTTTTAATAAAAGCATATACCTTTCTCTCCCCCTTTGGAATCAATAAAATGTTGGGGCAAGAGATACATAAAGAGAATAAAATTTTCAATTATTAGGCTCCCCCTAAATCAAGGAAATTTTGAAAACAACAACTCCTCCTATTTGATTGACAAATATAATAGATGAGGGATTGAGAAAAAGATATACAAAATAAGTTAAAGCTCTCCCCTTTTTTGGAAATAACTCCCCCTATCAAAGATAAAAACTCAAAACAAGAGGGAAACACTTTTTTTTTTGATAAAAAATAAACATGCCAAGGTAAGCAAATAAACAAGAATACATTTGAACCTTGGGCTTTAAATCACAAACTATGAAGGATACTCAAGATTTAGCACAAACCCCTAAACTAAACCAATTTCAAAATGAAATCAAGTTAGGGCTTTGGGAGTCCAAGCTTTCTTGGTCCCACGGCTATTCCTACTTAGCTTAGATGCACATTGAAATTGACAATGCCCATGATGGTCACAATAATGACATCAATAAGGGGTTAGCAAGACTTGTTCGATTATGATAGACGTGTTGAGGTCTTTAACTAGCCTTTTTGAGGATTATGTCTATAATTTTGTCTCCATTCATAAAACCATATAGACACATCCTTAGCCTCTCATTTTCATTTTGAAGATGATTTATTTGTTTTAAAAATTCAAAATTTTCATCTTCAAATGACTCGGATGAACTTGCCATATTTTGAAAGCTCAAAATATGAGTCTCAAGTCCACTCAAGTAACCCTTAAGGGTCTCATTTTCAAGGTTTAAGTTATTTTCCATTTTGGCTTGCGCTTAAAATCTATGAGAAAAGTCTTGATTTAAAACTTCAAGTTCTTTTTGAATTTGAGAAAGATATTCAATGAATATAGATGCTCTCTGTAGATACCCTCATTTTGCTACACTTTAACCAACAATAACCTAATATATTGATCCGTGAAAAAATATGCATCCTCAAATTTTTTGAAAACCAAAATGATAAAGAGATGTACCTGGTAAGATAATTAGATCCGAAAAATTGAAAAAATACCCTGATGGTGACTTTAGAGTATTAAATCTATAAAAGAGTCCATCTATCATGGATTTATATTTTTACGTCATTATGTCTCGATCTGACTTTACGGATCTTCAATCGGGACAAAATAATCTAGGATCACTTCACAGCCCGGGACCTGATTCCATTCCGAGACCCGATTTTCGTAAATCATTAAATTAAAGGCAGATCTTGACCTGTGTGTCTTTCCTTACCAAGAATTTGTGATCATTTAGTCAAAATAAGATCGATCAAGGTTAATCTCAAATTCAGAATAAACATTGTGTCACTTAATTGAGCAAAAACCCAGTGAAAAATCACGGATCAAGGCATGATGAATGAGAACTGTCGAAATTATTCCATTAAATCATCGATAACAAAACTTTTTAAAGTCTTAATTGGTGTTGATGTCATGGTTTAATAGTTTTAGCCGTTGATCCAAAATTGATCGAATCGGTTGGTTCATTTGGATCACCGATTTGCTCAATCTTTGGAAAAACGATCTGCCGATGGAGATCGATGGCTCTCATTGGTCAAAAAACTTGGAATCAATATTTCTATAGCAATGTTGGGGTTAAATGAAAGAGAAAAAATCGAGGATTCCAAATTCAAAAAAATTATCGAAAACGGACATCAAAATCTCCGAAAAATGGCATTTCCTCATTTTCCTCGCTTTCTCTCTCCTCCTCCCTTTCTCTCTCTACTCCCTTGTTCTCCACACGTTTTCCCCTCTATGGGAAAATATGTAGCCACTTATTTCCACCCCATCTCCTCCCAAGAACACCCCCTTTGTGTTGATTTTCCTAGATCCTTGCTTCGTGGCCAAGTCAATCACAATCTCCATCAAATATATCTTCAAGATACATATCTCTTGATGGATTTTGAGCATATTTCCTCCACATTCTCCCTCCAAAAACCAATGGCCTAGATCCCCCATCAAGACACATGCCGTCTCCATGTTCATCCCTTCACCACCAAGTCAATCACAATCTCCATCAAAGGAATGCCCAAGATATGTGATCAATCCTACCCATCTAATTCCAATCAAATATAATATTCTAAACAAGGCAACCTTGCTCACCCATTCACCTATAAATACCCCCTCATTCTCCCCATTTAAAAAAAAGAAAAAGAGGATTTTCAGCCCTCCCCTCCAAAAATTCGTCCAAACCTCCTTTTCCCTCTCTCTCATTTCTTCTTATCTTCCCTCTTTGGTGGTGGAATCGCAAAGGAATCAAGTCATCTTCAAGGAATCATCTTCTGCGCCTGGAACGAGGATCGACACCAAAAAACGGAGAAGTAGGTCAAAACTATTGAGGAGTAATGTAAATTCTTTTAAAATTTTAAAGGGGTACTGCTATAGGAATCGAGAGCACCATTGATATTGGAACCAACAACCCTGTTCATGCTACTGTGTGATAAGGCTATTTGTTGAGTTGCCACAGTTGGTAGTGCTGTTTGTTACAATAGCAGTGGTGTTATCTTGGAGAATGATATATACCAGGCCATGATATTCTTTTGCCATAGTCTCATACCCATGATGACCTTTACATGCCATGTGGAACCAAAAGCCTAAACTACATGCATCGAATACTTGTGCCCAAGTGAGTAGTTTGCATTGAATACATGAATACAGACTATAAATGGTCATATATATGCCTATGATGGTGCATACATGCAAATTAAAAAAAAAAAAAACCGAGTGAACGATATGCACTGTACAGGCATGAGATGCAAGCTGGTGTGCCAAGCCGTTTTAATGAAACCCAATACCTGTAATCCAGCCCCCCTCTGTGCCTATCCACCTTGACCCTAACCATTAACCCCACCTAAGCCCGAACCCCCAGCTCGTAATCCGAGCTCGTAACCCGACCCCACACTAGCCTAAGCCACACCCTACCTACTCTAACCTCGCCCCAACAGCACCCTAAATCTCAACCCGAGCCTTACCCAACTCATAGACTTACCCAAACCCAACCCTTGGTTCAAATCCCTAAATCCCAACCATCCATAACGTCAGCCCACTGATGTTATCATACCACTCTATGTTGGTAACGACACTATTATGATAGTCAGTGTTAGACCTAAAATCGGTAACAGGTACAGCAGTGATGTAAGAGCTGAGCTGGATGACTAGGGGAGCTGAGTCCTGAAGGACCGGAGTGAACGAGGAGTGAGGTGGTCGAGAAAGAGTCCTGCTATGAGGGCTGAGTCCTGCACAAGGCAAGCGAGGTCAGAAGACCAGAGCCTTTCCAGCCGGTTTGCAAGTTTCGAGGTCATCAGAGTGCCAAGAACAGAGAATGCCAAAGCTGACGTGCTGTCAAAACTGGCTGCCTCTGGATATACCACTCTCGGAAGCATACACATGGAGTTTCTACAGAGGTCCAGCATCGACAGTAAAGCCATGGAAGTCATGCAGGTGGAAGATGAGCCGTGCTGGATGGATGAGATCATGGGTTATCTGCGCGATGCTAGACTCCCGGAGGATAAGAAAGAAGCTCGTAAGGTGATACAGAGAGCTGCCCGATTCTCCCTCAGTGGTGACAATCTATACAAAAGGTCATATACTCTCCCATATCTGAAGTGTCTGAGGCTGAGCGACGCCGCGTATGCACTACAAGAGACTCATGAAGGAATTTGCGGAGAACATCTGGGGGGCAAAGCCCTGGCGATAAAGGTGCTGCTCAGAGGACTGTATTGGCCTACTATCAGGCAGGATGCCCTGGATCTGGTTAAAAGGTGTGAGAGGTGTCAGAAGTTCTCTCCTACCATCCACCAGCCTGCCGTAGCAATGGCTCCAATTATTAGTCCGCTTCCCTTCGCAGTATGGACAGGTGTCCAGGACAGATGGCGGCCTGTAAGAGGCTGGAGTTCACCTACTCCAGGACAGGTGGCAGGCTGTGAGTGGCTGGAGTTCACCTACTCTAGGACAGGTGGCAGCCTGTGAGTGGCTGGAGTTTACCTGCTCTGGGACAGGTGGCAGGCTGTGAGTGGCTGGAGTTTTTACACCCCATCAGTTGCCCCCCAGTTTTCCAAGTCATTGAGTGACTTGGGAAAGTGTGGTTGATCGCTTATCTGGATGGACAGGTGTTGTGTGGAAGTGAATCAGAGGGTTCAGTCTGGAGGTCCAGTCCGGAGTCCGGCTGGAAGTGGAGTCCGGAGATCCAGTCCGGAGTACGGAGCATGGAGTACGGAGTACGGAGCACGGAGTACGGAGCATGGAGTGCGGAGCATGTAGTACGGAGCGGAGATGTGAATTTTCATGCACGTAGGAACACGCGCGTGTTTGATCGTATTTTTGAGTGGGAGAATGTGTCCGTCATAAATATGGGACACGTGGCGCCATTCGAGTGTCCTCGAGATGCGTGCGTCGTATTTAATGCCCCACCGCCTCTGAAAAGCTATAAAAGGAGGTATTTAATCATACGCTCGTCTCGGGCTTCGTAGACCCCTTGGATCTGGTTTGCTACCAGCTGCGAGTCGCAGTACGCTTTCAATTTTTGGGCGCCGGTCTGAATCGCCAGGCTCATTCCGGCAAGGAGGGCCTCATATTCCGCCTCATTATTTGATGCACGGAACCCGAATCTCAGGGCGTAATCCGCAGTGAACTCATCAGGCCCAGTGAGGATGAGGCCAGCTCCACAGCCGTTTTTATTTGAAGATCCGTCGACATATACTTCCCAAGTCGGTGTGCTGGTTATGGAGTCCTGTCCGGCTGAAGGTGGCCTGATTTCCGTCCAAATTTCCTCTGTCATACGCTCTTCAGGGACTACTTTCTCTATAACTGGGAGCTGCAATGCTTCAGGGTGGACGACCTGCTGGGGGATAGTGCACTCGGCTACAAAGTCTGCCAGTACTTGGGCCTTGATAGCTGGCCTGGGTGCGTACTGAATATCGAACTCGCTTAGCTCTACAGCCCATTTCACAAGTCGCCCGGAGATATCTGGTCGATGGAGAACTTGTCGAAGTGGCTGATCAGTCAAGACCTTTACAGTATGAGCTTGGAAGTACGGCCTTAACTTCCTGGCGGCCATTACCAGCGCGTAAGCCAATTTCTCGACCCGATGGTACCTTGTTTCTGCGTCGTGAAGAACCTTGCTGACATAATAAATAGGTTTTTGCTGGCGGTGCTCTTCACGGACGAGTACAGCTGCCAGAGCCGTGGAGCTGATGGAGAGATACAAAAATAGCTCCTCGCCCGGCTCTGGCTTTGTTAATAATGGCGGAGAGGACAAATATCTTTTCAGCTCTTCGAATGCGACCTGGCATTCTTCCGTCCAGGGCGCGGTCTTGAGTCCCTTGACCGCGCTGAAAAAGGGGAGGCACCTTTCCGCTGATTTGGAGATAAAGCGACCCAACGCCGCTATCATTCCTGTGAGCCGCTGGACTTCCCTGATGGTTTTTGGGGCAGTAAGCTCCATCACGGCTCTGATCTTTTCTGGATTTGCTTCTATCCCTCGCTGGCTCACCATGAATCCTAAGAACTTCCCCGAGCTGACACCAAATGTGCACTTGGTGGGGTTAAGTTTCATGTTGTGCTTCTTCAGGACCTGGAATGTTTCTCTGAGATCAGACGCATGATCCTGCGCACTCCGACTTTTGACCAACATATCGTCTACATAGACTTCCATGTTACGGCCGATCTGGTTCTGAAAAAGTTTGTTCACAAGCCTTTGGTAAGTGGCTCCGGCATTTTTGAGGCCGAAGGGCATAACTCGGTAGCAGTAAGTCCCTTGATCTGTGACGAAGGAGGTCTTTGGTATATCCGACTCGTACATCTTGATCTGATTGTATCCGGAGAAGGCGTCCATGAAGCTCAACAGTTCATGACCCGCTGTGGCGTCAATGAGTTGGTCGATCTTCGGGAGTGGATAGCTGTCCTTAGGACAAGCCTTATTCAGATCGGTGAAGTCGACGCAGGTCCTCCATTTCCCATTAGTCTTCTTGACTAGGACTACGTTTGCCAACCAGTCCGGGTATCGAATCTCGCGAATGAAGTTAGCCTTCAGAAGCCTCTCCACTTCTTCTTTTATTGCCTGCCGCCTTTCGAAGGCGAAATGTCGTCTCTTCTGCTTCACCGGTCTGCAGGTTGAATCAACACCGAGCCTGTGTGTGCTGATCTCTGGATCAATGCCGGGCATATCGGCGGGAACCCATGCAAAGACATCTGCATTGTCCTGGAGAAAATTGGTGAGCTGGTGCTGAATGTCGGTGCTGAGGGAGGAACCGATCAGAGCGACTTTCTCACTGTCCTCTGGGCACAGTGGGATGGAGAGGAGGTCTTCAGCAGGTTGAGTCCCTCTGAGCTCGTCCCTTACATCGAGCAGTTCAATTGGCAGTGACTCCACTGCATTTTTGCCTTTAAGTGCCGTTGCGTAGCACTCTCTGGATTGAGGCTGATCTCCTCGAACTTCCCCCACACCATTGGGGGTTATGAACTTCATTTTTTGGTGGTAGGCCGAGGCTACTGCACGGATGAGGTTCTGGCCAGGCCGTCCCAAGATAGCATTATAGACCGAAGTGGCCCTTACTACTAGAAAGTTGACCATGGCGAAAGCTTGACAAGGTGGATCTCCGACAAGAACAGGGAGCTCGATCTGCCCCACCACTTTCACGACCTCTCCGGAGAAGCCAAATAAATCTGAGTTTGCCGGCTTCAGACGGTCGTCGCCTATCATCATTTTCTCAAAGGCGTGGTAGTATAGAATGTCCGCCGAACTCCCATTGTCTACGAGGATTTTCTTCACCTCCCAGTTGGCGAAGAGCATGGTTAAAACCAGTGCATCGTCGTGGGGCAGGATAAGATTATCCAGATCTGCATCTGAGAAGGAGATCTCATTCTCCGTTCTCGTCTTTTTGCTGGTTGTGTGCACGGCGTTAACTCGCCGTGCATATGCTTTGCGGGCGGTAGAAGAGGTGCCCCCAGCTGCAGGCCCACCCATAATTGTACCGATGACCCCCCTTGGCTGAGGTTGGGGTGCCTCAGGCTGCGCATTGCCCAGCTGAGGGGTTTTGTCCCGAGCAGGCGGCTGCTGTGATCTTCGAGGGCTGCGGCCCTGGGGGCTCTTTCCTCTGCGCTCTTGGTTGCGGCTGTCAGTTCGGATATACTTTTTCAAATAGCCCCGGCTGATGAGTTCTTCAATTTCCTGCTTGAGTTGCCAACAATCATCTGTGTCGTGGCCGTGGTCCTTGTGGAACCGGCAGTACTTTGAGGGATCTCTCCTGTTTCCCTTGGAGATCATTCTAGCAGGCCACTTCACGAACTCTTCTTCGCTGATCGCCGCCAGTATGTGCTTTCTGGAGGTGTTGAGAGGCGTGAAGTTTTCTTCTCTTCTCTGAGGAGGCGGAGACTTCTCTCTCCTGGGAGGTTTATCCTCCCTGCGCTGCTTAGGGAGATTCTTCTCTTCAGAGGTTATCCTCCGATTTGAATTAAGAGCAGCCAGTGTTTCTTCCACCGTTATGTACTCTTCTGCTCCGGCCATAAGATCCGCTAGTGAGTGAGGATTTTGTCGAGCTACCGCTCGACGGAATTCATTAGACCTGGCGCCTGCGAGGAGCGCATTCATTCCTGCTGAGGGATCTAGATTTGGCACTTGAAGTGCCTCCCTGTTGAATCGGCGGACGAACACCTTCAGAGGCTCGTTGTCGTCCTGTCGCAAGGCCATCAGGGAAGCGGTTGTTTTCCTTGGCCTGCGGCTGCTCATGAAGTGGCGGACAAGATCCTCTCCAAAATCATCAAAATTGTTGATGGAGTTCGGTTTGATCATGGAATACCAGTCTCTTGCCGCGCCAGTCAGCGTCGTTGGAAACGCTCTGCAAAGAAAGCCATCGGAAGCTCCGTGGAGGAGCATAATTGTTCTGAACGTTTCCAAGTGGTCCACGGGGTCTGTAGTGCCGTCATACTGAGGGACGGCGGGCATTTTAAACCCTCTGGGTGCTGGGGCACCCAGAACATCATCAGTGAATGGCGTCCTGCTTGAGAACGCCCTGGAGACGGGCCGGCTCTGGTCCTTCGCCAGTTCCTCTATCAGATGGTCCATCTCCTCCATTCTCTGTAGCAGCGGATCCGTCCTGTGGTCCAAGGACCTGATCCTTTCCACAGACTGGCTCGCCGCAGAGCCGGATTGGCTCTCCCGACTCATACGACGAGGTCGGCGCTTCGCTGGTGGCGCGCGATCTTCATGAGCTCGGCGCCTCTGTGTGGAGGGGGAACGCGACCTTTCACGGCGATGAGGCTCTGTTTGGGCATGCCTCGTCGCGGGGTGAGGGACTTGTCTGGTGGAATGATGAGTTCGGCCCTCACCATGGTGTGATGACTCTCCCCTGTGGACGTCTGGCCTTCCTTGGACAGATCGCTGAGCCTCTGGGGGTGGTTGAGGGGGTACTTGAAGTAGTTGCTGGTACTGCCCAACGAGGGCTGTCATCTGCTGAAATAGAGCTTGAACCTGCTCCGGGGTGGGCAAAGGATTCAGATGTTCTGAGCGAGCGGGGCTCTGATCTGCTGTAGCAGAAGCTGCTACTACTAGTGATGCAATTCGCTCGCTCCGGGTCCTGCGGGGTAGCGCGGTTTGGGTAGTCCGCGCCCGCGCAGTAGGCATCCGCGTACTCTTGCGTCTTGCCATTTTTGTGAGTAGGGTGTAAAGACAGCTTTTAGTTCTGGGTCCCACGGATGGCGCCAATCTGTTAGACCTAAAATCGGTAACAGGTACAGCAGTGATGTAAGAGCTGAGCTGGATGACTAGGGGAGCTGAGTCCTGAAGGACCGGAGTGAACGAGGAGTGAGGTGGTCGAGAAAGAGTCCTGCTATGAGGGCTGAGTCCTGCACAAGGCAAGCGAGGTCAGAAGACCAGACCGGGTTTTACTCCGGACAGGCCCTTCGACACTCAAGTCAGTATGAGCAGGAGTGAAGGGGAGATGTCTAAGAGTTTAGGGAGAGAAGGGATTTTCGCATTACCCATTGGTTTGAGCTTTGAATCCCTTTTTATAGGGAATACCTGGTGAGGTGTCCTGGATAGGTGTCCAGGACAGATGGCGGCCTGTAAGAGGCTGGAGTTCACCTACTCCAGGACAGGTGGCAGGCTGTGAGTGGCTGGAGTTCACCTACTCTGGGACAGGTGGCAGCCTGTGAGTGGCTGGAGTTTACTTGCTCTGGGACAGGTGGCAGCCTGTGAGTGGCTGGAGTTTTTACACCCCATCAGTCAGTTTTGATGAACATTCCACTTGATATATCTAATGTTTCAAAATGATATTTGTTAAGCAAGGTATATGGTGTCGTTATCAAAATAAGGTAGTATAAGCATTAGTGGGTAATGTTAGCATCGCCCCCACCCCAAACTCAACAGCACCCATAGACTTCACCTCCAGACCCAATCTCCATTAATTTATAAATATCTGGTACCCACACATCCGTGTCTATCCGGTTACACCAGGTAGTCCATACCATCAAAGCCCATACCCTCATCCTCTTAGCATTAGGATCCACTCGGCTTTACAACTTAACTCACCCTCGCCCATGGCCCACTCAGCCTATCTACCTTACCCCATAACCCGCAACTCGGCCTCGACCCCGAGTCAGCCCAAGCAAACCCCAACCTCGACCCCGCGTCAGCCCACAACTCGGACCTGCAACCCCGACCCGACCCGAACCCGGTTCAGCCCCAACCCAACCCTATCCGGTTCAGGCCCAACCCATCCGGTTTAATCCAACCCAATCCGGTTCAGTTCGGGTTCAACCCGAGCCAACACGGGTCTAGCCCGGTCTAACCCAATTCAATCTGAACCCAAACCCAACCCCAGGACCCACTCGGCCTAGGAGATTCAAATTAATCCAATGGTTCATTCGGCTAAAGCTAACACCATACAACCCAACGGGGCCCACTCGGCCCAAGGTTAACCCGACCCTAACGCCTAATGGTTCATCCGGCTAGCCCCCCTCAACCCATGCCCAAATCCCATTAGCCGAGCCTTAGTTGAACAAACCTTTAGCTATAGCTATGACCATCCATATTTGCCATACCCTCACATCAGACCTCACATTCCCTTCTACATCTATATTCTGTTAGTGATTTTGCATTTTCAAAATCATGTATATTACATGTTTTAGTGTTTTGGAAAATATTTTATCAAAAGCGTTTGGGAAAAAGAAAATGTTTTCTTGGAAATATTTGCTTTTACAAAAGGATGTAGAAGTGTAGTTGAAAAGATAGTTCCACATCGGATGAGAGAAAAGAAAGAGAAGGGCTTATAAAGCACTACCTTTTCTAACTCTTGTTGATTGCACATTGGGTTGAACCCATGGTTGGACCTGCGGGACGGTGCAACGCACCGTTCGCACACGCGCACGCGCGGTGTGGGCAATGGGCTATAGGGCGCATAGTGGCGCTTTATTGGCGCTTTTTAGGCGCACTTTGCACTTCGCACGTACGCAATGTGCGAAGAAGGATTGGAGCCTTTAATTTTTCCAGATTTGATCTGCACCGTTGGATCAAGATGAAGGTGGACCGGTCAAATGGTTCGCAGGCCCATCAAGCCGAATGGTTCAGTTGGGTTGGGCTTCGGTTCGGGCCTAACGGTCGGCCCAACGGGCCCATGACTCCAACAGTCAAAGGGTGTGATCAAATGGGTTGTGTCCCTTCCCCCAACGGTCATGTGCCAAGGGGGTGCGATCCACACCATAGATGGTTGATCTAACGATGACTGGGTTGGAGAGAGGATTTACTCAAACCAACAGTCACCTCTAGAATCGATCAGGACCATTCAATATCAATGGGTGCGATCTAACGGTCAGATTTCAAACATTCTGGAAAGGTGCCCTGTAGAGGTGTTTTTCACACTGAAAAGACACCAGATGGTCTATAAAAAATGTGCAAACTTCTTATTTCAAATAAAAATCGAATTGGCAATTCTGACTGATTTTACACTCTCTTCTACACTCCTACAAAAATCCCCAAGTATTTCTACATACTGTTTTCCTTTTGTTTACTGTTCTAGATACTGTTTATCTGCAGAAACAGAATCTAGAGATTTCTCTAAGGCTTGAAATTTCGGAAGGGCATTTCGGGTTTGATTCCGCTAGTGCTACGCGTCATCAAACATTAGTAGGGCTTCCCTACTAGGCTTCATTGTATCTTGGAGGCAATTCGCGGATCCCCTTTGCACACTACTAGTGGGGGCGAATCTTGTCTTAAGGAAAGTGATATCACGCCTTGAAGCAACAAGTTTCTGTTTTCTATCATCAACAGTACCCTCAACAAATTTTCCAACAATCTTAAGACAAGAATCTTCTACTGTTGTTTCAATGGCACTTTTCAGTTCGTCAAATGACCCAAGACTTTGTCAAACTCGAACGTTTCGACAAAGGAAATTTCAAGCGCTGGCAGAAGAAGTTGCACTTCATTTTGACATCACTCAAAGTGGTCCATGTTCTCACTACTCTAAAGCCGTCAGCAAATGAAAATGAAACTTTGGCGGAGGCTCGTGCAAGGATGAAGTGGGAACATGATGACTACATTTGCAAAGGGCACATCCTAAATGCTATGTCAGATACACTATTTGACATATATCAAGGCATGGGATCGGCAAGTGAAATCTGGAATGCACTTGAAGCCAAATACTTGGCGGAAGATGCCAGTAGCAAGAAATTCACTGTGAGTCAATTTTTAAATTTTAAAATGGTAGATGATAAGTCTGTTATTGATCAATTACATGAAATACAACATGTAATTAATCAAATTCATTTGCAAGGCATCCTTCTTGATGATTCCTTCATTGTCCCGTCAATTATTGACAAACTTCCACCAAATTGGAAAGACTTTAGAAAAAGTCTAAAACACAAGAAAGAGGAAATGTCTATTGAAGACTTGGCTCAATGCCTCAGGATTGAGGAAGAGTCAAGAATCAGAGACAAGAAAGAAAATAAAACTGTATCCTCTAAGATCCATTTGGTGGAAAATGTCAAGAATTCGAACCAACAAAGAAAAGTCAATTGGAAGAGAAACAAACACCCTGAAAAGAATACTAATAAGAATAAGAAAAGAAAGGGTGCTTGTTTCAACTGTGGCAAACCAGGCCATTACAAGAGTGAGTGCCGACTTCTTAAGGATAAGAAGTCGGGTGCACCAACAGACAAAGAAAAGTTTGTCGCCATGATTTCAGAGGCAAATATGCTTGAAGATGGCAATGATTGGTGGATTGACTCTGGTGCGACGATGCATGTCTGTAAAGACAGGAACCTGTTTTCAACTTATGAAACAGTTGAAGATGGAAGCGTGTTATACATGGGAAATTCGTCGACAGCAGAAGTCAAAGGGAAGGGCAAGGTGGAACTTGAGTTCACATCTGGCAAGCGACTCACTCTAACCGGTGTCTACCATGTACCAGAAATTAGAAAGAACTTAGTGTCTGGAAGCATTCTCAACAAGAATGGCTTCAAACTTGTATTTGAATCTGACAAGTTCATTCTTTCTAAGGGGGGTACTTTTGTTGGGAAGGGATATATGTATGAAGGGATGTTCAAACTTAATATCAATAAAGTGAATGTCTTTGCTTATGTTTTGGATTCTTCTTTATCTTTATGGCATAATCGTTTAGGACATTTAAATACTAGGAAAATGAATGATATGGTTAAGTTAACCTTAATTCCTAAATATGAAAATGACTTAGTAGATAGATGTAAAACATGCATGCAAACCAAGATAATCACTAAGTCATTTCCTAAAGTAGATAGAACTTCTAACTTGTTAGATTTAATTCATAGTGATGTATGTGACATACATAGTGTTCCCACAAAGGGAGGTAAAAAGTATTTTGTTACATTTATTGATGATTATTCTAAGTACTGTTATGTTTATCTACTTAGTCATAAAGATGAGGTTTTAGAAAAATTTAAGATTTATAAAACTGAAGTAGAAAACCAATGTATAAAAAGTATTAAATGTCTCAGATCAGATAGAGGTGGTGAATATCACTTTCCTCATTTCTGTGAATCAGTAGGCATAGTCCATGAAACTTCTGCCCCTTATACACCACAACAAAATGGTGTAGCAGAAAGGAAGAATAGGACACTTACTGAAATGATTAATGCTATGCTTGTTAATTCTGGTTTAAATAAAAGTTTTTGGGGTGAAGCCTTACTTACAGCTTGTCACATTTTGAATAGGGTACCAAGTAAGAAATCTGATATAACCCCTTATGAATTGTGGAAGAAAAGGAAACCAAACTTAAGTTACCTTAAAGTTTGGGGTTGTAGATCTATAGTTAAAGTCCCTAAACCTAAGTTAAGAAAATTAGGTGAAAGGGGTATTGAGTGTATCTTTTTGGGATATGCTAGTCACAGTAAGGCCTATAGGTTCTTAGTTATAGAACCTAATGATTTCATAGATGTCAATACCATAATTGAATCTAGAGATGCCTTTTTCTATGAAAATAGGTTCACTGCAATTCCTAAAGAAATTGAACCTACAACTTCTGTAGATCATCCTTTAAAATCACAAACAGAAGTTGGTGAACCTAGTGTACAACCTAGTAAAATAAGAAGAAGTTCAAGAGATAGAAGGGATAGGAGTTTTGGCCCTGACTTTGTAACCTACCTGGTAGAAGGGACAAGGGAAAAACTCCAAGGTTCTGTCTTGTTAAACTTAAGCATAGAAAGTGACCCTCAAACCTACGGAGAAGCCATAAAGTCACAAGATGTTGCTTTTTGGAAAGAAGCAATTAATGACGAAATGGATTCTATCATGGGTAATAAAACTTGGATTTTGGTTGATCTACCACCTGGGTCTAAACCTATAGGATGTAAATGGATCTTCAAGAAGAAGATCAATGTAGATGGGACCATAGAAAAGTTTAAGGCAAGGTTAGTTGCCAAAGGGTTTACTCAAAAACCCGGTATTGATTACTTTGACACTTATGCACCTGTTGCTAGGATTTCTACCATTAGAGTGTTGATTGCCCTTGCTTCCATATACAAACTTCACATTCACCAGATGGATGTTAAAACCGCATTCTTAAATGGTGAACTTGATGAAGAAGTGTATATGGAACAACCTGAGGGATTTATTCTGCCAGGCCAAGAGCATAAAGTATGTAAGCTTATCAAATCTTTGTATGGGCTTAAGCAAGCCCCTAAACAATGGCATGAAAGATTTGATAAAGTCTTAGTGTCAAATGGTTATAAGATACATGAGTCAGATAAATGTATATACAGTAAATTCAAGGGTGGCAAAGGTGTTGTTATTTGTTTATATGTTGATGACATGTTAATTTTTAGTACCGATATTGAAAGCATTCAATGTACTAAATCATATCTTTCTCAAAACTTTGATATGAAAGATATGGGTGAAGCTGATGTGATTTTGGGTATTAGAATCATAAGACAGGATAATGGTCTTATTCTAACACAATCACATTATATTGAGAAAGTTCTAAAAAAGTTTAACCATTTTGAATGTTCACCCATTTCAACACCTTTTGACCCAAATATAAAATTGTATCTTAATACTGGTAGGACTATCTCTCAACTAGGGTATGCTAGTGTAATTGGTAGTCTTATGTATGCTATGACTTGTACTAGGCCAGACATAGCATATGTTGTAGGTAAACTTAGTAGGTTTACCAGTAATCCTAGTTTTTCTCATTGGAATGCAGTCTATAGAGTTTTAAAATATTTAAAGAAAACTATAGACTATGGTTTATGTTATAGTGGGTATCCAACTGTAATAGAAGGATACTCTGATGCTAGTTGGATAACTGAGCGTATAGACCATTTATCAACCAGTGGGTGGATTTTCACCCTTGGTGGGGGAGCAGTCTCCTGGGCCTCTAAGAAACAGACATGCATAACAACTTCAACTATGGAAGCAGAGTTTATAGCTCTGGCAGCATGCTGTAAAGAGGCGGAATGGCTTCGGAATTTGTTATTGGAAATTCCGTTATGGTCTAAACCAATGCCATCGATTTATGTCCATTGTGATAGTCAGGCTACACTATCAAGGGCATATAATCATGTTTATAATGGTAAGTCCAGACATATAGGACTTAGACATAGTGCTATAAGAGAGTTACTTACTAATGGAGTAGTAACTATTGATTTTGTGAGATCGAGCCAAAACTTGGCCGATCCATTCACTAAAGCTCTTGCAAGAGATCTGGTGTGTAAAACATCATTAGGGATGGGGTTAAAGCCATTAACCAATAGTCACCAATGATGGAACATCAACTCAACACTTGAATAAACATCAAGTCTTGAGTTCAATGAGTCCAAGTACATCATATGGAGTGACTGCAAGCACTATAATCTGTATTATTTGCCATCCCAAGGTAAAGTGCTTGGTACCTGTAATGTTTAAAAGGAGAAGGCTGAGTATTTAAACTCTTAATAGGCTTATAACATAGTGTTGGAGTGTTTTAGTTACAGGGGCACTCTTGATAAGCCTACCTATGTGAGTGTGGAAGTGGTGCCGCTTCCTATGAGACCTGGCTAGTCTCTAGAGCGCTCACGAAACCAAGATATAGACACAAGGCCAGTACATGTGTCGGTTTTAGAAATTGCCCAAAGAGGTGAAATCTTGTGTGTGAGACGTATCCAGTTAACCAAATAGAATAGCTAGTTCAAAGATACGTCTACTATGCAATTCTGGTTAACTTTGATATGTCCTCACTAAGTGAAGGTTCAAATCGAGAGATACCTTCATCTATGCATAAGAGTTCCAAGCCTGATGAGAAAATTTTCTTTGATTTTGAAAATGGTGGGGGATTGTTAGTGATTTTGCATTTTCAAAATCATGTATATTACATGTTTTAGTGTTTTGGAAAATGTTTTATCAAAAGCGTTTGGGAAAAAGAAAATATTTTCTTGGAAATATTTGCTTTTACAAAAGGATGTAGAAGTGTAGTTGAAAAGATAGTTCCACATCGGATGAGAGAAAAGAAAGAGAAGGGCTTATAAAGCACTACCTTTTCTAACTCTTGTTGATTACACATTGGGTTGAACCCATGGTTGGACCCGCGGGACGGTGCAACGCACCGTTCGCACACGCGCACGCGCACGCGCGCGCGCGGCGTGGGCAATGGGCTATAGGGCGCATAGTGGCACTTTATTGGCGCTTTTTAGGCGCACTTTGCACTTCGTACGTACGCAACGTCGCGAGGAGCGATTGGAGCCTTTAATTTTTCTAGATTTGATCTGCACCGTTGGATCAAGATGAAGGTGGACCGGTCAAATGGTTCGCAGGCCCATCAAGCCGAATGGTTCAGTTGGGTTGGGCTTCGGTTCGGGCCTAACGGTCGGCCCAACGGGCCCATGACTCCAACAGTCAAAGGGTGTGATCAAATGGGTTGTGTCCCTTCCCCCAACGGTCATGTGCCAAGGGGGTGCGATCCACACCATAGATGGTTGATCTAACGATGACTGGGTTGGAGAGAGGATTTACTCAAACCAACAGTCACCTCTAGAATCGATCAGGACCATTCAATATCAATGGGTGCGATCTAACGGTCAGATTTCAAACATTCTGGAAAGGTGCCCTGTAGAGGTGTTTTTCACACTGAAAAGACACCAGATGGTCTATAAAAAATGTGCAAACTTCTTATTTCAAATAAAAATCGAATTGGCAATTCTGACTGATTTTACACTCTCTTCTACACTCCTACAAAAATCCCCAAGTATTTCTACATACTGTTTTCCTTTTGTTTACTGTTCTAGATACTGTTTATCTGCAGAAACAGAATCTAGAGATTTCTCTAAGGCTTGAAATTTCGGAAGGGCATTTCGGGTTTGATTCCGCTAGTGCTACGCGTCATCAAACATTAGTAGGGCTTCCCTACTAGGCTTCATTGTATCTTGGAGGCAATTCGCGGATCCCCTTTGCACACTACTAGTGGGGGCGAATCTTGTCTTAAGGAAAGTGATATCACGCCTTGAAGCAACAAGTTTCTGTTTTCTATCATCAACAGTACCCTCAACAAATTTTCCAACATATTCCACACACCCCACCCATAGTCACTGACCAATTCCCCATTCCGTATCCTATTTCCCACATCTCATCCAACCTCACCTATTTCCATTCATCCCATCAAACCTTTTTCATGCCTATAGCCCATACACCCATAGCCCATAGCATGCTCCTAAAGTGATCTAACAGATCTTATCTAGATCATTTGACCTCACAATTATCCCACCACTATTCGGTCATCTCCTTGGGCCCCACCACCATTCGGTCACAAACTTGGGCCCCACCACCATTCGGTTACAAACTAGGCCCACTCGAGAGAATCTAACGAGGCACCCCAAGTTGACCCGAGTCAACCCATAACTCTACCCAACCCGAGTGGACCTTCATCCATGTCCGAGCCCACCCAACTCCATGGCCATGTCAAGCATGCCCATCCCTTGAACCCATGTGCTGTGCATGTGTCACTACACTTCATTCTATATGAAAGCAAGAGATTCAAACTATATGAAATTCCAATACCTTATTCATCTGCCACAACTCATGTGAAACCAACTTGTCCAGTTCAAACCAAAGTCAAAACCCACTAGCCAAATACCCAATGGTTTCAAAACCGATCTCACTTGGCCTATCTCATAGATTCACCTCTTGAATCCTCACAATCTAATTTCCTGATGATTCTTTCAAAGCTTAAATTCAAATCCAAATCCGAAGGCCCAATTCCAAAATCCAAACCTGAGTCTTCAATCCAAGATCTCATCTCAAATCCCAAGCTCAAATCTTCCTATGGAACTACGTGTGGCTTGATCCTCACCACGGGGTACGTAGGCAACTTGGCACTCCCAAGTTCAGTCGCACCTTTCTGTACCTTTCTCCGTCCTTACCTTTCTCCGTCCTCCACACCCGTCTTCATCTCTTCCATTCTGTTGTTCACTCTCTCATTGCCTTTAAACCTTTTTGCATGTTAAATGTTTCTTTTTGCTTCATTGCATGATTAATTGCATAATTGTTCTTATCGTATGCTTAGAAATCACATGCTAGGTGTTTTGCTTTGCTTTCTCTTGCTTTGCATGCTAGTTGCTTTATTTGCATGATTAAGGTTGTTTGTTTAATTTGGAACTCAAAAGACTTCAAAAATCTTAAAGAATCTAAGAACTCGTAATCACTTGAATTAGAACATTCCAATCTCCTAAATATAAAGTTCTAGGCTCTAAACTTAGAGATCACACTCTAGGTCCTCAAAATAGAATTCTTAGAATCCAAAGTTCACAAACATACTAAAAATGCAACTTAGGTTCATTGCATTAAATCTAGGTTCATATAGCATAGGTCATTTCACCTCAAATCAATCAATCTAATTCAACTCAAACCAAATCTCAACAATCTCATAAAATGTCAAATCACTCATATAGGCGGCATCTAAGCATTCTAGTTAGGCATTTAGGATCATCACTCCTGGCCCGTATGAGTCTAAACTGTGAACGGCTAAACAGTTAGAATGCATTTAGGTTAGTAAAATTCACTTTCCACCCTTAGTTAAAATTAAATAATTAAAGCTTTTAAAAGTTAGGCAAGGTCGGTGCTGTACACTTCGTGTGGTACACCTTCCGATCTCGTAACCAGGTAACTTACCCAGAACTCAAAACGTAGACCAAATTAACAGAGTTAATCATGGGTCCTAGATCCCTAATCTAGGTGGCGACTCTGGTTAGTTGCTTCTTTCGTGAAGTTAGGATTTTTATCCTAAATTTATGGAAAAAGCAATCATATTCAAATCCAATGGACAAAGGCGCTATCATCATCACAAAAACACCACCCTCGTGGGGCCACCCCCCTCCGGGACGGGATCCACACTCTCCCTAACTTCTTATCATGAATACAAGATAAACTAGGTATAGATGCAATGATAAGAGCATAACAACATAGAAACAAGATACCAAATGTAAATCAAGTCTATGTTGGAGAAAAAGCAAAGAGACATTACATTTTAGCTCAAATTTGTAGGGTATATGAATAAAACCAAATATTGAATAACCCTATGACCTATAATTAATTTCACAAGAATAATATGGCAAAATAAAGCTCATGGTATACTTATCATGAAAGAAATAGACCCGTAATTAATCTCACAAGAATAATATGGCAAAATAGAGCTCATGTTATACTTATCATGAAGGAAATAGAGTAAATGTAAAGTTTAGTATGATAAGCCCCCCCATTTTTTGTTGTTGTTAAGATATGCAACATAAATCACAATTGGTGGGAAAATATTGGAATGGACAATTTAAACATCTTACAATGATCGATACAAATGTAAAGATAGCAATAATTAGCTCTCCCCCTAAAGATTTGTCATTGGACTTGGATAAAACCTATGAATTAAGGCATGCCAAGACATAATTGGCTAAAAATATGATAATGAATGCTTGGCCAAAAAAACTTACCTTTGGAATAGATGATAACATATTAGACCATCCAAGATAAGTCTAAACCCTAAGATGATATGATATTACGGCTAAGGCTATGGGCTTTTTGTCTTATACGAGAAAAGACAGATGATATTAAAATAAGAATATAAGACAAGCCCAAACAAAACACGTATGGGGCAACAATGCTCCAAATGAGTGTACTTACATATGTGGAATGATAATCACATTAAGGGAAATATGATTGTCGACCTCGATCTGAGGATGATGAGGAAACGAGTCCCTACATGCTTTAGATCTCCACATGAATGAGAGCTCTACCAAAGAACTCTCGAAACGGATGCCACCCTCATAGCAAAGCACGAGTGGCGATATAAATGAAGTATCTCTCGATTCGGGGACAAGTCCAGATTCGAGACATATCTAAACAAAATCAGAGCCACCACCATGGATAGGCCATGGAACCCCAAAATCAAATCCTCTGTGCAATGGATAACCAGAAATATATATGGGTCCGTGCCTGATTACGAATGGAGAAGGTCTGAAGAGCACCCCCAATTCGTCCGAGTGCGAACACTTGGTCTCTTATGCCATTTTTATTAATTTCAAAGAACTTTAGGCAAAATCATGTGAAATGGGAACATATATCTCCGAGGAGACGTCTATCTAATCATGCATGTCTCGGAGATAAAATAGTAATCACGCACAAAATAAATGGAAGAAGTGTCACCTACGCATAGCTAGGTTATAAGTGACATACCTAATGGGTGTTTAAGTTCTGGTGGACAAACACATGCATGCTACAGCTAAAAGTATAAGGTCTCTACAAGAAAGTAAGAAAACACAACAAAACATATAATATGACAAAACAACAAATCCTAAGACTCTAAACAATTTAACTCGAGTCTTCGGATGGTCTGATGTTCATCAAAAGAAGCCTACGTATCTCCGCCTCCACAAGAATCAGAGTCACGTAGTTCTTCGCGCCTATTCTAAGCTATGATGCCTAAGACACCTAGACCTCTATCCTAGACTCGATCTAAAAGACCGGACCGGTTATTAAAATTTCTTGTAAGATTATTTAAATTCCAGTGAATTGTGGATTTTAGGACACCCTATATGCCCTAACTAAATGCAGATTAGCTCTAAGCTAATGCAGGTGGTTCCTACAACCTATGTGTAACTAGGCTGTGTTTCCTAACGAAAACAAAGGGTGGACTAACGTATCCTACTCTAGTCATCACTCGGCGATGTGGATCGCTGACTGACCGGACGGAGGCGTTCCTATAACTCTAGGACAGACCCCTAACTCTAAAACAAGCACACAACAAACAAACAATCGAATAACCTATCAAAAGAAACTCCTAACTCTAAAACTTTCTATCTAGGAGAAACTCCTAACTCTAGAGGAAGATCTTTTGAAAACAAGGTTTTAAAGGTTGCTTATTCAAAAAGATTTAAAATGCTATTTACAAAAGTTTGGTTGGACTTGGGATATAAATCCCAAGCTGCACTGCGTACCTCGTGGAAGAGGATCAAGCCAACGTAGTTCGAAACGAACTTCCTAACTACGCTCACGAAAACTTAACTTCTCTAAATGATTTAAGGGTTTTAATATTTTTCAAATGTTTTTTATATTTTTAAAGCTTTCAAATGATTTATAGTTTCAAATTTCTAATATTTTTGGATTTTAAAATATTCCAATGCTTTTGGATCTTTAGATGAATTCACTCTTACAGAGAACAAACAAGCATAACCATAAACTAGGGCAAAGCCCTAAAGCAAAAAGGGGTAACCCCAAACAAGCAACAAAGGTCTCAAAGAGACGATCCACAACAACCAAACAAGCGTCCCAAGAAGAGAGAAAACGATCCAAGATCCCAAGCAAGCTAATAACACTAAAGAGGGGTACAAATGAGTCAATGACTCTCTAATAACGCTACCAAGAATGGGGTAAAAAAATGAGT
Organism: Tasmannia lanceolata; assembly: GCF_043159265.1. NCBI lineage: Eukaryota > Viridiplantae > Streptophyta > Magnoliopsida > Canellales > Winteraceae > Tasmannia > Tasmannia lanceolata. Next base: position 42,993,322 of record NW_027518714.1, on the reverse strand, counting down.
CAAAGACTCGCTAGAAGAAATGGTTATTGTAACATGAGGCTGGGTAAGCCTCGCAAAGGGGAAACTCTCTAAATGAGACAATGCTTGTCTCCAAATAGGGGCTCTATCAATGAGGCAAGGCATGCCTCCTATACACAAAGGTGGGCTCTAAGTATCCATATCATTGCCCTTGCAATGAGGAGCGATAATCACTATCTTAAGGTAAATGTCTAAAATGCTATGAGAGTCTCTATAAAAGGGAAGAAAGAAATAGGGTTGCTACAAGGACTGAACAAGTCCCCTAAAGATGGGCTTGGGCTAACGCCTTCATCGCCTTGCCTCCACAACTTCAGCCAAATCGCAATATTAAGATGATTTCAATCTTCCTCAAAGGACAATTCGCAGAATACATAATTAGTATAGAATCTTCATGCATAGAGCATTTAATGCAGAATACTAATACAAAAGATTTCAAGGTTATAGATTCATGAAACTAATAGCCACACTTTGTAATTATTTCCTCTTGTTCACGACAACATGCCATTTATACCTTCTTTTCCTAAACAATGAACTTGCATGCTCTGTAAAATATTGAATTAATATATGATAAAAAATTAACTCCAATTTTTCTTTTCTTTCAAACATGTTATGCTTCCTTAGCAGAAATAACAAGACATGCACATAACTGAAACATATCCATAGTGTAAGAAATTCAAGATTTGGAATTCTTGCAAACAAAATACATCTAATTAGCCCAAAAAAATAAAAATAAAAATAAAAAATCAACCAGAACGCATTCAGAAATTAAATATAGAATGTGATATAAAACCAAGGATGAACTCTGATCACGATACAAGCATATATTGAGGGATATGTGACAAATTCCATCAAGCAATAAGAATATCACTTCCTAGAGGAAAAGGCAAACAAGGGATAAGTAATGATCGTAAAAATTCACCCAACAGGTCATTAAAAATCTCAAAGGATCTTTCACAAAACATTTCCAAAAGAAAATACAAGCTATAGCAATACATTCAACAAAACTGGGTTGGCCCTCCCTGTTCCAAATTAAAATACTCAAACTAAATGGAAATAACTAACAAATATAACTACTGATATTTAATACTTCTAAAAGGAACAAATGATTCTGCAAACATATGAGTATAGAACTTCACAAGTGCTATTCTATAGTGCAATCAGAAAAACAAGTACAGAACTTCCCAAGTGCTACAAATGAAATGGGCTCATAAGCATGGGTTAGACAAGTATTATACTATGGTTAAACTAAAATGGGACATGATAACAACATCATCGTGCTTTTAAAATTTCCATCAAGACATTTTATTTTATAGTAACCAAAGAACTTTCAAATGCATTTACTAGCCTAATATTAACTGACACAGTCCACTAAAACAGGCATAACTTTTTATCCACTGCTCTAAATTTCGATCACGAGTACTTGTTAGAAAGATCTTGAAAAGACCTAAAACTTTGTAGTCTATCCTTTTCTCTAATTCTGTTGTTTATTTGGCCAAAAATGCGGTTTAAAAACCGCCCAGAAACTGGTGGCGGGAATTGCACCTGCATCACAGAGTCAACAACAAGCACTCCAACTGCTACTCGATTTCTTTCTCCTTATTCTATTTTAAATCCATTACCAATTGCAACAGCTTTTGACAACTAGTAGTCACAAAAAGAGATGAATTTACTCCTTTTTTTTTTATAAAAGTACAATGATGAAAATAACAATGGCCCATGCTAAGGAAAGTAGGATGATACTGACAAATGAAATTCAATAGTCAACACTGGGGCAAAATTCCGATAAAAGACATCTAAAACCAGGCAAATAAACCATGGTTGTCCCAACAAAGAAAAAGAAGCTTGGTGCCCTTGCTCATGTACTTACTATAGTAAAAATGCATCCACAGTATCACATGAATATTAGTTTATTATATCCTATAAAATGACCTTAGCACAACCGTGCTTTAATACTTCTCTAACCTGCCATGCCTTGATATTAGAGGTCAGATGTTCGCATAGGAATGCATAAATATCTAAGACTTCTTAATGTATAGATCAAGGCAAACCCAAATCAAATATCTAATTGAATAAATCTGGGAACAAAACACATAATTGTGAACATTCGAACAATAGAAACAAGTCAATTTTATATGCCCGTCAAAACAAAGTAGTGCCAACATTATCAATGGAAGGGTCATCATAGACATTGTCCTATTTTAATGTCTACACCAAGCTTCTTCTCTATCCTCATTTGATCATGACAATGATTAATTTGTGATCGCAATTGTCCATTCATCACAAGATTACTCTCAACAAAACAAAACTGGCAGCCCATTACCATTGAGAATCATACAAAACGTACCACATTGATTATCAACTCATCATCACACAAGAAGAGAGAAAGAGAAAAAAAATCAGTAAAGAAAGTCTCTGTAATTCAAACTTATTGCTATATGATTTGAGGCAAGAAAATCATAAAAATTTAAAAGAGAAAGTCTTACCTAAATTGCTCCACTAAAAAAAAAGAATCAATGGCCTTAACTTCTCTTCTTTGAATATTCTCCTTCCGAAATGGCACCCGATCTAGAGCTAATATCTCTGCCGAGAATGAAAATAAGGTTCGAGTATAGATTTTTCCAAAACCAAGTGGAAAATCTTTCAGATCTGAGATTTGAAAAATATGGATCTAGGATTTTCAGCAAAAGAGATGACAGATCTAGCCAGAGAAGATAAGGAAAAAAAAAAGAAAAGAAAAAAAAGAACCATTTCAAAAAAAAGGATCAATGAGATCTAGGGTTAAATTTTTTTTTTTTTAGAAAAATCAGATCTGATGATGATTCAAAGAGAGAAATGTTAATACTACAAAGAGAAGAAGAAATTAGGTAAAATGATGGCCGGCCGAGGCTTGCCGGAGCTCTATTGGAGCTTGATCAAAGAAGACATGGTTAGGATTTGGAAAAAAATATGGTTTAAAGATGAAAAAAACTAAAACTATACGGATCTAATGGTGATAAGAAAATACAGTAGCTCAAAGATGAATAGCGGCCAGATCTTGACTGGAATCCGGCATAATCCGATGAAGAAGATGATCGGATAAGAGAGGAGAAACCCTAACTTGGCCTTGCTTTTCTTTCTCTCTCTCTCTCTCTATCTCTCTCTCTCTCTCTCAACGAGAATGAGAATCCCCTCCTTTTTTTATTATTTCTTTTTATAAAATGAAAAGGCCACTGATATTGGCACCCCCCATTTGATGAGTGCACAGAATTTGATGGGCGCGCGAATCAGCCGCTGCCCAGACGAGATAATTCACCCTCCTTCTATGCCCTTGATTCAATAGCTTGGTAAATACACCCCTAGTGCAGATAATTCACCCCCCTTCTATGCACAACAAAGTAAATGAAGGGCTTTTCCACCTTTCTGCTTGGACAACCCCCTTCTTCAATAACGCACCCCTCTTTTCACCATAAGCACAAATGAAAGCACCTCATTGAAATTCAATAATTACACAACTCAGCTCGTCTTTTCTGCTTCAACTAGTACATGGATTGATATTGGCACTCCTCTAATTTGATAATGCACTCTCATCTTCACAGCATTGATGGTGACACAAACTTGACTTGTCTTTTCCTCTGAATTCTTTTCGAGCAGGAAATTACGACCACTCTCCTTAGGACAATGACAATCTTTCAAGGGATTTATTCAATTTCGGGTTTTCAACTTTGGGGTTTGTCCAATTTTAGGGGTATTAGGGTCCGGTCAAAATGGGGTATCTACAATGATAAGCCACCAATGACAAATTTACCTATAAAGCTCCCCCTTTGAAAATGAATCATACAATGTATTACTCCAAAGGGATGTCCAAACATAGACTCCAGGGTTCTTCAAATGAACAAGTTAAGATCACCCCTTGGGCTACAATGACACTTACACTCTAAGTAATTGTTTATCATAATTAAAATAATAACCATAGTATAGCTCTACATGATTAATAATCATAGCAGAAAAGATAAGCAAATTTTGGCTCATGCTCCCCCTAAGTGATATCGTATTCTATAAGTTCAAATTTACTTCCCTAAGTATATACACATAAGCTAGGGAGATCATACATATACCTATTTATGATTGAGATGATGGCACAAGGCCAAATGATTAAGTATTTTAATGAATGTGAAGGTACCGTTCCCTCGAGAGGGCATATGTACCGATTGAATAGCTTTTAATATTGATTTTTGACATCTCAAACATGTAGAAACTAACAAACGAGGGTACATGGTCTAAACATCTATATCTATATCCATTACCACAAACAAAAAGATGAGGCATAAAGTGCATAAGCCCATTTAAAACAAAAATGTGTGGGATACAAGTGTTCTCAATACAATGTATAGTGTCCCAACCACCATAGTGAGTTAGTGAGTTAAATGCCCAAATTCAATTCTAAATTCAACAATTTTCATTTCACATGATATTTTCAATTTGACTAAAGTAAGTCTCATATATTGAACCTAGATTCATTTTCAACTTTCCTATATAATATATCCTTATATGATTTTAGGAAATAAACCAAGGACTTTAGAATATATATATGTCAAGTGATAACACCTTAGACACATGCATTCCATTATGACTTTTATGACTATTTGGATGAATTTCATATAATATCAACTTTATATTTGAAGGTTCATCATAGTTATGTGATGATATCCAATTAAGATTTTTTGGAATACATTTACTTTAACCCATCAAGATTTCTTATACATTTAATGATTAATAATTAAGCACACAAGAATGGGTTTGAAGGACAACTAGGTACATGAAAATAGACACGTTTTCTCACCCAGGGCATAAAAGATGTCTAAAAAGTGATCATTTTCCTAGACAAGGCATTTAATTTCTTAATTTTGCTAGAAATGATATATAAGTGACAAATAATCTAGCAAAAGCCAATTTTGTCCAAACTAGAGTTCAAGTATGAAAGATGTATACTAATGAGTTTAACAACAACTCATGGGCAATGGTGAGGTTGATAATCATTTAAGCATCGATATGGTTTTCACATTAAGTTCTCTATTGTGGCTTGTCATGTGGATGAAAAACTAAGTGCAATGTGGTGTAAGTTATGGTGTGTGCACTTAGCCAAAATATTCTGGAATGATATTCAATTGAGTGCAATATATCAAAGTCTAATTGTAAATACGTTTTAGCATATAGACTTTGAATTCTAAAAAGAGATTTATCATTTAAGAACAATCATGATAGATACATGGAGTCAAACAAGAATAAGCATAAGGTATCTATACAAATAAATTTATAAATTGATATTCAAATTAAAGCACATACATAAACTAGATATCAACATAGGATATCTAAGGAACCTTTTCCAATAGATATGACAGTCAAGCACAATTCACTAGATACAATGATTTCTTTATATCATTATTAAGTATGTAGTATCTAGGAAACAAGATCAAAAGATATAACTTTTAAGCACAAGCAATTTTTAAAAGATTTTTAATTTTAGCATATACCCCTAAATCTACTAAGCATATAAAATGCCTCAAGTACGGGGGTTTTGGAACCCAAACCATCTTGGGCCCAACTAAGTTTGTATAATGTAATGAGTCTTTTCTAACCCACACAAACTTAAAACTATTTACAAATATAAATTTGCATTTAGATTTGTAATGTCCAATCTTACCACAATAATTACAAGAAGCATATGAATAGGTAGATGGACCGGATGAACATGATGATCTACAAGAATGCATATGATGACAAGTATGTTTTGAATTTTCTGGTAGATTGTGATTTTCCAACATAAGTTTCTCATTCTTGATTTGTAAATCATTAATTTCCATTTTAAGGTTATTTAATTCAAGAGATGAGGAAACTTTAATTCTTTCTTCTTCTTCTTCTTGTGTACATTTTTTATGTTCCAACAAAACTTTTTCTACTTTATCACTAAGAGATTTATTTTTCAAGATTAAACTTTCATTAGTGGAGGCAAGTGAATCATATTCTTTCTTTAAAATATCAAAGTCTCTTATTTTGCATTGCAAAGAATTTTTCATAGTTTTATTTTTTGATATTTGCAGATCCAACTTTTCATAAAGTTTTTCACATGCAACTAACAACTCATCATTTGTGAATCATCATCAAAATCATTTTCTAATGCCATAAGACAAATGTTTTCTTTAAAGTTCTTTTCAATTGTAATCCAATTTTTTTTTGCATTTTTGCAAGATGAAATGTTTTCAAACATGTCATATGGTAAAGAGCAAGAAAGTACAATCATAGCTTTTGAATTTAATGAAAACATCTTCTTATCATGATAACTAATTTTTCAAGATTTTGAGTTTAGTGCAAAGCCATTTTCAATTACTTTTAATAACTCACTATCTAGACTCTTGAGATGAGACCTCATACGGATAGACCAAGTTCCATAGTCGGTTCCATCAAAACAAGGAAGACTAGAAGCCATTAGGTTGCTAATATAGATATTTTCTCTTGAAGAAATTTGAAAGTTCAAAAATCTATATAAGAGCCTCTAGCTCTGATACCAAGTAAAACTCCACTAAGCAACCCAAGAGGGGGGGTGAATTGGGTTTCTTTAAAAACAAAACTTTAAGGATTTAAAAACTTAGCTCACACTAGTTTTAGTTTAGTTTAAAAAGATTAAGAATGAGATTCAAATTCAAGAGTTAAGGCACTTACCAATAGAGAAGAGATGAAGAGACAAGAGGCTTGACACAAGGGTTTTTATAGTTGTTCGGTCTTAAACCCAAGACCTACTCCACTCTTCTCAAGTTTCTCTCCTTGAGGATTCCACTAGTCTTCTTTCAAGGAACTTAAATACGGCGTTCCTTCCGCCAAGTACAATCCGAGCGTCCAAGGGTCTTAAATATGGCTTCCTTCGTTGCCAAGTACAATGTAGAGAAGAAAGGATGTAGCACACTTGCCTCTTAGTAGGCTGATTACAAGTAAATAACACTCACTCTCACTCAAGAAACAATGAACAAGTAAAAACCCTAAGGTCTCTCAAGAATAATCTAAAGTCAAGGCACAAGAGAGAAGGGGAGAGTAATTTCCTTACTAGAATGATGTAAATACCCTTATTAATGCTCAAGAAAGGTTAGATTAATCATTGAGTGTTTTCCCAAAGGCCCCAAGGTTCATATATATAGGGGAGAGCAAAATATGGCATTTTTAGACCCCCCAACGGTGGTCTTGGAGTCCGTGCTTGGAGCTCCGAGTGGACCGTTACAGGTTATTTTTTTTAACCTGGAACATTTCTCGGAGCTCCAAGAAATTGTCTCGGAGCTCCGTGAATAATTCTCGAAGTTCCGAGTAGGGCATTTTCAGCAGGATATTCCTATCTTGTAAAATTCATATCTCCTCTTGTCGGATTTCAACGTTCTTATACTCTATGGATATTAGAAAAATGAGAGCTATCTGTTAAAAATATTTTTAAAATTATTTGAAAATATTTTAAATTTTTTTTTATAGGATTTAGTTGCTGGTCCAGGTTGGCTTTCAGGTTCAAATGTGATGGAATGCCATATGGGTCCCAAAATGTTGGTACACCACCATGACCATTCACTTATCCATTTAAGTTCTTCTTTAAGCTTATTAGGCTCTTTGAAAAATATTTTTTTAGGGGTTTTAAGATGTGGCTTGACTAGAGAAAACACAAGAGAGATAAGTGATACAATCTACCCTTTTTACCACTCTCTTGAATGAACTCTTGAGGTAGCCATTGCTTGATCTTCTCTTTGACTGCATGGCTTGCTTTGGGATATTCAAGGTTGAGCTTTTTTGCTTGTCACATTTCAATGATGATCCCACCATTTGGTTCAAGCTCCTTTACAAGTTGTTGATCCACAATCTTTGGCCTTCATTGATCTTCCTTTGTTTGTTCAATGCTTTGAGATGACTAATTTTGAGCTTCTCCTTAGTTGATCCTCCAAGGTATGATTGATCCAAGTATGCTTTAGCTCCTTTGCATTGTGTTTGATCCATCTTCAAGCATAGGTCATCAATGGTGTGTGCTACCATGGATTGACTTGTGAATTACCTGTCTATAGCACAACACTCAAGGCAAACAATCAGTCCATAAACGACTAATCCATTTGAGTTTGTTAATCATCAAAACAAGGTGATTGAATCAACCCATGAGAACCCTTGGGCTAACAGTTGACTTGATCCATAGCTGAAAGATTGGTGGAATCCGCGGACAAAATGTGAGTAAAATGGGCACAAAACTGCGAAAATGACCAAATTAGGGGGGATATTCTCGAAATTGGGGGAATATTCCCCCAAATTCGTCCCAGAAGAATTGGGAATTCGTCCCAGACGAATCCTAATTCATCTAGGACGAGAATGGCAGGGTTGTAGGGCTTTATACCCATACAACCTTCATTTTCCTCATTCTCTGTTGAGTTGTGTTGGTTTCTCTCCGAGGTTTTTGAGTTTTCTTCGCGTTCTTTGCGAGGTTTTTGAGTTTTCTTCAGCTTGTAGCAGATATGGTGCGCCGGCCTCATATTCAGGGGAGAGACATTGGACGGGAGTCCTCAGGGGACGAGGGGCGGGGTCGCGCTCCATGGTACCTGAGTACCCTTCTGAGAGGTACGGTCGGACACGTCTCGCGGTGGAAAGGTATGCTCTTTGAACTTAGCTTTTTATAATTCCTAGACTTAGGAATATATTTATCTTTTGGCGATTGTTCTCCTTTCAGTAGTATAGCTCCTTAGTGGTTTCTCATCGCCTTTGACACAGGCTCTTCCTCATATGGTTACGAGAGGGCCTGTGAGAGACACCAGGATTAGATGGGAGGCCCTACACCCCCTGGCTCAGGTACATATAGTGGGGACGGGTTTAGACAGATTTGTCTATACCGATTCTGAGGGCGTGGGTACAGGTTTTGTGTTTGCTGTCGTTGAGAGATGGTGGGAGACGACCCACACTTTGCACTTCCCGATCGGGAAAGTAATGATGACTCATGCAGCCTTTTCCGCATTGACGGGACTCCGGATGGGAGGGATCCCCATTTAGCTGACTGATGTTATAGAGGCAGATGTCAGAGAGCTTTTAGGAGTGCTAGAGCACGATCCTCTGGACCAGGATGGTAGACCTCCACATGCTTCCTTGCGGAGGCTCCAAATGGGCCGATTAGATCACTGACCAGTCAGACCAGCAGTTCGAGGAGATGACTACTATCGCCAGTGGGCGAGGAGCTTTTTTATGGGCCTTCTGGGTCGCACCTTGTTTAGCAACACAGGGAATACCATTCGGAGAGAGTTCTTGAGCATCATCCACGATATTGGTAGGCTCGCGGAGTATGACTGGGGAGGAGCGGCTTACGCTTATCTGATCCGTGAGATGGATGCTTCGTCACGAGATGGATCACACTCTCTGTGTGGTCTCTAGTACATTTGGGCGCTACGCTTCTATCCCTTCTCTCTTTAATTTTGAAAATATTCTAGTTGCTCCTTTATAATTCATTGTTTATGTTATGAACTGTTTAAGCAACTGAAATGTTTTCTGATGACTTTGAACAGGCATGGGCTTACGAGTGCTTCAACTTTCTTGCTCCTGTACCGAGGCAGCCGGCGAGGGTTTTCTTTCCAGCGCAGATATGCTGGACAGTCTGTGAGACAGGATCACGTCCTCTGTATTCGGCAGATCAGGTTCGTCGAGTGATAGTCCAGATTCAGCTAGATACTGTGAGTACTTTAAATTGTTTTTATTTTCAGTACTGCATCCTCTTAATTTGAATTATATTCAATGTTTCTGATGCACGGCTTATGACTTGGCAGGTTCGGTGGAGACCCTTGGATGATCACCCAGACATCATGGGTGATGCATATGCTTATGCGAGGAGCGTTACTCGGAGGATAGTGGAGTTTGTTTGCCATATGGGACTAGCCATCTACCTTCCTGACAGGATCGTCCGACAGTTTTGGGCACAAGAGTCAGAGGATCCCCTACGATCCTGTTGGCAGTTTGAGGACCATAGACTGGGTGCCTGAGGCTCCGCGAGGGGTCCTGCAGACACAGGGATTTATCGTCCCAGACGACCACTTCCGGCGGGGAGACTACAGATCTTAGGCCTCTGTCGCTGATGGGTCCTTTGACCTCAGGAGAGGTATTCCTTTATACCTTCCTTTATTTTTCCATTCAATTCGGATTGTTTGGTTTTGAAATGCAATATCTGATGCGAAACTTTTGCTTTCTATAGGAGGATCCGGATACAGATGATGTCCCTGAGGCTCCTGCGTTTGAAGAGGAACCTTACGATGAGGACAGGGATTTCTATGCCGCCATCAGGGCCACAGCCGTTACGGCTAGAGGTGGTCCAGTGATCAAAGATCCTGCTCCTACTGCACCAGTGCTAGAGAGAGAGAGAGAGAGAGACATGTTACTCGTAGTAGGGGAAAGAGCCAGTGATGGCGCCTTCTTCGACGTCTTCTTCTCCGGCGAGGACAGCTCCTCGCCTGCCAACTGTAGTGAGAGCTCATGCCCGAGCATCTCACAGACGAGCTACTTGACCCGATTCTTCAGGGGCTGGTCCTTCTTCACTTCCTGAGTACTTTCCGCTGCCATGCTGGACGATACCTTCCTACGTCAGGAGAGGGGAGTTTGAGTTGATTTGGCCATCAGGGGCGATTGGATACCCCATTCCGGGGACCTATGCCGGGGTAAGCGAATTTGATTATGCATTAACTTCAGAATTTGAATTTTGCTTGCATTTTTTATTTGATTTTGCTTGGCAATTGTAGATCCCTCGCAATTAGGCGAACCAGCTGTTGCTGATGGTGGGTGCTCTACGGACACTTGCTAGTGATGAGATAGGAAAGAATGAGAAGATGGCGGCAGCTCGGCAGGAGGACACTCATCTTATTACTGGGTTCCAGCATGAGATAGAGACCTTGAGACAGAGGTTGGCTGCGTGCGAGCGTCCACGGACTAGACAGGTATTTGCTCTTCTTATTTATGATTTTGAATTCCTGTACCTATGATTTGATATATCTTGATGTTCTGATACATCTTGTGGGTACAGGGGAGGAGGCAGAGGGAAACCCTGAGCCAGATGAGGTGTACAGGCCAGAGATGCATGTAGAAGAGGGTCGGGACTGTACCGACGATAGAGACGATAAGACTGACGAGGACTATGTCCCAGAGGCCCCTGAGGCTATTGAGACTACCTTGCCTGATCGTAGGAGGGGTAAGAGGGATGTGTGGACACCCCATTTTGACCAGACCCTAGAGCTTCCAAAATCAAATAAAAAATCCCGCGGTTGAATAAAACCCCAAAATTTCCAAAGAACCGAGTCCCGGGTGATAGATAAACCCGAAGAGTCCCCATTGGTAGTTAATTCAAAGAGGCTTTTCGAAGCCTTGATCCCCATACTCATTTTCCCTAAATTCGTAAAAATTGCAAAAAAGACCCCAGAGTTTGGTATTCACTCTTTTAGTTAATTCCCCGAGCTCTAATGTTTATCCGGCCACCTTGTTTTGATATTTACGCTAATTCACTTTGTCTTAGGGTTTAAAGAGTTGTTGAAGGGTTATCATGTTTCTCAAGATAGCTCTCGCAAGCTAATTAAAGAAGAAAAGACAGGCAGTTCGGTGCACTTATGAAAACTTAGTTGTGCCGAAAAAAGATCATTTGTCCCACTCTTACTCTTGCCTGCACCACCCCTTTGTTGCAAAAAGTACTCAAAAGATACATATGAGAGGGCTGTCCGGAGAAAATATAAGGGGAGCTCAAATATCATTTTATTTTCTTTAACCCTTTCTATTGCCCGGACCACCCATTATAGGGTTAAAGTGTAGTCAGAGAGGTGGCTGTCCAGAGTAGAAAATGGGGCAAAATATATCATTTCCCTTTCATAAAAAGGGAACTGAACTAGGGTTTAGGGAGGGGTCTTCTTATTTGGGGGGGACACACAAAGAAAGAGATAGAGAGAGGGAGAGCGGGAGCTTCAAAGGGAGAGCCGAGCTACATCTCACCCGATCCCCACCTCCATATTCTTCACCGCTCCACCAATCCTCCTTCATTTCACCAAAACCAAACCCATCCCCACCTCCATCTTCTCTACTAACCATCAGCCACCATCAAAACCTTCTTCTTCATCTCCTTCTTCAAGCCCATCTCCATCTCAGCCACCATTCTCAACCTCCAGCCGCCCACCATCTTCTTCCCATCTTATCTTCATCAAATTCCTCTTCATTTAAAACCCCCAGCCATCATCACCATTTAGACCCAAACCCATTTCTGTTTATTCCAAACCCACTTCATTTTCACCTCTACAATCTCGACCACCACGAACCCCATCTCCGGCCGAAGCTCCGATCTACCTCCACCTGAACCCTGCTCCTATGCCACTTGAAACCCATCTCATAACTCCACAACCATCTCTAGCCCATTTCCCTAACCCAAACCCTAACTCCGGCTAACCCCAAACCCATTACTTCCGGCCCAATTTCATCTTCTCCGGCTATCCTGCCAGAATCCGGCCACCCTTTCCCCTGCAAATCAAACCCCCAAACCTCCTTCTACCAATACCAAACCCATTCCCATCTCCACCCTTTTGCCTTTATTGCAGCCATCATCTCTACCTTCTCCGACCCACTGCCACTATCTTTCGTCAAACCCACCCCCATTTTTTTTTTCCATTTCAATCTCCTTTGCTACCACCTCTCTACATCTATCTCCACATCCGGCCTTCCAAGCTGCTACCCGCGTCCATCTCCTCCCTCGAAACCCCATTCTCGCCACCTCATTCCTCTTCCCAAATACCATTAAAACCCACCTCAAACCCCATTTCTACCCTGATCAGAACCCATCCTCATAAATTGCCAAAGAAGTGAAGAGGAAAAGTTGTAGAGAAGTTGTTGATCTCGTCTTTCATCTCCGATCCGAGCTCCACCGTCGCTTCTTTCAGACAAAGGTGAAGGTCTTCAGGTAACTCCTATCATATTAATTCCATACCTTGATTAGATTTAAATTGGTGAGCTCATGATGGTAATCCTCTGAATTCTTCTCTGATTTGGCCTTCATGAGGCTATTGATTATGCTTTGTTACTCTAAAATGGGGTTAACAATTTCCTTCATATTTTTTACTGTTTCGGATGAGAAATTCCTGTATAGACTAAAGTTTTTATTGGAATTTTGAAGGCCTTGAAAGATCATATCCTCGGATTAGGTTTTAGTTGTGGAATAGTAGCCCCGAAATTGACCTTACAAAATCATGTGACTGTTTAAGGTTAACTCATTCAGATTTTTCTATGGGTTAGATGTAAGGTACTGTTTCATCTTCTTCATTTTCATCTAGATTCTAACCTTTTGTTGGTAATTGAAATAGTTTTGTTTCTTATTTGGACCTTGATTATGGCATATTAGTGAGCATCATGGGTATTTTGGTCTTGTACAGAGGAGTTTTCATCCCTTCACATATGAGGACATTTTGATAGTGAATTGGTGGAATAATTCCATTTGAGAGATCTCTTTGGAATGTAGCACTTCTGTCTCTAAATTTTCAAGAAAATCATTTTTTGCAAATAAAGTAGAGGATCTCTTCTTCTTTCACATTTATCTACAGGTGAGGTAACAGGGTGAATGTTTGGTCCATGTGGACATGATGTTATATACATGTCTTTCTTTGATTGTATGTTTTTGTGCCCATGGACAATTTAAAGATTTCTTCACTGGTCCCTTTTTCTTTGTTCTCTTTAGAAGGTTATTGTAATGATGAAGGAGGTTTGTTGTGATTAGTGCTATTGGATGTTGAGGTTGGCATTGTCATTTTAGATGGTTATGAATCTCGAAGTTCTCATGTATACTGTTCTTTCAGGATTCACAGAATACTTGTTTCTTTCGTTTCGGATCATTGTAGGAATTAGTCTATAGACATTTTTTTCTTCATAATCGTGAAGTGATCGAACTACTACTCTATGTTGTTGCACTAATGAGAGTGATTTATTTTCACAAGGCATTTTTCAAATCATACAGAACTTCTGGAATTTCAAAGTGGATTCTCCATTTCAGAATTTCCATGAAAAGAATCCTTTAAAGCTGGGTTCCCTTTTTTGGAGGATAAAATGATTTCTAATGGTTATTCCCATAAGGAAGCAAGATGAGTCTAGTGTAATTACTAAGGCTGGGTGGTATTGATGTTGACATTATTGTTGAAAATGACAGCATCATCTCTATTAATTGTCTTAGTTCATTTAGGCTTCTTAATTAGCATGAAAGTCTACCAGTATATTTTATGTCTTAATTTTTAATTCATCAAGGTCAACTGTTTCATGCTTTTGCATATATCACATATATCTTTCTACCAAGGTTTCAATCATTGTTTAAGCTTAACTGCTTCCTTTTTGTGTTAACACATCAATTATGAGAAAGTTTTGCGCCTTTGTATAAGGAAATGTAGCAATATTGTTCAGTTAGGTAAAGATTTTATGATCTATGTTAGCCCTAATTGTTTGAAATGTTTTACCTCTATTTGGTTTCCCTTGGGAAATGATTTTAACAGTAATTTATTCTATAGGGTTTGCAATGCGATGTACTGCAAAGTAGTTGCAGGGTTTGAGGGGTTTCCTTTCTTTTTCGGAACTATTCTTTGCACGTTCCTCGGGATCCTTTTCGAGTTTTGGGATTCCATCGATTTTGGGAACACTTCTCTGGGGTTTAGGTGGCGATGAAGGCGTTAGCCCGAGCACATCTTTAGGGGACTCGTTCGGTTCTAGTAGCACTCCCCTCTTTTGTTTAGTTGGCTTGCCCAGCCTCTTAGATGTTTTTAGTCATTTTTTTAGAACCCTTCCCATTGCAAGGATAATGAAAGAGTCATCTAGAGCCCTACTGGGAGACACACTATGTCTCATTAAGGTGATTCTCCTTTGGAGACACGCCTTGTCGATTAGAGCCCACCTTAGGAACGTTACCTTGGTTTTCTAGAGAGGCATACCTTGCCTCATTTGTAGAGCCCTTATTTGGAGACAAGCCTTGTCTCATTTAGAAATTTTTCCCTTTAGGAGGCTTACCTAGCCTCATATTAGAACAACCCCTTTCTTCTAGCGAGTCTTTGACTCATTTTTCCCCATTTCTTGGTAGCGTTATTAGTGGTTTTTGACTTATTCGCCCCCTCTTATATAGTAGTTAGACACCATTTGTCTTGTCAGTACTCTTTTTAGCGTCATTGGCTAGAAGTCAATCCTTAGGGTTAGAAGCTTTTCATCTGTCATTTGTTTAGGGGTTTTACTCCATAGGTTAGATATCCCTTCCTATGGAGACTGGCTAAGTCTCGTCAGCTTTTGGTCTTCTCTTTGAGATTGTTTACTCGTATCGGAATTTTAGTTCCCTCTTTTGTTTTTCTTTCCCCCTAGGCTTTAGGGATCCTGTTTCCCTCTTTAATACCCTACTGTAATATGGTGGGTATAGAGGCTCTTCTATCGGATCCTCTTTAGCTGAAAGGGTGTTAACTTACTTTAGATGCCTAAAATGTAAAAACACTTGAAAATTCAAAACACCAAAACTATCAGAAATTGAAAAACTCAAAATATTGGAGCATTTAAAAAATATTCAAAAACATTTGAAAACCTTAAATCATCTTAAGTGTTGAGTGTTTTGGGATTGTAGTTTAGGAAAGTTTATTTTTGAACTACGTTGGCTTGATCCTCTTTCATGAGGTACGTAGTGCAGCTTGGGATCTTTATCCCAAGTCCATCCAAACTTTTGAAAATAATATTTTTAAATCTCTTTGAATAAACAACTTTAAAATCTTGTTTTCAAAAAGCTCTTCCTCTAGAGTTAGGAGTTTGTTCTAGATAGAGGGTTTTAGAGTTAGGTATTTATCCTTGATTTGTTGTGTGCTTGTTGTGTGTTTGTGTTAGAGTTAGGAGTTTGTCCTACCTAGGAGCGCCTTCATTTGGTCAGTTGGCGATTCACATCGCCGACTGATGCCTAGGTCTAGGATACGTTAGTGATCTCATGGTTGTTCTTAGAACACACAGCCTAGTTACACATAGGTTGTAGGAATCACCTGCATTAGCTTAGGGTTAACCTGCATTTAATTAGGTCATATAGGGTGTCCTAAAATCCACAATCCACTGAAATTAAAATAATCGCATAAGAAGCTTTAATAACTAGTCCGGTCTTTTAGGTCGGGTCTAGGATAGAGGTCTAGATGTCTTAGGCATCATAGCTTAGAATAGGTGCGAAGAACTACGTTGCCTTGATTCTTGTGGAGGCGGGGATACGTAGGCTTCTTTGGATGAACATCAGATCATCTAAAGACTCGGGTTTAAGCATTAGAGTCTTAGGGTCTGTTGTTAGCACTTTATGACTTCTGTTTGTATATTGATGATGATTTTTGCATAGGATTATGATAGTGCGTGTTCATTTCTTGGCTTTCTCACATGCTTATTCTTTTATCTGCCTGTATTTCTGTTTATTCTTTATTTCGTTTACTATATCTTAATTCATTTCATGATTAACTGCTAGTTTTAGATTTCTCATCTTGTGTAGACCTTATACCTTTAGCTGTAGCATTCATGTGTTTGCTTATCAGAATTTAGACTCCTATTAGGCATGACACTCATAACCTAGCAATGCTTAGGTGACACACTTCTTTTATTTATTTTGTATGTGCTTATTATCCCCGAGTCATGCATTGTTAAGTAGGCATTTTTCTCGGGGATATTCGTTCCCATTTCACATGATTTTCACCAAAAACTCTTCAAAGTTAATAAATAAATGGCATAAGAGACTAAGTGCTTGCACTTGGGCGAATTGGGGGTACTCTTCGGATCTTCCTCATTCGTTACCAGGCACGGACCTTTTGTATCTCTGGTTATCCGTTGCAAGCAGAGCATTTATTTTCTTGGTTCCATGATGTATCCATAGATGACGACTCTGAGTTTGTTTTAGGTACGTCTTGGTTTGAGGATTTATCCTTGGATCAAGAGGTATCTCTTTCATTCATTTTGTATCGCCACTCGTGCTATGCTGCGAGGGTGGCATCATTTCGAGAGTTCCTTGGTAGAGCTCTCCTTCACATGTGGAGATTTCAGAGGATTGCAGAGGGATCTTGCGTCCCTCGGCATAGATTCTCTTAGATAGGGTCCACAGGCTAGCGACTCCACTGGGAGTTCTTGAAACATTGCCTAACTCTGTACATATGCAATTTTTACTAATTTTTATAAAATTTGGCCAAAAATAAAGTTAAATGGGAACTTTTTCGCTTGGAATCCAGGGGCACCAGATTGGTGTGTCAATAAAACGAGGGAATCACACACTGCACAGCATGCATTATCATATTCTTTATCTCTCTCATTATTTTTTTTTATTATTTGTTATTGGCTCCACGGGATAGATACAATGCGTGCCAGATGGGATGTCATTACCTTGATGGTGCTGTTGAATCTATTTCCAAGCTATGCGCCGGTGTTGCACCCGTAAACACTCGGTGCACTTGTGTTTACAGCAGTTGATGAGCAATGAAGCATACTATGTATAACATTGGGCGTACTTTTATTATACATATTAAGTATGGTTCATACGCATAGTACCCGATAGATTGAGTCCGGAGCCCTACTTTGTTTTATATCTTATGTATATACTTACTGACTTAGTGAAACCAACAAGGAGGTGCTTGTCTTTATATACATATCTATATTGCATTCACATAGGGACGAACATGTGTTGCTTACACATGTGAAGCCTAGAGTTATGAGCCTTGTCCCACTTGTAGACTAGGATAGCTCACCTTGCGTTCTACAGCACAGTCTGTTAGCCCAAGGGTTCAACAAGTACTCCTATTGAATTGTTTTGATGATTAACAAACTAAATTTGTTTTAAAGGTTTTATACACTAATGATTTCCATTGGCAAAGTTATAATGTTCACAGTGTACCATCCTCAAGAGTGCATGACAAGGTTGAACTCGAGGTTGAACTCAAGCACAAGAATGGCAAATCAACTCAAGCATCAATGGAGTTGAGTGAAGACATGTCAAAGCCTCTACAAGGTGCCAACAAGATTGAAGACCAAGTAAATTTAGAATGTAAACGGTCCTCAATGTTTAGTCTAGGTCTATGGCACAAAGGAGAGTTAAAATCAACCTAGATAGAATTTAATGGGTTTGTGAATGTTCATAGTGGTGTCTCAACATTGTTGGACCCTCATAACACTCCATTTATCTTGAAAAATCAAAGTTCCAAAAGCCCAAACAAAATCAGCAAAATATAAGGAAAATCTGCTGGCCGTAGGCTTCTCGGAACTCCGAGAATATTCTCGGAGCTCCGAGCTCGGAACTCCGAGAAAATTCTCGGAACTCCGAGAATTGTTCCAGGTTCAAAAAATTAGCCGCTCGGAGCTCCGAGCCCGGAGTCCGAGACGACCGTTGGGGTGCGAATATTTTGTCTTTTTTTGTCCCCTCTATTTATATGAACTTAGGGACTCTTGGGTTTTTCACCCAAGGACATTACAAAGATTTCAAGAGCACAAAAAGTCATTTGTTCTCCTTCTCTTGAAGATCTTCACTCTCCATCTCTCTCTTGTGCCATTTACCTTAGATTATTCTTGAGAGACCTTAGGACCTTCACTTGTTCAATCTTGTTCTTGTGAGAGTGAGTGAGCTTTACCTTAAATTAGCCTATCTAGAGGCAAGCAAGCTTTTTCATTTCATCTTCTTTGTATTTGGCACAAAGGGCGCCGTAGAAGACCCTTGGAGCGTAGAGCTCGATTTGTACAAGGCGGAAGGAACGCCGTATTTAAGTTCCTTGGAGAAGATAGTGGAATCCTCAAGGAGAGTAACTTGAGAAGAGTGGAGTAGGTCTTGAGATAAGACCGAACCACTATAAAAATCTTGGTGTCAAAGCTTCTTTGCCTCTTCACCTCTTCTTGTGTGGTAAGTTTTCACTATTGCTTTGAATACTATTTTTGATTTCCTATTCAATCTAAAACTAGTGCAATCTAAGTTTTCAAAATTCTTAAAATTTGAAAAGAAACCCAATTCACCCCCTCTTGGGTTGCTAAGTGGAATTTCACTTGGTATCAGAGCATAGGCTCTTACATAGGAATTCTCTTTGAAAACCTACAAGGGAAAGATTCAAATGGCAACCTTTTCTCATAGCAATGAGGGGCAATCCACCACTAGACCTCCCTTCTTCAATGGCTCAAACTATCCATATTGGAAAGCTAGAATGAGAGTGTTTTTAAAATCTTTGGATTTTGATGTTTGGAGAAGTATCCAAAATGGATATAATGAACCTAGTGTTGATATGGAACTATGGGATGAAAATGAAAGAAGATAATCCACTATCAATGCAAAAGCAATGAATGCCTTGATTTGTGCCTTATCTCCCGAGGAGTTCAATCGAGTTTCTACTCTTGAAACCGCTAAGGAGATTTGGGATATGCTAGAGGTAGCTCATGAAGGGACAAATCAAGTGAAAGAGTCCAAGATGAATCTTCTCTTTAGAGAGTATGAGCTATTCATGATGGACCCAAATGAAACCATTGCCGAAATGCATACTAGGTTCACAAACATAACAAATGGGTTGAGATCCTTAGGTAAACAATTGTCTAGCAAGGACTTAGTTACCAAAATACTTAGGTCTTTACCTAAAGATTGGGATCCCAAGGTCACCGCCATTGAAGAAGCAAAAGACGTATCAAAAATGGGCTTAGAAGACTTAATAGGTTCCTTAACAACTTATGAAATGATTTTAAAAGGAAGAGAAACCTTAAACAAACAAAAGGAAGATACAAAAAGGAAAGGAATAGCTTTCAAAGCAAGAGTTGAGAGTGAAGAGGAAGAGAGTGAAGAAGACACACAAGATGATCTTGCTCTCTTCACCAAGAGATTCAAGAAATTTCTCAAATTCAAGAAAGGAGGCAACTCTAGCCAAGGAAGAAATAGACCCTCAAACAAAGAGGAGATGAGATGCTATAAGTGCAACAAGGTTGGTCATATACGGCCAAATTGCCCACTCATCAACAACAATGACAAGGATAGGAAGAATAGAAGACATGGCAAAAAGGCTTTGTGTGCGGCGGCTTGGGATGAAGGGAGTGCTTCATCCGGAAATGAATCCAACGGAAAGGATGAAGATGACCTTTGCTTCATGGGACTCGCCGATGTAACACAAGACATCTCCTTATCCGAGGTAAATGATGTTGATGATTTATCTCATGAATTCTCTAATGATGAACTAATTTTTGCTTGTGAAAAACTTCATGAAAATTTGGATTTACAACTCGCCAAAAACAAAACAATGAAAAAGTCCTTACAAAATGTCACTAGGGATTTTGGGGATTTTGGGTTCATGAAAAAGGAATTCGATTTGCAAACCAATACAAGTGAAAAATTGTTTTTGGAAAACAAAGCTTTGAATGAAGAAGTAGACAAATTAATCTTTGAAAACAAAAGCTTAAAAGAAGAAAATGAGAAACTTATTTTGAAATGCAAAGAACTTGATTTGACATTTTAAAAATTCTCATGTGGCAAAAATAAACTAGATGAAATTCTTGAAAATAAGCTTGTCTCTCTAGAAAAAAATGGTCTTGGTTACCAACCCTTTTCTAAAGGAAAAGCCTCATTCAAAAATAAAGCTATAGGAAATTTCTCCTACATCCATGCTAACACTAGTGCCTTTATTCCCACTTGTCACTATTGTGGTAGAATAGGACACTTAAGGTTTGCATGCAATGTTAAGAAATCAAAAGCAACAAAATTTATGTGGGTTAAAAAGAATGAGCTTTATGATGTTGCTAACCTTGAAGGACCCAAGAAAAAGTGGGTACCTAAAACTTCAACATGAGCTTTGATTCTTGTAGGTGTGCTTGAAAGGAAAACCCTCAAAGGACAAATGGTTTTTGGATAGCGGTTGCTCAAGGCACATGACGGGAGATGTAAGCAAGTTCGCCTTTGTCACCATGAGTCATCAAGGAAATGTCACCTTTGGGGATGATACAAGAAGCAAAATCCTCGGTGAAGGTACCATTAAAATTAAGGACATTAAGGTTGAACATGTTTTGCTCGTTGACGGTCTTTCATTTAATTTAATAAGCATTAGTCAACTATGTGATCTTGGTCACAAAGTTCTTTTTGAAAAAGATAGATGTAAAATTTTGAATTCCAAGAATAATGATGTTGAATTTGTTGCATATAGAGATGGCAATATGTATTCATTAGCATTAGAAGACCTTGAAAATCAAAACATCCAATGTCTCTCCGCCATGGATGATAACCCTTGGTTATGGCATAGGAGACTTGGTCATGCTCATATGGATTTAATTTCAAGATTATCTTCTAAGAATCTTGTGAGAGAGTTACCTAAACTCAAATACATTAGAGATAAAGTTTGTAGTGCTTGCATTCATGGAAAACATGCTAAAAACTCTTTTAAACCCATAAGTGTATTATCTACCTCTTGTCCACTCCAACTCCTTCATATGGACCTATTTGGTCCCATGAAGACTAGTAGTAGAGGAGGAAGTAGATATGTATATGTGATTGTTGATGACTACTCTCGATTCACTTGGGTGTTATTCTTAACTAGTAAAGATGAAACCTTCAAGAAATTTGTCAACTTGTGCAAGCGAATTCAAAATGAACAAGGGGTTTTCATAAATGAAATTAGAAGTGATCATGGAACCGAGTTTGAGAACTTTGAGTTTGATACCTTTTGCAATGAAAATGGAATCAAGCACAATTTCTCGGCTCCAAGAACTCCCCAACAAAATGGGGTAGTTGAAAGGAAAAATAGATCTATTATTGAAATGGCTAGAACTATGTTAAATGAGCACAATGTTCCAAGAAACTTTTGGGCGGAAGCCGTTCACTCGGCTTGCTATATTTTAAATAGAGTGCTCATTAGACCTCACCTTAACAAAACACCTTATGAACTATGGAGTGGAACACCCCCCAAAGTTAGCTATTTCAAAGTCTTTGGTTGTAAATGTTTTATATTAAACATGAAAGACACCTTGCATAAGTTTGATTCAAAATCCGATGAAGGTATCTTCTTAGGCTATTCAACCCATAGTAAAGCCTATAGAGTCTATAACAAAAGAACTCAAATTGTGGAAGAATCCGTGCATGTCAAATTTGACGAGTCATTTGAACCTCCTAATGTCATTAATGAAGATGATGATGGTGTCAATCTTCTAGAGCCTCTTAGTCAAGTAGAGTCCATTGTCCAACCCTTAGAAAATCTTAATTTAGAAGGTCAACCTATAGAAGAACTTGAAGTAGAAAGTCTTCCTAAACATAGTAGAATCATGTCTAGTCACCCCTCTACTCAAATCATAGGTGAAACCTCACAAGGAGTTAAGACAAGATCTCACTATAAGAATGTTTGTGCCAACATGGCCTTTATCTCCCAAATAGAACCCAAGTCCATAAAAGAAGCTGAAAAGGATGAATTTTGGATGATTGCTATGAATGAGGAACTAAACCAATTTGAGAGAAACCAAGTATGGAGGTTAGTTCCTAGGCCTAGTGATCACCCGGTTATTGGGACTAAATGGGTGTTTAGAAACAAACTCGATGAGCATGGAGATATTCAAAGGAATAAAGCTAGATTGGTAGCCCAAGGTTACAACCAAGAGGAAGGTATCGATTATGATGAGACCTTTGCTCCGGTTGCTAGATTGGAAGCCATAAGGATGCTACTTGCATTTGCATCCCATAAAAACTTTAAGTTGTATCAAATGGATGTGAAGAGTGCATTCCTAAATGGGTATATTATGGAGGAAGTTTATGTTGAACAACCTCCCGGTTTTGAGGATTTCAAATACCCTAATCACGTATATAGGTTGGACAAAGCCTTGTATGGTCTAAAGCAAGCTCCTAGAGCTTGGTATGAGAGGCTTAGCTCCTTCCTATTAGAGAGTGGCTTTCAAATGGGCACGGTTGACAAAACCTTGTTTATTAAAAGAAAAGGAAAAGATATGCTTATTGTTCAAGTCTATGTAGATGATACAATATTTGGTGCTACCAATGATAAGATGTGTGAAGAATTCGCACAATCCATGCAAAAAGAGTTTGAGATGAGTATGATGGGAGAGCTTACCTATTTCCTAGGACTTCAAATCAAACAATGTAAAAATGGAATTTTCATCAACCAAGAGAAGTATACTAAGGAACTCCTTAAGAAATTTGGCATGGATAGCTCTCAAATCAAGCCAACTCCTATGAGCACTTCCACCAAATTAGAAAAGGATGAAAGTGGGAAACCGGTTGATGAGAAAAAGTTTAGAGGAATGATAGGAAGTCTATTATATTTGACCGCTAGTCGGCCGGATATAATGTTTAGCGTGTGCATTTGTGCTAGGTTTCAATCGGGTCCTAAAGAGTCTCATTTGAGTGCCGTTAAGAGGATATTCAAATATCTCAAAGGAACTCCTTCTTTAGGATTATGGTATGAACGATCGAATGAATTCAATCTAGTAGGATTTTCGGATGCCGACTTTGCCGGTTGTAGAATTGATAGAAAAAGCACAAGTGGCACTTGTCAATTTCTAGGAAGGTCTCTAGTGTCCTGGTTTAGCAAAAAACAAAACTCGGTAGCCTTGTCTACAACCGAAGCAGAATACATTGCGGCCGGCGCTTGTTGTGCACAAATCCTATGGATGAAGAACACTCTCATGGACTATAATCTTGCATTTAGTAATGTTCCAATCCATTGTGATAATACAAGCGCCATCAACTTGACAAAAAATCCAATTCAACATTCTAGGACTAAGCACATAGAGGTAAGGCATCATTTCTTAAGAGATCATTCTCAAAAAGGGGATATTGAAATTAAGTACATCCACACCAATGAACAATTGGCGGATATCTTCACAAAACCCCTTAATGAGGATCGATTTTGTGACCTTAGGAGTGGACTCAACATTTGGAGTCTAGATCAAATGAAAGAGTTTGCACATGAAGCATGAATAGAAGACATAATTATCTTTGTATATATATATCTCATATTTTGATTGTGACTACATGGTTTTTGATGATCCAACCCTAACTCTAAAAATCACTCAATTGGTACCCATAGCCCACTTCATTTCAAGGGGGAGTCGGTACTATCACCCTCAATTAAGATACTTAAAACTTTGGCCTTGCGCCATCATCAAAACCCTCGGAAAGTCATCTATGTTCATGCATTGGATCATGATTGGTTAAGTTGCAACTCAAAATATCACATGTAACTCTGTTCTCCTCCCATTCAAAAAAAAAAAAAAAAAAAAAAAAAAAAAAAATCTCGGAACTCCGAGATTTTGTCTCGGAACTCCGAGGAAATGAACAGAGGGCTCTGGAACGTTTCTCGGAACTCCGAGAAAATTTCTCGGAACTCCGAGATTTCTTCCAGGCTTCTCGGAACTCCGAGAAAATTTCTCGGAACTCCGAGAAAATTTCTCGGAACTCCGAGAATCGGACAGTAGAAAAATAAAAAAATTGCGTGTGTTCTCGGAACTCCGAGAATCGGACAGTAGCAAAACAAAAAAACGCGTGTGTTCTCGGAACTCCGAGCCTATTTCTCGGAGCTCCGAGAATCGGTCCAGGAGCGTTAAAACCCCTGGATCCGGTTCTTTTTTTTCATTTTCTACTCTCCCCTTTCCCTCTTCCTTCCCTTTCTTCTCAAATACTACATCCATTTTCGTTCTTAATCTTCCTTTTTCAACTTCCACAACCCCTTTTCCTCCTTCAAACCATTTCCTTTACCTCTCTTCTTCCTACCAACCCATTTTTCTTCTTCAAACCCTAAAATTTCTCCTTTTTTTTCGTTTTTCTTCTTCTTCCTTTCTCCCCTTCTTCTATTTTCTTCCATTCTAGGGCTATTTCCTTGTTTTTAAACCCTTATCCGTCTCTATTTCTCTATTTTTCTCTATTTCTCTCTATTTCTCTTATTCTCCTTCATTTTAGGGCTATCTCTCTACTCACATTTCTTCTCACAATGCCTCCCAAAACCAAAAATCTCAACATTGGAGGCTCCTCCCAAGCTGCAGACCCTGAATACTTTCCTGAAGAAGTTCCCGAGGAAGAAGGGCCTTCTCGGAAGAAGGCAAAGGCAAAGGCTGTAGCGGCTGAGGTTGTGCCTAACTCATTTTTTACTGGGGATAAAGCCAAGAAACTCTGGGCCGACATCGGCACTAGGGGCATCCTCACCGGCAGGTACATTGATCCTCCTGTCCTTCAAAATTTCGACTTACAGGCCAAATTTGATGCCCTTCACTGGACATCCATCCTACACCTCAATGAACCAGTATACCCTCGATTGGTGCGTCTCTTCTACGCCAATCTCACAATTTCTCCTTCCTTCTTCAAAATTGAATCCAAAATCAAGAAAACAGTGATCAAACTCAACTATCACACCTTTGCCACTCTTCTTGGGATCAGCTTTGATGGCCTCACCCACTATTTCTGGCCGGAAGATGGGACCCATTCACTTGATGATATCGATCATGACACGGTCTATGGTAGGATTACGCGGAACTACCACTCTGGTATGCCCGTCCAATCCGCCGACCTCATTCCGGTAGCACGTATGCTTCACAACTTTATGTACCACATCTTCATCCCTCGTGGTGGGATGCGTGAAGCCCTCAGACCCTTAGAGGCCTATCTTATCTACAGCATTCTCGAGGGCCGCCAGCTTTGTCTGCCGTACATCATGTTTCGCTACATGTTTCAGACCCCTGGCCGCTACCGCTCTTCGTTGCCCTATGGCATGGTCCTCACCCGTGTCTTCCGTCACTTTGGCATCACCTTGGATGGTGAACTGACCATGACTCCGACTGCCCCGTTTGATGAGCAGACCTTTAACCGAATGGCTTTGAATCAAGTCGCGGTTGACGATGCTCCTGCCGCTGAAGGCGGCTACGAAGCCGATGCTCAGGCTGCACCGGCCCCGCAGCCATCACAGGATACATCTTCATACTGCACTCGCCAGGATTTGGCTCAGATGCAGGAGGCTATTGAACGATCCATGGCCTCACAATTTGCGCAGCTATCTACCCATGTTGACTCTGAGATCTCTGCTCGCTTCCAGACCATGACTACCCATGTTGATGAGCAGTGGGCCGCTTATTATCGCTACCTCTCCGGTGACCAGTGGGGCCAGGCACCGGGCAGCTCTTCTCATCAGCCACCGCCTCCTCCGCCTCAGTAGATGGCTCGAGTTCTCTGATGCTCAGATTTCTATTTCTATTCGGTGTATCTATCTGTTTCTGTTATGTATTGATAGTCTTTGGACTATACGCTGGTTGTATGGATCTTTTTTTTGGGATGTTTTAGGTTTATCTATATCTGTCACCATTATGCTGTGTCATGAATGCTATGTATGCTGACTGATTGTATGCACTTTTCTGTATGCCATTTCACATCCTCTATATATATCTCTATGTTTCATTCTTTTTGCTTGCATACCATGTATTATGCCTACTCTCTTTATCGCATTTCACGTTACTTGTTCATTTGCTCTCACCTACCCTCACTCCTTTTGTTCCACCTTTTTGGTGATGACAAAAGGGGGAGAATATTTGAGCTCCCAATGCATATATTAAGGGGGAGCAAAGCTCTATGCTTAAAATGTTGCAATCAAATTTTCATCCTTAAAGTAATGCCTTAAATGTTCAATTAAATCAAACTCTTAGGGGGAGCCCAAAGTGTTTTATTCATCCCTAAAGGGGGAGCTCCTACCCTAAAACAAATTATGTTTGTCATCATCAAAAAGGGGGAGATTGTTAGCCCAAGGGTTCAACAAGTACTCCTATTGAATTGTTTTGATGATTAACAAACTAAATTTGTTTTAAAGGTTTTATACACTAATGATTTCCATTGGCAAAGTTATAATGTTCACAGTGTACCATCCTCAAGAGTGCATGACAAGGTTGAACTCGAGGTTGAACTCAAGCACAAGAATGGCAAATCAACTCAAGCATCAATGGAGTTGAGTGAAGACATGTCAAAGCCTCTACAAGGTGCCAACAAGATTGAAGACCAAGTAAATTTAGAATGTAAACGGTCCTCAATGTTTAGTCTAGGTCTATGGCACAAAGGAGAGTTAAAATCAACCTAGATAGAATTTAATGGGTTTGTGAATGTTCATAGTGGTGTCTCAACATTGTTGGACCCTCATGACACTCCATTTATCTTGAAAAATCAAAGTTCCAAAAGCCCAAACAAAATCAGCAAAATATAAGGAAAATCTGCTGGCCGTAGGCTTCTCGGAACTCCGAGAATATTCTCGGAGCTCCGAGCTCGGAACTCCGAGAAAATTCTCGGAACTCCGAGAATTGTTCCAGGTTCAAAAAATTAGCCGCTCGGAGCTCCGAGCCCGGAGTCCGAGACGACCGTTGGGGTGCGAATATTTTGTCTTTTTTTGTCCCCTCTATTTATATGAACTTAGGGACTCTTGGGTTTTTCACCCAAGGACATTACAAAGATTTCAAGAGCACAAAAAGTCATTTGTTCTCCTTCTCTTGAAGATCTTCACTCTCCATCTCTCTCTTGTGCCATTTACCTTAGATTATTCTTGAGAGACCTTAGGACCTTCACTTGTTCAATCTTGTTCTTGTGAGAGTGAGTGAGCTTTACCTTAAATTAGCCTATCTAGAGGCAAGCAAGCTTTTTCATTTCATCTTCTTTGTATTTGGCACAAAGGGCGCCGTAGAAGACCCTTGGAGCGTAGAGCTCGATTTGTACAAGGCGGAAGGAACGCCGTATTTAAGTTCCTTGGAGAAGATAGTGGAATCCTCAAGGAGAGTAACTTGAGAAGAGTGGAGTAGGTCTTGAGATAAGACCGAACCACTATAAAAATCTTGGTGTCAAAGCTTCTTTGCCTCTTCACCTCTTCTTGTGTGGTAAGTTTTCACTATTGCTTTGAATACTATTTTTGATTTCCTATTCAATCTAAAACTAGTGCAATCTAAGTTTTCAAAATTCTTAAAATTTGAAAAGAAACCCAATTCACCCCCTCTTGGGTTGCTAAGTGGAATTTCACAGTCCTAGTACACTCACTAGACAGTTTTGAGTCAAGACTTTCTTGATTCCGCTAGATTAGATTAGGGCTGGTGCCCCTGTTTAGGGTGTATATATATGTATATATATGTGTGCCTAGTGTATTATTCTTATATTAGGACCTATCTTTTCGAATAAGGTTTCTCTATCTATTTCAATCATACCCTTCTTTCAGACCTGGTCGATGACCCTTGCTCTTGCTTGGTCATCATTCAGATCCCGGTCTACCCTGTTATCTTTATCATATGATTATTCCTGTATCTCAGATTTATATTTGTTTTGTCGGCTGTCAGATCGGGGCCTACTTTCTACTGATGTTTTCTGGTCTATTATCAACGATTAGAGTTTGTTTGCTATTTTAGTTTTGGATCTGGCCGATTGTTCTTGTTCACCACCTTTTATGACCAAGGTCCATTTCTTGATTCCTCATTATCCGCTTCACTTAAAATCTGTGAACCTAATCACTCCTTGTGGTAGCTGTTAGACCAGGACTTGTCCATCAGTAAAGTTTTCGGGTCTGACTATTAGCTATATTCTTTCACCCTCCAGTTCTCTAACCTGGTCAGTAATTTTCCTTGGTCGTTATCTTGACTATGGTCTATGTTCTGCTTCTTGAGTGTACAGTTGTGTCGTTCCTTTGTACATGTCTTATTTGCTAAGTCGATTTACAATTTTTCATCTTCTTGTACATACCCTATTTGTTGAGTCAATCGTTTTGATTATGACCCATTCTCAGTGGGTATTCCTGGTCTAATGCATCCTATTTACATTCTTTCAACATGGTGGGTGGCATTTCTTTTGCCATTGTTGTGACCATAGCCTGTCTTTTCATTCTTGGATTGTACAGATTCCTTGTGTATATCTGATTCTGTCGGTTGATTAGATTAGGACCCATTTCTAGTGAGATATCCCTGGTTTAGTCAATCGCATTTACATTCTTTCAGGTTTACCTGATTACTGGCCTATATTTGTCGTTCTCATGGCCACAATATATATTACCCTTCAATTGTGTACTCATTCTTTTGTTATGTCATGTATTCATATTGTGTATACATTACACATCCTTTCGTTGTGTCATAGGTTCATGTTGTGTATATGTTACTCTCCGATTGTGTACCCATTCTCTTGTTGTATCATATATCCATATTGTGTATATATTACTTATTAGGTTATTCTTGTCTGATTATCTGTTTTGTCTTAGATCTGGTCGATGGCTAGTCCGTTGTTTTTATGGCTATGGTCCATCATTTCTGATCGCCTTGATCATATAGTTGTTGGTATCTATCATTTAGATTTTAGATCTGGTCCTTAATCCTACTTTTGTCATTCTTATGGCCATGGTCTATTATCTGAGCCATTGATTTTCCATTTGATTCATGTCTACCTATCATATGTCCTTTTACCCTTGGATCATATCGAAATCATTGATGGAAAAATTTGATCTTACCTGTATCCTTTGAGTGCATGATTATTGCTGAGATTAAAAACCTATTTAGATTATGGGTGTTTATCACTCCTACTCTTTCATACCCTAAAAGAGAGCAGTCGTATTCAAAAAAGACCTAAAGGAGTGGATTGAGGATCATTTGATACTTTTATAGGTGTAGGTCATATTATCACAGCCTATTTTCCTTTGACCTTCATAACACAGTTTTCTTTGACTTTCCAAATTAAAATACCCATTGATGTGTTCAAGATTACTCTTATCTGTATTTGTTCAGAATCTTTATCCCATGACTATTGAACTAATGTGTGCGCTTCCAATTCAAGAGTCTGTGTTTAGCAAAAGACCACCCTTTCAAAGGACTAACCATGCCCAAACACATTTGAGCCAGGTAACCTTTGCTTCCCCTACAATGCCAACATAACTTTTTATTGTCCCACTTAATCCAATCCTTATTGGGTTACCTTTTCTAAGATTCCTACTCCAGGATCGAACTCTGTAGTCATCATTATCATGGAGGCAGGTGTGTTACTCATGAACTTTAGTGCCAAGTCGTTGTCTTTGTCTAAGTGTCATGTTTCAAGATTCAGTTTCTGTTAAATGTGTACCAACTCCTGTGTTGAAAGTTGGTGAGTTTTGTAGTGTCAATGTCACAAAAAAAGGGGTGTGTCCTGTTTGTCAAGTCCTTCTTATTCAGAGTTAGTGTTTTGTCTTCTGTCAAATTTGATGTAAAGTCCATTGAGGCGCGTCGAAAAAAAGAAAAAGAAAAAAGTCAATCATCGTAGTCTTCAATTCAATAAAGTGTTTGATGGCGTATCTTTGATACTCTACGATTCACTCTTAGATCTAATGTTTAAATAACTAAAGACACCCTTCTCGGATGAGAATGCAGATAAAATTTCCCTCGAGATCTGAAAATGATCAAACGAGAGAAAACGTTGAGCATAGCCACTTGAAGAAGAAATCGAAGCCATTAATAGTGGTATCGAAATCAGAAACTCGGGAACGATGGATTGGCAAAACTTTATCTCCCGAGGAGAGCAAGGAATTGATAAACCTATTTAGAGGGGTTCAGGATGGTCTTGCTTGATCTTATAAGGATAAACCGGGTGAGTGCCCCATCGTTGTGCAAGGCAAGACTTCATCTACTTTAGACATCAGGTCGAAGAGCAAAATGCTAGAGAAGTAAATACCAGACCACAAGTGAAGCTGATGAGAACAATGAGAAAAGACTTTCAGAAAATGAAGTTATAGATTTGAGCCCTAAAAAAATAAAAATACTTGGGCTGCATATTTTCAGTGTGATTCTGAGGTGGAACATTTCAAGAGTAAGCATATTCCTAATGTTTAAAGGCAAAAGGAAAATATGAGAGAATATTCAAAAGAAAGAATAGTGTGAGAGGAGACAAGAAGGAGAAGAGAATGTGTTCCTAAGACAACTCCTTAGGAGTAACGAAGACCCAGATGACGGAGTCAATGATAAATAGAATATGAGAATCGTCTTCACCATTTGGAGACAAACGAGAGTTGTAGAATCTTGAGTGCCAATTCAAGATCACCAAGATTCGAAAGTCGAGCATCGTGGTTGAAGTTTTGCCCAAGAATACCGCCAGACTCCTCGACAAAAAATATTTAAAGTCTTTGAACCTTAAGCAAAAGAGCTTGTACGTCAAATACACCAGGAGGCCATCTTTAGAGGTTTGAGCCTTTATAGCAAAAATCCTAACGTCATAAAATCCATTTGTACACCCTTTGGGCCAAAAGTCAAATGAAACCCTTTCTTTCTAACCACAATATAAACCAGGGGCATTCTTTTTTTAAGAGTTTGAACTACGTTATGAACTGATCCCTACCTCTTCAAGGGTATGTAGGCATTTGATTAATTTAGATTCGGTCAACCTTTGGGGATAAAAGCTAAAGCATTTTCCTTTCAAAAATTTGAAGCTAAATGCTAAACCATTCTTTGAAAAACCCCAAAGCGAACTACGCGGAGATGATCCTCCATTTTTGGGTAACGTAGGAAGTATGGATAGACCAGATTCGGTCCAAATCTTTAGAACCTTAGGTAATCAACCCCTTTGAACCCAAGCCCACCTAGAAAGTCCTTCTGTTGAAATAAGCAACGGTTCAAGGCAAATGAAACCAAAAACAGAAAGAGAAACGAGAAAAATGGGAGTCTGAAAACCCGCTAGGTTGAAAACCCGAAGGGGCAGCCTAGATAAAGTCATTTTCTTGTTAAGTCAATAACCAAAGGGATTGGCTTATGCAAAGTAAGGGTAGCGGTCTTCTGGATTGAAAATTTGAAGAGGCAATCTAGTCAGAGACAGAGACTTCCTATGAAGAGAGAATTGATGAGATACAGAAGGAGTTCCTCAGTTATGAAGAATTCCAGATTGTAGATAGTGCAAGAAAAACCTGAGACGAGTAGTCTGCGAGAATGAAAACTTGGAAGACATTTAGTTTTGACTTCTTTCGAAAAGAGAAATCAAGGAGATGGAGAAGTAATCACTACACAGGGCAGGATCTTGGAATCCGAGTAGCGTCGGCAGGACTTACTTTGACACCTTTCTAAACTAGGGGTAATAAGACTAAGCAATCCGAAGGGTGTAATAACCATGACGGATGTCGCGATGGAAGAAACTAAAGCCTCTTGACATGGTTTTCTAGAGTACTCTAAGAATGGCTAGCCTTACCATAAAAAAAATACACTTTATCTAAGGGTGAATCAAAAGTGAGTCAAGTCTCTTGAATAATGTCAATTTCCTTTGATAATCGAGTCTTTTTGAATAATGCCAATTTTCTTTGATCGAGTCTTTGGAAGTTTGTTCCCTGTTTGTATCATTTTTTCTCTCAATGTCGAAAGTATTAGGCACTGGAAGAGCGAGAGTACACCTTTTGAAATGTGAAGAGAATTCAAAGTAGATCCTAGTTTAGGAATT
Organism: Tasmannia lanceolata; assembly: GCF_043159265.1. Lineage (NCBI taxonomy): Eukaryota > Viridiplantae > Streptophyta > Magnoliopsida > Canellales > Winteraceae > Tasmannia > Tasmannia lanceolata. Next base: position 42,960,912 of record NW_027518714.1, on the reverse strand, counting down.
AAAGAGGGTAAGAGACTTCTTATTCAGACTTGCCTGAGACATCAAACTTCAAGTAACATTGAGCAAAAAGGAAGAATTCTTAGATTCAGCCTTTGTGGAGATTGTTTTACCCTTATACCAAAGAAAGAACCCCATATAAATTCAATTTTTTTCTACTTATGCTGGTTCTGCTTTCTTAAGATTTTGCCATGGAAGCATATCACACTAGGGGCATCTTTTATGACTTGCGTCATAAAAGATATTAAACAATGATAACTGGGACAGCTATTCTTAGCAAATAGAAACAAGAGAAGCTTGAACACACTCTTTGAGTTGAATTCCTTGATCAAATTATCTCTTTTGGAGTCAAAGTTTCAGAAACTCCAATTTCCAGCGGAGTCTAGAATCTACTCCCGCAACCTTCAAACCTCAGCAAAATGCTTTTCACCTGTTATAGAGTAAGTATCCAAAAATCTCATCAATTTACTTGAGTTTTGTTTTCAGCAAAGATCATGCACTCCTAGTTACTCTCGGTGAGAGGTGACTGATCCATTAGTGAAATCAATCAAAGTTGATGGATTTTTCTTCAATTATTTTAGAAAGTTTTTTTTTTATAAGGATAGAAACTGACGGCTCGGTACTTCAGAGTCCGGTCTTTTCTTTCATTGTTTTTAAGTTTTTAATGAGGATAAAAATTGATAGCTCTGTGCTACGGAGTCAGGTCTTTTCTTCCATCATTTTGAGTTTTTAATAAGGATAGAATTGACAGCTCCGTGCTACGGAGTCTGGTCTTTTCTTCATCATTTTGAGTTTAAAACAAGGATAAAAGTTGACAACTCTATGCTTCAGAGTTTGGTCTTTTCTTCCATCATTTTCAGAAGTTTTAATAAGGATAAATATTGATGGCTCCGTGTTTCATGATTTAGTTTCTTCTTCCATCGTTTTGAAAAGTTTTGTAACCTCAAATATCCCAGAAATGAAAACGTTTGGTTTATCCCTTGTGTTTTGCTCTCTTTTTATGAATCTTGTCAAGTTGTCATTGAAATACTAGGGGCATCTTTTATGACCTAGTTTACCAGATCATAAAAGATGTCAAACAAGCGATGTTGATTGAGATGGCTATTCTAGACGAATATGTATCAAGAGAAGCTTGAACACACTTTCATGCATCAAGCTCTTCGATCAAATTGTTTCAATGAGGTCAAACTCTAAAAAAATCTGATCCTCAGTGGGTTCCAGAATTTGTTTTCTTATATATATATATATATATATATATATATATATATATATGTATATAGTTTTCAAAATTCAGCAGAATTTTGTTCGTTTTGAAAAGGGTTAATACCCGAAAATTTTATCGAATCATTTGGGTTTTTCGGTTAGACGCCTAAAATGTAAAAACACTTGAAAATTTCAAAACACCAAAACCATCAGAAATTGAAAAACGCAAAAACATTGGAGCATTTAAAAAACATTCAAAAACATTTGAAAACCTTAAATCATCTAAAGTGTTGAGTGTTTTGGGATTGTAGTTTAGAAAAGTTTGTTTTCGAACTACGTTGGCTTGATCCTCTTTCATGAGGTACGTAGTGCAGCTTGGGATCTTTATCCCAAGTCCAGCCAAACTTTTGAAAATAACATTTTTAAATCTCTTTGAATAAACAACTTTAAAATCGTGTTTTGAAAAAGCTCTTCCTCTAGAGTTAGGAGTTTGTTCTATATACAGGATTATAGAGTTAGGTGTTTGTCCTTGATTTGTTGTGTGCTTGTTGTGTGTTTGTGTTAGAGTTAGGAGTTTGTCCTAGCTAGGAGCGCCTCCATCCGGTTAGTTGGCGATTCACATCGCCGACTGATGACTAGGTCTAAGATGCGTTAGTGATCCCATGGTTTTCCTTAGGACACACAACCTAGTTACACATAGGTTGTAGGAACCACCTGCATTAGCTTAAGGTTAACCTGCATTTAGTTAGGTTATATAGGGTATCCTAAAATCCACAATCCACTTGAATTTAAATAATCGCATAAGAAGCTTTAATAACTAGTCCGGTCTTTTAGGTCGGGTCTAGGATAGAGGTCTAGATGTCTTAGTCATCATAGCTTAGAATAGGTGCGAAGAACTACGTTGCCTTGATTCTTGTGGAGGCGGGGATACGTATGCTTCTTTGGATGAACATCAGATCATCTAAAGACTCGAGTTTAAGCATTAGAGTCTTAGGGTCTGTTGTTAGCACTTTAGGGCTTCTGTTTGTATATTGATGATGATTTTTGCATAGGATCATGATAGTGTGTGTTCATTTCTTGGCTTGCTCACATGTTTATTCTTTTATTTGCTTGTATTTCTATTTATTCTATATTTCGTTTACTATATCTTAATTCATTTCATGATTAACAACTAGTTTTAGATTTCTCATCCTGTGTAGACCTTGTACCTTTAGCTGTAGCAAGCATGTGTTTGCTTATCAGAATTTAGACACATATTACGCTTGACACTCATAACCTAGCAATGCTTAGGTGACACACTTCTTTTATTTATTTTGTATGTGCTTATTATCCCCGGGTCATGCATGTTTAGGTAGACGTTTTCCTCAGGGATATTCGTTCCCATTTCATATGATTTTCACCCAAAACTCTTCTAAGTTAATAAATAAATGGCATAAGAGACTAGGTGCTTGCACTTGGGAGAATTGGGGGTGCTCTTCGGATATTCCTCATTCGTCACCAGGCACAGACCTTTTGTATCTCTGGTTATCCGTTGCAAGCAAAGCATCTGTTTTCTTGGTTCCATGGCGTATCCATGGATGGCGACTCTGAGTTTGTTTTAGGTACGTCTTGGTTTGAGGATTTATCCTTATATCAAGAGGTTTCTCTTTCATTCATTTTGTATCGCCACTCGTGCTATGCTGCGAGGGTGCCATCATTTCGAGAGTTCCTTGGTAGAGCTCTACTTCACATGTAGAGATCTCAAAGGATTGCAGGGGGATCTCGCGTCCCTCGGCACAGATTCTCTCAGATCGGGGTCCACAGGCGGTGAGACAAAGCACTGCTAGGGCGACGAGAGTGAGGGTTGGAGTTGGTCCCGGAGGCATGTATGCGCTTCCTCCTTCAGCACCAGATGTTGGCCCTAGCGATAGAGCAGTCGCAACTACTGGAGGTGAGCCTGACTCGATCCGAGGATTACTCGTTACAAGGATGACGATGACATCTAGTTCGCTTCATTGTCTTTTGGACGATGTTCATATGGGTTTTAGAAAGCTAGGAGATTCTTCAGTTTCTCAGCTTGGAGCAACCGCTACACCTCCTGTCTTCCTACATCAGGATCGTCCAGAGCAGGATCCGAGAGATCCACCACAGCCAGAGCAGTGATTTGCGTATTCTGTTTTTTTTTCTCTTTTTTCCTTTTTGGGTTCCCCAGTTGGGGATGAGATGTATTTTGTAATTGATCAGACATATATATGGATCGCTTTTGACTGGTTTGCTTTTATCTGTAATTGTTTGTGCTTGTTGCTTTTTGAAAAAAGTGGATTTTTGTATAAATAGACATCCATTCTAGATGGGTATTTATACAAAAAATGGCCCTAATATGGTTCTAACAACAACTTGAATTTTGAGCATTTTGCATTATTAGCAAATGCTGATCTTGATTTTGAGCATTTTGCGTTATTAGCAAAGGTTAATAATGTAAAATGCCCCTTGCATGGTTTCTTAATGATTTGATCATGTATTTTTGTGTTATTTGTCATATTTTTATGATTAATAATACAAAAATGCCCCTAGTGTATTCATTCCCATAGACAAGAGAAAGCTAAATACAAGGTAAGAAATAAGATAGTAACTTTATTGCGATGATAGGGAGACACATTTTGATAGCCACAGAATGTAAGGTTGCATTTTTTCGAACGTTTCTTTTCTGTACACAGAGTACCGGACTGGATCTTGAGCTTTTGAGAACTGTATAAGGAGTACTGAGTTGACCTTCTCCTTCTTAAGTACTAGGACAATGTTTGCTAACCACTCGGCATATGTGACGACCTTTAGAAATCCTTCTTTCAATTGGTTTGGCACCTCGTCTTTGATTTTAAGAAGCCATTTGGGCCTCATTTTTTTGAGCTTTTGTTTCTTCGGCTTCGTTTCCGGATAGAGAGGGATATGATGCTGGACAATGTCCTCACTTAATCCTGGCATATCCTTATGTGACCAGGCAAAGACTTCTTTGAATTCTTTTAACAATTTGATTAATTTCGTACGCTCTTCAGGGGATAAGGTTTTGCCAATCTTAATCTCCTGAGGGAGGGATTCAGTGCTTATGTTAATAGTTTCAAACTCATCTTCTAATGGTTTGCTCGACGCTGCTCCCTTCATTCTATTAATTTCTTAATCTCAAGGGGAGTATCGTCAGCTTCCTCATCTGAGGAGGTTTGTTCGATATTATTTAAAGCGTTAGTTTCAATATTATGAAGAGACAAATGCGAGTACAAAGAAAGTTCTTTGATTGATTCAAAAGATACATTGGAAGAACTGACCGACGCACCTTCTTCAGGCTCAATTAAATTTGAAACATTTTCAGAAGATGAGTCAGAATCAGAAGAAGAGTCTGACTCAAAGGATGCGAAATCTATATCCGAAGGGATGGCTGTAGTGAGGAGTGGGACGAAGGTGTCTATCCAGTTGGAGAGCTCTGAATTGCCAGCATCGATAATGAAATCCCAGGGGTGATGGCAACCCAAGAGGGGAGTGAATTGGGTATTTAAAAATTCTTGCCAAAAATAAATGAAGAAGGGAAATCAAATGGCAAATAAACAATCAAGCCCGAAAAGTAAAAATCCAATGCACAAAACAAATTAAAGGGCAAGAGTAAAGAGAGAGTGCACCGAGATTTTTAAGTGGTTCGGTCCCAACCTCGGACCTACTCCACTCCACCAACAAAACTGTTGATGGCTTCACTACGGATTCCTTTAATGGCGAGGAATCAACCCAATTACAACTTGGTTCGGCTACGCCTCGCAAGACTCGCCACGAACCGGAGAAAGCTTCACGTCTCCAACACTCGCTCTTGGGATGGCTACGCGTTCCTTCGCACTCGCCGAATATACAAATGAATGTAAAAAGAAAATGAAAATACAAACCCTCTCCAACGGTGGATAAAGCTCTCAAGCTTTTACAAATAAAACTTGCTCACAAGATGTACAAATTGAAGCTCTAGATCTAATCCCTTTAGATACGTCCCAAATGAGACACAAGGGTGTTTAATCATTCTTCACAAGATTAAAACATGTTTGGGAATGTAAGAGTTGTTTTTTAAGAGGTCTTAAATGAGGTATATATAGCTCATTTGAAAATATGACCGTTTGAGGGCAAAAGGGTAGGTTGAAAAAGTCAAGCCCCGTAGGCTCCAACGGCTACATTGCCAGGCCGCGGTGGTCGACCGAGCTGTGGCGGTCGCGCCCTTATCGGGTTCGTCTTTTTAATTTCAAATTTCAAACCGCAGCGGTCGACCGAGCCATGGCGGTCGTCCGGGGAGAACAACCTGGACATATTTATTTTTGTCCAAATTTCTATCCGCGGTCGTCCGGCCATTGGCGGTCGACCGGCCCGACCTTACTGGATTGTTTCTGGATTTCCAAAAACACATCCGAGGTCGACCGAAACACCTCGGTCGATCGGCCCGCTATTGAAAGCCAAGTCTGGATTTCTAGACATGCTTCCGCGGTCGCTCGGCAAACCCCGGTCGACCGGCCTTAGTAAAAATTCCATTTTAACTTTTAAACTTCAGGGGCTTTTGGGCCAAGGTCTTTGGGCTTTTCCCTATGCTTTCAAATATATTTTCAAATACATTTTCATGTTCATTTAGATACATTTTCAAGTTCATTTCAAATACATTTTCAGGTTAATTTCAAATAGTTTTTAAGGCCTTTGAAACTCAATTACTTGTACCTCTAAAATGGATGTCTAAGTGGGATTAGACTTACATTCTAACACAAGACATTCACATGCAAATCTTCAACTTTGAAGCTCTTCATGTTTTGGTCACTTCCATGGCTCTTCTCTTGATTCTTTGGCTCTTCAAGATGTCTCCTTGATTTATCGAAGCCTTCGAATTCCTTTGGCTTCCAATGAGATGTCTTCAATTGGTTCATGCCACGATCCATGCTTCCTTGACTTTGGTGTTGATTTCTTGATTTCCAATACATGCACTTTAAAACATCAAACACATTAGATAAACAAAACACATCAACTTGTGTTTGGAATCATCAAAACAAGAAGGTACTGCCAAGGTGAGAACCATTGGGCTTACATTCTCCCCCTTTTTGATGATGACAACACACAAGGTGATTGCCACATTTAAGCACAATAAACCTAAAACTTCTCCACCTTTGTCATCAACCAAAAAGGATGGGGTGAGAGTTTAAGCATAAGGGTAAAACATATACAAATAAAACTTCCATTTGTCAAGGAATGAAACAATCTAAAACTCCCCCTATTTAAAAACGAAATTCAAAACAAGGAGGGTTTAGACACATAAATGGGATTTTGAAAGATAACACAATTTCAAGCTTCCCCAAAATCAAATCTCCCCCTATTTGTAATACAAATAGAATATATGTGGGGGTCATCAAAACATATTGCCAAGGTAAAGATGTAACAATCTAAATAAGAACCTTGGGCACAAACTATCAAAATCATAAAGATATTCAAGTTAAAGCACAAGCCCCTAATCTAACGCAAAAGCATAGAAAACTAGGTTGGGGCCTTTGGAACCCAAACCAACTTGGTTCCAATAGGTTTAGATTTACCTAAAATGTTCTTTTCAATCCATACCATTTTATTTTTAGGTAATAGTCTAAACATACATTGATTTTTAAAATGTCCAATTCTACCATAAAAATGACATTTTGCACAACATGTAGAAGGACATGTAAAATCACAAGAAGATTTATGATTTTCAAAAGATTTCTTCTCTTCTTGCAAACCTTGGTTGAAAACCAAATTTTCATTTTCTTTCTCAAATGAATTACATCTTTGAATCAAAACATTGTTAGCACTAATCAAGTTTTCATTTATTTGATTCAAAGCTTCATTTTTGAGCGAGAAATTTCAATTTCAATTTTTAAAGAATCAATTTCTTTTTGCATGTTGGAAATTGAAATGTTGAAATCCTTTTCAATATCAAAACATTTTACATGCACATTAGAATTTACAACACAATCATGTATATGAGATTCAGTAGAATCTACAAATGCAAAATGACAATCATGTGATTTATAAATATTTTCAAGTTTAACCCAAACTTCATGAGCATTTTTACATTTTGAAACTTTCTCAAGTATATGAGGAGACAATGAGCAACAAATGGCGATTAAAGTTTTAGCATTCAAATCAAGCCATTTTGGATCAATTTTTCCCCTTTCCTTTTTAGAAAAAGATAAATCATTTTCAAGAATATCCAAGATATCATAATCTAAGGATTCTAAAAAGAAACTCATACGAATTTTTCAATTAGCATAATCATTTTCATCAAACCAAGGTGGTTCAAAAACGGATTGGCCTAGATGAAAGTCCATGGGTTTTTGCCACAAAAAAAATCTTTTCCCTAAATAAGAGCCTTGTGCTCTGATACCAAGTGAAATCCCAAGGGTGATGGCAACCCAAGATGGGGGGTGAATTGGGTATTTAAAAATTCTTGCCAAAAATAAATGCGGAAGCGAAATCAAATGGCAAATAAACAATGATGCCCACAAAGTAAAAATCCAATGCACAAAACAAATTAAAGGGCAAGAGTAAAGAGAGAGTGCACTAAGATTTTTAAGTGGTTTGGTCCCAACCTCGGGCCTACTCCACTCCACCAACAAAATCGTTGATGGCTTCACTACGGATTCCTTTAATGGCGAGGAATCAACCCAATTACAACTTGGTTCGGCTACGCCTCACAAGATTCGCCACGAACCGGAGAAAGCTCTGCGTCTCCAACATCGCTCTTGGGATGGCTACGCGTCCCTTCGCACTCGCCGAATATTCAAATGAATGTAAAAAGAAAATAAAAATACAAACCCTCTCCAAGGGTGGATGAAGCTCTCAAGCTTTTACAAATAAAACTTGTTCACAAAGATGTACAAATTGAAGCTCTAGATCTAATCCCTTTAGATATATCCCAAATGAGGCACAAGGGTGTTTAATCACTCTTCACAAGATTAAAACATGTTTGGGAATGTAAAAGTTATTTTTTAAGAGGTCTTAAATGAGGTATATATAGCTCATTTGAAAATATGACCGTTTGAGGGCAAAAGGGTAAAAAATTGGGTTGAAAAAGTCAAGCCCCGCAGGTTCCAACGGCTACATTGCCAGGCCGCGACTGTCGACCGGGCTGTGGCGGTCACCCGCCCTTATCGGGTTCATCTTTTTAATTTCAAATTTCAAACCGTAGCAGTCGACCGAGCCATGGCGGTAGTTCGGGGAGAGCAACCTAGACATATTTATTTTTGTTCAAATTTCTATCCGCGATAGTCCGGCCATTGGCAGTCGACCGGCCTGACCTTACTGGATTGTTTCTGGAATTACAAAAACACATCCGCAGTCGACCGAAACACCCCGGTCGACCGGCCTACTATTGAAAGCCAAGTCTGGATTTCCAGACATGCTTCCGCGGTCGCCCGACAAACCGCGGTCGACCGGCCCTAGTAAAAATTCCATTTTAACTTTAAAACTTCAGGAGCTTTTGGGCCAAGGTATTTGGGCTTTTCCCTATGCTTTCAAATATATTTTCAAATACATTTTCAAGTTCATTTCAAATACATTTTCATGTTAATTTCAAATAGTTTTTAAGGCCTTTGAAACTCAATTGCGTGTGCCTCTAAAAGGGATGTCTAAGTGGGATTAGACTTACATTCTAACACAAGACATTCACATGTAAATCTTCAACATTGAAGCTCTTCTTGTCTTGGTCACTTCCATGGATCTTCTCTTGATTCTTTGGCTCTTCAAGATGTCTCCTTGATTTATCCAAGTCTTCGAATTCCTTTGGCTTCCAATGAGATATCTTCAATTGGTTCATGCCACGATCCATGCTTCCTTGACTTTGGTGTTTGATTTCTTGATTTCCAATACATGCACTTTGAACATCAAACACATTAGATAAACAAAACACATCAAATTGTGTTTGGAATCATCAAAACAAGAAGGTAATGCCAAGGTGAGAACCATTGGGCTTACAAGTAATCATACTCTGAGGGGAGAACAATGGAACGAATTTCTTGATCATGAAGACTGCAAGAGGGTCTTCTTGGAACATTGATCACATCAGTACTGGTTCAAGGTAATTTGCCCAATCAAACTTTAAAATCTCTGCGCGTCTGTATTGTTTTCTCCACCAAATATCATCTTCTTCACCTGGCCAACCCGTAGCAAAGAAAATCTGAAAACCAGGAACTCTCTCACCCGTGATGGGATGTGTAGACCACTCTGGAAAACCATAGTAAAGGAAGTCTTCTCCTTCTCGGTAATATTGACCATTCAGGGTTAACCTGATATTTGGTATAGGCATGACCTCACCAGCTTTCCTGTATGGCCTTCTTCAGGCTATACTGTGGTACATATCTTGTTCCACCTGATATGTGTTGTGAGAGCCTAAACCAGTCGTAGCGACATTGGAAGGAAAATGCAGATCATATTCCTTGTTGATATCGTCCTAATCCCATTCTAGGGATGTATCCGTTAATTTTGAGCATAGTGGACACAACATAATTGATATCGTGAGGGAGTGGAACCAATTCTTTCTTGGCTTGCTCCCAGTTGATATGGGTGACATCGAGGTGGAACCCGTTGAGGTAGATACTACCTTCGGCTGAATTACCATGGGGATCGGACAAGATAGCACCAACTTCTAAGTCTTCGTCACCTCGAATTGTGATAACTCTGCTACATTTCTTGAATTTGAGCTTTTGATGTAGAGAAGAAGGGATAGCCCCTACTGTGTGAAGCCAAGGTCGTCCTAACAGCAAATTGAAGGATGACTTGATGTCAAGTACTTGGAATTCAACATCAAAGGTTTCACCGACCATAAATATGGCAGTGGACAGAGTTCCAACTACATCTCGGTGGGAGTTATCATCGGCCATGATGCCTTGATCAGATGGAGTGAAGTCATTGGGATCGAAACCAATAGCTGTGGCCGTGCTCAGTGGACAGATGTTCAAGGCCGAACCATTGTCCACGAGTACGGTGGGTACCATCTTCTGATTACATAATACAGTAACAATGAGAGGCTTGGAATGGTTCTTTCCTTCAAGGGTCAGATCTTGGTCTGAAAATGAAAGAGCCGTAGAGGCTCTGACTACTACAACCAAATTAGTGAGCTGCTCGGGTGTAGTGTCCTTTGATACTTGAGAAGTCTGCAAGCTTTTGAGGAGGACCTCTCTGTGCTTCAGGGAAACCATCAATAACACCCATAATGAGATATCTGCCTGAGTTTTACTGAGCTGCCTGATGATGTTTAGATCTTCCTGATCAACTTTTTTGCTAACGACCTTTCGTTTGACCGTGTTGACCTGGTCATCTGTCCTGAGCTCTGGGGGTTTGAAATTCTTATCACCCCTAGTGGGATGTCCTACTTCTGAGGTCTCAAGATTACTGACTTCAAGATCTTCTAATGAAAGAACGAACAGAGTCTCGTTTATTCCAGCTTCAACTAGGTCTAGGGCATAAGGCTCTTCGTCGAAGTCTGTACAAATGGCAAGAGGGTATGATTCCTCTTCCCCGATTTCTCATATGTAAATATTATTATCGGTTACCCACGGATAGGGTTCGATAGTGCAAATTAGGGACGCGAAGTTGTTTCGCGGAGATTCGGTGAAGATGGCACTGGTAGTGGGAGACGAAGGATTATGATTTGGGAGAGGATTGGTGTTGATGTTTGGCCCAGATGGGAGGATGAACTATTTTTTGTCGAGAAGGTCTTGGATATCATGTTTTAAAGAGAGACATCTATCAGTTTGGTGTCCCTTACCTTGATGGTACTCGCATTATTCCCTGTTGTTCCATGTTCTGGGTAGAGGGTTGGGAGGTGGACGGGGTGCAAGTAGGAATATTTTCTTGGCTTGAAGAAGTAATTTCATGATGGTGGTGGGCGCAGCTGGTAGGGGAGTGAATTCCTGAAGCATCCTATTGACAATAGGAGGTCCTGAAGGAGTATTACTTTGCTGCCAGAGAAATGGAGTCTCAGAGATTTCTAGAGCTGGCTTGGCCTCATTGACTTCTTTGGACACATGAGGCTTCTTAGGTTGAGTGGTTCTAGGCTCAGGGGAAATTTTGCTTAGCCAACCACAAGCTAGAGAATCCTCGATTTTATTTCCAGTATCGGTGAAGTGTCTAAGACTGGTGAAACTCTAAATGGCTATGGGACGCTAGAAAGACAAAGTCAGGTTCTGCTGCATCATATGATCTGCTCTTCCTCAGTGGGTCGCTTAAGCATCTGAGTTGTCTTATGACGCCAACATTTCACAAAATCGGAGAAGGACTCCATGGGTTCTCGTCTGGTGGTCTAAAGATCCCGACGAGAGGTTTCAATGCCATCTTCGTAGGAGAACTGCTTGATGAACTCATTTATGATTCGCTCCAAACCCATAGTTGGTAGTTCAGGTAAACTTAGGAGCCATTTTTGTGCTACTCCTTTTAAGGACATTTGGAACACAAGGGCTAGCTGATCTGGTGAAAGACCTTGTGACAGAAGCACACTCTCGAATACAACGAGATGGTTATGAGGAGAACCAGTTCCATCATACTTGCTGATTTCAGGCCATTTGAAACTGGCTGGAAGCTGTACATCGGAAAATAAAGAAACGACTTGGATGGAGAGTCCTGTCGAACCCTGAACTTTGATGAGTTTGAGGTCTTGGTTGACCTTGGCAAACTTATCTTCCCATTATTTTAGAATCTGAGAAAAGTGGTGATTCTCATCTGCATACTGAACTCTCAAAAATGGGTCTGGAAGGTGAGCTGTGGACAGATTAGTGGGCTGAGCCGGTGCAGTTTCTTGAACAGGAGGAGGAATAGGTTGTGGTGGTGCAGGAGGTGTTACCGTAACCTGAGGGGGGATCTCAACACAGCATTCTCCTCTGAGAGATGGCGGAGATTTTTAGTAAGTTCTGCTACTGCCTGTTGCAGCTCTTGGATAATCTGGGATTGATCTGGAGGTTCAACCATGATGGCGAGAGGGATTGAAGGACTATAAGGTTCTGAACTTGCTACCAGAAGAGTAGGAATTGAAGAACTGGGTGGTTCGGAAGTCCTTTCTAAACGGGCTTGGGTTCGGGCCCAGGCTTTTGACTTCTTTGATGCAATGGTTATAAGTATAAGAAACTTTCTACCTGCAGATGGGAAGGTACACTAATTTTTAGAATTTATCCATGGAAAGTGGAAGAGTTATGTAAACAAAATGGCAAATACAAACAAAACTTTTATTTATGTGTCTGACCAATATTTACAACATTTATACATGAAGGCCTGTGCTGACCTCACTTCTATCATTATTTCTTTACAAGGATTTCTTAAAAAAGTAAAAAAGAAAGAAAGAAAAAAAAGAAACTTGTTATCTTCAGTATAGAAGTAATCCACAACCTGGCAGTTCTGAACTGGACGGATAGTATCAGAGGGGGCTACGCGTCATTAGAAGAACCCACAAATTCGGTTTCTGGAGAGATGTACGCAATCAGTGCTGAGTAGTAGTTTGGGTGTATTCTTCCCCACGAGGAACATAGATGTCACGCAGAGGGACTACTATACGGCCTTCCCAAGTTGAGTAGAGAGTCCTGCCCAAATTTGAACTGATTCTCTTTGGTAAGTAGAAGCGAGTGAGTGACTCTCAATGATGTTGTTTTGCTCTGAACTGATGCATGATTCGGTGAGGGATGTAGAAGGAAGTGTATTCTAGACACAAGAGACAAACATACTCAGTTTAGGAGGTTCTTAAGGTGAAAGAGTAAGAACTCGGGGCTGTCCAAGCAATATCGCAACTGTCATGGGTTTCTAACCAGTCATGCCAGTCAGGTTCACTATTGAAATGAACTTTTGGTTTCCACGACCAAAAGTTTGAGATACAAGGGGTTGTTCTGGGATGGGGGATTGCTATATGAAGCTTGAGACAAAGCCAAATATACAGAAAGGTTGGACATCCTGAGAAAGGAAGGTGAGGGTGTTTAGAAACTCGGTCTAACCCTCTGAAGGTTTCAGCTAGAATAGTGGGCACATGGTTGGCATCCAGAGACAACTAGTCTATAGCACTAAGAAAGGAGAGAGAGACTGGATTGTCTTCCTAGCACATGATGTAGTTTGCATACATACAAAGTGTATAGGCCTCATGCCGACATTGCTGAAATGCTGTGTCATGCAGGTCTCCTTATGAGGAGTAGGCGTCTATGAGTCTATCTATGTATAGACCATCTATTGACATAAAATCTTCAAGGTCCTGTCCTGGCATACAAAGGAGCCTAATACACATGAGCCTGTTAATCCCATATTTGGGCTCGGAGTGGATGATGGGTCCATTCTGCATATACCGTAAAAGTGTACAACATTCTTCGAAAGTGGGACATACTTCCTGAAGACCAAAACAAAAGACGTAATACCGGGGATCCTAAAATTGTGCCACCGTTTTGGGGAGACTCCAATCTACTTGAATAGACTCATGGAATGGAAATGTATACTCATGATGAGTCATGTAGGAGAAACAGGAAGAGCTTATTGATTCCGCGTAACTTCGTATCCATTCAAAAGGATTGATACAATACCTATGCACATACTTTTATTTATTCACATTTCCTTTTTCTTTTACACAGCTGCCTTTGACAGGCAATTTAGAAAACAAAATTGGTAAAAGAAAAGAAAAACTGGACGGTGCTCTCTGTCTTTTACATAGGTTGGATCAACGACCAAGGGAAGTAGTTGCAGGAAAGATTTCTGCTTCGAGTTCGGAGTAGTAGTTGGTTGCTACTTCGTTTACATGCGAGGAGGCTAGATCACGAGAAGAAAGGGTTTTCCTCTTTTTTCATTTTGAGGCGATAGTCGTAGCGAATTCGTTGGAAAACTCTTGTGGAGGACATAAGTGGGTGATAGGTTCAATGACCTCCTGTCTAGCCCCATATTGACGCATGATGCGGCTTGGGATATAGAATGAAGTGTCTTGCAAACCAAGGAGCTGAATGTAAGAAGATCCTGGTGAAGACAGGACATTAGGGCAATACCCATGTATCTTCCAATAGATGTTCTTGGATTTTAAACTAGACATCCATGCATGCCAGCCGGATACTGTTTCCAAGTGTTGGAAATGATGCCAATTATGGAAGTTGTATATTGAGACATCCAATCAGGAACCTGGGGTGGCGATATAAAGCTTTAAACAAAGCCAGAAATGAAGAAGAATGGGAAATCCTGTAAACTGACGATTGGGATCATCTCGGACTTTTTCTAATCCATTTAGAGTCTCGACTAGGATGATAGGTACCGGGTTTGCTCCATCGGGGATCTGATCCAATATGCTAAGAATACGAAAGGAAGCTTCGTTGGATTCTTGTCTTGTGACATACTTAGCATAAACGCAGAATAAGAGAGCTCTGTGACGAGCTTCTTGGTAAAGGAGATCATCCATATCTCGAACTGGAGAGAAAGTCTCAATTAACCGATTAACGAGAACTCCTTTTGAATTCATGAAGTTTAAGGGGTCCTGCCCTTTGAAGCAGAAAAGCCTTTCGACTCGTTGAACATAACCCGACCTAGAGAAGGGTCTGACGCTGATTCCATCTTCGGGTACTCCTAGTAAGGTACAAAATTCCTCATAGGTGGGGCAGATTTCTTCTAATCCAAACCGAAAAACATGGTTATCTGTATCCCAACATTGAGTAGCTGCTCGAAGGAGATTCCAATCGACATGAATGGAAGAGAGCAAAGGAAAATACACTGCTCAAAAGGATTGGTAAACCAATGACTGTAATCGAAACTTTCGACGTTGTAGAAGTTGTGAATCCAGTCATCCAATTCTTCTCGGTGATTCATGATCTACCTATAAGGAAGACAGAGAACCAATATACAGTAAATCAAATGAAAAAAGATGGGTAAAACATTTGTTTTTGGTAATTTTGTTAGTTCTTTTTTTTTAATAAAATTTTCTTTTTACAAATTTTTCGAACAGATCCTGAACTAGAAAGGGATGGAGAGCAACGTCTGCCCTGGCGATTTGAGAATTGAGAGACATCCCTTAGAGGCTGAATTCAAATATGGTTTTGATACAGATCTAACCCTGACCTCATGACGATAAACGGACAGAGGTCTGATACCTGGGTTACGACAAAGATTTGGCTGGGAATATCTTATGATGAGAAGATACATTTATAGAAACCAGACATTTTGAACGTAACAGACCAAGAAATGGGCATTCCATTAAAAGGTGACGAAGACAAATCTGGAGGAGTTTTGTCCTCGCTTGTTACTATGAGCTGGTTGAAAATGAGTCTAATCCCATGAAAAGACTAAATGGGATTAAAGTAAGGCTCAGATATTTAACCATAACAAATGGTCAAGACAATCTTTGTACCGGAAGATGGGTTGAATTGGGCAGAGCTTCGCCGCCAAGGAGCCAAAAGTGGTTCGAAAATGGGTCTAACTTTTTAGAAAGACAGATTGGAATTTTGAGGGATGCTCGGGTACTGTGACCATGGTTTGGATGAGAGCTTCTTCATACCAGAAGATGGGTTGAATTAGGCGGAGCTTCGTCGCCACATACCTTAACTTAGGTTGGGAGGAGCCTAACCTTCGGAAAGACTGACTTGAAATTTAGCAGAGTTCGGGTACGTTTACAACAGTAGCAATGGTCATGACATAGTTGGATTGGGCAGGGCTTTGCCGCCATGGACTATAACCAATGGTTGGGAAATGAGGTCTAACCTTTTGGAAGGACGGATTGGAATTTTGAGAGGAACTCGGGTACTGGGACCACAACAAATGGTTCAGACAAGGCTATAACAGAAGATGGGCTGATTCGGGCAGAGCTTCGCTATCCAAGCCTTAACAGAAGGTTTATCTCTGTGTGAAGAGATAACTTTTGGATGGTTAAAAAAGTGGTCTCAATCGGGTAGGGCTTCGCCGTCTTGACTGAAATGATAGTTTAAGATGGATAGAGGTGCAGAAAGACAGTATAGCCTGACGTGGCTGAGACCAGAATGGTTTGTTTTTTTAGAAAAATGATTAAGGGATTGCAAAATTTTGCAAGATGCGACCAGAATGAGGGGGCACTTGGTTAAGCGCATTAACCGTAAGACGAACATTCTTCCAGGATACAATCACTGCTTATCTAAGGAATTTGATGATATGGGTTAGCAAGCATAACTCTGGACAAGACTAAAGGTTAGACATAACCTCTAATTTTGGGTAAATTGAACTGCGACCCAGTGCGTATCGGACTAGGGTAATGACATCCCTAGTAAGAATTGAGCAACCTGGGGACACCTTTCTGGACTCGCTCGACATGCCCGCAGTGGGCTAGTGGTATAGTGTATCCCTATTTTAGATGATGCTCACATCTCTCGAAAGTAACTGATAGGCTTACCTAACTCTAAGCTCAACACATCCTTAGACAGGACATGGTAATATCCAAGCGCACAATATGCTGGGCTATGCAGGGGATGAAGGTTTCAAAGTCCCTCTTGCTAATGTGCACAAGCAATTCCTTGTTCATTGTACCCGAACGCAACGAAAAGTTAGTACAACATTCTTTTAACGTCACAACAAGGGTGACGTGCAAAGAGGTGGTGCTTTCACCGTAAATGGATGCGTGACCAACATATTCGGGTGATGAAATCCCAAATACAACCGAATCCGTTCCAAGGGCTACTTACTGCCGGGTAAATAGGTATGCAAGTGGGCGATGAACTCCCATGGTATGTGCGTGAAATTTAAAAACAAGGGGTAGCCAGGTGCCTCTCGGGGCATTTTCGTGCAATTGGAGGCAATTTTTTGCAGCAATTTTGAGCATTGGCTCTTAGCAATCCTTGTAGAAGAAATGCGGCAAGTGTATATGTACTAGAAAGTAAACCTAACACTTGGTTTATTTCACTCGTCGGGAGTGTTTGCAACTTGCGAATATATTCGCAACTTGCGAATACCCCTGAAGGCTACATCGGGTTAAGCATAACCCTAAGAAAGGAGAAAAATCGAATTAGTTGATTTTAAATTCTTAAAAAATGCCAATTTGGTTATATGGAGCTACAACCTTTCGATTTTTAATGAGAAGACCTGCTGAGAGGATTTATCATGTTTAATCAATTTTCCCCAGCAGAGTTGCCAGTCTGTGGGAGCCGGTTTTTTCCCGTGTTTGCGCAAGACGACAGGGGATCACCACAATCGCATTTTCAGGGGGCGTTATTTGATCCGTGTATCTTTCGAACTCTGGACCGTAATCCGAACTTCGCGAGATAGAGAAAATTTAGAGTCGCCACCTAGTTTAGGGCCTAGGACCCGTGTCTATTCTCCCAAGGAAATGAGCAACGACTCGAATTTCATTGGAAAAATAGTAATCAGGGGTTCCTATGCTCTGGGCCTAGAACCTTATATTTTGCTCTGTTTGCCTTAAGGCATGGTCCTTACAGATATCTAGGTAAGGGTTGTGGTTACAATTGGCGAAGGTGTTAGGCACCCCCTCTTGCCCGAATTAATCCAGTCTCTTAACTTAGATTGGCATTTTGGAAGGATTTGAAATGAAATAATTTGATTTTTTTATTTCCCTTGTTAGATTATACTTAATTCCGTATGTAAATGAAGTAAATTTACAAAAGAAATAGAAAATAAGCGATAGTTAACCTAACCGGTATTGTAAGTTGTATACGGCTCTCATAAAGAATTCACGACGACTTATTCATGATGCAGGTTAGCTTAAATCAAACGAAAAATGACTGTACAGAAAGTAAAAGTAAGGCAGAGGGGTTTATAACATAAGTTCAGGGGGCAATTTGTGCGCCAGGATCTTATGATGTCACCACCTCATACTTTACTGTGCAGAAAGTTATAAATTGCAGAAAGTAAAAGCAAGTCGAAGGGAATAATGTCTCAAGCGCTTGGCCGTAGCGAAACAAGTCTCTTTGGCACCTCAACCTCGTACCTTATTGTGCATAAAGCTGTAAATTGTAGAAAGTAAAAGCAAGTCGGAGGGAATAATGTCTCAAGCGCTCGGCCGTAGCAGAACAACCTTCTTTGACACCTCAAGCTCGTACCTTACTATGCATAAAGCTGTAAATTGCAGAAAGTAAAAGCAAATAGGAGGGAATAATGTCTCCAGCGCTCGGTCGTAGCGGAACAAGTCTCTTTGACACCTCAACCTTGTACCTTATTGTGCATAAAGCTGTAAAGTGCTGGAATTAGTAAAAGGCAAGTAAAGGGGCTTGACATCAGAAATGATGAAATCCACCCTACTAGTTTAGTAAATACAATTGAAAAGTAGTAAAGGTTGAGGGGCTTGACATCACGGATGATGAAACCCACCCATACCCGTTTTGTAAATACAACTGGAGAGTAGTAAAGGGGCAGGTTGAGGGGCTTGACATCATGGATGATGAAACCCACCCATACCCGCTTTGTAAATACAATTGGAAAGTAGTAAAGGGGCAGGTTGAGGGGCTTGACATCACGGATGATGAAACCCACCCATGCCCGTTTTGTAAATACATAACTGAAAAGTAAATGGATTACATCTTTCTGTTATTTACATTTTTTAGAGTTTTATTCTTACCACTTGGAGAGTTGGGTAGCGTAATTGCGCTTGTTTGAAGAGGGAGACTTCAAAGTTTGCTGAAATTTTGGCAGAACCACGACGCTATGTTGAGAATGGGGCGTTGGGTTATGTGAAATTCAGCAGTGCTACCGCGCTGTGTTGAAAGGGAGCCTTCGAGGTTGTGAAGAAATTGGCGGCGCAACGACGTTGTATAACCAAATCGCCTCCGAGTTTGTCAAGATTTCGGTAGAACAACGACGCTACTATGGAAAAGTAGCTCATAGTTCTTCGTAATTCGGCAGAACATTGGCGTAAAAAGGAAACGACACTCTGAACCTTCAAACATTCGGCGGAGAGCCGAGGTTCGAAAGGAGCTACCTAGTGTTTCTCTACCTTCTCTCTTCTAAAAGCAAGCTAACTAGGGTTTCTGTATAATTTTCTGCAGGGGTTCGGAGTTTGAATCTCACTCAGAAGGGGAAGAATTACACTGAAGGAAGGTGTATATAACCAGAGAGAGAGAGAATGGCCAAATAGTTCACAATATGAGCAAACCAATGAGTATGGTTATGAGAAACAACGAACAATTGTTCATCAGGGAAAGACTCTCTAAGCAACTCGGTGGTGGCGGGGGGCTCAATTAGGATCCTAGATAGATGATCTGCTACCACATTTTCGGAACCTTTCTTCTCCCGAATTTCCAGATCAAATTCCTGTAGCAAGAGAATCCATCTAATCAACCTGGGTTTGTTATCTTTCTGGGCAAGCAAATGCCTAAGAGCGGCATGATCAAAATATACCACAACCTTGGATCCTAAAAGATTTGACCATAATTTATGAAGAGCGAACACCACAGCTAGCAATTCTTTCTCAGTTGTAGTGTAATTAAGTTGAGCATCTGAGAATGTTTTGCTAGCATAATAAATGACAATGGGCTTTTTGTTCACTCTTTGTCCTATCACTGCTCCAACTGCATACGCAGAGGTGTCACATAGGAAGAGACCAGTCAGGTGGTTGCATTATGGGTGCTTCAGTCAAAGAAGTTCTGAGAGTATTGAAGGCTTTAAGGCATGCATCATTAAAGACAAATGGTGCATCCTTGGCAAACAAATTGCACAAGGGTCTAGAAATAGTGTTGAAGTCTTTGATGAAACACCTATAGAAGCCCGCATGACCTAAAAGAGAACGGACCTGACGAATTGAAGTAGGGGGTGGGAGTTTTGATACTATCCCCCGTTGAGACACAATGCGGCCAAGAACAATCCCCTGTTGAACCATAAAATGGCTCTTCTCCCAACTTAAAATAAGATTAGTCTCCATGCAGCGTTTCAACATAAGATAGCCATCACGCACCTTTGGAAAGTAGCTGGTGCATTACATAGTCTAAATGGCATCTGTTGGAATGCGAATGTACCATAGGGGCATGTGAAGGTAGTTTTCTCTTGGTCTTCTGGACACACATGCACTTGATTATACTCGGAATAACCATCCACGAAACATAAATGGTTCTGGCCTGCTAATTTCTCAAGAACTTGGTCAATGAAAGGCAGAGGGAAGTGATCCTTGCGGGTGGCTGTGTTCAACTTATGATAATCAATGCACACTCGCCAACCTATCATTGTGCGAGTGGGAACCATGTCACCTTGATCATTCTCCACCACAGTGATGCCAGCCTTCTTTGGCACCACTTGAGTAGGACTCACCCACTTACTGTCTGAGATGGGATAAATAATACCAGCATCTAACCATTTCACCACCTCATTCTTAACAACCTTGCGCATGTTGGGATTCAATCTTCTTTGCGCATCGCGGAAAGGCTTCGGACCATCTTCACAATAAATGCGATGCATGCAGATGGATGGGCTGATTCCTTTTAAATCCGCACCCGACCACCCAATGGCAGCCTTATGATCCTTGAGAACACCCAACAGTTGGCTTTCTTGGTCAGATGTCAAACTGGAAGCAATGATGATAGGTAAAGTATCATTTGACCCTAAGAAAGCATACTTCAATGAATTTGGCAGTGGTTTCAAATCCAAAACCGGCGGTGACTCAGTAGAACAAGGTTTTGGCTTTTTAGCCAGGCTGAGCAATGGCTCATAATTGATAGTCCATGGATGCCTATATGGGGGAGTTGGGAAATCTAACAATGTGTTCACCTCCTCTGTACATGCCTCAATATCGAAATCTTCCACCCCAAAAGAAGTCAAAACACTTTGCAATGGATCGTCTTCTAAAAATTGGGAAGTGTGATCTGACACCACTTCATTGATAAGATCCACTGCAAAACATTCCTCCTCACGCTGAAGTCCTAAAGAAGCATTGAAGATGTTCAATCAGAGCTTCTTATTGCTAAAGGAAATATCCACTGCACCTGACGTATAATTTATGCAAGTATTGGCGGTGGCTAGGATGGACGTCCTAAGATAATCGGCTGTTGTTTCCCATTATTTGCCATTTCCATGTCAAGTACTAGGAAATCAACAGGAAAATAAAGCTCATCCTCTTTCACCAAAACATCCTCAATTAGACCTCTAGGTACCTTTATGGACCGATCGGCAAGTTGGAGAATAACTTTTGTGGTCTTCAACTCTCCAAACCAAAATTGTTCATAAACTGAGCTAGGTAACAGATTGTCGGTTTCTCCTAGATCAAGGAGTGCTCACTCAATGGAAAGGGTTCCAATGACACATGATATAAGAAGAGATCCATGTCCTTAAGTTTAGGGAGAGTTTATTTGATAGTACCGCACTCACTTGTTCAGTCAAATGGACTGTTTTCTGAACCTGGGCTTTCAGCTTATGCTTTTGTGTGCATAATTTTTTTTTAAATTTAGCATAAGCTGGAACTTGCTTGGTTGCATCAAGAAGGGGCAAATTAATTTGAACTTGTTTGAACAATTCTAACATCTCTTCCATCTTGGCGCCCTTCTTCCCAAATAAGGAAGCTGAAGGAGTCTCCAAACATGAGGGGAAAGGGGCTTTTGGCATGTAGGAATCAGGTTCGCTCTCCCCAACTTGTTTGTTCTCCTAGTCTTTGGCAACTTGAGTCTTGGTGACTGCACTAGACGCTTTCTAAGTACTTTCTTCAGAGGTTCCTACCACTCGGCCATTCCTTAAAGTCATGACTGCCTTGGCTTGCTCATGGAACACTTTGTTGCTAGGCTGGCTATTCGGATTACTTACCGCTTGACTCGGTAGTTGGCGTTCCTCTCTTCCACTAATGGCATCCGCTAGTTGGCCCAATTGGGTTTCTAGTTTGTTGATGGATTAGGTATGTGAGTAGAGGATCTAAGTATTAAGTTCAAACCCATTCAAAGCGCGCAACACTTTTTCCTCAAATGATGAATTTTGTTGAGGTAGAGGAATTGGTTGTTGCGTGTCTCTATAGGCATTCTGTTGATTGAAATTTTTTTGCCTATAAGGTAAATTTTGAGAGACATTGGGTTGTTTCCATGCAAAGTTTGAGTGATTTCTACAACCCGGATTATATGTATTTGAAAATGGATCAATGCCGGGTTTGGAGAAACCTTGTGCAGCTTGCATGTGCTCTTGGATAAATTCAGGGAATTGCGCAGCTGAAGGAGAATCGCTCATAAAATGAGCAGGGCTGGCGCAAAGAGCACACACCTCTTGGCAGTTTTGAGATGGGGCTGACTGCCTGGAATTCTGTCCTACAGCCAGTAATCGGTCCAACTTCTGAGCTAGCATATCCACAGATTGGCCTATCTCATAAATGTCGCCTTTCTTTTGGGGGCTAGTGAGGGAATTTTCAGTTCTAGAGCCCGAGACATGATGCAAAGAATTTTTGCTAAGGGTCTCAAATAATTTCTATGCCTCTTCCTCGCTTTTACGCATGAAAGTCCCACCACAAGAGGCGTATACCATCTGCCTATGTCTGTCAATCAGTCCATCATAGAAACATTGGACTAATTGTCATTTAGGCACAACATGATGGGGGCATTTATGAATAAGGTCTTTGAGTCTTTCCCAAGTCTCATGAAATTGCTCACCATCAATTTGCGAGAAGCTAATGATGATGCGCCTAATCTGATTGGTTCAACCTATGCGAAAATATTTTTTAAGAAATTCTTGTTGCATTTCTGCCCATGTGGAGATAACCACCGCATCCAAGGAATTGAGCCATTGTTTGGCTTTATCCTTGAGAGAGAATGGGAGCAAAATCAACTTCAGGGCATCATCCGAAATATTCTGGATTTTTACAGTGAAGCATATCTCCAGGAATTCATCAAGGTGCTTATATTGTTCCTCATTATTACGTCCATAAAAAGATGGAAGCATCTGAATGATGCTGGACTTAATTTCATATTGGACTGCTTGAACAGTAGGAAACCTAATGCATGAGGCTGACGTATATGCCGAAGGGGTAAAATGCTCACTCAAAAGACATCTTATCGGGTCGTCCTCTGCCATTTTTTTATTTTGCCGAATTAGAGTTTTCAATTTCAGGATCTAAATCAATTAATTCAGATTGACACGAACGATGACCATGCATCTATTGACTCAAAGCTAAAAAACTAAAATAAAATAAGAAAAGAAAAGCTTACAACCAGTGGTGCGGCTGTTGGGATCAATGCGTTGGAATCTCTTTGCTTCGCCCACTTGGTTGCCTGCAAAAACCAACAAAAAGAAACGAATTAGATTGAACTAAAAACTACAACTAAAACTAGAATAAAATAAAATAAAAAACTAACATAACGGAAACAGAAAGGAAAGAAACTACTAAATCAAATAAAGCAACCGTGCTTCAGTTCCACGGCAACGACATACCGCAAGACAAAGAGAAGAAGAAAAGGAGGAAGACAGAAAAAGACTTTCGGAAAATGCGCAAGATGTGATTTTTCACCCATTGGTCTGCAATCTCTAACCTTTAGGACAAGGTTGATTTCAAGAGGGGTGGAATGTCACATGCCTAATTAATGGGACCCACTTGCGGGAGAATAAATTAATTAAGTATTTTAGATAATAAGATCAGATCTTACAGATCTGCTATTTTTAGCAGTTAAGTTAGATTAGGATAGTCTTTAATTATTATTTCTATTCTTATAATAAGATCTTCTAGATCTTTCTATGTTTATCTTTGAGTGCTTTATATAAGCACATGTTATTATTAATGGAAAAGCAAATGAAGAAATTTGTTTGAAAAATCATGTCTCTGTGCACAAAGGAGGATTGATCATTCCCTCAAAGTGGATCAAAATGCCGATCTTCCCTCTAAGAAGATCAATTCCGTTACGAACCGATTAGGTTCGTAACAAGTGGTGTCAGAGCGGTCGATGCTGCGTCATGGCTACGTCTATAAATTTGATGCGCGAAGATTTTCAGAAGATCAAAGCTCTTGTTTTGGAATTGATGGAGGTACATCAACGGTTTGCAAAAGGCTTGAATGTTACGTGCCTAATTAATAGGACCCACTTGCGGTAGAATAAATTAATTAAGTATTTTAGATAATAAGATCATATCTTATAGATCTGCTATGATCTTACATATCTGCTATTTTTAGTAGTTAGGTTAGATTAGGATAGTCTTTAATTGTTATTTCTATTATTATAATAAGATCTTTCTATGTTTATCTTGGAGTGCTTTATATAAGCACATGCTATTCTAATGGAATCAAGGAATGAAGAATTGTCGCTAAAAATTGTGTTTATGCACAAAGGAGGACTAATCCTTCTCTCGAAGTGGATCAAGAGGCCGATTTTCCCTCTACGAAGATCAATCACGTTACGAACCTATTCGGGTTTGTAACAATAGGTATCAGAGCAGTCGTTCCTGCGCCATGAATACATCTTTGGAGATTTTGGATTCCTGGCGCGATGATTTTCAGAAGATGAAAGTATTTGTTTTGAAAATGATAGAAGAGCAACGACGATATGCGGAAGGCCTCAACAAAATCAGCATGCTGATCAAGAAAATACGTGAAGAAGAAAGAAAGCAAATAAAAGAAAAGACAGTTACAAAAAGGAAACGGTGAAATAGAAAAAGAGGAGAAAAGAAGAAAAGGTGAAAAAGCCACGAAAGAAAGTTCGTCGCCAAAGAATCTACCGTTCCTCTTCTCACCCACAGTCATCTATGCATCAACATCCAAATTATTCTAGGAAAACACAACGAAGGACCTTTGATGAACACCCCAATGAGATTGTTTTGAAAATAGAGTTGTCTCATCCATTGATGAAGACATACCGCAAGACAAAGAGAAGAAGAAAAGGAGGGAGAAGGAAAAAGACATTCGGAAAGTGCGCAAGATCTGATTTTTCACCAACTAACAAGCGATTAATCTCCAACCATGGGGACAAGGTTGATTCCAAGAGGGGTGGAATGATACGTGCCTAGATGAGTCCCATTTAGAATGGAATAAATTACTTAATCATTTTAGAGAATAAGATCAGATCTTACTAGATCTGATATATTTAGTAGCTGGATAGATTAGAATACTAATTTAGATTAGGATAATCTTTATTTAGTTATTTTTATTCTTAACAAAGATATTTTTATATTTATCTTGGAGTGCTTTATGGAAATCAAGATCTTTCCATTTTTAGTTATCTTTCTTGATCTTTCTAGATCTTTCCATTACAGCACATGCTACTGTAATGGAAATCAAAGAATGAAGAATTTTCCCAAAAAATTGTGTTTATGCACAAACGAGGCTACTGCAATGGAAATCAAGGAATGAAGAATTTTCCCAAAAAATTGTGTTTATGCACAAAGGAGGACTGATCCTTCCCTCGAAGTGGATCAAGAGGCCGATCTTCCCTCTAAGAAGATCAATCACGTTACGAACCGATTCGGGTTCGTAACAGGCAACCATAAATGTACGATGAATTTTTCTTCCGAATTGGGGCAATGATATTACTACAGTTTTGCCCTTTCCCCTCCTTAAATTTTCTATTATTCTGTGAAGAGGGGCAATGCCATTATGCCAATGTCTCACGTATTTTCTTAAATGAGAAAATCTCTCTAGTTACTTTCAATATTTTAGAGTTATTTTCTTTTCGATTTGTGATTTTCTCCCGATATTCTAGTTCTATGTAACAAATTTCCTAATTCGTGTCGGAGGGTGAGAACGAGATTTTATGCTCCGTTTGGATGCCAAATTTTTTTTTTTGGTTCTTGGGACTTTTGTGGAACAAAAAACTTCCTGGAAGATTGGTGGGAAAAAAAACTCCCTGGAAGTATCCCGGTAAAATAAAAATCCCATGTTTGGTTGACCGGACTATGGTGGGAAAAAAAATCTCGGTAAAATAAAAATCCCATGCTTTGTTTGGTTGCTTGAACTGTTGGGAAGAAACAAGTTCTTCTTTTGGTTATTTTGGTTCCTCGGATTTCGTGCAGAATTATTTTGGTTCCTTGGATATTTTTTTTCCAGCTTTGGGTTTCGTGCGGGGTTATTTTAGTTCGTGGGATTTT
The DNA here is from genome assembly GCF_043159265.1 of Tasmannia lanceolata. NCBI lineage: Eukaryota > Viridiplantae > Streptophyta > Magnoliopsida > Canellales > Winteraceae > Tasmannia > Tasmannia lanceolata. The sequence goes on along the minus strand of NW_027518714.1, from coordinate 42,934,764 downwards.
TTTGGGCCCACTATTTAACCAGCAACCAAACGTGGGTTTCCTGCAGAAATTTCACAAAAGTCCCAAGAACCAAAAAAATTCTGGCATCCAAACGGAGCTTAGTGTTTTAGTTAGAAGGATTCGGGAGTTAGACAGACGTGTGGAAAGGAGGGATATTTCCTTGTTAATATTTTATTCCAAAATTTCCTTTAAACATGTGAGAGAGATCTTAGGAGATTCCCATCTTAAGGAATGAGAGAGAGAGAGAGAGAGAGAGAGAGAGAGAGAGAGAGATTTCCTCCACCACACGCCTATTTTTTAGACAAATCTAAGAAAGGTATTTTCCATGGCATTTTTCTGCCGTCATAGTCAACGGATCCGATCAATTACATTGGTCTGGTGGAATCATCGTGATGGGATGATCTGGGACCCTTGCTCTAGATGTGTCTTTTTTGGGTTTTTTTTATAAGAATTTAGTTGTTATTTTTGCAATCTTTTATTTAATTTATGATATTTTCGCAATCCTTAATCTAATTTGTGAGATCTCTATTCAACTCTAGGCTTCGAAGTTTGATCTTAATAAATTCACATATGGGTGGCCCAACCAATCAATGGTCCTTGTCATTTCAAATTAATTGCTTTCTTTATTGAAACCCAATTTTCTCTTTTCAGTCCTTGTCCTTGATTATTTGATCAAAAAATCTTTAGTAAAAGCTCCTAAATTCATTTTTTCTAGTAGAAATATTGAGATATATGAATGTTTTTCATAGTGATCCATATTATTTTTGTATGGACTGTTTTGTTGGATCAATTTTGTTTGGTGGAAATTGGCATCTTTGTTGATTATTATAGACTAATCCTTGGTAACTGTTTTTTAAACTGTGGCTGTTTGAGCTATGTTATCATTAGTTTTTCAAAGTTGAAAATGAACCATTCAGAAACCAAAATTTAATGTTCAAGGGGCCGATTTAAGATACTTGGGAGTAGATTTATCACTCCCCTTGGCATATTGTGTAATCTTTTGATTTTTTTAATAAACTCTGTAAAAAAATTCGTTGATTATTGTATGACAACCATTAGTTGCCCCCCAACACCGGGGTAAATTCCTCGCTCCGCCCCTGGCTGGACACGGCTGCCCTTGGTATTAGAGCCAACAACAGCCCAGTTTTTAAGAAGCTACTGTTGGATCAAATATCAAGGGTAGTACTTCCATCATACCACGAATATGAGTCTGTACAACCACTCATCATATAATTTCTCTAGGGAAATGATGATCTATTCGCACCCACTGAAGGATGATCCGTACCCCTTGTAACGTAAATTCTGGCAGACTTTATCGTTTTTTTTTTTTGGTGTAAAAGTGGTGCGAATGATCCTACAGTGGTGCAAATTTATCATACCATGTTAAAACTCCTGATTCAAAGTATCGACTTCAAGCTTCGTTCTCTCATGAAAAGTGCCCCCCATCGCCACGAATTGAAAAGACGTTTTCGAAGGCTTTTCGTAGGTTATAGCCGTCCAAAAAGGTCATCAATCTCGGCGGTATGCTGCAAAGTTATAGGTTTCTTCAATTTCCTGGACACTCAAAATATTCTACTGACCCACTCTACCAAATTTGTAAATATTCTACTGACCCTACGTTACCACTTACCACATAACAAACATACCAAGAATAAAGTGTCTAAAAGGAATGATATCCTCACTTATTTTGATGAAGACCCTCCTAAGTCTATTATAACATTTGCTTGTTTTGCTGTTTTTTTGTGAATCTTAGTCAAAAAGATAAAAAAAAGATCCATTTATATACGTGCCACATTTTTCAAACATTCAATTCGGTATGATTGAGACTCATATTAGGTAGATAGTCATTGTCTTTCTAAGCAAGTGATGGCTCCAAGTATGAATGATTCAAAGCCAAATGTAGTAGCTAATTCTCGAATGTACTTTACTAATTATTCCTTTATTTGTCTCTAATATCTGCAGTACTTTCAGTTGTTTTTTTGGCTGAGAATTTTTTTACTTCAAATTAAGGTAAAGAGTGGGACTTGGAGGACAGTCACTATTGAGCTCAATCCTAACTATGATTATCAGATTCCAACGAAAATGATAATGTATGCTACACAAGGTTAACATCATTGTTTCGAGGTTCGGTCATTCCTGATATTATTCAGTAGAGATGGAGATGAAATAGTGAAAGTTGGGACTTCGTGCCATTTGCTTATAATATACATAACTGCCATTTGCCTATAATATACATAATTATAGGAAGATCCTCAGACACCTTGATTTTTTTGAGGAACATCCTTTTCTTTTATTACATTCAAGTAAAGGGGTATAATTTTTTTTTTGAAATGGAAGTAAAGGGGTATAATAATGGACCTATTGAGAAAATCTGCTGGGTAAATCCGATCTGATCATGCACAAGTCAATAGAAAAGTAAAACAAGAAGCAAACCACAAGATGAACACTGAGATTTACGTGGTTCGGCCAAGATGCCTACATCCACGAGCAAAAGCATGATCTTTCACTATGAGAAAAACAATATATGTACAAGGATTACAATGGATTAACACAAAACCCACAAACATGTAGCCTTTTCCTTGCTTCTCAACCAAGATCGTACCTAAGAGAACCTTGAGAAAAATCCCAAGTGAAAACCCGAGAAGAAATCCTGTGAGGAACCCAGGAAGAAACCCTCTTTCTCCTCTCTCTTTCTCTCTCCTGCTATCTCTCTCTCTTCTCTTTTCTCTATCCTAAGTGATGCAGCCCAAATCATAGGGCTGATTTGTTTCTATTTTCCTGCATGAATAGGGTAGATTTGTTTCCAATTTCATACATGCCAATTAGATAGATTTATTTCCATTTTCTTTCATGCTAATTAGGATAGATTTATTTCTATTTTGTGCATGGCCAAATAAGGAACATGCCATTCCAGGCATGGTTAATTAGGGCAGTTTAGTATTGTGTTTACTTTTATTTAGGTTGCCTTTAATGAGGAAGCATCAATTATAGATATTTTCCCTTTTGTTTGTATGAGATTCCTTTTTTAGAATCCCTCATCATCTTATTTGAGGGAGTGGATGAGACATGTAATGGCACTTCTGTTTTGATTACCAATTAATGAATTAAGAGAGAAGACATCCACTCTTGGAGTTTTCTTCTCTTCTCTCTATTTTACTATCGTAAGACTACGATTTCCTATTCTTGTGATTTATTTTCGCACTTCCGCTGTATCGGATTGCATTATCTGGTATTAGAGCCTGAGTTTGTGATCAAGGTAGACGGCTCGAGTAGCGGTTCAAGAAGCGATGGAAGAATCCATAGAGGAGATCCTAGCGCTGAGGAGGCAAGTGGAGGAACTCACGGAACAGTTGAGATCAGTTCATACATCTTCTCAAGCCGGAAATGACGAATCAGACGTAGACACCGTGAGCCAACGTCAGGGATATCTGCCACGACGTCCAACGAGGGCTGAGGCTACCGGAGGCAATTCCAGGCATTGGGAATCAGGTCTCAGGGCTGGGGAACTTGAAAACTTTATATTGTTACTTACAACAAGAAATTGTAGATTGCGAGTCACCACCAATCTACGACGAATATTCAGATGAAGGATATTTAATCCTTCCTAAAAGTTCAGAAAATGGGTTTTTGCCTTTTGAAGAGAACCAAGTGATCAATAAATCACTTGAAGTGATGATTGATGAGGTCCATAAAATAATGAATGGAGGACCAAACGAGATTAAATCTGATTGCAAATTAGGAGGATTAATAGAGATCGAAAGGATGGGCGAATGGAAACATATTATGTCAATTTCTTTATCAGTTTATCTTGACCCATTTTTATTAGATTCTATATTGAAGTCTACAGTGGATACTCATAGCTTCAAAATCATCGAAGATCAAGAAAGAATTCATTTTTACCTTGCGGGTTATATAACGTGGTTGGTTCAATTTCAGTTAATGGTCGTTCTTCGTTGCTTCAAAATTCGAGGAAGAGTATTTTTGAACTATGGAAGAATGATGGAGGCGAGAACCACCGAGGACATGTGCTATTTGGAAGATTCAAATCCGAGGACGGATTTTCTCAACCCGGGGAGGCTGATGCAGCCCAAATCATAGGGCTGTTTTGTTTCTATTTTCCTACATGATTAGGGTAGATTTGTTTCCAATTTCGTACATGCCAATCAGATAGATTTATTTCCATTTTATTTCATGCTAATTAGGATAGATTTATTTCTATTTTGTGCATGGATAAATAAGGAACATGCCATTCCAGGCATGGCTAATTAGGGCAGTTTAGTATTGTGTTTTCTTTTATTTAGGTTGCCTTTAATGAGGAAGCATCAATTATAGATGTTTTCCCTTTTGCTTGTATGAGATTCCTTTTTTAGAATCCCTCCTAATCTTATTTGAGGGAGTGGATGAGACATGTAATGGCACTTCTGTTTTGATTATCAATTAATGAATTAAGAAAGAAGATATCCACTCTTGGAGTTTTCTTCTTTTCTCTCTATTTTGGTATCGCAGGACTACGATTTCCTATTCTTGTGATTTATTTTCGCACTTCCACTGTATCGGATTGCATTACCAAGCCTCTCCTCTTGCTGTCAACACCAAGAAAACCCCTTGGTCTTGTGAAGAGAAACTTTTATTGTTTCTATGTTCTCCAAAAAAACCCAAAAGATCTCTTTCCTATTTCGGTTTCCAACCGTATAAGGAAACAAGACACTTTTCCTGCAGGACAATTACAATTAGAACGGAATTGAAATTACCAGTATTTTCAATTTCTGGGGGTTGGAGCATCCAAAGGATTTGAGGAGGTCAGCTAGGTTGACAAACAAGGCCACATAGCTCTACTTTGAGGAGGATACACCATATGGTATAGTGCATCACCATCGTCGATTGTTGCCTACTTCCATTCATTAACTTCTTTGCATGGGGAATCAATTGCACTTTTGTTAGCTATTTTTGGCAACATTAATGTTATGTGTTGTACATGAGTGGAGAGACATTTGTAGTGAGCATTGGATGTAACTAGCATTGAATGAGGGAATGATCAGTGGAATACCACATCATCAAGTGGGGACCAACCTGCTCACGCCTATTGCTTGACACCTCATCAATTAACAATTCATTTATAGCTAATGTTTAGAAAATATGCCGGACAAATCCGATTCGATCATGCGCAAATAAATAGAAAAGTAAAATTAAAAACAAGCCATAAGATGTACGTCGGGATTTTACTTGGTTATGCCTCCACGGATGAGAACATGATCTTCCACTATGGAAAACCATTATACAAGAAATACAATGGATTTAACCCTAAAGCCACAAACCCGCAATTCAATTTAATTAATTACTAACTCGCATCCAATGAGAGTTATTTCGGCTCCAATTTGTCTTCGAAAAATTCTCTAATTGTCTCTTGTTAACTATTACCAACGACATGTATATTGTAAGGCGAACGGCTATTGATCACCTAAGTTTTGATTGGAATCGAACCTACATTGATTGATTCGTTACATCTAATGTCACTTGCCTATGAAGTTATCAGGTTATGATATATCACCACTGCGCAAAGCGACTCGGACGATGCAAGATTCACAAAGATTTGGCTTCTGAATATCATATTGAAGTGAACACCGAAGAACCATGAAGATTAAGAAGAGAAGACCTCTCAAGACAACTTAGAATTTTACATGAAGGATCCCTCGTGACAAGTTTGAATAGTTTTGGCTCTTAGGGAGTCCACCCATTGACTTTAAATATCCCTAGGAAGAACACTCACCGAGTAAGATAAATGTCTGTTGATAATTCCCCTCAGAAATGCTAATTTAAAGTTCCAGACGTCCGGGATTTTTGCGGATGTCCGCCTGTAACCTGGTTGTTTATTGAAAAACAACAGAGGCGAGCGCGGATGTTCGTCTGTAAGTGGACTCAAAAATAAAAAATAGCCGAGCCGAAGTCGAACGTCCGGGTAACTGGTGGACGTCCGTATGAGAATTGAAATTAAAATAAAAAATGGTCGAGCCAATGCTGGACGTCCGGGAAACCGGCGGACGTCCGTGACAGACTTAGGCGCTACTTTGAAATTTAAAAGGCACTATTTTCCAGATGTCTGGACTTCGTCCGCGATGCTCGTGAAAGCCAAAAATTAGGGTTTCTTTTGGGCTCACATATAAATAGACTCTTATAACCCTAAAAACACAACTCTTGCATTTGTTAGCCTTCATTGTCATCTTTAATCTCTACCTACACTCCCTTTGACCAGAGGTTGAAAAAGAACATTCATTTACTTCTCTCAAATACCATTACTTTCATCTTTCAAGAGAGATTTATTAGGGATCTTTGTATTGAGTGAGACAAGAGTTGCTTTACAAGCTTATTCCTTTGTAATAGCCTAAAGAAGAGGCAAGAGCACTTATACTTCCTTTTCTCATTGTAAAGAAGGGTTGTGATCCTTGGAGAGTTTCAAGACTCGTTGTTTATAAGGAGGCCTCGGACCCGGCCGTGGTGTCTGGAATAGTGGAGAATCCCAAGAATGACAATCTTAGAAGAGTGGAGTAGGTCTTTTGAGAAGACGGAACCACTATAAATCTTGGTGTTCTTTGTAGTGTGCTTCTCCCTTCCTCTCATTGCTCCTTGTGATTGGTAATATCCTTAAACTCTAGTCTTTACACTCATAAAGTAATCAGGGTTAAAATTAGTCTAAGAAGTTTTTGAAAAAATATGTTTTGTAAAACAAGTTTTGCTAAACAACAGAATTTTTATTATACCCAACTCACCCCCTCTTTGTTGCTTGGTTGAATTTCATTTGGTATCAGAGCAAGGGCTCTTACTATAAGTTTTTGTTTTTCAAAATCTTCAAAGAGTAAAAGATCATCGCAACCCCTCCCTAAAATGTCGAAGGACAGTCTGTGATGATGTAAGCCCAAGGGTTCCCATGGGTCTAATCATTCACCTTACCTTTCGTTTTGATGCTAGCAAACTCAAATTGATTAGCATTTATGGACTAATGTGTTGCTTTGAGGTGTTGTGTTATATACAGGATTTTCATGTCATAATCGCCAATACACAATTCTTTTCAACACATGGCTTGTGGATCAAGGATCAAATGAACCAACCGCTTGCACCTACATTGGAGACATAATCATTTGAAGATGTTCAAGTCAAGAAGCTCAACATGAAGATTCCACAAGTTTCTAGCAAGTGTCAAGAAGGAGCTTGGAGTGAACATGCCTTTGTGACACCTCATGTACCTCATAACATTCATTGAAGATTGGAGGGAGTCACAAGAGCTAGAATGAGTTCAAGAAGTTCACTCACAAGCCAAAGAAGTCCAAGGAGGTGCAAAGGAGCGAATACATTCCAAGAAGACTCTACGGTATCGTTTTTAGAATGTATTTAGAGTCCTCTTGATTTATGTAAAATGCACTTTTAAAAGGTTTTCAAATGGTTTTCATACTTAACTTTTCACATCTTTGAAAACCATACACACACCCAAAAAATGTGTTTGAAAACCTAGGACTAAAGCCCAAAGACCATGGCCCAAAAGCCCCTGAACTATAAAGTAAAAATGGAATTTTATATAGGGCCGGTCGATCGAGGTGTCCCAGGCGACCGCAGGAAGCTTGCTGGAAATCCAGCACTTGCAGGAAAATAGCGGGCTGGTCGACCGGGTCAAGCCGGCCGACCGCAGAGGTGTCCCTAGAAAGCCAGGAACAATCCGTCATGGGTTCGGGCGGGCGACCACCATGGGTCCGTCGACCGAGATAGGTTTTTGAGCCGAATTTTCGAGGGAACAGGTAGCCCTCGCCGGGCGACCGCCATAGGGATGGTCGACCGCGACGATTAAAAATTTAAAAATATATAAGTGTGCCCGATAGGGGCGGGCGACCGTTGTGGCCAGGTCAACCACCACGGTCTGGCAAACTAGTCGTTGGTGCTTTCATAGGTTGACTTTTTCATCCCTGTTTATTACAGTTTTACCCCCAAACGGTCCTATTTTCAAATGGGCTATATTCTCACCATTAAAACCTATCTAAATAAGCTTTTGAACATTTGAGAAAGATCAAAACCCATTTTTCTTGAGCTAAAACCTTCTATCAAAAGCTAAACCTCTTTGATCTTGCATTTGCACATTTTATCAAGAGGAACTCTATAGGCTTTACATTTTATCTTTCCTTGGAGTGTTGGTGAGCAATCAAAGTTTGTAATCCGCCTAACTAAGAGGCCAGAGAGTTTTTCATTTATTTTCTTCATTGTATTTGAGGGTCTTTTCTTCGGCCCGGTAACAAAGGTGAAGACGTTGTGAGGGTCTACTCTTCGGCCCGTTAAGAAAGGAGAAGACAGTGTAAGAGGGTGTGATACCTCATCAAGGCTTTGTGCATAAAGGGTTTGTTCCCTTTGGAGTTGGAGGAGTCGGGTGTACGGCTTCGAGATTCGCCCTTTGACGAATCTCATTGTCATAGTGGAACGCCCCAAGGAGTTTAACTTGGAAGAGTTGAGTACGTCTTGTGATAGACCGAACCACTATAAATCTTATGCCTTGTGGATGCTTTCTGTCCTCATTCTCTTTGCACTTTGTGGTGATTGGTAAACTCTATCCTTTCTTATATTTATGTTTTATTAAAACAAAGGTTAGGGCAAATAGGCTTAAAGAAACATCTAAACCCTAAATATCATTATCTTGAATATTTGAACAAGGGTTAGATTAATAAGTACTTAATTAGTAAATAAATTTTAATAATCTATTTAATTAAGCCCAAATTTTAATTGACCAATTCACCCCCTCTTCGGTTGTCTCATTTGTATTTCATTTGGTATCAGAGCTAAGGCTCTTAAAGAGATTTTTAAATTTAAAAATCTACAAGAGAAAGATCTGTGGCAATTCAAATGGATCTCGAGTTAGGCCAATCCGCTCTAATTCCTCCATTTTTTGATTGAACGAATTTTGGAGCTTGGAAAGTAAAAATTTTAGCCTATCTCAAATCCATAGATTATGACATGTTAGATGTCATTGAAAGGTGATTTTTTATTTCAAGGAAATGTAGTAAAAATGATTCAAAATTATTTTTCTTGAACTCAAAAGCAATGATTTTATTGTGTAGTAGTTTTACCCAAAGTATCTTTGAGAAAATTTCAACATGTTTAAATGCAAAAGACATTTGGACCACATTTGAAAATATTTTTGAGAAAAATATTTGTTTCTTTCAAACGATAAAATTCTTGAACAAAAAGAGACCTAAAAATCTTTTCCAAATAAAGAAAATGTTGAAACTTCAATTTTCAATTTCAAGAATAAAATTGAAGGATTAAAAATGGAAATTGATGAAAGTTTAAAAAGGAATGAAAAATTAAGTCAATTGAGCAAAATCTTGATAAATAAAAATGATGACTTAATTCAAAGATGTAATGCTTTTGAGAAAGAAAAAGAAAGCCTTGAAATCACAAACAAGGATTTAAATGAAAAATATATACTTGTTTGTGAAAATGAAGAAAAATTGAATGCTAATTTATCTCAACAAATAAACTGCCTTGAAAATCAAGTAAATGAGATAAAATTAGTAAATGAAGAACTCTCCATAAATAACCAAATATTGCAAGAGAAAGACAAACATGTTTGTCATCATGTGCATTCTTGTAGTTTTTCATGTTCCTCATTGTTAGCCCAAGGGTTCAACAAGTACTCCTATTGAATCGTTTTGATGATTAACAAACTCAATTTGTTATAAAGGTTTAATACACTAATAATTTCCATTGGCAAAGTTATGATGTTTACAGTGTACCATCCTCAAGAGTGCATGACAAGGATCAACTCAAGCACAAGAATGGCAAATCAACTCAAGCACAAGAATGGAAAATCAACTCAAGCACAAAAATGGCAAATCAACTTAAAAGTTCAAGCTTGGCTCAAGCATTAATGGAGTTGAGTGAAGACATGTCAAAGCCCCTACAAGGTGCCAACAAGATTGAAGACCAAGTAAATTTAGAATGTAAATGGTCCTTAATGTTTAGTCTAGGTCTATGGCACAAAGGAGAGTTAAAATCAACCTAGATAGAATTTAATGGGTTTGTGAATGTTCATAGTGGTGTCCCAATATTGTTGGACCCTCATGACATTCCATTTATCTTGAAAAATCAAAGTTCCAAAAGCCCAAACAAAAACAGCAAAAATATAAGGAAATTCTGCTGTTCGTAGGCTTCTCGGAACTCCGAGAATATTCTCGGAGCTCCGAGAATTGTTCCAGGTTCAAAAATTATGTCACTCGGAGCTCCAAGCCCGGAGTCCGAGACGACCGTTGGGGAGCGAAATTTTGTGTTTTCTTTGCCCTCCCTATATATATGAACCTAGGGACTCTTGCTTGGGCTTTTCACCTAAGGATTTTACAAAGAGAGCACTAAAAGCCATTTATTGTCCTTCTCTTGAAGATCTTCACTCTCCATCTCTCTCTTGTGCCATTTACCTTAGATTATTCTTGAGAGACCTTAGGATCTTCATTTGTTCATTTTGTTCTTGTGAGAGTGAGTGAGCTTTACCTTAAATTAGCCTATCTAGAGGCAAGCAAGCCTTTTCATTTCATCTTCTTTGTATTTGGCACAAAGGGCGCCGTAGAAGACCCTTGGAGCGTGGAGCTCGATTTGTACAAGGCGGAAGGAACGCCGTATTTAAGTTCCTTGGAGAAGATAGTGGAATCCTCAAGGAGAGTAACTTGAGAAGAGTGGAGTAGGTCTTGAGCTAAGACCGAACCACTATAAAAATCTTTGTGTCAAAGCTTCTTTGCCTCTTCACCTCTTCTTGTGTGGTAAGTTTTCACCATTGCTTTGAATACTATTTTTGATTTCCTATTAAATCTAAAACTAGTGCAATCTAAGTTTTCAAAATTCTTAAAATTTGAAAAGAAACCCAATTCACCCCCTCTTGGGCTGCTAAGAGGAATTTCACTTGGTATCAGAGCATAGGCTCTTACATAGGAATTCTCTTTGAAAACCTACAAGGGAAAGATTCAAATGGCAACCTTTTCTCATAGCAATGAGGGGCAATCCGCCACTAGACCTCCCTTCTTCAATGGCTCAAACTATCCATATTGGAAAGCTAGAATGAGAGTGTTTTTAAAATCTTTGGATTTTGATGTTTGGAGAAGTATCCAAAATGGATATAATGAACCTAGTGTTGATATGGAACTATGGGATGAAAATGAAAGAAGAGAATCCACTATCAATGCAAAAGCAATGAATGCCTTGATTTGTGCCTTATCTCCCGAAGAGTTCAATCGAGTTTCTACTCTTGAAACCGCTAAGGAGATTTGGGATATGCTAGAGATAGCTCATGAAGGGACAAATCAAGTGAAAGAGTCCAAGATGAATCTTCTCTTTAGAGAGTATGAGCTATTCGTGATGGACCCAAATGAAACCATTGCCGAAATGCATACTAGGTTCACAAACATAACAAATGGGTTGAGATCCTTAGGTAAACAATTGTCTAGCAAGGACTTAGTTACCAAAATACTTAGGTCTTTACCTAAAGATTGGGATCCCAAGGTCACCGCCATTGAAGAAGCAAAAGACGTATAAAAAATGGGCTTAGAAGACTTAATAGGTTCCTTAATAACTTTTGAAATGGTTTTAAAAGGAAGAGAAACCTTAAACAAACAAAAGAAAGATACAAAAAGGAAAGGAATAGCTTTCAAAGCAAGAGTTGAGAGTGAAGAGGAAGAGAGTGAAGAAGACACACAAGATGATCTCGGTCTTTTCACCAAGAGATTCAAGAAATTTCTCAAATTCAAGAAAGGAGGCAACTCTAGCCAAGGAAGAAATAGGCCTTCAAACAAAGAGGAGATGAGATGCTATAAGTGCAACAAGGTTGGTCATATATGGCCAAATTGCCCACTCATCAACAACAATGACAAGGATAGGAAGAATAGAAGACATGGCAAAAAGGCTTTGTGTGCGGCGGCTTGGGATGAAGGGAGTGCTTCATCCGGAAATGAATCCAACGGAAAGGATGAAGATGACCTTTGCTTCATGGGACTCGCCGATGTAACACAAGATATCTCCTTATCCGAGGTAAATGATGTTGATGATATATCTCATGAATTCTCTAATGATGAACTAATTTTTGCTTGTGAAAAACTTCATGAAAATTTGGATTTACAACTCGCCAAAAACAAAACAATGAAAAAGTCCTTACAAAATGTCACTAGGGATTTTGGGTTCATGAAAAAGGAATTCGATTTGCAAACCAATACAAGTGAAAAATTGATTTTGGAAAACAAAGCTTTGAATGAAGAAGTAGACAAATTAATCTTTGAAAACAAAAGCTTAAAAGAAGAAAATGAGAAACTTGTTTTGAAATGCAAAGAACTTGATTTAACATTTAAAAAATTCTCATGTGGCAAAAATAAACTAGATGAAATTCTTGAAAATAAGCTTGTCTCTCTAGAAAAAAATGGTCTTGGTTACCAACCCTTTTCTAAAGGAAAAGCCTCATTCAAAAATAAAGTTATAGGAAATTTCTCCCACCTCCATGCAAACACTAGTGCTTTTATTCCCACTTGTCACTATTGTGGTAGAATAGGACACTTAAGGTTTGCATGCAATGTTAAGAAATCAAAAGCAACAAAATTTATGTGGGTTAAAAAGAATGAGCTTTATGATGTTGCTAACCTTGAAGGACCCAAGAAAAAGTGGGTACCTAAAACTTCAACATGAGCTTTGTTTCTTGTAGGTGTGCTTGAAAGGAAAACCCTCAAAGGACAAGTGGTTCTTGGATAGCGGTTGCTCAAGGCACATGACGGGAGATGTAAGCAAGTTCGCCTTTATCACCATGAGTCATCAAGGAAATGTCACCTTTGGGGATGATACAAGAAGCAAAATCCTCGGTGAAGGTACCATTAAAATTAAGGACATTAAGGTTGAACATGTTTTGCTCGTTGACGGTCTTTCATTTAATTTGATAAGCATTAGTCAACTATGTGATCTTGGTCACAAAGTTCTTTTTGAAAAAGATAGATGTAAAATTTTGAATTCCAAGAATAATGAAGTTGAATTTGTTGCATATAGAGATGGCAATATGTATTCATTAGTATTAGAAGACCTTGAAAACCAAAACATCCAATGTCTCTCCGCCATGGATGATAACCCTTGGTTATGGCATAGGAGACTTGGTCATGCTCATATGGATTTAATTTCAAGATTATCTTCTAAGAATCTTGTGAGAGAGTTACCTAAACTCAAATACATTAGAGATAGTGCTTGCATTCATGGAAAACATGCTAAAGACTCTTTTAAACCCATAAGTGTATTATCTACCTCTTGTCCACTCCAACTCCTTCACATGGACCTATTTGGTCCCATGAAGACTAGTAGTAGAGGAGGCAGTAGATATGTATATGTAATTGTTGATGACTACTCTAGATTCACTTGGGTGTTGTTTTTAACTAGTAAAGATGAAACCTTCAAGAAATTTTTCAACTTGTGCAAGCGAATTCAAAATGAACAAGGGGTTTTCATAAATGAAATTAGAAGTGATCATGGAACCGAGTTTGAGAACATTGAGTTTGATACCTTTTGTAATGAAAATGGAATCAAGCACAATTTCTGGGCTCCAAGAACTCCCCAACAAAATGGGGTAGTTGAAAGGAAAAATAGATCACTTATTGAAATGGCTAGAACCATGTTAAATGAGCACAATGTTCCAAGAAACTTTTGGGCAGAAGCCGTTCACACGGCTTGCTATATTTTAAATAGAGTGCTCATTAGACCTCACCTTAACAAAACACCTTATGAACTATGGAGTGGAACACTCCCCAAAGTTAGCTATTTCAAAGTTTTTGGTTGTAAATGTTTTATATTAAACATGAAAGACACCTTGCACAAGTTTGATTCAAAATCCGATAAAGGTATCTTCTTAGGCTATTCAACCCATAGTAAAGCTTATAGAGTCTATAACAAAAGAACTCAAATTGTGGAAGAATCCGTGCATGTCAAATTTGATGAGTCATTTGAACCTCCTAAAGTCATTAATGACGATGATGACGGTGTCAATCTTCTAGAGCCTCATAGCCAAGTAGAGTCCATTACTCAACCCTTAGAAAATCTTGATTTAGAAGGCCAACATATAGAAGAACTTGAAGTAGAAAGTCTTCCTAAACATAGTAGAATCATGTCTAGTCACCCTTCTACTCAAATCATAGGTGAAACCTCACAAGGAGTTAAGACAAGATCTCACTATAAGAATGTTTGTGCCAATATGGCCTTTATCTCCCAAATAGAACCCAAATCCATAAAAGAAGCTGAAAATGATGAATTTTGGATGATTGCTATGAATGAGGAACTAAACCAATTTGAGAGAAACCAAGTATGGAGGTTAGTTCCTAGGCCTAGTGATCACCCGGTTATTGGGACTAAATGGGTGTTTAGAAACAAACTCGATGAGCATGGAGATATTCAAAGGAATAAAGCTAGATTAGTAGCCCAAGGTTACAACCAAGAGGAAGGTATCGATTATGATGAGACCTTTGCTCCGGATGCTAGATTGGAAGCCATAAGGATGCTACTTGCCTTTGCATCCCATAAAAACTTTAAGTTGTATCAAATGGATGTGAAGAGTGCATTCCTAAATGGGTATATTATGGAGGAAGTTTATGTTGAACAACCTCCCAGTTTTGAGGATCTCAAATACCCTAATCACGTATATAGGTTGGACAAAGCCTTGTATGGTCTAAAGCAAGCTCCTAGAGCTTGGTATGAGAGGCTCAGCTCCTTCCTATTAGAGAGCGGCTTTCAAATGGGCACCGTTGACAAAACCTTGTTCATTAAAAGAAAAGGAAAAGATATGCTTATTGTTCAAGTCTATGTAGATGACACAATATTTGGTGCTACCAATGATAAGATGTGTGAAGAATTCGCACAATCCATGCAAAAAGACTTTGAGATGAGTATGATGGGAGACTTTACCTATTTCCTAGGACTTCAAATCAAACAATGTAAAAATAGAATTTTCATCAACCAAGAGAAGTATACTAAGGAACTCCTTAAGAAATTTGGCATGGATAGCTCCCAAATCAAGCCAACTCCTATGAGTACTTCCACCAAATTAGAAAAGGATGAAATTGGCAAACCGGTTGATGAGAAAAAGTTTAGAGGAATGATAGGTAGTCTATTATATTTGACCGCTAGTCGGCCGGATATAATGTTTAGTGTGTGTATTTGTGCTAGGTTTCAATCGGCTCCTAAAGAGTCTCATTTGAGTGCCGTTAAGAGGATATTCAAATACCTCAAAGGAACTCCCTCTTTAGGTTTATGGTATGAACGATCGAATGAGTTCAATCTAGTAGGATTTTCGGACGCCGACTTTGCCGGTTGTAGAATTGATAGAAAAAGCACAAGTGGCACTTGTCAATTCCTTGGAAGGTCTCTAGTGTCTTGGTTTAACAAAAAACAAAACTCGGTAGCCTTGTCTACTACTGAAGCAGAATATATTGCGGCCGGCGCTTGTTGTGCACAAATCCTATGGATGAAGAACACTCTCATGGACTACAATCTTGCATTTAGTAATGTTCCAATCCATTGCGATAATACAAGTGCCATCAACTTGACCAAAAATCCAATTCAACATTCTAGAACTAAGCACATAGAGGTAAGGCATCATTTCTTAAGAGATCATTCTCAAAAAGGGGATATTAAAATTAAGTACATCCACACCAATGAACAATTGGCGGACATCTTCACAAAACCTCTTAATGAGGATCGATTTTGTGACCTTAGGAGTGGACTAACATTTGGAGTCTAGATCAAGTGAAAGAGTTTGCACATGAAGCATAAATAGAAGACACAATTATCTTTGTATATGTCTATATATATCTCATATTTTGATTGTGACTACATGGTTTTAGATGATCCAACCCTAACTCTAAAAATCACTCAATTGGTACCCATAGCCCACTTCATTTCAAGGGGGAGTCGGTACCATCACCCTAAATTAAGATACCTAAAACTCTGGCCATGCGCCATCATCTACACCCTCGGTAAGTCATCTGCGTGTTCATGCATTGTATCATGGTTAAGTTGCAATTTGAAATATCACATGTAACTATGTTCTCCTCACATTCAATTCAATTCAAAAAAAAAAAATAATAATAATTCTCGGAACTCCGAGAAAATGGACAGAGGGCTCTGGAGCGTTTCTCGGAACTCCGAGATTTCTTCCAGATTGTCCTCGGAGCTCCGAGAAAATTTCTCGGAACTCCGAGAATATTTCTCGGAACTCCGAGAATCGGACAGTAGAAAAATAAAAAAAATTGCGTGTGTTCTCGGAACTCCGAGAAAATTTCTCGGAACTCCGAGAATCGGACAGTAGAAAAATAAAAAAATTGCTTGTGTTCTCGGAACTCCGAGAATATTTCTAGGAGCTTCGAGAATCGGGCCAGGAGCGTTAAAACCCCTGGACCCGGTTCATTTTTACTTATTTTTCTCTCCTCTTTTCCTCTTCATTCCATTTCTCCTCAAACCCTACCTCCATTTTCGTTGTTTTTCTTCCTTTTTCTCCCTACACCTTCCTCCACAACTCTCTTCTCCCTTCAAAATCCCTCTCTTCTTCCCAAAAACCTTTTTTTTTTCTTCTTCTTAAAACCCTAGAATTTCACCCCTTTTTCGTTCTTTCCTTCTTCCCTTCTCCATTTCTTCTACTTTCCTCCATTCTAGGGCTATTCTCTCTTTTTACACCATTATTCTTCTCTATTTCCCTCTATTTCTCTCTAATTCTCTCTATTTCTCTCTATTTCTCACAATTTCTTTCATTTTAGGGCTCTCTTCTCTTCTTTATTTTTCTCTCTACTCACATCCTTCTCTCACCATGCCTCCTAAAACCAAAAATCTCAACATTGGAGGCTCCTCCCAAGCTGCAGATTCCGAATACGTTCCTGAAGAAGTTCCCAAGGAAGAAGGGCCGTCTCGGAAGAAGGCGAAGGCGAAGGCTGTGGCGGCCGAGGTTATGCCCAACTCATTTTTCACTGGGGATAAGGCCAAGAAACTCTGGGCCGACGTCGGCACTAGGGGCATCCTCACCGGCAGGTACATTGATCCCCCTATCCTTCAACATTTTGATTTACAGGCCAAATTTGATGCCCTCCATTGGACACCCATCCTTCACCTCAATGAACCAGTATACCCTCGATTGGTGCGTCTCTTCTACGCCAATCTCACAATTTCCCCTTCCTTCTTCAAAATTGAATCCAAAATCAAGAAAACAGTCATCAAACTCAACTATCACACCTTTGCCACTCTTCTTGGGATTAGCTCTGATGGCCTCACACACTATTTCTGGCCGGAAGATGGGACACATTCACTTGATGATATCGATCATGACACGGTCTATGGTCGGATTACGCGGCGCTACCGCTCAAATATGCCCGTCCAATCCGCCGACCTCATTCCGGTAGCGCGCATGCTTCACAATTTCATGTACCACATTCACTCCTCGTGCTGGGATGCGTGAATCCCTCAGACCTTTAGAGGCCTATCTTATCTACAGCATCCTCGAGGGCCGCCAGCTTTGTCTGCCGTACATCATGTTCCGCTTCATGTTTCAGACCCCTGGCTGCTACCGCTCTTCGTTGCCCTATGGCATGGTCCTCACCCGTGTCTTCCGCCACTTTGGCATCACCTTGGATGGAGAACTGACCATGACTCCGACTGCCCCGTTTGACGTTCAGACCTTTAACCGCATGGCTCTGAATCAAGCAGCAATTGAGGTTGATTCTGACGATGAAGGCGGCTACGAAGCCGAGGCCTAGGCTGCACCAGCACCCCAGCCATCACAGGATACCTCTCAGTTCTGCACTCGCCAGGATTTGGCTCACATGCAGGAGGCTATTGAGCGATCCATGGCCTCACAATTCGCGCAGCTGTCTACCCATGTCGACTCTGAGATTTCTGCTCGCTTCCAGACCCTGACTACGCATGTTGATGACCAGTGGACCGCCTATTATCGCTACCTCTTCGGTGAGCAGTGGGGCTAGGCGCCGGGCAGCTCTTCTCATCAGCCACTGCCTCCTCCGCATCAGTAGATGGCTCGAGTTATCTGATGTTGGCTCTTGTTTTTGCTCAGATTTCTATTTCTATTCGGCGTATCTATCTGTTCTATTTTGTATCGATAGTCTTTGGACTACACGTTGGTTGTATGGATTTTTTTTGGAATGTATTAGGTTTATCTACATGATGTGTCATGAATGCTATGTACGCTGACTGATTGTATGCACTTCTCTGTATGCCCATTCACATCCTCTCTCTCTATATATATATATATATATCTCTTTTGTTTTCTGTGAGGTGTGCTTTTATGTTCCATTCTTTTTGCTTGCATACATTGTATTATGCCTACTCTCTCTATAGCATTACACGTTACTTGTTCATTTGCTCTCACCTACCCTCACTCCTTTTGTTCCACCTTTTTGGTGATGACAAAAGGGGGAGAATAATTGAGCTCCCAATGCATATATTAAGGGGGAGCAAAGCTCTATGCTTAAAATTTTGCAATCAAATTTTCATCCTTAAAGTAATGCCTTAAATGTTCAATTAAATCAAACTCTTAGGGGGAGCCCAAAGTGTTTTATTCATCCCTAAAGGGGGAGCTCCTACCCTAAAACAAATTATGTTTGTCATCATCAAAAAGGGGGAGATTGTTAGCCCAAGGGTTCAACAAGTACTCCTATTGAATCGTTTTGATGATTAACAAACTCAATTTGTTATAAAGGTTTAATACACTAATAATTTTCATTGGCAAAGTTATGATGTTCACAGTGTACCATCCTCAAGAGTGCATGACAAGGATCAACTCAAGCACAAGAATGGCAAATCAACTCAAGCACAACTCAAGCACAAGAATGGCAAATCAACTCAAGCACAAAAATGGCAAATCAACTTAAAAGTTCAAGCTTGGCTCAAGCATCAATGGAGTTGAGTGAAGACATGTCAAAGTCCCTACAAGGTGCCAACAAGATTGAAGACCAAGTAAATTTAGAATGTAAATGGTCCTTAATGTTTAGTCTAGGTCTATGGCACAAAGGAGAGTTAAAATCAACCTAGATAGACTTTAATGGGTTTGTGAATGTTCATAGTGGTGTCCCAACATTGTTGGACCCTCATGACATTCCATTTATCTTGAAAAATCAAAGTTCCAAAAGCCCAAACAAAAACAGCAAAAATATAAGGAAATTCTGCTGTTCGTAGGCTTCTCGGAGCTCCGAGCTCGGAACTCCGAGAATTGTTCCAGGTTCAAAAATTATGTCGCTCGGAGCTCCGAGCCCGGAGTCCGAGACGACCGTTGGGGAGCAAAATTTTGTGTTTTCTTTGCCCTCCCTATATATATGAACCTAGGGACTCTTGGGCTTTTCACCTAAGGATTTTACAAAGATTTCAAGAGCACTAAAAGCCATTTATTCTCCTTCTCTTGAAGATCTTCACTCTCCATCTCTCTCTTGTGCCATTTACCTTAGATTATTCTTGAGAGACCTTAGGACCTTCATTTGTTCATCTTGTTCTTGTGAGAGTGAGTGAGCTTTACCTTAAATTAGCATATCTAGAGGCAAGCAAGCCTTTTCATTTCATCTTCTTTGTATTTGGCACAAAGGGCGCCGTAGAAGACCCTTGGAGCGTGGAGCTCGATTTGTACAAGGCGGAAGGAACGCCGTATTTAAGTTCCTTGGAGAAGATAGTGGAATCCTCAAGGAGAGTAACTTGAGAAGAGTGGAGTAGGTCTTGAGCTAAGACCGAACCACTATAAAAATCTTTGTGTCAAAGCTTCTTTGCCTCTTCACCTCTTCTTGTGTGGTAAGTTTTCACCATTGCTTTGAATACTATTTTTGATTTCCTATTAAATCTAAAACTAGTGCAATCTAAGTTTTCAAAATTCTTAAAATTTGGAAAGAAACCCAATTCACCCCCTCTTGGGTTGCTAAGAGGAATTTCACTCATCTACCAATTTTTACTCATGTACTTATTGTGGTAGATTAGGACATCATAAATCTAGGTGTAAGCTTAGATTTGTGAAGTCAAACAAGTTTGTTTGGGTAAGAAAAGATACACTCCCGCAAACAAACTTGGTAGGAACCAAAGTAATTTGGATTCCAAAATTCCCCATTAAAACTATTCATTGAATATGTTAATAAAATGGGTTGTGCTTAATTGCTATATCTTATGAATTCTCTCTATATACTATATTTTAAATGTTGCATTTTTTGTATCTAGATTACTTGTGCATTTAATATTATATCATTTTATTTATTATCTTAGATACATACCATTATTCATGTTTTAATAGAATGTATCTTTGCAAATTGTGCTTTAATGATCACATCATATTCATGCTATAGTCTACAAGCAAAACAATGATATACTTGTTGTAGACTATATCTTTGTACTTTATTGAATATCATCTAGAATTTTTAGTCTAAGTACACACACCTTGTCTAATTTCTTCTTGCACTTAGTATTCATCCACAAAAAAAATCCACCATAGAAAATTTCAAAGTGAAAACCATAAGTGTGCTTCCATGAAAATCAACCTCTCTTTGCCCATGAGTTCAATTTGATCTATCAAGTCCATTTCCTCCATATTTGAACTCTATCTTGGACAAATTTGGCACTTGCTAGATGTTAGGACATTCAACTTGTTTGAGATGTCATCTCTACCAAAATTAATGAGTCAAAAGCCATGTCTAAGAAAATTCACTCAAACCCCTTCTTAGACATCTCTTGTGCCCTAGGTGTGTAATCATGTCTATTTCTTTACATTTAGTTGTCCTTCAAACCCATTCTTATGTGCTTAATGATTATCATTAAATACATAAGAAATCTTGATGGGTTAAAGTATATATGTTAAAAAAAAAACTTAAAATGAATATTCTATCGTGACTAAGATCAAAATATCTAGTCATTCATTTTGGAATACATGTGTCCAAGGTGTTTATCATTTGATATACTCTAAAGAGTCCTTGGATCTTTCCCTATTTTCATATAGGAATATATTATATAGGGAAGCTGGAAATGAGTCTAGATTCAATATATGAAACTCATTTGAGTAAAGTTGAAAATGCTATAGCAATCTAGTATCATTGTTGGGCATTTACCCATACTGGTGTTTGGTATATGATACATTGTGATGAGAACACTTGTCTCCCATACATTTTGGTTTTCCATGGGATTATGCTCTTGGTGCTTAATACCCTACCTTTGTATTGTGGTTTGTGGATGTAGGTATAGATGTTTGGACCATGAACTCTTTTGTGTCATGATCATTGTGTCCAAACATGGTAGACAATCCATGAATGCTTTAAAATGTCATATCTTGCTCATGACTACCCATAGTGGTATGTTCTCTCTTATATGAGCCATGGATGTCTTTCTCAAACATATTGCTCTATAGTCTATTTTTCTGTTGTCTGAGTTCTATAGATTTGAGCCAAGTTGTCATATCTATATAATCTATAGTTTTATCCCCTTGAAGGGTATTGGTTGCATGGTAAAGATGGTAAACCTGAAGTTAAAAATCACTCAATTGGTACTCTTTGTCCTCTTACCTAGTAAGTTGGAGAGTGTACACTCATATCTTTAATTAAAACAACTAATCTCTTTGGCTTCTAGCCAACATCTTCAGCATGATAAAGCCATATGTGCATTGAAGTGTTGCTTATATATATGACATATATATGTGCACATAATTAGGGGGTGCATGGTCTGCTAGGATGTCATTTCTTTTGGAATTACTTGATTACCCCTAGCAATCATGGATTAGTAGCCCAAGGGTTGATTGTAAATCATTCACCTCTAAATCCCTTGGTGCTTGGGTTGGACTGCCCTTTGGATTCATACTTTGTATGAGTCTCTAACAAAGGAGGAGCCATATATATGAAAATGTCTGTCCATCTATCTTATCATATGCTGATCAATATGTATATCACATTACATATGATAAGTGGACTCATTTGGAGCCCCATTGCTCCATTTGTAGTGTAGTTGGGTCTTGTTCTAAACCTTCTTATTTTATAGTCATCACTCATGTATGGCAAGTACCCTTTGCCTGAGCCTTAATGTCACATTCTTGTAGGCTTTATACTTATCTTGGATGAACTTATATGGTTTCATCATTTCCCATGATAAGTATCTCGTTCTAGAGTTTCAAAAACTCTCTATCTTTTGCTTTTATTGGGCGCTCGCCCTAGCCTTTTGTTGGTTGATTTTGAATGTTCTTGCGTTTTAGGTGAATTTTGGATAAAATCCAAAATTCACCAAAAATACAACGACCAGAGTCGCCACCTAGGTTAGGGCTCTGTTTAAGCATGGTCTAGACATTAATCTGAGTAAGGGATATGGTTATATGGGGGAAGGTGTTAGGCACCCCCATGGTGGGGTAAACCCAGTCTCTTGACTTGATGGATATAAGAAAACTTAGCAAAATTTGGTTTAAACTCTTTTTACGATTAAGCTTATTCCCAGGTTGGGATTTAAACATAAAGAAATAAGGAAATCGAGAAAATAGGGAAATGGTTGATCCTTAACTATACAAGGAAGATGGCTCCCACTATATGACCTGGGGCTATAGGATCCCCAAATCTTATAGCGACCTTCGATCTTGGCGAAATAGAATGTAAATGATAGAACATAAACGACATAATGTAAATGACGGAAAGTAAATGATAGAAAGTTAATAAATGAATTCGTTTCTCTCCATTTTTTCGTCACCTTATCTCTCACGACCTATGGTGGGGCCTGAGACAGAGTGGTGGGATAAGGAGAGAGAAAGGAACTCTAACTGTGAAAATGGATGGGATTTAGGCTATATGGTTTGGGGCCAATGGATCCCCAAACCCTATAGCTACCTACTACCGAGTTGTAATGGAAATGCGTAAAGCTATAAAAAACGGTAAAAGTATCTAGGGATTCGGAAATCCCTTCACCTCCCGATGTTTGACTGGGTGTCGCTCCGATTCCTCAGAATTTCGGCAGAGGGGCGACGTCCCGGGGTTTGGAAGAGATTCAGAAAGAAACTGGGTAGTCAGGGGTGACCATTTCCAGTTTTGGAGGGAATCCCAGAAGCTTTTCCTTTCTCTCTCTTTTCTCTCTTTTCTCTCTCTCTCTCTCTTCTCTCTCTCCCCTCTCTCTCTCTCTCTCTCTCTCTCTCTCTCTCTCTCTCTCTCTCTCTCTCTCTCTCTCGGCCTCGGCCAAATTTTTTTCTTTCCAAACGGCAAGGGGGGACGTAGCTTGTATTTTCCCAAGCCTGGCTGCGATTTTCCAGGATTGGAAAATTGCAAGGGGGGTTCTGAGTGTAAAAATTGGTTCCAGGTTCACGAAAATGGTTCTGGATTCTCGGAAAGTGGTTTTTGGTTCCCAGTTCCCAAAAGTAAAAGTGGTTTTCGGTAGCCAAAAGCCCAAAAGTGGCTTTCGGTTCCCAAAAAAGTGTTTTTGGTAGCCAAAAATGGTTCCTGGTTCCCCAAAAGTAGTTTTATTGTGGGGTTTTTCTCAGTTTGGGGGTAAGATCTTTGGTATCTTGGGTTTCCATAAGAGGCGAGGTGTCATGTGCTAACGGGCTTTTGGGTCAGATCTCTGGGATCTCGGTTTGACAAACTTGGGACTCGTTTTAAAGATTTTTGTGAATTCAGGATGCTTTAAATGCGAGCTCAGTTGGAAAGGGAATACTTGTTTTCAGACTTCTTGCTTTGAAAACCGAAGAAAGATCAAGAGAAAGATCGAAAGAAGGACCAGAGAAGCTTTGGGAGTCATTATAGGAGTCATCATCACGCCTATCTATCATTAGTCTTATCATGAATTCCTGACAAAATGGGGTCTCTACAGTTGACTCACTAAGTCAACCCTAAAGAGTAATCTCGATCCATCATCCCCAAGGCAGGTACTGCCACCTTCTCACCATTGTCTGCAACTTGAAAACCTTTCTCTGATCCAACTACGGTAGAGACCTTATACGTGCACATGCTACTCTGTTTCCAACCAACCGTCGAGATCTTAGTAACACCAGTCACCGTGTCTCCGACCAGACGATATAACCCCCCACACTTCTCTCCTTGCATCAGAACCATATAAATCCATGTGTGATTTGTTGGAAGGGTTTTCACCCCAGGCGAAATCGCTATGAGCAATGGAACTAGAAATTGCGTAGAATAAAAAAAATTTCTATTTCGCCCGTTAACCTAGGATCCTAGAGAACTAGATGATCATATGGTGATTGAAATAAACATTCAAAGATCAGTACTTTACCTTTAGAATTCGAAGTTATGAATTCTTCTGCTTGATCTAATCCTCGAATGTCCGTGCATGTTCTCAATGCCGTGAATCCGCAAGTTGAATCGACGGATTCCGGTTCTTTTGCACAATTGGAGATGGAATAACTTTTATTCCAGCAAGTAACTGATTCAAATCAGTCCTTTAGGTTGAGAGAAATAATTCCTTTTTTGAAGCCTTTGCTAAATTCTATCAAATAGAACTAGTTTTCCTATAGAGAGAGAGAGTAGAGAGAGAAACTAGTGAGAGACTAGAAGAGAGAGAGAGAGAGAGAGAGTGAAATTGGAAATTCTCAAAAGGGGAGAGAAAATTCAAAATTTTTAGAGTTATGAGACATCCAAAAATGTTCAAGAGGGTGTCTATATATAGATGAGAGTGGTTTTAGTTGGTATGGATTTGTTTCCCTACAAAATCTCTTTTAAATCCTATCTTATGCTGAGTTTCACATGACGTAGGATCAAAAGAACCAATAGAATGCTCTTGCTGAAACCCGAGGAGTAACTCGGTTTGGCATCCTAGAGGGGGGTGAATAGGATGTTTATAAAACCTTTGCATTTAAAAAACTATTCCAAAAATTTCACCCAAGACTTATCCCTTGTTTAATTAAGTTTGAAACAGTTGAACTTAAACAATATTACAAATTAATATAAGTTCAAAACCCTTGTTGATTAGCAAACTTAATTAGGTGATTTATAGCCTAGTTAGCATGGTACAATTATTCAATCGAAAACAAAATGCTAACTACTCACTCAACTCTAACTATGTAAAAATACAAGCACAAATAATAGAGTGAGAGGGTGAGAGAGAAAAGGGAAATACCAACACAAGTGACACAAGGATATATAGTAGTTCGGCAAATGACCTACTCCACTCTACTCAAGGTCGCACTTGAGGATTTCCACTATTGAGACCTCCACGACGCCCGGCTTCGAGGCTTTTACAACCCAAGTGAATTAAACGATGATGCCCTTTCCACCTTTACAATGTCTCTCCTACACGGCCGATAACTAAGCCCTTCACCCAAGGGAATTAACACAGGATGTCCTTCCACCTTTCTTGTCTCTCCTACACCGCCGAGATCTAAGCGCTTTCCGAAGAAAATAAAAGCTTTGCCTCTAAGTAGGCTATAATGCACAATGAAGATCTTCACAAGGTTCTCTAAAAAATAAACAAGTTTAAGCCTAAACCAATCTCAAATGATTTTCACAAATCAAGGCACAATGATTTGGTGAGAGAGAGAAATAACCCAAAAATAGTTGCAAGTGTGTTTCTAGGATTTTTTAGAGTTGGAATATGTTCTCCTTAATGTTTTGAAACAATACAACATGTATATATAGGTTCCCAACTCAATATTACCGTTTCAAGGGCAAACTGGTAATTTTCAGGTCAAAAAATCCACTAGCCGTTGTAGCTGCAACGACTATATTTTTTGAATTTTTACCATTCTCGGAGTTCTGAGAAATCATTTCGGAGTTCCAAGAAAACAACCAGATAGTGAATTTTCACTTCCTAGACCATTTCTCGAAGTTTCGAGAAAATTCTTGGAGTTCTGAGAAAATGTCTAGAGTATGAATTATACTCCTTGGACCATTTTTTGGAGTTCCGAGCTAGGAGCTCTTAGAATAATTCTCGAAGTTCCGAGAAGCCTATGAACAGCAGATTTTCCTGTTTTTGTTGCTGAATTCTTTTAGGCTTTTGAAACTCATTTTCTATGAAGATTGGAATGTCATGAGGGTCCCATAATGATGGAACACCACATGGTCATTCACTAATCCAATTAGGCTCTAAGGGTGTGTTGTAGTCTCTTTGGAATACACTATTTTTCACTAGTTTTAGGGGTTTAAACAATGTGCCTTGACAAGAGAAAATGCAAGAGAGATAGGAATACATTCTACCCTTTCTGTCACTCTCTTGAACTCTTCCCTTGAGCTGGGATCTTCTATGATTGAGCTTCCATGCTTGACATCTTCAAGTTATGGTACAAGATCCTTGGTCCTTTGCATTGGTTCTTGATCCTCCAGCATTAGGCTTCATGATCTTCTGTGTATGTTTAATGCTTTGAGATGTTTGTTGAGCTTCTCCTTGGTAGATCCTCCAATGTGTGGTTTGTCCAAGTATGTTATTGCTCCTTTGTCCATTGGTTGGTTCATCTTCAAGCATAGGCCAACAAGGTGTGTGCTAGTATGATTTGACTTGTGTAGGACCTGTCTAAAGTACAACACTCAAGGAAAATGATCAGTCAATAAACAACTAATCAATTTGCGTTTGCTAATCATCAAAACAAGGTGATTGAATGAACCCATGGGGAACCCTTAGGCTTACAATATCCCCCTTTTTTATGATGACAAACCAAATTGATTAGATAGGTGGGAGGAACCTCTTATGATGATTAGATAGACAATTTAATCATTGCTACTCCCCCTCAACATATGCATGAGTTATATTTAACAAATTATAATACAAGAATACATATGATAATAGATCTAATCAATTATACAAATTCTTTCTCCCCATTTTGGCATTAGCAAAAAGGAAGGATTAAGCATAAGCACAATACATAAAGCATCAAGCTATACAATGAGAATATGATGCTCCCCCTAACTACTTATCATGAGTTACCAATTAAAACCAAAGTATATTGGCATGATAAGAGCATATCAACATAGGAAACGAATAAACTAATATAAATCAAGCCTATGTTGAAAAAAATAAAGAGACATTCCAATTTTAGCACAAATTTTTAAGGTATATCATAGTATATGAATAAAACCAATATTAATCTACCATATGACCCGTAATACAATAATAGATTAGCAAGTTAGACCTTATATTTTACTTATCATGAAAAAAAATAAGCAAGTTTAAAGTTTAGCCTCATAAGCCCCCTCCTTCCTTTTTTTTTTGAAATTCCTATTAGAATCTTATCATGAGGGATGTGTAGTTATAGACTCATCGTGATAAGCAAGAATATATATTTTTCAAGTTAAAAATATTCTCTTAAATCGTCATGCATAGAAATGGACATTTGATCATAATATGACAAACTATTATGATATATGGCATGACAGTGAAACTTATCATGAAAAAATAAATATCCAAGTGAAGGTACACATGATAAGCAATCAAATCCATAGAAATTAAGATTAACAATTTTAGTTCACTCCTATGAATGTATATTTAGAAAGATATGCAATTTTTAGCACCACTAGTGGGGAAATATTTGAATGGATAGTTTAAACATCTTACAATGATTCATATGAACATACAGATAGCAACAATTAGCTCTCTCCCTTAGTATTTGTCATTGGCCTTAGATAAAATTAAGATTTAAGGCATGACATGACACAATAGGCCAAAGATATGACAATGGAATATATGGCCAACACAAAAACTTATCCTTGGACTAGATGATAACATATTTGATCATCCAAGATAAGTCAAAAAGCCTAGAAGAATATGGCACTAAGACCTACGTTATGAGCTTCTTGTCTTAAACTCAAAAACACATATAAAAGCACAAGACAAGCCCGAACAACCCATATGGAGCAAACATGCTCTAAATGAGTGTACTTATCATATGTGAGGTGATAACCACAATAGGAATCATATGATAAGTAACTAAGGACAAATTTACCTTTAAGCTCCCCTTTGAAAATGAATCATGCAATGCATGAATCCAAAGGGATGTCCTTGCATAGACTCCAAAGGTTTTTGGATATATTTTTCAAAAGATGACATGTTAGACTCAACCCTTGGGCTACAATGACACTTACTCTCCAAGTGTTAGTTTGTCATGATAAAATGATAGCCATAGTTTAGCTCATCATGATAAACAAGCATAGCATAAAAGATTTATAATTTTTTAGCTTATGCTCCCCCTAAATGTGATATCATATTTTCAAATTCAAGCTTTACTTCCCTAAGTATGTAACATACATACCAGCTAGGAAGATCACATATAAATGTATGCCTATTTATGTTTGAGATGTTGGCACAAGGCCACTTGGTTAAGTATTTTAATTAAGGTGAATGCATCGTCTCCCTCTTAGAAACTAAGAAGGCTAAGGGTACCAATTGAGTGGCTTTTAACTTAAGGTTTGACATCTCATATAGATACTATCAAACAAGAGGAGATAACTATATAATATATATAAACCAATTTGAGCTCAATTCTATAGGACTAAGACATAGTGAGAATGATCAATAAAGTACCATGTCTAAGAGAGACATCCATGATTCATGAAGGTGAGAGTATACCTTATGAGAAAGATATGATCCATATAAAGGCATCCATGGATAGTCTATCATGTTTGGACAAGGTGAACATGACAAATGAAGTACAAGGTCCAAACATCTACCTATATCCACAACCACAAGTGAAATGACAAGGCATTAGGCACAAAATGCATAAGCCCATAGGAAAACCAAGATGTGTAGGAGACACATGTTCCCATCACAAGGTATAGGGTATCAACCACCAAGGTGAAAATATGCCCAAATAAGACACTAGATTCCTATGAAATTTTCAATTCAACTCAAGTGAGTGTCATACATTGAATCTAGATTCATGTTTCAATTTTTCCTACAAAATATATTCTATAAGAATCTAGGGATGGATCCAAGGGCGCTCAGGATATAATCATCTAGTGACACTACCTTGGACACATGTATTCCAAAAAATGAACTACCATGACTAAATATATCTAAATCTCAAGATTCATATTAGTCGTGAAGGGATTTCCAATTAAAGCTCTTAGGAATACACATTCACATGGCATTCAAGCAAGACTATTGTATCCAAATAAATTTTCATATGATATAACATTTAAGCACATCCCCTAAGTCTAAGATAAACACAATGTTGATCATGTTGGGGGTTTTGGAACCCAAACCATGTTGGTTCCACTCAAGTTTGTCCTATAATAAGAATCTTTTCTAACCCAGACAAACTTGGTACATTTTACAAATCTAAAAATACAATTAGATTTGTAATGTCCAATTCTTCCACAATAATCACAAGATGTATAAAAGTAGGTAGATGGACAAGATGAACATGATGATTTACAAGAGTGAATATGATGACAAGCATTAATATTCTCTTGTAAATTATGATTTTCCAACATAATCTTTTCATTCTTCATTCTCATCTCTTCAACTTTCATTTTCAAATAATCTATGTTATTAGATGAAGATGTTCTTATCTTTTCTTCTTATTCTTTAAGGAGTTGGTTCATATGTTCTAGATTCTCAATTTTCTTACTTTGATGTGCATGATCTATTTCTAACAACCTAAAGTCTGTGTTAATGCTAGCAATACGATTTTCAAGTTTGAATTCTTGGCTAGTTGATCCTCAAGTTTCTTATATAATTCTTGGACATTTTCAATTAGTTCTTGAAATGTGAATTCGGCACTACCCAATGTGTTTTCATTAGATAATCCCATTAAGCACATATTTTGATTTTGAAGATTTTCAATAGAGTCCAAAATATTTTTAGCATTTTTCCAAGAGGATACTTTTTCATAAATATTAGGTGCTAATGCACAACATATTGCAATTAGGACTTTTGTATTTAGCAAAGATACTTTTTTATTATATTCATTTAATCCTTTAGATTTAACATTTAAAACAAATCCGTTTTCAATTATCTTTACCATATCTTTATCTAGACCTTTTAAGTATGTCTTCATATGGATCAACCATGATCCATACTCCGAACCATCTAAAATAGGTACTCTAGATCCCATCTTTTAAAGTTGCCAAAAATTAGATCGTTTAACTATTAACCAGTTAGGGTCTTAATCAAGAGCCCTAGCTTTGATAGCAATTGAAATTCGAGGAGTGACTCGGTTTGGCAACCTAGAGGGGGGTGAATAGGATGTTTATAAAATCTTTGCCTTTTAAAACCTTTTCCTAAAATTTCACCCAAGACTTATCCCTTGTTTAATTAAGTTTGAAATAGTTGAACTTAAACAATATTACTAATTAATATAAGTTTAAAATCCTTGTTGATTAGCAAACTTAATTAGGTGATTTATAGCCTAGTTAGCATGGTACAATTATTCAATCAAAAACAAAATACTAACTACTCACTTAATTCTAACTATGTAAAAATGAAAGAACAAATAATAGAGTGAGAGGGTGAGAGAGAAAAGGAAAATACCAACACAAGTGACATAAGGATATATAGTGGTTCGGCAAACGGCCTACTCCACTCTACTCAAGGTTGCAGTTGAGGATTTCCACTATTGAGACCTCCACGACGCCTGGCTTCGAGGCTTTTACAACCCAAGGGAATTAAACGATGATGCCCTTGCCACCTTTACATTGTCTCTCCTACACGGCCGAGAACTAAGCTCTTCACCCAAGGGAATTAACACACGATGCCCTTCCACCTTTCTTGTCTCTCCTACACCGCCGAGATCTAAGCGCTTTCCGAAGAAGATAAAAGCTTTTGCCTCTAAGTAAGCTACAATGCACAATGAAGCTCTTCACAAGGTTCTCTAAAAAATAAACAAGTTTAAGCCTAAACCAATCTCAAATGATTTTCACAAATCAAGGCACAATGAGTTTGGTGAGAGAGAGAAATAACCCAAAAATAGTTGCAAGTGTGTTTTTAGGATTTTTTAGAGTTGAAATATGTTCTCCTTAATGTTTTGAAACCATACAACATGTATATATATGTTCCCAACTCAATATTACCGTTTCAGGGGCAAACTGGTAATTTTCAAGTCAAAAAGTCCACAAGCCGTTGTAGCCGCAACGACTATATTTTTTGACCTTTTACCATTCTCGGAGTTCCGAGAAATTTCTCGGAGTTCCAAGAAAACAGCCAGATAGTGAATTTTCACTTCCTGGACTATTTCTCGAAGTTCCGAGAAAACGTCCAGAGTATGAATTATACTCCCTGGACCATTTCTCGGAGTTCCGAGGTAACTCTCGGAGTTCCGAGCTCGGAGCTCCGAGAAGCCTATGAACAGCAGATTTTCCTGTTTTTGTTGCTGAATTCTTTTAGGCTTTTGAAACTCATTTTCTATGAAGATTGGAATGTCATGAAGGTTCCATAATGATGGAACACCACATGGTCATTCACTAATCCAATTAGGCTCTAAGGGTGTGTTGTAGTCTCTTTGGAATACACTATTTTTCACTAGTTTTAGGAGTTTAAACAATGTGCCTTGACAAGAGAAAATGCAAGAGAGATAGAAATACATTCTACTCTTCTGTCACTCTCTTGAACTCTTCTCTTGAGCTGAGATCTTCTATGGTTGAGCTTCCATGCTTGACATCTTTAAGTTATGGTACAAGCTCCTTGGTCCTTTGCATTGGTTCTTGATCCTCTAGCTTTGACCTTCATGATCTTCTCTGTATGTTCAATGCTTTGAGATGATTGTTGAGCTTCTCCTTGGTAGATCCTCCATGGTGTGGTTTGTCCAAGTATTCTCTAGCTCCTTTGTCCATTGGTTGGTTCATCTTCAAGCATAGGCCAACAAGGTGTGTGCTAGCATGATTTGACTTGTGTAGGACTTGTCTAAAGCACAACACTCAGGCAAATGATCAGTTCATAAACGACTAATCAATTTGCATTTGTTAATCATCAAAACAAGGTGATTGAATGAACCCATGGGGAACCCTTGGGCTTACACTTTCCATGAGAGTGATTGTCATCTCCTAACTTTTAGGAGTTGCTTTCTCCTATTTAATCTCTCAGAAGGATGATCGAAATTTGTAGCAAACAAATCCCAACTTTTTATACTACAATATCTCAATCCCTACAATGTTGGAATTCAAAATTCATCTTATGCCAAAACTACCCCAAAGGGTTAACAAATTAATTTGAACTCCCCAAAGGGGAATCCAAAACAAATTGGGAGTAAGGGTGGTCGGCCAAGCATGGGGAACTACCCCACATAGGATAATTCAGCCCCATGCATAATGTCAACTGCAAACATGATAAATCACTCCCCTTCTACATGAATCTCACTTATTAATGTAATTAATGTATTAAATCCCATCCAATGGGAATGAAAAGGCTCCAATGGATTTCTAAATTCCTTTTAAACATTTCCAATGTTTCTTCTCCATCAGATCAAATCCGTAAGTGCTTATAGATAAAATGTGGGACCCTCATTCATAAGAATATACTCACGTCATTCGAGTTATGAGTGGGATCATTGCAGGGATCGGACAGTCGATCCTACAGAACCCAATGGTGGGCCCCACTGCGATCTTGCTCCATAGTTATAACTACAATCGCATTGAGTCAGTGGCCTCCATCTAGACGTAATGTAACGCCCCGAATTTTATTTTTTTTGAAATACCAACTCGGTGCGTAGAAGAATATTACATCATCTTTCTCAAAAACTTTCATTATTCCCAAGATCTCAAATACAACAACTACGTTTAGAGGGTTTACAGAAATTAGGTCTAACTTAGACATAGTT
Organism: Tasmannia lanceolata; assembly: GCF_043159265.1. Taxonomy (NCBI): domain Eukaryota; kingdom Viridiplantae; phylum Streptophyta; class Magnoliopsida; order Canellales; family Winteraceae; genus Tasmannia; species Tasmannia lanceolata. Next base: position 42,902,048 of record NW_027518714.1, on the reverse strand, counting down.
GATACATATTTAAAACATATTTGTCCTTTAGAACAGTTCTGCATTCAACTCTAGCATTCCTCATCTTTCATCTATACTTCACCTGGGGTTGGAACAATAAAACAAGAAAAAAAAAGGGGTGAGCTCAAATAGCCCAGTAGGGTATAAACAACAAGTGATGTAGAATTGTCAAGCTCATAAGAACATGATATTTTGCAGATAGGACATCTCACATTATAAACATGGAAAGAAAGAATAAGCACAACATACTTTCCAAACGTATAGAGAAAACTTACAGAACTTGATATCAAGAATTATATATATAGAATTATATATATAGACTTCATTAAGCATAGATGCTTTCATTCATAGTCGTATCTCGGCCCATTCATAGCCATACTTCGGCTCATAATCCTCTAGATTTACACTCTCTAGAATCGTCTTTACGCACATGGAGGACTATAACGCGTCCACCCGTCATCATATCATAACTCAGTCCATTTTCAGAATTAGGGTATCACAAGATAAACTCTAAACATAAACATATCTCACGGAAACAAGTTTCGAGGATACAAAATAGAATTATAGCTTTATCAGTAAAATCATTTATCTGAAAGGAATGGGGTCTGAAAGAAAGGATCCCCCTTGGATTCTCATCAGTTGTGGATCTTAGAATGATAGAAACTCTTATAGCAATTGCGTATAAAGAGAATCAAAGAATTTGAAATATTCACATCCAGTATATCAAAAGAGAATCAATGGAGAAAACTCTTACATATAGCAAAAGAGAATCAATGGAAAAAAACCCTTACATATAGCAAAAGAGAATCAATGGAAGAAACCCTTACATATAGCAAAAGAGAATCAATGGAAGAAAACCCTTACATATAGTTTTCCGGTCACAGGTTTGTTTGAGCTTACACCTTGGAGTGGATAACCTGTAAATATATTCTAATTTTATCAAATTCATGTTTTAAGGCAGTGTCCTTTCTGTCCAGGTAATGTCCATCTATGTCCAAAATAATGTTCCCTGTGTTCAGTGTTCTTTCTATTAAATTTTTAAGATCATGGGGCCCATCATGCACTATTCATATGGACCCCACATGTTACTATTCATGAGGACCCCACAGGTTACTATGCTCAGCAGTTCACCATTCTTTGATTTAGTTTATTTCTTAGCTACTATGCTCAGCAGTTCGCCTTTCTTTGATTAAAGTTTACTTTACAGTTACTATGCTAGCATTTCACCGTTCAAATAAGATGGGCTACTATGCTCAGCAGTTCGCCTTTCTTTGATTAAAGTTTACTTTACGGTTACTATGCTAGCATTTCACCGTTCAAATAAGATGATAAAACTTGCATAATCTATAGCGAGTTATCGCCTCTTATGCATGCTTTATCCTAATATTTACATAGGTGGTAGAACCAACCATATTACCCATAATAAATACTTTAACTATCTATATGAAAGACTTACCTTGGTAGTGATGAAGTGGATTTCATTTTCCTTCTCCTTTCTCTCTTACTCTTTCTTCTCTCTCGTTCTCTTTTCTCTCTCTCTCTCTCTCTCTTTTTATCTTTTTTTTTTTTTTTTTTTTTTTTTTTTTTCTTCTTCTTCTCTTCCTCTATTTATAGGTATTTTTTTTTCAACTACAGTCTTAAATTCACAACTACTCTCTTAAATGCTTTTACAAAAATATAGGAATAGTAAAGGTATAAATAAATGAATAGTAAAGGCTGCTTGAATAGTAACAGGATGATTAATATTATTTAATTATTATTTTCGTCGGTGAAGCGCAACTACTCATTAATGATAGTGGTTGTGGAGTGACCCGCTTAACCAATGAGTTAATGAAAGTGGTTGCGGTGTGTCCTTCTGGTAGTGGTTCCCACTAGTGATGGGTCCCGCTGGCGTTGGGTCCCGCTATTTGTGGGTCCTGCTTGTTGTGAGTCCCACTGGTGGTAGGACCCGCTTGTGTGGGGCCCGCTGATGTGGGACCCACTGTTGGTGGGACCCGCTTGTGAATAGTACTCGGTGGGTCCTACTGTGAATAGTAATTTTGAGTAGTTTATCTCAATAGTGAACTTGCATAGTATTTCTGCATAGTAATCTTACGTAGTAATTCTGCATAGTAATCTTGCATAGTGACTATTGTGAATAGTAATTATGAATAGTGACTATTGGTAATTTTTAATATGTGTAAGTATCTACTCATTTTTAGTTGACATCTGGGGCGGTGGTTTAGTGGTAGGAAGCCGTTCAATCCTCGCTCAGCGTTGGGTTCGAATCGCGTACGCCCCATTATGCCAGATGTCCTCATGCCCGATTAACTCGGAGAAAAATGAGTAATGGCCGATGATTACCCACCTATGAGGCCATTTTTATTTATTTGTATATATATATATATATATATATATATATTTTTACCGGTTATTACACGTAACCCTGAAGATGACCATCAGATAATCTTACCTCTAACCACATCTAGTACGTGCAAGTCCCTTCTTCGATCTACATCTATCGAGTTGAGTCCTACGGGGTGTGGATGTTAGATTGGTTGTAAAACTCCAAGCAAAATTGCTACACGTTACGGAAGAATAAACCGTGTAGAACAAAATTTTTGCTCTAACCCAGGATTCCTAGGGACTAATTGATTTTTATTGTGATTTAATAGATATAAATATAAATACTTTTATGTAGAAAAGAACTCGTCTGCTTGATCTACTCCTCGAAAATTCGTCGGCGATCTAATTGATGCGAAACCGCAAGTTGAATCGATGGATTCCTTTTGTTACATAAAGGATCTAGTGTACAACTCTTTGTTCACTTTATAACCTAATCTAGATCAGCTTATAATGTGAAAATATGTATTTAGATCAATGGAACTTGGTTGAATGTTCGTCTTTGATCTAGAAAAGACAAAACTAGTTGATGGAATTGAAGAAGAAGAAGAGAAAGACTTTAGGGTGTCTCTACCAATTTCCAGCACATGGAATTATGGAAGAGCTCACAAAAACTCCAGCCATATGTCTTGTATTTCTACAGTTTTCAATTTCCATATGCACAATCCAAAGATTCTAAAGAAATCTCAAAAAAAATGGAAACTAGCCACAATTGGAAGCTCCAATTGGACAAGCACGCAACTCCCCATTATGGAAACACATATGGGATGTCCCATAAGGATTGCTTGCTGCGCAAGCAATCCCTTGGGTTTCTTCTCCAATTTCACGTGTGTTGATTTAATTTGAGAAAACAAATCAAGCAATAATATTCTAAATATTATTTGAATTCCAAATTGATAATGGCACACCACATGGGGCGTGTGGCAATGGGTCCCACCCAAATTCATCCCATGTGGGTCCACTTATCCAATTCAAATTCCCATTGCATTTCTCATTTAATTCCCAATTAAATTAATGCAATCCAATCCTATTAAATAGGATTTAAGCTCCAATATTTTATGATATTCCCAAAATACCCTTATAGTTAATACTTAACCATTTTGGTATTCCCAATGTATCCCATAGTGCATATACAATATATACATTGTGTATATCCTTTCAATGCATGCAATGCCATGAAACTAGTTCATGTAAGCAATTAAATAAATGCGGAACCTCTATCTAATAGATTATAATAGGTCAATCGAGTAGTGAGTGGGATCGTAGCAGGGATTCAACGGTAGATCCTGCAGAACCCGCAAGTGGGCCCCACTGCGATTATTGTTCTGTAGCCAAAGCTACAATCGCATTGCGTCAGTGGCCTCCATCGAGACGTAACCCTGAAGATAACTGTCAAATCATCATACCCCTAATCACATCAAATGTACAATTCTTTTCTCTAAGTCCATATTTACCGAGTTGAGTCCCACGAGAGGTGGACATAACCTAGCCCCTGGGCTCACTCACAGTATACCTTTCTGTCAAGCAGTGTTGGCCCGCAAATGCATTTGCTAAAACTATTTCAAAACTTATTTTTTGAAATCCTTTTGAGATACACTTTATCAAATCCACCTGGCCAAGTATTTTTCTAGGCCTACTGCTCTGACCAAAACTGTAGATGTTATCATATAAAATAGGTGGAGAATCCTATGTCGGGTATCACTATTGACCTCGAAGGTTTGTCCAACACTCTAGTACTACCCTCTGGTGACTCTAAGAGAATCACAGTTAGATAGACCAAAAATAAGAGACTTGCAAACAGACCAATATGACCCCTTAGGTCAGAGAACATGTAAAGGGTCCTGTCTGGTAGAATAGCTCAATTGTCTCCTGTCCATAAGTTATTCTAATGTAATCCTGTTCGGTACGCATTCTCATTGTCATACCCATTCTATCTTGCTTAGAATCCACTACCCGAGTGATTGAGATAAGTCACTCCACATCTCGTGCATGTTGGCAAGATAGATGCTAGTTGTATATAGAAAGAGGTGTCAAACCTCAACCCAAACTAGGAACTATTAAGGTCTGAAAAGAACCGGAATCCCATATCTCCTTGCTCCCTATGGTCTGTGAATCCATGAGCATGGATTTCCTACTTTGCTACCTAAGGACAAATACGTGTCAATAACAAGTAGCATGTCACACATATTTAACTTTTAGTACCCATAAATTGTCATGAAAAGAAACTTTTATTGATTAAAATGCGAAAATATATTGGGTTTTAGGGCACCAACTCTAACAGTGAACACCTCTTACCCCCTGGGCCCACTCATGGTAAACCATTCTAGTTAAGCGATGTAAGCCTCGCAAATGCATTGGCAAAACTATTAAAACTTTTTAATGTTTGAAAACCTTTTTGTTAAACCTGTTATCAAATCCACCTGGCCAGGTATTTTAATAGGCGTACCGCCCTGATTGAAATTGTAGTTGTCTTCCCTAAAGTTTAGGAGAGAATTCCGTGTTGGGTATCCCTATTGATCTTGAGGGTTTGTCCTAGGATCCAGTACTATCCAAATGTGGCTCTAACAAAAAATATAAATACCTGTAGTTGCTGTAAAAAAGAACATGTCTGCTTGATCTACTCCTCGAAAATTCGTCGGCGATCTAATCGACGCGAAACCGCAAGTTGAATCGATGGATTCCTTTTGTTGCGCAAAGGATCTTGTGTACAACTCTTTGTTCACTTTATAATCTGATCTAAATCAGATTATAATATGAGAATATATGTTCAGATCAATGGAGCTTAGTTAAATGATTGTCTTTGACCTTCAAAAGATAAAACTAGTTGATGGAATTGAGAGAAAAGAAAAAGAGAAAGACTTTGGGGTGTCTCTACCAATTTCCAACACATGGAATTATGGAAGAACTGTAGAAAACTCCAGCAATATGTCTTGTATTTATAGAGTTTTCAATTTCCATATGTACAATCCAAAGTTTCTAGAGAAATCCAAAAAACTAAGGAAGCCAGTCACAATTGGAAGCTCCAATTGGGGAAGCAAGCCAACCCACAATTGGAAACCCATATGGGACGTCCAAGGGTGGCTTTGCTTGCTGCCCAAGCAACCTTAGATTGCCCCATGTGGTTCCCTAGTTTTCAATTTTGTCTATTCAATCTTTCTTTCTCTCTTTCCAATTTCATCATGTGTGTTGCTTTAATTTGAAAAAACAAATTAAGCAATTATAATCCAAATATAATTGGAATTTAAATTTGATAATGGCACACCACATGGGGCGTGTGGACGTGGGTCCCACCCAAATTCGTCCCATGTGTGTCCACTTATCCAAATCAAATTCCCATTGCATTCTTTATTTAATTCCCAATTAAATTAACGCAATCCAATCCTATCCAATAGGATTAAAGCTCCAACATAATTTATGATATTCCCAAAATACTCTTATGGTTAATACTTAACCATTTTGGTATTCCCAATGTATCCCATAGTGCATATACACTATATACATTGTGTATATCCTTTCAATGCATCCAATGACACGAAACTAGTTCGGGTAAGCAACCAAATAAATGCGGGACCTCTATCCAATAGATTATAATAGGTCAATCGAGTAGTGAGTGGGATCGTAGCAGGAATTTAACGATAGATCCTTCAAAACCAACAAGTGGGCCCCACTGCGATTATTGCGCCATAGCTAATGCTACAATCGCATTGAGTTAGTGGCCTCCACCGATACGTAACCCTAAAGATAACCGTCAAATCATCATACCCATAATCACATCAAATGTGCAAGTCCTTTCTTCAAGTCCACATCTACCGAGTTGAGTCCTACGGGGAGTGGACATTAACTATGCCCTGGTCTCACTGATGGTATACCTGTCAGTCAAGTAGTGTCACCCCGCAAATGCATTTGCTAAAACCATTTCAAAACTTATTTTGTGAAATTCTTTTGATAATCATCTTATCACATCCACCTGGCCATGTATTTTTCTAGGCCTTCTTCTCTGACCAAAACCGTAGATGATATCCTATTAAATAGAAAGAGAATTCCATGTCAGGTATCACTATTGACCTCGAAGGTTTGTCCAACACTCCAGTACTACCCTCTAGTGATTCCATGAGAATCATGGTTAGATAGACCAAAAATGTGAGACTCGCCAGTAGACCAATATGACCCCTCAGCTCAAAGGACATGTAAAGCGTCCTGTCTAGTAGAATAGCTCAAATGTCTCCTGTCCACAAGCTATTCTAATGTGATCATGTTCAATACTCAATCTCATTATCGTACCCATTCTATCTTGCTTAGGGTCCACTACCCAAGTGATTGAGATAAGTCACTCCACATCTCGTGCATGTAGGCGAGATAGATGCTAGTTGTGTATAGGAGGTGTCCAACCTCAACCCCAACTATGAACTACTAAGGTCTGCAAAGAACCGAAATTCAATATCTCCTTGCTCCCTAGGATCTGTGAATCCATGAGCTTGGGTTCCTACTTTGCTACCTAAGGACAAATATGTGTCAATAATAAGTAATATATCATACATATTTAACTTTTAGTACCCATAAATTGTCCTGAAAAGAATCTTTTATTGATTAGCATGCGAAATATACCGGGTTTTAGGTAGGGGTGCAATTCGGGTCTGGTTTTTAAGAACCTTACCCTACCCGAGAAATATCTTGGGTCGGGTTGGGTTTTTTTTCCGGAAAACCCATGATTCTCAAACCCGGCCCTACCCATGATAATTCTCGCGTCGGGTCGGGTCGGGTTTTTCCACGTTGAGGCGTTGTAGAAAAAAAACAAATCTTCACACCAAAAATCTCTAAATTTATGTAATCAAGTGTATAAATTTAAGAACGGAATTATATTTCCACATCACAGACATGATCTCCTCAATGAAAACAATTATATCAATATATTGAAAAATAATTTGCTATGTTATTCAAGAGATGATTAAAAATGTCATATACACCTTCATAAGTCGGGTTGGGTTTCGGGTTTTGTTTCTTTAAACCCGACCCTACCCAAGATTGAGACGGGTTTTTAAACTAAAACCCGACCCTACCCAAGACCCATGATTTCCAAACCTGACCCATGCTATTTTTCAGGTCGGATCGATGCAAGTCGGGTAAAACTCGACCCAAGTTGCACCCCTAGTTTTAGGGCACCTACTCTAATAATGTGATCATGTCCAATGCGTGATCCAATCGTCGCACCCACTCTTTTTGCTGAAGGGTCTACTACCCTGATGACCGAGATATGTCATCTCACGAGACGTGCATGTAGGCAATGACGGTGATGGTTGTATACAGGAAGAGATGTCGAATCTCAGCCCCAACTAGGAACTATTAAGGTCTGCAAAGAACCAGAATGCCCTATCTCCTTGCTCCCTTGGATCTGTGAATCCTTGAGCAATTCATTCCTACTTTGCTACCTAAAGACGAATATGTGTCACTAGTTAAGCACATCATACACATTCATATATTTAATACCCATATTATGTCATGAAATGAAACTTTACATATACTTTAATTTATAGGAAATACAAAATGCACTGACTTTTAGGGTACTAACTCTAACAATCTCCCACTTGCCCTCAAAGCCAGTCATGCAAGTCATGCAAGTATCGCAGACCCATTCCCTCCAAATGCTTGTCTAACACCTTTAGATTAAGGGACTTGGTTAACGGATCAGCCACATTATCCACCGAGGGAACTTTTGCTATGTCCACATCTCCTCTGTCTTTTATCTCCCATATCACATGATATTTTCGAAGGACGTGCTTTGACTTTTGATGAGACCTTAGTTCCTTTGCTTGAGCGATCGCCCTACTGTTATCATAATACTTCTCTCATCAGAGGAGACGACACCAAGGTCGTCAATAAACTTTAGTAGCCATACTGCCTCCTTCGCTGCATCACGTGCATCGATGTATTTTGCCTCAGTTGTGGAATCCGCGGTAGTGTCCTGCTTGCAACTCCTCCATAAACTACCCCATTCGCTAATGTAAACACAAAGCCTGATGAGGACTCCATGTCATCGACGTCAGATTGAAAATCTGCACCTGTAAACCTAGAAAAGACCAATTCGTCTACTCCATAAACCAAAAAGTGATGTTTAGTTCTTCTCAGATACTTGAAAATGTGTTTCACTGCCTTCCAATGCTCTAGACGTGGGTCTGACTGGTATGTGCCAGCCACGCTTACAACGAAACAGATATCAGGCCGTGTGCACAACATGGAATACATTAAGCTTCCCATAGCCGAATCGTAGGGAACCCTATTCATTTCCTGCTTCTCCTTAGATGTCTTGGGAGACATCTTCTTGGATAGCTTGACTCCATGCCTGAAAGGTATTAATCATTTCTTGGAGTCAGCCATATTATACTTAGCAAATATTTTATCAATGTATGCTTCTTGTGATATCCCAAGTATCCTATTCCTTCAGTCCCTAAATAACTTAAGTCCTAGGATATAAGAAGCTTCACCCAACTCTTTCATTGCAAAGGTACTGGAAAGCCACACTTTTGTATTGGATAACATTACCGCATCATTCCCAATGAGTAGGATGCCATCCACATACAACAATAGGAAAGTCACAGTGCTCCCACTAACCTTCTTGTAAACACAAGCCTCATCTATATTTTTTAAGAAGCCAAAGTCTTTGACCGCTTGAACAAAACGAATATTCCAACTACGGGGAGCTTGCTTTAATCCATAAAAGGATCTTTGCAACTTGTAGACTTTCTGACTACCTTCTCCAGTAGCTTCAAAACCCTCTGGCTGGACTATATAAATGTCTTCCTGAATGTTTCTGAAATCCCGAAGGGCAACAACCAAGAGGGGGGTGAATTGGTGTTTTCAAATTTTTCTATTTGAAAAGCTAGGGGAAGTGAGTTTGGCCAAATTAGTTCTAACCCTTGTTCAAGTTATATTAAAAATAAGAGGGAAAGAGATTACTAACACCACAAGAGAGAGGAGGAAGAGTAAGGAGACCACACAATGATTTATAGTGGTTCGGTCACAACTTGACCTACTCCACTACCCAAGTACTTCGCCTTCCCTTGGGATTTTCTCCACTATGGTGAGACTCCTTGACGCCGTCTCACAAAGCGTATACACATTCACCACCTCAACAAGGGGACACACCCTTGTATTACAAATCCACCTCCAAAGATGTTCTTCTTCGTTGCACTCCGACCTTGAAGCAAGAAACTCCTCTTTGCAATCTCACACACACATGAAAGGAAGAAGAAAGGAAAATGAAGAACACTCAAGCCTCTTATAGGCATATACAACTCTCAAAGCTCACAAGACTCCCAATAATTAAAACTAAAAGCTTAGGGAGAACCTCTTGACAAGAAGTGAATGCAAGTTTAAATGCTCAAGAGATTTGGAGAAGAATCCTTTTGATTTTTCAAGAGAAGGCTCTAGTTTTGATATTCAAATGTTCAAAAGGTAATAGAGAAGGTCTTTAATGGAGTTTAAATAGCCCTAGTTCAGTTTGGAAGAACCAAGGGCAAAATTGTAAAAAAACCGGGTGGTTGCACCTACTCACTGCAGACCCCAACAGCTAATTCGCAATACCGTCGCAGTCGACCGAACCATGGCGGTCGCCCGCCCTTATCGGGCGCCCATTTTTATTTTTAAAATCTTTATCGCCGCGGTCGACCGAGGTCATCGTGGTCTCCCGCAAAGGGCCAACTGTTTAAAAATATTTTGGCTTGAAAAAGGCTTACGCGGTCGACCGAACCTTCGAGGTCGCCCGCCATGGGCTTACTGTTTCTAAAATTTATTTTGCCTAAAAACTTTCGGTGGTCGACCGAGGGGTTGGCGGTCGACCTCTGATACCCATCTGGATGTTTTCTAAATTTCCAGAAAACGCATCCGCGGTCGACCGAATTGTCCCTGTCGACTGGCCCGATAAATTTCGATATGCCTTGGAATTCCAGTAAACATCCCATGGTCGCCCGGCCTACCCCGGTCGACCAGCCCTGAGTGAAAATCAATTTTTAACCTTAAAATCCAGGGGCTTTTGGGCATGGTCTTTGGGCTTTAAATATATGTTTTCAAATACATTTATGCACTTAGAAAAATGGTTTTAAAGATGATTTGAAAATATCAAAACATGCAAACACAAAATGCCAAGAGGACTTCCATGCATTCTAAAAACTATAACCTTAGGTCTTCTTGATCTTCAATCTTATTGGGCGCTTGCATGATCTTCTCCTTGTCTTGAGATAGTCTTCGAACATGTTCTTGCACTTGTAGTTCTCTTGATTCTTTAATACACCATACGGCTTGAAGGAAGACCACAAAGACTTGACTTTCTCCAAGACTAGCCCTTATTTTTCTTGCTCCAATTGCTGACATAAATGAATCATGTCTTAATCACAACACTAGAGCAACCATTAGCAAACTACTATCAATTTGAGTTTGTTGATCATCAAAACAAGAGAGGGATGTACCCTTGGGCTTACATTCTCCCCATTTTTTATGATGACAAACCTAAATTGATTATGGGGTTGGAGGGTCCCCCTAATAAAACATTTATGTACATTTTGCCTCCCCCTCAATATATGCTTATCATACATATGTAGATTAAAAGATTTATGACACAATGTAGAATAAATGACAATGAGTCCACGATAAGCATAGGTAGAGCTAACATGGTGACTAGGGAAATCATATGCATGGAACACAAAAGTGTGAGAGCAAACAAGTGAGAGCACACATGTATACATAAGCAATTTACCATTCTTCTCCCCCTTTCGTCACATAAAAAAGAATGGGAAATGATAAAACAAGTGAAAATCCCCCATTTTTTTAAACCGATTTCTCCCCCTTTTTTATAGAATACATGCCTAGATGCATATAGTATTTAGAGAACAAATAGACATGCTTTCCATAACACACAATCATTCAAATATATAGAGTATATGTATATGCATGCCAGTTCAAAATTCCTTTACCTGTTAAAGGGACTACATATTCAAACCACTCCTGAGGTCACAAAATCTCTCTTCACTTAGGGGTTTGGTGAATATGTCAGCAAGTTGAGCATCAGTGTAAATGTACTCAATTGATATGTCAACTTTCTGTGAATGATCTCTAAGAAAATGATGTCGTATTTCTATATGCTTTGTCCTAGGGTGTTGAATAGGGTTCTTGGTTAGATTGATAGCACTGGTGTTATCACAATGGATGGGAACACACTTAAAGTTGAGACAATAGTCTTCGAAGGTGTTCTTCACCCAAAGGACTTGTCCACAACAAGCTCCTGCAGCAATATATTCGGCCTCTGTAGTGGATAAGGCGACCGAATTTTGCTTCTTTCTAAACCAAGAAACAAGGGACCTACGTAGGAACTGACAAGTGTCGCTTGTACTTTTTCGATCCACTATATATCCGGCAAATTCAGCATCTGAATACCCTACTAGGTTTAAATCATTGGAATTTTCATACCATAAACCTAGGCTAGGAGTTCCCTTCAGATATTTAAATATTCTTTTGACACCTTGCAAATGGGATTCCTTAGGATCTGATTGAAATCTAGCACAAAGACAAACACTAAACATAATGTCCGGTCGGCTAGCAGTCAAATATAATACACTCCCTATCATACCCCTATATTTCTTTTGATCAATAGATGGGCCAAGATCATCTTTGCTTAGTTTGGTGGATGTACTCATAGGAAGAGCTATCCATCCCAAACTTTTTAAGCAATTCTCTTGTATATTTTTCTTGATTAATGAATATGTCATTTCTTAATTGATGAATTTGTAGACCTAGGAAGTATTTGAGTTCTCCCATCATGCTCATTTCAAATTCATCTTGCATGCATTGAGCAAACTCTTTACACATACTCTCATTTGTTGATCCAAAGATGGTATCATCAACATATACTTGTACAATGAGTATGTCACTTTCTTGACGTTTAATGAAAAGGGTTTTATCAACCTTACCCATATTAAAACACTTGTCTAATAAAAATGAACTAAGCCTATCATACCAAGCTCTAGGAGCTTGCTTTAAACCATACAAGGCTTTGTCAAATTTATAGACATGGTTAGGGAATTTAAAATCTTCAAATCCGGGAGGTTGTTCAACATAAACTTCCTCCATTATGTATCCATTTAAGAATGCACTCTTGACATCCATTTGATATAGCTTGAATCTTTTATGGCAAGCAAATGCAAGAATCATCCTAATGGCCTCTAACCGGGCTACGGGTGCAAAGGTTTCATCATATCCGATTCCTTCTTCTTGATTGTAACCTTGGGCTACCAATCGAGCTTTGTTCCTTTGAATCTCCCCTTGTTCATCCAACTTATTTCTATAGACCCATCTAGTTCCGGTCACAGGATGGTCTTTAAGTCTAGGAACTAATTTCCAAACTTTATTTCTTTCGAATTGATTTGGCTCCTCTTGCATGGCAATAATCCAAAAATCATCTTTCTCTGCCTCATCTATACTTTTAGGTTTTATATGTGACATGAATACAGCAAACTCACACACATTTCTATACTGAGAGCTTGTTTTGACTCTTTGAGAGGTATCACCGATGATTTGCGTACTTGGGTGACCAGATAGAATCTGTTTCCCTTTCCCTTGATCATCAACCTCTTTAGGAGGACTTTCTAGCTCTTGTGTCTCTAAGGTTTCGCTAATATTATCAACAGGCACTTCATTTTTAATTTTGTTTAGGTTTGTGTCTCGGGGAGTAATCTTCATCAACATGTGATCTTTTCATTTCTTCACTAAGTTCATCAAATTTCATATGAATGACTCCTTCAACACATAGTGTTCTTCTATTAAATACTCTATATGATTTACTTATAGTAGAGTATCCAAGAAAAATACCTTCATCAGATTTGGCATCAAATTTATGAAGGTTATCTTTTATATTCGAGATATAACACTTACATCCAAACACCTTAAAATATTTAATATTAGGCTTTCTTTCATTCCAAACCTCATAAGGTGTTTTGTGAGTGTGAGGCCTAATCATGACTCTATTAATGACATAGCAAGCAGTGTTAACGGCTTCCGCCCAACAAATTCTAGGCACATTTTTGTCATGAAGCATAGACCTAGCCATTTCCTGAACAACCCTATTTTTCCTCTCCACTACACCATTCTGTTGTGGGGTTCTTAGTGTTGAAAAATTATGATCAATCCATGTTCTTTGCAATATGAACTAAAGTGAATGTTTTCAAATTCGGTTCCATGATCACTCCTAATTTTTGAAATCTTGCAACCTTTTTCAACTTGTAATCTATTGCATAAAGTACAAAAATTTTCAAACGTTTCATCTTTAGATGCAAGAAAACAAACTCAAGTAAATCGAGAGAAATCATCAACAATCACAAACACATATCTTCTACCATTAAGACTACATGTTTTCATGGGACCAAACAAATCAATATGCAATAATTGTAGTGGTCTAGAAGTAGATATGATATGCTTGGGTTTAAATGAATCATTGTGTTGTTTACCAAGTTGACAACCTTTACATACAATATCATTCTCATATTTCAACTTGAGTAAACCTTTCACAATTTCTTTTGAAGCAAGTCTCGACATTAGATCTATATTCGCATGTCCTAGCCTTTTGTGCCAAATTCATGAATTGTCTTCCGCAGAGAAAAGACATTTCACGTCTTGGTCATTTAGCTCTTCTAGCACCAATGAATATAGGCTTCTGTCTCTAGCCGCTGCAAATTTAATTTTACTCTCATTTTCTTTCTTAACTATGCACTTGTTATTTTTAAACAAAACTTCACAATTAACATCACATAGTTTGCTAATACTTAACAACTTTTGATGTAGGCATTCAAAAAGGAAAACATTTTTTATACTAAGATCTTTGAATTTAATAGTACCTTCTTGTGGACCCTGATCCGAGGATGGTGAGGAAACGAGTCCCTACATCCTCTAGATCTCCACAACGTGAAGGAGAGCTCTACCAAGGAACTCTCGAAACGGATGCCACTTTCACAGCATAGCATGAGTGGCGATACAAAACGACTGAGATACATCCTGATCCGGAGCCATGGCTCGAAACCAAGATATATCTAAAAATAACTCAGAGTCGCCATCCATGGATGCGCCATGGAACCAAAACAAATGCTCTGTTTGCAATGGATAACCAGAGATACAAAAGGTCCGTGCCTGATGACGAATGGAGAAGGTCTGAAGAGCACCCCCAATTCGCCCGAGTGCGAACACTTGGTCTCTTGTGCCATTTATTATTAACCTCGAAGAGTTTTGGGCAAAAATCATGTGAAATGGGAACAATCCTCAGGAGTCGTCTATCTAAGCATGCATTTCCTGAGAATAGAAATAATAAGCAAACAAAAAATAAATGAAAGAGGTGCCACCTAAATATTGCTAGGTTATGAGTGATATACCTAACTGGTGTCTAAGTTCTGATGGACAAACACATACAAGCTACAGCTAAAGGTATAGGATCAGTACAAGAAAGTAAGAGAACATAAGAAAACACACAACATAACAAATCCTAAGATTCTAAACGATTTAGCCCGTGTCCTCGGATGGTCTGCTGTTGTAAGCCCAAGGGTCTACTCTCCAATCTTGTTTTGATGATTCTAAACATAATTGATTGTGTTTTTGAATACTAATCAATTTGCTTTGAAGTGTTGTGTTTAAGATAGGATTGATCATTGAAGAAACCAACACACTACATGGTCATGCTTGAAGATGTACCCAACAAGAGTCAAAGGAGCTAAGTGGAGCTCACATCATCTCTCAAGCAAGCATACAAAGATGGAAGATCAATTGAAGACCAAAGCTAAAGAGAAATTGAAGGTTGCATAGGTATCATTGTACATCCCCTCTCTTTAGATTTTCAAGTCAAGGCAAAGTGTTTTCAAAATACTTTTCAAAAACACTTAAAGAACTTTAAAGGTTTAGTGAATGGTTATGAAGTGGACCAACATGTTGGGACCTCATAAACATTCCAAAATTATCATAGGAGTTGAGTTCCAAAAGCCAAAAATCAAACAAGCAATAAAATCTCAAAACTGCTGAGTTTTTAGGCTTCTCGGAACTCCGAGATTTTTCTCGGAGCTCCGAGTTCGGAACTCCGAGAGTTCCCTCGGAACTCCGAGAAATGGTCCAGTAGCTTCTCGACATTTTCTCGGAACTCTGAGAAATGGTCCAGTAGAAATTTTATTTCTTCTGGCCGTTCTCTCGGAACTCCGAGAATTTCTCGGAGCTCCGAGAATGGTTCTCGGAACTCCGAGAACCTCGCGACAGGTGAGAATATAGCCGTTGGAATTTGAATTAATTCTTGGTTTTTGTTATCTACACCCCCAAACGGTCATATTCCATAGAGAGGCTATATATACAACATCTAGAGGATTCATTTCCTCTCGCTTGATGATTTGAAAACCTCCTTAAGCATTGAAGAAAACTTGCAACCCATTTGTGCTTAAGATTTTGTTTTCTCCCCAAACTTGCCTTGCACTTACAAATTTATTGAGTTGGGATTTTTAGAGCTTTCACTTGCAACCATCATTGAAGAGCAATCAAGGGACTACAAAGTGCATCAAGCTTTCAAGAGAAGCCAAGCTATTCAATCTCTATTTCTTGTAAAGGTGACTAGGGCATCCTACCTTAATACCCTAGGGAGCACCGCTTAGAACTCGGCGGAGAAGGAGAGTCATTTGTAAAGGTGTAAGGGCATCCTTATTTAATATCCCTTGGAAGTGTAATCGCCTCGGAGCCGGGCATCGTGGAGGTTTCAAATAGTGGAAATCCTTAAGGACGATCTTAAGAAGAGTGGAGTAGGGCTTTGCCCGAACCACTATATATCGGTGTGTCATCTCTTATTCTTGCACTTTCATTATTGCTTTTTGGTTTGGCATTTCATTGTGTCTTTAATTATATTTGCACTAACCACATATTTAATCAAGTGAAGAAAATTCAAATTAGGGTTCATAATTAATTTTTAAAAGGGCTAATTTAGTGTTAAAATCAATTCACCCCCCTCTTGTTTATTTCAGGTATTCATCCAAAGAAGCCTACGTATCCCCGCCTCCACGAGAATCAAGGCAACGTAGTTTTTCACGCCTATTCTAAGCTATGATGCCTAAGACACCTAGACCTCTATCTTAGACTCGATCTAAAAGACCGGACTAGTTATTAAAGCTTCTTGAACGATTATTTAAATTCCAGTGAATTGTAGATTTGAGGACACCCTATATGCCCTAACTAAATGCAGGTTTAGCCCTAAGCTAATGCAGGTGGTTCCTACAACCTATGTGTAACTAGGCTGTATTTCCTAAGAAAAACAAAGGGCAGACTAACGCATCATATTCTAGTCATCAGTCGGCGATGTGGATCGCCAACTGACCGGACGGAGGCGCTCCTATAACTCTAGGACAGACCTCTAACTCTAAAACAAACACAAACAAGCACACGATAAATCAAAGACAAACTCCTAACTCTAAAAACCCTCTATCTAAGACAAAGTCCTAACTCTAGAGGAAGATTTTTTTGAAAAACAATATTTTGGAAGATTTTTGGTATTTTTAAAAGGGTTAAATGATTTATTTACAAAGTTTGGCGATGAAGCTATCGGAAATGAGCTAATGAGATGGATCCAATTCTTCTTCCTTTTGCTTTGTTTCTCTTGCAAATTGAGTGAGGATCGGATGATATGGGAATGATAATCGGAGTTGTGCGGAGTTGTCGGAATTTACAGGCCTTCGGAAACGGTTGCATCAAGAATATGATCATCGGACTCCATGAGAACCGGCCAGAGTTAATGGGGTTTTGCTGGTCGGAGAAATGGTTAGGGTTGAGGAGATGAGGTGAAGGTTGATGGTGACATTAGAGAAGAAAGAGGTCTGCAAATTGGGGAAAATCAGTTAGGGTTCTTGGGATTTTGGATTTTGCAGAATGGGGTTCGATGGAGATGATTAAATGAGTTTGCTGGGGTAGAAATCGGTGGAAATGGGTTAGGGTTGAGGAGATGATGGTGGTGGATTTAATGGGGTCTTGGCCGGATTCCGGCGAGATGCCCGAAGAAGATGGAGATGGAGGAGGAGGTGATGGCAGAGATGGTGGTGGAAATGATGGTTGAGGGCGAGTGGGCGACGATCGGCCGGAGATGCGGCTGGAGGAGATGAAGGTTCGAATGAGTGGAGCTTAAGCTCCCTCTCTCTTTCTCCTCCTCTGTTACTCCTTCTCTTCTCTACTCTGTGATGGGTTTTAATGGGGGTTAGGTTTGGGGGAATAGATGATGGGGTTAAGAAAATGGGTTTAGGGTGGAGATAAGAGATGGTGTTGGTGGTGGAGGTGGTGGCAATCGGAGAGGGGATGAGATGGAACCGGAGGTTTTGGGAAAAAAAGATAAATGAAATGAAAGAAAGAAGAAGAAGAAGATGGTGGTATGGAGGTGGTACGGCTGAGAAGGGAAGGAGATGAAGGTGGTCGGATTCAATGGTGGCTGGCCGGAATTCGGTGGGTTTGAAGAGGGTTTGAGAGATGAGATGGTGGTGGGTTTGGGTGAAAGTCCGATCGGAGGTTGTGGATGGGGAGATGAAGAAAAAGAAGAAGAAGAAGAAGTAGAAACCGATGTTGTTGGCCGGAGATGGGGTTGGGGAAGACGACCTCTCCGGTCAACACCCTCTCTTTCTCTCTCTCCTATGTTTCTCCCCGTTTCCTCTTTTTTCGATGTTTTCTTTTATATAAAGAGGGAAACGATATATTCAAACCCCCCCTTATTACTTGGACAGCCACCTTCAGTGTATTGTGACTACTGATTAATTCTACGGGGGGGTGCATGGGTAAAACAAGCCCACGCAAAATAAAAATGAATTTAAGCCCCCCTCCTTCCATAGACCACCAACCTTAGTGCAATCCCTGACAACCTTTAACCTGCAGGGGGGCCCAAGCAAAAAACAGGGGGAAATGTTTTTGAGAAAATATCTTCTCCTCCCTTTTGATCTTAGCCCTTCAAATCAGCTTTTTGTTTAAGGGCTGGGATCAAAGGAAGCCTAACCACCTAGGAAGCTTTCAAAGATTCTCCCCTAACTAATTTTGTTACACACTAATCCGCATACCCCTATATCTCCCTGGACAGCCCACCACAGCAGATTCGAACTGGCTTTTCAGGTTCCAGGGCACCCCATTTTCTGGCTAAATCGCCACCCTTATAAACTTGCACCACGACACTTACCTCGGCTCGTTTACTAAGCAAACGTGCTCGGATTCCGACGAAATTTTACGAGAATTTTAGTGGGATCCTAACCTAGCTTGGGAACAAATTTGGAACACTAAAACACTAGTTTGACAGGGTTTCTATCCTAACGACTCTATTAGGGCCCGGTCAAAATGGGGTGTCTACAGATGCCCCTCTTTGGCAGAGCGTGTGTAACGCGCGAATGCAAAAGCTGAACAGACAACACATTTGGGCTGACCCGAAAGCAAAACAAATTTTTGGGTTCTCGGGTTCTAAAGATGGTATTCGCAACGGCGCCCAACGAAGTAACCCTATGAGACTCAAAGACTACAAGCAAAAGGGAGATAACCTCTCACCGACCCGTAACTCGGCAATCACGACATCTCAATGAGATAGCTTCTCTGTAATACTCACGAGTCAACTATCTAAAAAAAGTACGCAATGGCTCTATTAAAGCAAACATAAACATGTTTTTTTTTTTTAAACAAAGTTTTAAGAAAACCAACACAATGAAATTACTTTTAGAGAATGCAGACCATTATCAATGCAGATGTAAATCAATCACTCAAAGAGTCTGTAACATTCTGAGAGTCTAAAATAATCACTCAAAGAGTCTATAACACTCTGAGAGTCTAAAGCAACCACTCAAAGAGTCTGTAACACTCTAAGAGTCTCAAAACAAATCACTCAAAGAGTCTGTAACACTCTAAGAGTCTAAAACAAATCACTCAAAGAGTCTGTAACACTCTAAGAGTCTAAAACAAATCACTCAAAGAGTCTGTAACACTCTGATAGTCCAAAACAATCACTCAAAGAGTCTGTAACACTCTAAGAGTCTCAAAACAAATCACTCAAAGAGTCTGTAACACTTTGAGAGTCTCAAACAATCACTCAAAGAGTCTGTAACACTCTGAGAGTCTCAAAACAATTCACTCAAAGAGTCTGTAACACTCTGAGAGTCTCAAACAATCACTCAAAGAGTCTGTAACACTCTGAGAGTCTCAAAACAATTCACTCAAAGAGTCTGTAACACTCTGAGAGTCTCAAACAATCACTCAAAGAGTCTGTAACACTCTGAGAGTCTCAAAACAATCACTCAAAGAGTCTGTAACACTCTGAGAGTCTAAAACAATCACTCAAAGAGTCTGTAACACTCTGAGAGTCTAAAACAATCACTCAAAGAGTCTGTTACACTCTGAGAGTCTCAAAACAAATCACTCAAAGAGTCTGTAACACTCTAAAAGTCTCAAAACAATCACTCAAAGAGTCTGTAACACTCTAAAAGTCTCAAAACAATCACTCAAAGAGTCTGTAACACTCTGAGAGTCTAAAACAATCACTCAAAGAGTCTGTAACACTCTGAGAGTCTCAAAACAAATCACTCAAAGAGTCTGTAACACTCTAAGAGTCTAAAACAATCACTTAAAGAGTCTGTAACACTCTAAAAGTCTCAAAACAATCACTCAAAGAATCTGTAACACTCTAAAAGTCTCAAAACAATCACTCAAAGAGTCTATAACACTCTGAGAGTCTAAAACAATCACTCAAAGAGTCGGTAACACTCTGGGAGTCTAAAACAATCACTCAAAGAGTCTGTAACACTCTGAGAGTCTAAAAACAAATCACTCAAAGAATCTGTAACACTCTGAGAGTCTCAAAACAATCACTCAAAGAGTCTGTAACACTCTGAGAGCTTCAAACACACATATAAACCTTTATACTCAAAGAGCCTCAACTACCCAAAGGGTCTGTAACACTCAAAGGGTCTCAACTACTCAAAGAGTCTCAAATCAAAACAAAAATATTTATACTCAAAGAGTCTCAACTACCCGAAGAGTCTGTAACACTCAAAGGGCCTTAACTACTCAAAGAGTCTCAAATCAACACAAAACATTTATACTCAAAGAGTCTCAACTACCCGAAGAGTCTGTAACACTCAAAGGGTCTCAACTACTCAAAGAGTCTCAAATACACAAAGGAATTGAAGGGTTTATCGATCTTATATCGAGTTCATTGATAGCATAGCTATCTCCTGCCGAGAATAAATGGGAGTGCATGATCATTGCTGAAGGCCAGACTTGGAAAACTTGATGGAATTTTTGAGTATTGACTCTTTTAAAGAGAGGAAAAGTATTCTGCTAAGATTTGAAGATTGCAAAAGTGAATTCTAGACTCCGTTGGGTACTAGATTTTCTGAAACATTGACTCTTTTAAAGAATGAGTTCAATTGATAAATTTGATTCAAGAGAGCGTTCAAGCTTCTCTTGCTTCTATTTGCTGAAAATATTTATCTAAATTATCTTGTATTTGATATCTTTTATGACGCAAGTCATAAAAGATGCCCCTAGTGTGATTACCTCCATGACAGGATTCATTGAAGAGCAAAACCAGGATAGGTAAGAAAATTCAAGTTTGCATGGGTTCTTTCTCTAGTAAATGGGTAAAAGGATATCCACAATGGATGAGTCTGAGAATTTTTTCTTCCATTGCTCACTACTTGAGGCTTTGATGTCTCTGACAAGTTTGAACAAAATGTCTCTTGCCCTTTCCTTGATTTCTAAACCAGGATCTACTCTGAATTTTTTTCGCATTTCAAAAGGTGTACTCTCACTCTTCCAGTGCCAAACACTTCGGACATTGAGAGAGAAAAAATGATAAAAATAAGAAAAAGACTTTCAATGACTCAATCAAAGAAGACTCAAATTACTCAAGGGACTTGACTCACTTTTGATTCACCCTTAGATAAAATGTGTTATTTTATTATGGTAAGGCTAGCCACTCTTAGAGTATTCTAGAAAACCAAGTCAAAAGGCTCTAATTTCCTCCATCGAGATTTCCGTCATGGTTATTACCCCATTCAGATTGCTTAGTTTTAATGCCCCTAGTTTAAAAAGGATATCAAAGCAAGTCTCACTGACACTTCTCGGATTCCGGGATCCTATCCTGTTTGAAGACTACTTCTCCATCTCCTTGATTTCTCTCTTCACAGAAAGTCACAACTATTGCCTTCCAGTATTCGATCTAAAAGACCACTTGTCTCAACTTTTGCTTTTCAAGTTTTCAGTCTAAAAGACTACTTACCTCAACTTTTGCTTGTTTCACCAGAAAGACTTTTTAGGTGAGCTTTGGTTCAAAAGGGTAGGATGCTTAAAGTTCAAACGATTTAGACCGAATCTGGTCTAGCCAGACTACCTACGTACCCCAAAAATGGAGGATCAGGTCCGCGTAGTTCGCTTTCGGATTTTTCAAAGAATGGTTTAGCATTTAGCTTCAAAATTTTGAAAGGGATTTTATCCAAAGGTTTGACCAAACCTGAATTAATCAGGTTGCCTACGTACCTCTGAAGAGTTAGGGATCAGGTCCGACGTAGTTCGGGTGCATAAATGCCCCGGGTTTATAATGTATTTGAAAAGAAATTGTTTAATTTTGCTTTTGGCCCAAAGGGTTTATAGAAGGATTTTTAAACGTTGGGATTTTGGCCATAAAAGTTCAGACGTCCGAGGATGGCCTCCTGATGTATTTGATGTACAAGCTCTTTTGCTTAAGGTTCAAAGACTTAGAATTTTTTTCGAGGAGTCTGACGGCATGTCAGGCAAAACTTCAACCACTGTGCTCCACTCCCATCTCGAAGATCTTAAATTTATGCTCAAGGTTCCACAACTCTTTGTCTCTCCTTTTTTTTTTACTCCTTCATTTCTTTTAAACGGTCACTTTCTTTTGGACATAGAGAATGTCCTCATTCATGGAATATTCCATCTCGAAATCATAATGAAAATACACAGCCCAAATCTCTTCTTTTTTTGTTTTTTTAGGGCTTAAATTTATGATACAACTTTCTTGCCTGAAAGTCTTCTCTCAATATCTCATCAGCTCCACAGGATGTCCGATGCTCATCTCTTTAAAATTTTACTCTTCAACTGGATGTCTAAAGCCGATGAAGTCTTGCTTTGCTCAACGATAGGGTATTCCCCTGGTTTATCCTTATAGGATCAAGCAAGACTACCTCAAACCCCTCTAAACAGGTTTATCAATTCTTTGCGCTCCTCGGGGGATAAAGTTTTGCCAATCCATCATTCCCGAGTTTCGAATTTCAATACCACTATCAATGGCTTCGATTTCTTCTTCAAGTGGCTATGCTCGACGCTCTTCCTCTCGTTTGACCATCTGTCAGATCTCAAGGGAAATTTCATCTGCATTCTCATCCGAGAAGGGGCTCTTTAGTTGTTTAAACATTAGATCTAAGAGTGAATCATAAAACATTGAAGATACATAATCAAATGCTTTATTGAATTGAAAACTTTGAAGTACATAGATGACTCACAGACACGCCTCTATGGGCTCTTCATCAGTTCTGATAGAAAACAGAACACTGACTCTATATAAGAAAGACTGACAGACATGACACTTCTTTTTCTTTTTCTTTTAACATTTACATAACTGAAAATTTTCAACTTAGAGAGAAGAAAGTTGATGTACACTCAATGAAAGACAAATCTAAAGACACAAGACACTTCTTCAAAGGTAGTGAACTGACACTGAAAGTTTATAGTTGATACACCTTTCCTCATGATAATGATAACTATAAAGCTCGATCCCGGAGTAGGAATCCCAGAAAAGGCAACTCCACAAGGTCTAGGTTAAATGGGGCAACAAAAGGCTTATGTTGACAATGTGGGTAAAGCAATAGACTGCTGTATCGAATGAGTTCAGAAATGGGCAGTCTTTTGGAAGAAGGGCTTTTTGCTGAACACAGACTTTTGACTTAGAAGCATTCACACTATCTCAATAGTCATGGGATAAAAATTCTAAACAAATAAAGATAAAAGTACTCTTGAACACATCAATGTGCATTTTATTTTTAAAATCAAAGAAATACTGTCTATGAAGGTCAAGGAAAAATAGATAGTGATAATATGACCTACATCAACAGGGTCTCCAGGAATTCTCAATCCACTCCTTTAACTCTTTTTGAGATATGGCTGCTATCTTTTGAGGTATGAAAAAGTTAGGAATGATAAACACCCATAATCTAAATGAGTTTGGACCTTAACAATAATCATGCACTCGTGACAGATAGGCAAGATTTAACTAATCCATCAATGACCATGGTATAAAAGAGGTAAATACATGATGGAAAATATGAATCAATTATATGTACAAAAGATCAAAAAAATAGATTATGACTAAAGTCAAGAATCTGATGATAATCCACAAATGGATAAATAGGAATAAACAAAAAGGATCACGATACAACAAACTCATGGTTTATCCCTGACTTTGAAGAATAGCATTCATGCTCAAAATGTTCCAAGTAAAATCCAGCAGCATAACGGATGTACAAAAAGGTCTAAGTAAGGTAAACTCATGGTTTAACTAACTCTAAAGGATAGCGGTCATGCTCAAAATATTCTGGACAAAATCCGGCAGCATGACGACGCTAGAAAGGATTCCCACAACTCAACCAAAGGTATATGAATAACGGTGGAAAAGATAAGCTCGGAATATGGTTACCAGAGAAAGGTGACCAAATGAAAAATCGACCAAAGGTGAGAACATATATGATAATGGGTCAAATCCTATAATCAACAGATCAAATCCGATTGAAATGAATAAGGAACTCTAACTAAGAGGAGAACTCTAATATACATAATCAGTATATATAAGTATATATACATACACATATATCCTAACCAAGGGCACCAGCCCTAATTCTAATCTAGCGGAGTCAAGGAAGTCTCGACTCAAGACAGACTGATGAGTGTACTAGGACTGTGTTGTAGCCATATAAAATGAGCTACCCTAGTCTACAAATGGGACAGCTCCTAACTCTAGGCTCCACATGTGTGAGCAACACATGTTCGACCCTATGTGAATGCAATATACTTCTATAAACACGGGTACTTCCTAGTTGGATTTCACTAAGTCAGTAAGTATATACATAATATATAAAACAAAGTAGGGCTCCGGACTCAATCTATCAGGTACTATGCGTATGAACCATACTTAATATGTATAACAAAAGTACGCCCAATGTTATACACAGTATGCTTCATTGCTCATCGGCTGCTGTAAACACAAGTACGCCTAGTGTTTACGGCTGCAGCACCGGCGCATAGCTTGGAAATAAATACTTCAGCACCATTAGGGTATGGTATCCCAGTCGGGCACGCATTGTATCTATCCCCTGGAGCCAATAATGAAAAACAATTAAAGAAATAAAAAATATGATAATGCAGATGTGTAGTGTGTGAATCCCTTGTTTTAATTACGCACCTATCTGGTGCCCCTGGATTCTAAGCGAAAAGGTTCCCATTTAAAATGATTTTAACCAAAATTCCTCCAAAGTTAGTAAAAATGGCATTTTTATAGAGTTAGGCAATGTTTTAAGAACTCCCCAGTAGAGTCGCCAGCCTGTGGACCCCGATCCGAGGACGGTGAGGAAACGAGTCCCTACATCCTCTAGATCTCCACAACGTGAAGGAGAGCTCTACCAAGGAACCCTCGAAACGGATGCCACTCTCACAGCATAGCATGAGTGGCGATACAAAACGAATGAGATACATCCTGATCCGGAGCCAGGGCTCGAAACCAAGATATATCTAAAAATAACTCAAGAGTTACCATCCATGGATGCGCCATGGAACCAAAACAAATGCTCTGTTTGCAATGGATAACCAGAGATACAAAAGGTCCGTGCCTGATGACGAATGGAGAAGGTCTGAAGAGCACCCCCAATTCGCCTGAGTGCGAGCACTTGGTCTCTTGTGCCATTTATTATTAACCTCGAAGAGTTTTAGGCAAAAATCATGTGAAATGGGAACAATCCTCAGGAATCGTCTATCTAAGCATGCATTTCCTGAGAATAGAAATAATAATCACACAAAAAATAAATGAAAGAGGTGCCACCTAAATATTGCTAGGTTATGAGTGACATACCTAACTGGTGTCTAAGTTCTGATGGACAAACACATACAAGCTACAGCTAAAGGTATAGGATCAGTACAAGAAAGTAAGAGAACATAAGAAAACACACAACATAACAAATCCTAAGACTCTAAACGATTTAGCCCGAGTCCTCGGATGGTCTGGTATTCATCCAAAGAATCCTACGTATCCCCGCCTCCACGAGAATAAGGGCAACGTAGTTCTTCGCGCCTATTCTAAGCTATGATGCCTAAGACACCTAGACCTCTATCTTAGACTCGATCTAAAAGACCGGACTAGTTATTAAAGCTTCTTGAACGATTATTTAAATTCCAGTGAATTGTAGATTTTAGGACACCCTATATGCCCTAACTAAATGCAAGTTTAGCCCTAAGCTAATGCAGGTGGTTCCTACAACCTATGTGTAACTAGGCTGTATTTTCTAAGGAAAACAAAGGGCGGACTAACGCATCCTATTCTAGACATCAGTCGGCGATGTGGATCGCCAACTGACCGGACGAAGGCGCTCCTATAGCTCTAGGACAAACCTCTAACTCTAAAACAAACACAAACAAGCACACAATAAATCAAAGACAAACTCCTAACTCTAAAAACCCTCTATCTAAGACAAAGTCCTAACTCTAGAGGAAGATTTTTTCGAAAAACAATGATTTGGAAGATTTTTGGTATTTTTAAAAGGGTTAAATGATTTATTTACAAAGTTTGGCGATGAAGCTATCGGAAATGAGCTAATGAGATGGATCCAATTCTTTTTACCTTTGCTTTGTTTCTCTTGCAAATTGAGTGAGGATCGGATGATATGGCAATGATAATCGGAGTTGCGCGGAGTTGTCGGAATTTAGAGGCCGACGGAAACGGTTGCATCAAGAATATGATCGTCGGATTCCATGAGAACCCGCCGGAGTTAATGGGGTTTTACTGGTCGGAGAAATGGTTAGGGTTGAGGAGATGAGGTGAAGGTTGATGGTGACATTAGAGAAGAAAGAGGTCTGCAAATTGGGGAGAATCAGTTAGGGTTCTTGGGATTTTGGATTTTGCAGAATGGGGTTCGATGGAGATGATTAAATGGGTTTTCTGGGGTAGAAGTCGGTGGAAATGGGTTAGGGTTGAGGAGATGGTGGTGGTGGATTTAATGGGGTCTTGGTTGGATTCTGGCGAGATGCCCGGAGAAGATGGAGATGGAGGAGGATGTGATGGCAGAGATGGTGGCGGAAATGATGGTTGAGGGCGAGTGGGCGACGATCGGCTGGAGATGCGGCTGGAGGAGATGAAGGTTCGAATGAGTGGAGCTTAATCTCCCTCTCTCTTTCTCCTTCTCTTCTCTACTCTGTGATGGGTTTTAATGGGGGTTAGGTTTTGGGGAATAGATGATGGGGTTAAGAAAATGGGTTTAGGGTGGAGATAAGAGATGGTGTTGGTGGTGGAGGTGGTGCTAATCGGAGAGGGGTTGAGATGGAACCGGAGGTTTTGGAAAAAAAAGATAAATGAAATGAAAGAAAGAAGAAGAAGAAGATGGTGGTATGGAGGTGGTACGGCTGAGAAGGGAAGGAGATGAAGGTGGTCGGATTCAATGGTGGCTAGCCGGAATCCGGTGGGTTTGAAGAGGGTTTGAGAGATGAGATGGTGGTGGGTTTGGGTGAAAGTCCGATCGGAGGTTGTGGATGGGGAGATGAAGAAGAAGAAGAAGAAGAAGTAGAAACCGATGTTGTTGGCCGGAGATGGGGTTGGGGAAGACGACCTCTCTGGTCAACACCCTCTCTCTTTCTCTCTCTCCTGTGTTTCTCCCCTTTTCCTCTTTTTTTGATGGTTTTTTTTATATAAAGAGGGAAACGATATATTCAAACCCCCCCTTATTACTTGGACAGCAACCTTGAGTGTATTGTGACTACTGATTAATTCTACGGGGGGGTGCATGGGTAAAACAAGCCCACGCAAAATAAAAATGAATTTAACCCCCCTCCTTCCATAGACCACCAACCTTAGTGTAATCCCTGACAACCTTTAACCTGCAGGGGGGGCCCAAGCAAAAAACAGGGGGAAATGTTTTTGAGAAAATATCTTCTCCTCCCTTTTGATCCTAGCCCTTCAAATCAGCTTTTTGTTTAAGGGCTGGGATCAAAGGAAGCCTAACCACCTAGGAAGCTTCCAAAGATTCTCCCCTAACTAATTTTGTTACACACTAATCCGCATACCCCTATATCTCCCTTGACAGCACAGCAAATTCGAACTGGCTTTTCAGGTTCCAGGGCACCCCCTTTTCTGGCTAAATCGTCACCCTTATAAACTTGCACCACGACACTTACCTCGGCTCGTTTACTAAGCAAACGTGCTCAGATTCCGACGAAATTTTACGAGAATTTTAGTGGGATCCTAACCTAGCTTGGGAACAAATTTGGAACACTACAACACTAGTTTGACAGGGTTTCTATCCTAACGACTCTATTAGGGTCCGGTCAAAATGGGGTGTCTACACTTCTCAAATGATTTTCCCTTTGCCATTGTCTCCAAAGGTGACAGGTCCTTAATTTCCCATGACAATATTTGAGAATTTGGTGGGGTCTCCGGTCATGTGCCTTGAGCATCCACTGTCCAGGTACCATCTATCCGTTGTGGCTCTTGAGCTCAAACACCCCTACAAAAAGGATTTAAGTCTTGCCCTTAGGTACCCAAGATATGTTGGGTCCTCCATTGTTAGTATCAATAAGCTTATCCTTTTTTACCCAAACAAAGTTAGATGATTTTCTCAATTTACATTGATAATTATAATGTCCTAAATTTTCACAATAATAACATGTAGAAGAGAAAGTATTAAACTTCTTGTAAGGGGTTTTGGACTTAACAAACTTTGTTTTATGAGCAACCTTCTTTTGGAAATCTTGGTAACCAAGACCTTGCTTCCCAATGGAAACCTTGCTTGCCAAAATCTCATCAAGTTTGTCCTTTCCACATGCATGTCTAAGAACAAGTTTATCATTTTCATATTTGAGTTTCTTGTTCTCATCACATATTTTTTCAATATCAATATATAATTTTTTATTTTCTTCTTTCAAATGATCAAACTTACACTTCAAGTTTTCATATTTTCCTTTAAGCAAGGTGTTTTCCATGAAGAGTTTATCATTTAGAGAAGATTTTTCATCAAGCTCATTTTTCAGGTTTCCAAAGTCCTTGGTTATATTTTCAAGTGACTTCTTTAATTTTTAGTTCTTGGAAACTTCAAGAAGTAGTGCCTTGTTAACTTTTTGACATGTATCAATTAATTCATTCATGGTAGGTTGCTCATTTTCATTATCACTTTCACTACCACTATTATTATCACTATCACTACTTTGAACAAAAGAGGCTAAGATTTGACTTACATTGAGTTTGGAAGAATCACTTGCCATGTAGCACACAAAGTTGGATTTCTCATCTCCACTTGATTTGCTATCTGATGTGTCGCTCAGCCCATCCCAATTAACACTAAAACTCTTCTTCTTCTTGTCATCTCTTCCTTTTTTTCTATCTTCCTTCTTCTTTAATGATAGACAGTGAGTACGAATGTGTCCCTCTTTACCATATTCGAAACATTGAATATGATCATTATCATTATCTCTTCTTCTTCTGTCTTTATCTCTCTTTGGGGAGGTGCTTCTTCTTGAGCTCCTGTTTCCGATTGAATTTCCCAAACCTCGAGATCCGTTTGGAGAGGAGAGCCATTTCCAAAGTTAGATTTTCCGTACTTAGCTCTCTCTCACTGTCATCTTCTTCGCTTTCCACCTTGGCTTTAAAAGACACATCCTTCTTCCTAGATTCTTCCTTCTTTCCTTTTCTTTTGCTTTCCTTCTTCTTCATCTTCATTTCATGAGTGATGAGGTTACCCATGAGGTCATTTAGTTCAAGGGTATCCAAGTCTTTTGATTGTTCTACTGCCGTGATCATTGGATCCCAGGTTTCAGGAAAGCATCTTAGGAGCCTTTAGACCAGTTCATAATTTGTATAGGTTTTTCCTAAAGCATTCAACTCATTCACAATGTTAGTAAACCTTGTGAACATGTTGGAGATAGATTCTCCTTCATGCATCTCAAAGGCTTCAAAATCACTAATAAGCATATTTACTTTAGATTTCTTCACCTGAGTTGTCCCTTCATGGGTTGTCTCAAGTGATGTCCAAATTTCCCTCGCCGTCTTACAAGTCGAGACTCTATTGAATTCGTCAGGAGAAAGAGCACAAAATAATAGTGTTACTCCCTTGGCATCCAATGTAGCCTTTCTCTTGTCGGTGGGACTCCATTCCTTCCTATCCGTTGTGGGTTCAATGTACCCATCTTGGACTAACTCCCAAATTTCAAAATCTATGGATTTTAAATAAAAGGCCATTTTAATTTTCCAATACTCGTAGTTTAGTCCATTGAAATACGGAGGTCTATTTGAGGCATGACCCTCAATATATCCCGAGGGAGCTACTGGAGGAGGAAGGGGATTAGATGAGGATGGAGGAGGATCAGTTTCCATGGATCTTTCTCTTGTAGATTTTAGGATATAAAATGTCTATTAAGAGCCTTTAGCTCTGATACCAAGTGAAATACCGAAGGGCAACAACCAAGAGGGAGGTGAATTGGTGTTTTCAAATATTTCTATTTGAAAAGCTAGGGCAAGTGAGTTTGGCCAAATTAGTTCTAATCCTTGTCCAAGTTATATTAAAAATAAGAGGGAAAGATATTACCAACATCACAAGAGAGAGGGGGAAGAGTAAGGAGACCACACAATGATTTATAGTGGTTCGGTCACAACTTAACCTACTCCACTACCCAATTACTTCGCCTTTCCTTAGGATTTTCTTCACTATGGTGAGACTCCTTGACGCCGTCTCACAAAGCGTCTACACATTCACCACCTCAACAAGGAGACACACCCTTGTATTACAAATCCACCTCCAAAGATGTTCTTCATTGCACTCCGGCCTTGAAGCAAGAAACTCCTCTTTGCAATCTCATATACACATGAAAGGAAGAAGAAAAGGAAAATGAAGAACACTCAAGCCTCTTATAGGCATATACAACTCTCAAAGCTTACAACACTCCCAATAATTAAAACTAAAAGCTTAGGGAGAACCTCTTGACAAGAAGTGAATGCAAGTTTAAATGCTCAAGAGATTTGGAGAAGAATCCTTTTGATTTTTCAAGAGAAGGCTCTAGGTTTGATATTCAATTGTTCAAAAGGTAATAGAGAAGGTCTTTAATGGGGTTTAAATAGCCCTAGTTCATTTCGGAAGACCCAAGGGCAAAACTATAGTAAAACTGGGTGGTTGCACCTACCCACTGCAGACCCCAATGGCTAATTCGCGATACCGTCTCTTTTTATTTTCAAAATCTTTATCCTCGCGGTCGACCGAGGTCATCACAGTCGCCAGCAGAGGGCTAACTGTTTAAAAATATTTTGGCTTGAAAAAGGCTTACGCGGTCGACCGGACCTTCGAGGTCACCCGCCATGGGCTTACTGTTTCTAAAATTTATTTTGCCTAAAAACATTCAGCGATCGACCGAGGGGTTGGCGGTCGACCTCTGATACCCATCTGGATGTTTTCTGAATTTCCAGAAAACACATGCGCGGTCGACCGAATTGTTCCGGTCGACCGCCCCGATAAATTTCGATATGCCTTGGAATTCCAGTCAGCATCCCGCGATCGCCCGGCCTATCCCGGTCGACCGGCCCTGAGTGAAAATCTATTTTTAACCCTAAAATCCAGCGGCTTTTGGGCCATGGTCATTGGGCTTTAAATATGTGTTTTCAAATACATTTATGCACTTAGAAAAATGGTTTTAAAGATGATTTGAAAACATCAAAACATGCAAACACAAAATGCCAAGAGGACTCCCATGAATTCTAAAAACTATAACCTTGGGTCTTCTTGATCTTCAATCTTGTTGGGCGCTTGCATGATCTTCTCCTTATCTTGAGATAGTCTTCGAACATATTCTTGCTCTTGTGGTTCCTTTGATTCTTTAATACACCATACGGCTTGAAGGAAGACCACCAAGACTTGACTTTCTCCAAGACTAGCCCTTGTTTTTCTTGTTCCAAGTGCTGACATGAATGAGCCATGTCTTAATCACAACACTAGAGCAACCATTAGCAAACTACCATCAATTTGGGTTTGTTGATCATCAAAACAAGAGAGGGATGTACCCTTGGGCTTACATTCTCCCTCTTTTTGATGATGACAAACCTAAATTGATTATGTGGTTGGAGGCTTCCCCTTAATAAAACATTTATGTACATTTTGCCTCCCCCTCAATATATGCTTATCATACATATGTAGATTAAAAGATTTATGACACAATGTAGAATAAATGACAATGAGTCCACGATAAGCATAGGTAGAGCTAACATGGTGACTAGGGAAATCATATGCATGGAAATAAAAGTGTGAGAGCAAACAAGTGAGAGCAGACATGCATACATAAGCAATTTACCATTCTTCTCCCCTTTCATCACATCAAAAAGAATGGGAAAGGATAAAACAAGTGAAAATCACCTTACTTTTTTTTTAAACCGTGTTCTCCCCCTTTTTTTGTAGAATACATGCCTAGATGCATATAGTATTTAGAGAAATAATAGACATGCTTTCCATAACACTCAATCATTCAAATATATAGAGTATATGTATATGCATGCCAGTTTAAAATTTATTACCTGCTGAAGGGACTACATATTCAAACCACTCCTAAGGTCACAAAATCTCTCTTCACTTAGGGGTTTGGTGAATATGTCAGCAAGTTGAGCATCAGTGTGAATGTACTCAATTGATATGTCACCTTTCTGTGAATGATCTCTAAGAAAATGATGTCTTATTTCTATATGCTTTGTCCTAGAGTGTTGAATAGGGTTCTTGGTTAGATTGATAGCACTAGTGCTATCACAATGGATGGGAACACACTTAAAGTTGAGACAATAGTCTTCCAAGGTGTTCTTCATCTACAGGACTTGTGCACAACAAGCTCCTGCAGCAATATATTCGGCCTCTGTAGTGGATAAGGCGATCGAATTTTGCTTCTTTCTAAACCAAGAAACAGCGGACCTACCTAGGAACTGACAATTGTCGCTTGTACTTTTTCGATCCACTCTACATCTGGCAAAGTCAACATCCGAATACCCTACTAAGTTTAAATCATTGGTATTTTCATACTATAAACCTAGGCTAGGAGTTCCCTTAAGATATTTGAATATTCTTTTGACACCTTGCAAATGGATTCCTTAGGATCTTACTAAAATCTAGCACAGAGACAAACACTAAACATAATGTCCGGTCGGCTAGCAGTCAAATATAATAGACTCCTTATCATACCCCTATATTTCTTTGTATCAATAGATGGGCCAAGATCATCTTTGCTTAGTTTGGTGGATGTACTCATAGGAAGAGCTATCCATCCCAAACTTTTTAAGCAATTCTCTTGTATATTTTTCTTGATTAATGAATATGCCATTTCTTAATTGATGAATTTGTAGACCTAGAAAATATTTGAGTTCTCCCATCATGCTCATTTCAAATTCATCTTGCATGCATTGAGCAAACTCTTTACACATATTCTCATTTGTTGATCCAAAGATGGTATCATCAACATATACTTGTACAATGAGTATGTCACTTTCTTGACGTTTAATGAAAAGGGTTTTACCCACCTTACGCATATCAAAACCCTTGTCTAATAAAAATGAACTAAGCCTATCATACCAAGCTCTAAGAGCTTGCTTTAAACCGTACAAGGCTTTGTCCAATTTATAGACATGGTTAGGGAATTTAAAATCTTCAAATCCGGGAGGTTGTTCAACATAAACTATTTCCACACGGCCTTTCAACTGAGAAGTTGGACGAAAAATCACATTTTTCAAAATCTTGCCGACCTTACACTATCAGGTCCCAATACGCAACCTGCGAATTGGGATAACTCCCAATTTCACAGAGTGCGAAAATTTCGCACTCTGCGAATTTTGGAGTCGACCCCCTATAAATAGTGGGTAAGAGTAAAAATCAGATTTTAAAAGAGTTTAAGTTTTTTACTTTTCTCTGGTTTTAGTTTTTTAAAATCTCTGGTTTTTTCCTTTTTTGGTTTTAGTTCAAAAACTCTTCTGAATATCATAAAACCTTAGTTTCTTTGCTTTGAAAGAGAGAAAGTAGAGAAATTCTTAGATAGCTCATATTGGGCGTCGGCATTCTGCCCAATTTTTGAAGACTCAGAGCGACATCTTTTAAATAGCATCGTTATTCTGTCGAATTTCGCAGAACTACAAGCTATTCTTCTATAATAGCGTCGTTGTTCTGCCAAAATCTTGGCAACCCCGAAGTCCCTTCCTCGATATAGCGCCGTTACTCTGCTGAATTTCAAAGAACGCAAGGTCCTATTTTCCAAATAGTGTCGTTGTTCTGCCGAAATCTCGGCAACCCCGAAGTTCTTTCGTCAATCAGCACCGTTAAGTCGCCGGTTTTTCAACAAACTTTCACGCTCCTCTGGTAAATTTCCATTTATTTCCCAGCTTTCTGCACTTAATTACAAACCTTGGTAAGGTGACTGGAAATCCAGCACCTACCGGAATTTAGTGGGGCGGTCGATATGGTCTTCCCGGGCGACCGCGGGGGTGTTCCTGGAAATCTAGAAACACTCCATCATGGTCGGGCCGGTCGACCGCCCTATGGCCGAGCGACTGTGAATAGGGACCTGGATAAAAATAAAAAGTCCAGGTAGCTCTCGTCGGGCGACAGCCATGACTCGTTCGACTGCGACGGTTTGAAATTTAAAAATAAAAAAGAGAGCGCCCGATAGGGCAGACGACCGCGACACCTTGGTCGACTGCACCAGTATCTAAAAGTAGCCGTTGGGGCTTCCGCAGGTTGACTTTTTCAACCCAACTTATACGGTTTTGCCCCCAAACAGTCATATTTCTTGTTGGGATATTTATACCCTGTCCTCGACCAACTAAGAAACCTTTTTGGCAAATCATTTTCAAATCCTTTCAGC
Organism: Tasmannia lanceolata; assembly: GCF_043159265.1. NCBI lineage: Eukaryota > Viridiplantae > Streptophyta > Magnoliopsida > Canellales > Winteraceae > Tasmannia > Tasmannia lanceolata. The sequence continues at coordinate 42,867,521 of NW_027518714.1, read as the reverse complement.
CTAAACTTGCAAATCTAAGGTTCTTTAGTTTTATCCTCTTTATGCTTTGATTTGTGGATTTTTTCATTTATCAAGAGGATCTCCATAGGGCTTTCACTTGCTTATTTTCTTGGAGAGTTTTTGTGAGCTTGAATCTTTGTAATCCGCCTATCAAGAGGTTTGAGAGTTTTTCTTTTATTTGTTCTTCGTTTGTAAGAGGGTCTCCGATTCGGCCCGATAAAAAATGTGAATCCTAGAGTCGTGGAGAGGGGTTTTCATTTCGGCCTTTAAAGGAGAAGGTTGATTGTATTGAGGGTCTAAGATTCGGCCCGTTAACAAAAGAGAATCCGGAGCGTAGAGGGTTTGTCCCCTCGGAGGTGAAGAAGGAGTTGTAAAGCTTGGAGATTAGGCTTAAAATCTCACCATTAGTGGAGTACCCAAGGAGCTAAACTTGGAAGAGTGGAGTAGGTCTTTTTGATAGACCGAACCACTATAAAAATCGTGTGTCTCCTCATTGTGGTGTGAATCCTCCTCTCTCATTTCTTCTCACTTGGTGATTGGTAACCTCTAACCCTCTTATGTGTTTATGTTTTAATTGAACAGGGGTTAGTGAATGCATGATAGTAATATTCAAACTCTAATTTTCTTATCTTGATATTTGAACTAAGGTTTAATATAATTAACTTAAAATTGGCAAATTGATTTTAATCTCTCAAACTAATTAAGCCAAAAATTTTAATTAGCCAATTCACCCCCCCCCCCTCCTTGGTTGTCACACTGGTATTTCAATGAAGCAGACCATGACTGTTGAAATGATGTCCGAATGGATTTGAAGTTATAGTGAGTCGAAGAGCTTCCTATGGTTTAGCCATCTCACCCGACATGAACAAGTCTTTCCTCTGTATGAGTCCATCCAAATAGATTGGAACCTTCTCAAAGCAGCAACTAAATATTGGGATCCCCAATACCATGTTTTCCGCTTTGGTCTTCAAGAGATATGTCCCACCTTTGAAGAAGGTTGTACTTTGTTACAGTACTTACAAAATGGACCCATCATCCGTCCTGAGATTAGGTACGGATTAAACAAATCCATGTGTCTTCAGCTACTTTGTATGCCAGAACCAGACCCAGATGACTTTATGTCATCAGATGGTGTTTATGTACATAGGTTCATTGATGCCTATTCTCTAGAAGGAGATTTACAAGACTTGACGTTTCAACAACGTCGTCACGAAGCATATATATTTTGTGTATATGCTAAGTATCTCCTATGTAAGAGATCTGATATGGTCTCTCTCGCTCTGCTCACTGTGTTGGACCAGTTGTCGTTAGATGCCAACCCTATACCCACCATACTTGCTGAGACCTTCAAAGGACTTGATGATGTCTTCCAGCATCCTCATCTCCCTTTCACAGGGTGCCCTACCCTTCTTTACATTTGGTTGTGTCTAAAGCTTCGTATAGCAGTCCCTCGTCGTCGTACGATCCCTTGCATTACGAACTTTGCATCATGGAGTCAACACATTGACTAGTGGATTTCAACTTCGCATCATGGAGTCCCACCTTGAAGTCGCTGGGAGGATGTTAACCCTTGGCCATTGATTAGTCCATACAGAAGACAAAGAACGCCGTTTTCCTTTCTTTTACCGCTTTTGTTTTGTAATTAGCCTATTACAGGCTTCTATGTAAAAGAAAAAGAAAATGTGAATAAATAAATATATATGCATAGGTATTGTTCTTATCTTTTGTCAGAAAATTTCCTTGTTATCTTCTGTATGAAGCAGACCATGACTGCAGAAATGATGTCTGAATGGATTCGAAGTTATAGTGAGTCGAAGAGCTTCCTATGGTTAAGCCATCTCACCCGACATGAGCAAACCTTTCCTCTGTATGAGTCCATCCAAATAGATTTGAACCTTCTCAAAGTAGCAACTAAGTGTTGGGATCCCGAATACCATGTTTTTTGCTTTGGTCTTCAAGACATGTGTCCCACCTTCGAAGAAGGTTGTCTTTTTTACAGTACCAACAAAATGGACCCATCATCCGTCCTGAGATTAGGTACGGAATCAACAAAGTCATGTGTCTTCGGTTACTTTGTATGCCGGAACAAGACCCTGATGACGTCATGTCATCATATGGTGTTTACATAGATAGGCTCATCGATGCCTATGCTTCAGAGGGAGATTTAGAAGACCTGACGTTTCAACAGCGTCGTCACGAAGCATATATATTTTATGTATATGCTAAGTATCTCCCATGTCAGAGATCTGATATGGTCTCTCTCGCTCTGCTCAGTGTGTTGGATCAGTTGTCGTTAGATGCCAACCCTATATCCACCATACGTGCTGAGACATAAGATAGACTTGATGATGTCTTCCAGCATCCTCATCTCCCTTTCACAAGGTGCCCTACCCTTCTTTACATTTGGGTGTGTTTAAAGCTTCGTATAGCAATCCCTCGTCGTAGTATGATCCCTTGCATTACGAACTTCGCATCATGGAGTCAACACATTCACTTTGGCATTGAATCTGAGTGGCATAATTGGTTAGGTACCCTTGCAGATGATGACATATCATGGAGAATTCTAGGACCTAATGACATCACCATGAACACAGCCAGAGCCGAATATGTTCGCATCCTTCATTTGGAGAACACATCCTTCTACATTCCTCACCGAATTATGCGTTAGTTCGGAGGAAAGCAACGACTATGGGAAGCTGTCGGACCCGATCACGCGAGAGGGGTGGGGCGCGAGCCGCCACGCTCTCTCTTGGTCTCTCGTACCCACGCGATTGGCGTGTGCATTTTTATTATTGATTTTAATTCATCTTTTATGTAAACTTTGGATCACTAAGACAATCCGAATTCCACACAAAAGAGAGTGACAGAGTCGCCACCTAGATGTGGGATCTAGGACCCATAATTAACCAGAAATCTAGACTCGTTACCTGGTTACAAGAATGGAAGGTATGGGGAGTTATCCACCACATGCACCATTCCGGTCCGATAATCGGTCTTCAATTCCAAAAGTTAACTCTTTTAAATTTATTTTAAATGGCTCATTCAACTCTTTATTAATGTGCGAACTATGTGACATGCATCCTATGATCTAATTTCAATGTAGATCCTAAATGTGTATCTTGATTTCTTAATTTGTTTGAATTCAATCTAAGTGAAAGTTCTCTTAAAATTCTAATTTTATGGAAAAATCCTAAGTGATTTAATTAAGCATTTACAAGAAAATTAATATACAAAACCCCACAATTTGTTGTGGAGCCGACTCGCGGTTGGTATGCCATCAGACATCCAAGCTGCCTACGTACCCAACCCTCACTGGGATCAGAGTCGACGTAGTTCGGTGCACCTAAGCTAAGCTACTTATGCCTAACTCAACTAAGACACCAATCTAGACTGGATTGACTGTTTCAACAGTTTTAAGAGAAGTTATTTAATTCAAGTTGAAGATTTTATTATCCTAGGATTTCATCTAAGATGTTATATGATCATATCTAAGTGCAAGTTGTCCCTTAGACTAATGCAGGTTAACTTACATCCTAGGTAACTAGGCTTATCCTAGGAAAAATTTGGGTGACTAGTGTAAATAGACCTATGGCACGATTGCTATCCATAGCAAACGTCCGTGATGAGGCTGGACTTCTAACTCTAGGACTCCCTAAAACCTAAGACTCCGTAAGACCTAGGACACGACCTGACATAAGTGTTCCTAAGTTGGGCTCTAATGGTTCTTATATCGGAAACCATAATCCAATGGTTCCGAAAGACATGAGATAAATTGATTCAAGTTCTTGAAGTTAATTAATTTCAGATTTCAAGGATTTTCGGTTTCTGGACATTTAAGGAATACCAAAGGTTCTAGGGTTCTCCAATTTCGGCCTCGAATGGCATCCACGGAAGGGAATCGTGCGCTCTTTCCTTGCGTAATTTAATACTTAGGTTATAGCATCTTATTGCCTGGCATATCTCAGGATTTTCGTGGACAGTAACCTCGGAGCCAATAACATGCTATAGCTAAAATATTCAAATTGTCAAAGATCGGTTGCAATTGGGATACGATTATGGATGCACTGGCCATTTTACCAGGGAAATCTAAAGATCCTAAGATTTCTGTTTCAATGGATTAAAGAATTAATATGTAACAAAAATTTAAGGTTCTTTAGAAATTTTGATAATGATTTTTAATTAATTTCAATTTTGGGTGGATTTTATCAATTTTAAACCGCATGAGTGATTTTACAAGTGAATTTATTGTAAACGAATTCAAAATGGATTGAAAGTTCTACAGCAGTAAGATGGGAATGTATGTAGCTTACTGAAAAAGTTTTGCAGATTTTTACACTAAGCTCCTATTTAATTTTGATTTAACAATAATATGACCAGATTGTTAAAATAACACAGAAACTACTAGAAATAGAAATCTAAATTCATTGAAATTTCTACAGAAATAAGATATGGGTAAACATAGCATGCTGTAAGATTTTCATGAATTTTAAAAACCATTTACGACCAATTTCGGAATTTTCAATTTTAAGACTAGATTATGGATTTACACTACAACCCTTAGGAAAAAAAATCCAAATCACTTGACAATTTTACAGCAGCAAGAAATATGAAATATAAAACTACTGTAACAAAAGTTGAGAATTTTAATTGTGATCTGATGTCAGTAAAAATTCTCAGAAAATCTGATAATTTTCAAAGAAAACATTAAATAATATATCAAACAAAATCCAAAAATTCTGAAAACTTCATGGTAGAATGTATCAGTATCATATTATTTTCCATGAAATTTCATTAATTTTGGAATCTGTTTAGTATATATTTTATTTTTCTTCGTCAAAAAGATGTTTTTGAAGAGTTTTCTATTTTTAAAACACGATTTTTGAGAAAATTACGACTCCGGAAAATGTCCTTTAACCTTGTTCTAATGTGATGAACACAAGAAAAATTTGAAATTCTACAAAACAAATCATCCTGAGATAGCTATTTTTTCAACTTTTGTAATTTCTCAGCCATTATTTTAAATGAAATTCCACTCTTCACTCAAATTTTCAAAATCCTTTGATTCAATGTCTAATCCGATCCGATGGTTATTTTAGTCTATTTAAATACAATAGTGTATTAAATTTCGGGATGAATCGGAATTGAAACACTCATGTAGATCATGATTTTGAGCACACACATATAATATCGAATTAAATTCAATTAAATGCTAAAAACCATGCAAAAATATATAAAGAATACCAAATAATCCTGGAAAAATCTGAGAATAGTGCACCTACCTGTGATGGAGATCCTCGCCGAATCCAAAAGCCGAAAATTCCGAAAAATCTCGCCGACGCTCGATCCTGCGTCCTTTCTTCCCTTTCTTTCTTTGCTTTTTTTTAATTTCCACCACGTTGATTGCGCTCCTTGTCTTTAGGGTGCGTAGATCCGAGGTATATGCTTTGTCGCACCCTTTTTTATGATGAAGAAGACCCAAAGAACACTCAAATAATTCTTGATTGTATGATGCCTTGGAGAAGAAGAAGGAATTCAAGAATTCCTTTTTTGAAGAACACTTGAGAGAGAGATCACACTTCAAGGGAGAAAAGAAAAGAAAATTTCTTGGGAGGAGAGAGAAAATGGACGAATTTGGATTTTTTTTCCCTTCTCTGGATTGTTTGCTTTGATTTTTATATAAAAACAGTTAGGGTTAAGAGAGAAATAGCAATTTCCAATGTGAGAGCTCCCTTTTTGGCTTGTTTCCAATTTTCCCCTCTTGCTTTTTTTCTTTCTTGTTTCCAAATTGGATTTGATTCCAATCTTAATTTCTTGTCAATCAAGACATGTTATTCTCATTCCACATTGCTTCTTTGGAAGAAAACCTTTTTAAGCAATCATTCATCTTTTCCTTCTTTCCTTCTTTTCATTTTTTATTCTTTTTATTTTTCTTTTAACAAATATGATGTCACCATTGTGACATCATCAAGGTGGGTGCTCAACTCATGTGGGTCAACCATGTGGGCCGCCCACCATGGTGGTTGACCCATATGGGTGAACCCACATGAGCTCCATCTTTGCGGGCTTTAGCCCAATGGGCCATTTCACACGGGTTTCGGGTTTTTCCGTAAAACATCAATAAAATCTTTCTAAATTCAACATTCTATATATGGACCAAACCCATTTGACATTCATGGTGCATCCCTCACACATGATCGGACCATCCTTTTTGGGAAATAACTTTTCGGGCTAAAATGCCCCTACTTGACTGTTAGACATCCAAATGCGACCAAAATACCCTCAGATTGGTTCACCCCTAAATGGAAAAATTAAAAATGGAAAGTCTTTGTGGTCAAACTTCAAAAATAGAAACTTTTAAAATTGGGTCCTTTCGGTGAGCAATAATAAACAGAATCATTTGGTATCCTCTGAAAATACCCAAAATGCCCTCAACACTTAAAATTTCCAAATTAAGCGAAATTCCTGAGAAATTCTAAATTTAGCAGGTTTTCCAAAATTCAGGAAATCATTCATAATCTCTCAGACATATTTCGGGGATCAAAAGAATTACACAGGAAAAGACCAAATTACCCCAAGGTGCTAGAATTTTGGCGAGACTAGGGAAAACCCTAAGAAATTCTAAAAATAGCAGATTTTTGAAATTTTATGAACGGACTCAAGATTTCTTAGACACAACTTAGGGACCAAATATGATATGTTTGAAAATGTCTAAAATACCCCCGAAGTGCAAGACTAAGAGAAAATCTTGAGAGATCTAAATTTAGCAGGTTTCCCAAAGCTTACGAAATTACTCATAATCCATCAGCCGTACCCTCGAGATGGCTTTGGACATATGAGAAATTATTGAAATATCCATAAGATGATGAAAATGTGGAAGTCCCATGAGTTTCTAAAAATAGCAGCTTTTTCAAAATTTGTAAAATCACTCAAGATTTCTCAAATATAACTCGGGGGTCAAACGAGACACATCGGGAATGACCAAAATACCCCTGCAGTGCAAAATAGGCAAAATAAGGGAAACACTGAAAATTCTAAAAATAGCAGGTTTTTTCATTTGCTTGGAAACTTGAACTTTCATCTTTCAGAGGCCAAAGGAACCCCCTAGAGACCTTCAGAATTGCGAATCAACTTCAAAACTCTCATAATGAAATGAAATATACCCTAAAATGCATGGATGCATAATCTAATGCTGAATACGGATATAAAAATTGATGATACTACCGAATCTTTTGCTTTTTAAAGCCTAGCAAAATGGGGGTGTCTACAGAAGCAGTCTCTCATTTTCGTCCACCCGAAGAATGCAGTGGAAATACAGCCAGGACTCTATACTCAGTATGAGAGAAGCGTAGGATAGTCTATATCCGCGACATACATGTTTCTCGTGGAGACAAGATACACCCGGACTACTACTCAGCACTTCTCTCACACATCCCTTCAGATGTCGAGCCTTCAGATTTCTCAGAAACATAGAAAGCTCTACAAACTCTCTGTTAGCTTCGTTGAGGCTCAAATCCACCAGTCAAGGGATTACTTCATACAGTTTCCTTTCTTTTTTGTAAAATATTGTAAAAATAATACTAGCACGGGCCTTTTGTGCAAATTGTAGAAGTTGATCAGACATGTGAATAAAATAAGATCATTCCCTAAAAAAATCTTGTTGAAATCTTAAATTGTCCGTATAAGTCTTTCTCCTTGCATGAAAAAGTGCTAAAACTAGTGTACATTCCCATCAGCAGGTAGAAAGTTTGTACACTTGAAACTATTACGCCTAGGAAAGAGAGAAGCTGGTATCGAACCAATTCCCGCTTAGTGAGAACCTCAGAACTACCTAGTTCTTTAGTTCCTACTCACTTGGTAGAAATTTTACAACCATCTAGTCCTACAACTCCTCTTGCCATCATGACAAAACCGACAGACCAGTCCCAAGTTATCCAAGAACTGCAACAAGCAGTAGCTGAACTCACTCAGAGTCTCCGCCATCTCTCAGAAGAGAATGCCGCACTGAGATCACCTCCTCAGGTTACTGTAGTACCTAGTACACCTCATCAACCAACCATACCAACTCCACCAACCAATCAGTCTACAGCTCAGCGACCGGATCCGGTCCTAGGAGAGCAGTTTGCAGATGAGAACTATCCCTTTGCCTAGATTCTGAAGCAGTGGGAAGATAAATTTGCCAAGGTTTGTCAAGACCTCAAAGTTATCAAGGTTCAAGGGTCGACAGGACTCTCCTTCCGTGACATCTCTTTGTTTTCGGATGTACGGCTCTCTGTCTGCTTCAAATAGCCTAACATCAGTAAATACGATGGGACTGGTTATCCTCGTAATCACCTGGCAGTATTCGAAAGTATGCTGCGATCACAAGGTCTGTCCCCAGATCAGCTAGCCCTCGTCTTTCAGATGTCTCTGAAAGGTGTAGCGCAAAAATGGCTTCTGAGTTTGCCTGAGTTGTCGACTATGGGTTGGGAATGAATTATGAATGAATTCATGAAGCAGTTCTCTTATGAAGACGGTACTGAAACTTCTCGTCATGATCTTCAAACCACCAGACAAGAGCCCATGGAAGCCTTCTTTGACTTCGTAAAGCACTGACGTCAAAAGACAGCTCAGATGCTCAAGCGGCCCACCAAGGAAGAGCAAATCGACATGATGCAGCAGAACTTTACCTTGTCCTTCCAATGTCCTATGGACAATTAAAGCTTCGGTAGCCTCAAACACTTCATCGATACCGGCAACAAAATTGAGGATTCTTTAGCTCATGGTTGGCTCAGTAAAGCCTCCTCTGATTCTAAAAATACTCAGTCCAAGAAGCCTCACGTATCCATGGAAGTTAATGAGACAAAATCAGTTCCAGAAACCTCTGAAACTCCAGTCATATGGCAACCAAGCAAAGCACCTCCAGGACCTGCCATTGTAAATAAGCCACCCAGGGAATTCACTCTCTAACCAGCCAATCTTTCCACCATCAAGAAATTGCTTCTCCAAGCAAAGAAGTTATTTCTACTTGCACCCCGTTCACCTCCTAACCCTCTTCTAAAAAGTTGGAACAACAGAGAGTATTGTGAGTACCATCAACGTAGAGGACACCAAACGGATAGATGCCTCACTCTGAAACATGATATTCAAGACCTTCTTGAAAAGAAGCAATTCATCCTCCCGTCTAGGCCAAATATCAACCCCAATCCTCTTCCAAATCATAACTCATCTTCGTCCACTTCAAATGCCATCTTCACCGAACCTCTGCCAATCGACTTCTCGTCCTTAATTTGTACTATCGAACCCTATCCATGGGGGACTGATAATAACAATTACATACGAGAAGTCGAAGGAGAAGAAGCCTACCCTCTTGCCATTTGCCTATTTGACGAAGAACCTTATATTCTAGACCTATAAGAGCCTGGAATAAACGAAACTCCTTTCGTCCTTTCATTAGAAGATTGCAGAATCAGTGATCCTGAAACTTCAGAGATAGGACATCTCACTAGGGGTGATAGAAACTACAAACCCCTAGAATTCAGATCGGACGAGAAGATCGATACTGTTAAACGAAAGGTTGTTAGCACAGAGGTTGATCAAGAAGATATGAACATCATCAGGCAGCTCAGCAAGACTCAGGCAGACATCTCACTTTGAGGATTACTAATGGTATCCCTTAAACATCGATAAGTTCTCCTCAAAAGTTTGCAGACTTCCCAAGTGTCGAAAGACACTACACCCGTGCAAGTTACGAATCTGGTTGCAGCAGTCAGAGCCTCTACAGCCCTCTCATTTTCATATCAAGATCTAACCCCTGAAGGAAAGAATCACTCCAAGCCTCTCCTCATTACTGTGTTATGTAATCAGAAGAAGGTACCCGCTGCACTCGTGGACAATGGTTCTGCCTTGAACATTTGCCCAGTGAGCACGGCCACAGCCATCGGATTTGGTCCCAGTGATTTCTCCCCATGTGATCAAGGCATCATGGCCTACAACAACTCCAGACGAGATGTAGTCGGATCCCTTCCTACTGCCAACTATATGGGTGGCAAAATTTTTTATGTTGAGTTTGAAGTGCTTGGCATCAAGTCATCCTTCAACATGTTGTTAGGACGACTGTGGCTTCACAAAGTTGGAGCAGTACCCTCTTGTAAGCCCAAGGGTCTACTCTCCAATCTTGTTTTGATGATTCTAAACATAATTGATTGTGTTTTTTGAATACTAATCAATTTGCTTTGAAGTGTTGTGTTTAAGATAGGATTGATCATTGAAGAAACCAACACACAACATGGTCATGCTTGAAGATGTACCTTACAAGAGTCAAAGGAGCTAAGTGGAGCTCACATCATCACTCAAGCAAGCATACAAAGATGGAAGATCAATTGAAGACCAAAGCTAAAGAGGAATTGAAGGTTGCATAGGTATCATTGTACATCCCTTCTCTTTAGATTTTCAAGTCAAGGCAAAACGTTTTCAAAGTGTTTTTCAAAATTGTTTTCACACAACACTTAAAGAACTTCAACGATTTAGTGAATGATTATGTGGTGGACCAACATGTTGGGACCGTCATAAACATTCCATAATTATCATAGGAGTTGAGTTCCAAAAGCCAAAAATCAAACAAGAAATAAAATCTCAAAATATACAGATTTTTAGGCTTCTCGGAACTCTGAGATTTTTCTCGGAACTCCGAGCTCGGAACTCCGAGAGTTCTCTCGGAACTCCGAGAAATGGTCCAGTAGCTTCTGGCCATTTTCTCGGAACTCCGAGAAATGGTCCAGTAGAATATTTTGTTCTTCTGGCCGTTTTCTCGAAACTCCGAGAATATTTCTCGGAACTCCGAGAATTTCTCGCGACAAGTAAGAATATAGCCGTTGGGATTTGAATTAATTTGTGAAACTTGATATTTCCACCCCCAAACGGTCATATTCTCTTGAGAGATTATAAATACAACATCTAGAGGATTTTTTCCTCTCTCTTGATCATTTTGAAAACATACTTGAGCATCAAAGAAAACTTGCAATCTATTTGTGCTTGATATTTTGTTTTCTTCAAAAACTTGCCTTGCACTTGCAAATTTCTTGAGTTGGGATACTTAGAGCTTTCACTTGCAACTACCATCATTGAAGAGCAATCAAGGATCTACAAAGAGCATCAAGCTTTCAAGAAGAAGCCAAGCTATTCAATCTTTACTTCTTGTATAGGTGGCTAGGGCATTCCTTTTTTAATTCCCTAGAGAGCAACCGCTTAGAACTCGGCGGAGAAGGAGAGTCTTTGTAAAGGTGTAAGGGCATCCTCATTTAATATCCCTTGGAAGTGTAACCGCCTCGGAGCCGGGCATCGTGGAGGTCTCCAATAGTGGAAATCCTTAAGGACGATCTTAAGAAGAGTGGAGTAGGGCTTTCCCCGAACCACTATACATCGGTGTGTTCTTTCTTGTCTTGCACTTTCATTATTGTTTTTGGTTTGGCATTTCATTTTGCTTTCAATTATTTTTGCACTAACCAAATATTTAATTAAGTGAAGAAAAATTCCAATTAGGGTTCATAGGTAATTTGTCAAAAGGGCTAATTTAGTGTTAAAATCAGTTCATCCCCCCCCTCTTGAGTATTTCAATTGGTATCAGAGCCTCGTCTCTAATTTTTAGAAAACGCTAACCGGTCTAGAGTAAAGATTCTAAAATGGCAAACTACCCTCAACACCATGAAGGTTATTCAAACACTAGGCCACCCTATTTTGATGGAACAAACTATGGTTTTTGGAAAACTAAAATAAAAATCTTTTTAACCCAAGATTATCAAATGTGGAGAGCCATTAATAATGAATACATATTACCCACAAGAAACCTAAATGATTGGACCGAAGCCGAACAACAAGCTTCAAATTATAATGCCAAAGCTATGAATTCCCTTATTTGTGCTCTATCTCCCGGAAAATTCAATAGAGTATCAAATTTAAATTCGGCTAAGGAAATTTGGGATACCTTAGAAGTCACCCATGAAGGAACCAATCAAGTCAAAGAATCTAAAATGAACCATCTTTTTCGGCAATATGAACTCTTTCAAATGACACCCGATGAAACAATTGCCGACATGTACACTAGATTTACCAATCTTGTAAATGGACTAAGGGGTCTTGGAAAATAATTTTCCAATAGAGATTTAGTGACTAAAATCCTTAGGTCCCTACCTTTGTCTTGGGAATCCAAAACCTCCGCAATCACCGAAGCCAAGGATATGAACACATTGAACCTAGATGAACTAATAGGGTCCTTGATCACCCATGAAATGATTTTCAAAACAAAAGCACCCGAAATTGAAACTAAAATTGAAAAAGAAAAAGGAATTGCTTTTGCATGTAATGTAGGTGAAAATGAAGATTCAAAGGAAGACATGGAAGATGAAGTTGCCCTCCTAACAAGAAAGATCAAATTCTTGCAAAGGAACATGGGAGGCATGAGAAATAGAAGGACAAATCCCCCATTCAAGAAGAAAGAAGAACTTGGTGATGGATCTTCTCAACCCCGATGCTACGGTTGCAAGAAGCTTGGACACATTCACCCGGATTGTCCACTCAACAATGAACCTACTTCAAATAACCGCTTCAAGAGAAGAGAATGCAAGAAAGGAATGACCGCCATGTGGGATGAGGAAATTGAAAGCGAAGGTGAACAAAATGATGGCGAAGATTGCTTGATGGCAAGGAATGTGTGCTTCATGGCCTCAACAAACGACAATAACGAGGTAAACACTTTAAATGATGTCATTGTTTTAAAAGAAGTTCTTGATTCCTTACAAAATACAAATGATGAACTTGAAATTCAATTTGATAAAATTGCATCACTTGAAAATTCTCTTGCTAACATGACAAAAGAATTTGGTTGGTTAAAGAAAGATCATGAATTTCTAGATGATAAAAATAAAAAATACAAAGTAAAAATTCATGAGTTAAATGCTTCTATCAAAATCTTAAATGAAAACCGACAAGAACTGTCTAATGAAAACAACAAGCTAAAGCATGAAAATGGTAGACTATCCTTTGAATATGATGAACTAAAGAAACTTTTTGAAAAATTTGAAAATAGTTCATTGAAATTGGATAAGCTTGTTAATCTTCAAAGAATGTCAAGTGACAAAAGTGGACTTGGACATAAATGGAATACCACAATATCTAACTATAAAAACAAACTTGAAAAGGTTTCTTCTAGCGGTACCAAAATTTGCTTTTATTGTGGTCTAGAAGGTCATTATAAGGTAGCTTGCTTGCATGCTAAACAAGATAAGATCAAGTTGAACTCTAAAGTGAAAATAAATGAACATAGCAAGATTATGAAGATTTGGGTACCTAAGGGATCTCACTTGCCTATTCATATGTAGGTATGCCTTAAAAGCCTCAACAAGAGGAACACATGGTACCTTGATAGTGGATGCTCTAGACACATGACTGGAGACCTTACTCAATTCGCATCGCTATCACTCAAGGATGGTGGAGAAGTTATCTTTGGAGATGATAAGAAAGGAAAAGTCAAAGGTGAAGGCACCATAGGTAACTCTACCTCTCCCATACATAATGTACTCTTTGTTGATGGCTTGTCCCATAATCTTATTAGCATTAGTCAATTATGTGATAATGGTTTTGAAGTTGTCTTCAATCCCGATAAATGCATTGTTAAAAATAAGATAGATGGAGAAGTAAAATTCATAGGTTCTAGAGACAATAACATTTACACAATTGGACTAGATGATCTTAGACTCCAAAATGTGACTTGTCTTAATGCCATTAGTGAGGATTCTTGGCTATGGCATAGGAGGTTGGGTCATGCCGGAATGGATCTCATTTCGACCCTCTCCTCAAAAGAAATTGTTAGAGGATTGCCTAAGCTCAAATACACCAAAGATCACATTTGTAGAACTTGTCAATTAGGAAAACAATTAAAGAGCTCATTTGCACCTAAAAATATGATCTCAACTTCCTACCCCTTGGAGCTACTTCATATGGATCTTTTTGGACCAATGAAGACTAGTAGCCTAGGTGGAAAGAGGTACGTGTTTGTAGTTGTGGATGACTACTCACGATTTACTTGGGTCATATTTCTAGCACACAAAGATGAAACTTATGAAAACTTCCTTATATTGTTCAATCAAATACAAAATGAAAGAGGTATTGCTATCTCTTACATTAGAAGTGATCATGGAACGGAATTTGAAAATGTACATTTTGACACTTATTGTAATGAACATGGCATAAAACATAATTTTTCTGCACCTAGAACACCTCAACAAAATGGAGTAGTAGAAAGAAAGAATCGAACTCTCCAAGAAATGGCTAGAACAATGTTACATGAAAATGATTTCCCTAGATATTTTTGGGCGGAAGCGGTTAGCACCGCTTGCTATATCATAAACAGGGTATATTTAAGGCCAATTTCTAAGAAAACACCATATGAGCTTTGGAAAAACTTGAAACCAAATATAAGCTATTTTAGAGTGTTTGAATGTAAATGCTTCATTTTAAACATCAAAGATAATCTACACAAATTTGATAGGAAGTCCAATGATGGAATATTCTTAGGGTATTCTTCTCATAGCAAGGCATATAGAGTATTTAATAGGAGAACCCTAGTGGTAGAAGAATCCATGCATGTGACATTTGATGAAAGAGAGCCAACACCTCAAGAAATGCCACATGATGAGGATGAACCTAATGAACATCTCTTACCTAAGTTAAGCGCCCCTCCTCATGCATCTACAAGTCATACACTACCTAGTGAGGAAGTAGAAAATGAAAATGACAACTCATTACCTAGGGATAGGAGAACATTGGTAGATCATCCTGAATCCCAAATTTTAGGTGATGCCACATCGCCAGTGAGAACTAGATCATACTATCGTAGTGTGAGCAACAACTTGGCGTTCCTATCCGAATTAGAACCAAAATCCATCAAGGAAGCTGAAAAGGATGAATATTGGTTGATGGCCATGCAAGAAGAGTTAAGTCAATTCGAAAGGAACAAGGTGTGGAGGCTAGTGCCTAGACCTAGTGATCATCCAGTCATTGGCACGAGATGGGTGTATAGAAATAAATTGGATGAAAATGGAATTATCACTAGAAATAAAGCTAGGTTGGTAGCCCAAGGGTACAATCAGGAGGAGGGAATAGACTATGATGAGACATTTGCTCCTGTTGCCCGTATGGAGGCTATTAGGATACTCTTGGCATATGCATCTCATAAAGGATTTAAATTATATCAAATGGATGTCAAAAGTGCCTTCCTAAATGGCTATATCCAAGAGGAAGTGTATGTTGAGCAACCTCCAGGTTTTGAAGACTTCAAACATCCAAATCATGTCTTCAGACTTGATAAAGCCTTGTATGGGTTAAAGCAAGCTCCTAGAGCTTGGTATGAGAGGCTTTGCACTTTCTTGGTTGAAAAATGATTTGAGATGGGAAAGGTGGATAAAACATTATTTATCAAAAGAGAAAATCAAGATATCCTTCTTGTCCAGATATATGTAGATGATACCATATGTGGCTCAACCAATCAAAAATTATGTGATGAATTTGCAACTTTAATGAAAAATGAATTTGAAATGAGCATGATGGGCGAGTTAACCTATTTCTTAGGACTCCAAATTAAACAAAACAAAAATGAAATATTTTTAAATCAAGAAAAATATACAAATGAGTTATTAAAGAAGTATGGCATGGATAGCAGTAAGACATCAAGAATTCCCGTGAGTACTACTGCTAAGCTAGAAAATGATGAATTTGGCAAATCTGTGGATCAGAAATTGTATAGGGGTATGATAGGTAGTTTGCTCTATTTGACAGCCAGCAGACCAGACATTATGTTTACTTTCTGTCTCTGTGCTCGATTTCAATCGGATCCTAAAGAGTCTCACCTATTAGCAGTTAAGAAGATCTTCAAGTACTTAAGAGGAACCCAAAGTCTAGGACTGTGGTATGAAAGATCATCTTCCTTCACTCTCATCGGATATTCAGATGCAGACTTTGCTGGATGTAGAGTAGATAGGAAAAGCACTAGTGGGACTTGCCAATTCTTGGGTAAATCACTTGTTTCATGGTTTAGCAAGAAGGAAAATTCAGTAGCTCTGTCCACAACAGAAGCAGAATATGTGGCAGCTGGAACTTGCTGTGCTCCAGTCCTATGGATGAAAAGCACATTGATGGACTATGCAATCAAAATGGAAAATATTCTCATCCAATGTGACAATACTAGTGCTATAAGCTTAACAAAGAACCCCATACAACACTCAAGAACAAAACACATTGAGATTAGGCACCACTTCATCAGAGATCACTCACAAAAAGGGGATATTTGCTTAAAATATAGCAACACTGAAGATCAATTAGCGGATATCTTTACAAAATCCCTTAGTGATGATAGAATTTGTTATATCCGAAGTGCCTTAAACATTTGGAGTGCGGATCAAGTCAAAGAAATTGCCAAATAAATACTTTGTGCCTTTCACCAGCTTATCTATATAGTATTTATACATATCATCGTTGTTTGGTAGTATCTGCATGAATGAGATGTCAAATATTAAACTTAAAAATCACTCAATTGATACTCTTAGCCTTCTTAGTTTTCTAAGTTGGAGAGGTATCTTCACTTTAATTAAAAATACCTAACAATTTGACATTTGTCAACATCTTGATCATGAACACGTATATGTGCATTACTTGGCTATATATTTCTATACCATAAGCATTGATTTAGGGGGAGTTATCTACTCCTAATTTTTTTTTACACCCTTTCTGTCGATGACAAAAGGGGGAGAAGGTTTGAAATTGATTATATATTCAATTGACTATATGCACCACATGCTTATAACTTGTATCATTTATCTGTGTGCATATATTGAGGGGGAGTTCCAGTATTCACTTGCCTACTATGTCACTCCACACACACACCTCATAATCAATTTTGTTTGTCATCATCAAAAAGGGGGAGATTGTAAGCCCAAGGGTCTACTCTCCAATCTTGTTTTGATGATTCTAAACATAATTGATTGTGTTTTTGAATACTAATCAATTTGCTTTGAAGTGTTGTGTATAAGATAGGATTGATCATTGAAGAAACCAACACACAACATGGTCATGCTTGAAGATGTACCCAACAAGAGTCAAAGGAGCTAAGTGGAGCTCACATCATCACTCAAGCAAGCATACAAAGATGGAAGATCAATTGAAGACCAAAGCTAAAGAGGAATTGAAGGTTGCATAGGTATCATTGTACATCCCTTCTCTTTAGATTTTCAAGTCAAGGCAAAACATTTTCAAAGTGTTTTTCAAAATTGTTTTCACACAACACTTAAAGAACTTCAACGGTTTAGTGAATGATTATGTGGTGGACCAACATATTGGGACCCTCATAAACATTCCATAATTATCATAGGAGTTAAGTTCCAAAAGCCAAAAATCAAACAAGAAATAAAATCTCAAAATATACAGATTTTTAGGCTTCTCGGAACTCCGAGATTTTTCTCGGAGCTCCGAGCTCGGAACTCCGAGAGTTCTCTCGGAACTCCGAGAAATGGTCCAGTAGCTTCTGGCGATTTTCTCGGAACTCCGAGAAATGGTCCAGTAGAATATTTTGTTCTTCTGGCCATTTTCTCGGAACTCCGAGAACCTCGCGACAAGTAAGAATATAGCCGTTGGGATTTGAATTAATTTGTGAAACTTGATAT
Source organism: Tasmannia lanceolata (assembly GCF_043159265.1). Lineage (NCBI taxonomy): Eukaryota > Viridiplantae > Streptophyta > Magnoliopsida > Canellales > Winteraceae > Tasmannia > Tasmannia lanceolata. The sequence goes on along the minus strand of NW_027518714.1, from coordinate 42,849,834 downwards.
TTCCACCCCCAAACGGTCATATTCTCTTGAGAGATTATAAATACAACATCTAGAGGATTTTTTCCTCTCTCTTGATCATTTTGAAAACATACTTGAGCATCAAAGAAAACTTGCAATCTATTTGTGCTTGATATTTTGTTTTCTTCAAAAACTTGCCTTGCACTTGCAAATTTCTTGAGTTGGGATACTTAGAGCTTTCACTTGCAACTACCATCATTGAAGAGCAATCAAAGATCTACAAAGAGCATCAAGCTTTCAAGAAGAAGCCAAGCTATTCAATCTTCACTTCTTGTATGGGTGGCTAGGGCATTCTTTTTTTAATTCCCTAGAGAGCAACCGCTTAGAACTCGGCGGAGAAGGAGAGTCTTTGTAAAGGTGTAAGGGCATCCTCATTTAATATCCCTTGGAAGTGTAACCGCCTCGGAGCCGGGCATCGTGGAGGTCTCCAATAGTGGAAATCCTTAAGGACGATCTTAAGAAGAGTGGAGTAGGGCTTTGCCCGAACCACTATACATCGGTGTGTTCTTTCTTGTCTTGCACTTTCATTATTGTTTTTGGTTTGGCATTTCATTTTGCTTTCAATTATTTTTGCACTAACCAAATATTTAATTAAGTGAAGAAAAATTCCAATTAGGGTTCATAGGTAATTTTTCAAAAGGGGTAATTTAGTGTTAAAATCAATTCACCCCCCCCCCTCTTGAGTATTTCACCTCTTCTTTACATCAGAAGCTCAAATTCATGAAAGGTAACAAAGTTATCACCATTCGAGGAGATGAAGTCTTAGAAGTAGGCGCTATCTTATCAGATCCTAATGGGAAGTTAGTAGGAGGCAGTGTCTACTTCAATGGTTTCCATCTTGATGTTACCACAATTAGCTTGGAACAAGCCAAGAAGGAATTAGTTCCACTTCCGTACGATATAAACCCTGCTGTATGTACAATACTCAAGATCAACGGTTACATCCCAGGAATGGGATTAGGTCAATATCAGCAAGGAGTAGTTCTGTTCGATGATCTACATTTTCCTTCCAATGTTGGTCCAACTGGACTGGGCTATCGCTACACGTACTAGGAAGAACAAGAGATGTATCGAAGTACAACCCGAAGAAGGTTGTACAAAGAAGTTGGAGAGGTTATGCCAATGCCAGAAATCAAGCTGACCCTCAATGGTCACTTCTGCAGGGAAGGAGAAGACTTCCCCTACTACGGTTTTCCAGAATGGTCCACACATCCTGTCACTGGAGAAAGGGTTCCTGGGTTCCAAATCTTCTTTGCTACGGGTTGGCCAGGTGAAGAAGATGACACTTGGTGGAGAAAGCAGTACAGACGTGCAGAGACTTTGAAATTTGATTGGGCAGACTACGTTGATCCGGTGCTAATGCGATCAATGTTCCAAGAAGCTTCTTTGGCTGTTTGTATGATCAGGGAATCCATTCAAATGTTCTCCCCTCAAAGTATGATTACAAATGCTGGCAATTCAGAACTCTTTAATTGGTCTAACACCTTCGTCCCACTCGTCACTATAATTATCCCTTCGGATACGGACTTCTCGTCCTCTGAATTAGAATCATTTTTTGATTCTGATTCATCGATTGAAAAAGTGTCAAATGTAACTGAGCCTGAAGAAGGAGCGTCAGTCAGTTCTTCCTCTAATGTATCTTTCGAATCAATCAAAAAACTTTCTTTGTACTCGCCTCTGTCTCTCGATTATTTTGAAACTAATATTTTAAATAACATCGAACAACCCTCCTCAAATGAGGATGCAGACGAAACTTCCCTTGAGATTAAAATTTTAATCAAACGAGGGGAGCAGCATCGAGCAAAACCTCTAGAAGATGAGTTTGAAACTATTAACATAGGCACTGAATCCTTGCTTCAGGAGATAAAGATTGGCAAAACCTTATCCCCTGAAGAGGGTGCAGAGTTAATCAAATTGTTAAAAGAATTCAAAGAAGTGAGGAAATTCGTCAGCACCATATCTCTCTCTACCTAGAAGCTAAGCCGAAGAAGCAGAAACTCAGAAGAATGAAACAAGAATGGTTCCTCAAAACCAAAGATGAAGTGATCAATCAATTGAAAGCAGGCTTTCTATAAGTTGTCGCATATCCCGAGTGGTTGGCGAACACCGTTCCAGTGCCTAAGAAGGATGGAAGAGTACGATGTTATATTGATTTCAAAGATCTGAACAAAGCCAGTCCAAAGGATGACTTCCCTTTGCCTCACATCGACATTTTGGTCGATAACACGGCAGGTCATGCCTTACTCTCCTTCATAGATGGTTTTTCTGGATATAATCAGATAAAGATGACTCTAGAAGATAAGACCAAGACAGCGTTCACTACACAGTGGGGAACCTACTGCTACAGGGTGACGCCATTCTGTCTCAAGAACACCGGTGCAAATTATCAAAGGGCTGCAACTACCCTCTTACATGACTTGGTCCACAAGGAAGTAGAGGTATACGTTGATGACATGATTTTCAAAGCCAAAACTTGAGCAGATCATGTTCAAGTCTTAAGAAGATTCTTCGAAAAAATTGCGAAATATAAGCTCCGGCTTAATCCAAACAAATGCATTTTTAGAGTTATCTTCCAAAAATTGCTAGGCTATCTGGTCAGCCACAGAGGAATCGAGGTAGACCCTGCCAAAGTCAAAGCAATCCAGGAGATGCCGTCTCCAAAAACAGAAAAAGAAATCAGAGGATTCTTGGAAAAAGTTCAGTTCTTTAATCGTTTCATAACACAGCTTACCAGTACATGCGAGCCAATTTTCAATCTTCTAAAGAAAAATCCTTCCAAATAATGGAACCCCGATATGTCAGCAAGCTTTTGAGAAAATCAAAGAGTGTTTGTCATCACCGCCAGTATTAACACCATCAGTCGCCGGATGACCCTTCCCTTTGTTTCTTTAAACCACGGAGACATCTCTCGGATGTATATTGGCAAAAGAAAATCTAGAAACAAGAAGAGAAATGCCAGTTTATTATCTCAACAAGAAGATGTTGGAATATGAATTGAATTACACTCAACTGGAAAATACCTATCTAGCACTAGTGTGGGCCACTCAAAGGCTCGAGAACTATTTGTTATCGTAGAAAATCTTTCTCATATCTCGGATGGATCCAATGAAGTGTCTGTTAGAAAAACCAGCCCTGGTCGACAGGACTGCTCGTTGGTTGCTGCTGTCATCAGAATTTGACAACAGATATGTCACCCAGAAGTCTGTCAAAGGCAGAATCATCGTAGAATAGTTAGCTGATGTACCTACTCAAGATACAGAGCAAAGCCGTGAATTTGCAGATGAAGCGATCATGACGATTAGAGATGCACCCAGTGACACTACATGGACTATGTACTTTGATGGAGCGTCAAACTCAAGGGGCAGAGGAGTTGGCATTGTTCTTGTCTCTCCTTGGGATGAGCACATACCAATTTCCATCAAATTAAAATTCGACTACACCAACAATATGGCTGAGTACGAAGCTTGCATAGCCGGTCTGGAGGCAGCCCTGTCATTAGAGGTACATGAAATACAAGTGTGGCAACCCAAGAGGGGGGTGAATTGGTCAATTAAAATTTTGGCTTAATTAGATGTGGTATTAAAATCAATTTATGACTTTAGGCAATTTATATCTAACCCTTGTTAATCAAGCAACATAATAGAAATGGGGTTAAGATATTACCAATCACCAAAGAGAGAAGAGGAGGAGAGAAGCACACCACAATGGACACCAAGAATTATAGTGGTTCGGTCTATCAACAAGACCTATTCCACTCTTCCAAGTTTTGCTCCTTAAGTACTCCACTAATGGTGAGATTTTATGCCTAATCTCCAAGATTTACAACTCCTTCTTCAACTCCAAGGGAACAAACCCTTTTCGCTCCAGATTCTCCTTTGTTATCAGGCCGAATCGAAGACCCTCTTACAAGCAAGCTTCTCCTTCAAGGCCGAAGCGAAAACCCTCTTTACAAAGTGATTCACCTTTCTTACCGGGCCGAGTCGGAGACCCTCTTACAAATATGGGACCCAATCCCGCGAGAGGGTAATGAGCACGCGAGGCGCTACACTATCTCTAGGTCTCTCGTACCCACGCGAATGACGTGTGCTTTTTATTATTGATTTTAATTACCCAACCAAGCAGGCAGCAACCAAGCCATAGGGTGCAAACAAACGTGCAATCCAGTACCCATAAGGGCAGGGGTAAGCCGCCGAGCCTAGCAAGGTGTGATTTAATTCATCTTTTCCGTGAACTTGGGATCACTAAGGCAATCCAAATTCCACGCAAAAGAGAGTAACAGAGTCGCCACCTAGATGAGGGATCTAGGACCCATAATTGACCAGAAATCTAGACTCGTTACCTGGTTACGAGAATTGAAGGTATGGGGAGTTACCACCACATGCACCATTGTTGCCCGATAATCGGTCTCCAATTCCAAAAGTTAACTCTTTTGAATTTTTTTTAAATGGCTCATTTAACTCTATATTAATGTGCGAACTACATGACATGCATCCTAAGATCTAATTTCAATGTAATTCCTAAATGTGTATCTTGATTTTCTTAATTTGTTTGAATTCAATCTAAATGAAAGTTTTCCTAAAATTCTAATTTCATGGAAAGTCATAAGTGATTTAATTACTTTTAATTTAAGGATTAATATACAAAACCCCACCACTTATGTGTGGAGCCGACTCGAGCTTGGTATGCTACTCAAGTATAAAAGTTGCCTACATATCACAGCCTCACTGGAATCAGAGTCGATCGTAGTTTGGTGCACCTAAACTAAGCTACTTATGCCTAGCTCATCTAGGACACCGATCTAGACTGGATTGACTGTTTTAACAATTTAAGATAAATTATTTAGTTCAAGTTGAACATTTTATTACTTCATCTAAGATGCTATATGGTTCTATCTGAGTGCATGACGTCCCTTAGACTAATGCAAGTTAACCTACATCCTAGGTAACTAGGTTTGTTCTAGGGAGAAATTGGGTAACTAGTGTAACTAGATCTATGGCACGGTTGCTATCCATAGCAATTAGTTGTGATAAGGTTAAAATCCCTGACTCTATGACACCCTAAAACCTAGGATACAACGCGAGGTAAGTGTTCCTAATTGGTTCTAAAAGTCCTTACGAAGAGATACCATTATCCAACGGTTCCAAAAGCATTGATCAAATGATCTTAATTTATTAAGTAAATAATTTTCAATTTTTCGAAGATTTTCGATTCCTAACATCTAAGGAATACCAAAGGCTCTATGGTTGGCAAATTTCAGCCTTGAGTTGCATCCATGGAAGGGCATCGTGCTCTCAATCCTTGTATAATTTAACACATAAATTATAGTATATTATTGCCTGGCATGATCCTCAGGATTTCCGTGGACAGTGGACCTCGGAGCCAAGAACATAGTATAATTTACATGCTCAAATTATGCAGGAACGATCACAATTAGTATACGATTATGAGTGCGATCTCGGCAGTTAAATCGTCACAGCATAGTCAATTTACAAAGGAAATCTATAATCTCTAAGGTTTCTGTTTCAAACAATTTTAAGGTTAAATATATGATGAAAATTTAGGATTTTTTGGAAGTTTTCACTGACTTTTGTGTTGATTTTCTATTAAGTTGTGATTTATTAACATTAAGACCAGATTGCTAGGATTACACAGTAACCCTAAGCAATCAAACTCCAAATTCATTGCAACTTTTTCAGTACCGCGATATCAATGATTTTAGACTACTGGAAGAGTTTCATGAATTTGGAATAAGTTTTGCTATCAATTTCTGAATTTCTAAAATTTAGGTCAGATTACAAATTAACAAATCAACTAATAGCATACGGATCTCAAATCAAGTAAACCTATTACAGAATAGATAGAATCATGGTATTAGACTAGTGTTAAAATTTCAAAGGTGTTTATCAAGATTTGATGCCAATTAAAATTCACGCAAAATTCAGATAAAATCAATGAATCAATTAAAAAGTTGATTAAATGGTATCCTAAAATCATGTACAAATTCCAGTAGATATAAAATAGGTTATATAATGTACTGTCAAAATTTCAAGACCTAATAATTAATGATCCTCCATAAAGTTGATTTTTGAATAAAAAGGGAATTTTGTTTCCTAGGAAATAAAACCCGTTTTTTAAAAGCAAATTGTGAAATCATATTAAACCTTTGTAAAATCTTTTTAAAAAATTTCACTAACCTTCTAATGGCCTAAACTACTGGTTTGTAGGAAAAAGATTCAAAATTTCATTATTTTAATATAAAAAAGAATTACGAGACGTAAAACGAAGAAGCGATTAGAAAAGAAATATAAAAAAACCTTTTTTCGAAAACAAAATTTCATGAGAAATTCAATTTATTATTGAACATTAATTCTGGAGAGTTTCATCAATTTTTAAAACCTTTTGATATTTATTAAAAATGGCCAAAATTTAAAATAATTTAAAACCAGATTAAACAAATTCAAAAAATTCCAAAAATTTTTGGGTGGTCTGGAAATCAAAACATTGGTTTGGAAACAAGATTTCACAAATTTTGGACATGGGTTGATATACTTTTGGATTCGTTCATCAAGAAATAACCTCATTCAGGGTTATTTTTGAAAAATAGAATGAAAATTAAAACGGCCAAACCGCGATTGAAAATTAAGTTTCCAGTAGTATTTTATTTTATAGAAATTCCAAAAAATATCATTTTTTAAAGAAACCCACGTTTTCAAACACTTGCTTTGATAATCCGATTTAAATCCATATTTAATAAAAACGAAAGAAAATCATTATTAAATGGAGAAAAATTAATTTTTTGGTGAAATTTTGGATTTTGAAAACTTATAATCTATATTATAATATACTGGTATTTCAAGAAAAAATTCATTGATTTGATCTATCAAAAGCAAAACCCTAGCATGTTTTTCTACTTTTGATATTACAAAGATAAAGATCATACCGTTGATCGCGCTCCTTGTCTCTAGGGTGCGTAGATCCGAGGTATACGCTTTGTCGCACCCTTTTATATGATGAAGAAGACCCAAAGAACACCCCAAAGATCCTTGATGTGTGATTTGTTGAAGAAGAAAAGAGAATTCAAGAATCCCTTTTGTGAAGAACCCTTGAGAGAGATGAACACACTTCAAGAGAGAAGAGGTTTCTTTCTCTTCTTTTTTTTCTTTTTTTTTCTTGGGAGGAGAGAGAAAAAGGACGAATTTGGATTTTTTTGAATCCTTCCTATGATTATTTGCTTTGATTTTTATACAAAAAAGCTAGGGTTAAGAAAGAAATAGTAGTTTCCAATGTGAGAGCTCCCATTTTTGGCTTGTTTCCAATTTTTCCCTCTTTCTTTCTTTCTTTCTTGTTTCCAAATTGGATTTGATTCCAATCTTAATTTCTTGTCAATCAAGATATGCTATTCTCATTCCACATTGCTTCTTTAGAAGAAAACCTTTTTAAGCAATCATTCATCTTTTCCTTCTTTTCTTCTTTTCTTTTTTTATTCTTTTTATTTTTCTTTTAACAAATATGATGTCACCATTGTGACATCATCAAGGTTGGGTGCTCAACTCATGTGGGTCAGCCATGTGGGGCGCCCACCATGGTGGTCGACCCATACGGGTGAACCCACATGAGCTCCATCTTTGCGGGCTTTAGCCCAAGGGGCCATTTCATATGGGTTTCAGGTTTTTTCCGTAAAAAATTTAATAAAATCTTTCTAAATTCAATATTCTATATATGGACCCAACCCATTTGACATTTATGGTGCATCCCTCACACATAATCGGACCATCTTTTCTGGAAAATAACTTTTCAGACCAAAATGCCCCTATTTGACTGTTAGACATCCAAATGCGACCAAAATACCCTCAAATTGGTTCACCCATAAAGGGAAAAATTAAAAATGGAAAGTCTTTATGGTCAAACTTCAAAAATAGAAACTTTTAAAATTGAGTCATTTCGGTGAGCAATATTAAACAGGATTATTTGGTATCCCCTGAAAATACCCAAAATGCCCTCAACACTTAGAATTTCCAAATTAAGTGAAACCCCTGAGAAATTCTAAATTTACCAGGTTTTCCAAAATTCAGGAAATCATTCATAATCTCTCAGACATATTTCGGGGATCAAAAGAATTACACAGGAAAATACCAAATTACCCCGAGGTGCTAGAATTTGGCGAGACTAGGGAAAACCCTGAGAAATTTCAAAAATAGCAGATTTTCAAAAATTTATGAACGGACTCAAGATTTCTCAGACACAACTTAGGGACCAAATATGATATGTTGGAAATGTCTAAAATACCCCTGAAGTGCGAGACTAAGAGAAAATCTTGAGAGATCTAAATTTAGCAGGTTTTCCAAATCTTGCGAAATTACTCCAAATCCATCAACCGTACCCTCAAGATGATTTTGGATATATGAGAAATGATTGAAATATCCATAAGATGATTAAAATGTGGAAGCCCCATGAGTTTCTAAAAATAACAGCTTTTTCAAAATTTGTAAAATCACTCAAGATTTCTCAAATATAACTTGGGGGTCAAACGAGACACATCGGGAATGACCAAAATACCCCTGTACTGTAAAAATGGGCAAAAATGAGGGAAATCCTGAAAATTCTATAAATAGCAGTTTTTTTCACTTGATTGTAATATTGATTTTACATCTTCTAGATACCATTGGAACACCCTAGAAACCTTTAGGATCGCGAATTAACTTCAAAATTCCTTCAACGAGGTGAAATCTACCCTAAAATGCACAGATGCCTAATCCTAGGTGGAATACGAACTCGAAACTTGACAAACTACCAAATCTTTTGCTTTTCAAAATATAGGAAAATGGGGGTGTCTACAACAAATGAAGAATAAAAATATAAGAAAAACTCTCAAGCCTCTTAACAGGTGGATTACAAAGATGATAGCTCTCACAATCTCTCCAAAAGATAGCAAAAATAAAGCCTATGGAGATCCTCTTGTTGAATGTAGATTCACAAATCAAAGCATAGAAGAGGAAAACTAAAAACCTTTATATTTGAAAGTGTTAGGCTCAAATAAATGTGAAATGATTTGCCAAAAGGTTGTTTACAAAGGTTTCGATAGTATATATATAGCCCATTTGAAAATATGACCGTTTGAGGGTATTTTGGTAAAAAACTGGATTGAAAAAGTCAACCTGCACAAGCCCCAATGGCTAGTTTTTCAGGCCGCGGCGGTCGACTGGGGTAGGGCGATCACCCGGGGGAGGGCTGCTGGAATTCTAAAAAACGGCATTTTTAGTGCCCCGGTCGACCGGGGTGCCGCAGTCGACCGCGGATGCCGCGATCTTATAAAATTCATATCTCACTCGTTTCTCGTCGGATTTTAAAGTTCTTGCACTCTACGGATACGAAAAAAATGCGAGCTAACTGTTAAAAATATTTTCAAAAATATTTGAAAATATTTTGGACCAATAAAAGTGGAGATAAGCTGCTGTCCACTATTTAAGTGCTAATTTTGATGTCATTCACTTTTCAACTTAACTTAGCACTTAAGATTTAAATCCTTGGGCTATGACCTTTTGTTTTAAGAATGTTTAGGACCTTTGAAAATAAATTTTCATGAAATATAATTTGGTCTCAATGGTGGTTTTGAAAAAGATATGAAAAACACTTTGAAATACAAAACCACGTGAACAAGATCTCCAATACAATCTAGAAATGTAAAACTATTTAGCACCTTGATCGTATTGGCTTCAAAGGTCTGCCTTGGGCTCTTGGGCTTGGAAGTGAATACTTGAATTGCTTTGGTCCATGTGACTCTCTCTCTCTCTCTCTTGAATGGATCTTCACTTTGAATGCATGAGTAGGTCACCAATGCTTGTTCATCTTCAAGCTCCTCTTGGCATATGCTAGGCTTGCTTGTGGGATCGTCAACTTGAGCTCTATGCTTAGACATCTTCCAAGGATGATGCCTCTAATATGTGCAAGCTCACTTAGTTCATTTGTGCATGTTGATCCTCAAGCCATGTGTTGTGTTGTATTGTGTAATGGCGATATGATATGTAAAGTTCATGTCTAAGGCACAACACTACAAAGCAACACATTAGTCCATAAAGACTAATCAATTTAGGTTTGCTAGCATCGAAACAACAAGGAAAAGGTGATTAGTTGAACCCATGGGAACCCTTGGGCTAACAATCTCCCCCTTTTTTATGATGCCAAACCAAATTGATTGGGAGGTAGGAGATATCAAAAGAATTGACAAGTAAGTCTCAAATGATGATATAGACAATAAAATATTACTCCCCGTCACTATATGCACAAGTGTAATATTACAATATAAATCAAGCAATGCATATCGGATATGGGCTACCCAATCAATTTCAAAATTCTTCCTCTTTTGGCAGCAGTAAAAAGGGAGGTTTTACCAGTGAAATCTCAAAATATAATGCCAAGCAATGCAATAATCACTCCCCCTACCTACTTATCATGTTTATAAGATGCTCAAAGTGAAAAATTCATGAAAGGAGTGAAGTAACATAAAAAACTAGGTAATCCGCTATTTTTTTTTGTCAAGGCAAAAGATATACAGTTTATGCACAACTTAAGGGTGTTTATCACTATAGGCACTTCTAACACAACCCTGTAAAGAATATGAACATAAAAGATTTGACAGTTAAGCACTCCTAATGCTTATCATAGAGTTTTAGCAAGTACAGGGCATGATAAGCAACAAATTTTTTTTTTATTCTAATGATTTGAATGTAAAGCACAACTATAGGGGCAATAGACCTTATGAGCACATCATAATGATCTATATAAACATGAGTATATAACCATTTAGTTCTCCCCCTATGTATTTGTCATTGGCCTTAGATAAAACCGGGGTTCTCCGTGAACTTTGAGATTGCATCAATTTTAGGGATACTTACACCCCTATTCTTTCTTTTTCCCCTAGGGGGACTTGTTTAGTCCCATTAATATATCATCATCCATTAATTTTTCTCTCTTATTTTCGTTTAAGATTGACTTAGTCTCATTAGTCACACCCCTATAGTTTCCCCTTGTTACTATTAGAGACTAATTTAGTCTTTCTAGATAATTCCTTACCTATTCATTGCAAGGGCGATGATAAGGTCACTTGAAGCCCACCCCTGTGTCTTTTCATTTTCTTTTAGGGGACTTACTTAGTTTCATTATCACTACATTCTATACCTCTCATCTTTCCAAGATTAACTAAGTCTCACTGATGATATTCCCTATCATTGCAGGGGCAAGGATAAGGTTACTTGGAGCCCATCCTATTCTTTCTCCCCTATCTTTTCTGAGACTTAGTCTTCCTGTTATGATCTCTTCTATTCTTTGCCTATCCTTAAGATCATTATCAAGGGCAATGATGAAGATACTCAGAGCCTACCATTGTCTCCTCTTTCTTTAGAGACTAGCTCAGACTTATAAGAATTTTGTTATATTCACTTCTTGGGATCATTCTTAGTATCATTTTGGGACTCTCTTATTTGTTCATTTTGTGATTTCCGTTAAATTTTGGGATTCTATCATTCTGTATCGACATTCTACCAGGCTATGGTGAGTATGAATTGTCTCTTGTATGTCCCATTTAGCTAAAAGGGTGAAAACACATAAAAAATACAAAAACACTTAAAAAATGCTAAAAATCACAGACTTAAAAAATACTAAAAATATATTTCAAAAATGTTATTTCCGAACTATGTTGGCTTGATCCCTTTCCACAGGATACGTAGGCAGCTTGGGTCCACCCAAGTCAAGTCAAACTTTTCAAAATTAATAAAACGGTTTTAAAAAACCAAAGAAAAAACAGTTTTCAACCAACAATAAAAAAGTAAAGCCTTTCCTCCCCTGGTCGACAGCACGATGAGATCGACTTGATTTTATTGGACCTAGGCGATAGGTAATGATGATTGCCCTCTCTAGCCTATCATGCCTTTACGCCTTTCCTTTTGCTCCCTATTTCTCCATTGATTTTTTGACTCATTGATTGATTACTTCATTACTATTGCCTGCTTATTTATCTCTAGCATTTGATAGATATCACTCTTTTACAGAGTTATATTTAGATCACATGCTTACTCTTACTTCCTTGCTAGCACATGACGCTTGCTATTACTTTCATAACATTATCTCTTGATATCTACTCATTATCTGTTTACTTAGGTCACATGCCTATTCATGCTTAGCTGTAGCATTATGTGTTTTCTCTACATTATCTCTTGATATCTGTTCAATTATCTGCTTAGCTATAGCATGTGGATGTTTATTGCATTTCTTAGATGATATCTACTAAGCAGTAGTAGAGACAGGTATTAGGGTCACGGAACGTTGGAGTTGCACTAGTCTTTCCCGCCTCCCCATGAGAGATGTGAGGTTTATTGATTCATATTTGTATCAGATGGTCTGTATATTTCAGAGGGGGAGACGGCGGACTCTAGTGTTCCCTCCTAGGTTGGATGAAACTTATATCAACCCTCCTTAGGTTGTGGCTGGTTTTTCTTTCTTTTGTGGATGTGATTGCTCATCCCCGAGCTATGTATGCCGTAGATAGGTTGTCTACTCGGGGATGCTGGTTCCCATTTCATATTTTTGCCCAAAATTCTCTAAAATTAACAAAAAATGCATTAGAGACCGAGTTTCTTGGGCGAGTGGGGTGCCTAACACCTTCCCCATTCGTAAGCAGGCACGGACCTTTTCTTCTGGGACTTGCTTTATTCATACACAGAGTTCATTTATGGGTTCTAGGCCTTCATCCTAGATGGCTACTCTAGTCTTTATTTCCCATCTGACCTTTGGATTTTTGTCGGGACATTATTTAGGTATGACTTGGTTTCGGGTCCTTTGATCCCAAATCAAGTGGTATCGTACGCCATTACTCATACTGTGATGGCAGCATCGAAAGCCACATGGAGCTCTCCATAATGTGGAGATCAAGGAGCGGGGTCTCATTCTCGCATCCGCCTTGAGGGTCCCACAGACTGGAGACTCTGCTAGGGACTAGTTGATTTGCCTAACTCTGAAAAATGCAAATTTATTAACTTTAAAGAAATTTGGCAAAATTTTCTAAAATGGGAACCTTATAGGTTAGAATTACAAGGGCACCAATAGGTGCGTAAAACTAAATGCACACACAGGTTAGAATTACATGGGCACCAATAGGTGTGCAAAACTAAATGCACACACAAAAGTCACTTGCATCCACTGCATATTATTATCTGTTTTATTTCTGTTATGGATATTGTATGAGATTTATTTATCCGCCTTTTCGAGGTACATCCATCCAAGATAGACTATTCGGATGACGCGCCAGTCGTGACACCGCTTGTGATGTGTACTCAACTCTTAACAGCCTTCGGGCTAATGGGACATAGTTCGTACATCACCTAGATACTCGTGGTGTACACTTGAGCTATGGACCAGCTAAGGGACCTATGGCCTTACCCGACCTTTACATTATTTCAATATGTATGCGTATAGGACAAACATGTGTACCTCACACATATGAGCCTAAGTTAGAGCCTTGACCCATTTGTAGATAGGGTAGTTCACCATGTGTGTCTACAAAATGTAGTCTTAGTACATGAACAAAGTCATGAGTCGAGAACTTCTTCACTCCTCTAGATTAGAAACTAGGGATGGTGCCCCTGGTTAGGATATACATATATATTGATTATTAGATTTACAGCTTAATTCCTAGTTAAGATTATCCTTAGTTAGGGTTCTCTATCTAATTCAATTAATTTATCCATTATCCGATCTTGATCCAATCATTGGTTTCTAATCATCACCATCATGGCCATGATCTATCTTCTGATCAATTGATCATGAATCTGATCCATATCCTCTACTGGTGATTTACCTCTCTTGGATCATACTAAGATCACTGATGGAAGAGTTAATCTTTCCTGTAGATCTTTAGGAGTGCATGATTTATTGCTAAGATTATCCTCATAGTTCCATATTTAGGGTCGACCTATTTCTCACCATCTTTCCCTTATTTGAATAACAGGAGAATAATCATGTCGAATGGACAGTTGAAGAGTTGGATTGATCTGGTTCCCAGGTCTGATAGGCATTGTCCTTTGGACCCCGTCAAGAAGATCTTCGATATGTTTCACTATCTAGATTACTCAGGGATCGAATGGAATCTGCTCCACGCAGCCGCTCAGTGTTGGGACCCTAACCTTCATGTCTTCCGTTTTTGTCTCCATGAGGTTTGTCCAGTCTTTGAGGAGTGGTGTGCTCTGCTTGAATTACCTCATTCAGGACCTTTGATTCAGCCTATGTTTAGGGGCACCCGGGGTTCTGTATTCAACAAGTTGATGGCAAACCCTTTTGTTGAGACCTATCATCCTTTTAAGGATGAAGAGGTATATGTCACCAAGATGATCCAGGCATTTGCCAAGTCCAACAAAATTACTGATCCACACTTTGTGACCTCTTGACATAACTCCCTCATGCTATGTGCCATTGCTCATTTCCTTGTGTTTCAGCAAACCAATACAGCATCCCGAGTCCTTATTGATTTAGTGGACCAAGTCAACCATGGGGGAAACCTTGTTCCTACCATGTTAACTGAGACCTTTGACAGATTGGACCGTAAAGAGAATAAATTGTTTACCGTGTGCTCAAAGTTGTTGTATGTGTGGCTTTGTGAAAAACTCAAAATCCTCAAGCCTCCTACTAACAATTCCATTACTTTGCGTAGGCTTTCCCAATGGAAACATCTAGTCGACCCTAAAAGTGTTTCAGAATGGTATGACTGGTTGCAGTCTCGTGACTGTGACCAAATCAATTGGAGGTACTCGCTTTTTACCTATGCTACCCTTAACACTCTCAAATACCAATATGTTTGTTTCCTGGGTTTAGAAAAAACGTCCTTCTATATAACTGTCCTTCTATATAACTGATCGAGTCATTCGGCAATTCAGAGGTCTTTAGATTCAGCCTAATGTCACACCACTCCACCCCTCTGAAGCCTTTAATCCCACCATTGTCCAGGACATAGCGGCTGCGTGGAATAAAAGGTCCATTATGAAACTGAGTCATATCTCTATGCGTACCATTGGAGAAGCATCACCAGATTATTACCCATGGTTGGTTGACAACTTGGACGAGTGGAAATCCAAGAAGGCTAGGGTGGAGGAAGAGGATGTATGAGAGTCTCATTCTTGTAGACACATGTTGATATTCACATATGAAATTCCAAGGGTGGTCCCGAGTACGGCAACTATGAGGAGTGAAAATTAATTAGGTTTCTAACAAGTTTTAATCTTTTGAAAACTCAAACCTAAATTGGAAATTAAGAGATCAAAATGAAATTCAAGCACACAAGTTAAATCTAGAGGTGCAATGCAAAATAAAGAGCTAGAGTTCAAGAGAGAGTGCACCCGAGATTTAAAGTGGTTCTGTCCTCAAAACGCGAGGCCTACTCCACTCCACCAACAAAGACCCGTTGATGGCTTCACTAAGTGATCTTCTTAACTTCGGCGAAGATCGGTGCCGATTACAAATTCTGATTACCTTTAACCTTGGTGGCAATCTTCACCACGGAGAGTGGGCTACGCTTCTCCGAACACTCGCCAGATACAACGTTCTTGATAAGAAAGAAAGAACAAAAAATCCCTCACAAGGGTTTACAAGAATTGCAGAAGATGTACAAATTGAGCCTATAGATCCGAATCCTAATCTTTAGAGGATGAGAGGCATAATCAAGTTTGGTTCACTCTTTGGATGTTCAAATGAAGTTTTAGAGTGTTAGGATTGATCATTTGAATGTTTGGAATGCCCATATATATAGGAAAAACCAAATATGACCGTTCAATGGCATTGTGGTAATTCCAGCAAAATTCCAAACGGCTCTTTTTCCGACCGTTGTAGTGTTCTCGGAGTTCCGAGAAAAAATCTCGGAGTTCCGGGAATACTAACAGAACTTGAAAAAATGTCTACTGGACCATTTCTCGGAGTTCCGAGAATAATTCTCAGAGTTCCGAGAAAAACTCTCGGAGTTCCGAGAAGCCTATGTTGAGCAGATTTTCATTTCTGTTTTTAGGCTTCCAACTTAACACCAAGTTGGGATTGCTATGAGGGTTCCAAGGTGTTGGAACTCCACAAATACAATCACTTATATATTTAGGGTGTTTGTTTACTTGCTTAATTATGCCTTTCAAAATCCTAAACTAGGATTGGATCTTAATACAATCTAATATAACTTGATCTTCAATGGATTATTCAAGTCTTCATTTGTCTTGAACTTCGAGGTCTTTGGCCTTCATGATGTGGTTTAATGAGAGCTTCTTGGCCTCAATCCAAGCAATGTTGTCTTAGCACTAATGTGATCTACAACTTAGATAATCAAACACATTAGTGATCATAAATCACTTGTGTATTGGAATCATCAAAATAAGATGGGAATGCCAAGGTGAAAACCATTGGGCTTACAATCTCCCCTTTTTTTATGATGACAAGCACAAGAGATTTTCCAATAAAAAGCACATATATTTTTCCTAATACTAAATTCTCTCCCCCTTTGGCATCAATCAAAAAGATTAGGGTAAAAGAGAAACAAAGGGAAGAAATATTCAATTTAATGCTCCCCCTTTTTCAAGGAAAAAGACAAACCTAGAACTCCCCCTATTTAGAATTTTTATTCAACATAAGAGGGGATATTTTAATTATCCATAGAAAGATATTCAATTTTAGAGCATGCCCCTAATCTAAGCACATATGATGAAAATCATATGGGGGCTTTGGGAACCAAAGATTTCTTGGTTCCACCATAATCCCTAATCTTAGATGCACATTGGAATTGGTAATGACCATTTATTCCACAATAATGGCATCTAACATGAGGGTTAGATACGCTAGTCCTATCATATGCATGTTTAGGTCTTTGACTAGTCTTCTTTAAGATTATGTCAATAATTTTGTCACCATTTAAGAATCCATGGAGACATAATCTTAACCTTTCATTTTCATTATGAAGATGGGTTATTTGATTTAGAAAATCATTAAATTCATCTTCATAAGATTTGGAAGAGCTTGCCACATCTTGGAGTTTTGCAATTTGGCAAGATTTCTCATCCAAACAACCCTTAAGGGTTTCAATCTCAAGTTTAAAATTTTCAAGTTGTATTTGAGATCTGGAAGAAAATTCATTTTTCAAAAAATTAAGTTCATTTTCAAATTTTGAAATGGATTTCTTTTGAACTTTATTTTTAGAAATTTGAGAGTGCAAGGTTGAGCACAATTCATCATATGATATTTTTTCACTATCACTACTAGATGAATAACATGAAGGGTTAGAGTTTACCTCGTCTTCATGGGTGAGTGCCATGAAGCAAAAATCGTCTTTCTTTTCTTCCCCTTCGCTTGAACTCTTTCCTGAGGTGCTAGTAGCATCCCATCCGGCGGCAAGAGCTTTATGTTTCTTCCATTCCTTCTTTCCCTTGTATTTTGAGGAAGATGACTTGAGAAGTGGACAATCCGGTCTTTTGTGTTCGGCCTTCTTGCAATTATAGCACCTTATTCCTCCTTCTACTTCACTTTCGTCTTTCTTCTTCATTTTATCCTTTTTATGTTTCTTTCTCCATAAGCTTTTAAATTTCCTTAAAGCTTCTTCTTCATCGCTATCCGCCTCGCTAGAGGATGATGAGTTTGCTTTGAAGGCTTTTAGAGCTAGAGATCGACTCTCTTTCTCTTTCTCTTTCGGCTTCTTCTCCTCTTATCGGCTAGTGAGGAGCATCTCATGGGTGATAGAGATCCTATAAGCTCCTCCATGGTTAGCTTCTTGAGATTCTTTGATTCTTGTATGGCGGTTACCTTTGGATCCCAATATGGAGGAAGAAACCTAAGCAACTTACTCACAAGCTCATCAGTAGGATAAGATTTACCAAGATTAGCTAGTTCATTAGAAATTTTAGAAAAACGTGTGTACATTTCGGAAATGATTTCGTTTTGATCCATTCTAAACATTTCATATTTGCTCTTTAACAAGTTTATTTTGGAATCCTTAACTTGAGATGTTCCCTCATGGATAACGGCAAGTGTATCCCAAATAACCTTGGCGGAATCAAAAAGAGCAACTCGATTAAACTCCTCCGTAGATAAGGCGCAAAACAAAGAATTTATAGCTTTGTAATTTAAATTTGCATGCCTTTTTTCTACGACATTCAATTCTTCAAATGGTTTGGAAGGCAACATGTATCCATTTTCAACAATGTGCCAAAGTTCCACATCTATCGAAAGGAGATAGATGCGCATCCTTGTCTTCCAATGTCCATAGTTGGACCCATTAAAGAAGGGAGGTCTAGTTGTGGAATGGCCCTCCGGAAGTCCGATTCCATTTCTATCCGCCATTTCACAATTAGAAAGTTGCCAAAGATCTTATGATCTTTCCCTTGTTTGAAATTTTTAAAGAAAAATTTACCAAAGATTTATATAAAAAAAAGAAAATCTTTTAAGAGCCTTCGCTCTGATACCAAGTGAAATTCCAAGGGTGGTCCCGAGTACGGCAACTATGAGGAGTGAAAATTAATTAGGTTTCTAACAAGTTTAATCTTTTGAAAACTCAAACCTAAATTCGAAATTAAGAGATCAAAATGAAATTCAAGCACACAAGTTAAATCTAGAGGTGCAATACAAAATAAAGAGCTAGAGTTCAAGAGAGAGTGCACCCGAGATTTAAAGTGGTTCGGTCCTCAAAACGCGAGGCCTACTCCACTCCACTAACAAAGACCCGTTGATGGCTTCACTAAGTGATCTTCTTAACTTCGGCGAAGATCGGTGCCGATTACAAATTCCGATTACCTTTAACCTTGGTGGCAATCTTCACCACAGAGAGTGGGCTACGCTTCTCCGAACACTCGCTCGATACAACGTTCTTGATAAGAAAGAAAGAACAAAAAATCCCTCACAAGGGTTTACAAGAATTACAGAAGATGTACAAATTGAGCCTATAGATCCGAATCCTAATCTTTAGAGGATGAGAGGCATAATCAAGTTTGGTTCACTCTTTAGATGTTCAAATGAAGTTTTAGAGTGTTATGATTGATCATTTGAATGTTTGGAATGCCCATATATATAGGAAAAACCAAATATGACCGTTCAATGGCATTGTGGTAATTCCAGCAAAATTCCAACCGGCTCTTTTTCCGACTGTTGTAGTGTTCTCGGAGTTCCAAGAATATTTCTCGGAGTTCCAAGAATTCTCGGAGTTCCGAGAAAAAATTTCGGAGTTCCGGGAATACTAACAGAACTTGAAAAAATGTCTACTGGACCATTTCTCGGAGTTCCGAGAATAATTCTCGGAGTTCCGAGAATTCTCGGAGTTTCGAGAAAAACTCTCGGAGTTCCGAGAAGCCTATGTTGAGCAGATTTTCATTTCTGTTTTTAGGCTTCCAACTTAACACCAAGTTGGGATTGCTATGAGGGTTCCAAGGTGTTGGAACTCCACAAATACAATCACTTATATATTTAGGGTGTTTGTTTATTTGCTTAATTATGCCTTTCAAAATCCTAAACTAGGATTGGATCTTAATACAATCTAATATAACTTGATCTTCAATGGATTCTTCACGTCTTCATTTGTCTTGGACTTCGATGTCTTTGGCCTTCATGATGTGGTTTAATGAGAGCTTCTTGGCCTCAATCCAAGCAATGTTGTCTTAGCACCAATGTGATCTACAACTTAGACAATCAAACACATTAGTGATCATAAATCACTTGTGTATTGGAATCATCAAAATAAGATGGGAATGCCAAGGTGAAAACCATTGGGCTTACAACATATACGTTGATGTTCAGATATGTTCATATGAGAATAACGATTTACTTTCTTCTGTTCAGTTGTCATCTGTGCACATCTCTTTCGACCCAGTTATCAATAAAATGTGCTCATGATTGGTCTTGTTTCTATTTGTACAAATTATCTTATCCCATTATTATTGATTTAATCTACTGTTCTGACTTCCATCTCAGGAGTTTAAGCTGAGCAAGCAATCATCGCTCCCAAGAGAGTCACCTTACCCAAGTCTGCTTGGTCTAGACAATCTGCTACGTCTAGACTTAGTCGCCGTTCTGATTCACCTACTTCACCTACTTCACCTATACTACCTTCACCTACTTCACCTAATCCTGAACAAATGGCAGAGTATGCTGACATGCTGGTAGAGATGAGAGAGATGATAAGGAATCTCTCAGAGAGGTGTCGAGCATGAGAGAGGAAATAACCTACCTGAAAGCCCAGGTTAATGAAAAGTCATCAACCTCGAGAGAGCCTGCTCCCCAACGCCCTCCCACTGTGTCTCCTGGCATAGATCATCCTATTGTACTGCCAGTGGAGGTGATCACGCTGACGAGTAGTATGCCGTGGAAAACTATCTTCCTAATCTGTCCAGACCCAATAAGGAGAAAGAACTTTCTGATAAACTGGAGAAGCTGGCCTTAGATGTGGAAAACATGAAGTTCTAGGGTCCAAGAAAACTTGATATGACTGAGTTCACCATGTTTCCTGCGGTCACTTTGCCTCCAAAGTTCAAGATTCTGATTTTTGACAAGTATGATGGGATTGGATGTCCTAGGAGCCACCTAAAGTGGTATATTTCCCTGTTATAGCAGCATGGGCTCACTCCTGAGAAAATTGCTAGACTATTCTCTATGTCCTTAACCAGCGTAGCAAATAAATGGTTTCTACAATTGAAACTAGAAGAGGTTAGAACCCTGGAGGAAATTGCCACAAAGTTTAGTGAGCAATTCAGGGACCCCAGGAAACATTTACTTCCTTCATATGGAGATGGGGGAGGAAGTCAACCCAAATGACCCACCATCTGCCCGAAGAAGATCAAATCAAAATAGTGGTCAAGAGCTTATCTCCCCAATACTTTCACTTTATGGAGGCCCAATACTATACAGATTTTAACCATCTGATTAAGACGGGAGCTAACACAGAAGATGCACTGGCCAAGGGCTTACGTGCAAGACCTTCTTCTGATACAAGGGATGGAAAGAAACCGATGATAGCACCAAAAGAAGTTCACAACGTTAATTCTGTTGCTCCTGAGAGAAAGACAGTTCTAGAAGTAGGGCGTCAAGTGAAAAAGACCCCAAGATACTTCAAACCTCTTCCATACCCTCTCTCTATTGTCCTAAAGAAGTTGTTGAGGGAAAATAAGATCAATTGCTAGATCCCGAGCCTCCACCTAATCCTCTTCCTAAATACTGGAGAGAAGATCAATTCTGTGAATATCACCATTGCACCAGACACATAACTGACAAGTGTCTGGCATTAAAACACAAAATCCAAGATATGACAGAAGAGGGGGAGCTTGTCATCAAGAAACCAAACATCACCTGTAACCCTCTGGCAATTCATGCAGTGCCTCCTCCACCAACAACAAATGCCGTCTTTGTTGAGGAGCCTAATCTTGATTATTCTTACCTCATATGTGCTGTAATCTCAGATAAGCCATATGTTTTGAAATTTGACTAAGAGATTGAAGAGGTAGAGAGGAAGAAACCTTTTGTACTGTCTGGAGGGGACGGTGAACTTGCTGAGTCATCTACTCGATCCTACGTACTCTAGTGCGATGACGAAGAGAAAAAGAATAAGACTCCCTATGTCCTAAGATTTGATGAAGATGATCTTGTATTTCTGGATGACCAATGTGATCAAGTCCAGGCGGACACGGGAATGAGACCCCGCTCCTCGATCTCCACAAAAACGTACACAAAATATATTGGCTTCTGCTTTGGCATATGACCCTTGCATCTTTGCATACTTTCCTTATCCTTATAAGGAATCCATCAGTTGCTCTCGTTCAGATAAATAGGATCGGCTTCTGCTTTGGCATATGACCATCCTACCCTTTAAACTAGCCAACTGGTAGGTGGCTATGGAAGGCCACGAGATTGAACTTTTTCAATTCATATCACGTTAATCAACTTAATATTATTTAAGAGGGTATTTTATATGTGAGAATTATCCTATGCATGTAAAATAACCATCCCGTGGAAAAAATACATAAGGAAATAAACATGCAATCAACCATCACATGAAACCATGCATCCAGGCCATGGAAAAATAAATCAAACACATCCATGAACTTAATTTTGGCATATTGGATCATAGGAATTCTTCCACTAACCTTATTGGAATAAGGTAATCCCTACAACACCATATTACCAAAAATAAGTGTGAAATTTGGGCAACTATGTGCTTTCGCATAAGGAAAAATCTTGCTGACCTCAAGGAGGATTTTTCAAAGGATTAGGTATTTTTATGCCTCGTCAAATGAAGCATCTAAGATTTGGAATTATGATCTTGCACTCGTGAGTCCTCCATTGGATAAACAGGAATGATATTCGCCACCATCCATCAGTGTTCCTGAAACATTACCATGCTGCAGCTTCGTCGACCTCCAAGAGAGTAATCCCATGCTCACAAATATGTGAGATGAATATCAAAATCAAAATAACATAGTGTCCTACACTAGCCTATGCCATCTATATATCCAGAATTAACTCCATGGGAAACCAGTTGTCCGCCCAACTGCCCAGAGGGAGTATACAATAACATAATTAATCAAAATTATTACATTGCAGACTTCCGTTGCTTCTTTTTTTTGAAATGGCTACTACATTGCAGACTTCCGTTGCTAGACACCAACAACATAAAAATAACATAAAAATAACAAAAAAATAAATATAAATCATCCACAAATAATTTTCCATGCATCTTATGCATAACAAGAGCTCTACAGTCCTCTTTGCCCAATTTTCACCAATTGCGATTCAATCGCACAAAATTAAATCATACAAATTTCTAAGCAGGCCTCAAAACTACTGATATCCATAAAAACATAATAAAAACACTTTTTTAATATGTTAAAAATCAGTAGAAAAAAAATTCGTTCGAAAACGAAATCGTTTGATTAAGAAAATGGCAAAACAGTCCTGTACCGGGGACAAAACCAGATAGCATGAACATCTGGTTAATCTAAGTGGGAGACAATTAATCGAACGACCTAATAAGGTTCTGATCATGTTATATTCATCCAAAACCAATGTTTGATAGGTATGTACCTGGGCTACAAACTTTTCAAACAAGTTTGGGATCCAACGGAAAAACATCCGTTCATTCTTGAATTGAAAATCAGAAAAATCAGCAAAACATGCACAACTTGTAAAAATCATAACTCTCACTTCACTTGTCGGATTTCGACGATTCTTGATGTGTTGGACTTGTATTTGAGTCTACTATCCAACCATGTAAAGAAATAAAGTCAAAATTTTCAGCAAGCAAATCGATTCTGTTGATCTTTGCACAATAGTCCCTATGTCTATTAAATCACACAACACGCTAGGAACTTTGGATAGCCGGGATAAACGTCCGGACTCAGGGGATATACAACACGATCTATCTTTGGTTCGTTATCCCGCTAATATATATTCCCTAGTTAACTCTTATACTACTTGTTGGAAGGGTTTTCACCGCAGGAGAAATCACTACGCGCAGCGGAACTAGAAATACGTAGAATAAAGTTTTCTTCAATTTCGTCCATTAACCCAGGATCCTAGAGAACTAGATGATCATATGGTATTCAAATAAACATTCAAAGATCTGTACTTTACCTTTAGAATTCGAAGTTGTGAATTCTTCTGCTTGATCTACTCCTCGAATATCCGCGCACGTTCTCAATGCCGCGAATCCACAAGTTGAATCGATGGATTTCGGGTCTTTTGCACAATTGGAGAAGAAATAACTTTTATTCTAGCAAGCAACTGGTACAAATAAGTCCTTTAGGTTGAGAGAAATAATTTCTTTATTGAACCTTTGCCTAATTTTATCAAATAGAACTAGTTCCCTAGAGAGAGTGTAGAGAGAGAAACAAGTGAGAGACTAAAAGAGAGAGAGTGCAAGTGGAAATTCAAAATTCATCTTATGCCAAAACTACCCCCAAGGGGTTAACAAATTAATTTGAATTCCCCAAAGGGGAATCCAAAAGGAATTGGGAGTGAAGGTGGTCGGCCAAGTATGGGGGACTACCCCATGGCCGAATTACACAGGATAATTCACCCCCTATGCATATTGTCACCTGCAAACAGGATAAATCACTCCCCTTCCGCATTACTCTCACTTATTAACGTAATTAATGTATTAAATCCCATCCAATGGGAATGAAAAGGCTCCAATGGATTTCTAAAATCCTTTCAAACATATCCAATGTTTCTTCTCCATCAGATCAAATTCGTAAGTGCTTATAGATAAAATGCGGGACGCTCATTCATAAGAATGTACTCGGGTCATTCGAGTTATAAGTCTCGGGTCATTCGAGTTATAAGTGGGATCATTGTAGGGATCCGACGGTCGATCCTGCAAAACTCAATGGTGGGCTCCATTGCGATCTTGCTCCATAGTTATAACTACAATAACATTTAGTCAGTGACCTCCATCTAGACGTAATCCTAAAGATGACCGTCAAATCATCTTACCCCTAACCACATCTAGTATGTGCAAGTCCCTTCTCTGATCTACATCTACCGAGTTGAGTCCTACGGGGGGTGGACACCTCATACCCCCTGGGCCCACTCATGGTATACTATTCTAGTCAAGTGATGTAAGCCTCGCAAATGCATTGACAAAACTATTAAAACTTCTTAATGCTTCAAAACCTTTTTCATAAATCTTTTATCAAATCCACCTGGCCAGGTATTTTAATAGGCGTACCGCTATGACTGAAATCGTACATGTCTTCACTAATGTTTAGGGCAAAGAATTCTGTGTTGGATATCCCTATTGATCTCGAGGGTTTGTCCTAGGATTCAGTACTATCTGAATGTGGCTCTAAACAAGAACCACTGTAAGATAGACCAAAACCCTAGAACGGGCCCACATACCAATATGACCCCTAGGTCAAAGGACATGTAAAGGGTCCTGTCTGGTAGAACAACCTTATAATCTCCTATCCAAAGGTTGTTCCAATGTGATCATGTTCAGTGCGTGATCCAATCGTCGCACCCACTCTTCTTGCTTAGGGTCTACTACCCAGATGACCGAGATAAGTCATCTCACGAAACGTGCATGTAGGCAAGGATGGTGCTTGTTTTATACAGGAAGAGATGTCCAATCTCAGCCCCAACTAGGAACTATTAAGGTCTTCAAAGAACCAGAATGCCATATCTCCTTGCTCCCTTGGATCTGTGAATCCTTGAGCATTGCATTCCTACTTTGCTACCTAAGGACGAATATGTGTCACTAGGTAAGCACATCACACATATTCATATATTTAATACCCATAATATGTCATGAAATGAAACTTTATTGACACTTTAATTGATAAGAAATATAAAATGCACTGACTTTTAGGGCACTAACTCTAACATGATTTTCATGGCTCCACTTGCAGTTGAGTACCTCAACCCATGGAGTCCAACCGGCCAAGAAACACTGGATTCTTCTATATCTTTGGGACATACACCACACCCCCAAAGTTCAAACCACTCGTCAAAGATCTTGATCATCACCATCCCAATTCCTGTGAGTCACAAGAAGACCCCTCTCCCAAGGACACTACAATTTCCCTTATCTCCTGAATTGTATCAAAATCTACTTTCATAGAGCATACATGAACAATGCACCCTGAATCTAAAATCTACTCAACACAAGGAGAAGTGTAATAACCTATGGAGACTGTGAGAACGTCTCCAATAATTTTACTGTGCTCATCCATTATGGCCACCATCGTATTTGTAGAGCCATTGTCCGACTGGTCAGCCCGCTTAGGACAATCCCGCTTGACGTAGCCATATTCCTCATAACTATAACATTGCAGGCCCTTTCCTTTGACTCTTAATCTTGACATATCTTTTCCTAATATCCTATCAAACCACCTTCCTTTTTTATCCCCCCCCCCACAAACAATCAGCTCATGCTCTTGACCAACATCTTGATTAGGCCTCATTCCGGTCTCATTTGATAAGAGTACCGTTGTGACTTCTTCCATCTTCACGGTATCCCTACCAAATAACAACAGTCACCCGATTATTGTGTGAATTAGGAAGTGAAGTAAGAAGTAAAAGGGCCATCTCTTTATCCTTCATCTTTTCTTTAACCTTGTGGAGGTGATCCACAAGCTCATTGAACACAGTAATATGTTCAAGAAGATCTTCGCCTTCTTGGATCTTCAGTTTGTACAATTGTCGCTTCAGATGCAATCAGTCGACTAAACTTATGGCAGGTAAATCTTTTCCATCTTCTCCCACAATTTAGGCACTTCTTCAATAATGTTAAATGACGTTATCTGTCACGCATAGCTGAATTCTATTGACTGCCTTCGACTCAATGTCTTCTTACTAAGCATCTACCATCTTCTTAGGCTTCCCATCATTTCCCTTCAAGGACGTAGCTAGGCACCATTGAACAAGGATGTCCTTCACCCTCATCTATCATAGAATGAAACTGCACTTTTTGTTGAACCTGCCGATATTGAACTAGCTAAGACTCAATTTTATCGCCATTTCAGACACTGCACTTCTCATTGTAGGACTCTACTGCAAATGAGAATCTCTCGAATAATCTTTCTGCCATTCGACGATCACTGTAGACGAAGATTAATGGTGTCTTAAGTATATAAGGAGTGAAATGCCCATTTTATAGAGATTAAGGCAAAACTAGCGGTTAGAGAATCCAAAATTAGCCGTTTGATTGTCCAGCGACTATCTTAGTAGGTCTTTGGGTTGCCAACCAACTTGCCGTTGGATCATTTAAGAAAGCACCAAAACACAGTATGGTAGGCTTCGGTAGCTGAAACAATGTTATTATTTTTCTTCTCAAAGTCATTGGTAGGTTTCGGCAGCCTGAAGCAAATGTTACTATTTTGCTTTTCAAATTCTTTCGGCAGGCTTCTGTTGGCTGAACCTCCCCAATTTCCATTCTTCAATTAAAGCTTGCTTTATCGCTAATGCTAATTGGACTTCATTAAAGCCTCCATAATGCCGCTTAAAAGATCTCCTAAGAATTGGGTTATACAATCTAATTTGTCTTAAGATGCACTTAATTTTCAACTTTAACTTCTCAACTTCAAGTCCTTTGCATACTTGGATCATCCAAGGCTTCTTGTGCTCTTGGATAATACTTCATGAAAGCTCCACCATCTTGATCCAAGCTTCCTTGATTTGATCAATTTGAACATAAAATCTACAACTCATGCAAACAAGATGGAAATTAGCTAAGATTAAACCATTGGAGTTACATCATGTCGTATCATCTTCCAAAATCGTAAGCGCATGCACTGCCATGCCGACATCTCCAGCGATATATGTGATCCATCTCACCAGCACATTGCGACAAGGAAACCAAAACACCAGTCTATAAATGGGGAACCCCCTACTCAAAGGATCCACCATACGCCAAAGAGAGACCTTTGGCATTCCCACTTGAGGAGTATACATCAAGAATCCACCCCTTTGGTAGGATATGTTGGAAGGATTGTAACCCTAGGGCGAAATCATTACACGCAGCGGAACTACAAATCGCGTAGAACGAAAAATTTCTCATCAATTTCGTCCTTAAACCCAGGATCCTAGGGTTTGGATGATCTGATGGTGATTTAAATAAAACAAAAAATTAGAATTATTACCTTTGTGGCTATTCACAATAATAGCCTATGCTTGATCCACTCTTCAAACGGCCACGATCGATCTCATCGCCGCCGACCCACAAGTTGAACCAATGGATTCCTTCAAGTTGAGCGAAGGGAAATTGAATAACTTTTATGCAATTATGTATGCTGATCATATCAGCACCTTTGGATGAGAAATATGAATTTTCTTGATCGAGCTTTAATGGTTTTTCCAAAAACTACAATTAGAAGTGGAGAAACTAGAAGAGCAAGAAGAGAGAGAAGAGAGGAGAAATTTTGGACGTTCTCCCAAAGAAGGGAGAACTTTTTTCCAAGCCAAAAATCTGTAGAAAACCTTCCTATATGTGTTTATGTAGTTTTTGCTCTCCTCCTTTAAAGTTTTCAATTTATTCTCCTTAAAACTAGCTAAGTCAGAAAACTATCTTTTTCACTAAGTAGAAACAAGATTTAATTGGAAATCTTTAATACTAATTTAGACGTGTTTTCCACAAGTGAAAACACCTTTTTCCCCTTTGAAAAAAGTTCCGAATTGGCTCAAATCAAATTCAAAAAAAAAAAAAAAAAAAACTCCTTAAATTTCTCCTACCTTCTCTCTTTTTCCACTTTCCTGCTACAACTCTACTGGCCATTTTTCAACTTCATGTGTTGGACTATTAGATGGCCGAATCAAGAAAAGTCGTAAAGTACAAAGTTGTAGCCCTTTCAAAATTATTCGAAACGAGTACTTGCACACTCATTTTGGCCAAGAGGTTAGAACGTTATGACTGTTTAAGTATAACGAGTCTATAAGCAAAATACACACTTACTACTTAATTTTTCTAATTAAATAAATGTATTTCCTCCCATCTAATGGGATAAAAGCTCCATCCATAATATTCTAGGGGTGTCAACGGATCCACTTCGGATCGGATCCACCTATATCTTAGTCACGATCCATTCAAATCCCTTATCGGTCGGATCGGATTCGGAGTGTTCTTCGGATCCTACTTCTTGTGTCCCGGTCACGATCCATTTCAAATCGGACCGTCCATCGGAGTGTCCTAGTAGGTCCTACTTACAAAACAACAAAAAGTCTCAGCCTTCTTCATTTGAAACAAACTCCAAAACTTCCTCAATTTAGAAAAGAATTAGTCACTATATCTAATAATAACCCATGATTTCGGTGAAGAATATGATTTATTGTTGAAAAGAACTCCATTATTTGAGGGTGCGCGACGATAAAACTTTTGAGTAACTAATCCTTGTTGAAGGTGAGTCACAAGTTTACAGGAAGAAACACCGACAGAGGATATGAATAGAAAAAGATGCCTGCAAAAGGGGGGAAGTGGAAAGTTGTAAGCTAAGTAATATTTAGTTCAATTTTATGAAAATACCCCTCCTTTAAGTATTAATATAAGATATATTTTGAGGGTATTTTAGTAAAAGGATTTCGGATTGTGACTATCCATCGGATTTTTTTGCCATGTCTTGATAACGATCCGAAATTTTTCGGATCTTATGATCCATAATATGTCCATGGATCCTTCTCATTTGCCTAGATCTTGTTTATTGAGGTTCGGATTCGGACTGTCCATCAGACCGTCTGGGTCCATTGACACCCCTACAATATTCTATAGGGAAAACTACAAGAAACCCCCTAGCTCAAAACATATCTACAAGAATCCCCTCAGAATTTTCATAATTACCGATGGTATAATTTTGTGCCTTAAATAGCTTTTAATTTTCTCTTTTTCCTATTTTACTCTTCATTAAATTAGCCTTAGAAATCACTAAAATCTCTCCGTCAACATTAAATCCTTTGAAAATCTCACTCTCTCTAAAAAAAAGCAACATCTATCACTAATGAGATTTTTATATGGTGTAAGCCGGTATAGTCCATTATTTTTTCAAAAAATATTTTACGGGAGACCTTAGTATGATCCAAACCGTCCATTTGATGGGCACACCGTAGGATGATCCAAAGCGTCCATTTGATGGGCACACCGTAAGATGATCCAAACTGCCCATTTGATGGGCACACCGTAGGATGATTCAAATTGTTGATTTGATGGGCCATACCGTAAATTGATTGTGGCCAAAAACTCATTTTCATAGGATCATCCGAACCCTCCGATCTATATAGGTTTACATAATATGAAGATCCTATTGTGTGCCCATCAAATGGACGGTTTGGACATTACTAAGGTGTGGCACGCAGAGTACTTTTTGAAAAATAATGGACCATACCTGATGACACCATATAAAATCTCATACTATAGAGATGTTGCCTTTATAATAGATATACTTTTACACGAATTAACGTTGCCTTTATTGTTGAAGTGAGTGATTTTAGGGATTTCTAAGTTATCTACAACTAATACGGGTAAAATGGGCAAACGAAATAAATAAAAGCTGTTACTGTACTGTCGGTAATTATGACAATTTTGGAGGGATTATAGTTGATAAGTTTTAATCTAGGGGGCTTTTAACAGTTTTCCTTATTCTATAATTTCCAAAATACCACTAAATTAACAATTACCTGTTTGTACAGTACATCCCAACCCATTGGGGCTGTTCTCCGAGATGATAGCAAGCCTATCCAAGGATTAAACAAAATACAGATTGCTATCCCCATGGAGCATAGACTAATGGAGTCCTCCTAGCACATGTCATGATCCTTATCCATTACATGATCTTAGTTTTACTAAATCAATGGCATGTGTTTTATATAAACCACAGTAATTAAAACAAGAATTCGACCAAACGTATTGCTTAAGTACATCCAGTGAAGAAAAAAAGAAGACCATGGCCCATGGGCGACACAACGTGTGAGAGATAGAGAGGATTTGTCCTATTTGGCATTGTTTAATCTCCCTCAAAAGAGAGAAGGAATAAAGGTGACGTGGGAAAAGAAAGAGAGTCGTCCTCCCAAACATGTGTCTCTATTAAACAAAAGAATTCTTCTCCTGGGCCAAAAAAAAATCGAATCTTTCCACGCCCACCAATACCTTCGCTTTCGCTCTCCTATAAATTTGCTATCTTAAAACACAATGGGGTCTTGAACTGCTTGCCACACTCTAAGCGATTAAACAAAGGTACGTCAATTTATTTATTTGTACATAGTTTGTAGTTAATTGATGTTTTTGGAGTTTTAGATTTGTGCTTTGTGGGTGAAATCCCTGTGTGAGTGTTTTAGCTGGAGTGGAAGAAAGGGAAATCGGAGCCTTTAGTTAAGAGAATAAGGGCACGATTGCGTCCGAAACAACAGCAGATGCCGTTGAATATCGTACATAATGCCAATGGTTTGCCCAGGATTATATTGACGGAGCCCGGTGGTTCCTCGGCCGAGGTGAGTGGGGCCCTCGTTTCTCATTTAGATTTTCACTTCATGGGTTGTTTTTTATTTATTTTGTGTTTGATGGGAAAGACCGAATTTAGATTTTCAGTGTTTCACTTCATGGATTGTTTTTTTAATTTTGTGTTTGATGGGAAAAACTGAATTTAGATTTTCAGTGTTTCACTTCATGGGTTGTTTTTTATGTTGTTTTTGTTGGGAAAGTCTGATTTAGATTTTCAGTGCTTCATTTCATGGGTTGGTTTTTTAATGTTGTGTTTGTTGGGAAAGTCTGATTTAGATTTTCAGTGCTTCACTTTATGGGTTGTTTTTTAATGTTGTGTTTGATGGGAAATTTGGTATCTTGACGCAATTGAGTTATTTGTTCTATATTTATTTTTGGTGGGGGTGAAGGTTGTAAGAAAACTAATTAGGGAAGGAGAACTGCTATAGATTATCGTTAGGGTTGTAACTCGGGTCGGCGGATCGGGTTTTCCATAACTCTATCCTATGGATGGGGTCGAGTCTTTGTTGGAAAGCCCGAGATTCATAAACTCGACACTACCCAAGATTGTTTCTGGGGTTGGTCGGACCAGGTTGGGTTTTTAACGTTTAGCTTACTATAGTGATTAATTTCAAATATTGTAGTAAACAACAAATCTACACCAAAAATCTCTAAATTTAAGTTGTCAAGTGCATAACATTAAGAAGGAAACTACTTTTTCACATCACAAACCCAATCACCTTAATGAAAACAAGTATATCAATATATTTGAAAATAATTTGCCGAGTTATTTAACAAAATCATAGCACACCTACAAGAGTCGGGTCGTGTTTCAGATTTATTTTTCTTTAAACCCGACTTGACCCGAGATTGGGTCGGGTTTTTCAACCTGAAACCCCACCCATCCAAAGACACATGATATCTAAACCCGACCCATGTTATTTTCGAGTCAAGGTCGATGTGGGTTGGGTAAAGCCCAACCCAAGTTGCAACCTTAATTATCATGAGAAACATCACAATTATCAAGCTGCTCTATCCATAAAAACATTAGTTATCAAGCCACCTTGATAAAAAAAAAGGAAAAAAATGAAATTGAGGGAATGATCATAAAATTTAAGGACTTAAGGTACGTAAGCATGTACAACAATCAGGATTAGCCGTTGGATCCTAATTTATTTAAACTTTCTTGTGCAGTTTGTAGTTACCTCTCAGAACTTTTATGAGGCCACTCTTGTTTTCTGTTTATTGTTTGATTGTGACCCATAATGTTTTCTACGACCCTTCTCCTTGTGCTAGAGTTCTCTCGTTTTGTTCAGGCAATATGTGGATCTACTTGGTAACATCAATGCAATGCCATGCTTTAGTCGAAGTAGCCTTGCTACTCTTCTCATGTTTCTTCAAATGAGATGAGTTTCATGTAGATCTTAGTGTGTGGCTTTGAATGGATGCATCAAGAATTCAAGATAATAAATGAGACGTAATTCTTAAGGGAACTAATATTGTGAGAGACTAAGATTGATTTTGTTTTGGTAGGTAAGCTGGTATCAAGGTTTTAAATCTCGGTTTCGATCATCAGCAAAACCGAAACGTTTCGGTTTCGGTACGAAATTTCGGATGAAATCTTGTAAAAATTTCAGCAAAATTTCCGAAACGTTTCACCGAAATTTCGGATGAAATTTTGTACTTGACCGAAACGTTTCACCGAAATTTCTGAAATTTCACCGAAACGAAACGTTTTGGCCGAAATTTCTGAAACGTTTCGGCGAAGTTTGGTACTTTTCCGACTCAATGCGAATTTCGTTTCGGCCGAAATTTAAAACCATGGCTGGTATTGAGCCCATGACCTCAAGGTTGAGATACAAAGCCTCAACCATTGAGCTATAGGCCTAACCCAACTAAGTTTGATATTGTTATACATAACTGAATATTCTGTTTTGATTATTTTGAACCCATTATATATGGCTTTTGTGAAAACCCCAATGGAACAGCATGCATTATGGGGTCTTGATTTTTTATTCTTAGGTATGTCGAAAATTGTTAATGTATATGGGCCCTCATTATATTATGTTGGATTTTAAGTTGATCTTTCTTCAGTATGGGCGTAGTTTTTGGATATTTGTTAAAGTGTTAATTCACTTAATTACAATGGATCATATGTACTTAAATTTGTTGTATCATTGTTGCCTTTTTTTTGGCATGGGGTGAGGGAAATGTGCATGTGGGGATCCAATCTACTTATTATAGTTCTTGTTATTGTTGCTTTCCTTTTCTTGGCATGGGGTGGGGTGGGGAATAAATTCATGTGGATTAAAGACTCAATCTAAGCCGCGCATGTTAAATATGATATTTAAGTCAATTTTAAATATTTTTAAGTTGATTTTGCAAAACAGTGATGATGTAGAATCTTACATTTCAACAGATTACATTTTCTTACTAACACAAACTGAAAATTTCTGCAACATATATCTATTAAAAATCAAGAATTTTCTCCTTCTAAACAATTTCCGGCAATTAAACTAAATAATCAGTTTATATTGAGTAAACAACTGTAAAGTAACATAGCAGTCCATTTCAAAAATAAAAATATAAAATAACAAAGAAGTCAAGAAACTTCGTAGATTATGACTAAAATAGCATCACACTACTCCATTTGTGGCTGTATACTACTGAATGCTTTAGAGTCACTATCAAAGTGAAAAGAAGTACCTTTTCAGTAAAATCAAAAGCTACAACAAATACAGTAAAAAGAAGCTCTGGCATTTAGTACTTCCCTCAAAACACTAACCTAAACTCAAACTGATCTTAGGCCTAAATGACCTATCCGACATAGTAGGAAAGTGTCAACACCCTCTTCACTTTCTAATTCTGTAACCCCCCAAATCACTCCTCCACCCCTTTCTTTTGTTTTTTTTCTCTTTTTTCTTTCCCGTTCAGGTTTTGTTTTTTACTGTATATTCTTACATCAAAAGGGGGGCCCACTGCACAACTTATACCACGTGATCAAACCATTAAGAATCGGCATATCGAAGATTGGATGGTTCAGATTGATGATCGAGCTGAGGAAATTGCCAAAAGCTATAATCAAAAGATGGGTCATTCTAAGGCTCTCAGGTGATCCAAATGCATTCAAGATTGATGGCTCAATTCGATAGAATTGAATTGAGTAGCAGAGAGAAGATCAAAGCACATGGGTGTCATCATCTTCGACATCACCTGATGACATCATTTGATCACATCATGGTGATCTTTCCAATTTTCAAAAATCATCCTGTGGAAAGTTACCAAATTTTGTTTAACATGGTTTAGAAAGACTTTCCATAAACATCTACCTAGTAAAACTCATTTCCATAATTTCAATTTTCTTTTACTGTTCATACTCTAGATTGGGCTCATCCCTATAGTCTTGCAAACCTCTTTCTACCTTACCAGATGAAAATTGCCTTCAAAGTCATTCCATAAAAAGTTTCTCTACAAATTCTCCAGTCTTTTAGTAACTGGAACGAAGGGTGGAGGATGATCCATAAAATGTGATTGCTTAGGTAACCATAGTGATTCGAGACTGTGGTGGCTAACGAACGTGATATTTGATTTATGTAGAGGGCAATCACCTTCATTGAAGCATGTTTCAAAGAGTATTTATCTTATTGGGTATTTTCTTTTTAAGGATGGTATCAATAAGACACATTGTGTACTGGGCACGGGATCCCTCTTTATATTATTTCTGTGAGTGTTTTTTTTTCTTTTCTGGTAGATTCCTTTCACCTTCTTCATGAAATTTTTTTAAAGGATTCATTTAGCCGACCCCAACTAGTTTGGGATGAAGGCTATGTTGAGTTGAGTTGAGTTGAGTTGAGACTTTTGTCCTGCTGGGGTATTACCTTGTCCTACTCTCTTTTCTGTACCAGTACTTCTATTCAAGCTTTCTCGTTTTTAGTGCTCAAAAATAAAATAAAAAAGAAAAGGGAAATGCCTGTTTTTTTGGAAGTTTAATTCCTCGATTTGATTGTACTGTTACTGGTATTTAGAAAGCCGTATTTTTTACTCATGTCCAAGAATCATAGATAAGGTTTAAGAATGGTCTGGATGATTCTTAGGTCTGGAACTAGTAACCAGAGTAGGCTGTCATGTATATATTGTATCACACCTTTTATCGATTCTTTTAGAAATCAATTTTATCAAGTTCACATGTTCTCTCCAGTTAAAAGAGTTCATCTCTTGTGGGGATCGTTTCATTGCTTACAAGCTTGTTGAGAGTTTCTGCACCAAAAGCTCATTGGAATACCATAAATTGACTCCTAGAATGAGCCTTTCCACCTAAGTCACCTATCTCTAATCTCGTTTCATTTATCTCATTCCAAACCCGCAATATGATGGTGCAAACGATGATTCATTGTAGAGTCTCTAATGCGAAATGGTCCATTCGCGCTTTACCAACTACGGTGCAAATATACCACTCAACCTTTGTAGGAGATCTAATTGATATGAAGATTTTTAGTGATTGAACAAGTAACTTATCTAGCATTGATGAGGGGCTTCAGGTAGAAAAATGGACTTAATTTGCCCTTCAACAACAATCCCCTACTTTCTAACTAGCATATAATGGCTCAAATATTGTAACACATTGCTTAGGGGTGCAAATTGTGCCGGATCAGGTTGGGTTGAGCCCAACCCGAAGGAGGATTACTTCAACCCTAACTCGACCCGACCAGAAACCCAACCTGAGGATGGTCCCGAACCCAACCCAAACCCAAACTGACCTGAGCCCCAACCTGCATAGCTTCAGTAGGACACAACCTGAAATCACTCCGATTTTCTTCCGGAAAAAATCCATAAAAAAGAGGAAAAAGAAGAAGAAAAACTCAGCTATATTTTGCAAGGGTGCACCTTTGAAAGTTCCGGATTTACATCATATCACTATAGGAACTTGGAGTAACTCTCGAATACCTTCGCAAACCAACTTGATTTGGGTTTTGAAGCTTGCAATAAGATGGGTATACTCCTCAACCTGCACATTGGCTTGTATGTACATTTCAGAACCCAGATTGACCAATGAATGGATGCATTTCACCCCATTTTTCTCCAAGATTTCATTGTTAAGAATAAAGGGGATATTCAGAGCTGCACCAATTACAGGGGAATTAAGCTAATGAGGCATACCATGAAGCTTTGGGAGAGGGTAATTGAGCATAGATTAAGAAAAGAGACTAAGGTGTCAGAGAATCAGTTTGGCTTTATGCCCGAATGATCGACTATGGAAGCTATCTTCTTGATTAGGCAGTTGATGAAGAGATTTAGAGGAAATAAAAAGGACTTTCATATGGTTTTCATTGATTTGGAGAAAGCGTATGATAGGGTTCCCATGATTGTTATGTGATGGGTCCTTGAAAGAAAAAAAGTGCCTACTAAATATGTTGATGTGATTAAGAATATGTACGATGGAGCAGTAACTAGTGTCAAAACCACGGATGGCACGTCCAGTGAGTTGCCAATTACAATAGGACTACACCAAGGATCAGCTCTAAGCCCTTATCTTTTTACGCTGGTTATGCATGGGCTTACGGAGGGTATCCAGGATCATGGTTTCAAATTTCGGTTTGGGTAACCATTTCGGACCCCACCAAAAACCGAAATTTCGGTCCGGAATTTGGTAATTTGGTTCGAAATTCGGGACCGAATTTTCGAATTTCGGACCGAAATTCCGAAATGTCGGCCGAAATTTTGTAACACTTTTCTTTTTAAATAGATAATGGCATTTAATCAAAATTTCAGACCGAAATTACCGAAATTTCGAACCGAAATTTGGTAAATGGCGAAAAATGAAATTTCGATAAATTTTGGTTTCGGTCCCCACCGAAATCCGAAATTCCGAAATTTCGGATTTCGGTCGAAATTTAAAACCA
This sequence comes from Tasmannia lanceolata, assembly GCF_043159265.1. NCBI lineage: Eukaryota > Viridiplantae > Streptophyta > Magnoliopsida > Canellales > Winteraceae > Tasmannia > Tasmannia lanceolata. The sequence goes on along the minus strand of NW_027518714.1, from coordinate 42,812,970 downwards.
TGTCCAGGATAAGGTGCCGTGGTGTATGTTATTTGTAGACGACATAATATTAATCGACGAAACCAAAACAGGAGTAAATGCTAAGTTAGAGTTATGGAGAGCAACTTTGGAATCCATGGGTTTTAGACTAAGCAGGACTAAGACAGAGTATATGGAGTGCAACTTTAGTAATGTACGGAGGCGGGATAAGGATGTAGTAAATATGACTAGACAGGGGGTACCTAAGAGGGATATCTTTCACTATCTAGGTTCAATTCTACGTAAGAAAGGAGAGATTGAAGAGGATGTTAACCATAGAATAAGAGCAGGTTGGTTGTTGAAGTGGAAGCTTGCCTTCTATGACTCTTTCTCAACTCAATCAGAAGGAGAATGTCCCAACTAAGTTGAAGGGAAAGTTTTATAAGACAGATGTGAGGCCAGCCATGATGTACAACTCAGAATGTTGGGCCACAAAGAAGCAGCATGTGCATAAGACAAGTGTAGCGGAGATGCGAATGCTTAGATGGATGTGCGGCCACACAAGGTTAGATAGAATTAAAAATGAAGACATTCGTAAAAAGGTGGGGGTGGTACCAATGGAGGAGAAGATGAGAGAGCACCGCTTAAGATGGTTTGGGACAAAGGCTTTGTTGAGTTAAGTTGAGTTGAAAGACATTGTGCCTTTCGTCAATGGCTCGGAGAAGATCTAACTGCAAGCTATGATCAACGAATTCCTCAAAGTTCTGCACCTCTTCGTGTCTAAGGCTGTCCATCTCAGCCTATAAGATCTTGCTCCTTTAGGGTTTCTTAGAGAGGAGCGCCCTCCTGCCGATTCGCCTTAGAGGGTAAAAGAAGGGAGTAGGTTGGGAGAGAGGGTTTCTTAGAAAGATTTTATATAGGAGTGAATCAGGAGAGAGGAAGAGATTTAGGAGACATTTTATACTTGGAAGGAATAAGTTGGGAGAGAGACAAATTTAGGGTTTCCCTTTTCTTTTAAAAGTTTTAACTAAGTTTTAAAATGCGATATAAAACAGAGTTTGGGTTTTATTATGGGCCGGGTTGAGCGAGACCGCAACCCCAACCCAACCTGAAAATACTTCAGGTTCAATTCTCCCTACCCGAACCCAACCCAATTTGTGAAGTTCAAACCCAACTCGTGAAATTTTCATATTGAACCCGACAGGTTCAGGTTTAGCCTGGCCCCACGCCTAACATTGCTACATTTGCCATCACACATCCCCCTAAGTCCAACCTGATAGCCTGCCTCTACCTATATTTGATACCTCTTTGATTCATCCATTATAACATTTTTGTTGCACTTCTAAATACCTCCCAACCTATCCCAACCCAAGCTCACACTCCTATACTTTCCCAAGATTATTTTTCTCCAAAGAACAATCTCATCTTTAAAAACCCCTTAACATTTCCCTTAAAGAACCATGTTTTCTCTTTACGGATTATCAATTACTAATCCTCCATTATTTTCCAAGGGAGACACCATATAGGAGTTTGTATAGGTGGCAGAACTCCTTATACTAAAACAATCTCCAAAGACCAGGCTTCTACGATTTTTTCGAGGTTGGAGGCTGCAGAGATAGCTGGAGGTATGGATGGCATGGAGGGTGACACGACAACTAGGGAACACCTGCAAGGGCATTGAAAAATAGTTATTATCAAGGGACTTAATTGTACTAGCAACATATAATTGAGGGTGATAATTCAATATGGAAACAAACTTTGTTTAATAACTCAATTCCATGTAATCCTTAGATATGCTTATCATGTATTCTGCTTTTATGCTACGAATTGCATTGATGGCTATCTCTAACGTATTTCAGGATTTGAACTTAATGTTCTCAGCCTAAATGCAACTTATCGCATTGTAAGACTTCCTTATTTTCTTTTTCATTTAATCATTAATTAATTTTCTTTGGATACCTTTTTGTTATTGAAATTCTTTGTTTATTAAGATACTAGCTAAATGTTTCCAATTTTTTGATGGTACATTACCCTTTAGCAGCTTTGTTATCCAAAAGCTTAGGATCATTAAGACTTTCCTTGGATGTCTTGAAGCTATGTGGGGGTGTAGAGGGTGAACTTCACCAAATCCATAGTCATCACCATGAGGTTGAACGATATAGTGATGAAGGTGTTTGTTAAAACTTTGGGATGTTAGAAAGGCCACTTTCCAAATTCCTACCTTGGCCTGTAGATCCGATGCTTGAGAGGATAGAAAGGAAACTTTCCCCTCTGGAAAAAAAAAAACTGCTTTCTCTAGATGGCACAATCACCTTGGATGGAGCAATTGAAAAGAAACTTTCAGCGGAACTACACAGAAGACAACAGGAAATACCACCTAGTAAACTAGAACGACATGCACAAGCCCGCTAAAAGGGAGGTTTAGGAGTTCAGAAGGTGAGATCAATGAACAAAACCTTGTTGGAAAGAAAGGGTGTACCTCTAGAGAAACGGGATGGATGCCAAATACGGATCTAACTTTGGAGGTTGGGATCCCATAGATATAGGAATAAAGGGATAACGTTATGGATATATGTTCTAAAATTTGAGCCAGTTATCTCAAATGGGATTGTATTCAGAGTGGGAGTGGGGATAAGATTAGATTATGGCTAGATATTGGTGCAACAATAAAATGCAAAAGGATGACTTCCCCATACTCTATAGTGCGCCTTCCCACAGAAATAGTAGTGTGACAAACTATCTCCATAGAATTGACGATTTTGTGGATTGGAACAAGGTTTTTTTTATCTAATGTCAAGGAACCAACACTCTAGCAGTGCTGATTGAGACCATTTAAAGCCAAGGCTAGACCATTTTTAGTGCAACCATGACCTCCTTGCCATTTGAATGCTTGGCATGGCAATTTCGAATATCATTGAATTGTCATGTTCGTAATTTTTTGATTTTGAAGCTTTCTTCAACCTTAATAATTGACAATTTTCAAGATTATGATCTTTTGATATTTCTTAAAATATGTATTTATATAGTATTCTGTAACTCAAATTCTTTCTTGTTTGCTATTTCGGTAGATCTGACATTGATTATACTTTTTCTGTTTTCCTATCTATGTGATATGCATAAATCGATTGATGGCGGTTGTCTCCTATTCTTGGCATTATCTGTTTGTCATTCCTTTAGAATGTGTTAAGTATCATTATTTGTAGAAGTTTTTCATCTCTAGACAATTTTTGTCTTTTTGTTTGTTCTTATTGAAATGTTTATTGAATCCTCATTTTTGTATCATCTGATTGTTGTCTTAAAATTTCCAGGTGCTCCTATATGGTGGGCAAGTTGTGTCGTGGAAAAATAATCGTCGAGAGGAACTTCTGTTTATGAGTAGTAAGGTAAAAATTTCAACAAATTTCATTATGTTTAACTTCTGCGTGATGTGACATCTATTGGAATTGAGTTCATTAAATTTCTTTGGTACTCATATAAGTTATGGAACTACAATTTTAAGGTGGATGTGTATGAGTATGCTAGAATTTTTCTCTGTAGAGCTTATGTTTGTTTACAACCAATAACTTATCTACAAGCATAGTTTTAAATTCCCACCGAAATCGAAATGAAATGACCGAAATGTTTTCGTTTCTTTCCCCATTGAAACTGTTGAAGAGTGTGGAAGGGTATTTAGGTCATTACGTGTATGTTGAGGGACATTATAGTCTTTGTACCATGTAACCCTATTTGGGCTACTATATATACATCATATTACATGGGAGCTCCTTAGTGGAGACTCTCCCTCTTCTCCCTCACTCGTCTTCTTCCTCTTTTCTCTTATCCAAAATAACATGGTATCAGAGCAAGGTGTGATCCACTGATAACAACAACTCAAGTAAGCCTTTGTCCCAAACTAGTTGGGGTCGTCTAATGAATTCTTTAGAAAACTTACATGAAGAACGAAAGAAGAAGAGTCCCCTCTCTCATGCATCTCTCTCTCTCTCTCTCTCTCTCTCTCTCTCTCTCTCATCATGAAGGAGTTGCGAGCAAAAAAAAAGAGCTGTGTGTGGTTTGGATTGAGTGACTAGATCACTCCAGTCACAACGCCTATAAACTGTTTGAGGAACGGCTTGCCGCTAGATCTCTATCTCTCATCAGGAATAGGAAAGATATTGGTTGATTTCACTACTGCTTGTGTCTCTTCTTTCTGAGTGGAATCAGTTGGCTTCTATCAGCTACTCACAGTTGTTCCCGGCGTTGTTACTAGGATTGATCTGATCGTTTTTGAGTTTAGGGTCGCCTAAGAAGTAGATTACTGTACTGTGGACCGGTTGGACCAGGAAGTCAAAGTCATGGAATTGGTTCGTTCTCCAGAAGACGTAATGAAACACTCGTCCCACCCACTACGTAGTGATGCCTCTACCTGATCTGAAGCCGTGGACGAACTCAATTGAAAGACTTGTTCTTGCTTTCTCATTGCCCCGCGCTCTTCTTCCAGAGGGCCCCCCTATATAAGGAGGAATTTGTTCATGTTCACATAGACCTGGCAAGAAGTGACCCGGACCCGCGGGTCGACCCGATCCACCCGTATCTTCCGGGGTCCGGGTCACTCATTTCTGACCCGTTTTAAAATGACCTGCGGGTCCACCCGACCCCTAAAAACTGGGTCAGTCCGGGTGGACCCACGGGTGCCCTTAAAAGATAGGTTTTACACGTTTTAAAATAAAGTACCTGATTTCTTTCTCCGGAAGTTTCCTGGTAATTTCTCGGGCCTTATCACCGAGGCATCAGAAATGATGTCACATCACTTTTATTTTTATTTTATGTTTCCACGTGTCACATCTTGGCTCTTCATATGCTACATGATCGACGGTTACGAAGATGTCTTCTACTTCTCGACCCTTTTCGAGCTATTTTCGAGCTAGGGTTCCATGTATTTTTTGGCCTCAAATTCTCATTCTATCCCCTTAACGATCATATCAGATGCTCACGAGTCATGAGGCTATCCAAAAATCTCATTGATATCGTGGCAGTTTTTATCCTTCTTTATTAAAAATCTAGCTGTTAAAGGAGACCTTAATGTGGGCTCTAGTTAACGGTAGTAAATGTACCAGCGCGACACTAAAAAAAAAACAACAAAAAAATGTTAAAAAAACCGGGTGACCTGCAGGTCGACCCGGCCCATATGGGTGGGGTCCTCATAGAACACCGTTCTATCAGAAAAGAAATTAGGGAAGAAGATGATGGGGAAAGGGAAAATAATGAGTTAATTCGAGGGAACTCAGGCCTCCAATGAGTTAATTCGAGGAAACTCGACCTCCAAGATGCAAATTGCACTTAATTTGATTATTCCTTCCTCAAAAGCCATACGGCATCTACATTATATAGAAATTAGGGAAAGCAAAATATGGAAATAGAAATCAGCAGAATAGAAAACAAGAAATAAGGAAAGCTAATATAAGACAGCAATAACATAAATGAGAAAAGCATCTAAATAGGAAAATCTATTCCTAACATTCCCCCGCCCTTAATTTCAACCTTGTCCTCAAGGTTGATTATCCTCATCATCGTCGTCGGAATAACTAGCTGGCTCAATCATCAACAATCGTTTTTGTCCGCAACGATGACCCTTATGCCATTTCTCATCACAGTGCCAACATAGCCCCTTAGTCGTTCGGTCCTTGAGTTCCTCTTCTGTCAGTCGCTTCACATGCATGTTACAACCCGTGGATTCTATGGGACCTTCTTGAAGAAGATCGGGGGGTCGGCCAGTAAAGCCATCATACGAACGTCGACTATCTTCATGTAGTCTTTCCTCCTGCAATCGCGCATAAGAGATAGCTGCGTCATCGTGCGATGACAATACATCTTGACTTCCCGCCGAATTTCTGGGCGAAGTCCTTCAATAAATGTTCCCACTAACTGAGGTTCCAACCAATCTTGTGCACGATTGGCGAGTCGTTCGAAACGGCTTTGATACTCTAAGACTGTCGTACTTTGTCGTATCTTTGCTAACTCGCCGTGAACGTTCTCATACTGGGAGGGGCCAAAACGTACTAACAATCCATCTACAAACTCTCTCCAGTTTGGCGATCCGTGATAGATCCCCTCAAACCACTTGAACCATTGGATGGCATCACCTTCTAAATTAATGGAGGTGATGGTAACCCGTTGGTCGATGGGAGTTTGATAGGATCGGAAAAAACGTTCCGCTCGTGTTACCCATCCCTCTGGATCACTACCATCCCATCGTGGGAAGTCTATCTTCATACGGGGACAGTATTGCTCTCGTTCAACGCCGGAGTCACCTTCCTGACGAACACGATCCTCGTCCCGTCGATCCGGTGTGTTGACAAGCCCTGCACCCGAATTGTCATGAGTAATGGTTGGCTCAGGTGACGGACGGGTTTGGAGAAGAAGATCCGTGATCTTTCGTAACTGTGTCTCAATGTTGTTGAATTGTGCCTGATAAACTGCATCAAGTTCTTTTATGATTTCAGCTTTCAACTTCGCTTCCAAGGCTTGTTCGTCTGATGACGAACCATTCTTGTTCCCGGCAGCCATGGAATAAGCTTTCAAATCTTTGATACCGAGCTCATTCTTTTGAAGGCGCGTCAGAGGCATCCACCAGGAAGTGCTCTGATACCAAGTTGATAGAACACCGTTCTATCAGAAGAAAAATTAGGGAAGAAGATGATGGGGAAAGGGAAAATAATGAGTTAATTCGAGGAAACTCAGGCCTCCAATGAGTTAATTCGAGGAAACTCAGGCCCACTTAATTTGATTATTTCTTCCTCAAAAGCCATACGGCATCTACATTATATAGAAATTAGGGAAAGCAAAATAAGGAAATAAAAATCAGTAGAATAGAAAACAGGAAATAAGGAAAGCTAATATAAGATAGCAATAACATAAATAAGGAAAGCATCTAAATAGGAAAATCTATTCCTAACAGGTCCGGGTCCACGATTAGTGACCCGTAAATTTTACGGGTCATTTTTTACTCGGCCCGTTTGACCTGGACCCGTACGGGTCGGGTCAAACCCGGCCCGGTCCACCCATTTGCCAGGTCTACGTTCACATAAGGAAGCTTAAACAAGAGAACTTGGTTTTGGCCAGTTTTGGGTTGTATAAACGCCCATCCAACGACGCCGTCATAGTGTTTGACAGAATGAGCCCGTAGGACCGGGTATTATTTGTTGCAAAAGCATCCAATTGTGACACCCCCTAAGTGTTTGAGAAAAGTCCCAAGTGCAGGGAACGGTTTTGGGCAGTTTAGAACCGAGCCCAACCTGGTAAGCTTTGTGTTGCTGCAGTCCATGCCCAACGACGAACCCCAAATGTTTGAAAAATGCGCTAGTGAGGCTGCCAAAACGTAGATTGCAGAAACTTCAAGTCATGCGCTCCCCAGGTGCTTGAGGAAAGGCCGCAGTACATGACACCGTTCTGGCTATTTTTAGGTTGCCAAAACGCCCTGCTAATGACACCCACTTGATGCTTGACGCAATGTCCCAGTGAGATTGGTCCACCATTAGGTAGTGAAAGTTTGCAGTCAAGATACCCAAGATGTTTGACAGGATGTGCAAGTGAGTTTGGCAAACTTTTGGTTGCAAGAGCTTCAAGCGGTGATGCCAAATATGTTTGAAAAAAATGTGCTAGTGACAATGGCCATTTGTTAGTTGCAAGGACGTCCAGTCATGGTACCCCCATATATTTGCAGAAAAGACTGCATGAAGAATACTAAAAATTTACCTAGCTCTAACTTGAACACCTCAAGCAACAACACTTCCGGATCAAACCTACACTTTCACCATCTGTTGGGTGTTATGTGGATAGGGGACCAGCCACTAAGTCTAAAGTACTCACGCATCCATAGACTTGCTATAAACTGCAATGCAAAAGTATCTGAATATCTGATTAGGGCGGGGGATCAAGGCAGCGGGTTCTGGAATATAAACCTGCATAGGAATCTGAAAGAGGAGGAAATTGAGGAGTTTACGGAATTGTTTCAATTTATTCAATCAAGGTATTGCCCCCCATCCATCCCAGATGACAGGATCGGGACTTCTGATCCGGAAGGCTGTTTTTCGGTAAGATCTTTTTTCAATGCTCTTAATAATGGAAATAGGACCAGATGAAGGGCGAAGATATGGAATTCACTGGCTCCACCGAGAGTAGCGGCTTTCGCGTGGACTGTTGTGTTTAAAAGCATTAATACTTGTGAGAGGCTACAAATGAGAAAATTCCATCTGGCGAGCTGGTGTGTTCTTTGCAAACATGAGGAGAAACTTGATCACTTGATGCTACATTGCCCATATGCTTTTTCCCTATGGACAAATCTCTTAAGAAGCTTTGGAGTGGCTTGGGTATTTCAGAAGGGAATCAGATCAGTAATCCTGAATTGGGGTAGTAGTAGTTTTGGAAGCACGGGTCAAGAACTGTGGAAACTACTCCCATATGCAATAATATGGAATTTATGGAAGGAGAGGAATAGGAGGGTTTTCGAAAATAAAGCCAACTCTGCGGCGTGGGTACAATTGCTGATAAAACTTGATGTAATATCTTGGATTAAAGCAAAGAACGGGATTCATTATAACACCGGAGAGATACTGTCGAACTAGTGCTAGATTATTTGGGAAAGGAGAACGAGAGTGAAGATGAAACCGTCGTGGCAACCTCCACCTAGCGGATGGTTGAAGCTGAACTTCGATGGAAGCTCTGTGGGAAACCCCGGAAGGGCGGGGATTGGCGGAGTAATCCGGGATTCAACCGAAAGAGTTATAATGTCTTACTCGGGACCGATCGATAATTGCGACGCCAATGAAGCTGAAGTTAAGGCATTGTTGTTTGGACTTCGATGGTTTGCAGAGAACAAAGGCGGCCCGTTGATAGTTGAGGGTGATTCTACCAATACAATCTGTTGGGCCTCGAATCGTGCAAAAGGACCATGGAGAATCAGGCACCTCATATCGGAGATCAGGGATCTGGTAGATCGTGTTAAGCCCTTAATTGTACATCGCAGGAGATCGGCAAACGTATTGGCTAACCAACTCGCTAAGAATGGTGTTCTCAGAGAATCCGTCCTTATCGAGATGATGCCAACGGAAGGGGTAAATGGGACATGACACACGGTTTCTCTGTACTTTTACTTGGGCGTTTTGTAATTATGGGACATGGGGACATTTTGTCCCCATTGTAATGTCTTCTGCAATCAATGAAGGTTTCTTTCATCTTTCAAAAAAAAAAAAAAAATTCTTGTTGGTTTGTCAGTGAGGAACTCTGGTCTATTAGAAAGACCACAGACATCATGTTGTTAGGTAGTCTGTGTTGCATCAAGGTCTTGCCATGAGGGTGCACACCATTTGTTTGTTGGCTAGTTTGTGAAGCATCCCAAGTTGAAGCACAAGCATTGGTTAGTGAAGCATATTTCAAGGGGGTTGTACAACCATTGCTTGTTGGGTGGGTAGTGAATCATCAAGCATTGGTCCTTGAAGCGGTGATTGTTTGGGTTGGATACTACAAACGCGGGTGTTGTATAGGCTACTACAAGGAGGTATTAAGGTCTTTAAATATACACGCCAACTGTTCGTCGAGTGGTTTGTGGGGGACTGCACAACCAATTTGAAAATTGAACGCCAACTGTCCGAGAGAGATTTGGTGCCTTGGAATTATTCTTTTTGGGTGCAAGTCGAAGGCATTATGCCAAATGAATTTACAGTAGATGTATTGTTGTGTCGCTTGCGACTCCGGGTTGATGTAGGTGCGCCCCCCTCTTGTTGGTAGTTTGTTGGTCGCTCGGTTGCTTTTATGTTGGGTTGCTGGTGGAAAAAGTGTTATTTGGTTGGTTGTTGGTTTGTTTGCTCAGGGTTGTGATCCTCGTTGTTGTGGTTGGTTGTTGGTGGACTCACTTTGCGGTTCGTGTTTGTTTATGCTTTTACATGGTGAGTGGAGTTGCTTGGCGTAGTTTTATGTCTTTGTTGTGGTTGTAGTGGGTTGCGTTGCAATCCACTTTGTTGATGGCTATATGCCCGGTCATTAGCATTGCTTTCGGCCTTGTTCTTGTTTGTGGATATATGCTCGGTCATTTGCATTGCTTTCGGCCTTGTTGTTTCCCCAGGCGACATGCTATTTGGTCGTCGTTGGCTGGTTGTTGTGCGGCCCTTTGTTGAGCGCCTTGTTGGTTGGTTGGTGATCGTTGTTGTGATGGGCTGATTTTCTATCACCCAGTTTATTGGTTGGTTGTTGGCTCCTCTCACCGTTCTGGTGGTTGAGGTTCTTCTTCTATTGGCGATGTGATGTTCACATGATCTTTGCTCGTCGTGTAAGGCTACTGGTATTCGCACTGCCATGTTTTGATAATTGCACCAACCCACCTAGTCTTTTACTACTTAACCATCAGTCAAAGGTTATCACAATTTCCAAAAAAGCTCTAAGAAGCAACTTAAAAAAGAAAGACAAGTGAGTTAGTGCAATTGTCAAAGTTTTGTAGTGCCAATATCAGTAGCCTATATAAATTGCACCTGAAATGTGGTTTATATATTATCTATAAATACTCAACTCAACTCAACTCAACAAAGCCTTTGTCCCAAACTAGTTGGGGTCGGCTAAATGAATCCTTTAGAAAAATTTCATGAAGAAGGTGAAATGAATCTACCCGGCTCGAATCCTAGCTCTAGTTGGGTTCTTCTACGTGGATCATTTTCTTCCATTCTATCATATTCAAGGTCATATTCTCTGTTATGTCCCTATCTATGAAGTCTTTCCTCACCGTTTCTACCCAAATTGTTTTCGGTTTTCCCCTACCTCTTTTTACTCCATCAATTTGGCACGAGTCGCCTCTTCATCCAAAGGCCTACGTTGGATATGTCCAAACCATCTTAAGTGGTGCTCTCTCATCTTCTCCTCAATTGGTGCCATTTATATATTATCTATAAATATTTATTTTAATTACATGTGATGTGGTATGTACTGAATTATCAGACATGCCCAACATGCCCGACAATAGCCTATATAAATTGCACGTGAAATGCGGTTTATATATTATCTATAAATATTTATTTTAATTACATGTGAAATGTTGTATGTACTGAACTATCAGACATGCCCGACATGCCCGATAGTGCATGTCCCCAGGTGTTCGATGTTTTTAAACCATTATGGATAGCTATCTAACTTATGTGATGATTTCCAAGTGTGTATTTATTCGTATTCTAGCATTTTATGAAGTTTAATCTTAAATTTTTATCATTTTCATATGTTTCCATGCATTTTCGTGATTTTACAAGATTTCTACCAAAATTGCGACATCTCTATTTCTGTGGCAACTGAAACCGAAATTTAAAACCTTGTACACAGCCACAATGGGCTACCATACATGTCATTGCTATGACAAAGGGTGGATAAGGTTGCCATATTTCTTCAACAAATCAGCTGATATCTTTCACATGACCCTGTGCATCAATTTGAAGGGGAGTGTGGACTTATATGCACCATAATTGTGTCTTAAACTCTAAATAATTAAAAGGGAATTATAAAGATATATACCTTTACTTAGGTGTATATAATGTAACAAGAGTTTACTGTTATGCCCCTCATAACTTCAAGGTGGCTACATTTGTAATTGTCATTCGTTTTAATTATTATATATATCAGAGGAGGGACAAGTCATGGATTGCATCTCTCATTTTTCTCCAAATTGGTGTGGTTGCTTCCATCGTTCATTAGCTAGAGCTGAAGTTGTCAGTTGATTTGGAACAATCCTGAGAAAAAGTTCCAAGTTGGTCCCCAGTTAGGATCTTTCTAAGCATATAACACCATAATATAGCTGCCTCCCTAGACGATATTGCAGAATTCCAAATTTAGGAAAAGGCAGAGGAGGTGTCAAACTGATTGGGTTGCTAGAGAAGCTCATCAAAGTAGTTCTGGGCGTGGGGTGGTCATGGTGGCTTGGTGGGGGGAGGGGGTCTGCACAACTTTCTATTAACATCTAGGAACTTCCGAAAGGTTCGAGAGGAGTCCCCATGTCTAAGGATATAGGTGAAATGGAGAGGGAGTTCCCATATTTTTTTCAAGTAGTTTGCTATTGAAGCCGATGGATTAGCAGCCATGTCCAAAAGATTTGGTAATTCCACAAATAAAGTGAAATTGACGCACCATTTATCCAACCAGAAAGGGGTCTCCTCCCCATTGCCTACAGATCATGATATGTTCTCGAAAAAGAAGAGAACTTCTTTTCGAAAATTTCCAAATTTGGGACCTTCCCATCTTTCAATCGCCCACCCAACGATTACCTCCATCCAGTTGATATTCGAAGTAGATCACCCAAGCCCATAATTCGTCTTAGCAGTGGAACTACCGTCACCACAATTTAGCTAGAAGAGCCCAATTTTGTGCCTAGATGTTTTTAGTTCCCAAAACCTTCGCCCATTTTGGTTGGAAAACTTGCTACCTATTGATAAGATGGACCCTCCTAACAGGAGGAACGTCATTCCATTGAAAATTCTTTTGGATTTTTTTCAATATAGTCCACAACCAGGGTGGTATACGATACATCGAAAGACAATAGGTTGGGATACATGCAAATGTGGATTTAAGAAGCGTGTTCCTATCCGTTTGAGAAAGGTATCTAGGTTGGGATATATGCAAAGGTGGATTGAAGAAGCATGATCCTATCTGGTAGAGAAAGGTATCTACCTTGCCAGGATTCCAGCCTAAATTGGAGTTTTTCCACCACTGGGTTGCAATCATGGGGAAAAATGTTGTCTTCCTTGAGGGAATGACCAAGTTACTTAATAGGGTGGAAGGCTGGGAAGAAACCAAGGTCATTTGGAAATGTCCTTTGTCAAAGATTGCCCAAAATTAATGCCACGAATTAAAGATTTGTGTCTATTGATAACCAAGTCAGAGGTTTACTTGTCGCAGAATAACTTGATATTACGATTGACATCATGAGATTTAAAGGCTTTAGCCTTGATGATGGTCTGATCAACATATTGGAGGTGAGCCACCACAATGGTGTCATGTCATGCTTCAAGACCATTAAGAAAACTATTCTCTATTGTTTTATGTAAGATATATCCAATATTTTCTGCAACAAGAAGGAATAGGAAGGAGGATAAAGGATAGCCTTGTTGAAAAGACCCTAGAGGGAAAGAAGTAGCCAAAGTTGTCCTCCGTTGAAAAGAATGGAGAAATGGACAGTTGATATGCACCAAGCTATCCATTTTCTCCATTCGGCTCTGAATCCCAATTTTTCAAGAGTCCATAGGGTCAGAACCATTCAATTTTTTCATAAGCCTTCTCTAGGTCCAATGTAAGAATAACATTGCTTTGGCCACTATCTTTGGTGAAATAATCACCTCATTAGCCATTACGATACTATACTGAGTCGGTCTTCCCTCAAAAAAGCCAAATTGATTTTGGCCAACCAACAAGGGCATTACCCTCTTAACCCTAACAAATGGGACATTGGGAATGATCTGATAATTTCCATTCATAAAAGTAATCGGGCTTATGTCTATAATGTCCTCACCATTATTTGATTTAGGGATTAACGCAATGAGGCATGAAGGTTGCACAAGTTTCATGGCAAAAGAATAATGCTTCGAGAAGACGAGAACGTGATGATGTTATCAATAATATTTTACAAGAATTTTTGGAAGAAACGGGTAGAAACCCATCTCTCCCCAGGTCTTTATCCCTGTGCAGGCTAATAATAGCTGCCAAGACCACCTCTTTGGTAAAGATACAGTCCAAGCATACCTTTATATCATCGTGTAGTAAAGGCATGTCACTATAAATCCATAGTCTCTGACACCGATCTATCTTTAAAAGCATGACTGAAAATATTAACTACTTCTTTTTCTTTTTTGGAAAGATAACAAATTTTCATTGATACTATGAAGAATACAAAGGGGGACCAGAGGTCCCATCAAACATTACATAGTATCAGTATTGCCTGGCCCGGAGCATACTCCTGAGCCAGGAAGGTAAAAGCAAGTAAAATAGAAATCTTCAGGTTCCACCATTTAGCCTCACCCCCTCTTCACTAACTGGCACTGCCTTTCAAAAAACTTTTTCAACATCCTACTGATCTAACCTTCTCTAATACAAATTTGACTAACCATCTGTTTCTCACCCCACACATTCACACTTCTTGTTTTAAAACTACTAACCTCCATCACCTCAGAAGATAAGAAAGCAACCAGGCTAATGTGCCACACCAAGCGAAAGACCAAGGTCTCTCTAGCCATTGAGGGTCTACTTCATTTGATTTCCCCACCTGGAACACTTTAGAGCACATCATCTAGGATTATGATGGGGTGAGCATACAGACAACCCACCTAAGAAAATACACCAAATTAACAACTTCCTCTCAAGGCCGTTTCTAGCATCACCGTTGGCCAGAGACATCTAATGCAGGTGGACCGATGAAAGTAACTAGAATATCTCTGTCTGCCAACCAAAGGACTCTGGATCTTTGCCTCCAGTAGATTTCCTCTTTAACATTAATTCTGATCTATTCATTTTTACGGCAGATCTCTGATGCACAATCGTCTTGTCTTTAGAGAGAGGAAGTTTTTTCCAATCTATCAAGGGCCTCAATCTCGATTTTAATGGCCACTTTGCTGGCAGAAAGGTTGCTTAATTGTTCATTGTGCCATTTACACATAACAGCCTTAGTAGCTTTAAACTTCCTAAACAGGCGCAGCACGGGGCTCCCCTCTAAGTGGTGAGAGAGCCACCACTCTGTAACATGGGTCTAAAATCTTTATGGGAAAGTGTGTTTTTCCTAATATAAAGTTATTTTTGTAGGCTTAAATCTCTGGCTATTTTACGTTTGAACAATTACGTTTTCCCTGATATGAAGTTTCCTTTGTAGGCCTTAGTCCTGCCCTAGAACTATTTTGGATCAGATTGATATAGAATATGAGCGTGTTACGTTGGATAGTTAGTTTGGCCATATCACCCTTAGATACATGAATTTTGCCTTAGAGATTGCTTTCTGTATCAATTTTTTTTCGAATTTTCCAGTCTAAACTGGGGCTGCATGTCTTCATGGTGTAACTATTTCTTCCAGAAAAAAAAATGAAAGCTACTGTTGCTGGGACATTTGTGATTAACTAAACTTCTTTAAAATAAATAGTACTTATATACGGTTCAGAATTTTCCTAGGTTGCAGACTATTACATTTTGAAGAGAAGCTCCGTCCCTTAATTCTAACAGAATATGATAGCTACTCTTTTGTTCCACAGGCTATTTTGAAGCCACCCAAAGCCATCAGGGGAGGAATCCCTATCTGCTTTCCCCAGGTTGTCTTACTGAGTATTATTTAGATGCCTCTTTAGGTTCATGAGCTGCGTGGTTTGGACATATTTAACTGGACATTGCCCTGCAGTTTGGAAATCTTGGGTCACTTGAACAACATGGGTTTGCAAGGAACAGATTATGGGCTTTAGATAGCAACCCTTCTCCACTTCCACCAGCTAACAACCAATCATCAGTGGATCTTATTTTGAAGTCCACGGATGAGGATTTAAAGGCATGGCCTCGCAGGTACGCCTCCCAAAAATTGTATCATTACAGAATGCCAAAATGAAAAGAATAGTCTCGCCCTAAAATTTGGGGTGGGGATGCCCTATGTCATAAAAAAAAATGAAAAAAATATTGCCAGGAATGATAATGTTTCCTCTGATGGTTTATTGCAGCTTTGAGTTGCGGCTTCGTGTATCGCTGAGTGCTGGTAAGCTGACTCTGATACCTCGAGTGAGGAATACCGATGGCAAAGCCTTCTCATTCATGTTTGCACTGCGTAATTACTTTTCCGTTTCAGACATCAGGTTTGCCTAGTAACGAGCAGTTGTTCCCTACTTTTATAATAATGGTAGTTTGTTATTTCTTGTTGCGCAATGCTGAAGCCAGAATTCTTAATTTTCTTCATTTTCATAAGGGAGATGATATTTTCAAAACAACCCCCCCCCCCCCGGCAGCAGTACGCATGCACCGCCCTTATAACGTGATTTGATGTGAACAGTGGGCAGCTTTAATGCTTTTTGACATCAAATCACGTTAGAAGGGGGGCACATGCATACTGCAGGGGGGGGTGGGGTGCAAATATCATCACCCTTTTCATAAATATACTGCTATTAGTTTTTTCATTCCTATTTTGAGTTAGCTAGCTGAATCAATTGATTATTATCATTTTATATTTGGGAGATGATAAATCATCCTCCTTTCCATGCTTCCGCCCCCTTTTATTGATTGTGAAGCGCACCAACTGGTAAACTAATTTAATACACCATGTTACATCTTCTTCTCTTCTTAAGATAACAGCCACCGAACTGGCGAGGATCGTCTAGCCTATCAAAGCGCTTAGCGACCTGTGAAAATCCAACATCTTTGTGAATTGTGAGTACTGTAAATGAAAAAACATATAGAAGTTGCTGTTGAATCTCCTTCCCATCCTATCATTGAACTGCTCGACATTTTTTTTGACCGCATTCACAAGGTGATCCAGCACCGAGCCAATCCTCGATGGTGTTCGAGGTTCTAACGTCCATCTCTGAAATATACCAGAAAATATTCCTGAGGATTTCTCTCTGTACCCAATTGTAGGCATGGTTTTAAATTTTCCTAAAACGACTGAAATGTTTCCGTTTCCTTCCCCACTGAAACGAAATCTCAATGAATTCCTTCCACGTCATTATTTCCTCCCGAAATTCGACGGAAATTCCATAAATTCGACCAAAATAGTATGAATGACAAAAATGGAAACTTTTATGAATTGCATTTCATTTCATTAATGTAGGGAATGATATTTGGTAGGCAACATCATTGAACTGCACAACAAAGTAACCGTAACTTATGCATGGGATGTTTGATCAGCATAGGACCAATAATACCTCGTAACTCTGTGGTATTGACATAGAGTTAGGTTCCTTGCAAGGGAGACTGTTCATTGTACTTATACTTCATTACATTGTACTTCTTTATTGACTTTACTGTTCCAGACATGTGCAACAATGCATGTCACTAAGTTTTCGATGTGATTAAACCATATAGATGGCTTTCTTGCTTATGTGATGGTTCCTAAGTATGTGTGCTTATTCTAGCATTTCCCAAAGTTTCATCTTAAAATTATATTGTTTGCATATGTTTCCTTAAATTTCCGTGATTTTATAGAATTTCCACCAAAACCAAAATGTTTCCATGCCGAACGAAACCAAAACTGAAACCGAAATTCAAAACCTTGATTGTAAGTAGGCAACCACCCCACCATTGAATTGTCTACTCGCAGTCGTCGTGGTGTTCCCCATACGAATGCAATTTCGCAAAGGTGATCTCCCTAGGATTCCACATCTCGCAGAGAATGAGAGGGAGAAAGGGTGAGAAATGGAATGAACTTTAGGCATTCTACGAAGGGGCAAGTTTTTCTGATCCAATGACTTGGAAGGTGGAGAGAAGTGTTGTTGGGCAGCGCATTTAATGTTCAAAACAAAGCTTACTGTAACTTTCTTTTTCTCTCTCTTTTGTTTTCTCTTTTTCTTGATGAAGAGGCGTTTTTTATTTAGGGAAATTGGAACTAGTTGAACTGATCATGAGAAACCCCACTCAGATTTGTATTTTGTTGTGCTGAGAGGATGAGTTGCGCAGTTAATAGGCGCATATGGCTTTGTTATTAATATCTGTCCCCTTAGTTGGTTTGGTGAAGAAGCTGGAGAAGGAGTGCGTCTAGAGAAGGGAAGGAAGCAAGGGTTTCCTCTTAAAAAGGAATTGATTACTGCCCCCAACCAGTAATAGGGGGTGGATGTGTAAAAGCAAAGGGGCATATTTATCCGCTCCCTTTACATGTAAATAGAGGCTGGGTTTGGAAGATATATTACATCTATTTTTTAGAGGAGTTGCATGATGCAGTTTTATTTGCAGCGAAGTGCGTGTTGAGGGTTTGGAGACACTTGACTACTTCGACAATCTGATGCAAAGAGAAAGGTTTACAGAGCAGGCTGATGCAATCACTTTTGATGGCGAGGTATTTTCAGGCATTTTAACAGTTTTTCCATCTCTAATTTCTGAGCCCTACACTACCTTTAGAAGGTGCATGATGCAAATTGAATATGTTCTTATCTGGAATTTCTTATGGAGGTGGTTCATATATATATATATATATGAGGAAAATGATTGTGAGCTTGAAGCTCATATAGCTTATATGAGCTTGAGGGCCCAAACACATGTGGGCCCACATTGTTAGGATGATCCAAAGCATTCATTTAAAAGGCCCTTACATAGATAGGGTGTGTACAAAAAATCAGCTCCATAGGATCATCCTAACCCATCCAAAAGTGGAGGGCAAAATGGACAAACACCGTTTGCCACAAATCTGCCCATTTTTGCCCTCCGCTTTTGGAGGGGTTAGGATGATCCAATGGAGCTGATTTTTGGTACACACTCTATCTATGATGAGGCCTTGCAAATAAATGATTTGGATCACCACAAAAAATGTGGGACCCATGTGTTTGGGCCCTCAAGCTCATATAAGCTATATGAGCTTCAAGCTCACAATCATTTTCCTCTATATATATATATATATATATATATATATTTTATCACAAGATAACATATTTTGGATTGGAAGGTCATGAATTCGCTGCAATAAACCTATGTACCATTGATACTTGTAGTAGCTTTTTATGAAAATTTTGATTGATTGTTATTGGGGTTTCTATGTTTTGATGAACTGGTTCATATTCATGCACTTGAGAGCTTTCTTGATGTCTAAAGTTCCTTCGATACATTTCTCCATTAACAGGTAGACCGAGTGTATTTGAGCACACCAACAAAGATTGCCATCATCGACCATGAGAAAAAACGAACATTTGTTCTTCAGAAAGAAGGTCTACCAGATGCAGGTTCATATCATAATCCAATTTGAAATATTTTTAAGCTGTTTGACAAATGCCCAAAGGGCGGCCCAGTGCACAAAGCTCCCGCCATTGTGGATTCTGGGGAGGACTAGATGTATGCAGCTTTACCCCTTGTTTGCTGAGAGGCTGTTTCCATGACTCAAACCCGTGACCATCAGGTCACAATGGAGCAACCTTATCATTGCTCCAAGGCTCGCCTTCTTTTGACAAATGCCCAAAACTTCAAGAAATTGTTGTGGATGACCTATCTCTACATGGTTTAAATCATTGAATTTCCATCTATTAAAATCATTTTGTGCTGTGTGCAGTTGTGTGGAACCCATGGGATAGGAAGGCAAAGGCTCTGCCCGATTTCGGGTATGAGGATTACAAGACCATGTTGTGTGTGGACTCGGCTGCCATCGAAAACCCAATCATACTGAAACCCTTTGAAGAATGGAAGTGCCGCCAAGAGCTGTCAACTGTCTCATCCAGCTATTGCAGTGGGCAGTTGGACCCTCGAAAGGTTCTTCTTGGCTAACTAGTCTTCACTAATTAGAAATCTAAGCTATTATGTAATGTATGCTCTTTTTTGTCTTTAATGTGAAATATAGTAATAATGATATTGAGTTGCTAGCGGCAGATGCAAAGTCTCAAATCTATCCTAAACACCGTAAACGTATCATCAGCGCAAAAAAACTGAGATTCTGTTTATCCATAAAGGATAGACTTGGCTGATGATGTATGTGCGTGTTTAGAATTGTGTTTGCCGCTAGCATTTCTCGATAAAAAAAAAAGTTTGCACTTGCTTCACTGGTTGTAGATATGTTGCAGTAATCAGCATTGTACCAACTGGGCTTCTAATAGATAATTCTGTTTTTTTTTTTTTTTTGAATGGCCAAATCTGTTTATCTATAATCATTGGGTGCAATGGAAAATATGCTGTAGAAGATGTTCAGCATTACACATGAAACTGAGAGGATTAACAAGTGTAGAAAGTCTATTCTGGATTGCAAATATTCATCCTCGTGAATCTTTTTATTACACCATTTTTCAACCACCACTACAGAGGTGGGCTAAAGGTCAGACATCATTATTATCATTTCCCTGGAAGACAGATATACTTAAAGAAGTGAAAGCATGGATACTCCAAATCTCTCTTTGGCCTCCTTGTCAAATGGATCATCTCCCAAGTACATGTGAAAATAGGCTCTGCAAAGCAGCTCACTCTCGACCTTGCTTACAACCTCACCTTTCACTGCACCCACCATCAAACACATGCCTGAAAATTAGTGCCTTCCTTCCAAATGCTACTCAATGTTTCTAATTAGTTTTTTCAAATGAAGTCCAAAAGATCGAAATGCATTCTTAGTAATCCATAATGGTTTTCTCACTCACCCTTTGTCTGCAGAATAAATCCAGGAAGCCTGGCTATCTCAATCACTGAACCACTAGTTAGCTTGATGCTATCACTTGCAGCACCCATGACCCTAGCGTACAGATGAACAAGCAATCTTAGCATTTATGGTAGAAGCCATAGGAGTAGGCGCACAACTCGATACATAATCTCATGTTAAGGGAAAGAAAACAACCAATAATGATTTGCTCATATCGACGTTGTAGTGTCATGCTATTATTACTTATTATTGAGGTACAATATTCTGTTTTTTTTTTTCTTAATCTCAGGATTCAGCCAATTGTCTCGATCATGGGATATCATTGAGAAGTAGAAATCAATTTTTGGGAGTTCGGGTTGAGCTTTTGCCATAAAATTGGGTTGGTTCCAATTTATTTTTTAACAAAAAGCTCAACCCGACCCGACACAAGTTGCACTATAGGAAGCAGCATAAGAGTAACACGAAAAGTGTACCTGTTAACGAGCTCCTCGTTCTTTTGACCTCCGGTGAGCTTCTTAAGAGATGCTCCGAGGCCTTCATCAAAGTTCTTTCTGACCATGCTCATGGAGAGGCCACCAAAGACGATGACCAACCTCACCATCGCCCCCACATCACTGTCAATGACCAACTGATACATCTCCTTTGTGGGTTTCTCAGGAATTTTTGAGATCTTTGATTTTAGGAGCTCCTTCAGTTTCAGATTGTCTGCATACATCCCTGCATTTCCATCAACAAACCGTTAAATATTACCTCCATTTAAAACATGGTAATTCAAAATAAGCAAGTATAGTCCAATGGCTTACCCTATAGGATGATTCAAACTGTCCATTTTCTGGGCTGCAATGTAAATAGGTCGTGCCCAAAAAAATCATTTCCATAGGATGATCCTAGCCTTCCGATCTACAGAGGAAATGCTTAATAAGGTAACCTCTATAGATCAGACAGTTGGGGTCACCCTATGGAAATGATTTTTGGGGCACAACCTATGTACTATGTTTCCCATCAAATGGACAGTTTGGATCAATCTATGGTGTAAACCGTGCAATACTTTTTGAAAATTACTGGACTATACGGGCTTACACAAACACCAGTTTAGTATATATATACCGAAGCCGTAGATCTTGACACCGATGCCAAGAACACTCTTCTTCCTCAATCCAGTTGAATTCAGCTCCTTCCCGTCGGCGAGTTTAACAGGGAAGGAGACGCCCGTCTTGGGTTCAATTTGGACTGCTACATTCTCTTCTTTCACATCATCCTTAATCTTCATCTCCTCTATTTTCTTCTCTATTTTCTCTGCCACCTTATCTTTCACCTCCTCCACCTTTCCCTCTGTTTTCTTTTCCTGTGGTTCCACATTGAGCTCCTCCTTCATCACAACTCCTTCTACAATGGTAGCCATCGAAAAATGGAGAAAAAGATAGGCAGATGAGCTGGTTCACAAGGTATTTGTTGTTGGTTGTGGTTGATGTGTACACCTAGAATTGCTTTATAAAGTTTCAAGGGAAAAAGAGAAGCGGTTGGGAAAGGATGTGAGCATTGAATTGCCTATACAACTCATTCCATGTGGACTCACTTGATTGGCCCACGTTGCATTCTTATGGTATGAGAAATTAATTCGCATCGATATTGTTGACTCTGTTAATGCATCTCAACATGGATGCTGGTGAGAGAGATTGAATCTCTCTTAATGACTTGGATATGGTTCACACATCTCAAGGATCAGGACTTGAAAATGTTTTTACGTGTTTGATGCGAGAGTCCGATGCCATTAATCCTGACCATTGATTTTTTATTTTTGGGTCTCATGTTTTACCACTAGTTATAGAGCTCATCATATTTATAAAGTTGGGATTTGCTAGGCAATTTTGCGGAAAGCCATTTCGCGGCCGACTTTTGCATGAGAGAACAGCTACACAGGCTCACTTTTCAACAGATTTTGTTTTATTCATTTAATTCATCTGAGGTGGATGTTGGCCCATGCAAAGGTCAGCCCTGAAATGGCTTTCCACCAAATTGCCTTGCAAGTCTCTTACAAGTTTTGTTTTAGCTTGAGTGGCAGATGTGCAAAGTAAAGAAATTATGTAGTGCAGGCTGGTGCATGCGCGTGCAACCCAAAAATAACTGGCGCCCACATTATTTGGGTGATCGAAACCATTCATTTGTTCGGCGGTGCCCAGAGAATCTTCTTCATAGGATGATCCTGACCCTCCGGTTTGTGGAGGATTAAAGTGGATGGCACATTATAGAACCTCCACGGATCAGGGTTAAGATCATCCAATGGAGAAGATTTTCTGGGCATGCCCAACAAATGAATGGTTTGGATCACCCAAACACTGTGGGCCCCACTATTTTAAATCTCTATTGTTTCAATTAAGTCATTTCTACAAAAAAAATAAAAAAAAATCCATTTTAAATAAGTTGCATCCTGTCATCTAAACAAGTAAAAATGGAATCAAAGATTGAAAAATCACTCTTGTCAGCCTGTTTGGTGTTAGAAGCCATTGCCAATGCTTTTTGAATATTTTTCAAACTCCCTACTAAATTATGCCAAAAAAAAAAAAAAAAAACTTGCATCAAAATGCATATCAACTAGTTAAATTATCATCAATAGACCTTTTTGTTCTAATTGCTTTATAAATATAAGAATAGATTGTCAAGCCAAGTTTGCAAAAAACGATTTCGCAGTTCACTTTTTGCAGGAGAGAACAGCCACCTCAGATGAATAAAATGAACATATAAGAGTTATATACTGAAGCTGCTATTGGATATAAAATATCAAAAGATCTACTTTTGTTACTAAGTGTCGTGTGGAGATGCTCAATGGGAACGAACTGAATATACTAATTTACCATATTTAGGTAGTAGTAACTAGTAAGGAAAAAATTATTTCTTAAGCGTTTTATAGGTCAAAAGTTGCATGCGAGATTATATTATTTGGTAATGTTTTTCATTGTTTTAAACTTTAAGAAATTAAGGCCCTCTTTGGATAATCGCAAGAAAAACTTTTTTTGACGGAAAAGATTTTCTCCAAAAAAAATTTCTTTCCATAAATCCGAGGAAAGTAATATGATTATGGTTAATTTAGAAGGATATAATCATAAATTGAACGTCCCTCGAAATAAAAATTCATTAGGGTTGCTTCAAAAATTTTTTTTCCTTTTGTGTAAAAAAATAGGAACTTAAAGAAAAAGCTTTCCTTTCAAAACTTTTCTAGAAAATTCTTGCAATCCAAAATCCAAACGTGGCCTAAGAGAAAGAATCCCAGATTTAAGGGGATTAAGATCCGCACCACCACGTTTTGATAATGGGACGAATCACCTTGTTTCACACCTTTTAACCAGCTGTCAATTGTAATTCTCTCAGCTGCCGGCTAGAAAGGTGTAGAACAAGGTGAGTTGTCCCATTGTCAAAATATGGTCTCGGCCCACCAGGGTCCAATGCAAGGTGACGCACTGGGTCAAGTGGAATGGATATCTCAGTCTCAAGATTAAGACATGAAAAAAATATTTTGTTCTCCAATGTCCAAAAAAGGGGTTGAGCCTCTAGCTCAACGGTAAAGATTAAGACATGAAAAAAATATTTTGTTCTCCAATGTCCAAAAAAGGGGTTGAGCCTCTAGCTCAATGGTAAAGACTTTGTTCTTCAACCCTGAGGCCGGAGTTTCAAACCCAGCTAACCTAAGTCCCAAAAAAAATCAATAGTTTAAAGGCATCTTTAGGATATGCTTTTCAATATGTTTAGGTAAATGATTTTTGCGCTCCAGTGTTTTGATAAACATGCGCTCCACTTGTTTGTCGTGTAGTATTTAAAGGGATGTCAGAGGATATTACGGTTCTCAAAAAGCTCTTAAAACCCCTAACTCGTTAAGGAGCATTTAAAACACCTATTTTCATGTACCCACACTTTTATCCTCAAAACACATTTATTATTAGAGAACCGCTTCCCACAATTTCATTTCTATTACGAGAAAATAACAAGAATACCCTTATGTCATAAAAGATAATAGTCAAAGCACCTTAACCCATTTTCCATGAGATTGAAATATTTTATTATTTTATATGAGATAAGTTTATTTTTGTCATTTTCATGAGATAGTGTATTCTGTCATTTTTATGAGATAGTGTATTTTGTTCATAGGATCGATGATCCTAACCTTCCAATCTATGCATTTTTTTTTATTCCTCAAATCAAAGGGTTAAGATCATTCTTTGGAGAAGAAGATTTTACAGGCCCACACTATCTACATTAGGGCCCAACAAATGAATGTTTGGATCACCCACCCAAACAATGTCGGCACACGTATTTTTTTCATTTGTTGGGGGTGTGCCCAGAAAATATTTTTCAATCCTAACCCCGATCTATGTAGTTTTTTTATATTGCGGTATCCATTTTAAACCTTCTCAAATCAAAGGGTTAAGATCATTCTATGGAGAAGATTTTATTAAAGAATAAAATAGATCTGAATTAGAGAATAAAATCCGGACCCAACAAAATGAATGGTTGGATCACCAAAAAAATGCGGCCACCAGTATTTTTTTCGGGTTGCACGTAAGTGCAGAGCCGTCCACCATGTAAATTGTCTTGCATTAGATAGGTCTTTTTTTTTATTTTCTATGAGATATAAGTGTATTGGTCATTTTTTATGAGTGAGTGGTACTTTGATCATTTTCTATGAGATAGGGTCTTTTTATTTTCCATGATATGAGTTTTTTTTTTTTTCCAAAGAGATAGGTGTATTTAACACTTTCTATGAGATATAAGTATTTTTGTCATTTTTCATGAGAATTAAGTAGGTTTTCGTTATCTTTTATGAGATAAGGGTATTCTTGTTATATTGTCATGGTGGGGTTATTTTTTGTAAAAACCAAACCCAAGCCTCTTCTGTTGAAATTGTAATATATGCGTGGGGTTGCATGAAAATAGGTGCTTTAAATGCTCCTTAGCAAAACCCTATCATCATATGGGAGGAATCAGCCCCAATGGGATGGACTCGTGATGGCCAAGAATAATTGATCTGTTAATCATAGGGCAGTGGGTCCAAGTTGTATTTACGACTACTCTTGTACACCAGATGGGGCTGTCTAGTTAAAAAAAAGGAGAGATGAATTATATCATTCCCCTGTTTTTCCTTTTTTTCCTTCACAAAACGTTGCTAGGCAAATCCCATGCTATATTATATGAATGTTTCCCTTTCACATGATAAAATTGCTTGATGATGATGGATGTATAAATCAACTTACTAATTTTAAACAGGAGTGTGGATATCATCATACTACTAAACATAGCAAGGAAACCCATTTGATCCAGCAATCCTTCTTAGGGTTCTAAATTGTTTATTTTTCTAGTATTTATCTTATGGATGTTGAGAAATTTGTCTGACAAAACCCGATTGGATCATTCACAAGATATGGAATAATGAAATAAAAAAACAAAAAGATGCATACCGAGTTTTACGTGGTTCGGCCAAGATGCCTGCATGGAACAGGCCTAGGAAAAAGAGAAAACGGAATCATTAAACCTATAGAACGGTCACAAATACCTAGGAAGCAAGGAAACGGATATGATGGCAACACTTCACAAGAAAACACGGAATAGACAAACGCTAAACGATTCAAATCTTCAGGGGCCGTTTGGATATGCAGATTTTAGAATTTGAGATTTCTTCAAAATTGTAGATGAGAGACAAAAGAAGAAGCGGACCAGCCGTCGTTTTCTGATTTCTCGCCCTTCTCTCCGTCAGCAAGAGCGTTAGCGGATCATCCCATGTTTCTAGGTTTTAGAAATCGATTATTTAGATCTGGATAGTCTCGCTCAGGAAGGAGAGTTGTAGATTCGTCGGATTCGTTAGATCATGATAGAGTCTCCGCGCGTTGCGCGCTAAATCTCAGGATGTGGGAGGGATATTTAAAACCTGGATTTCTTACTTAAAATCCAAGAAATGCTATCAGGACAGCATGCATCAGCTAAATTGTGTAGACAAAATAATTTTCCTAGGAAAGAAATTTTTTTAGGAAGTATTTTTCTTGCAATCAAAACACAGTCCACGAGAAATCAAAATTACAAGGATTACAACGGATTAACCCGAAACTTGCAAATTGAAGGTATCTGTAGGTAAAAATTGAACTGCAATGGTCTAAGTTTCTTCTTCTTTTCTCATGCATAATCAAATAATTGAAAAGCATGAAATTCTTAAAAAAAATCTTTTTCAAACTTTTCAAGAAATTCTTGCAATCCAAACAGGGCATTGGCATTACATTTTTCTCTAAACCCAAGACCCCTTGTTCTTATGGTTTTAGAAACCATGTTATTATATCTTTCATTCTCTACTAGTCATAATAGTAGCTAATAGTCCAGCTAGGAAACAACATGAAAGAGAGTCCTATTTCCAAAGGGAACAAGACACATGTACCATCAGATGTGATGAATAATTGGCAGAAGATTAGGATAATGAGGTCGCCTCAGGATGGTCTAAAGATCAACAGTGTAGACTACTCATACATGTCCCACTATAGCACCAAAAAAATTGATTATAAGGATTTTGAGAGAGAGAGAGAGAGAGAGAGAGATTTTGCATAGGGAAATGTGAGAAACAAGAATGAGATGGTGTTTTTACAAGGAATTAGACATTTGAAATCTAAATAAGGAAAAGAGTGTGAAATGACGAATTGAGATTAGTAGGAGAATGCTTTAAAAGCTTATATTTTATGGGTCATTTCTATGAAATGAAAATTTTATGGGTCATTTATTGGAAATTTGATGAGTGGACATTTGGTATAGAGAATGGAGAGACTTAACCTGAGACTGAAAGAGAGTAGGAAATTTCATGAAGGAGAAGAAACTAATTGTCCCAGAGAATTTTTCGAAGCGAGAGAGATAGAAAGAAAAGGGCACGATATTTTTTAAGAGAACCTTTTTAGCGGAAGAGGGAGGGGATGAGAAAGGACAGAGGAAGATTGGATACGGAGGGGGGAAAGATAGATAAAGATAGGGGAAGAGAGGAGTTTTTCCAAATATCTTCATAGAATTTTCATTTGACGTCCAATTGAGTTATGATTTTCTATTTTGATTAGTTTTTTATTTTTTTAAATGTGGGTTGATCAGTCCATATTTCAAAATTTTCTTTGAAATTCGATTTTAATAACACCTTAGAAGCAGGAGGGTCGTTTCTCTTTATTTATAGTATAGATCTACATGGAAAAAAAAAATTATAAGCTTTTCAATAATGTGACTTACCTGCCCAACTCTAGTCTTCTATATTTAGGAGAATGATATTTGCATGCAGAAAACAATAATTGCACCCCTTGTTTGTCATTTTTTCAACATCCAAACGGCTGCGTGGTTCACCAATAACACACCAGACGAGAGAAATAATGGAAGGAGAAAGTGGTTAGAGAACCAATCCAACCTAACTCAACGATCGACAAATATATTGACTTATAAGATTTCTTGGTTAACAAATTCATAGGTCTATTGAATATAGGTTTAATTTGATTATAAAAGTGAAACAGATGATAATAGTCTGTAAGTTGCTGCATAAGGCATTATTTCTCAGATATCATATTTACATAAGAGGTTCACGCTATATTAGCCATGGAATAAGAATAGCTATTAATATGATGTCAGTTCCATGTAACAAGTCTCGGAACTATTTATTATGATCCTAATTTGATTATCTACACCCAGTTACCTGCAACGAGATCGTCGATGACTCCCTGAACATTTCCCCCGTTCCTTATCAGTAGTTCCCTGTTCATCTCCTTATCATAGAAGCCCTGCAGTCACATCTACATTTTCAGAACAAAATTCCACCAAAAGATTACTAATAATTTCATTTGCACTTTTTGATTACTAATAACTTACCATCTCTCGCAGATGTAAGAGAATTGGACTCAATTCAGCATCACTGCAGAGATCCTCCAACGAAGCCTCGAGGTTATAGTCATTCATCTTCAGAACTTGCTTGTTCAGTTCAACCCCCCTGAAACCCATCTCTTCCAGCTCCCTGAGAAGGGCTCGCTCAACGATGTTCTCCTCCGTGGCTACAGTAGGTGACGCTGGCACATCAGAGATCGGACGTGGGGGTGGTTCTGAGAAATCGATAAATGGAAATGACACAAGAGCAGGTGCTTCAGGGAAAGGCAGATCAGATGCTTTAGGGATAGGTTGTGCAACACTGTTGCCAGCAAACACGCCACCGCCCCCCTGCTGAAATTCAAGCTCTTGGCTCTTGCTCGACCCTTCAATAACTAATGGCTTTACATGTTTGAGGGCCACTTTGGAGTGGTCAGATTGAACAAGATCACTGTCCATGAGCTCAGCATTCATATCTATGATCCCATCCCCTTTCTGTCCAATACTTTCAGGGGGCAGGTTCAAGTTGAGGAAAGTATGGGAGCTACCAGGTAAAGAATCACATTGAGAATCATCCACCTGCAGAGGAAAATGAATCAAACTGAGAATTATGAAAAATTATGTGGTGTACGACCAGTACCAAAAAACAGTGGGGAGCAGATTTCTTGTGTGATCCAAACCGCTCATTTGTTGGGCCCTGATGTAGATAAGAGTGTGCCCAGAAATCTTCTCCATAGGATGTTCCTAACCCTTGAATTTGTGGAGGGTTAAAATGAACACCACAATCTAAAAACCTCAACGGATCGGAGTGTTGGGGTCATCCTAGGGAGAAGATTTTCTGGGCACACCCTATCTACATCAGGGCCCAACAAATGAGTGGTTTTGATCAAACAAAAAAAATGTGGGACCCATTGTTTTTTGGGGCTGCATGTGCATGCACGGTTGTCCACCATATAATTTCTTGAGAATTATATAACAAAATGCTTTTGCAATAAAATAAGATCAAATTGTCTCGCGTTATGACCTGGATAAGGACCCAAACATGCTGCCCGAATTTCTGGCCAGAGGGTGTCGCCATTCTCCAGTACGAAACGTATCTGCCAGGCTGTGACGGTGCTATAAAATCAACAGCAATGTCAAGTTCCTCGTTTACAGGGCAATCATTCCCAGGAATCTGCATACGTCAAAAACACTTGTTTCACAATCTCAAACAATAAGGCCCAGTTCGTTTCAGATTATGACAACCGATTGTCAGCCCTAAACCGATTATTGGACTCAAATTTAAATGTAATTTTCATTCCAATAATAGGTTTCGGACTTGCAATCGGTTGTCATAATCTGAAACGAACAGGGCATAAGTAACCATAGACTTCTTCAACAAGAAACAAGAAATAAGTTTCAGGTACATTTATATGGACGAACTAAAAATTTTTAGGACTATTGACATGCCCACCTCTAACTCAGCTGAAAATTTATCACATAATTTATCTCCACCAATCCACACAAGTTGTGTGCCAGAGGGCCATGCAACAGTGCCATTGTTTCGCATCCGCCATATTTTAGTAAAAGGAGTAGCTGGAGCCATCATAGTTCCATCTAACACGGTCACGTCTTGAATAAAGCAACTCTCAAGCTTTGCTCTACCTGGTCTCTGTCCACAAGCTCAAATGCCTTGTAAGAATGGGCTTTCAAATTGAGGATGCCGAAATTGAGAAAAGACATACAACATTAGATTAAAAAATGGACATAAATTAGGTAAAATGGTGAAAAAGTTCCAATACATGATTGTACGTCTCCTTGAATAATTGTGGGGAACCATAATTCGCACTGTCGATTTTTGTATAGTCCGCCTCATTACCCATCTCTGAGAAGCAGAGGTTGCATAAATCATAGTCTTCTTTACTGCATTAAATGTTTCCTCCGCAAAAATCAGTAGCGGTTAATGTTTCCCCCAGAAGATATCACAACAATAAATGAAGAAAAATAAACTGCTACTATTCTTACACTTTAGATTTGAAGCGAGGCCCCATTATTGGATGCATTCCACAACCATCACACTGGATAGATGGATGACTATGAGAGAAGCCACCAGAAAGCATAACATCAGCAAGATCTCCACCCATCTGGTCATTGGCAGGACAATTACTCTGAAGACTAGAAACCACCACTTCTGACACAGAGGGTCCCACACTGTTAGAATGTTCCTTATTATTATCACCATCCAACGCATCTGAACCACCAGAAAATGGGGGAGCAGATGGATTATGCGCTTCTGACGCTTCGGAGGGATAATGTTTAAGATCCATAGGATTACTGGCAGAAGGAATAGATTTTCCATCATGAAGACCCTCAGAATCCTTTTGAAGTTTTGCCTTATCCTTGGATTTTAAAACTGATGGATCTGAAAAACTTGATGCATGTTGATGTGTGCCAAAATCCATATTAAGATCGATAGAATCACCGGCTTGGGGAGACGAAGACCCAACACCTCTGGTAATGGTACCGCCATCATGGCCCTTTAGCTTGTTTTCTGTAGTTTGATCAACAAGAGTAGCATTTTCTAACACCCGTGGTTTGATAATTTGGTCACCTGAATATTCTTGGCCCACATCAACATTAAGATCCATGGTATCACTAGACACATTGCTAGGTTTGATAATTTGGTCACCTTGGGAGTCTTGGCCCACATTAACATTAAGATCCACAGGATGACGAGACACATTGCTAGGTTCCCTTGAAGCCCCATCTCCCTTGGAAAGGGGACTAGGGTGAGGCTGTCCCAAGCTTGAGAAATATTCCACAATGTCACCGAGGGCTGGTGTTGATGCGGCTTTTGATATCAAATCATCGGAGAGCTTCAGAAGTGTGCTCTGTAATGGCTCTGGTATGGACTTCAAGGCTTCTTCAACACTAGAACTAATGCGAGGCAGTTGAGTCCGGATTTGTGGTGATCTGATGGGAGTTGAACTCACAATCAGCGACCTCTCAAATGTCCCAATTCTATTAGTATTCAACATCACATTTATTCTCAAGGGATTAAGATGCTGAATCACAACAGCATCATGCAGATCATCACGATCAATAAGTGAGACAACATCATTGTCTTCATCGGTATATGTAAGAGTAAAATCAGCATCTGGGCTCCACTTGAAAAGATTAATAATCTTCTGTCTCAGTCCACTGATGTCGAGTTCCATGTGATTTCCTTTGACATAGGAATTAAAGCGTCTGAGTGTGTCCTCATATTTGACCTGAAAAAACAGCTCATAGAATGGTTGATAAGAGCAATAGAAATATTGAAAACCGATACCCATATGCTAATAAATACTCAGGAGCACAAATACATCTGCAATCACGTAGACATCAACACGATTTGAAGTACTTCATATAAGAAAAAATTGCCCAAGCTTACACTTGGTTATGGTAAGGCATAACACAAATTTCATAATAGAGAACAAGAACTTTGTAATGATCATTTGTTGCTAGTATTTTTTTCAAAACTCAAGCTCGGACGAGACCTTGACCATGGTGGTCAAAGGAGTCAACTAAAGCAAGTCGATGATTGACGCGGAAGTTCTTTATCAGCGAGTACTTTTATTTTTTTTAATGGGTTAATGATGCAAATTGTAGGCCAATAAGTGGCACATTTGCCCATTAGGATTTTTAGGCATTTATTTTCCATGTTATTTAGTTTCTAGGCTTTTATTTTCCATGTTATTTAGAATTAGGAAGTTCAGTCTTTTAGGAATTCTATCTTTTAGGTTGTTAATTGCCTCTTTATAGGCCTCTTTACAGCTTTATTGAAAACTTTGATGATTATTGAATTGAATTGAGAGCTTCTCCCCCAGATTTCTATTCTTCCCTGTCTTCTTCTACTTCTCTTCTCCTATTCTTCCCTCTCTTCTCCTCTTCTCCTATTCTTCTTCTACTTCTCCCTAATTTCGTCTCTTCTTCTCTACTTATTCTTCTTCTCTCTTCTTCTTCTTCCGCTATTCTTCTCTTCTTTTCTCATCTATTCTCTTCTTCTTCTCTTTTATCCCCATCTTCTATTTCCTTTCCCGGTCCTACATCAAATTTGGTATCAAAGCCCATACCCATCATCCCTAACCTTTATTCTCAGTCGAACATCATCCAAAACCAGTCCCTATATCCCCTAAAGCCCTTTATTTTCCACCTGTATAACAGCCCCAAACCTGCAGAAAAATTTACACCCTCAGTCCACCTCGGTTCCATCTTTCCTTCAGCCCAAGACCAGTCCACACCTCTCCCCAATCGTGACCAGCAGCCCAGAATTCTCCCCATAACCCTCAGCCAACTCTCTACCCAAAGCCCTTCCCTGCATACTCTAATCCAAGAAACCTAATTCCTTAGCTTCCCCACGAACCCTAAATCCATATTAAAAAAAGAAAAGAAGAAAGAAAAACCTGTTGACTCTATCTTCATCCTCAAGCCAGTGCATGCAATATCTTCACACAGGAATTGCAGCCACTAGAAGTGTCGTGTGCAACTAATCCTCGAGCCAACATCCAAAGTTTCTGGCCATGGTTTTGCCGTATGCAACTCATCCTCTGAAAGAAATTTTTTCGCCCTAAAAGAAATTTTTTCCGGCCGTGGGTTTGACGTGCATCAGAAGGAAAACTCAGAGTTTCTACTTTTGACAAGGAACTGAGAAAGGCAAGTAACCATAGAAAAGGGTTTCTTTCCTAGTATACATGTCATTCAAAGATATTTTAAATTAAAAAAAAAAAAGGCATCTGATGACTTGCACAAGGGTCAAGATGGTACCTTGGTAGAGAAGCTAGAATAAAAAAGGTAAGTTATATTTATTTTCCTTCCCAATAAAGTAATTGACTTGGTGAAAGGGCTATTTTCATTCTCATGTGGGACCCAACCTATATTGCTCTTTCGCCCATTTAATACAAGCATACAGTCCGTGAGTTGTTTTCCTTTCCCAGCATAATCATGTGTCGGAGATTGATCAGGAGGATTGCCCGCCTGATATCATTATGCTAGATACGATTCTAGCAGATGACTTCGTTGTTGAATCCATTGCGCCAGATGTGATACCAGTGGATGATGACCTTATTGAGGCTAGTCATGGATTGGTACTGCCCATAGCTATCATGCCGGTACCACCGACTCAAGAGGAGTACGTTGCTATCTTTCTAGCCAGTTTGCTTCTTCGGTGTAGGTTGCGTTATTATGATTTTACATGGACGATTTCTGCTCAATATTTGGTTTCGTCATTAACACGAAAGTTGTTCGTGACAACTTTTCGCGTACATCAAGTCTACTTTCAGCAGTCAATAATTAGTGTAAGCACTAGAGTGACCAACTTTGGCTGTCCATCCGTTTTGGTCCGATCGCAGATCCGAGCCATCTGACAGTCCGATTTGAGATCTGAGACAGCCATTGTATTCCATTCGACATGACAGACAGATCAGACGGTTGATTTCAGTTTTCGACACCGATCCTTATGGCTCCACCATTTGTTCCATATTTCTATGGTTATGATGAACACCACTATCCCTATAGAGATGTCGATGATGCGTTTCAAGAATAGATCGAGGCACTTAATGCATATCATTAGTATTATGGTTATAATCATGAAATAACCATTCGTTATGTCAAGGATCCAGTTTGCAGAGACGCAGGATTCAGTTTGCAGAGACGCCAAGTCAAAATGGCAATTCTTCGTGCTAGAGCGCCATGACTTAGGCAAGCCACGATTCCGTCTATGGGAAGAAGTTCGTTATGAATTTATGAACATTTATGGATATCATTATCAGAAAAGATTGAAACGTGAGCGAGCAGAGTATAAACAAAGATTGATGCGTGAAGAAGCCGCTCGACGAGAAGAAGTTGCTCGACTTGCACAAGAAGCTGAATTTCAGGCAATTTGGAAAGTACAGTGCGTTACTTGGATGAGAGGAAATCGGTATGCGAAAGTGAAGCCGCAGCCCGCCGCGAAGAACATGAAGCCTTGGCTCGCCTTGAACGAAACATCGCAGCGCGTCGTGCACGAGAGGCCGAAATTGAATCAGCGAAGGAATTTCCTAACACTATTGACAAGCCAAACATAGATGATGCTATTGATCCGACAGATGATATTGTGGATGAGATCATTATAGTTAAGTCATTGGTTATGTCAGATACTGAGTCCAATAAGGCAGATACTGAGTCAGAGATATCCGATGTAGAGCCAGAGAGTCCAGTGAATGGGCAACCTGAATGCGAGAGAGATACCTCTAGTAGAATGGGCAACCTCAATGCTGAGAAAGTATCTAAGACGTCCCAGATCTTTAGTTGAGAACTCTTTCTGCAAGAATGTCTTCAGTTTGTGTATCTCCGCTAAATCACTGCCTATAATGACATTGCCATCAACATACACTATCAATAGAACACAACCAGCACCCGATTGATAACTGAACACAGAGTGATCAACAGCACATTGCTTCATGCCAAAGTGCATGATAGCATCGCTAAAACAGCCAAACCAAGCTCTAGGGGACTACTTCAGGCCATATATAGATCGCTGCAACCGACACACTGATGACGACATCTCCCTCTGAGCAACATACCCAGGAGGTTGCCCCATATACACCTCCTCAATAAGCTCACCATGTAAGAAGGCATTCTTCACATCTAACTGATGTAGGGGCCAGCCGTTGTTAACTGCAAGTGAGAGGAGAATCCTGACAGATGGTATTTTGGCAACTGGGAAAAATGTCTCCTGGTAATCAACTCCAAAAGTTTAAGTATAACCTTTGACAACTAAGTGCGCCTTAAGGCGCTCAACTGTCCCGTCAGGTAAGTGTTTGACGGCATAAACTCAGTGGCAACCGACGGGCCAAGCTCCAGGTAGAAGGGGAACCAAATCCCATGTATGATTGGCCTGAAGGGCCTCCATCTCAAGGTCCATAGCCGCACGCCAACCAGGATGATCAAGAGCTGCTGGCAAGGACTGTGACACAGAAATAGAAGACAAAGAAGATACAAAACTCCGAAACATAGGGGTTAGAGAGCCATAGGAAACAACTGAGGAATATGATGAGTAGTACTATGAGAACGAGTACGCGAGGCAATGAGAGAATCTTCAGGTACCTAAGAAGAGGTAGTCGTGATCTCCGGCTGAGATGTTGTTGGCGCAGGAGGAGACTGATGGGCTGTAGACTTCGACTTGCGTTGATATGTATTCGTAGGAGCTGGAGGAGGAGAGATGGGAGAGGAGATGGGCGGAGGAAGGGGGCTTGCAAGGTGGTCCCTAGGGCCTCAAACCCTAGGGCTCTGATACCATGTTATAAGCCACCAAAGAGGGAGAAAGAAAGAGGAAGAGGAAGAGTGAGTTAGGGATCCTCCCCCTCACTTATGTATTTATAGGAAAGAGAACATACAAAAGACTATTATGCCCTTATGGCTACAATACACACCCACACACACTTCTAACAGAATCCATAGAGGACCCAGGTAGGGCATCAATATGTCTCTCATCTTCGTTGGATACGATTGGAAAACTAGTGCTGTGACAATATCATGATTTTAAATTTCTCTGAAATTTTTCCAAAACAACCGAAATGTTTACCATTTTCGTCCTCACTGAAACAAAATCTACATGAATTCCTTCCACGTCATTATTTCCCCGAAATTTAAACCAAAATTCTTGAAGTTAGACCAAAATGGTCAGAACAACAAAGAAAAGGAAAGATGTTATGATTTTCATTTCATTAATGTAGAGAATGATATTTGGTAAGCAACATCAATGAACTGCACAATAAAGTAACCGCATCGTATGCATAGGGAGTCAGACCGACATGGGAGCAATAATACCTCGTAACTCTGTCGTATTGACATAGAGTTGTAGTCCCTAGAGGAGTCTTGTCATTGTACTTTCTTATACTTCATTATATAGTACCTGTTTGTTACCTTTACTATTCCAGACATGTGCGACAATACAAGTCGCTAGGTGTTTGATATGATTAAGCTATTATGGATGACTTTTATGCTTATGCGACGGTTTCTAAATATGTATTTGGGATTATTCTAGCATTTCCCAAAGTTTCATCTTAAAACATCATTTGCATATGTTTCATATGTTTTCGTAATTTTACAAGATCTCCACTGAAATTTCCACCGAAACCGAAATTTAAAAACTTGATTACTATTGCATGAGGTTATATTACTCATTTTGTTAGATAACATAATCTAGGCACAGTAGAGTTTGACAATGATGAAGTTAAGATCCGTGTATCAAGCCTTATTACAATTACT
This sequence comes from Tasmannia lanceolata, assembly GCF_043159265.1. Lineage (NCBI taxonomy): Eukaryota > Viridiplantae > Streptophyta > Magnoliopsida > Canellales > Winteraceae > Tasmannia > Tasmannia lanceolata. The sequence goes on along the minus strand of NW_027518714.1, from coordinate 42,776,615 downwards.
TATTCAAAAATCTTTTGTGCCTAACCATACATCTATGAAGCCCTATGCCCTAGGCGTCTTACATCTAGAAAGTCCTCTTGTGTACACCATCAAAACCAGACTTGTGACCATAGCTACCGGAAACTCCTCGGGCGGGCGAGAAACTTGTTTCCTCTAAAACATGTTTCCCACGTTTCGGAAATGTTTTCGAAACATGATACAAATTGGAGAAATGTTTCCGTAACGCATGCGAAACATATGAGAAACTTATGTCAAACATGTAAAAGGCGTGATAAACATATGCAAAACTCTTAGAAAACGCATGTGAAATGTGTGGGACACGTGTGGAACTTACAGAAATCATTTTGGGAAAAACACATCAAAGATTGTGGAATAAATATTCAAAAAGAAGCCTATATTGTAATAAAATATAAAAAATTCAAATAAAAATTTAAAATTAACAAAATTTAAATCTACAAAACCACATATTTCGTGTTTTCCTTGTGTTTCGTGTGCGTTTTCGTTTTTGAAACGCTTCTAATGTGTTTCCTAAGACGTTTCTCATATGATTTTCTATTGTTTTCTCATTTCTTGTTTCCCCTATATTTTTTTCATGTGCTTTCCGTTTCCGTTTCACTTTTCGTTTCCCAAATTCATTTCCCGGTAAACTATGTTTGTGACAGAGTATGAAAACAACAAGAACAAAGAAGGCTCGTCCTATGACAATTGAATTTATGAGGAGCCTTAAACAACTTAACGCCTTGGTCCAAGCATTGATGTTGACATCAGATGCCGTTTGCTAGGATTTTCAATCCCACAAAATAACACGGGTCATATTGCGAACTGCTTTTTGGCTTTGCAACGTAAAGAAAAGTCTAATCTTCATGTGGAAAGCCCAAAGTTCTAAGCTGAATTTTTCGATTTGGAACTACTTAAAAATATTCTATGTTTTCCCGAGCGTATTGTTTGATAGATCATGCAAAGATAAGTACCTCATGTTTGCATTGCGATTTTGTAAGGCTTTACCAAAAGGTCGAAAGATAAGGAAGAATCGGTAGCTAGAAACCCACAAGCATGAAATATATCATCACCAAAATCTTCAACGAAAACTCATTGAATCCATTAAATAAGAGATTGCTGGGTTATTTTTCTTTGAGGCCATTTTCTTTTAACCTGTGGCCTTCCAAATCTCACCAAGACGTAGATTAAGAGGCTTGTGGTTTGTTACAACTGACATAATGATATTTTTTAAAAAGTTTTATTTGCTCGTTTTGTAGAGATTTTCCAACGACATAGGCTTGAAAAAATTGAAAAGCAACCAACAAGATTATATTGGAAACTTGAAACGTTCCACAACCCTGAAAAGACAAAGTCAGCCATTTGGGTTTAACATTGTACACTGGACGTTTGATGTTAACATGCTATTTGGGTCTGCAAATTGTTGTACGGTATGCTCCTTTTTTAACCGAATTATTGTATGCTACTTTTTATGTGGATGTTGAGAATATGAACATATATGTATGTGTTCTTTCATTAGTTAAAATAACTTTGAACTGTGACATCAGTTAGGGGATGGATTCACCGCAACAACCACCAAAAGCGAAGAATTCTGTGTGGATCACAAAGATAGTAGGGCATTGTTATATGCTCTACTACATCAAGCATCAGAGGGCAATAAAATCCTCAATGGCTTCAAGGATATAGCATATACCTATGCGGGATTTGCTAGCGTCCATTGCAGAAGGCATTTCACGGATGGCCTGTTGCATGTGAGAGCAGCCACACAGGCTCACTTTTCAGCAGATTTTGTCTTTTTTCACGAGGTGGCTGCTGTCACATGCAACAGACCATCCGTGAAATACATTCTGCGATGGACGCTAGCAAATCCCTACTTATGCACAAATATTTGTGAATGAGAGGTGTGGGTTGCAGCTCAACAAGCACAAGTGAGGCGTCGTGTTAAGATGCATGTTCCATTGACAGTAAGCGAGTTGATACGTCACAAGCACCCCCTGTAGAGGGTAAATTGATTAGACATAAAACATCCCCGTTGACGGAGGGTATGCGAGTTGATACTTCACAGACTAATGTAGAGGCTAACATGGGTTGAAGTATAGCATCTACAATGGAAATGGACATACGAAGGGAGGGTAACAGGGTTGGCAGTTCAACGCACAACAAGAAGCATCCTAATGGTGAATTAACAAATACCATGAAGTCGCAAGCAACATCAACAACAAGGCGTCTGTGCCATTGAACATGCTAGCGCTCCATGTAATGGAATCTTCGCAACTCTAGAAGAAGTGGCTGGTCCAAAATGTCACAAACCGAAAAAGAAAGGGTCGATGGTTTAATTGGCGTCCCTATAGTCTAGTAATAATTTTCATTTTATAGTGATTAATTTTGAAAGGTAAATAAAAAATAATATAGTTATTGTTATGTAGGATCACCTGCAATTATTTATTATGTTTGATCTGTATTTTTCAGAAACATAAATAGTGTCAAAATGTGACAGTGATTATAAGAATTAATTCAGGATTGCACAACAAATTGTAATTTCGCATATGGAACATACAGTTGCACATGCCTGTGTTTTCATGTAGGTTGCTATTCATTTCAATGGATATAACGTGGTCTATTAATCAGTAATTGTGCGTAGAGGATATTTTTGGACCAAATTTTGCTTTCGTGGCCTCATTCGTGCACTATCATCTATTTACCTTGAACCCTACAAGCAACCAAATGCAACATGTTCTACTTTTTCAGCATTCTACTAGCCCATTACTTGCAAACAAGCAATTCAAAGTTCTACCAATTGAGCAATTTTAAAATTAAAAGAGAGAGAGCAAATATTGCGCCATAATTTAACAAAAATTTACTGCGAATAGAACCCCTAAAATTCATCACAATACATATAAAGGCTAGCCATAAGAACATCATTTTCCTCTGTTGAATTATACTCAAGAATCAACGTTGTACAGCACTATTCATCCATATATCTAACGAAATAAATCTGAAAAAAAAAAAAAAAAAAAAAAAAAAAAACCAAAACATCCATATATATCTGACAAAAGATTTCTTGAAGAAGAACAGAACTCTAAAACAACTATATTCCTTAATCACATGCAACAAAACCCATAAAATAGAAAGATAAAAGGGAAATTTAATCGAGCACGAAAGATGAAAGAAAACCGACCTTGATCACAAAATGGAATGTTTCTGACATAATGAAATAGAAGTTGGAAAGATCGAGCGGAAAACCCTAACAAAAGAAGCGAGAAAATGGAGACGAAGCGTGTAACAGAGATCGCAGCGAGAGAATTGGAGAAATCAAGGAGAATAAAACAAAGAGATTTGGAGAAATCGAGGGGGATTTTATAGAGAGAGAGAAAATAGAGCAGGGGTCATCGGAAGCCGAGGTCTTTGAGGGTCACAGCAATTATAACTACGACTGTGGATTCCTTCTACTAGAAGAAAGAAGATAAAAATATCTCAAAGTGAAATTACGGAAATGTCCCCTAGTTAATCGGGTGACATGAGCACATCCGTTTAGACTTCGGACTTATCAATATTGTGGAATGGCACGGCTCAATCCGTTCGTTGAAGGGCCCGCAAAGGCTAATAAGATCTAATTCAAATGAATCAATTCAAGCTAATCAAGATTCAACTGCGCTCGTTGAACCCTAAAGCCCTGAAAAAATCTAATTCGAAAGAATTATGAATCTAATGAACCAAGTTTTATCTCCTCTCATTGAACCCTAAAATGCATTCTCCCATCCCGGTTGGATGTGCTCCATCTCTCCATTTGAAGTTGTGTGATTCAGTTCACCAAATCACTGCTACAAGCACATACAAAAAATTCTAACTCTGTATAAAATTTTAAGTGCCTGAAATAATAGTAAGACCTAGAACATGCAAATGGTTCGTGATAGTGATACGGACATAAGAGGATCTGGTCAAAATTAGGTAAGCATTCTTATCTCTCGTGAGCAGGACTGCTGATCTAGCCGCCCATCACGATCAAGTGCATGGGCCCATAGTGTAATTGATATATTGCAGCTGTAAGACGATCTGAATCATCATGCTGATAGAGAATTGAGGTGGGTCCACTCCATCCGGATACAATTTCCATCCTTCCACGACAGAGACACTCCACAGTCACTGCAGTAACATAAACTATGCACCATGTATGTTTTCAATTGAGAATATGACAAAATGGATTGTTGACCCAAAAATTCAGAGAGCAGTGATCCTTTCTCCTTGCGGCCAAGGCCAAAAACTGCATTGGGCTGTTTTGGATAGACCTGGCAAAAAGTGACCCAGACTCACAAGTCCACCCGGCCCTCCTGCGGGTGCCCATAAAAACCCAAATAATATGCAATTCCTCCATAGATCAGAGGGCCAGGATCATCCTATGGAAATGATTTTTTGGGCACAACCTATTTACGTTATGGCCCATCACATGGACGATTTGGATCATCCTATTATAGTGTGAGAATAAAAACAGTAAAAAAAAAAACCCAAGTGACGTGCAGGTCCACGGTCCACCTGGCCCGTATGGGTGGGGTCTGGGTTCACCAAATTGTGACCCGTAAAATTCCAGGTCATTTATGACCCGTCCCGTACCATCCAAACCCATACGGGCTGGGTGGACCGGCCCACCTGTTTAGTTTCGAACCTTTCTAGGGCATCGTTTGGCTACCATGAATTTTGTTTCGATAAATAGGTGTCTACAGGAGGAGATGTGGGTGAAGTTGCCATAAATCTGGAAATAGTTTGAGTAGAGGTTTTTGTTTCCTGATTTTTAGCCCTTCTCACCACTTGGAGATGCTAGTTTCATGTATTTTGTTTCTTGATATTTAGCTACTTCACCCGCACAACCCCTCCCTAGTTTATCATGAAGAAACATTCACGGCAACCAAACATGCCCTAAAAGGGCTAAGCTGAGTTGCTAAGCTTGAGACCTAGCTCAAGTCATGTGCATTTTGTTCCAACCCATGTTCATGAGTTTGATCAAGTTGAGGTTTTGCTAATGGGCCGGATTGGTTGTACATTTGGATGCCTTTACTAGTAGTTTACTGGTAAGGTTGGGCGTCATGTTACATTTAATTGCAAAAAGGAGCCAAAAACTACTTACGCACTACTTTACCCGTCCCTTGTTTGGTTGTAGGTATTTATCTCATAGAGTACTGGTTTAAGTAGTCAACAAGGAGGAAACAAGTGTTGCATTTCCTGGAACTTTCCTCTTAGAATAGTGCTAGGTAATGTTTGGTTGTCAACCTTGTAGAGCAATTATAGGGAGTGTCATTACCAATAGAGAGAGGGAGAGAGGGAGGGAAGGAGGGAAAGGAAAAACATTGTTCTCAAGAAATCCGAGCAAAAAACGACCTTTATAGTGTTTTTGGTTGGGATTTTATTAGGAGGAGACAAAAGTGACACATCAATAGATAAGAAATGATTAACCAAGAGACATTCTTGGTAGTCTCCGGGAATTTCAATCCTATATTGGCAACCAAAAAAGAGTTTTGCTGATGTGGCACCCAAATGCCAGGTAAAACCCTTAAGCCACCTTGGCCTTTGTGCAATCAAAGAGACCCACATTGAGAACATGATTTATTAGAAAAATGGGACTAAATTATATGTTGGCTATTGCTATTTGCACGGTCATATTTTAATAATGGGAAATGATATATCCACCCCTTTTGATCACCGGGAAAACCCCCTGTCAGTGTATCAATGAGTAAAGAGGGGCTGTTGTACTTATGTCAGAAGAATTTAATGCCCCTAGGTGTAGGGGTGTAAACAGATCGAATTCGGAGCGGATATGGCTATATCCGAATTCGATTACAATATACACTATCTGAATTTGGATTCGGATTCGCCGGATATTTAATATTTATTACCGAATTCGTATCCGCCGGATATTGTTCGAATTCGGATATTATCCGTATCCGTTTATCCGGTAAATTTGAACATTTTATTGCAGCACTTTATATTTTTTCTCCTTCTTACTCGAATGAATTTTCCAAACCCTAAAACTAGACCTCTACATTCTCTTCACAAAATTAACTCTCAAACCCTAAAATATATGAGATCTTCTTCTTCCTTTTAAAACAAAGGCAGAGAGAGAGAGGGAGGCGGTGGGGATGGATGATAGTGTTGGTAGTGGTCTTTGGGTTTTTCCTTTTTTTTTTTGTATACGATGAAATGGGTTTGGGCTATTTTTGTTTTTTTTTCTTAAAAAGAAAATTCACTTTTCTTTTAGAAACAAAATATAGTGTGTCATTACTAAATATAAATATTAATGATATTATTAATAATAATTAAAAAGGATTTACTTCTCGGATTCGGATGTTAAACGGATCGGATATACCATTTACCAGATTCGCATCCGTTATGAGCTGGATATCTCATAAACGGATTCGGATAATATCCGCTTGAAACGGATTCGGATAATATTCACTTTAAATGGATTCGGATGCGGACGGTAATCGAATTTCCGAATATCCATTTACACCCCTACCTGGGTGTTCCTGGTGATCAAAAGGGGCGGATATATCACTTCCCTTTAATAATTTAAAGGACGATTGTTTCGGTCAGAGCACTAAGCCTATAAAATAGCTTGGCCAAGTGGATTTGTTAAATGTTTTATCAAAGATTTTACTAAAACACTTGATTATTTTTTAAATGATTTTGCAAATGCATTTACGGGCTTTAATTGCTTGACTGGAAGGTATATCATGAGTGGGCCCAAGGGTAGCAGTCCATGAGTGGGCCCAGGGGTAGCAGTTGTCCATCACTCAAACAATTGAATCACCCAATTAATGGGTTGTGCAATCCGATCTAGACCATTCCCCATGTATTTGACTCATATTTTTTACATGGCTTCTAGATATAATGATATGTGGTTGAGCACATTTTATTTTCAACCATCAATTTGGAACGGTTGAATGATCCATATCAATAGTCAAAATCTGTTGAAAAATTCTCTTTTTATTCACACAAGAAAATGGGTGTATTGGAGCCTACTCCCATTTCTCTATAAGGGCAGTCCTCACTTCAATAAACACTTCTTTGATTGACTGTGGATGGCTTGTAAGTTATAGAACTACATAATTTACAATCCCCATGTATTCCCCTACACCATCAATCACTTCTCTTCTACTTCATAATTTGGGATGAAGATGTGCAGAACAATGTCTAAAAAGTTGAACTCTAATAACAAGCCAAAAGTAAATTTTGGCAGCTTAATGTTTGAAGTGGTCAATTTATCTATAACTCGGGCTGGTCGTCTAAAGCTGAGTCCAATCGGTGGGGTGAATAGTTTACTAGGGGAATTTGTAAACAGAGGTTTATACTATATAGTTTCTAATACCCAACTGCATAAAAGAATAGAACACATTAAGACAGACTTGTCAACATGGCATCCCAGAAGGTAGACAATTATTTTTGTAATGAATCCTTAACAGAAATATTATTTGAAGGGTATAAAAGACCTGACCATTTAGAACTTTCATCAACACCTTCAATTAGTAATAATCAACATAACCAAGAAAGAGTCTGTCTCAATTAAAGCACTAATTGCTGAAACTATAGCAAATGGTGTAGGCTCCTTATATATGCAGGCAGTCTAAATTGTGTGAACATTTATAGAAACAGTCCAGCAGAGATATGTGGTGGTATTAGTGACAAGATGTCCTGTGACATGCTCCAAACTGATGATATAACCCCCCAATGCCTGGAATGTTCATGTCTATCAAATAAGAAACAAGAATGCTGGAGCTAATTTTCTCATCTAAATTTGATATTGCATAGAAACATAAGAGCATATCTAGGTAAGAACATAGATATGAATGCCATTTTTAAAAAAAGAATAATGCATAGATATGTCAGCATTGTTCAAAGATGTCTTACGATAAAAATAAAAGATGACGGGCTGAAATAAGAGAGAAGGAAATATTCCTAATCTCCTCAGCCATTATAGGATATGATCACCACTGATTATATGTTATGCGGGTCGTAAGGCACATAGATGGCTACAACAACTAAACTCAACTCAACTAAGCCTCTGTCCCAAAACTAGTTGGGGTCGGCTACATAGATGGCTACAAGTGTAGGTAATATCAACTGAACATGTTCAAACAAAAATTGTTCTGAATTTTCTATCTCCACTGCAATTGAGAATCAGTAGTAGCTTCTAACAGTCACAAATGAAGTAACCACTAATTGCTTCAGATTTTTATGAAATATCTCATCATAAACCATGTGGGTATTGGTTCAAAGAGCTACCACGATAACCGCTTTGAAAACTTATAGCGAATACAAAAAGGACCTACAAAAAATGTGTTGCGGCAACATTCTGTGGTTAACTTCAATGTACATCCATATAACAACTGTAACCTCTGTAAATAATTGAATTTCTCTCTGAAAATTCTACAATTTGATTGATGCATGCCATTTCCATGCTGTAAGTAAGATAATCAAGAAACACAACAAAATGTAACCTTCTGCAGAACCATTACAATCAAAGATAGAAGAAAGATTAGCTATCAGAATGTAATATCCAAACAACATTCAGCAGATATATGATACTTTGATTGGCTGACTAACAAATTCATGTAAACTGACAGAACAACCAAAGGGAGTCAATGAGTGGCAATACACACAAGAGTTCGACATCATAGATTCTAAAAAACTACAACCCATTGGGAGTCAATGAATGGCAATACACAGAAGAGTTCGACATCATAGATTCTAAAAAACTAGAGAGCTAGTGATTTATTGGCTAAGGGCAGAATTACAAGAACTCCAACTTTGAATTTGTCAACGCTTATCTTAATTAAGTAGTACCAATGAGTTCTTCATTGAGAATTTCACTCTAATTACAGAGGAAGCTTTCAGATATCCCCACAATGTAATGAACATGAGCTTTTCAGAACCCCTCAATAGGAAATCTATTCCAAAAGAAAACAAAAAATGCAACTAGAGAACCCCTCAATAGGAAATCTATTCCAAAAGGCATAACAAATTACACAAAAAACAAACACAGACAAGAAACCACCCTTACTGTCATCTAAATCAAGAAAAAGGGGGAGATCTCGAAGCTCATATATTTCCATATTTATTACTTCTAAGAAAGAAAATTTACATGGAAGACTAAGATCACCCACAGGGTTGCCATGGAATTCATCACTCAAAAACAGAAAAGTAAACAAACCCAACACTCAAAACCAAAATTCAGATAAACATAGTAAACCAACCAACCAACCAACCAACCATTCACAACTGCTCTCAACCCAACTCTCTCCTTAAATCTCAGAAAGTACAGAACAGAAAGCTCTCCCAATAAAAGGAAACAACGAGAAATTATCTAAAATTAGCTGCTCTTTTCTTTTCCTCATTACCCAATTCGCGCTTACTGCTCGTTCAATTTCCAGTATCATTAACAACTAAGCACGCAATGCAAAGTAGCAACTCAGTATTTGTCTCGAAATCAAAACTAATCATACTTCTCTCTCCAGGAGTAGACAAGGTAGAAAACCCAAGAGAGACTCAAGCAGAGATCTCCCACAAGCTGCCTAGGCCAATCTCGAGCAAGATCTTCAACGCGGCGTTCGAAATATAGCCTCCATAGGGCCATAGAGAGGTGGAGAAGGATACAACCCTTAGCAAAGAATGCCTGAAAATCGCGATCCTTGACAAAGGCCACCATAAAGAGCAAAAACCCAATCACAAATAACAACATTCCAGCAAATGAATCTGAGATCTGGATGAGGAGCTGATCATGCGGCGTAGATCCAAGGATCTTGCTCGCCGTCTCGCTCCCATGCCCAATGGCTGATATCTCTCTCAAATAGAACATAATCAGTGCTCCACAAGTGATCGCGCTTAGAGAATGGAGAAGGCAGATGAAAAAGAACCCAGATGCCATTGAAGAATTAAAAAAAAAAAACCCTAACCCTACATTCTTGGGGAGAAAACCCTTGTTACACAATCACTTTAGAAATTTCTTTCAAAGGGAAAAACAGAGAGGGGATTGGAGTTGATAGAGAAGGTTGGGATGGGCGTGTGTACCGATAAGGATGATATGGGTTTTTCGTGATTGTTGTTTTGGGTGATTGGTTTAGACTCCCGTTTTTTAATATTTTAGTATTATTAGTTTTGATCTATGGATTGAGGAGCGCTTACCGAGAGAGGGAGAGAAAGAGGGGAAAAAACTCCAGAGAAGAGTGACAGCCATGCCTCTTGTCCTGGCTGGCGCTGGCCTTCTTTTTTTTCTCACAGTTACCGTCTAGTTCTTTTCTCTCTTATCTTCTCATTTTCTTCGGAAGCTTTTATAAGGTGAAATGGGAATTGGATATTTGTATGTCTTCTTATCTCTCTTATTGGACTAGGATATTTAGGGGGGGTCTAAATCATCATTTTTAGATATTTAGGGGATCTGATTTATCTGAATCTTTCATTTTTAGGCCATAGAGGGTGCCCAAAAATCTTCCTTGATTCTAACCCTTCTAGACGTGGAGGCTTAAAATATAGGTTAGGGATAAGAACTTACTCAAATTGGAGGGTTAAGATCATCTTATGATGAAGATTTTTGGGGACATTAATTGAAGCAAGCCAAGATCAAACCTCCCCTTCTCTTGGTGGCAATATCAAAGTAACTAGTTGGAAACCCGTGCGTTGCACGAGGCCGGGAGAAAAAACTTATTGTTTATAAAAAGTAGTTCAACCTGTAAATGCGAAAAGAGCAGGAAAAAATTCCAAGATAGAGACTGAAGTTAGAGTGAATACAAATCCTTTACTACTAAAAGGGAAAATCCCTTAAAGTTCGTCTGCTGCTTTTGTTTAAATACCGTTCGCATCCCAGTTTTGTTTTTCTTGAATTCCCTCATATGTCCTCATTCATTCTGGCATTTCCGTCATTTCACGCTATGCTTTGCCCTTGCCAAAACGCCAAAATAACCTCCACAAGTGACACGTAGCTTTTTCCGGCATTTATAGTCAGGGATATTTCTTCTTCCTTCCAACAGAGACGTCTACTTTCTTCTTCTTTCATTACGTCCCTCCAAAAAACGAACGCCTTCTGTTTGGGTCTCTCCATCAAGTTTTTTTCTCCCTTTTTCACATGTTTTTATTTCTTTTCTTAGTGTTTTTCTTCTCCAGTAGAAATCCCCCATCTAAGAAGCAATCTTAGAGAAAAATATATCTGCAAATTTTAGGCCTTTTATTGCTTTTGGATTTCAAATCATGCCTGCAAATTAGGGTTTATTGGGACGGGACTTTGGAGAGGTGGATTTTTTTCTGTTCTTTTTCTGGGTTTTTTCTACGAACAAGATTTTGAAAAACCTATCCGAGGTTTGGGTTCACATCATATTTGCAAAATAGGGTTTTGGTGGGTTGCAATTTTTTTTCCTGGGTTTTTTCGTTTGGGTAGCCTACCCTTGTCTAACTTGGGGTTTGGGCTCAAATCATGGCTGCCAAAGAGGGTTTTGTGGGTGGGGCTTTTTTATTTTCCTTCAAAATGGAAGAGGGTTTTGAAGGGGTGGGTTTTTTTTTTGGTAACCTACCCTGTCTGACTTGGGGTTTGGGCTAAAATCATGGCTGAAAAGAGGGTTTTGTGAGAAGGGTCTAGAAAGAAATGGAAGAGGGTTTTAGGAGGGGTGCGTTTTCTTTTTATGTGTGTCTTTTTCTCTTATTCTTTTAAGAAAATATAAAATAGTATACATTAAAGTAAATAAATGGGTTAAATCTGAACTTGTGGAGAATTAGAATAAGGGGTTTTCAGTTACTTAAAGCTGAAGAAGGGAGGTTGTTGCAGAGAATCTAATTTTCTCAGGAAGAGATGACAGTATTTGACCATTAGTGTTTTCAAATGGTGATTTTCTTACTATTTTGAGAGTTTCAGGGTTATATGATTTGGCGCTTGAGGCTTTGAACCCAATGAAAACGTGATTGCTATTGGGATTTGGGGAGTGGAATTTGGTTGTTTCGGTGGTAAAGTTCAAGAAAATTTGAAATTCTGTCTGCTTGCCAGCTAACGGAAACATTCTTATTCATTCCCTCAATAACAATGGTCGGAGAAAAGCAGGAGGGTAAAAGACAGTTGAAAAAAATCGAAAGTTCATCTGTGCCTTCTGTCTAAATTCCATACCCTTGCTTCTTTTATCTTCCCACAATGTCCGATTTCTCGAGGGCATATTAGCCATTTTCTAATCATATATGGTTTTTTACCTCCTTTGTTTCTTATTTTTCCTCACAAAAGGACTGAAAGTTGGGGTTAAAGTGTACATTGGCTGCCTCAGGGGAATGGGTTTTCAAGGTTTTATGTTGGACAAAAGGATTGCTTAATAACTGGATTTTGGGCTATTTTTCCATTGTATGATTAGAAATTACTTGTTTTGTAATATTTTCTAATCATATATGGTTTTTTACCTCCTTTGTTTCTTATTTCTTATTTTTCCTCACAAAAGGACTGAAAGTTGGGGTTAAAGGGTACATTGGATGCCTCAGGGGAATCAGTTTTCAAGGTTTGATGTTGGGCAATCTCTTTTGAGGGGTTAAAGATACCCTTTGCTCTCCTCTATTGTAAAGGGTGTTCTTTCCATTGTATGATTAAAAAAGAGTTTTCTTTCCATTGTATGATTAAAAAAGAGTTTTCAAGGCAGGTTTACAATAGCTTTAATATATGGTATACATATTACTCTGAATCTATCCATTCTTATAAACTTGCATGGCAAGTTCCTCTTTTATTACCATATATAATTAATTGATTTTTTTAGCAGGATGGAAGGCTGTTCTTATCCACCATTCGCATTTATAAATCCCTCTCAGACCAACTGGAATATTAAATGTCGTGTCAAGCATATCTACGACATTTACAATTTTGATAATCCTCGCAGCAAGGGCCATTTTGTGAAAATAGTTTTAACTGATGAAAGAGTGCGATTCATTTCCTCAGCAATGAATGTGTACTTTTTATTATTCAATTATATATTTCCTTTATTCATTATTACTTCAATTTATAGTAATCGATATTTCTTTATTCTACCAGGAAGAGGAGATCCTGCTACTTCTTTTTGATGAAAATATTGAAAGGTACAGAGGAGTGTTTAGTGAAGGTGGTGGTTACTATATAAACAATGTGGTTGTTAATCCTAACACTCAGTATTGCCCAATCACCAATCATCAATACCATTTGCGACCAATGAGATTTACTATCGTTCTTCGATTTGATGGAGACATGATGCCCATCAGTTGGAAATTCCCTTCCTTGAAAAGTTTGTGTCAAACCACATCTTCAACAACTGACTTATGTGGTATGTATTATAATTTCATTCTTATGTATATTTAAATAACATAATCTCTATACTCATTTATTTATAAATATTGCTTCCTGTGTGCTTTTAGGCAATGCACACAAATTTTCTTATTATATTTGACTTTTGTTGCTTTGTGGAAGATATTCTCGGCATTTTAGTTTCCGTCTCCAATATTCAGACCATTAAGACAAACAACAATTTCACTTTCAAGAAAGAATTGGTCTTGTTAGATGACACGTACTTTTTTTTGGCTTCCTATATTCATATTATGATCATACTATTTCATTCAAATTAACAATCTTAACCCCAATTGCCATATTCATACCAGTAATCATCCGGTCCTTTTGACCTTATGGGCTCTTAAGGCTCATTCCGTGGTAGAAGACATAGTTCACCTACCCATATTCCATACCGTATTGATGGTCAAGGCTGTCAAAGTTGTTCAATATCAAGGTATATCTAGACTTGCTATCACATTTCCTTTTCCTTTCTAACATATAACGATAAACCAATAATAATTTCTTATAGGTGGCTCTTTATCAAGCACAAGATACACAACTATAACAGTCAATCCAATCAATGTTGGTGCAGAGAGGCTACTAGCTTGGTATCCGATTTCCACATTCCTTTAGATTTTATACAATCCTTTTTTCACATATATTTTAGTCATACATTTGTTCTACTTAGGTTGGAAGGAAATGCAAGTGATCGCTCATTACTTATGAGAATACAATCATCTTGTTCACCATCAAACGTTGCTTCTGTCTTACCGCTGGCCAAAAGAGTCAACATCATTGAGTTCTATCAGCATTTGCAACGTGATGCATTAATGGTGACCCAAATAAACACACTCATTTCTAAGAAATATACAATTTCTTGATCTTTTTTATGAACTTAACTGTGATATAAAATTGTAGCCTACATATTATCGGATCACCGCAACATTAGCTCAAATTCGAATTGGTCAGTTGCATTGCTACAATGCATGTGCAACATGCAAACACAAAATCGTACCCTCAGATAATACAAATAAGTGTGAACTTAACTGTGATATAAAATTGTAGCCTACATATTATCGGATCACCGCAACATTAGCTCAAATTCGAATTGGTCAGTTGCATTGCTACAATGCATGTGCAACATGCAAACACAAAATCGTACCCTCAGATAATACAAATAAGTGTACCTTTTGTGGGTATGCTTATGATCCACCAATCTTGAGGTATGTTAAACATTACTTACCCGATTCAAATGTCTTCTTACTTACTGTCCATTTATACATGGTTTTGGTACATACATATATATATATATATATATATATATATATTATCGTATAGTTGAATGTCTACATTAACATTTTTACATATTATTCAGCTACACAATTAAGGCAGAGGTTGTCGATGAGACATGTATATATATATATATATATATATATATATATATATATATATATATATATATATATATATATATATTATCGTATAGTTGAATGTTTACATTAACATTTTTACATATTATTCAGCTACACAATTAAGGCAGAGGTTGTCGATGAGACATGAAGCATGGATTTGAGATTATTTACTGATGAAGCAGAGCATGTATTAGGCCTCACAGCAATGGAGTTTAGAACACAGGTTATTGAGGTAAATTCTGATTATAATGTCCGATTATTTTATAATCAAATCTTTTGAAGGAAATACATTTCTAAATCATTTACTAATTTACCCACTTACGTGTAATTTTTCTTAAAGGGTGATGATATAGGCCGTTTCAATCGGATATTCTCTCCACGATTATGGAAAAAATATGTCTTCATTCTATCAAATCTGAAAGACAAATTAATGATTTCTGATACTTCAGACGTCATAGTGCATTCGATCATTGACGTAGATTACTCAGAAGAGAGTCATGCACTCCTTCACTTAATTGATGGTATTATCAATGCAGTTAACATTTCATTATTGCGTAAGGTTTTTTACCTACACATTATATGCTAATAGAATAATTTCACTTATTTTTAGCTACAGCACCTGAAGTGGGAACTGGTCCATTCTCCAATTCAATCGGTCATGGAATCAGTCACAATGCATTCCTCACTACCAAGTTCTTATTCTCCTGGGATTTTAGTTCATTTTGGGTGTGCGCTCTGACGATCTACAAGGTTGGGTTTCTTCCACTACTCTTCAAATTTGCTATTTTCCTCCTTTTGTTTAAGTGTATTTGTTAAGAATGTTTACGTATTTTTTCTTTCGGTTCATTAATCATTTATTTTCGTTGTTTCAAGAGTTAGGGGTTTGAGGAGTGAATCAGCCACTTGGTTTCTTGATTATTAGGGATTTGAAGACTGTTCCATCAGAACGTACCTTGAGAGAACCTTTTTTAAATCACAATCCAGGTATTGATTTTTTGGCTTTTTAAAGTACAATTAATATTTTTATCTGTAATTTTTTTATATTATTTTCTTTTTATAGTTTTTCCCATCTGTGAAAAAATTATCATTAGGTCCATCATGATTGTCAAGTTCTTAGATTTTATTTTTTTGTAACCGTTTCCCTTTGTTTTGTGTTAAACATTGTTTCTCCATTCCATTTTGATGGAAAGATTTTGTTTTGCAGAAATTTGGCACAAACATCATGTTTAACTGAATGCAAATATTTTTAAACTATCTTTTTTTATGAATTATTTATTCCCTCCCCCGTGCATCGCACGGGTTGTTCACTAGTTTTATTCCAAAGTCAAAACTACTCCTCATGTCCTCGTTTACACCTTACAATGGAAGAGAGATTCCACAAAAGGAATCTCATAAAAAAGGAAAGCTTACAAAATAGTTGTAATAGAAATAAAGGCAATCAAAAGAAAAGAGAAAGTAGGCTATATTTAGCTATGCATGGAAAAGGTATGTGCCATATTTGGCCATGTATGAGAATGGAAATGAACCATGCATGAAAGATGGCATGGGCCTTATTTAGGATGCATTTTATTTGGAAGATGGAATGTGCCTTATTTAGAAGTGGAAAGCAATCCAACGGATGATACGCGATCTAGGCATGGGCGTGATCTACGTCTATCATCCGTTGGAGATGGAACAATCTATGGGCAGATGGGGGCAGCTATGCATGTGGGCCCGCTTGGGCGCCCCTAGCCTTGACCTTCTCTAATCGTCGCACGACCTTTGGATGGGCCCGCTTCTCATAATTTGCGGCTATACACTGGGCCACATCATCCTCCCCGGGTTGGGAAGAATCCGTCCTCGGATTTGAGTCCTCCGATGAGCTATCGCCAACATAGGGTATCAAGTGCTTGACGTTGAATACATCATGGGTCCTGATGTGGCTTGGTAGCTTAAGCAGATATGTGTGTCATTGATCTTTTCGAGCACCTTGCATGGTCTGATCTTCCTTTGGCTTAGCTTGTTGCACTCCCATGCCGGAATGCGATCCTTGGTAAGGACGGCCGATACATAATCGCCCACGTCATATATGATCCTGCATCTGTGTTGATCTGCTTGGGCCTAATACTTCTGATTAGATTCAAGTTGACCACGTGCCTGCTCGTGTAAGTCATTCAATTTAGCCACCATGTCTTCCGCCTTCACATAGATCCTACTCTCATACGGTAAAGGTGCTAAATCCAAAGCACAACGAGGATTGTAGCCGTACAATATTTCAAAAAGACTTAATCCAGTGGAGCGATTCTTTGACCGATTGAATTGCTTTGGAGTAGAGCCTGCCAAACTCCTTAGCATGTTTCCGAGGCTCTTGTTCACTACTTCAGTCTGTCCGTCAGTTTGGGGATGATAGGCACTACTGAAATTAAGCTTAGTCCCCATCAACCTCCATAAGCTTCACCAAAAATGCCGACAAACTTGGAGTCCCTATCAGAAGTAATGGACATCGGCACTCCATGCAATCATACCATGTCTCTGAAGAATAAACTAGCAATGTTAGAGGCATCCATCATCTTCCTGCAAGCAACAAAATGAGCTATCTTGGTGAACCTGTTGACAATGACGTATATCGAATCATGTGCTCATTGAGTCCTTGGCAATCCCAATACGAAGTCCATTAAGATGTCCGTCCATGGACCTCAGGGATCGGTAAGGGAGTGTACAACCCGGCATCTGTCATTGTCGCCTTAGCCACTAGACATATATGGCACCTGTCAACATACCGACATATGTCCTTCTTCATTTTAGGCTAGTAATAGGTATTTGCAACTAATGCTAGTGTCTTATCACGCCTAAAGTGGCCTTCGTTATGTAACTCATGGATGATCTTAAATCGCCAACTACAATCCAGGACGCATATTTTGTTTCCCTTAAAAAGAAAATCATCATGCATGAGAAAGTCCGTCTGTTGACCTGCTTGGATTTATACCCATGAAAAAGGGGGATCCGCCCCGCCCCATCCCGAACGGGGCGGGTATTCCCCGATCTAAGCGGGGACGATGACGGGGACGGGGCGGGGATGGGGATTGCTTTGGCCCCGCCCCGCCCCATAATTCTTGCACAAAATTGAATTTTTTGTTATTAAATTAGATTTTTCGCTTTTAATTTGGGTAGCCATACTTATCATAACCCAAATTCCATTTAGTATTCCTAAATTTTACCTAATATCATTCTCAAATGTATTTTTTGTAGAATTTTCTAATAAAAAATCCATTAAACACATTTCCTCGTAGTGCGTGAGGCGGGGACGGGGTGGGGCCGGGGATTCCCCACCATCCTCGAAGCGGGGACGGGGAATGCAACATCTGGCCCTGCCCCGCCCCGCCCCGTTGCCACCCCTACCTGGATCGCCTCTAAGATGCCACCAAAAAATGGGTCTGTACTCAACATGTCTTTAAAATAGTCGAAACCTGCCACTTCAGCACGCAAGGTGGAGAGGAGTGTGTCGGTTAAGGGCATCTGTGACCCTGTTCTGCTTGCCCGATTTGTGTCTAAGCACAAAAGTAAACTCTTGCAGGTAGCTGGCCCACTTGGCGTGTCTGGCGCTCAACTTCTGCTGGCTACTAAGGTGCTTGAGGGCCTCATGGTCAGAGAACAGAACGAACTCTCTGTGCACCAGGTAGTGCCTCCAATGCCTCAATGTCTGGACCACCGCATAGAACTCAATGTCATAAGTGGAGTAGTTGAGTTTAGGCCCGCTAAGCTTCTACCTGAAATACGCCACTGGCCTCCCTCCTTGGCTCAACACTGCTCCAATACCAACCTTAGAAGCATCACAATCAACTTCGAAGGGCTGTTCAAAGTCAGGTAAGGCCAGAACAGGGGTTGATGATAGCCTAGCCTTAATCTCCAAAAAGCTCCTCTCTGCCTCTGGCGTGAATCTAAAGTGACCCTTCACTTTCATGCAATCTATGAATGGAGCCATTGCCGCACTGAAGTTGGGTATGAATCTCCTGTAAAAGGAAGCAAGGCCATGGAAACTCCTTGCCTCGTGCAGCGTCTTGGGGGTTGGCCACTCAACTATGGCACGTACCTTGGATTGGTCCATTGCAATGCCATCACCAGAGATAATGTATCCAATAAAGAGCACATGATCAGCCATTAAGATGCATTTCTTCATAGTTGCAAACAACTTTTCCTTGTGAAGAGTACATAATACATCTCGCAAATGCATCAGATGGGCATCAATATCAACACTGTAAATGAGAATATCGTCAAAATAAACTACAACTCATTTTCCTTTAAAGGGTTGAAGAACATGATTCATCACCCTCATGAATGTGCTGGGAGCGTTGGAGAGCCCAAATGGCATCACAAGCCACTCGTATAGTCCATCTTGCGTCTTGAAAGCCATCTTCCATTCGTCTCCAGGTTGGATACGGATCTTGTGATAACTCGACTTTAAGTCAAGTTTGGAGAAGATTCGAGCCCTAACCAACTGGTCTAACATGTCGTCTAACCTAGGTATGGGAAAACGGTATTTCACTGTGATCTTGTTAATAGCTCTGCTATCAACACACATAAGCAAGCTCCCGTCCTTCTTCGGAGTAAGCAAGGCTGGTACTACACAAGGACTCATGTTGTCCCTGATAAACCCCTTCTCTAGAAGCTCACCCTCCTGTCGTTGGAGCTCCTCATGCTCTGTGGGACTCATCCTGTAATGCGCCAGATTCGGTAAACTGGCACTAGGTACTAAGTCAATGCAATGTTGTATGTCCCTCATAGGTGGCAATCCATGTGGCAAATTGAAATTCCAAGGGTGGTCCCGAGTACGGCAACTGATGAGGAGGGAAGAATTAGGTTTCTAACAAGTTTTAACTCTTTTGAAAAACTCAAACCCAATTTTGGAAATTAAGAGATCAAAAAGAAATTCAAGCACACAAGTTAAATCTAAAGTACAAATGCAAAATAAAGAGCAAGAGTAAGAGAGATTGCACCGGAGATTTTAAAGTGGTTCGGTCCTCCAAACGCGAGGCCTACTCCACTCCACCAACCAAACCTGTTGATGGCTTCATTATGTGATCTTCTTAACTTCGGCGAAGATCGGTGCCGATTGCAAATTCCGATTACCTTTAACCTTGGTGGCAATCTTCACCACGGAGAGTGGGCTGCGCTTCTCCGAACACTCGCCCGATACAAGTTCTCTGAGTAAGAAAGAAAGAACAAAAAATCCCTCACAAGGGTTTACAAGAATTGTAGAAGATGTACAAATTTAGCCTATGATCCAAATCCTAAGCTTTAGAGGATGAGAGGCATAATCAAGTTTGATTCACTCTTTGGATGTTCAAATGGAGTTTTAGAGTGTTAGGATTGATGATGTGAATGTTTGGAATGCCCATATATATAGGAAAAACCAAATATGACCATTCAATGGCATTGTTGTAATTCCAGGAAAAAAAATCCGACCGTTGTAGTGTTCTCGGAGTTCCGAGAATATTTCTCGGAGTTCCGGAAATACAAACAGATGTTGGAAAAAGTCTACTGGACCATTTCTCGGAGTTCCGAGAATTTCTCTCGGAGTTCCGAGAAGCCTATTTCATGTTGATTTTCATTTCTTGTTTTTAGGCTTCCAACTTAACACCAAGTTGGGATTGCTATGAGGGTTCCAAGGTGTTGGAACTCCACAAAGACAATCACTTATATATTTAGGGTGTTTGTTTATTTACTTAATTATGCCTCTAAAATCTAAAACTAAGATTGGATCTTTTACAATCTAAATGTGACTTTGATCTTCAATGGATTCTTCAAGTCTTCATTTGTCTTAGACTTCGATGTCTTTGGCCTTCATGATGTGGTCCAATAAGATCTTCTTGGCCTCAATCCAAGCAATGTTGTCTTAGCACCAATGTGATCTACAACTTAGACAATCAAACACATTAGTGATCATAAATCACTTGTGTATTGGAATCATCAAAATAAGATGGGAATGCCAAGGTGGAAACCATTGGGCTTACAATCTCCTCATTTTTGATGATGACAAGCACAAGAGATTTTCCAATAAAAGCATTCATATTTTCCTTACACTAGAATTCTCTCCCCCTTTGGCATCAATCAAAAAGATTGGGGTAAAAGAGAAACAAAGGGATGAAATATTCAATTAAAAGCTCCCCATTTTTCAAGGAAAAAGACAAACCTAGAACTCCCCCTATTTAGAATTTTTATTCAATATAAGAGGGGATATTTAATTAACTTTGAAAAAGATATTCAATTTTAAGCATTAGCCCCTAATCTAAGCACATATGATGAAAATCATATGGGGGCTTTGGGAATCCAAGCTTTCTTGGATCCACCACTATCCCTAATCTTTGATGCACATTGGAATTGGTAATGACCATTTATTCCACAATAATGACATCTAACAAGAGGGTTAGATAAGCTAGTTATATCATAAAAAGCATGATTAGGTCTATGACTAGCTTTCCTCAAGATTATGTCAATAATTTTGTCACCGTTTAGAAAGCCATGGAGACATAATCTTAATCTTTCATTATGAAGATGTGTTATTTGATTTAGAAAATCATTTGTATTATCTTCATAAGATTTGGAAGAGCTTGCTACATTTTGAATTTGGCAAGTTTTCTCATCCAAACAACCCGTAAGGGTTTTAATCTCAAGTTTAAAATTTTCAATTTGTGCTTGAGATTTTGATATGGAAGAGGATGATTTATTTTTCAAAAAGTCAAGTTCATTTTCTAATTTTGAAATAGATTTTTTAAGAACTTTATTTTTTGAAATTTGACAATGCAAGGTATTGCACAATTCATCATAAGATATTTTTTCACTATCACTACTTGATGAATTACAAGAGGGGTTTGAACTTACCTCATCTTCATGGGTGAGTGCCATGAACCAAAGATCATCCTTTTATTTTCTTCCCCTTCGCTTGAGCTTTTGCCCGAGGTACTTAAAGCATCCCAACCGGCGGCAAGAGCCTTGTGCTTCTTCCATTCTTTCTTTCCCTTGTATTTTGAGGAAGATGACTTGAGAAGTGGACAATTCGGTCTTTTGTGTCCAATCTTCTTGCAATTGAAGCATCTTAAGGCTCCCTCAACATCACTTTCTTCTTCTTTTTATCCTTTTTATGCTTCTTTCTCCATAAGCTTTTGAATTTCCTTAAAGCTTCTTCTTCATCGCTATCCGCCTCACTAGAGGATGATGAGTTCGCTTTGGAGGCTTTTAGAGCTAGAGATCGACTCTCTTTTTCTTTCTCTTTCGGCTTCTTCTCCTCTTGTCGGCTAGTGAGGAGCATCTCATGGGTGATGAGAGATCCTACGAGCTCCTCCATGGTTAGCGTCTTGAGATTCTTTGATTCTTGTATGGCGGTTACCTTTGGATCCCAATATGGAGGAAGAGACCTAAGCAACTTACTCATAAGCTCATCAGTAGGATAAGATTTACCAAGATTAGCTAGTTCATTTGAAATTTTAGAAAAACGGGTATACATTTCGGAAATGCTTTCGTTTTGATCCATTCTAAACATTTCATATTTGCTCTTTAACAAGTTTATTTTGGAATCCTTAACTTGAGATGTTCCCTCATGGGTAACGGCAAGTGTATCCCAAATAACCTTGGCGGAATCAAAAAGAGCAACTCGATTAAACTCCTTCGTAGATAGGGCGCAAAACAAAGAATTTATGGCTTTGTAATATAAATTTGCATGCCTTTTTTCTACGACATTCCATTCTTCAAATGGTTTGGAAGGCAACATGTATCCATTTTCAACAATGTGCCAAAGTTCCACATCTATCGAAAGAAGATAGATGCGCATCCTTGTCTTCCAATGTCCATAGTTGGACCCATTAAAGAAGGGAGGTCTAGTTGTGGAATGGCCCTCCGGAAATCCGGTTCCATTTCTATCCGCCATTTCACAATTAGAAAGTTGCCAAAGATCTTATGATTTTTCCCTTGTTGAAATTTTTTAAAGAAATTTTTTCCAAAGATTTATAGAAAAGAAAATCTTTTAAGAGCCTTTGCTCTGATACCAAGTGAAATTCCAAGGGTGGTCCCGAGTACGGCAACTGATGAGGAGGGAAGAATTAGGTTTCTAACAAGTTTTAACTCTTTTGAAAAACTCAAACCCAATTTTGGAAATTAAGAGATAAAAAAGAAATTCAAGCACACAAGTTAAATCTAAAGTGCAAATGCAAAATAAAGAGCAAGAGTAAGAGAGATTGCACCCGAGATTTTAAAGTGGTTTGGTCCTCCAAACGCGAGGCCTACTCCACTCCACCAACCAAACCTATTGATGGCTTCACTATGTGATCTTCTTAACTTCGGCGAAGATCGGTGCCGATTACAAATTCCGATTATCTTTAACCTTGGTGGCAATCTTCACCACGGAGAGTGGGCTACGCTTCTTCGAACACTCGCCCGATACAAGTTCTTTGAATAAGAAAAATAACAAAAAATCTCTCACAAGGGTTTACAAGAATTGTAGAAGATGTACAAATTTAGCCTATGATCCAAATCCTAAGCTTTAGAGGATGAGAGGCATAATCAAGTTTGATTCACTCTTTGGATGTTCAAATGGAGTTTTAGAGTGTTAGGATTGATGATGTGAATGTTTGGAATGCCCATATATATAGGAAAAACCAAATATGACCGTTCAATGGCATCGTTGTAATTCCAGGAAAAATCGCAACGGCTAAAAATCCGACCGTTGTAGTGTTCTCGGAGTTCCGAGAATATTTCTCGGAGTTCCGAGAAAAAATCTCGGAGTTCCGGGAATACAAACAGAAGTTGGAAAAAAGTCTACTGGACCATTTCTCGGAGTTCCGAGAATTCTTGGAGTTCCGAGAATTTCTCTCGGAGTTCCGAGAAGCCTATTTCATGCAGATTTTCATTTCTTGTTTTTAGACTTCCAACTTAACACCAAGTTGGGATTGCTATGAGGGTTCCAAGGTGTTGGAACTCCACAAAGACAATCACTTATATATTTAGGGTGTTTGTTTATTTACTTAATTATGCCGATAAAATCTAAAACTAAGATTGGATCTTTTACAATCTAAATGTGACTTTGATCTTCAATGGATTCTTCAAGTCTTCATTTGTCTTAGACTTCGATGTCTTTGGCCTTCATGATGTGGTCCAATAAGATCTTCTTGGCCTCAATCCAAGCAATGTTGTCTTAGCACTAGGGCTGGCAACGGGGCGGGTCGGGGCCGGATGTTGGGGTCCCCTACCCCTTCCCCTTTGCGGGGAATTTCCCCCCTCCCCTTCCCCTCCCCTCTGCGGGGATGGTGGGGAATCCCCCTCCCCTCCCCGCGGGGAATATCTAATCCCCTTCCCTTCCCCTTCCCCTCCCCGCATCCTTCGGGGACAAAATCCCCACCCCGCCCCGCCCCACTCCAACATCACCCCCTCTTTAGTCATTGATACACTGATGATGGGTGTCCCTAATCAACTTGATGCAATTTCAATATAAAAATGTTATAAACTAACATACTTGTAGACGAAGGAGATATATTTCTTACTCTTCAGAAGATAGCAAAATCCCTTGAAGTACTGACTTGACTCTTGAGTGCCCTCGCAGCAGTCGCACCAACAGTCGTTATAAACCCAAATAGATGCCTGAGCAATGTTCAGAGGCTTGGGAATCACCAAAATGCAAAAAGTGAACTGTGTCCCTAACCTGAGCAATGTTTCTTTCGTGGGAAGGAATTAAGGAAACCCTAAGTCCCTAACCAAAATAAAAATGCAATTTATTATTTTATTTTCGCCACCGATGTTGGCACTACGATTTTTTGATAATGGCATACACTCAGCTTGTCTTTATTATTTCAACATCTGTCAAAAGGTTATTATAGTTCCCAAAATGCTCTCAGAAGCTAATTAAAAGGAAAAGACAAGCTAAGTTTATGTTTGAGGGAATCTTGTAGCCGATCCACAGAGTTTCTAGTAGTTTTCCTAAAAAACAAACACTTAAAAATATACAAAAAAATGGCATTGATTAACGGGACGAGCGGGGCGGGGCGGGGCGGGGCGGGGAGGGGACAACTACATCCCCTTCCCCTTCCCCTCCCCGCACCGGGGAATTTTTAAATTCCCCTTCCCCTTCCCCTTCCCCTATCAAATCGGGGAATCCCCGCCCCAAACGGGGCGGGGCGGGGCGGATCCCCTCTTTTTCGGGTGAAATTGCCAGCCCTACTTAGCACCAATGTGATCTACAACTTAGACAATCAAACACATTAGTGATCATAAATCACTTGTGTATTGGAATCATCAAAATAAGATTGGAATGCTGTAAGCCAAATGGTTTTTACCTTGGCATTCCCATCTTGTTTTGATGATTCCAATACACAAGTGATCATTTATCACTAATGTGTTTGAATGTCTAAGTTGTAGATTATGATAAAGTAAGATCAAGGATGCTTGGATTGAAGGCCAAGAAGCTCACATTGGACCACCAATTGGAAGGCCAAAGTCATCAAGCAAGAAGTCATGAAGACTTGAAGACATGAAGAAATTCATATTGAAGACCATTTTTTATCTTTTAGAATGTATTTGATCCAAACCTAGATTAGGCTTTTAGAGGCATAATTAAGTTAATCTCACACACCCTAAATAAACAAGTGATTGTATTTGTGGAGTTCCAACACCTTGGAACCCTCATAGCAATCCCATCTTGGTTAAGAATTGGAAGCCCAAAACAGAATTGAAAATCTGCTCTGCATAGGCTTCTCGGAACTCCGAGAGTTTTTCTCGGAACTCCGAGAATTCTCGGAACTCCGAGAATTATTCTCGGAACTCCGAGAAATGGTCCAGTAGATCATTTTCCAATTCTGTGTGTATTCTCGGAACTCCGAGAATTATTCTCGGAACTCCGAGAACAGTCCAACGGTCTGAAAAAGAGCCGTTTGGAATTTTGCTGGAATTACCTCAATGCCATTGAACGGTCATATTTTGGTTTTCCTATAAATATGGGTGTTCTAAACATACAAACCATCAATCCTAACACTCTAAAACTTCATTTGAATATCCAAGAGTGAATCAAACTTCAATTGTGCCTCTCATCACCATCTTTAGGATTTGGATCATAGGCTCAAATTTGTACATCCATTTTGTAACCCTTGTGAGGGATTTTTCATTTCTTTCTTTCAACCTTCGAGTGTTGTATTCGGGCGAGTATTCGGAGAAGCGTAGCCTATTCTCCGTGGTGTGGATAGCCACCAAGGTTAAAGCTATTGGGGTGAGGATAGCCACCAAAGTTAAAGCTATTGTAATTGGCATTCGATCTTCGCCAAGGTTAAGAAGATCAAATAGTGAAGCCATCAACGGGTTTGGTTGGTGGAGTGGAGTAGGCCTCGGATTTGAGAACCGAACCACTTTAAATCTCGGGTGCACTCTTTCTATCTCTTTGCTCTTTTATTTGCATTACACCATTAGATTTAACTTGTATGCTTAAATCTTAATTCTTGATCTCTTAATCTTAAAATCGGTTTAAAGGTTTTAAATTGGTAGATTCTATTTCTTAAAACAACCATATTCTCCCTCCTCATTGTGTTGCCAATCTAGTATAACTTGGGACCCCCCTACATCGGATTTTCACTTGGTATCAGAGCCTTGGCTCTTAAAAGATTTTAAAATTTTTGTGAAAGTTATTTCAAAAATCTAACTAGGGAAAGATTTTATTTGGCAACTTCAAATTGTGAAATGGCACACCAAATTGGAACCGGACTTTCGGAAGGCCATTCCACAACTAGACCTCCTTTCTTCAATGGGTCAAACTATGGACATTGGAAAACAAGGATGCGCATCTATCTTCTTTCGATAGATGTGGAACTTTGGTACTGTAGACACCCCATTTTGACCGTACCTTAAACCTCCCATGTTTGATTGAAACCCCTTCAAATGAATGATTTAGGGTCCCAAACTTCGCTCTAAGCTAGGTTAGGGTTTCGTCTAGGTCCTTGCAAAATTTCGTTGGAATCCGAGCTCGTTCGATCAGCAAACGGATTGAATCAGTGTCGTAGTTTAAAGCTGTAAAGGGGGTGGATTATCTGCAGAGGGGGTGCGCCTTTGAGGTGCAAAATTTCGAATTTGTCTTCTGCCAATAGGACAAAGCGGCGGGAGTGCGCTTAGCGAACCGCGCGCTTTATCCATAATTGGAGTGCCAATATCAAAAAAATTTCTTTTATATATATAAAAATTCGAGGTTACTGTAAAAAAAAAAAAAAAAAAAAAAATCTGAAAAGAGAGAAATCGCAGAGAGAAGAAAAGAGAAGAAGAGAAAGAGGAAATTTGGGTTTTCCATTTTCGATCAGACTTTCCGATCGAATCTCCCGCAGATCCGGTCATAACCTCCACCATTCCGATCACGTTCGGATCGCCACCTCCTTCTTCTTCTCCGATCTTGCCCCGGTCAAAATCCGGCAAGAATCCGATCGGATCTGGCTGAGATCCACCTTTTCTCCGATCCTCTTCTTCGGCAGCTTGCTAGTTTTGATTTCTTACAGATCCGGTCATTCCTCTTCTCCTCCGATCAATCCTTCATCTCCGGCCCGGACTCCGGTGAAATTACATCTTCTCCGGCGAGTTATGCCGGAATCTGGTCAAAAGCTTGGACGGCTCATTTCTTTTGTCAAAAATTGAGAGAGAGATCTGAGAGAGAAATGTCCCCAAATTCTCAAAACCATAACATTTTGTGCCTTTTCTTCTCCGATTGAATCTGCTAAATTCCAGTTAAAGCTTCGGTAAGCTCCGATCATTTCTTCATTTGCAATTGTTCTTGTCTGTTTCTTCACTTCTTCTTCACTTAGTCTATTTTCATCAAGATCTGTTTTCTAAGCTAGAAACCCTAATTTTTCTTTTTCTTTCCTAACTCCGATCTATTAGTTCTTAAACCTGAGCGTCTTAGTTCCTTCTTCATACTTTCTTCTCTGATCGGATCTGGTTCAGATCTGATTTTCTCGTTCAAGCATCCAATCCTCTGTCCAACATATTTCATTTCTTTTCTAGGTTTTATTGCCGTTATTTTCTCTTTTTACTCCTCTTAAACCCTAAGTAGCTTGATTTTATCCTCAAAAGGCCTTTTAGGAAGCTTCAGCTCAAATTCGAAGTATGACAAAGCAGATCTGTTCGAGAATTAGAGGAAAATAGAAGCTCGGCAAGCTTATAAGTTCTTTTTTTTTAGGATTCTTCATATCAGTTGGTTTAAAAAAAGATATTAGTAAAGAGTTCTGTTGGGGAAAAGGAGAGAAAAGAGAAGATTCAATATTTTTAACAAGATCGTGAGTTCAGGTGATCTCTTCGTTCTAAAAAGAGTTAGATCTTGAAGAAATCAAGCAGTTGAGGTAGTCAAAGAGGTATTGTCCTTAAATTTTCTTTAAAATACGGTTCGTTTAAGTCTTAATTTTATAATTGAATTTCCTGTACCTGTTTTAGTTTAGAAAAATCTGAGATTTGAACTCTAATCGATTATAATTTTTTATAGGTTTCAAAATTGCATGTTATAATTTTAGATTGGCTCATTATACTCATTTTCAGGTCTGTTTTGGTATCGATACTTGTATTAGAATTTGTGATTGATTATTCCTTAAATAAGCATGTAAAGAGATTATTGTAAGATAAGATTTTTGTTAATTAATGAAAAATAATTATGTTCAGTTATCAAGTAATTTTCTGATTAGTTATACATGATTTGATCATTTGTCATTTGTTGAAAAATGATTTTTTATCCAAAGCTTTTCCTTGTTGTAACAGGTTTAACCCCCATTAATTTTTTTTTTTACACAAGTTAACCCTCATTGCAACCTCTGTTTTGGCATAATTCAGCCCTGTTTTGCATTAAATTCAGTCCATAGGTCAGCCTTTGTTTTACACCAATTCAGCCCTCTTTGAATAAGTTCAAGTCATAATTCAGCCCCTATTTTAGCCTTTGGTTACTCCTGTCTTAAATTTTCTTTAAGTATAACTTGTTTGTAATGTCTCATGTTTTAAAACTTTCTTCCTTGTTATATTCATTATTCTATTACTACATCTCGATAGAAGAAGATCATTTAGATTTGTGGCTGTGGTTATGAGCTTTCATGTTAATGTGTATATGGGTAAGCTGGGCTGTTCGGTTTCGATTATTACCCAATGATTTATTCATAAGACCTGATGTTTAAGTTTCATTTATCTACACCGGTTGTACCTTTGGTGGTTTAATTCAAGAGGCTAAGATAGATAGATCTTCTTTTTTTTCTTATTGGATTGATTTTGCTTATTTTAAAGCTTTCATCCATTGATTTAGAGTTGTATGTTATTTCTTTGTATTTTAAATCATCATTTATGAATCATTCTGTCAATTTGATCAACCCTTATAATATTGTTTTGGTGATCTTCAGGATATGATGATTGCAAAAGTAATAATTTTCTCTTAAGTTTTGGTTGTGATAAAAAATAATTCATTCATGTTATTTTTGTCCAAATTATTCTCTAAGAACTCGAATTTCTATGCCTAATTATTTGATCACAATTGCTAGTTATGGGAGTCTGATTTTTTAAAATTTTCATTTTTCTATATACTTTGGGCACATGGTCTGTTGAGTATCTTCATGGGGTAGGTTCAAGTAATTTCGAACTCTTATAAAATAATCTGGATCTGGATTTCCTTTGTTATGTTCCAATGATAATATGGTTCATGGGGTATTTTTCCCCTGGGTGCATGTGAGTTCAGTCATTAGGTTCTTTGCATGTTTGGTATGAACGCTTCAACTACCCTCTGTATCATTAGCTTCAACAGTTCAGCACATAAATCTGTCCCATTTTTAAACATGAATTTGTCCCATTTTTAAGCATGAACCTGTCCCAGTTTTGAGCATGAAATCTGTCCCAGTTTTGAGTACAAACCTGTCCATGTTTCACCTGTGAATCTGTCACAGATTCTGCCCACAAATCTGCCCCTGTTTTACCATAACTTCAACACAGAATTTGTCTATATTTGAGGCACAATTTTCGCTCAGAATCTGTCCACATTCGAGCACAGTTTTCACACAATTTAGCCCCCATTTTTAAGCACATTTCTGCCCCTGTTCGAGGCGTGATTCTGTCCACATTCTGTACCCAAATTTTACACAAATCTGTCCAGGTTTCGTACCCATTTATGCACATAAATCTGCCCAGTTTTTACACAAGATTTGCTCATTCTTTGTGTGGTTTTTAGTCAGCAAATCTGCTTTGTTTAGCACCAATTCTACTCATTTTCTGTAATAGCTCAGCTCTGTTTTTAGCACAGTCTCATTCCATGGTTTATAATCTGTCATCTTATATTTGCATGCGGGCCACATATCTTACTTAGGTTTGAGTATTTGTGCATAGTTCACTTCTGGTCTACATTGCAATGTTTTTTTGTTCATCTTCTTAGGCGCGAATTAGAGCTATGTTTATATTTAATCATAGAACAGTTAGCTAACTCAATTATATATATATATATTTTATCTATCTCTTGTGTATTTTAAATTTGGATAACAGATATTGTAGTTTAATGGATAGTTGGGTAGTTTTATAGTTGAATTTTGATGAAAAATTTTAGATAGTAAATAACTCTACTGATATCATATACATGTGTATAGGAAATTTAAGCAAGTGTTTCTTTGGTGGTCTCATTGAAAAGTGTTATAATCTGCTTAAATCTCTGTATCACAGATGCATTTGGGTTGATTAATTTTCAGTTTTATACTAGGTGTACAGAATGATTCGTTTGTAAAATGTTAGAATGTGTTCATTATATTTAATTGAATCTATTGTTTAGATGTATCGATTGGTTTGACCCATATTATTAACAAATCCTATAATTATTCAGCTTATCATGTCTTTAGTAATGTTCCATCTCATTTCAATTTCTCATCTTTTATAAATCCATTTTCTATTTTAGCTTAGCTTAAACAGGAAGTTCAATCCTATAGATGTTCAAGTTATAGCTTATCATATTTATTTATTTTTTTTATTTCAATAAATTGTTTAATTGAAGGAGGAAATCAGATGACTACTCTATTCGATATTATCGACATGAGTACTGTCTGATTTCAAGGCGGTTTGTAGGAATATTATATGTGTATTGAAATCAGATGATTACTTTGGCATCATCTGATTTCGTTGAGTCCCCATATTGGGGTGGTGTTTGTGGTTGGGCATAAAAGTATTTGATATTGTTTTTTTTTGCTTTATTAGGCTATCCAGCGGCTGGTCTGGACTAATTTATGCTGTTTATCATTTTATGATTGCTATAGGTTGTGTATTTTTTAATTGAAAATTCTTCTTTGCTTAACACTTGTTTCATTTTTATAAGAATAGAATGGGTTTGCGATTATCTTTTTCCTCTCTCTTTGATTAGACTAGCACAGTCTTTTGAATTTTTGATTAGATTTCTTTAGATACTAGAACCTATACTAGAAGACATACTTTGTCTCTTTAGGCGATCCTCTTTTGGAGGCATGCCTCTTTTTTTAGCTTAAAGGAGTTTGCTTTGATTTTGATGAAAGGTGTACCTCATAGGAGGCATGCCTTGCCTCATTTAGAAAGCCTTTGAATCATTCGTTTGAGTGATGATGTTATCAGGGGAGTCTTTGACTCATTTGATCTTTATTAATGTTATTAGGGAGTCATCTCTCTGGGCATTTTAAGTAATTAGCCTTTAGAAGGTCTGCTTGGTCTTATTTGTAGAATCCTCTCAATTAATTGTCTTAGCCTTGCTTCCCCCTTTGCAAGGTCAATGATAAGATTACTTGGAGCCCATCTTTGTATGTGTTTGGGAGACCCGCCCGGTCTCATTCTCTCGTTAGTCCTCCTCTCTGTGCATCGTCTAGTTTTGGGAGAACACCTTACTCGGCTTGGCAACATACCCCTATCCTTATGGGTATTGGGTTGCACATTTGTTGCAACCTATGGCTAGGTAGCTGTCCGGCCCGGTGGGGTGTTTTACCTCTGCCAAATGTGCAAATTCGTGTTTCCTCTTCTCTTTTAGAGAGTCTTTGACTCATCTACCCTTTAGTTGTTGTCAGTGGAGTCTTTGACTCGTGTGTTCTTCTCTCTTAGAGAGTCTTCGAATCGTGTTTCCATTTCTTTTAGAGAGTCTTTGACTCATTTATCCTCTAGTTGCTTTTATTAGAGAGTCTTTGAATCGGTTGCTCCCTTTGTGCTCTTATTAGAGAGTCTTTGACTCATTTGCTCTTATAACGGTGTTATTAGAGCATAGTTTCCTTTATTCGCCCTAGGGTTTGTCCCTAAGGTGTTATTTTGTATATTCCCTCCGGTCTTTGGCCAAAAGGGTGAAAGCATCAGAAATTTTAAAATCCATAAACATTGAAATCATTAAAAATCTCAAAAAACATTAGAAACTTAAAGCATAAAAAATAGTTGATTTGCTGTAAGTGTTTGTTAGGTAGAGAGTTCGTTTCGAACTACGTTGGCTTGATCCTCTTCCACGAGGTACGTAGTGCAGCTTGGGAACTTCATCCCAAGTCCAGCCAAACTTTGTAAATAAAAAAAAAATGCTTTAACCCTTCAACTTTAAAACCTTGTTTTTAACAAAAATCTTCCTCTAGAGTTAGGAGTTTGTCCTAGATAGAGAGTTTTAGAGTTAGGAGTTCGTCTTTGATTTGTTGTGTGCTTGTTTGTGTTTGTTTTAGAGTTAGGGGTTTGTCCTAGCTAGGAGCGCCTCCGTCCGGTCAGTTGGCGATTCACATTGCCGACTGATGACTAGGTCTTGGATACGTTAGCAATCCTATTGTTTTCCTTAGGGCACAGCCTAGTTACACATAGGTTGTAGGAACCACCTGCATTAGCCTAGGGCTAATCTGCATTTAGTTAGGGCATATAGGGTGTCCTAAAATTCACAATTCACTGGAATTTAAATAATCGTACAATAAACTTTAATAATTGGTCCGGTCTTTTAGATCGAGTTTAGGATAGAGGGCTAGGTGTCTTAGGCATCATAGCTTAGAATAGGCGTGAAGAACTACGTTGCCTTGATTCTCGTGGAGGCGGGGATACGTAGGCTTCTTTGGATGAATACCAGACCATCCGAGGACTCGGGCTAATAATTTAGAGTCTTAGGATTTATTATGTTGTTATTATATGTTTTGATGTGTTTTCTTACTTTCTCTTACTGATCCTATACCTTTTGCTGTAGCTTGCATGTGTTTGCACATCAGAACTTAGACACCCATTAGGTTTGTCACTCATAACCTAGCTATGCTTAGGTGGCACATCTTTCATTTTATTTTATATGTGTTTATTATTTTTATCCTCAGGAAATGCATGCTTAGGTAGACGAGTCCTGAGGATTGTTCCCATTTCACATGATTTTTATTCAAACTTCTTTGGAGTTACTAAAAATGGCATAAGAGACCAAGTGCTTGCACTCGGACGAATTGGGGGTGCTCTCAGACCTTCCCCATTCGTAACCAGGCACGAACCCATATATATTTCTGGTTATCCATTGCACAGAGGATTTGATTTTAGGGTTCCATGGCATATCCATGGATGGCGACTCTGAGTTTATTTCAGGTATGTCTTGGTTTCGAGCCTTGGCTCCGGATCGAGACATATCTCTTTCTTTTATATATCGCCACTCGTGCTATGCTATGAGGGTGGCATCCGTTTTGAGAGTTCCTTGGTAGAGCTCTCCACACACGTGGATGATCCAGAGGGTGTTAGGGACCAGTTCCCTCGCCGCCTATCTCGGATCGGGGTCCACAGGCTGGCGACTCTGCTGGGGATTTCTTGGAACATTGCCTAACTCTATAAAAATGCCATTTGTTACTAACTTTGAAGAATTTTGGGCTAAAATCATTATAAAGGGGAATTTAATCGATTAGAATCCAGGGGCGCCAATTAAATGCGTAAATAAAACAAGGGTTCACACATCACTTTCATCCATGCATATATTATCTGTTTTGTGGTTATTTTCTGCTATGGTTTGCTTTGGATATACTATCAGATGACCTATTCGAGATACTATGAGTAGGAGCCGTGAGGGCTATACCCGCCTTCTAGTGCCACCGCACCAGTAGTATACTCAGCACCTGGACACTTCGTGTGTAAAACGGACATAGTTCGTACACTGGACTCTATGTCACAGTGTACAAGTAACTATGCACCCGGCCAGGTGGACCTCACATCGGTACCCCTTCTATATATTGCATTGTCCTCTTGTTTGCATATAAGGACGAACATGTGTTACTTACACTTGTGGAGCCTAGAGTTAGGGGCCTTGTCCCATCTATAGATTAGGGTAGCTCACTTCATGTGGTTACAGACGCAGTCGTAATACACTCATTAGTCTGTCAAGAGTCAAGATTTTCTTGACTCTGCTAAATTAGACTAGTGATGGTGCCCCTGGTTAGGGTGTATGCATGTGTATATATATTTATATTTATTGATTATTAGATTAGGGCCTACTTATTTAGTGAGGTTCCTTATTTAATCCAATCAATCATATCAATCATTTTTTTTTTTTCAGATTTAGACCTAGCCATGTGGTTCTTTCTTTGTTACCCTTGTGGCTATGGTCTATCTTTTGATTCTTTCATGGTAAAGTCGATCCTATTAGACTCGAGCCTACTCTTCTTGTGAGGTTTCCTTGTCTAAGTTTATCATTAGTATCAGTTCATCTTTCGGATTTGGACCTGGTCAGTGGATTCTATTTTGACACTATTATGGCTATGGCCTCCATCTTGTTTCGTTGATGATAAATTCAATCTTGGTATTTCTTGATTCTTAGACCAGGACCTACTTCTTAGTAAGAGCTTCTTATCTAAGTTGATCAAATATATCCATCCATCACGTAGATTTTAGATCTGGTCCTTGACCTTACTTTGTCATTCTTATGACCATGATCTATCATCCAGTGACTATCCGTTTGATCCATATTTTACCCTTGGATCCTATCGAGATCATTGATGGAAAAGTTTGATCCTGTTTGTATCCTACCTGTATCCTTTGAGCATGTGATTTTTGTCAATACCTTTCCTTTTGTATCTCAATATTTAGAGTCGACCTCATTCTCATTTTATTTACCTTCCTTGATTATCAGGTGATTTATCATGTCTAATGAAGTGTTGAAAGAGTGGATTTCTGATCGTAGAGGTGGTCGCCTTAGTTTCTCTGGTCATGACTTTTCCCATTTCTACCGTCTGGCTACCCATAAGATTGACTGGAACCTCCTTAAGGCTGCTGCCACTTTTTGGCAGCCGGATGTCCATGTGTTTCGATTCGGCATGCAAGAGGTCTGCCCCATTTTTGACGAGTGGTGTTATTTGATGGACCGTGATCGCTCTGGCCCCTTGGTCAAAATTGATACCAAGTTAGGTTATAATCATATCTTTGAGCAGCTTATCTCCTCTCAAGTTGTTCCAGTTAAATCCATCTTAGGGGAGAAAGGTGTATGCATTAAGCAATTGGTCAAATTTTTTGCTCAGCCTGGTAAGCTAACCAAGGAATTCCAAACCAGCCGTAGTCATGCCCTGGTTTTGTGTGTTTACGCCAAATGGTTACTTTCCCAAGATATCCATTATGCTTCCCCTAAACTTTTGGACTTTGTATATCAAATTTCCAAAGGGAGTAATCCAATCCCCACCATGCTTGCAGAAACCCTAAATGGATTTGATGACATTGTCAATGGAGTCCGTACCACTTTTGCTGGATCCCCAGTCCTTCTGTACATTTGGCTCTGTTTAAAACTCCAAATTTATGTACCTTTGCAAAATAAAGACTTTACCTTGTCCAAGTTTGACCAATGGGAACAGAAAACTTTTTCTTATTCTAAGGCTGAATGGATTGAGTGGTTAGCTTCCCGTCAAGCTGATCAAATTGCTTGGTGGTTCCCTGTTTATCATCAGTTCGTGACCCAGACCCGAGCTAGTAGAATTGTTCAATTTCTTGGTCTGGAGAGAACCTCATTCTATATCCCAGACCGTATCTTCCGTCAGCTCGGAGGATTTCAAACTGAATGTTCGCATGGGGATTTTCGAACTGAGTTTTATATTCCAGCACCTGATCGTCCTCTTGTGCAATTCAATCGTCATATTGCCGAAGAAATCTGTAGAGATTGGGATCATAAAGTAATGCGATTATCGTGGGGCTTGCGAGGCAAGACTTATTGTGGAGTATCCGAGGGGTATTATCAGTGGTTATTGGAGAACATCGAAAATCGTAAACCTAAGAGGGCTAGGTTGGAAGAAAAAGACGATTGAGAATCTTCATCTATCTTGTCCTGAGCATCTTATTGTTCAGAATTTCACTGTTTTGGCCATGCTATCCTTTCTTTTACCAGTTCAACTGTTGTAATCACAGTTCAAATTTTATCAATGAAAGTTTGTTTGTTGTCTCTTATTTTTATTTGCTCAAAATATCTTATTTCATTCATCACTCATTTAATCTAATATGTTAATTTCCAATCAGGATTCTGAAAGAGAGCAACCATCGCTCCATCAAAAGAAAACCAGTCCAAACCTACCTGGTCTAGATCTTCCTCTGTTTCTAGACTTGTCCGTCATTTTGACTCACCTATATCATCCAGAGAATCTTTATCCCCTACCTTTGAGTTATCTAACTCATCTGAGTCTGACCAAATGGCTGATATAACTGATCCCATGATGGTCATTCAAGAAATGTTGAGAGACATGTCTCGAGATATCTCGGGATTGAAAGAAGAAATGGCCGTGCTGAAATCTCAGAATACTGACAAGACCTCTACTTCTAGAGCGCCTGTCATCCAGCCTACTCCTTCTGCATTTCCTGCTCCCAATAGACCTCATCTTCCTGCTGAGGAGATTGACCTCGACGAGGGCCAATACGCTGAAGAGTATTGCGCTCCGCAGACAAATAGGGAGAATGAGTTATTCAATATGTGTCAGAAGATGGCCAAGGACATTGAAAACATGAAGTTCCAAGGGCCGAAGAGGTTTGATATTTCGGAGTACTTTGAAACTCCGAGTGTTACTTTGCCGCCAAAGTTCAAGGCGCCGGATTATGATAGGTATGATGGCACTGGATGCCCGAGGAACCATGTCAGATGGTTCATTACCCTTTCTCAGCAACACGGGTTGAGCCATGAACAAATGGCTCAGCTATTTCCCATGTCTCTCATAGGAATAGCTAAGAAGTGGTTTCTGAGGTTAAAGCCTGAAGAAACCAGATCTTTGGATGATATATCGAACCTGTTTGTTGAACAGTTTTCGATGGAGGAAGGGATCGAGATAACAAAGAGAGACCTGAAGCAGCTAAAGCAAGGTCCTCAGGAAACTTTCACGTTGTTTATCAGGCGCTGGAGGCGCAAGTCTGCACAGTTGAGTCAGAGGATGCCAGAAGAAGATCAGATCAAGTTAGTGATCAAAAGCTTGTCTCCGCAGTACTTTCATTTCATCGCACCCCAGCATTATCCCAGTTTTGATCATTTGATAAAAACTGGCACCCAGACAGAGGACGCTATAGCCAAAGGGCTTAGAGCGAAGGCGTTGTCCGATGTGCGGGAAGGCAAGAGGCCTATGGCCCCACCTAAAGAGATTCATGCAGTGAACTATTTCAAGCCAGCATTCAGACCAGAGGTCAAAGCTGTTGCTGAGGTGGCTAGACCAGTAAGGAAAAATGTTTTCAGGCAATTCGATCCCCTCCCTTATCCTTTACCAATGATATTGAAAAAGCTGGTGAGGGACAAAAAGATAAAGCTTCCGGATCTGAAACCTGTGCCAAATCCATTACCACCATACTGGAGGCTAGATCAGCATTGTGAGTATCACAGGAATTCTGGTCATCTAACTGAAAATTGCCTCGCCTTGAAGCATGCAATTCAAAATCTGATTGATAAAGATGAGCTCTCAGTTAAAGGGCCGAATATTACTCAGAATCCTCTCCCAAATCATCGTGCTGCTCCTCCTCCTACAGTAAATGCCATCTTTCGTGATGAGCCCATTCTTGATCCATCCACCCTTATATGTGCTATCATGACAGATAACACATATGTTTTGGAGTTTGATGAGGAAGAACTTCAGGATGTGAAAGGGAAGCAGCCCTATGTTTTGTCATTCAGTGACATAGAGATTGCGGAGTCTTCTTCATCTCAATCGTATCTTTCTCATAATGATGACACGAGGAAAGGAAGAAAGACCGCATATGTTTTAGAAATGGATGACTTTGAGCAGGAAGATGTCAGAGTTCCTTATGTTTTGAGTATGGATGATGATGAATTACTGTTGCTGGATGATCAATGTGACGAGATGCGTCATATGACCAGAGGAGGGAGAGTCTTTAAACCTCCTGAGTTGAGCGCTGACAATCCGGCAGAGATTGCAAGAGCTGCTGATGGTCAGAGGCAGAATCGGTTCGTGGTGAATGAAGAAGATGATAATCTTCTGAAGCAGTTGAAGAAAACCCAAGCAAATATCTCTGTTTGGGGTCTATTGATGTCATCTTCGAAACACCGGAAAGTGGTGTTGAAAGAGTTGAATTCTGCCCAGGTGTCTGTTGAGATAACTCCTGACGAGCTTGTCAGCGTAGTTTCCGTGGCCAGAACAGCAAAGACTCTTTCGTTCACAGACAGTGATTTGCCCCCAGAGGGGAAAGACCATACGAAGCCGCTTCGAATTACTGTCGTTTGTAATAAAAAGAAAGTGCCCGAAGTCCTTATTGATAATGGGTCTGCACTGAATGTATGCCCTCTTAGTACAGCGACTACTCTTGGTTTCGGACCTGAGAGCTTTGTTCCTTCTGACCAGGGTATTCTGGCTTATGATGGGACCAGAAGAGATGTGATCGGGACTCTAGTCACAGAGGTATTGATAGGAGGAGAAGAATTTGATATCGAATTCCAAGTGTTAGATATTAAAGCCTCCTTTTTGTTGCTCTTGGGGCGTCCTTGGTTACATAAAGTTGGAGCTGTCCCATCCACCTTGCATCAGAAATTGAAATTTATTTTGAACCATAAGATGGTCACTGTTAAAGGAGACCCGGATTTGGAAGTGGGTCAAATTTCGCAGGAATTGACCCTGGGAAGGGAGGGAGATATTAGTTTGACTGGTTTCTCCTTAGAAGTGGCAACTATAACTATTAAAGAGGCAATGAATGAAGAGATTTTCTTCTTGAGCAGTACAAATTCCAAAGTTGTCAGAATGATCCGTATGCAGGGTTACATCCCAGGGGCAGGACTTGGCAGATACCATCAGGGTATGACTGAGTGGCCAGTGTTCAAAACCTTTAATGGTTTGTTTGGGCTTGGGTATGAACCAACCGGGGCAGAGGTTAAAGAGATGAAGCGGTACATGATGAAATGGGCAGAGTGTCGCCGCAGAGGTTTGGATTTGCCGATGGGACCATTTGATTTAAGAATGAATGGGCGTTTCCGTAAGGAAGGAGCAAATTTCCCTTTCTGTGGCTTTACAGAAACCTGGATAGATGAGTCTACTGGGCAGAGACTTCCTGGGTTGGAGATTTTCTTTGACTGTGATTTAGAGGATGAGCCGGTAAGCTTACAAACCGTTGAAATAGACTGGGCAGATACAGTAGGGTCGAATGCACTGAGCTCCCTTTTCCATGAGAGTTCGCAGACTGTAGCCGTGATCAGCAAGAGCCCGCTCATACTGAATCCTACTCACCTTATCACCCCGGCTGATGGACCTTTGACTAATTGGACCTCTCAGGTCCTACCTCAGGTTACTTTTCAGTCCTGTCATTCTCCCTCAAAAGAGTCAGTTGTTTATAAGTATGTGTCATTCTCTGAGTCTAATTCAGAGTCTTCCATTTCTAATGATTCTTTTAATGCAGGTACCGTAGAGGTCAAGTCTAGTTCTGAGGTCGGTGATGAGTCCATCTCACCTAGTGAAGTCAAGTTGGAGGCTGTTTCTGCTGATGAGCCTGGCGTTTCTTCTTTACATTTGTTTGAATCGGTTGATGCTGATGTCAACCTATCATTTGAGTCTGTAAATACATTTCATGAGTCCATTGTAAAGCCTGATGTGGGCCATTCGTTATTGGATGTATTCAATTCTACTTTCAATGAAATAAAGGAGTTTTCTTCTGTGTATATTCCTGTCTCTGTTTCATCTACTGAATCTGCTTTAAAATCTGATAATAATAATGATAATCAAGACTCCCCCTCTGATGAGGATGCCGACGAAACTTCCCCTGAAATCAAACACATGATTCAACAGGAGGAAAGTCGCCGAGCAAAACCACTAGAAGAGGAAATTGAAATTGTGAATATTGGTGATGAAACCTTAATTCGGGAAATAAGGATTGGCAAAACTTTATCTCCTGAGGAACGCAAGGAATTAATCTCTTTACTTAAGGAGTTCAAGGAGGTCTTTGCTTGGTCTTATGATGACATGCCGGGATTGAGTGAGGAAATTGTTCAGCACAAATTACCCTTGATCCCTGGCATTAATCCAAAGAAGCAAAAACTCCGAAAACTCAAAACTGAATGGGAGTTGAAAGTTTATGAAGAAGTCAAGAAGCTCCTAGAGGTGAAATTCATCCAAGTGGTTGAATACCCTGAATGGCTCGCTAATGTAGTACCAGTGCCCAAGAAGGATGGGAAGGTTCGAATGTGTGTTGATTTTCGAGACCTGAACAAAGCAAGTCCAAAGGACGATTTTCCATTGCCAAACATTGATCTCCTGGTGGATAATACTGCCGGACATGCTCTGTTATCCTTTATGGATGGGTTCTCGGGATATAACCAGATCAAGATGGCACCCGAAGACATGATGAAAACAGCGTTTATCACTCAGTGGGGTACTTACTGCTACAGAGTAATGCCATTTGGTTTAAAGAATGCTGGTGCAACTTATCAGAGGGCAGCAACTACTCTTCTTCATGATATGATTCACAAAGAAGTTGAAGTCTATGTAGATGACATGATCGTTAAAGCAAAGACTAGACCGGAGCATACAGTTGCTTTGAGAAAATTCTTTGAGAGAATCAAGAAATATCAGCTTCGCCTGAATCCGAACAAATGTGTATTTGGAGTTACATCAGGGAAACTCCTTGGATTTATGGTCAGTGAAAGAGGAATTGAGGTAGATCCTCAAAAGATCAAGGCAATCCAAGAAATGGAACCGCCAAGAACAGAAAGGCAGATCAGAGGTTTCCTCGGGAAAGTTCAATACTTGAGAAGGTTCATATCTCATTTAACTATGACATGTGAACCAATTTTCAAGCTTTTAAAGAAGAGCTCCTCGAAGAAGTGGAATGATGAATGCCAGGAAGCATTTGAAAAAGTTAAACAATGTTTATCTTTGCCTCCTGTCTTATCACCTGTCATTCATGGCCAACCCTTGTTGATGTATTTGTCAATTACAAACACTGCAATGGGTTGTATGCTTGCTCAGAAAGATCCAGAGTCTAAGCGAGAAAAGCCTATCTATTATATCAGTAAGAAGATGCTAGAATATGAGTTAAAGTACACTATTTTGGAAAAGACTTGTCTAGCATTAGTTTGGGCTACCCAAAGGCTTAGGCACTATCTGTTATCAAACAAAGTATTCTTACTGTCACGGATGGATCCGTTGAAGTACTTGTTTGAAAAACCCGCTCTTACTGGAAGAACCGCAAGGTGGTTGTTACTGTTATCTGAGTTTGACATCACTTATATCACTCAGAAGTCCATTAAAGGACGGATTATAGCAGAGCAGTTAGCTGATTCTCCTGTTGAGGAGAATGCTTTTCTGAAGGCTGAATTCCCTGATGAAGAGATCATGGATATTGAAGAAGAAACTCCGAGTACCAGATGGTCGATGTATTTTGATGGAGCGGTTAATAACCGGGGTCAAGGAGTGGGTGCTGTTTTGATATCTCCAAAGAAAGAATATATCCCTATATCCATCAAACTGCAGTTTGAGTGCACGAACAACATGGCAGAGTATGAAGCTTGTATTGCAGGGCTTGAGGCAGCTTTAGCTCTTCAAATTCAGGACATAGATGTGTTTGGGGACTCAATGCTCATTATTTGTCAGATCAATGGGAAATGGAAAACTCGAGAGGATAAATTGATTCCTTATAATACATATTTGGAATTTCTGGTTAAAAAATTTAAGAATATCATTTTTACTCACCTGTCGAGAACCAGGAACCACTTTGCTGATGCTTTGGCTACTTTGGCTTCGATGCTTGACATCTCTGCAACTATGGAAGTCCAACCATTAGCTGTGAGATTACAGTGGGCTCCTACGCATGTGAATGCGATTGAAATATCAGCCAGGTGTCCAGATGGGAAGCCGTGGTTTATTGATATCAAGAATCTCATTTCTGGTAAAGGACATCCTCCTGAAGCTTCGAGCAAAGAGAGAAAGACTCTTCAAAGATTAGCCGCCAACTTCATCATTTGTGGTGAAGAGCTGTACCGGCGATCTTTTGATGGTATTCAACTTTTGTGTGTGGATGAGGACAAAGCTGCAGAGCTTATTGAACAGACCCATGAAGGAGTCTGTGGCCCTCATATGAATGGGAAGATGTTATCTAGAAAGATTTTGAGACTTGGTTTTTATTGGCCCACAATGGAAGCAGACTGCTTTGCTTTTGTGAAGAAATGTCACAAGTGCCAGGTCTATGCAAATCTCATTCATATTCCTCCTTCAGAGTTGCATTCTTTGTCTTCGCCATGGCCATTCTCAGTATGGGGAATAGACATAATTGGGAAGATTTATCCGAAGTCTTCAAGCGGGCATGAGTACATTTTGGTAGCTATCGATTATTTTACAAAGTGGATTGAGGCTGCATCCTATGCTTCCATAACTTCGAACACAGTTGCGAAGTTCATTCGTGCGAATATTATTTGCAGATACGGAGTACCTCACGAGTTGATTTCAGATAATGGGTCACATTTCAAAAAGGAGGTTTTACACCTGTGTGAAGAGTTCAAGATCAGACATCATAAGTCGTCTCCTTACAGACCTCAAACAAATGGGGCTGCAGAGGCAGCGAATAAGAATATCAAAGTCATTATCAGTAAGATGACTGAGACTTATAAAGACTGGTCGAACAAACTTCCATATGCTTTGTGGGCTTATCGGACATCGATCAGATCTTCGACAGGTATGACTCCGTATTCTTTGGTGTACGGAATGGAAGCGGTTTTGCCGGTTGAGCTGAGAATTCCCTCTTTGAGAGTGATGATAGAGGCTAGCTTACCAGAGTCTGAGTGGGCAAGAGCCAGACATGATGAGCTGCAGATGATAGATGAGAAGAGGCTGAGAGCTTTATATCACATTCAGGGATATCAAAGGCGGATTGAAAGAGCTTTCAACAAGAAAGTTCGCGTCCGAGATTTGAAGCCTGGAGATCTTGTTTTGAAGTCCAATAGGGCACCAATATTTGACCCGAGAGGTAAATTCAGGCCAAACTGGTCTGGTCCTTACATCATTGATGAAGTCCTGCCTGGAAAAGCCGTAAGACTCCTCAATGAAAATGGAGAAAAATTAAATGAACCTACAAACCTGGATCAGCTAAAAAAATATTACGCCTGATACACCAGGAGGCCATTTTTGATCGATTTGAGCTTTGAGCCAACAACCTATATGTTTAAAACCATTTGCAAACCCTTTGAGCCAATAAAAAAAAATGTATTTCCTTTCTTTGACAAACTCAAAACCAGGGGCATCTTTTATGACTTGTGTCATAAAAGATATTGAACCTGAACTACGTTATGACCTGATCCCTTTTTAAGGGTACGTAGGTAGCCTGATTAATTCAGGTTCGGTCAAATCTTTCGTAACATTTTAAAAATAGAAATCTTTGAAACCCCAAATGAGGCGAACTACGCAGACCTGATTCCCATTTTCTTCAGGGATACGTAGGCAGTCTGGAAGGTCCAGATTCGGTTTTAAAAACATTCAAACACACAAATGTTTACCCTGCTTGAACCTAAGCCTACCTGAAAGTCCTTTTAGTATATTTTAGGCCCAGGTTTGTAGAGAAACAGAAAAAAAAATGATGGAGTCTTAGACCCGCTAAGCTGAAAACCCGAAAGGGCGGCTTAGGCAAAAATTAGGGTACAGAGCCTGCTGGATGGAAAATCTGCAAGGGCAGACAGTCCAAGCAAAAATTAAGGCATGCGGTCCGCTAAATCGAAAACCTGAAAAGGCGACTTGGTCTTGGCAATGACTTCATGCAGAAAGGGCAATTTCCAAGAGCCGGCTAAACTTTCTTTTTCTTTGGC
The DNA here is from genome assembly GCF_043159265.1 of Tasmannia lanceolata. Lineage (NCBI taxonomy): Eukaryota > Viridiplantae > Streptophyta > Magnoliopsida > Canellales > Winteraceae > Tasmannia > Tasmannia lanceolata. The sequence goes on along the minus strand of NW_027518714.1, from coordinate 42,732,739 downwards.
ATTACTTCAATGTCTGAGTAAGCGCCAGCAAGGTTTTCTTTGATATTTTTTAAGTTAGAGAGGTTGAGACTAAGCAATCCAAAAGGATAATAACCATAACTAAAATACTGAAAAGAGGAATGAAACACCTTTAAACGCGGTATTCAAAGGATTCTAAGAGTGGTTGACTTTTACCATTTTAAAACATTTATCATTCTAAGAAGCAGATTCAGTCTTTCTTAGTATAAAAGTCAAATGTTTGTCAGAGTCCTCGTCTTATTACTTGTCAAAGTCTTTCCTTTGTCGAGTCGAGTTCAAATTTCGAGGTCTTTTTAGTCAAAGTTCTCCCAAAACTGGGGTGATAAAAAAAACCTCAGAAAAACAGAGAATTCATGGCTCCTGTGGATGATGTGAAACCGAGCAAAGTTCAGAAAGTGACAGACTCTTAAAATCCTTTGCGGTATCAGCAGATGAAAGAAATGAAGAGAATTTTGAGCAGAGCAAGTTTCTTGTACCTGTGAAAAGCCTTGTAAATTCAATTGTTCCTGAGATAATTTTTTTTGTAAACCCCAAGTGTTTGATAATGAAAAGCCTTTGGCCTGTTTTTCTTGTTTTGCTCTATAATGAATCTTGTTATGGAAATAATCATACTAGGGGCATCTTTTATAACTTACGTCATAAAAGATGTCAAGCAAGCGATGATGCTTGAGATGGATATTTTCATTAGATATCGACTAAAGAAGTTCGAGCATGCTCTTTTGAGTCGAGCTCCTCAGTCTAGTTGATCTCCTTTGGAGTCAGGTCTTTTGGAAATTCTTTACCCCAATGGAGTCTAAAATTTATTCTAGCAATTTTCAAACTTCTGTTGAATGTTTTTCATTTTGAAAAAGGATTGATACCTGAAAATTTCTTCAAGTTACTTGAGTTCGGTCTTTGATTGGAATCATGCTTTTAGTCACTCTTTGTGAAAGATGATTGGTTCATCAATGAAATCTATAAGAGTCGATCTTTTGCTTCATTTGTTTTCAGATATTTTGGAAAGTTATCAGAATCTATATTTCATGGTCTGATCCTTTTTCTTTTATCAATTTGAAAGTTTATAATATCTTTTCTTTCAATCATCCATTGTTTTAAGTTTCTAATAAGATTAGAAATTAAATGCTTCGTGTTTCACGGTCTTGATTTTCATTTAGCGTTTTGAGAAGTTTCCAATGAAGTTGGAAATTACCGGAGTTTGTGATATGCGGTTTGGTCTTTTTCTTTAGTTTTTAAAAATGAGACTCTTTGAGTGTTTGGTTTTATAATCGTTTTGGTGAAGTTTTTCATACTCTTTGAGTGTTTGGTTTTGTATCTGTATGGAGCTGGTTTATGCGGCACCATACAATCAGGTTTGATCCGTAATGTGTCGCTACCTAACTGGTTAGGAGTCAAGCATATCTGCGAAGAGATTCATATGGATCTGGTTTCTGCAGAATCATATGAATCTGGATTTACATGGAGCTGGTTTATGCGGCACCATATAAATCTTAGGTGATTCGCTACCTTGAAAGAGAGGAGTCAGAGTTACCTTGATAACTAAACAGATGGATTTTCAGCAATGGTCTGTATAGTTATCGCCCTGGTTTTAAACTCTTTGAGTGTTTGGTTTCATGCTTATTATCGTATATCTGTGAAAGTCTCGCATGGAGCTGGTTTATGCAGCACCGCATTTATTTTGAAAAAAATTGCCTGGAGTTGGTATATGCAGCATCATATATATAAAAAAAAAACTCTTTGAGTGTTTGATTTTATGTTTGTTTTAATATGTCTAAGAGGAGGTTCATATGAATCTGGTTTATGCAGAACCATATGAATTTGGATTTCTATGGAGCAGCTGGTTTATGCGGCACCATGTAAAAATTTTCTCTGAGTGTTTGTGATTTCAAAAATAAAAAAAATAAAAAAATAAAAAAATGAAGGAGTGTTTGTATTTTCTGTTTGTTGATTTGAGTCATTAGCATTAGAAAAAGGCTATCTCTTTGAGATGTCATGGTTAATTTTTTTTTAGGGGTTAGTGAGAGATCACTTCCCTATTTGCTTTGAGTCCTATAATGTCTTTTTCTTGTTTTAGTTTTGTGAATATCATTTTCAAACCAAAAACCTCAAAATTTACTTTGTTTTGTTTTCGGGTCGATCAAAATGAGTTGTCGGTTCGGCTTTGGCATTCACGCGACAAGCACGCTCTGCCAAAGAGGGGCATCTGTAGACACCCCATTTTGACCGTACCTTAAACCTCCCATGTTTGATTGAAACCCCTTCAAATGAATGATTTAGGGTCCCAAACTTCGCTCTAAGCTAGGTTAGGGTTTCGTCTAGGTCCTTGCAATATTTCGTTGGAATCCGAGCTCGTTCGATCAGCAAACGGATTGAATCAGTGTCGTAGTTTAAAGCTGTAAAGGGGGTGGATTATCTGCAGAGGGGGTGCGCCTTTGAGGTGCAAAATTTCGAATTTGTCTTCTGCCAATAGGACAAAGCGGCGGGAGTGCGCTTAGCGAACCGCGCGCTTTATCCATAATTGGAGTGCCAATATCAAAAAAATTTCTTTTATATATATAAAAATTCGAGGTTACTGTAAAAAAAAAAAAAAAAAAAAAAATCTGAAAAGAGAGAAATCGCAGAGAGAAGAAAAGAGAAGAAGAGAAAGAGGAAATTTGGGTTTTCCATTTTCGATCAGACTTTCCGATCGAATCTCCCGCAGATCCGGTCATAACCTCCACCATTCCGATCACGTTCGGATCGCCACCTCCTTCTTCTTCTCCGATCTTGCCCCGGTCAAAATCCGGCAAGAATCCGATCGGATCTGGCTGAGATCCACCTTTTCTCCGATCCTCTTCTCCGGCAGCTTGCTAGTTTTGATTTCTTACAGATCCGGTCATTCCTCTTCTCCTCCGATCAATCCTTCATCTCCGGCCCGGACTCCGGTGAAATTACATCTTCTCCGGCGAGTTATGCCGGAATCTGGTCAAAAGCTTGGACGGCTCATTTCTTTTGTCAAAAATTGAGAGAGAGATCTGAGAGAGAAATGTCCCCAAATTCTCAAAACCATAACATTTTGTGCCTTTTCTTCTCCGATTGAATCTGCTAAATTCCAGTTAAAGCTTCGGTAAGCTCCGATCATTTCTTCATTTGCAATTGTTCTTGTCTGTTTCTTCACTTCTTCTTCACTTAGTCTATTTTCATCAAGATCTGTTTTCTAAGCTAGAAACCCTAATTTTTCTTTTTCTTTCCTAACTCCGATCTATTAGTTCTTAAACCTGAGCGTCTTAGTTCCTTCTTCATACTTTCTTCTCTGATCGGATCTGGTTCAGATCTGATTTTCTCGTTCAAGCATCCAATCCTCTGTCCAACATATTTCATTTCTTTTCTAGGTTTTATTGCCGTTATTTTCTCTTTTTACTCCTCTTAAACCCTAAGTAGCTTGATTTTATCCTCAAAAGGCCTTTTAGGAAGCTTCAGCTCAAATTCGAAGTATGACAAAGCAGATCTGTTCGAGAATTAGAGGAAAATAGAAGCTCGGCAAGCTTATAAGTTCTTTTTTTTTAGGATTCTTCATATCAGTTGGTTTAAAAAAAGATATTAGTAAAGAGTTCTGTTGGGGAAAAGGAGAGAAAAGAGAAGATTCAATATTTTTAACAAGATCGTGAGTTCAGGTGATCTCTTCGTTCTAAAAAGAGTTAGATCTTGAAGAAATCAAGCAGTTGAGGTAGTCAAAGAGGTATTGTCCTTAAATTTTCTTTAAAATACGGTTCGTTTAAGTCTTAATTTTATAATTGAATTTCCTGTACCTGTTTTAGTTTAGAAAAATCTGAGATTTGAACTCTAATCGATTATAATTTTTTATAGGTTTCAAAATTGCATGTTATAATTTTAGATTGGCTCATTATACTCATTTTCAGGTCTGTTTTGGTATCGATACTTGTATTAGAATTTGTGATTGATTATTCCTTAAATAAGCATGTAAAGAGATTATTGTAAGATAAGATTTTTGTTAATTAATGAAAAATAATTATGTTCAGTTATCAAGTAATTTTCTGATTAGTTATACATGATTTGATCATTTGTCATTTGTTGAAAAATGATTTTTTATCCAAAGCTTTTCCTTGTTGTAACAGGTTTAACCCCCATTAATTTTTTTTTTTACACAAGTTAACCCTCATTGCAACCTCTGTTTTGGCATAATTCAGCCCTGTTTTGCATTAAATTCAGTCCATAGGTCAGCCTTTGTTTTACACCAATTCAGCCCTCTTTGAATAAGTTCAAGTCATAATTCAGCCCCTATTTTAGCCTTTGGTTACTCCTGTCTTAAATTTTCTTTAAGTATAACTTGTTTGTAATGTCTCATGTTTTAAAACTTTCTTCCTTGTTATATTCATTATTCTATTACTACATCTCGATAGAAGAAGATCATTTAGATTTGTGGCTGTGGTTATGAGCTTTCATGTTAATGTGTATATGGGTAAGCTGGGCTGTTCGGTTTCGATTATTACCCAATGATTTATTCATAAGACCTGATGTTTAAGTTTCATTTATCTACACCGGTTGTACCTTTGGTGGTTTAATTCAAGAGGCTAAGATAGATAGATCTTCTTTTTTTTCTTATTGGATTGATTTTGCTTATTTTAAAGCTTTCATCCATTGATTTAGAGTTGTATGTTATTTCTTTGTATTTTAAATCATCATTTATGAATCATTCTGTCAATTTGATCAACCCTTATAATATTGTTTTGGTGATCTTCAGGATATGATGATTGCAAAAGTAATAATTTTCTCTTAAGTTTTGGTTGTGATAAAAAATAATTCATTCATGTTATTTTTGTCCAAATTATTCTCTAAGAACTCGAATTTCTATGCCTAATTATTTGATCACAATTGCTAGTTATGGGAGTCTGATTTTTTAAAATTTTCATTTTTCTATATACTTTGGGCACATGGTCTGTTGAGTATCTTCATGGGGTAGGTTCAAGTAATTTCGAACTCTTATAAAATAATCTGGATCTGGATTTCCTTTGTTATGTTCCAATGATAATATGGTTCATGGGGTATTTTTCCCCTGGGTGCATGTGAGTTCAGTCATTAGGTTCTTTGCATGTTTGGTATGAACGCTTCAACTACCCTCTGTATCATTAGCTTCAACAGTTCAGCACATAAATCTGTCCCATTTTTAAACATGAATTTGTCCCATTTTTAAGCATGAACCTGTCCCAGTTTTGAGCATGAAATCTGTCCCAGTTTTGAGTACAAACCTGTCCATGTTTCACCTGTGAATCTGTCACAGATTCTGCCCACAAATCTGCCCCTGTTTTACCATAACTTCAACACAGAATTTGTCTATATTTGAGGCACAATTTTCGCTCAGAATCTGTCCACATTCGAGCACAGTTTTCACACAATTTAGCCCCCATTCTTAAGCACATTTCTGCCCCTGTTCGAGGCGTGATTCTGTCCACATTCTGTACCCAATTTTTACACAAATCTGTCCAGGTTTCGTACCCATTTATGCACATAAATCTGCCCAGTTTTTACACAAGATTTGCTCATTCTTTGTGTGGTTTTTAGTCAGCAAATCTGCTTTGTTTAGCACCAATTCTACTCATTTTCTGTAATAGCTCAGCTCTGTTTTTAGCACAGTCTCATTCCATGGTTTATAATCTGTCATCTTATATTTGCATGCGGGCCACATATCTTACTTAGGTTTGAGTATTTGTGCATAGTTCACTTCTGGTCTACATTGCAATGTTTTTTTGTTCATCTTCTTAGGCGCGAATTAGAGCTATGTTTATATTTAATCATAGAACAGTTAGCTAACTCAATTATATATATATATATTTTATCTATCTCTTGTGTATTTTAAATTTGGATAACAGATATTGTAGTTTAATGGATAGTTGGGTAGTTTTATAGTTGAATTTTGATGAAAAATTTTAGATAGTAAATAACTCTACTGATATCATATACATGTGTATAGGAAATTTAAGCAAGTGTTTCTTTGGTGGTCTCATTGAAAAGTGTTATAATCTGCTTAAATCTCTGTATCACAGATGCATTTGGGTTGATTAATTTTCAGTTTTATACTAGGTGTACAGAATGATTCGTTTGTAAAATGTTAGAATGTGTTCATTATATTTAATTGAATCTATTGTTTAGATGTATCGATTGGTTTGACCCATATTATTAACAAATCCTATAATTATTCAGCTTATCATGTCTTTAGTAATGTTCCATCTCATTTCAATTTCTCATCTTTTATAAATCCATTTTCTATTTTAGCTTAGCTTAAACAGGAAGTTCAATCCTATAGATGTTCAAGTTATAGCTTATCATATTTATTTATTTTTTTTATTTCAATAAATTGTTTAATTGAAGGAGGAAATCAGATGACTACTCTATTCGATATTATCGACATGAGTACTGTCTGATTTCAAGGCGGTTTGTAGGAATATTATATGTGTATTGAAATCAGATGATTACTTTGGCATCATCTGATTTCGTTGAGTCCCCATATTGGGGTGGTGTTTGTGGTTGGGCATAAAAGTATTTGATATTGTTTTTTTTTGCTTTATTAGGCTATCCAGCGGCTGGTCTGGACTAATTTATGCTGTTTATCATTTTATGATTGCTATAGGTTGTGTATTTTTTAATTGAAAATTCTTCTTTGCTTAACACTTGTTTCATTTTTATAAGAATAGAATGGGTTTGCGATTATCTTTTTCCTCTCTCTTTGATTAGACTAGCACAGTCTTTTGAATTTTTGATTAGATTTCTTTAGATACTAGAACCTATACTAGAAGACATACTTTGTCTCTTTAGGCGATCCTCTTTTGGAGGCATGCCTCTTTTTTTAGCTTAAAGGAGTTTGCTTTGATTTTGATGAAAGGTGTACCTCATAGGAGGCATGCCTTGCCTCATTTAGAAAGCCTTTGAATCATTCGTTTGAGTGATGATGTTATCAGGGGAGTCTTTGACTCATTTGATCTTTATTAATGTTATTAGGGAGTCATCTCTCTGGGCATTTTAAGTAATTAGCCTTTAGAAGGTCTGCTTGGTCTTATTTGTAGAATCCTCTCAATTAATTGTCTTAGCCTTGCTTCCCCCTTTGCAAGGTCAATGATAAGATTACTTGGAGCCCATCTTTGTATGTGTTTGGGAGACCCGCCCGGTCTCATTCTCTCGTTAGTCCTCCTCTCTGTGCATCGTCTGGTTTTGGGAGAACACCTTACTCGGCTTGGCAACATACCCCTATCCTTATGGGTATTGGGTTGCACATTTGTTGCAACCTATGGCTAGGTAGCTGTCCGGCCCGGTGGGGTGTTTTACCTCTGCCAAATGTGCAAATTCGTGTTTCCTCTTCTCTTTTAGAGAGTCTTTGACTCATCTACCCTTTAGTTGTTGTCAGTGGAGTCTTTGACTCGTGTGTTCTTCTCTCTTAGAGAGTCTTCGAATCGTGTTTCCATTTCTTTTAGAGAGTCTTTGACTCATTTATCCTCTAGTTGCTTTTATTAGAGAGTCTTTGAATCGGTTGCTCCCTTTGTGCTCTTATTAGAGAGTCTTTGACTCATTTGCTCTTATAACGGTGTTATTAGAGCATAGTTTCCTTTATTCGCCCTAGGGTTTGTCCCTAAGGTGTTATTTTGTATATTCCCTCCGGTCTTTGGCCAAAAGGGTGAAAGCATCAGAAATTTTAAAATCCATAAACATTGAAATCATTAAAAATCTCAAAAAACATTAGAAACTTAAAGCATAAAAAATAGTTGATTTGCTGTAAGTGTTTGTTAGGTAGAGAGTTCGTTTCGAACTACGTTGGCTTGATCCTCTTCCACGAGGTACGTAGTGCAGCTTGGGAACTTCATCCCAAGTCCAGCCAAACTTTGTAAATAAAAAAAAAATGCTTTAACCCTTCAACTTTAAAACCTTGTTTTTAACAAAAATCTTCCTCTAGAGTTAGGAGTTTGTCCTAGATAGAGAGTTTTAGAGTTAGGAGTTCGTCTTTGATTTGTTGTGTGCTTGTTTGTGTTTGTTTTAGAGTTAGGGGTTTGTCCTAGCTAGGAGCGCCTCCGTCCGGTCAGTTGGCGATTCACATTGCCGACTGATGACTAGGTCTTGGATACGTTAGCAATCCTATTGTTTTCCTTAGGGCACAGCCTAGTTACACATAGGTTGTAGGAACCACCTGCATTAGCCTAGGGCTAATCTGCATTTAGTTAGGGCATATAGGGTGTCCTAAAATTCACAATTCACTGGAATTTAAATAATCGTACAATAAACTTTAATAATTGGTCCGGTCTTTTAGATCGAGTTTAGGATAGAGGGCTAGGTGTCTTAGGCATCATAGCTTAGAATAGGCGTGAAGAACTACGTTGCCTTGATTCTCGTGGAGGCGGGGATACGTAGGCTTCTTTGGATGAATACCAGACCATCCGAGGACTCGGGCTAATAATTTAGAGTCTTAGGATTTATTATGTTGTTATTATATGTTTTGATGTGTTTTCTTACTTTCTCTTACTGATCCTATACCTTTTGCTGTAGCTTGCATGTGTTTGCACATCAGAACTTAGACACCCATTAGGTTTGTCACTCATAACCTAGCTATGCTTAGGTGGCACATCTTTCATTTTATTTTATATGTGTTTATTATTTTTATCCTCAGGAAATGCATGCTTAGGTAGACGAGTCCTGAGGATTGTTCCCATTTCACATGATTTTTATTCAAACTTCTTTGGAGTTACTAAAAATGGCATAAGAGACCAAGTGCTTGCACTCGGACGAATTGGGGGTGCTCTCAGACCTTCCCCATTCGTAACCAGGCACGAACCCATATATATTTCTGGTTATCCATTGCACAGAGGATTTGATTTTAGGGTTCCATGGCATATCCATGGATGGCGACTCTGAGTTTATTTCAGGTATGTCTTGGTTTCGAGCCTTGGCTCCGGATCGAGACATATCTCTTTCTTTTATATATCGCCACTCGTGCTATGCTATGAGGGTGGCATCCGTTTTGAGAGTTCCTTGGTAGAGCTCTCCACACACGTGGATGATCCAGAGGGTGTTAGGGACCAGTTCCCTCGCCGCCTATCTCGGATCGGGGTCCACAGGTACATTGTTGAAAATGGATACAATGTACCTTCCAAACCATTTGAAGAATGGAATGTGGTAGAGAAAAGGCAAGCTAATTTGAACTACAAAGCAATAAATTCCTTGTTTTGTGCCTTAGCTACCGAGGAGTTTAATAGAGTTGCTCTTTTTGATTCCGCCAAAACTATTTGGGATACCCTTGCGACTACCCATGAGGGAACATCACAAGTCAATGATTCCAAAATAAACTTGTTAAAGAGCAAGTATGAAATGTTTAGAATGAGTCCAAACGAGAGTATTTTGGAAATGTATACTCGTTTTTCTATTATTTCTAACGAACTAGCTAATCTTGGTAAATCTTATCCTAACGATGAGCTTGTGAGTAAGTTACTTAGGTCTCTTCCTCTCCATTGGGATCCAAAGGTGACCGCGATTCAAGAGTCAAAAAATCTCAAGACGCTAACCATAGAGGAGCTTGTAGGATCTCTCATCACCAATGAGATGCTCCTTACTAGCCGACAAGAGGAAAAGAAGCCAAAGGAGAAGGAGAGGGAATTTAGATCCCTAGCACTTAAGGCTTCCAAGGAAGACTCATCAAGTGAAGCGGATAGTGACGAAGAAGAAGCTTTACGAAGATTCAAGAGCTTGTGGAGAAAGAAGCATAAGAAAGATAAGAAGAAGAAAGAAGAAAGTGATGTTGATGGAGCCTTAAGATGCTTCAATTGCAAGAAGAATGGACACAAAAGACCGGATTGTCCACTTCTAAAATCAACTTCCTCTAAGTACAAGGGTAAGAAGGATTGGAAGAAGCATAAGGCTCTTGCCGCCGGTTGGGATGCGTTAAGCACATCGGGCAAAAGCTCAAGTGAAGGGGAAGAAAATAAAAAAGATGATCTTTGCTTCATGACATTCACCCATGAAGTTGAGGTAAACTCTAACCCCTCATATTCTTCATCTAGTAGTAAAAGTGATAGCATACCTTATGATGAATTGTGTGAAACCTTGCATACCCAAATTTCCAAAAACAAAGTTCTTAAAAAATCCATTTTAAAGTTAGAAAAAGAACTTGAATTTTTGAAAATTGATTTATCTTCTTCCATATCTCAAGAACAAGTTACACTTGAAAATCATAAACTTGAGATTAATACCCTTAAGGGTAGTTTGGATGAGAAAACTTGCCAACTTTTAAAATTTCAAAATATGGCAAGCTCCTCCAATTCTTATGAAGATGAAAGAAATGAGCTTTTAGTTCAAACATCCCATCTTCATAATGAAAATGAGAGACTTAGATTATGTTTACATGGCTTTTTAAATGGAAATAAAATTATTGACATAATCCTAAGTAAAACTAGTTTTAGACCTCAACATGCTTATCATGATAGGACTAGTATATCTAACCCTCTTGTTAGATGCCATTTTTGTGGAATGAATGGTCATTACCAATTCCAATGTGCATCCAAGAGTAGGGCTAGATGTGGGACCAAGAAATCTTGGGTTCCCAAAACCCCCATATGATGTTATTCATATTGTGTAGATTAGGGGTTTTTTAACTTAAAATTGAATATATTTCATTTGTATGGTTTTTTGATAACCCCTCTTGTATTGTAAAATTATTTTAACTAGGGGGAGTTAAAATTGAATTTTTCTTTGAAAAAGGGGGAGCTTTAAAATTGTAAATTTTAAACCCTTTGTTTTTCTTACCCCTTCTTTTTGTTGATGACAAAGGGGGAGAAGAATCTAGAGTAAAGACTCTAGAGTAAGAAAAATGTGAAAAGAGTATATGCTTTGATTTGTAAATCTCTTATGCTTGTCATCATCAAAAAGGGGGAGATTGTAAGCCCAATGGTTTTTACCTTGGCATTCCCATCTTGTTTTGATGATTCCAATACACAAGTGATCATTTATCACTAATGTGTTTGAATGTCTAAGTTGTAGATTATGATAAAGTAAGATCAAGGATGCTTGGATTGAAGGCCAAGAAGCTCACATTGGACCACCAATTGGAAGGCCAAAGTCATCAAGCAAGAAGTCATGAAGACTTGAAGACATGAAGAAATTCATATTGAAGACCATTTTTTATATTTTAGAATGTATTTGATCCAAACCTAGATTAGGCTTTTAGAGGCATAATTAAGTTAATCTCACACACCCTAAATAAACAAGTGATTGTATTTGTGGAGTTCCAACACCTTGGAACCCTCATAGCAATCCCATCTTGGTTGAGAATTGGAAGCCCAAAACAGAATTGAAAATCTGCTCTGCATAGGCTTCTCGGAACTCCGAGAGTTTTTCTCGGAACTCCGAGAAATGGTCCAGTAGATCATTTTCCAATTCTGTGTGTATTCTCGGAACTCCGAGATTTATTCTCGGAACTCCGAGAATTCTCGGAACTCCGAGAATTATTCTCGGAACTCCGAGAACACTCCAACGGTCTGAAAAAGAGCCGTTTTGAATTTTGCTGGAATTACCTCAATGCATTGAACGGTCATATTTTGGTTTTCCTATAAATATGGGTGTTCTAAACCTACAAACCATCAATCCTAACACTCTAAAACTTCATTTGAATATCCAAGAGTGAATCAAACTTCAATTGTGCCTCTCATCACCATCTTTAGGATTTGGATCATAGGCTCAAATTTGTACATCCATTTTGTAACCCTTGTGAGGGATTTTTCATTTCTTTCTTTCAACCTTCGAGTGTTGTATTCGGGCGAGTATTCGGAGAAGCGTAGCCTATTCTCCGTGGTGTGGATAGCCACCGAGGTTAAAGCTATTGGGGTGAGGATAGCCACCAAAGTTAAAGCTATTGTAATTGGCATTCGATCTTCGCCAAGGTTAAGAAGATCAAATAGTGAAGCCATCAACGGGTTTGGTTGGTGGAGTGGAGTAGGCCTCGGATTTGAGGACCGAACCACTTTAAATCTCGGGTGCACTCTTTCTATCTCTTTGCTCTTTTATTTGCATTGCACCATTAGATTTAACTTGTATGCTTGAATATTAATTCTTGATCTCTTAATCTTAAAATCGGTTTAAAGGTTTTAAATTGGTAGATTCTATTTCTTAAAATAACCATATTCTCCCTCCTCATTGTGTTGCCAATCTAGTATAACTTGGGACCCCCCTACATCGGATTTTCAAATGCCAAGGTGGAAACCATTGGGCTTACACAAATCCTCTAGGAAGACGTCTGTGAATTCCTTGATTAGAGGTTGTGCCATCTTTGGTATGCCTATCATGCCTTCCGCCATCTTCACAATCAGTGCATAGACCACACCTGTCTCCTCTACGACACTAGCAAAAGTGGTGGCAGTAAGGAGATTAATACCCTCCCCAGCCTTTGGCTTGGGTTCATTACTCCTGGATGGGGATAGGACGGTCTTCACTCCATTAAAAAGAAACGAATAAGTGTTGCATTTCCCATCATGAGTCAAGTCACGATCATACTCCACGGTCGAACCAATAATGGATGACACGCATCCATATGAACAACATCGCACCATGCTCAATCCTTATAGCGGCTACCTATGAAAAATTGAACCAGGCATCGGTGCGTAACGACGACTTCATTTCCTTTCTTCAACCATGCCAGCTTATAGGGATTGGGATGCTTCTAGGTTTTGAGGCTTAATTTGGTGACGGCTTCCTCAGAAATCACATTCTCGCATGAGCTACTGTCAATCACCATCTGACACACCTTCCCTCCAATTGTACATGCAATACAAAATATGTTGTTACGGAGCCAATCGTCATCAGAATCACCTCTAGGAGTCATAAGTATCTTCCTGGTAACCAACGATTCTCCCACGTCGTCATATTGAACATCTTCCTCAACATCTTCATATGAGTTAAATGTCGGCGGTACAGATGTAGACACCCCCATTTTGCTAAGCTTTAAAAAGCAAAAGATTCGGTAGTATCATCGAGTTTTGAATCCGTATTCAGCATTAGATTAGGCATCCATGCATTTTAGGGTAGATTTCATTTCATTATGAGAGTTTTGAAGTTGATTTGCATTCCTGAAGGTCTCTAGGGGGTTCCTTTGGCCTCTGAAAGATGAAAGTTCAAGTTTCCAAGCAAATGAAAAAACCTGCTATTTTTAGAATTTTCAGGGTTTCCCTCATTTTTGCCTATTTTGTATTGCTGGGGTATTTTGGTCATTCCCGATGTGTCTCGTTTGACCCCCGAGTTATATTTGAAAAATCTTGAGTGATTTTATAAATTTTTGAAAAAGCTGCTATTTTTAGAAACTCATGGGGCTTCCACATTTTCATCATCTTATGGATATTTCAATTATTTCTCATATGTCCAAAACCATCTCGAGGGTACGGCTGATGGATTATGAGTAATTTCGTAAGTTTTGAAAAACCTGCTAAATTTAGATTTCTCAAGATTTTCTCTTAGTCTTGCACTTCGGGGGTATTTTAGACATTTCCAAATATATCATATTTGGTCCCTAAGTTGTGTCTAAGAAATCTTGAGTCCGTTCATAAATTCTCGAAAATCTGCTATTTTTAGAATTTCTCAGGGTTTTCCCTAGTCTCGCCAAATTCTAGCACCTCGGGGTAATTTGGTCTTTTCCTGTGTATTTCTTTTGATCCCCGAAATATTTCTGAGAGATTATGAATGATTTCCTGAATTTTGGAAAACCTGCTAAATTTAGAATTTCTCATGAGTTTCGCTTAATTTGGAAATTCTAAGTGTTGAGGGCATTTTGGGTATTTTAGGGGATACCAAATGATTCTGTTTAATATTGCTCACCGAAAGGACCCAATTTTAAAAGTTTCTATTTTTGAAGTTTGACCACAAAGACTTTCCATTTTTAATTTTTCCCTTTAGGGGTGAACCAATCTGAGGGTATTTTGGTCGCATTTGGATGTGTAATTGTCAAATAGGGGCATTTTGGTCCGAAAAATTATTTTCCCAAAAAAAGATGGTTCGATCATGTGTGAGGGAGCACATAAATGTCAAATGGGTTGGGTCCATATATAGAATACTGAATTTAGAAAGATTTTATTGAATTTTTACGAAAAAACCCGAAACCCGTGTGAAATGGCCCATTGGGCTAAAGCCCGTAAGGATGGAGCTCATGTGGGTTCACCCATATGGGTCGACCACCATGGTGGGCGCCCCACATGGCTGACCCACATGAATTGAGCATCCAACCTTGATGATGTCACAATGGTGACATCATATTTGTTAAAAGAAAAATAAAAAGAATAAAAAACGAAAAGAAGGAAAAGATGAATGATTGCTTAAAAAATGTTTTCTTCCAAAGAAGCAATGTGGAATAAAGAATAGCATGTCTTGATTGACAATAAATTAAGATTGGAATCAAATCCAATTTGGAAACAAGAAAGAAAGCAAGCAAGAGGGAAAAATTGGAAACAAGCCAAAAATGAGACCTCTCACATTGGGAACTACTATTTCTCTCTTAATCCTAGCTTTTTTGTATAAAAATCAAAACAAACAATCCTAAAAAAGATTGGAAAAAGATCAAAATTCATTTTTTTTCTCTCCTCCGAAGAAGAAAAAAAAATCTCTTTTCTCTTGAAGTGTGATCTCTCTCAAGGGTTCTTCACAAAAGGAATTCTTGAATTCCTTCTTCTTCTCCAAGGCATCACACAATCAAGAATTATTGGAGTGTTTTTTGGGTCTTCTTCATCATATAAAAGGGTGCGACAAAGCGTATACCTCAGATCTACGCACCTTAGAGACAAGGAGCGCGATCAACGGTAGGATCTTTATCTTTGTAATTTCAAAAGTAGAAAAACATGCTAGGGTTTTACTTTTGATAGATCAAATCAATGAATTTTTTCTTGAAATTCCAGTATGTTAAATATAGATTATGAATTTTCAAAATCCAAAATTTGATCCAAAAATTAAATTTCCTCCATTTAATAATGATTTTCTTTCGTTTTTTATTCAATATGGATTTAAATAGGATTATCAAAGCAAGTGTTAGAAAACGTGGGTTTCTTTAAAAACTGATATTTTTTTGGATTTTTATAAAATAAAATACCACTGGAAACTTAATTTCCAATCCCGGTTTGGCCGCTTTAATTTTCATTCTAATTTTCAAACAATAACCTTGAAAGGGGTTATTTCTTGATAAACGAATCCAAAAGTATATCAAACCATGTCCAAAATTTATAAAATCTTATTTCCAAACTAATGTTTTGATTTCCAGAATACCCAAACATTTTCAGATTTTTTTGAATTTGTTTAATCCGGTTTTAAATTATTTTAAATTTCGGCAATTTTTAATAAATATCAAAATAGTTTAGAAATTAATGAAACTCTCCAGAATTAATTTTCAATAATAAATTGAATTTTTCATGAGATTTTGTTTTATGAAAAAAGTTTTTTTTATTTGTTTTCTAATTGCTTTTTCGTTTTACGTGCCGTAATTTTTTTTCGTATTAAATTAGTAAATTTTTGAAATTTTTCTTTACAAACCAATAACTTATGTTACTGGAATGTTAGATAAAAATTTTAAATTGGTTTTGCAAAGTTTTAATATGGTTTTGTAATTTATTTTAATAAATGGGTTTCAATTTCTAGGAAACAAATTCCCCTTTTCTATTTTCAAATCGATTTTATGGAGGAGATTTAATTTTTAAGTTTTGAAATTTTGATAGAAAATTTTATATTCTATTATATATCTACTGGAATTTTTTATTTGATATTAGGATACTATTAGGTTTGCTTTTTAAGTAATTCTTTGGTTTCATCCGATTTTTGTGTGAATTTCAATTGGCATCAAATCGTAATAAAAGTTCATGAAAGTCATACAGTAGTCTAATCTCATGATTATATTTATTCTGTGAAAGTTTGGATTAATTAAAAATTAATATGCTACAAGTTGATGTGTTAATTTATAATCTGATTTAAATTTTAGAAAATCGGAAATTGATATCAAATCTTAATGATAATTCATGAAATATTTCCAGTAAGCTAAAATTATCCATATCTTGTTACTGGAAAATTTATAACTGATTTGGAGTTCGATTTCTTAGGGTTACTGTGTATTCCTAACAATCTGGTCTTAATGATATTAAATCACAATTTAATAGCAAATCAATACAAAAGTCAGTAAAAATCTTCAAAAAATCTTAAATTTTCATAATAAATTCAATCTCTAACTTTTTGAAACAGAAACCTTAAGATTCATAGATTGCCTTTGTAAATTGGCTATGCTGTGACAATTTAACTGCCGAGATCGTAACCATAATCGTATACTAATTGTGATCGATCCAGCATAATTGGAGAGCGTAAATTATAGTATGATATTGGCTCCGAGGTCGACTGTCCATGAAAATCCTGAGAAATATGTCAGGCAATAAGATACTATAATTTACGTGCTAAATTATACAAGGGTTGAGAGCACGATTCCCTTCCATGGTTGTAATTCGAGGTCGAAACTTGTGAACCATAGAGCCTTTGGTATTCCTTAGATGTTTAGGAACTGAAAAATCCTTGAAATATGAAAATCATTAACTTCAGCAAATTGAATCAATTTACATCATGTCTTTCGGAACCGTTGGATTGCGGTTTCAATTGTAAGAACCATTAGAGCCCTATTTAAGAACATTTGCGTCATGTCGTGTCCTAGGTTTTAGGGAGTCCTAGAGTTAGGAGTCCAGCCTCATCACGGGCGTTTGCTATGGATAGCAACCGTGCCATAGATCTAGTTACACTAGTCACCTCACTTTTCTCATAGGACAAGCCTAGTTACCTAGGATGTAGGTTCACCTGCATTAGTTAAAGAGATGTCTTGCACTTAGATAGGACCATATAGCATCTTAGATGAAGTCCTAGGATAATAAAATCTTCAACTTGAATTAAATAATTTCTCTTAAAACTGTTGAAACAGTCAATCCAGTCTAGATCGGTGTCCTAGATGAGTTAGGCATAAGTAGCTTAGTTCAGGTGCACCGAACTACGTCGACTCTGATCCCAGTGAGGCTTGCGTACGTAGGCAGCTTGGATGTCTGATGGCATACCAATCACGAGTCGGCTCCACAACAAATGGTGGGGTTTTGTATATTAATTTTCTTGTAAAATTTAATCACTTAGGACTTTCCATGAAATTAGAATTTTAGGAAAACTTTCACTTAAATTGAATCCAGACAAATTAAGAAATCAAGATACACATTTAGGATTCATATTGAAATTAGATTTGAGGATGCATGTCACTTAGTTCGCACATTAACAGAGAGTTGAATGAGCCATTTAAAATAAATTTAAAAGAGTTAACTTTTGGAATTAAAGACCGATTATCGGGCAGGAATGGTGCATGTGGTGGATAATTCTCCATACATTCCATTCTTGTAACCAGGTAGCGAGTCTAGATTTCTGGTTAATTATGGGTCCTAGATCCCACATCTAGGTGGCGACTCTGTCAGTCTCTTTTGTGTGGAATTCGGATTGTCTTAGCGATCCCAAGTTCACATAAAAGATGAATTAAAATCAACAATAAAAATGCACACGCCAATCGCGTGGGTACGAGAGACCAAGAGAGAGCGTGGCGGCTCGCGCCCCACCCCTCTCGCGGGATCGGGTCCCACAACAGAGTAATAAACAGGATCCCCAATATCATCACCATAATCAGCCTCCTCAATAAGAAGTCGCTTTTCGTCTCGACCACTCTTTCTACATTCATTGGCTCGATGCCCTGGCTCACCACATTTGAAACAATGAGGCCCTGTCGCTCCTCCTTGGATGGGATTTGCAGCTTTGAATGGTGGTGTCGTCTGGGTTGGTTGTGGTGGAATCGGCTTGTACCTCGGGATGCCCACTTGCGTAGGTCGGGTAGAAGGTCGAGGGGTGGTGGCTGGGACAATCCTTCCATACTGCTTGTTGTGTCCCATTTGTTTCTCAAGGATGACAGCCCTCTGATGTGCTTCAGAAATACTACAACAATCAAACAGGTCTAGCGAATCCTGCTGATCCTTCCTCAAACCTCCAATATATCTAGAAACTAATTGCCCATCTGATTTTGCCAAATCGTTACTGGGAACTAGTTGATGGAATTTCTCGGTATACTCATCAACCAAATCACCCCCTTGTTTCAATTTCTGCAACTGTTTAAACAATAAACGAGTATAATTATAAGGAAGAAACTTTGGCATCATCTTCTTCTTCAGTTTATCCCAGGCAACGATCTTCTCCTTGCCTTGTCGTCGCCTAGTCAATTTCACCTGCTGCCACCATGCAGCGGCTCTTTATCGGAGTCGAGTACTGATCAAAGGAACTATCCGATCCTCTGGAAACTCCTTGAACTCAATTATCTCTTCTACTGTGAAAACCCAGTCCATGAAATCTTCGGGTGTTAACCCTCCATGGAAGTCTGGGATCTTAATCTTGAGACATGATTCCCAATGCCTGAAATCACCTCCGGTAGACTCAGATCTCTCTGGTCGCCGTGGTCGATATCCCTGACGCTGGATCATGGCGTCTACGTCAGATCCGTCATCTCTTGGTTGAGAAGAAGCACGCACCGATCTCAACTGTTCTGTGAGTTCCTCCACTTGCCTCCTCAGCGCTAGGATCTCTTCTTGGGATTCAACCATAGCACTATGGGCTGCTGCTTGAGCCATCTGCCTCCTTCTTGGTGCCATCGATGAGCGTCTCGATCGTGGAAACCAAGCTCTGATACCAAATTATGTAACCTCATACAACGGTAAGTGCAGAATTTAATCACAAATAAGAGAAGTATGTAGCCGTACTAGTGCAAATAGAGAGAGAAAGGGGAAAAAGTCTAAGGTTGGACGTTTCTTCTTCTTTTCATTAATATTTTATTCCAAAGTCAAAACTACTCCTCATGTCCTCTTTTACACCTTACAATGGAAGAGAGATTCCACAAAAGGAATCTCATAAAAAAGAAAGCTTACAAATAGTTGTAATTGAAATAAAAGGCAATCAAAAGAAAAGAGAAAGTAGGCTATATTTAGCCATGCATGGAAAAGGTATGTGCCATATTTGTCCATGTATGAGAATGGAAATGAACCATGCATGGGCCTTATTTAGGATGCATTTTATTTGGAAGATGGCATCTGCCTTATTTAGAAGTGGAAAGCAATCCAACGGATGATACGCGATTTAGGCATGGGCGTGATCTACGGTTATCATCCGTTGGAGATGGAACAATCAATGGTCAGATGGGGGCGGCTATGCATGTGGACCCACTTGGGTGCCCCTAGCCTTGACCTTCTCTGATCGTCTCACGACCTTTGGATGGGCCCTCTTCTCCTCATAATCTTCGGCTATACACTGGGCCACATCAACAATTCAGATGCGCCAACTTTTAGTGGATTAAAACATGTGTGGTATTTAAATACCTGGACAACGGGGCAAACCCCAAACACTTGAGCTAATTAGCCCGCAAGGCAATACGGTAACTGCGAGAGGACGAACAGTTACATGGCAGGTTATCAAAAACTACCAACACCGAAGCATATGAATAAATGAGAAGAAGAATTGAAAGAGGATCTCAACATCAATACACAACATGTTCTTCTTCATTTCTTAGGAGTATTCTTATAATTTAGCCTTCTCTTCCTTATCTATTGTTTCTGCAATTCGATTGTGTACTGCGTACATCAATGGGCAATACTTTGAAGAAGGTATTCTCTAGCCTTGTTCTTTGATGAATTTATTTTCTCTTTACACTAGACTAATTGTTATGTCCTTGTTCACAAGTCGACCGAACCGACCATCATTTGATTGTAGTTCACACATTACTTGGAATCGGGTTACAATTTTATTAAATAGAACTGCATTTGTAAGCCCAATGGTTCCCACCTTGGCATTCTCATCTTCTTTTGATGATTCCAATACACAAGTGATTTTATTTCACTAATGTATTTGATTGTCTTAAGTTGTAGATCATGAGTACGTTTTATCAAGGTTGCTTGGGTTGAGGCCAAGAAGCTCTCATTGGACCATATTCGGAAGGCCAAAGGCATTGGATGTCCAAGAAGCATGAAGACTTGAAGCAATGCAAGTGAAGTCCATTTTAAGTCTTTTTAGATTGTATTGATCCAATCCTAGTTTAGATTTTTAGAGGCATGAATAAAGTAATCACACACCTCTAAATGTTTAAGTGATTGTTCATGTGGTGTTCCAAGCATTTGGAACCCTCATAACAATTCCAACCTTGTATAAATTGTGGAAGTCTTGAAGCCCAAAACGAATAAGAAAACAGAATTGAAAAACCTGTTGGCAATAGGCTTCTCGGAACTCCGAGAATATTCTCGGAGCTCCGAGAAATGGTCCAGTAACTATTTTTCAACTTCTGTTTGTATTCCCGGAACTCCGAATTCCGAGAATTTCTCGGAACTCCGAGACCACTAAGTCGGGAAAAAATTATAGCTGTTGAGGTTTTCCCAGAATTACAACTATGCCCCCAAATGGTCATATTTTGTGTTTTCTATATATATGTGAGTTCTAAACTTCCCAACCATCAATGCTAACACTCTAAAACTCTATTTGAGCATCCTAAGAGTGAATCAAGCTTGTTTAGGCCTCTCATCATCTAGATTTAGGATTTGGATCGTAGGCTCTAATTTGTACATCCTCTTCAAGATTGTAACCCTTGTGAAGGGATTTTTATTTTCTTTCTTTCTTGACAATACCGTGTATTTGGGCAAGTGTTCGGAGAAGCGAAGCCATCTCTCCATGATGTGGATTGCCACCAAGGTTAAAGCGATTAGACATTGTAATTGGCACTGGTCTTCGCCAAGGTTAAGAAGATCATCATAGTGAAGCCATCAACGTGTTTGGTTGGTAGAGTGGAGTAGGCCTCGTGTATGAGGACCGAACCACTTTAAATCTCGGGTGCACTCTTTCTTGTCTCTTGCTCTGTTATTTGAATTTGCACTTAAGATTTAACTTAGTTGCTTAAATTGTGTTTTTGATCTCTTAATCTTTAATTAGGTAAAAAGTTTTCAAAAGGTTAAAATTTATTTTTATAAAACCTAATCTCCCTCCCCCTAAGTTGCCAATAAGAATACTTGGGCCTATCATTGGAATTTCAGCATTCAAAAACTTCGATCAAAGGAATCTTCTCTTGTATAATTAATGTATAGGATTTTTGCACTAACACCTCTTTTTGGCACGCTTAATGGGATGTTTAGTTATAAGAGAAAGAAAATGGCAGCAAAGGTCAGAAGTAGATCGGGGATGAAAATAAGATTAGTGGACAAGAACTTGAGGCCTCAAGGAAAGTTTCGAATTCATCCCCATCTAGAAGTTCTAAGAATGCTTCGGTAAACATACTAGTTGATGGCATTCCAAGTATTCAAACATTGACCAACACAATCGATAGACTATTGATTAAAAATGTTGAGATGCGAAACGACATCTTTAAACAAAATCATATTGTTTTAAAATCATTGATAGAGCATAGTCAAGTGGCTTTGGCTTCAATGACACAATAAACAATGAGGCAAAACAATTAGGCCAATCCCCAAATTTTGTAGAAGAAGCAAGAGGACAATGATGAACTCACAAGAATGAGTAAAGAGGATCACTCAAAGACACGGCTCATGTTAGAAAGCTTCATGGTTGTGTCCGATCAATCGATGAAAATAAGACATAAACCACCCCACCAATTTGACCATCGACTCTGTTTAGTGAGTTGATTCCTTATGAAGGTGAGATCAGTGGCCATGTGCAAGGATGGAACAATCAAAATCCTAGCCCCACTGGCAATTTAGCCCAGGGAAGAGATTCATCAGCTAATGATTTGTTCGGTCCAAATCCTTGGCAACGGCAGTATGCCAACCCCGTCTTCGAAAGAGGACCCATGGGGCAAGGAAGGCAGGTTATCTATCCTGGCTTATTTAATTTTTGACCACAACTACAACAAATGGCTGTAAGAAGAAATCTAATTCTCCTAATCGTTCAAGCATATTTTGGTCAAAATAACAAAAAGATAAACCTTCCAATATATACAGAAGGATAATCCTAGACCGGGGTCCCCATGACAACATCGTGCACCCATGACTCACCCACACGGGTATACAAGGCTAAGTAGTTCCACAACATCACCTGTATCAGAAAATAGATACACAGAGAAAACTAAATGTACTATATTCAATTAAAAACCATAAGGTCTTCCACCATTCTAATTAGTTTTTTCCTCAAACACAAGATCCACAAGTCTGTGTCGATCGGACACCTATCAATGCTATTATTATTAAATCAATATTTAAAACATCTCATAGGTTCAATCAGAACCCAAAATAATCCTAAAAATTAACCTGGAAATCGGATCCACAAAAACGACTAGAAGCACTCAAGGTCGACCGTCGGCCCCCACGGTTGGCCATGCCTTGCGATCTAGAAATTTTTTAGATCCGCAGATCTTGACAAATTTGACGGTTTTCTCCCCAAAACCTTCATCTTTCAGCATGAAAAATCCTCTTATAGTCCTTATATCTAAAACTAATAGTATTCCTAATCGAGGTAACCCTTAGACAATTGTTCATGAAAATCTTTGTGATCAAAGATCCCCATGAATCAAGAAAAACACTGGAAATACGTTCGAATCGAATCCGACAATAAAAGAAGGGTCACACATCGAAGATCTCATCTTGATGTTGCTGATCTTAATAGAGCTCAGGTAAAATCACCGTTAAACACCATTATTAATGATCGACCATAAGTATCTTACCTAAAAACTTAACTTCCTTTGCTAGAAATCTTCTTCCTCAGTCTCCACTCCTCTCTCTAGGGTTTCTTCTACAAATCTCTCTCTCTCTAGGGTTTTCTCTATATAAAAAGTGATGGATTGGGAGACCTAAAGTGTATTTATACTTAAACATCTAAGCTTTTAGTGATTTGACTAATTGACCCCTAAAATATTCTAATTTTCTAATTTTGCCCAAATAGGGCTAGTGGACGAAAACGTCCCTAGAAGTTGGGAGTTTCAATTTATTTTCTCTTTACACTAGACTAATTGTCATTTTCTTGTTCACAAGGTGATCGAACTGACCGTCATTTGATTTTAGTTCGCACATTACTCAGAATCGAGCTACAATTTTATTAATTGGAAAGGCATTTGAAACCACTTACGCGAGAGGGGCACTAATAAGGCTAAGAGCCCCCCTCTCACGTAATCAAGGCGTTGAACTTTGTACTATACTAATAAGGGCTAAGAGGACCCCCCTTACATGATGGTCGATCGAAGGACTCTTCTCTGGTATAATTAGTGTATATGATTTTTGCACCAACACCTATTTTTGGCATGCTCGATGGGACGTTTAGTTATAAGAGAAAAGAATGCTAACAAAGCTCAGAAGTAGATCATCGGATAATAAGATTGGTGGACAAGAAATTGAGGCCTCAAGGGAAGTTTAAAATTCGTCCCCATCTAGAAGTTCTAAGAGTGGTTCGTTAGACATACTGCTAATGCCATTCCAAGTTTTCAAACATCGACCAACACAATCGATAGACTATGGAATAAAAATGTTGAGATTCCAAACGTATCTCTAAATAAATTCATAATGATTTAAAATCATTGATAGAGTATAATCAAGTGGGTTTGGCTTACATGATACAATTAAACAATGAGGCAAAACAATGAGGCCAATCCCCAAATTTTGTAGAAGAACCAAGAGGCCAATGATGAACTCATGAGAATGAGTCTAGAGGATAACTCAAAGACACATATCATGTTAGAAAGCTTAATGGTTGTGTTCGATCAATCGATGAAAATAAGGCATCAACCACCCCACTAGTTTGACCATTGACTTTGCATAGTGGGTTGATTCCTTGCGAAGGAAAGACCAGTGGCAATATGCAAGGGTCAAACCATCAAAATCCTAGCCCCACTGGCAATTTAGCCCAGGGAAGGGATTCATCGGCGAATGAAAATTTGTCGTGTCTGAATCCTTAGCAAGGGTAGTATGCCAACCCTGTCTTTGAAAAAGGACCCACGGGGAAAGGCAGACTGGTAATCTATCCTAGATTATTTGATTTTCGACCATAGCCACAACAACAAATGGAAGAGATCTAATTCTCTTAATCATTTAGGAGTATTCAGGTCAAAATAACAGAACGATAAACCATTCAAAATATAAAAAATCACAGCCTGACTGTAAGCTCAAGGGTTCATACATTCACCTTTTTCTTGCTGTTTTGATACTAGCAAACCTAAATTGATTAGTTTTTATGGACTAATGTGTTGTCTTTGAGTGATGTGTCTTAGACAGAAACTTGACATGTCATATCGCCATTACACAACTCAACACAACCCATGGCTTAAGGATCAATATGCACAAAGGAACCAAAGAGCTTCCACATACATTGGAGACATCATCCTTTGAAGATGTTCAAGTTCAAGAGCTCAAGTTGAAGATCCTACAAGCGTGCCTAGCAAGTGCCAGTAGAAGCTTGGAGTTGAACAAGCATTGGTGACACCTCATGTACCTCTCAACATGCTTTGAAGAATGGAGGAAGTTACAACTTGAAGAAGTTCACTCATAAGTCAGAGATGTCCAAGAAAGTGCAGAGGAGCCAAGCAATCCAAGAAGACTCAAGGGTATACACTTTAGATTGTATTTGGAGTCCTATTGTTATTTGTATTTGCACTTTCAGAAAGGGTTTTCAAAATGGTTTAATTAAAACATATCTGCTATCTTTAGAAACCATCAACACTCCCCAAAACATGTTTGAAAACCTTGGACAAAAGCCCAAAGACCATGGCCCAAGTCCCTAAATTTTTATATTTAAAATCAAGTTTTCAAAGCAGGGCCGGTCGACCGGGGTTCCCCTGGCGACCGCGGTAAGGTGGTTGGAATTCCAGCGGGCCGGTCGACCGCCATAGGGCCGGGCGACCGCGGATACGGATCTGGACAGAAATAAAAATGTCCAGGTTGCTCCCGACAGGCGACCGTGACAAGCTTGGTCGACCGCAGCAATAGAAATCTCAAAATAAAAAAGAGAGCGCCTGATAGGGCGGGCGACCGCGACACATAGGTCGATCGCGCCGGTTTTAAAATGTAGCCGTTGGGGCTCAACTAGTTTTTCTTTAGCCAGTTTTTTACAGTTTTACCCTCAAATGGTCATATTTTCAAATGGGTTATTTATACCCTATCCAAATCTAACTAAACAACCTTTTGCAAGATCATTGAACATCTTTTTGATCCTACACTTTCAAATCAAAGGTTATTCCTCTTTCATGCTTTGAATTTGTATTTTACATCTATTAAGAGGATCTCCATAGGGCTTCTACATTTTATTATTTTCTTTGGAGAGTTTGTGAGCTATCAACTTTGTAATCCGCCTATTAAGAGGCTAAGAGTGTTTCTCTTTCTTGTTCTTCATTGTATTGAGGGTCTTCGATTCAGCCCATTAAGAAAGGCGAATCTTGGAATTGTATTGAGGGTCTTCGATTCGGCCCGGTAAGAAAGGTGAATTAAGAAGAGGGTTTTGGCTTCGGCCTTAAGGAGAAGCTTGATTGTAAGAGGGTCTCCGATTCGGCCTGTTAAGAAAGGAGAATCCGCAGCGAAGAGGGTTTGTCCCCTCGGAGGTGGAGAAGGCGTTTGTAAAGCTTTCAACATTAGTAGAGTACCCAAGGAGCTAAAATTGGAAGAGTGGAGTATGTCTTGTCGATAGACCGAACCACTATAAATCTCTTGTCCATTGTGGTGTGCTTCTCTTCTCCCTTTTTCTTTGGCGATTGGTAACTTCTTTCCCTTTGTATTTATTTTCAATCTATATTAACAATGGTTAGATTTAGACTTGTGTTAATTTCAAAAGTATAATTAAATAAAAAATTGGTAATTGCTAAAATTGATTTTAATACCACAACTAATTAAGACAAAAATTTTAATTAACCAATTCACCCACTCTTGGATTGCCACACTTGCATTTCATTTGGTATCAAAGCATAGGTTCTTAAAAATATTTTTAATTTAAAAATCTACAAGAGAAAAGATCCAAGGCAACCTAATGGCATCTAGACTACCTTGCTTTGATGGAACTGATTATGGATTTTGGTTGATCCGTATGAAATCTTATCTTAAAGGTCTAGATGGGAATTTCTTGAGAGTAATTGAAAATGATTTTACACTACCCAAGAGATTAAGTGATTATGAGAAGAAAATATTTTCACAAAATTGCAAATCCATGATTGCATTATCTTGTGCTTTACCTAGTTGTGTGTTTGAAAACATTAGTTTTTGTACAAATGCTAAAGACATCTGGATTTCTGTTGAAAAATCTTACAAATCACATTCTTGTCTTTTAGCATCAACTCAAGAGGAAAAGTTTTCTAAAAATATAATGTCATATGATGAGCTAAAAATGGGATATAATGACCTCTTTAATAATTAAAGGATAGAAACAAAAAGGAGTTAGTCATTGTAAAAACATTTGATTCATTGATAAAGAAAATGAAAACCCTCCAACATGAACTCAATGAAGCCTCAAGTAACGAGAAGATGTTGCTTGAAGAAAATAAAACTTTAGAAAATACAAATATTGAGCTCATGAAAAAATATAAATTATTATGTAAAGATGAAGAACAATTAAGAGCTAATTCATCTCAACAAATAGATCATCTTGAGGATCAAGTAAAAGAGATGAAATTAGTAAATGAAAAACTTATTTTGGATTACAAGAACCTACAAGAAGAAAATGATAAACATGTTTGTAAACATTCTTGTAATTCATCTTGTTGTCCATCTACCTATTCATTTGCATCTTGTAATTATTGTGGTAGAAATTGACATTACAAATCGAGGTGTAGGCTTAGATTTGTAAAAAGTTCCAAGTTTGTTTGGATAAGAAAAGATACACTCCAAAAAACAAACTTGATTGGAACCAAAGCAATTTGGGTCCCAAAGTCCCCCACTCAAACTATTCATTGAATATGTTAATTTTAGGGGTTGTGCTTAAATTGTAATATCATTTCAATATTCAGATATGAGATACATGTGCACATTCTTGATTATTTTCTTGTATCCATATTGTGCTTAAGTGTTATATCTATAAGAAAAGGTTCCCTAGATCTCCCGTGTTGGCATCTAATTTATATTTGTGCGTCAATGTGTAGATTACTTCAAAATTTGTTCTCTAGATACCTTGTACTCTATTTTAAATATAAAATCTTGTATCTAGATGTTTGTACTTAAAGATCACATTTATTTTTAAAATGTATTATAGATACACATATATGTGACTTGCTTTATCTATATGTATCTATATTTAGGCATTCATACAATTAATAACATGATATTTATATATATAAACCCATATTATGGTGCATAATAGAATATACTCTCATATAATGCTATGATCTTGTGATTTGGTCTAAGTATTTTGGTACCTCAATTGAAACTCTCTCATGCACTTAGTACCTAAATTGACCCATAGGAATAGCTTTATTTATTTCAACCTAAAGTTCTTAAATATTGCCTTACTATTGCTAGACATTTCTATGTTAGAGTAGTTGATTATGTCATTCTAGCAAACATAAAAGAAATTGAATATAAATTGAAAGTAGAAGAAATAACTGAAAATCAAGATAAATACATGAATAGTAGGTCTAAGCAAAATTATTGTAAATCAATCCTTAGACTTCTTTAAATAAATAAGGTTGGGTCAAAACACAAAATTTAGTGAATTTCTAATACTATTGTTAATATCATAAGAAATTCATAAGTAGATTCATTAACCCAAGGTGATTTTCATGACACTCTTGAAAATTATTGGCATTTGATATAAATCCCTTTGAACTTGAAATCTTAGAATATTTAAGCAAAATAGAAACTTTGTTCAATGTGAGAAATCCATAAGAGCTATATGAACCCATCATTAAACTAATCATGTCTAATAGCTTTAATGTGATCATTCATTTATGACATGTTCCTCACTTGTTTTGAAATAAGTATAAGAAGAACATAAATCAAACAAACAAGTGAAATTTAATTAAAAGATGTGAAGTGCTAATAAACTCTAATTATCTTAAAACCCTTCACTCCAAACATATGTGCATTAGAAAAATAAAAATTTAGTTAAAATCTCATAAGTGTGCACATTAGAACACATTATCATTATGGAGTATATTTGATACTTGGTCATCTATTTCATCCATATATGACATTGATAAGTTGACTAAGTGATTAGAACTTGAAACATTCAAGATTTGTGAACTTGAAACTTAAGTGGAATTATTAAAAGAGATGTTTATCAAAATCCACTTAGTTAAAGGCATGTAATCTAAAGTAAGATACACAAACTTCATGCCTATGTATGTGGTCTGTGCATAACATAGTAAAGACTCCTTAGATAGATCACTATAAGTTTGAGCTATTTGAAAATATTTTCATCATTCACTCAAACTTATATCTCATGAGTTCATTGCAAATTATGAACATCATTAAAATAATGAGATTATGACTAAAACACCAAAAGTATGAATTGAGATATGTATAAAATTAGCTTTAAAAGAGCTAATTCGAGATAAAATATGTTTTGACAATCATGCTTAATCATTCACTTAAAGTTCAATCAATCAAAACACATCTAAAAGGCTAATAGGAAATATGATAAGAAAATGAAAGAGAAAATAAGTATTCCCTAAATAGTTGGAAACTAGTGTGCTTTTATAAGAATTCTTCTAGAACTAGTTGTCCTCAATAAGATAGAGTTGCTTATCTTAGGATAGATTCGTAAATACTTGTTATCATGTTGCTATCCATGGTGTGCTTTTTTTTGTTTATATATCACTATATATATATCTGTGTGTGTGTGTGTGTGTGTGTGATATTCCCCTTGTATGATATTAGCTAAATGGTAAGATGTTGAACCTTAAAGTTAAAAGCTACTCAATTGGTACTTTTAGCCTTCTTACTTGTTAAGAAGGAGAATGTACGCTCACCTTTAATCAATGCATGTAATTATTTTGGCTTCTTACCAGCATCTTAACCATGATAAGGCATATGTGCTTTGAAATGTTATATATATACCATATATGCACATAATTAGGAGGAGCATGGTCTGCTAGGTTATCATCTCTTTTGGGTATCATTTGATTACCCCTAGCAAACATGCATTTGTAGCCCAAGGGTTATTTTTCAATCATTCTCTTCTAAATCCCTTGGTAACTCTGTGTTGGATAGCCCTTTGGATTCATACCTTGTATGAATCTTTAACAAAGGTGGAGCAATATATGTAAATATTTGTCCTTCTCTTTATTATCATATGGTGCGTGATGTGTATACTCCATTACATATGATAAGTGCACTAATTTAGAGTCTCATTGCTCCATTTATGTTGTAATTGGGTCTTGTTTCATGCTTTCATTCTGAGATCATATCTCCTTTATGACAAGAACCCTTAGACTGAGCCTCAATGTCATATCATCTTAGGCTTTAGACTTATCTTGGATGAACTCATATGGTATCATCATTTACAATGATAAGTATCTTGTTCTAGAGTTCAGTTATGAAAACTCTCTAGAACTCCCATTCATAGGATCGTGCTTGAGTTGTTAATCCTATTGCCTATGAATTCACTCTCTTATCATATGCTTTATAAGTCATTTGCACTCACTTACCATGATAAGGTCCATTGGCTATGCACTCACAGCCATATCTGTAGCCATTCTGTATTGTCATGCCTTGCCTTATAGGTTTTATCAAAGGCCAATGACAAATACTTCGGGGGAGAGCCTAATTGTCTCATTCTCGTCTTTATATGGACCATAGTGATGTGCTCACAATGTCCATTGCCCCATTAGTTGTGCTTTATATTTAAATCTTTTAGATCAAAATAAAAAAATGCTTATCCCGCACTTTGTTGAATTTCCTTGTTGAATCTCATTGATAAGCATTAGATGAGCTTGAAATGTAATATCATTATTAGTTTCATGGGTCATAGGAGTGCTTTGTAGTATCTTAACATTCCTTTCATCCATGCCCATCCTCAAACATAACAGTGTCTCACACTGTCATCTCACATATCTATGTTTGATTGTTCTTATCATGCATGTTTTATTTTAAACATCTCATAATAATGATAAGTAGATAGGGGGAGTAATTATGGCACTAGAGATTTGCACTTTAACAGTTAAAATCCTTCATTTTTGTTGCTGCCAAAAGGAGGAGAAGTTTTGGAATTGATTAGGTAGTCCATAATCTATATGCATACTATCTTTATATTGTTATATTACTCTTGTGCATGTAGTAAGGGGGAGCTATGCTCTATTGTTACATCAATTGATCCTTATTTGTCTATCTTTTTGATATCTCCTACCTCCCTAATCAATTTGGTTTGCCATCATAAAAGAGGGGGAGAATGTAAGTCCAAGGGTTCCCAAGGGTTCATACATTCACCTTTTCCTTGTTATTTTGATGCTAGCAAACCTAAATTGATTAGTCTTTATGGATTAATGTGTTGTCTTTGAGTGATGTGTCTTAGACAGGAACTTGACATGTCATATCGCCATTACACAACTCAACACAACACATGGCTTAAGGATCAACATGCACAAAGGAACCAAAGAGCTTGCACATACATTGGAGACATCATCCTTGGAAGACGTTCAAGTTCAAGAGCTCAAGTTGAAGATCCCACAAGCGTGCTTAGCAAGTGCCAGTAGAAGCTTGGAGTTGAACAAGCATTGGTGACACGTCATGTACCTCTCAACATGCTTTGAAAAATGAAGGAAGTTACAAGAACTAAATCAAGTTGAAGAAGTTCACTCACAAGTCAGAGATGTCGAAGAAAGTGCGGAGGAGCCAAGCAATCCCAAAAGACTCAAGGGTATACACTTTAGATTGTATTTGGAGTCCTCTTGTAATTTGTATTTGCACTTTCAAAAAGGGTTTTCAAAATGGTTTCATTAAAACATATCTGATATCTTTAGAAACCATCAACACTCCTCAAAACATGTTTGAAAACCTTGGAAAAAAGCCCAAAGACCATGGCCCAATGGCCCAAGTCCCTGAATTTTTATATTTAAAATCAAGTTTTCAAAGCAGGGCCGGTCGAGCGGGGTTCCCCGGGCGACTGCGATAAGGTGGCTGGAAGTTCAGCACCTACCGAAATTTAGTGGGCCGGTCGACCAATGCTTTCTGGGCGACCACGGATGTGTTTCTGCAAACTCAGAAATAATCTAGCATGGTCGGGCCGGTCGACTGCCATAGGGCTGGGCGACCGCGGATAGGGATCTGGACAAAAATAAAAATATCGAGGTTGCTCTCGGTGGGTGACCACGACAAGCTCGGTCGACCGCGACGATACAAATTTCAAAATAAAAAAAGAGAGCGTCCGATAGGGCGGGTGACCGCGACACCTAGTCAACCGCTGTAGACACCCCCATTTTGCTGCGCTTTAAAAAGCGAAAGATTGGGTAGTATCATCGAGTCTTGAGTCCGTATTCAGCATTAGATTAGGCATCTATGCATTTTAGGGTAGATTTCACCTCATTATGGGAGTTTTGAAGTTGATTCGCGATCCTGAAGGTCTCTAGGGGGTTCCTTTGGCCTCTGGAAGATGAAAGTTTAAGTTTCCAAGCAAATGAAAAAAGCCTGCTATTTTTAGAATTTTCAGGGTTTCCCTCATTTTTGCCTATTTTGCACTGCAGGGGTATTTTGGTCATTCCCGACGTGTCTCGTTTGACCCCCGAGTTATATTTGAGAAATCTTGAGTGATTTTCGAAATTTTGAAAAAGCTGCTATTTTTAAAAACTCATGAGGCTTCCACATTTTCATCATTTTATAGATATTTCAATCATTTCTCATATGTCCAAAACCATCTCGAGGGTACGGCTGATGGATTAGGAGTAATTTCGTAAGATTTGGGAAACCTGCTAAATTTAGATCTCTCAAGATTTTCTCTTAGTCTTGCACTTCGGAGGTATTTTAGACATTTCCAAACATATCATATTTAGCCCCTAAGTTGTGTCTAAAAAATCTTAAGTCCGTTCATAAATTTTTGAAAATCTGCTATTTTTAGAATTTCTCAAGGTTTTCCCTAGTCTCGCCAAATTCTAGCACCTCGGGGTAATTTGGTCTTTTCCTGTGTAATTCTTTTGATCCCCGAAATATGTCTGAGAGATTATGAATGATTTCCTGAATTTTGGAAAACCTGCTAAATTTAGAATTTCTCAGGAGTCTCGCTTAATTTGGAAATTCTAAGTGTTGAGGGCATTTTGGGTATTTTCAGGGGATACCAAATGATCTTGTTTAATATTGCTCCCCGAAAGGACCCAATTTTAAAAGTTTCTATTTTTAAAGTTTGACCACAAAGACTTTCCATTTTTAATTTTTCCCTTTAGGGGTGAACCAATCTGAGGGTATTTTGGTCGCATTTGGATGTCTAACAGTCAAATAGGGGCATTTTGGTCCGAAAAGTTATTTTCCAAAAAAGATGGTCCGATCATGTGTGAGGGATGCACCATAAATGTCAAATGGGTTGGGTCCATATATAGAATGTTGAATTTAGAAAGATTTTATTGATTTTTTACGGAAAAACCTGAAACCCGTGTGAAGTGGCCCATTGGGCTAAAGCCCGCAAAGATGGAGCTCATGTGGGTTCACTCATATGGGTCAACCACCATGGTGGGCGGCCCATATGGTTGACCCACATGAGTTGAGCACCCAACCTTAATGATGTCACAATGGTAACATCATATTTATTAAAAGAAAAATAAAAAAAATAAAAAATGAGAAGAAGGAAAGAAGGAAAAGAGGAATGATTGCTTAAAAAGGTTTTCTTCCAAAGAAGCAATGTGGAATGAGAATAGCATGTCTTGATTGACAAGAAATTAAGATTGGAATCAAAGCCACTTTGGAAACAAGAAAGAAAGAAAGCAAGAGGGGAAAATTGAAAACAAGCCAAAAAGGGAGCTCTCACATTGGAAATTACTATTTCTCTCTTATCCCTAGCTTTTTTTATATAAAAACCAAAGCAAACAATCCTAGAAAGAGTGAAAAAAGTCAAAATTCGTCCTTTTTCTCTCTCTTCCCAAGAAATTTTTTTTCTGTCTTTAAGTGTGATCTCTCTCAAGTGTTCTTCACAAAAGGAATTCTTGAATTCCTTCTTCTTCTCTAAGGCATCACACAATCAAGAATTATTGGAGTGTTCTTTCTACCTTTTTTTAGCGTATAAAAGGGTTGGACAAAGCATATATCTTGGATCACCAACCCTAGAGACAAGGATCGCGATCAACGGTAAGGATTCCTCATCTTTGTGAAGTAGAAAAATCATGTTAGGGTTTTTATTTTGATGGATCAAATCAACGATTTTTTTTTTGAAATTCCAGTATGTTATAATATATATTATGAGTTTTCAAAATCCAAAATTTGATCCAAAAATTAATTTTCCTCCATTTAAAAATGGTTTTCTTTTGTTTTTATTCAATATGGATTTAAATTAGATTATCAAAGCAAGTGTTTGAAAACATGGTTCTTTTTAAAAAATGATATTTTATGGGTTTTATATAAAATACAAAACTACTGGAAACTTAATTTCCAACTGTGGTTCAGCCGTTTTATTTTTCATTCTATTTTTCAAAGAATAAGCCCGAAAATGGTTATTTCTTGATGAATGGAGCCAAAACTATATCAAATCATGTCCAAATTTAGTAAAAGTTTGTTTCCAGTAGTTTTACAAGGTTTTTAGATCATCAAAAAATTTTCATATTTTTTTGAGTTTATTTAATCGGATTATTAATTATTTTAAATTTCGGCTATTTTTAATAAATACCAAATTATTTTAAAAATTGATGAAACTTTCCAGCATTAAAGCCTAATAATAAATGGAAGTTTCCACTGAAAAATATGTTAAAAAAAATATGGTTTTTACTGTTTTCTAATCGCTTCCCCGTTTTACGTGCCATAATTCTTTTTCTTATTAAATTAATATATTTTCAAAAATTTTCTTTACAAACCAGTAAATTTGGTTACTAGAATGTTAGAGAAATATTTTCAATTAATTTTGCAAAGATTTGATAAGGTTTTACAATTTATTTTAATAAACGGGTTTTAACGCTTAGGAAACAAATTGATTTCTTATATTTAAAAACCAATTTTTTGGAGGAGATTTAAGTTTTAAGTTTTGAAATTTTGATAATAAATTCTATAATCTATTATATATCTACTGGAATTTTTCATTTGATTTTATGATACCATTAGGTTTGCTTTTTAAGTAATTCTTTGATTTCATCTGATTTTTGTGTGAATTTAAATAGGCATCAAATCGTCATAAAAATTCATGAAAGTCATAAAGTAGTCTAATCTCATGATTATCTTTATACTTTAAGAGTTTAAGTTGATTTGAAATTGACATGCTATAGGTTACTGTGTTAATCTATAATCTGATTTGAATTTTGAAAAATCGTCATTGATATCTAATCTTAATGATAAATCATGAACATTTTTCAGTTAGCTTTAATCATTTATATATTTATTCTGTAAGAGTTTGGAGTAATTTAAAACTGATATGATATAGGTTGCCGTGTTAATCTATAATCTGATTTGGATTTTGAAAAATGGGGAATTGATATCAAATCTTAATGATAATTCATGAAATTTTTCCAGTAAGCCACAATCTTCCATATCTTGTTACTGAAAAAGTTTTAACTGATTTGGAGTTTGATTGCTTAGGGTTACTGTGTATTTCTAGCAATCTGGTCTTAATGATATTAAATCACAATTTAATAGCAAATCAATACAAAAGTCAGTAAAAATCTCCAAAAAACCTTAACTTTTCATTGGAAATTCAATCCCTAACTTTTTAAAACAGAAACCTCAGGGTTCATAGATTGCCTTTGTAAATTGGCTATGCTGTGACAATTTAACTGCCGAGATCGTAACTATAATCGTATACTAATTGCGATCGATCCAGCATAATTGGAGTGCGTAAATTATAGTATGATATTGGCTCCGAGGTCCACTGTCCACGGAAATCCTGAGAAATATGCCAGGCAATAAGATACTATAATTTACGTGCTAATTATACAAGGGTTGAGAGCACAATTCCCTTCCATGGTTGTTATTCGAGGCCGAAACTTGCGAACCATAGAGCCGGTATTCCTTAGATGTTTAGGAATCGAAAATCTTCAGAAATAAAAAACCATCAAATTCAACAAATTGAACTAACTCACTCCATGTCTTTCGAAACTGTTGGATTGCGGTTTCCATCGTAGGAACCATTAGAGCCCCATTTAGGAACACTTGTGTCATGTTGTGTCCTAAGTTTTAGGGAGTCTTAGAGTTAGGAGTCCAGCCTCATCACGGGCGTTTGCTATGGATAGCAACCGTGCCATAGATCTAGTTACACTAGTCACCTCACTTTTCCCCTAGGACAAACCTAGTTACCTAGGATGTAGGTTCAAATGCATTAGTCTAAGGGGTGTCTTGCACTTAGATAAGATCATATAGCATCTTAGATGAGGTCCTAGGATAATAAAAGCTTCAACTTGAATTAAATAACTTCCCTTAAAACTGTTGAAACACTCAATCCAGTCTAGATCGGTGTCTTAGATGAGTTAGGCATAAGTAGCTTAGCTTAGGTGCACCGAACTACGTCGACTCTGATCCCAGTGAGGCTTGAGTACGTAGGCAGCTTGGATGCTTGATGGCATACCAATCACGAGTCGGCCCCACACACAAATGGTGGGGTTTTGTATATTAGTTTTCTTATAAATTCTTAAATTAAAATATGTAGAATTTCCCTTAAATTAGCATTTTAGGAGAACTTTCACTTAGATTGGATCCAAACAAATTAAGAAAATCAAGATACAGATTTAGGAATTACACTGAAATTAGATTTTAGGATGCATGTCATGTAGTTCGCACATTAATATAGAGTTAAATGAGCCATTTAAAAGAAATTCAAAAGAGTTAACTTTTGGAATTGAAGACCGATTATCGGGCAGGAATGGTGCATGTGGTGGTAACTCCCCATACCTTCCATTCTCGTAACCAGGTAACGAGTCTAGATTTCTGGTCAATTATGGGTCCTAGATCCCTCATCTAGGTGGCGACTCTGTCACTCTCTTTTGCGTGGAATTCGGATTGCTTTAGTGATCCCAAGTTCACGGAAAAGATGAATTAAATCACACCTCGCTAGGCTCGGCGGCTTACCCCTGCCCTTATGGGTACTGGGTTGGACATTTGTTTGCACTCTATGGCTTGGTTCCTGCCTGCTTGGTTGGGTAATTAAAATCAATAATAAAAAACACACGCCATTCGCGTGGGTACGAGAGACCAAGAGAGAGGGTGGCGTCTCGCGCCGCACCCCTCTCGCGGGATCGGGTCCCACAACCGCGCCGGTATCGAAATGTAGCCGTTGGGGTTCAAACGACAAGTTTTTCTTTAGCCCGTTTTTTACGATTTTACCCCCAAACGGTCATATTTCCAAATGGGCTATTTATACCCTATCTAAACCTAACTAAACAACCTTTTGCAAGATCATTGAACATCTTTTTTAACCTACACTTTCAAATCAAAGGTTATTCCTCTTTCATGCTTTGAATTTGTATTTTACATTTATCAAGATGATCTCCATAGGGCTTCTACATTTTATTATTTTCTTTGGAGAGTTTGTGATCTATCAACTTTGTAATCCGCCTATTAAGAGGCTAAGAGTGTTTTTCTTTCTTGTTCGTCATTGTATTGAGGGTTTCCAATTCGGCCCATTAAGAAAGGAGAATCTTGGAATTGTATTGAGGGTCTTCGATTGGCCCGGTAAGAAAGGTGAATCAAGAAGAGGATTTTTGTTTCGGCCTTAAGGAGAAGCTTGATTGTAAGAGGGTCTCCGATTCGGTCCGTTAAGAAAGGAGAATCTTGAGCGAAGAGGGTTTTTCCCCTCGGAGGTGGAGAAGGCGTTTGTAAAGCTTTCAAAATTAGTGGAGTACCCAAGGGGCTAAACTTGGAAGAGTGGAGTAGGTCTTGTCGGTAGACCGAACCACTATAAATCTCTTGTCCATTGTAGTGTGCTTCTCTTCTCCCTTTTTATTTGGTGATTGGTAACTTCTTTCTCTTTGTATTTATTTTCAATCTATATTAACAAGGGTTAGATTTAGACTTGTGTTAATTTCAAAAGTATAATTGAATAAAAAATTGGTAATTGCTAAAATTGATTTTAATACCACAACTAATTAAGACAAAAAATTTAATTAACCAATTCACCCCCCTCTTGGGTTGCCACACTTGCATTTCACTGACTACATTAAAAATTTAAATGAATTCCTCAAGGCCACGTTTGGAAACCCACAAAATTTATTAAATTTGGATTTCTCACATTTGGCAGAGTAGATTTGGATATGGATGAAATCCTTAGATTTCCAAATCAGCTACAACAGTGAAAAAAGATCTGTGTTCTGCACGACGTTATTTAGAAATCCATATTTGTGGCAATTACCTTCACCCTCGCTGCTCCTCGAGCTTGCTGCTGCAGCAGCAAGATGTCCCTCCCTCCCTACCTCACACGCTCTCGTACAACATGAGCATGAAGATGATTGATGTATATTGTTCCAAAAATCAAATCCAAATCCAAATACAAAAACATGAGGTATCCAAATGTGGCCTTGAACATATATGTAGTTTCACCACCAATGTTGAGAGGTAGGGAACAAACATGTTAAAATTAATGTAGTTCCCAAATTCCTTGACCAGAGTGGCAGTTGTTTGGTACACCAAGTTGCCACCCAAATCGATCCAGCCTAGAGTTTCATTGGCAGATCTGTCTAGGTTAAAACAACAGTTAGGAGAGAACTTTGAAACCTCTATTACTTCGTTCAAATGGGCAAGAAATCATTGCCATGCTCCCAAAACTTAATTTGTTAAAGGGAGGTGATAAATGTGCCCCT
Source organism: Tasmannia lanceolata (assembly GCF_043159265.1). Taxonomy (NCBI): domain Eukaryota; kingdom Viridiplantae; phylum Streptophyta; class Magnoliopsida; order Canellales; family Winteraceae; genus Tasmannia; species Tasmannia lanceolata. Next base: position 42,694,818 of record NW_027518714.1, on the reverse strand, counting down.
ATTCATTACTTGGGACACCCAGCTGTAGTGTATCTATGACTGCAGAGGGGCTGACATACTTCACATGGGAAGGATTCAACCGACCTGATTGTCACGTACACTGTAGTTGGGTGTCCGAAGTAATGAAAAGGGGCGCATTTATCATTTCCCTGACATACTTCACATGGGAAGGATTCAACCGACCTGATTGTCTTGTACACTACAGCTGGGTGTCCAAAGTAATGAAAAGGGGCGCATTTATCATTTCCTTGACATACTTCACATGGGAAAGATTCAACCAACCTGATTGTCACGTACACTGCAGCTTGGACTTTGAACTTTGAAAGAAGATTATAGAGCAAGAAAAATTATTAGGGAGATTCCACATGAAAATTTGACTCAAGGATCTGAATCGACCAATAAGGGTAGACTTTGCCCTATAAGCCCTCTATAGCAAGGAGTAGGCAATCAATGATTTAGATCATTGAGCTGGTGTCCCCATTTGTACTGGTGGACTCTGCTCCATGAACCCTCTACAGGAAGGCATAGGAAATAAATGATCTGGATCATTGAGCAAACGTCCCCATTTGTACTTTTACATGGTTATATTTTCTCGTTTACGTCCATCGTATGAGACCCCATTTTATATTAGGGAAAACTATTAAAAAACCGCTCGATCAAAACTTGTCTACAAGAATCCCCCCAAAATTTTTTCAATTGCCAATATCACGGTTCTTGTTCTTTTAGGTTTTTCTTTACCGATTTTACCCTTATTTACTTACCATTAATGAGAGAAAATGTTACTTTTGATAAGATATATTAAAGGACAACAAAAGCCAAAGCCCTAAAATCTCTCCATCTCTTTCCATTAATAATAGCACACATGTAAGGGAAATGATACCCCCCTCCTTAAACGGATAGAATCCACCCCTTTAACGGTTTCTGTGAGAATGCTTCACGTGTTGAGGATAAATTCACCCCCTTTAACATTTTTCTTTGCCTTTAAAACTTAACGAATAACGTTAAAGGAGGGGATTTTATCCGTCAGAGGGAGGAAAATAACATTCCCCAAAACTAATTGTTTTGACAAAAAAACGACCCCCCTTTCTCTCTCAAAGGTGAACTCTAGTGGTGGTTTTGTACCCAAGTGCCATTTTGCCTTTGATCTGCATGGTTTGGTTGCTCTGTTGAATACTTTGTGGAATAGAGAGCTCTGTTTCTCCATGCTCAAAGCGTCAAGACAGATTTAGCACAAATCAATATATCCATGGAAGTTAAATTATGGAGGATTGAAGTCATCTCAATATATCTGTGTTTGGACCTATATAAAGCGTTGTACACCTTTGATGCCCTTGAGGAATTTGCTCCCGTAGATAGGTTTAGCACCTCACTACTTGGAAAAATGCAACACCGCCCATAGAAGTCATCTAGTTAGTGGATGTGGATCCACGTACGAAGTAATTCCTATAGTCTTCAAAGTTTATCTTAGCAGAGAGAGAGAGGGGGGGTGGGGGGTAGATTGTTTTTGTCAAAACAATTAGCGTTACCATTATTGATGGAAAGAAATGGAGAGATTTTAGGGACGTGTTACTTTCTATTAAGTAATTAAGGCTAAATTGGTAAAGAAGAACTTTGAAAGTTATTTAAGGCACAGAACCGGAGAATTGGTAATTAAACTTTTTTGGGGTGATTCTTGTATATAAGTTTTGATCTAGGGGGTTTTTAGTAGTTTTCCCTTTATATTATGTAATCTAAACAAGTTCGATGCACATAATTATGAGTGGCTAGAAGTACAAGTAAGGACCACTTATTGAATAATTCAACCCATTTATCCTTGAGGCCTTACTACAAATAGGCCATTCATCAAAATCTAGCCCCATTGAACGAGTCTAACCCTTGTGGCCATTGAATGGACATTAGAAAAAACAAAAAACAACAGCCTGTATTCATATACACAATTCAGAGGGTTAAAATAGTCTGATTGAAGACAATTTTGATGAAGGACCCATCCATGATGAGGCCCAGAAGATAAATTATTTGGATCATTGAATAAGTGGGCCCCATTCATACTCCTAGAATCTAGCCCCATGTTTTTTCTTTGGAAAAGGGAAGTGATATAAACCCGTATGGGTGTGGCTCTTTGGTTTAAAGTCACGGGTGTGCTCTCTAGTGATGAGACATCGAATCCCCATGGGCTTACCTGATGCGCGTGGTTTACGGGTGATTGTGCGCATCCATATGGGATAGTTCCACCCTTAAAAATTAGTGTGGGGATACCCTATGTATTAAAAAAAAGGGAAGTGATATATCCGCCCCCATTTTTTACTTAGGACAGCCACTTCCAATGTATCAATGGCTGCAGAGGGGCCAATGTACTTCACATGGGAAGGATTCAACGGGCCTAATTGCCACATACACTGGAGCTGGGTGTCCCATGTAAAGAAAAGGGGAAAATTTATCATTTCCTCCGCAACGCTGCTGTGCCAAGCTTTGTTCCCTAATCTAAACCTGTATGAAGTTAGTTCCAAAAAATAAATGGATGTTTATGACCAATCAATCATGTCAGTTTTTATCTTTTCATCGTAGCCTATCATAATAAATTGAATGACTGATTTCTCTACATAGAGCTGCTGCGCTACGATTGAGCTTACACCACCTCTCTTTATATTCTCTTAGGACATGTTTGAATATATGTATTCTATTTTCTCAGCAGACACTTTCATTAGAAAAAAAGTTTTCTACTGCATTGTTAGCTCATTTACCTTAGATTTGTTTTTCTTGGAATAGAATTTCCTGCAAAAATAAAAAAATAAAATAAAATAGTCATACATGTTATTTTCTTTCCCAAGAAAAAAATAGGGAAATGATATCCCTCCCTCTCCCTCTTAACATTATTCGTTAAGTTTTAAAGGCAAAGAAAAGCGTTAAAGGAGGTGAATTTATCCTAAAGCAGTGAACCATTCTCACATAAACCATTAGAGGGGGGTGGGGAGGATATCATTTCCCAAAAAATATCTTCATCTCGTAGAACACCCTTATTTGTGTATCCATGGTAGGTTTGAGAAAATGTGACCAATTCTCTCAACTCAACAAAGCCTTTGTCCCAAACTAGTTGGGGTCGGCTAGAAAATGTGACCAATAAAAAAATAAAAAAAATCTCAAAAATGAAAAAAAAATCTTATAAAACTGTATTTCATAAGCAATGATCAAATTAGCCCTGCTCGTAAGTAATGATCAAAATACCCGTATCTCATATAAAAGACCAAACTACCAGCATCTCATCGAAAATGTCAAAACCACCTCTATTTCTTGCAAAATAACCAAAATACCCCTATTGTGTAGAAAATGAATGAAATACTCCTATCTCATTGAAAATAATTAAAATACACCTCTCGTGGAAAGTTAATCAAAATATCCATATCTTATTAAATGACTAAAATAACCTTTGGTTAGTTTTATCTCTGTCTCGTAAGCTTGTCTATCTACAGTGAATTTGAGAAAAATAGAAAAAGAGAAATACAAAAAAGAATTAGGAAAATGAAAATTGTGAAAGAATTAAAAAATCCTAAAGCAAGAAAAATTCTACAACACCCCTATTTCATAGGAAATGGTCAAAATACATCTATCTCATAGAAAATGACAAAAAATACCCTATCTTATCGAAAATGGCCAAACACCCGGCTCCTATTTTGTCAATGAATAAAGGGAAATGATATAACACTCTAATGTTTTGATAACACTCTCTACTAGCTTGTCTTTTAGTATTTAAAAGGCTTTTGACAGATTGTTACAGTTCCCAAAAAGCTCTCATAAGCCTATTAAATACTAAAAGACAAGCAAGGAGAGCTGGGGTATGAAAACATTCTAAGTGCTGCATGTTATCATTTCCCTAAATAAAATACTCCTATCTCATAGAAAATAACCAAAATACCCCTCTCATAGAAAATCATCAAAACGACCTTGTCTAAAAGAAAATTAATCAAAATACCCTTACCTTATGAAAAATAACAAAAATACCCTTATATTGTAGAAAATGACTGAAACACCGTCATCTTTCATTCACCCCTACATCATAAGGATTAAGAGATTTTGGTCAATTTTTTATGAGAAAGGAATACTTTGGGTTTTTTCACTATTAGTCATTTTAATGAGAATAGATATGCTTTTATATTTTGAATGGAGGTATCTTTGTTATTTTTCATACAATAAGGATTTTTTGGCCATTTTCTACGAGACAGGGATATATTGATTATTTTCAATGTGGCAGGGTTATCTAAGTTGATGTGAGCGATGGCGATCCGCCCTTGCAGGGTGCTCTTTACTTTATCATTTCATTAAATAATTTTTCATAACAACACTGAACAACATCAACAAAGTAATTGAATTTAAAATTGGGATTTGCTAGTGACCATCATGTGGACCCCGATCCCGAGGAAGAGTGCGACGAGGACAAGAGATCCCTTGCAATCCTCAAAGATCTCCACATGAATGAAGGAGAGCTTTACCAAGAAACTCTCGAAGCAGGTTGCCACCTTCGCAGCATAGCACGAGTGGCGATATAAAGGAATGAGATACCTCTTGATCCGGAGCCAGGGCTCGAAACCAAGACGTACCTAAAATAACTCAAAGTCGCCATCCATGGATAGGCCATGGAACCCCAAAAACAAATCCTCTGTGTAATGGATAACCAGAAATATATATGGGCTCGTGCCTGGTTACGAATGGAGAAGGTCCGAAGAGCACCCCCAATTCGTCCGAGTGCGAACACTTGGTCTCTTATGACATTTATTTACTAACTTTGAAGAGTTTTGGGCAAAAATCATGTGAAATGGGAACGGAATATCCCTGAGAAAATGTCTACCTAATCATGCATGACCCGGGGAGAAAAATAAGAAGCACACACAAAATAAATGAAAGAGGTGTCACCTAATCATGGCTAGGTTATGAGTGTCATGCCTAGTGGGTGTCTAAGTTCTGGTGGGCAAACACATACATGCTACAGCTAAAGGTATAAGGTATGCATAGGAAAGTAAGACAACATAACCAAACATATAACACGACTCGATACTATACATGACACGACACAACAAACCCTAAGACTCTAATATTTCTGCCCGATTCTTTGGATGGTCTGGTATTCATCCAAAGCCGCCTACGTATCCCCGCCTCCACGAGAATCAAAGCAACGTAGTTCTTCGCGCCTATTCTAAACTATTATGCCTAAGGCACCTAGACCTCTCTCCTAGACTCGACCTAGAAGACCAGACTAGTTATTAAAGCTTCTTACACAATTATTTATATTCTTATAGATTGTGAATTTTAAGACACCCTATATGTCCTAACTAAATGCAAGTTAGCCTTAAACTAATGCAGGGGGGGTCCTATAACCTATGTGTAACTAGGCTGTGTGTCCTAAGGAAAAATAATAGGTAAACTAACGCAACCTATTCTAGTCATCAGTCGGCGATGTGAATCGCCAACTGACCGGACGGAGGCGTAACAAACTCCTAACTCTAACAAAAACAAAAATAAAACACACAGCACATCAAAGACAAACTCTTAACTCTAAAACTCTCTATCTAGGATAAAGTCCTAACTCTAGAAGAATATCTTTTCTAAAATAATATTTTGGAAGATTTTTATATTTTTAAAAGGTTTAAAAGATTTATTTACAAAGTTTGGCTGGACTTGGGATAATGATCCCAAGCTGCACTATGTACCTCGTGGAAGAGGATCAAGCCAATGTAGTTCGGATACGAACTTTTCAAACTACTCCTAAAAACACAACACTTTAAATTTTTAAGGTTTTTTATGTTTTCAAATGTTTTTGAGGTTTTAAATTTTTTAATGCTTTTGGATTGCAAAATTCTTCAATGCTTTTTGGATCTTAGAATGTTTTCACTCTTAAAGGGAACACGCAAGCACAACTACAAACTAGGGCAAAGCCCTAAATAAAAAGGGAAAACTCTGAACAAGCAACTAATGTCTCAAAGAGACGATCCACAACAAGCAAACAAGCGTCCCAAGAACAGTGAGAACAATCTAAGATCCCAAACAAGCAAAACTCTAATAAGACTGAGCTAGTCTCTAACCAAGATAAAGTAACAACTCTAAAGGAGAAACTCCTAACTAACCAAACTAAAAAGGGAGTGCAAATGAGTCAAGGACTCTCTAATAACACTATCAAGTCAAGGACTTGCTATAATAGGGGCTCTAACATGAGGCTGGGTAAGCCTCCTAAAGGAAAAACTCTTTAAATGAGACAAGGCTTGCCTCCAAATAGGGCTTTACAATTGAGGCAATACATGCCTCCTAGACACAAAAGTGGGCTCCAAGTATCCCCATCATCGCCCATGCAATGATGAAAAGGGAACGAGGCAACTAATCGACCAAGTTGGTCCTCAACTAGTAGAGGGTACAAGTTGGGGTACAACTTAGGGAGGGTTCTATAAATGAGGCAAGGCATGCCTCCTATGGGTAAACTCTCTACTAAAACTAAAGCAAACTCCCTAAGGGATAGACTCTAAACAACAAGGCTTGTCTCCATGAGAGAACCGTCTAATGAGACAGAGTGTGTCTCCTATTGGGGCTCCAGATGACTCTTTCATTGCCCTTGCAATGAGAAGGGTTCTAATATCTAAAAGGCGGCTAAAAGACTAGGCAAGTCTACTATACAAAGGAGGGGTACGCTACTTGGACTGAGCAAGTCCCCTAAGGATGGGCTTGGGCTAGCGCCTTCATCGCCTTGACCCAAAGGGAAGATACCGAAAAAAGATCAATGATGAATCGAAGCTAATACCTGATCCGAAGTCTAGATCGTTCAAATAAACGTCTAAGGGACTACAAGATCAAGACAAAACTGAAGTAAAGAACTGGCTTTTGCCACTGTGCCACATACATCATTCAAACACATATATCACAAGGTCCTAATTAAAGCAAAACTAAAGCAGGTAGACAAATCTTAGCACTTTATCTTCCAAGTATACAAGTTGAACATGTACTCCTCCAATATACCCATCAGGGACACAAGCTGAATATGTAGGTTATAATGCAAGCAATGAGAAAAGGCCACTGATATTTACACAGCCATATTCTACTAAAGACATGAACCTATCTGATCTTTTCTTCCTTACTCAGCTTTTGACAACTCATTTGGAATTGTAATGGACTTTGAAATATAGCTAAATAAGGAAGACATGCATTCATTTCACCATTAAGCAAGGTTAAACTATCTGTAGCCTCATAAGCGAAGTGGATAGCATGTGCAGGGTACATATAGAGATGTATTAACATGACCAATTAATAATCCATGCTCGGATGTAAACTTTAGTGCCTAAGACCTTGTCTTGACTAATTAGAAGGATGAAAGGAAAACTGGACTATAACAATGTTCAATTACTAGCATCTAGCGTCTAGGACATGGACTTATTGAGTGAACCTTCCGAATTCATAGACCTGCCAAGATGTGGGTAACCAAAAACATATCCAGGGCATGAAGAGAGATGACAAGTATCAACCCAGATATTCAGCTAGTGGTTTCAATTTAAATGAAGGTCTAAGAAGAAAAGAAAATACGAATATCCCAAGTGGTTGAACTTGTTTAGAGCAAATCCTAAAACCCAAAATTTTAAAACAGTGTAAAGTGAAAGTGGGTCTTTGAGTAAAAAAAAAAAAACAAGGGATAACCAAAATTAGATCACAAACATTACACAATTCTCTTTGAATTTTCCAAGGTAAACAATCAGAATCACGCCCCAACATTGGCCACTACACAATTGAACCATGCAAATCAACAAGGAACATTTGTACATTCAATAGCTAACCCATTCATCAAGCAACAGTGACATGCAAAGCCAAGAGAGAAGCCTATCACAAAATGACAAATCTCATGAAGGAACTGTGATATGTAGAACGAACTTGAGTAAAAGAATGAAAGCACTAGGGCTTAAGTGAGAACTTACAATGGGTAGATAGCTTGATCTCTCCCTTTCCACAGATCTTGGTGATGGAACAGAGGGATGCCAAAGTTCAGGCGGCATAACCAGAAAAAATGGAGATAGGGTAGGAGCTGAGGCATAAGGACTATGATGGTAGTAATCGTGGAAATGAATGGGATGATCAAAATTTGGGTTGGTTTCTTGGAGAAAATGGGATATGGGTTTAGGGGAAAAATCAGTGTGGGCTTCTGTAGACACCCCATTTCGACCGAACCCTTTTAGCGTCGTTAGGATGGAAACCCTATCACACTAGTGTTTTAGTGTCCCTAATTTGTTCTCAGAATAGTTTAGGGTTCATTTAGGTCTCCATAAAATTTCATCAGAATCCGTCGCGGTTTGCCTAGCAAACGAGCAAAGTTGGTAGTGTAGTGTAGTGTAGGAATAAGCGTGGCGATTTAGCCAGAAAAGGGGGTGCGCTTGAACCTGGAAAGCCAGTTCAAATTCACTGTGGTGGGCTGTCCGGGAGGCTGTATGGGTGTGCAGATTAGTGTGCAGCATGATTAGGAGGTGCATTATCCGAGAGCAGGGCAGTTTGATAAATAGGGAAGATTCTTTTCTTCCTTTTTCAAGTCTCAATTAAGCCTAATCATGAGCTAATGATGTTTAAGACTAGAATTAGTTGAGAGAGAATATTAGGAAGCTTCCATGGAAGCTTCCTAGGTGGTTAAGATTTCTTTGATCTTAACCCTTGAATAAAAAGGTGATTTGAAGGGTTAAGATCAAAGGAGGAGAAGATATTTTTTCACAAAAATTTTCCCCCTGTTTCCTACTTGGCCCCCGCTGCTGGTATGAAAAGTAGTTATAAATACACTAGGGTTGGTTGTCCAAATAGGGAGGAGGGGGTCTAATATATCATTTCCCTTTATAAGAAAACCATCGAATTAGGCTTGAGGTGTCCTTCCATTTTTTGAGAGAATCGCAGAGAAGGAGAAAAGAAGAAAAAACCTCTTATCCAGCCAATCCCCCTTCTTCTCCGGCACCACTACCGGCTGGATCCACCTTTTCCCCCTCCACCACTCCATCACCCACCTCCACTCCTCAAAACCCTCAAATCTGCTGCTACCTCCACCCTCTTCTCTTCCTACCACCAAACATTAGTCATCCTCCATCGCCACCATCCGGCCAAGCCACCATCAACCACCATCTTCTCCGGTGGGTTTGCCGGAATCCCGGAAGGAGACCTCCATTGAATCCGACCATCCCTACTCCCATTCTCAGCTCCATATTCAACCCCAATCCCCTCATGCATTTCTTAGCCATCATTTTCCCCATTTCTATTTCAGCATTTGACATAAAGAGAGAGAGGGAGGGCCGGATTTATAGGGTTTTCTCATTCACACAAAAAAAAAGGAAAAGAAAAGAAGGGAAATTGCAGAGAGAGTGAGAGAGAGGAGAAGAAGAAGAAGAAAGCCTTCATCTTCCAACCCCATAGCCGCCGGTCACCTCCACCATCCCCACCTCTTTTCTGCAAACCGATTAGATTTGAATGTGTGTGCTCATGATTGTAATCCCCGGAATTCTTCATCTTCTTCTTCTCTGATTTGGCATTTATGATGCTGTTTATCATGCTTATGTTACTCCAAAATGAGTTTAACAAATTCCTTCATATTTTTTACTGTTTCGGATGAAAAATCTTTATATAGGCTGAAAGTTTTTTGGAATTTTTATTGGCCTTGGAAGCCCATATCCACGGAGTGGATTTTTAGTTGTGAAATAGTAGCCTCGATGCGGACCTTGCAAAATCATGTGAATGTTCAAGGTTATTTCATTCGGATTTTCTCTATAGGTTAGATGCAAAGTACTGCTTCATCTTCCTCATTTTCCTCTAGATTCTAACCTTTCGTTGGTAATTGAAATGGTTTTATTTCTTATTTTTGATCTTGATCATGGCATATCAATGAGCATCATAGATAGTTTGGTCTGGTACAAAGGAATTTTCATCCCTTCATATATGTGAACATTTTAATAGTGAATTGGTGGAATAATTCCATTTGTAAGATCCCTTTTGAATATAGCACTTTTGTCTTTAAATTGTCAAGAAAATCATTTTAGACAACTTCCCTGAGTGTTTGGTTAGATGTCAGTAGTGTTGTGGTAATTCCTCTTTAATGTAATGGTAATTGGAGAGTCTCATGTCGCTTAGATTGTACTAATTGTATGAATAACTAATTTTAGAATGCAAGGATAATTGAAAAGCTGATTGTATACCCCTATTTTATTTTCTTTCGAGATGTCAATTGTTTTTGAGAAGATTTTTATCAGGTAGAAGATCTGATTGTAAGTCCCTGCTTTAGCTTCTCAAATTACGTTCATAATTTCAATCATTCGAGTACAAGGTGGGTCTTGGAACTGTCTAAAGCCTCTCAAAATCTCATGGATAATGCTTAACCAGATGAGTTATTGTTGTTATGACAAAAGTAAACATGTTAGACGTTGGCATTTGGTTCTTTCGTCTTCAACAATAATTGGTCTTAAGGGTTATTTTGTATACTTGGTAGTGGTGTTTTTTATCAAGATGCAGAGGCATAGGAGTCAGCTATTTACCTTGTTATTTGTATAGTCATGTTTTGTGGAGTGTAGATTGAATTATTCCATAATTCATTACTGAGTTATTGAAATGGTCTTTGGCATTCTAAATCTTGTACTTTAGTGAGTCTCATTATTGTCTATCTTAATGAGTCTCGAAATTATGTGTTCATGTTAGACCATGCGTTGATTATAGCGATTTGTCCAAGGTAATTTTCACATTCTCTGTGATTCATAATGGTAATTAGAAATTTCGATTTTAATTGTTTCTGTGTCATTACTAAGGTGGTATGGGTCAGTTGCGTTATTTCTGTGTCATTATGAAAGAGATGTGAAGGTGCCTGTTCATTATCATCCTCAGGATTGACAATTTAATTTGGTTCTTGAAAACTTAGATTTGGATTCCATACACGATTAAAGGTGTGCAGTATATCTTGAAGTTTTGGTTTTGCTTAGATTGTCTTTAGCTTGTGATATAAACTTGACAGTATAAGAGTATCGAGCTCACATGAGAAATTTATTAGTTTTACTCATAGGGAATTTAATGCTTGAGTATTCATCTTAGCCTCTTACAAAATTGTGTTACAAGGATTGTGTAGTCCAATGTTTGGGAAAAATATTTTCATCTTTATTTCAGCTGAGCAGATTAAGAAAAAAATTATTTTGGAAGTGAATAGTGGTAAAACTGATGAGGAGATAAAGTTGTTGTCATTAGTTTAGTGGCAAAATCTCAAGTAATTCTTTTGATACTGATAAAACTTTTGGTTATGGTCTAAGATTGTCATTAGTGTTTGTCTGATAGTCCAATAGCTTAGGATTTTGCCCGTCTAGAAGTCTGTCTACCAGGGGAGGGTCCTATCATTTAGTCAGATGATTACCTTCTCCTATCATTGCAAGGGCGATGAAGGCATTAGCCTAAGCCCATCCTTAGGGGAGTTGCTCAGTCCAAGTAGCACTCCCCTCTTTATTTTAGTAGGCTAGCCTCAGTCTTTTGGACACTTGTATAAATTAGAGCTCACTCTTATGGAGACAAGTCATGTCTCACATAAGCAAAGTCACACCATTTTAGGAGACAAGTTTTGTCTCATACAATAAAGCCCATCCTCTTAGGGAGACAAGCTATGTCTCAGTAGAAAAGTCAAGCTCTCAGGAGACTATCTTGGTCTCATTAGAGGAGTCCGCCCAGAGGAGTCCGCCCTTAGGAGACAGGCTTTGTCTCATTTAGAAAGTTCCCCTTTTTAGGAGGCTTGTCTAGCCTCATTTATGGAACACCCTCATAAGTAGAAGACTAACTTAGTCTTTTTTTTAGTTGCCATGACCTTGCTTATTCATTATAAGGGCGATGATAGGGATACTTGGAGCCCACCTTTGTATATAGGAGACATGCCCAGTCTCATTTACACCCCATCATAGAGTGTTAGATGTGCTTTGACTTACTTATATCCCTTTTTGGTATTGATTGTTTAGGAGTCTATTTCATAGACTGTTAGTTTGTTCTATGGCTTATGAGTTAGTCCTTTAGAGTCGTTGTCTTCTTCTTTGTTATTAGAGCCTTGCTGGCTTGGGACCTTAGATCATTTCTCACTATTCTTGGGACGCTTGTTACTTGTTGTGGTTTGTCTCTTTGAGACACTGGTTGTTTATTCGGGGTTTCCCCTTTAGATTTAGGGCTTTGCCCTAGTTTGTGGTGTTACTTGCGTGTTCCCTTTAAGAGTGAAAATATTTAAAGGTCCAAAAACATTGAAAAATTTTAAAATCCAAAAATATTGAATTCATTTAAAATCACAAAAATATTAGAATATTTGAAAACTCAAAAACATCAGAAATTCAAAACATAAAAATCATTTGAAAGTTTTAAAACCATCTAAAGTGTTGAGTGTTTTTAAGAGCGTAGTTTAGGAAAGTTTGTTTCGAACTACGTTGGCTTGATCCTCTTCCACGAGGTACGTAGTGCAGCTTGGGATCTTTATCCCAAGTCCAGCCAAACTTTGTAAATAAATAAAAAACTTTTCAAACCTTTTAAAAGCATAAAAATCTTCTAAACTTTATTTTTGAAAAGATCTTCCTCTAGATTTAGGACTTTGTCCTAGGTAGAGTTTTTTTTTTAGAGTTAGGGGTTTGTCCTTGATGTATTGTTTGTTTGTTGTGTGCTTGTTTTAGATTTAGGGGTTGTCCTAGAGCTATAGGAACGCCTCCATCCGGTCAGTTGGCGATCCACATCGCCGACTGATGACTAGAATAGGATGCGCTAGTCCGCCCTTTATTTTCCTTAGGAAACACAGCCTAGTTCCACACACATAGGTTGTAGGAACCACCTGCATTAGCTTAGGAATAACCTGCATTTAGTTAGGGCATATAGGGTGTCCTAAAATTCACAATTCACTGGAATCTAAATGATCGCTCAAGAAGCTTTAATAACTAGTCCGGTCTTTTAGATCGAGTCTAGGATAGAGGTCTAGATGTCTTAGGCATCATAGTTTAGAATAGGTGCGAAGAACTACGTTACCTTGATTCTTGTGGAGGCGGGGATACATAGGCTTCTTTGGATGAACATCAGACCATCCAAGGACTCGGGCTAAATTGTTTAGAGTCTTAGGTTTTGTTGTGTTGCATCGTGTATGGTATCGAGTCATATTGTGTATTTTGTTGTGTTCTTTTACTTTCATGCTCATACCCTATACCTTTAGCTGTAGCATGCATGTGTTTGTCCACCAGAACTGAGACACTAGTTAGGCATGTCACTCATAACCTAGCTGTGTTTAGGTGACACATCTTTTATTTTATTTTGCATGTGCTTATTATTTCATTCCTGAGTCATGCATGATTAGGTAGACGTCCACTCGGAGTTATTTGCTCCCATTTCACATGATTTTGCCCAAACTTCTTTAGAGTTAATAATAAATGGCATAAGAGACCAAGTGCTTGCACTCGGACGAATTGGGGGTGTTCTTCGGACCTTCTCCATTCGTAATCAGGCACAAGCCCATATATATTTCTAGTTATCCATTGCATAGAGGATTTGATTTTGGGGTTCCATGGCCTATCCATGGATGACGACTCTGAGTTTGTTTTAGGTACGTCTTGGTTTGGGGATTTATCCTTGAATCAAGATGTATCTCATTTATCGCCACTCGTGCTTTGTTATGAGGGTGGCATCTGTTTTGAGAGTTCCTTGATAGAGCTCTCTTTCATGTGGAGATCGAGAGGATGTAGGGACTCGCTTCCTCATCAAGTCCTCGGGATTGGGGTCCACAGGCTGGCGACTCTACTGGGGAGTTCTTGAAACATTGCCTAACTCTATTAAAATGTCATTTTTACTAACTTTGGAAAAATTTGAGCCAAAATCATTTTAAATGGGAATTCTATCGTTAGAATCCAGGGGCACCAGATAGGTGCGTAAATAAAATGAGGAAATCACACACTGCACAGCATAGATTGTTATATTCTTTATTTCTTTTATTGTTTTTCATTATCATTGGTTCCATGGGATAGATACAATGCGTGCCAGGTGGGATGTCATTATCCTAATGGTGCTGTTGTATCTATTTCCAAGCTATGTGCCAGTACTGCACCCGTAAACACTCGGTGCACTTGTGTTTACAGCAGTCGATGAGCAATGAGGCATACTATTTATAACACTCGGTGCACTTGTGTTATACATCTAAAGTATGAATCATATGAATAGTGCCCGGTAGATTGAGTCTGGAACCCTACTTTATTTTATATATTATGTATATATTTACCAGCTTAGTGAAATCCAACTAGGAAGTACCTGTGTTTATATACATCTATATTGCATTCACATAGGGACGAACATGTGTTGCTTATACATGTGAAGCCTAGAGTTAGGAGCCTTGTCCCATTTATAGACTAGGGTAGCTCACCTTGGGTGGCTACAACACGGTCCTAGTATGCTCACCAGGCTGTCTCGAGTCGAAGCTTTCTTGACTCCGCTAGATTAGATTAGGGCTGGTGGCCTTGGTTAGGGTGTATATATATATATATATATATATGTGTGTGTGTGTGTATAATGTATTATTTGTAGACTAGGACCTATCTTCTAGACTAGGTTTCTATATCTATTTCAGTAATACTATTCTTTCAGACCTAGTCGTGACCCTTGCTCTTGCTTGGTCATCATCCAGATCATGGTTCACCCTGTCATCTTTATCATATGATTCCAGAATCTCGGATTTATATCCATTTTGTTGGCTGTCAGATTGGGACCTACTTTTTATTGAGATTTTCTGGTCTATTATCACCGATTAGAGTTTGTTCAATATTTCAGTCTTGAATCTAGCCGATGGTTCTTGTTCTCCACATTTTATAACGATGGTCCGTTTCTTGATTCCTCGTTATTCGTTCCAATTAAAATATGTGAACCTAACCACTCCTTGTGATAGCTGTTAGACTAGGACTTCTCCATCAGTAAAATTTTCGGGTCTAACTATTAGCTATTCTCTTTCACCCTCCAGTCCTCTAACCTGGTCAGTAATTTTCATTGGTTGTTATCTTGACCATGGTCTATAATCTGCTTCTTGAGTGTACAGTTGTGTCATTCCTTTGTACATGTCTTCTTTGCTGAGTCGATATAGAGTTTTGTCACCTTCTTGTGCATATCCTATTTGATTGCGTCAATCGTTTAGATTAGGACCCATTTTCAGTGGGTATTCCTGGTCTAATGTATCCTATCGATATGGTGGATGACATTTCTTTTGCCATTGGTGTGACCATAACCTGTTTTTTGTTCTCGAGTTGTACAAATCTTTTGTGTGCCTCCCGTTTTGTTGATTGAATAGATTAGAATCCATTTCTTGTAGGGGATTCCTAGTTTAATCAATTATATTTTCATTCTTTCAGATTCACCCGATTGATGGCCTGTACCTGTCGCTCTCATGGCCACAATATATATTGCCCTTCGATTGTGTGCTCATTCTTTTGTTATAGGTCCATATCGTGTGTACATTACACATTCTTTTGTTGTGTCATAGGTTCGAGTTATGTATATGTTACTCTCCGATTGTGTACCCATCCTATTGTCGTGTCATATATCCACATTGTGTATATTACCCTTTAGGTTAGACTTTGGTTTGTTTTTCTGCTTTGTCTTAGATCTGGTCGATGGCTCACCCGCTGTCTTTATTGGCCATGGTCTGTAAATACCAATCTCTTTGAGTGTGCAGTTGTCGGTATCCATCGTTAGATTTAGACCTGGTCTATGACCTACTTCTGTCATTTTGTGGCCATAGTCTGTCTTTCTGATCTGCCGATCATCTTTGATCATTGATGAAAAATTCTGTGTCATCAATTGTATCCTTGCCATATGACTGATCATTAAATTTATCCCTGTCATTTATTTATACCAAGTTATCTCCATTTTCTCATAATCTTATCCTATCTGTATGTCAGGTATTTAATCATGTCGAACAATGTATTGAAGGATTGGATAAGTGAGGCTACCAAAGCTCTCCCGCGTGAGCATGAGAGGAGCATGGTTGATTGATTTATAAGCACGTTCAATCATTTGAGCATATCTGGTGTGAATTGGAAATTTCTCCAAGCAGCTGCAAAACTCTGGGATCCCACCCTTCATGTTTTTTGATTCGGTCCCTTTGAACTTTGTCCAATCTTCGAAGATTGGTGCGGCTTGTTAGAGATCCCACCTGAAGGACTCTGGATTCGACCTTCGAGCATGGATTTCCCTAATTTCCTCTTCTGTGAGCTATTCAAAAATGATACTGTTGATGCTCTACCTTGTTTCAAGGGAACATCTGTGGAAGTTTCTGACCTCATTGAACTCTTTTCTAAAAACGTCGACCCTGCTAACTCCCGTTTTCAGAATTGTCGGCGTAGCGCCTTAATCTTTGGAGTTCTTGCGCGTCATGTCATTCGTGGAGACTCCCGTGTTGCCCTATTGGCTTTGCTTGATATAGTAGACCAAATTAACGAAGGAAGGAATCCTGTTCCTACTATGCTGGCAGAAACTTTTTCTAGACTAGACTGTATTGACCATCAAAAGGTTCAAAATAGTTTCTATGGGTGTGTCAAATTGTTATACGTGTGGCTTTGTGAAAAACTCACTATCCTCCAGCCAAAAAGCCACGACAAGTACACCCTGAAGGCTTCCCTGTCCTGGCAACCAATGGCCAACCAACCGCAATCCATTGATGAGTGGTGTAATTGGTTACAGCATGTGGAGAAAAATCAGTTTTGTTGTGTGAGTCATCCTTGCTTACAAGTCATCACTAGCACTCACCCATATCCCTTTGTGTATCTTATGGGTTTAGAAAAGTCAACCTTTTATGCACCAACCCGTTTGTTTCATCAGATCACGGGATATCCATGTCCTCCAGGGGCTGTAGGACCTCCTTCTTGTGAAAAATTGTCTCCTGATCTTATCAACACCATCGTAGCTGCTTGGAGAAACAAGGTCGTGGAAAAGAGATTCGCCTTAACATCTAAGGTCCGACGTTGGGAATTACCAAGAAAGTTCGCGGGCAAAAGAGCTCGGAGTGCAGAGCCTTAAGGATCTTCGGCATGAGATTATCATTTCTTTGTTACCTTCATTTGTTTTTACATGAATATAGTTAAAGTCAAAGATTGTAATCCAGGTCTCATTACTGATAAAAATAAGAGAGTTTTTACTTGATACATGTTATAGACAGTTAGTGATTCATAGTTTCATCATTTCCCATGTAACCAATCGCTGGCGTTGTAACCTGTCAATATAATCAATACAAAATGTGTTTCTTTTCTTTATCTCTATTTGTGGAAGCTACCTTATTTCATTTGTCAATCATTTAATCTAGTTTGTTAACTTCCAATCAGGATTCCAAAAGAAAGCAACCATCGCTCCGAAAAAGGACACCCAAGCTAAACCTACCTCAGTGTGCAACAACCTTTGGGTTCGATCCTGAGAACTTTATTCCATCCGAACAGGGTATTCTGGCATATGATGGCACTCGCAGAGATGTAATCAGGACTCTGGTCACCGAGATACAGATCGGAGGAGAGGACTTTGAGATAGAATTTCAAGTCTTAGATATTAAGGCTTCATTCCTATTGTTACTTAGCCGTCCGTGGATGCACAAGGTCGGGGTTGTTCCGTCTACTCTTCACCAAAAGCTGCAGTTTGTTCGCAGGAATAAAGTGATAACTGTAAAGGGGGATCCAGATCTTGATATAGGTCAGATTACTCCGGACTTGACTGCGGAGAAATCTGAAGATGTAAGTTTGACTGGGTTTTCATTAGAGGTGACTACGATCATTGTTGAAGAGGCTATGAATGAGGAAATTTGTTTCCTAATGAGCACGAATCCGAATGTCATCAGGATGATTCGCCGACAAGGGTACATACCGGGTGGCGGGTTAGGCAAATATCATCAGGGTTTGACTGAGTTTCCGGTGTTCAAACCATTCAATGGTTTGTTCGGGCTGGGATACAAATCTACAAAGAAAGAAATCATAGAGATGAAGCAGTTAATGCTGAAATGGGCAGAAAACCATCACAGTGGGTTGGGACTACCAATGGTACCAATTGATTTGACAATGAATGACCGATTCCGAAAAGAAGGCGCGGCCTTTCCTTTCTATGGCTTTACTGAGATTTGGTTGGATGAGAACACAGGGCAGATGCTTCCGGGGTTTGAGATTTTCTTTGATCTTGAGCTAGAAGATGAACCAATGGGTATGCAGATTGTAGAGACAGAGTCTGAGACTGATTGGGCAGAACACATAGAGCCGAACCTTCTGAGTTCACTATTTCATGAGGAGTCACAGATTGTGGCCATGATTGACAAGAGCCAGCTGATACTAGACCCAACTCGTCTTATCACCCCGGCTGAGGAACCTTTGACTAACTGAACTTCTCAAGTCCTCCCCAGGTTATTTTTCAGTACAATCGTATCCCTTCAAAAGAGTCAGTTGTCCTTAACTGTGAGTCAGTCTCTGAGTTTGATTCAGAGTCTATTTCTTCTAATGAGTCTTTTGATGCAGGTACCATAGAGGACGATTCTCCTGAGGTCGGTGACGGTTCTTCTTTTTCTGGCGAGATTGAGTTGGAGATTGTTTCTAATAAAGCGGCTGATGCTGTTTTCTTACATAGTTCTGAGTCAGTTGACACTGCTCTCAACATATCCATTGAGTCTGTAAAAATGAGTCCAAAGTTCATTGTAAACCCCGATGAGGGTAATTCATCTTCTGATGTATTTGATTCAAATTTCAATGAAATAAAGGATTCTTCTTCTGTGTACATTCCTGTCTCTGTTTCTATTTCATCTATTGAATCTGCTTTAAAATCTGATAATAATACTAATAACAATCAAGACTCCCCCTTTGATGAGGATGCCAATGAAACTCCCCCTGAAATCAGACATATGATCCAACAATAGGAGAGTCGCCGAGCAAAACCAGACATATGATCCAACAGGAGGAGAGTCGTCGAGCAAAATCACCTGATGAGGAAGTTGAAACTATGAAATTGGTGACGAAACCTCAATTCAGGAAATAAAGATTGACAAAACTTTATCTCCTGAAGAGCACGAGGAATTGATCACCCTACTTAAAGAGTTTAAAGAAGGTTTTGCTTGCTCTTACGATGATATGCCAGGATTAAGCGAAGAGATTGTCCAGCACAAATTTCCCTTAATCCCTGTATCTAAACCAAAGAAGTAAAAACTCTGAAAGCTCAAAACAGAATGGGAGTTGAAAGTCTATGAAGAAGTGAAGAAATTGTTAGAAGTAAAATTTATCCAAGTGGTGAAATATCCTGAATGGCTCGCAAACATAGTACCGGTGCCCAAAAAGGACGGGTGTGGGACCCGATCCCGCGAGAGGGTCGCGAGCGTCGAGGCGCTACACTCTCTCTTGGTCTCTCGTACCCATGCAGTTGGCGTTTTCTTTTTATTATTGATTTTAATTACCCAACCAAGCAGGCAGCTACCAAGCCATAGGATGCAAACAAACGTGCAACCCAGTACCCATAAGGGCAGGGGTAAGCCGCCGAGCCTAGCAAGGTGTGATTTAGTTCATCTTTTCCGTGAACTTGGGATCACTAAGGTAATCCGAATTCCACGCAAAAGAGAGTGACATAGTCGCCACCTAGATGAGGGATCTAGGACCCATAATTGACCAAAAATCTAGACTTGTTACCTGGTTACGAGAATGGAAGGTATGGGGAGTTACCACCACATGCACCATTCCTGCTCGATAATCGGTCTTCAATTCCAAAAGTTAACTATTTTGAATTTATTTTAAATGGCTCACTTAACTCTATATTAATATGCAAATTACGTGACATGCATCCTAAAATCTAATTTTAACGTAATTCCTAAATGTGTATCTTGATTTTCTTAATTTGTTTAAATTCAATCTACGTGAAAGTTCTCCTAAAATTCTAATTTCATGAAAAGTCCTAAGTGATTTAATTACTTTTAATTTAAGGACTAATATACAAAACCCCTTCACTTATGTGTGGAGCCGACTTGGGCTTGGTATGCCACTCAAGTTTCCAAGTTCCCTACGTATCCCAGCCTCACTAGAATCAGAGTCGATCGTAGTTCGGTGCACCTAAACTAAGCTACTTATGCCTAACTCATCTAGGATACCGATTGTGGACCCCGATCCGGGAGAGAGGTGGGGGACGAGCCCCCAGCGGCCTCTTGGATCATCCACGTGTGAAGGAGAGCTCTACTAAGGAACTCTCGAAACAGGTGCCACCCTCATAGCATAGCACGAGTAGCGATATAAAAGAGATACCTTTCGATTCGGGAATAAGTCCGGATTCGAAACGTACCTAAACAAACTCAGAGTCGCCATCCATGGTATACGGCCATGGATCCTTAAACAAAATATGCTCCGTATACCATGGATAACCAGAAATATATATGGGTTCGTGCCTGATTACGAATGGAGAAGGTCTGAGAGCACCCCCAATTCGTCCGAGTGTGAACACTTGGTCTCTTATGCCATTTATTATTAACTTCGAAGGGTTTCGGGCGAGAATCATATGAAATGGGAACAATCCTCAAGAGTCGTCTACCTAAGCATGCATTTTCTGAGGATAAAGAAATAAGCATACACAAAATGAAATGAGAGATGCGTCACCTAAGCAAAGCTAGGTTATGAGTGACATGCCTAATGGGTGTCTAAGTTTTGGTGGACATACACATGCAAGCTACAGCTAAAGGTATAGGATCTGTACATGAAAGTAAATCTAAAATTAGCAGTTGATCATGAATAGTAAATGAAATAAGGAATAAACAAAATGCCAGGCAAATAACAGAATAATGAAATAAAAACCTATGGCGTGCACATAGCGCCTGTCTACAATAGGGCAAATATATAGCGCCTAATATAAAATCCTAACACATCTCATCTAAAAAGCAGTAAATGACAGATAGCAATTGCAATAATAAAAACCTATGGCGTGCACATAGCGCCTATCTACAATGTGGCGAATACATAGCGCCTAATATAAAATCCTAACACATCTCATCTAGAAAGCAGTAAATGACATATAACAATTGCAGTAATAAAAACCTATGGCGTGCACATAGCGCCTGTCTACAATGGGGCGAATACATAGCGCCTAATATAAAATCCTAACACATCCCATCTAGAAAGCAGTAAATGACAGATAGGAAATGCAGTAATAAAAACCTATGGCGTGCACATAGCGCCTATCTACAATGTGGCGAATACAAGCGCCTAATATAAAATCCTAACACATCTCATCTAGAAAGCAGTAAATAACAGATAAAAAATGCAGTAATATCGTAAAGTGTTACAGCTAAGAAGATAAACCTGCGCAATGAGCAAACGTCAGTAGATGATAGTAAAGAAATAATAATCAATAACCTAATAGCGATAGAGAATCGCAGCTAAGCATGTGAGAACTACAGCTAAGCAGGTAGAGCTACAACTAAGCAACTAGGTAAAACATATAAGCAGGTAAATGTTATAGCTAAATACGTAAGTAAGCAAGGAGATGAACACAAACTATCATGATCCTATGTAAGAATCGATATACAAACACAAGCCCTAAGTGCTAACAACAGACCCTAATACTCTAATGTTTAAGCCCGAGTCCTTAGATGATCTGATGTTCATCCAAAGAAGCCTACATATCCCCGCCTCCACGAGAATCAAGGCAACGTAGTTCTTCGCGTCTATTCTAAGCTATGATGCCTAGGACATTTAAACCTCTATCCTAGACACGACCTAAAAGACCGGACTAGTTATTAAAGCTTCTTAAGTGATCATTTAGATTCCAATGAATTGTAGATTTTAGGACACCCTATATGCCCTAACTAAATGCAGATTAGCCCTAAGCTAATGCAGGCGGTTCCTACAACCTATGTGTAACTAGGCTGTGTTTCCTAAGGAAAACAATGGGATCACTAACGTATCCAAGACCTAGTCATCAGTCGGCGATGTGAATCGCCAACTGACCGGACAGAGGCGCTCCTATAACTCTAAGACAGACCCCTAACTCTAAAAGAAACACAAACAAGCACACAACAAATCAAAGACAAACTCCTAACTCTAAAACTCTCTATTTAGGACAAACTCCTAACTCTAGAGAAAGATCTTATTGGAAACAAGGCTTTGAAGAAGAAGGGTTAAAGCATTTATTTACAAAGTTTGGCTGGACTTGGGATGAATATCCTAAGCTGCACTACGTACCTCGTGGAAGAGGATCAAGCCAACGTAGTTCGAAACGAACTCTCCTAATTAAAACCTAATAATCCAAAAGATTTAAGGTTTTTAATGTTTTTCAAATGTTTTTGATATTTTTAAAGTTTTTCAAATGTTTTTGAGTTTCAAATTTATAATGTTTTTGGATTTTAAAGCTCTTCCAATGCTCTGGACCTTTAAATGCTTTCAATCTTAGAGGGAACACGCAAGCACAGCCACAAACTAGGGCAAAGCCCTAAATCCAAAGGGGAAAACCCCGAACAAGCAACTAACGCCTCAAAGAGACGATCCACAACAAGTAACTGGTGTCCCAAGAACAATGAAAATGATCTAAGATCCCTAGCAGGTAAAAGCATCTTAAAGGATAAACTCCTATCTAACAGACGAACCAAAAGGCTATGGGGCAAACTCCTAACATATAGGATAACCAACTCTAAATGGGAAACCAATGAGTCCAAGACTCTCTATTGCTCTATAAGGGAGGGCAAATGAGTCAAAGACTCGCTCTAAAAAGGAGGGCTCTAACATGAGGCTAGGTAAGCCTTCTAAAGGGAAAACTCTCTAAATGAGACAAGACTTGTCTCCAAAAAAAAAAAAACATTCTAATGAGACAAAGTGTGTCCCCTAAAATGAGACTCATGGAATTTGGAAGGTCTGGACATGATTTGGAAGTGATCCTAGAAGTTTAGATGTCTAAGTTGACATATAGCACGGGCTCACTCATTTAGGATATAAAAAAAAAAAAAACATTGAAAGCACTCTGCACAACATGCAATTTTCGCAAATAAGGCTCTAAAATATAAAGATTATCATGAAAATTGATCAATATGTGATTTGTGACTTGCTAGCATGCTCATCATATCCCGATACAAGCATTAGAATCAATATAGGCTCAAAACAATCTAAAAAGAAATGGTGGAATTTCCACCCAACATGTAATTTTCACAAAAAATGGTCAAAAATGCCAAACAAATCATGGGAATGATTCAATATATGATTTAAAACTTGCTACCAAGCTCAAAACATCCCAAACACATTAAAATTGAATAGAGCTCATATTGTCCATGATTTTCAAGAAATGGCACAATTATGTCATATAATGTGAAAAATGCAACTTTACACTGACTTTTAGACCCCTCAAACATCAAAACCATCAAAAACTCTACTAATCAAAATTGTAGATCTCAGCATGAATGACATTCTCTCAGTTGACCATTTCGTTTGGATCTAACCAGAAGTGGCCGGAAAATGGCCTCTTCCGATCCATCGCCATTAAAAGACATATTAGTGTTTTAGCTAAAAGTCCGGGCTCAGTTTTGACACTTAAAACATCGCTTCTGGAAAAATTCATTCAAGGAAAAAGTATTAGAAAATCTTGTGAAGAACATTTTTTCTTTGTATGGCTTCGGACGAAACAGATCTGGAATAGCCTAAAAATGGCCAACAAGCTGCTGTTGCAGAAATGACAGTTTTTTCTAAAAAACTGAAGCTTGCAAGTCGTTTTTGACATATTAAAAAGCATTTATGGAAACATTTGCTCAATAAGACAGTTTTAGAAAATATTATAATGAACACTTTTCCAGTTGACAGTTTCGAACAATTCCGATCAGAAGCAGCCCAAAAGTTACTCGACACGATAATTTCTAAAACACTAGAACAAAAATATCATTATGGACTGAACTTTAAACGAGCATAACTCTCTCGTCTTTTGGCCAAATTTGAGCCGCCATATGTCGAATTGACCGGCTCGACGAGATCTAGAAGATTGAGATTTTTTTTTTTTTTTTTTTAAAGCTCCGAGCATTTACACAACACACATGCAAACACAACTCTACACACATACATTCACGAACATATACAAACATATCCTCACACACACACACACTCACTTATACACACAAAAGACACGCATAGGGCTGAACTGTAATTCCAATGTACCTTGCATCAAGTTACATGAAACTACAAAATAAGGGCTTTATATAGAGCAGCTTACATCTTGTCTATGTTGAATCACATTTTTTTAAAAAAAAAAAAAAAAAAAAAAAAATGGGTATAGCTAATGACGACATAAACATGCATGGGCTGAATGGTGCTTAAGACAGGGGCTGAAATGAACTGAACTTGTGCAACAACAGGGGCTGAATCTTGTGCAAAACTGGGACAGCAACATGGACTAAATTGTGCGCGAAGCAAGGGCAGCAACATTGACTGAATTGTGGGCTTAAAATGTGCATAAAACTCAAGCTAAACCATGGGCAGAATTATGCCAAAATAAGGGTTGAATTGCGGACATAATGTGCACCAAAATAAGAGTTGAATGCATGGACAAAACTAGGCCAAAACAGGGGCTGATTATGGACAGATTCGCTCTTAAAAATGCATAAAACAGGGCTGACTTATGGACATAATTGTGCTGAAACAAGGGCTGAATCTGTGGACAGATTTGTGCCGAAACAAGGCAGATTTATGGGCAGAAATTTGTACAGAAAATTAGCCAAACCCGCACCAAAACAGGGCAGCTTTATGGGCAGATTCATGAGCAGAATTTATGTGCTAAACAGGGCGGCGACACAGACAGGATCTATGCTAAAACAGGGGCAGGATTGGGTGCAAACCTGGGGCAGCAACATGGACAGCATTGTGTGTAAAATAGGGTGCTAAACCATAGATTGAAATGTGCTAACAGGGACTGAACCATGGACTTGAAAAACACCTATTCATATGCACTTACACATTTAACCATCGATGTATATATTCAGAGAATAAGATGCTAATGAAAAATGAATAGGGCTGCCAAAATCCAAGTGAGAAGAGGGCTACATGTATCAAGGTGAGGGTTCTGCTATTGATTATCCACAGATGAAATATTTCCCACTCAAACTATAAACCAAATGATAAGTAGAACATTACCTGAACTGCGTGGCAGAGGTGAGTAATGAACCAAAGGATGTCGGGGCACTAAGCTCAATGGATCAAGTAATGAGAACACCTCCCATGCTATGACACTTAAGCTTACTACACCTTGGAGTTAACTTATACCACAACATAAAAGAGCCTTTGCCATGATAGGTTTTAGCATCTTTAGAAACTCTCCAAGTATCACTATAGATCCCCCAAGGTCTTCTCTATCACTTTTGCACGTAGCTCAGAGCAACTATTCCAGTGCTAGCAACTTGCCCTGCTGCAACCCATTTATCTGTGTTGTATCGAGCAGCAAAACCAATACCAGATTTTCTTTGGTGACCCAACCAAAATGACTCACATCCCAGAGCCAAATGTGGAGTGAAGCTCTGGATATAATTGATACCATAGAATGCGATGTTCCCCATTTGGAATTGACTCCTGAAATCCTTACCCTTGTAATCGAAATTAAATGTTCCCTGGGAGAAATGTGGCTCATTTTGAAGCTGCGCATTGATCTTCAGAGTAAGGTTATCAGTAAGGTCCCACTTTGCTCTTGCATTAAGCCTTCCATCAGTCAATATCCTTCCAAAGAGCATCAACTTTGGGTCCAGAAAATTAGCCCCAAACTCATAGTGTGCAGTTGGGACTCTTATGGTTTCAGATGACTGAGAAGGCACCTCTATGGAACCCATAAAGACACTATGACTCAGTGAAAATCTCTGATTGAGTGCCTTGGTAAAATCAAAGCGCATTCCCTCAAAAAGTTTTGGCTTCAAGGACCTCAAAGCTTCTCTCTGGATTTCTTCATATGGAACAGGACATGGTAGATTCAACCAATCGATTGTTTCATCTTTCTTCTCATTTTCTAACGGAGGACCAACGCCAGTGGGCGGAGGAGGAGCGTCCCTATGGCTGACGGAAGACCTCATCCCCTTCAGAAAAATAATGAGATCTCTGATCTTGCCAATGACAAAAGCTTATATTGAAATTGCAGCTCCTCCTTTTCAGATCTATAAAATTGCTAAAGCTAAACCTAAGATCTATGGGCTGTCACTTATGAATTCGGTTCTAGGGCTTAGAGACATGAATTTAGGGTTTACAGATGAGGAAAACAAGACAGAATCAAACATTTAACCTCAAAAGAATCAGCTTATAGAGAAGATCTGAGAATCAACTTGTAGAGAAGATCGACGAAAAGAGCAATGGAATTAGGGTTTGGATGAAGAAGCTTGAGATTTGAGCTCAAAGGAGACAGAAAAAGACAAATCTAAATGGAGAAGAAGGATCAAACGGAATATTAGCCGGAATCTCACCAGAGCTCGGTCAGAATCAGTCGGAGAAGATGATCGGAAGAGGATTTGGGGGAAAATCTCTCTCTTTCTCTCTCTCTCTCTCTCTCTCTCTCTCTCTCTCTCAGACGAATTCTCTCTCTCTCTTTTTCAAATGAGCTTAAATCCATTATTTATAGAGAAAAATAATACTGATATTGGCACCCCAAGATTGATTGGCGCGCAGAAATTGATAAACGCGCGCACAATCCGCGTCTTTTTAGGTCCAGATTCGTCAATTCCAGGATAAATTCGCTCCCTCTCAGGATACATTCACCCCTCTTTCTGGTTTACACTACGACACCGCCTCGGCTCGATTGCTAGGCAAACGCGCTCGGATTCTGACAAAATTTTGCAGGGACCTAGATGAGACCCTAACCTAGCTTAGGGTGAAGTTTGAGACCCTAATTCATTCATTTGATGGGGTTTTGCATAAAATTGGAAGGTGAAGGGTACGGTCAAAATGGGGTGTCTACACCGATATAGACTGGATTGACTGTTTCAACAGTTTTAAGAGAAATTATTTAGTTCAAGTTGAAGATTTTATTATCCTATGACTTTATCTAAGATGCTATATGGTCCTAGCCAAGTGCAAGTGGTCTCTTAGATTAATGCAGGTTAACCTACATCCTGGTTAGATCTAAGCCTAATCAGCATATATTATCATATATTTGTGTCAAATTCCCATAAATCTTGTGTTTGAATGAAGTTTTGAGGTGAAATGTCATGAAATTGTGTTGAATTACATGTTGTCCAGATTTTATTTTTAAATTTTCACCAAAATACGGTTAGATCTAGCGAAAGTGATACACACGAAAGTTGTAGATTTTTTTGAGATCTTCGATTTGACATCTTCCGATCTTCGTAACGATGAAAAATGAAAAAGTTACGTTATTTTTAAAATATCAGTCAAAAACACTACATTTTCAGATATGGACTTGATCGGAAATGGCCATTTTCCTGCCACTTCCGGCAAGATTTAGCCACAATTGTTGACAGAGAAACGTTTATTGGATCAATTTACTAAAACTTTGTAGTTGAGTACGTTTCTTGAAAATATATTTTTGATCCTCTGTTTTGCAAAACCAAATCAGAACTTTTGAAAAGAAAAACTACATAAATGAAATATGAAATCAGCCCAAAGATGGCCGTTTTCCGGCCACTTCCGACAAGATCCAGCCACACTTGTCAATGGAGAAACGTTTATTTGATCAATTTTCTAAACCTTTGTAGTTGAACACTTTTCTTGAAAATGTATCTTTGATCTTTGGTTTCGCAAAATCAAATCAGAACTTTTGAAAAGCAAAATTGCAGAATTGAAATCTGAAATGTGCCCGGAGATGGTCGTTTTTCGGCCCCTTTCGGCGGAAACTGGCCGAAGTGCATAACTAATCAAATGTTTCCTATTGTGGCCCCTACAACTTTGATGTGTATCACGTTTGCTAGTTTTGCCATTTGGATAGTGTAATTGTAAATACAAATTTTTAGCTTCCTTGTAGAATACAAATGCGTGCTTTTGATGCTTGATTCATGCTTAGCCTAGTTGGCAATGAAGGCGTTAGCCCAAACCAATCCTTAGAGGGACCTACTTAGGCATGGTAGTGCTTTCTTCCCCTCTTCTTTTCTCTTCTTTAGGTAGAGATATTTTCTCCTTTCAGGTACCCTTAGACTATAGCCCTATTCATTGTAAAGGGTGATGAAGGCGTTAGCCCAAGCCCATCATTAGGGGACTTGCTCAGTCCTAGTAGCATGCCCATCTTTTCTCTTTTCATTTATAAGACTTGCCCAGTCTTTTTAAGTCATGTAACCTTGTACATTAGAAGCCCATTCATTATAAGGGCAATGAAAGAGTCATATAGAGCCCACCCTTTCAGGACACAAGCTATGTCTAAGTAGAATGTTATTCCTTTTTTTTGGAGACATGCATGGTCTCACTAGCAAGTCATGTATAAGGGACTTGATTAGTCCCATCATTAGAACACCCCTTCAAGTTAGAAGACTAACTTAGTCTGTCAGTTACCCTATCCTAATATATCATTGCAGGGGCAATGATAAGGTTACTTTGAGCCCTCTATAGAACACATTCAGTGTCTCACATAGAGTTAGTTGTTTCTCTCTTAGGAGACAGGCTATGTCTCTTTTCCTCTACTCGTCACATCTTTTTAGGGAGACGTGCTTTGTCTCATTAGATGGTCATTCTCATGTAGGGAGACCCGCCCAGTCTCATCCTTTTTTCTTTTAGGAGACTCGCCCAGTCTCATCTTTGTTATTTAGGGAGACTCGCTCAGTCTCGTCCTTTTTCTTTTAGGAGATTCACCCAGTTTCATTATCTTGTTGATTCTTCTCTTTAATGAGACAGGCTATGTCTCATTGATCCTAATGTCAATTTTCATTTGAGAGACAGGCATTGTCTCATCTGTACATTTTTTCAGAGAAGAGCAGTGCAAAACTTCATTTTGATTTAGTTCTTCTCCTTTCTCTTAGGGTTTAACTCAGTCTTCTTAGGTTTTCACACCTTCTCGAGATTTCATCCATGCTATCATCTATTTGAGACACCGATTTTCTTGTTTAAGACAACTCTTAGGCTAAACGAGTTCTGTCTTTTCATTTGACACTTCTCCAGGCTATGGATCACAGGAGTGTTCTTCTCCTTCTGATCGTCTCTTTGTTTCCCCTTTGGCTAGAAGGGAGAATCCTTTAAAAATTCAAAAATATTAAAACATTTTAAAACAACAAAAACATATGAAAAGTCAAAAGCATCTGAAAAATCTGAGTCATTAGGAGTAGTTAGGAAAATATGTTTCCGAACTACGTTTGCATGATCCTCTTCCACGAGGTACGTAGGCAACTTGGGATCCATATCTCAAGTTCAGTCAAACCTTCAAAAATAAACATTTCAAACCTTCAAAAAATACAAAAATTCTTCAAAACCTTTTCAAAAAGATCTTTTCTTAGAGTTAGGGGAGTCTATCCTAGATGTTTGTGGAGTTTTAGAGTTAGGAGTCTGTCCTAGCTACGAGTAGGTTACGCCTCTGTCCGGTCAGTTGGCGATACTTTTCGCCAACTGATGACTAGACTAGGATGCGCTAGTGAACCCCTTGTTTTCCCTAGGGACAAAACTTAGTTATACAAAAGGTGTAGGGCCCACAGCATTAGTTCAGGATAACCAAACTGTATTTAGTTAGGGCATATACGGAGTCCTAAAAAGTCACAATTCACTTGAATTTAAATAATCGCAGAAGAAGCTATTAACATCAGGTCAAGTCTTCTACGTCGAGTCTAGGATAACAGTCATAGAGGAGTTAGGCATCATAGTTTAGAATAGGTGCGAAGAACTACGTTGCCTTGATTCCTGGAAGAGGCGGGGATACGTAGGCTTCTTTGGATGAACATCAGATCATCCAAAGACTCGGGTTTAGGCCTTAGAGTCTTAGGGTCTGTTCTTAGTACTTTAAGGTTTGTGTTTGTATATTGATTATGATTTCTTGCATAGGATTATGATAGTGTGTGATCATTTCTTTATTTACTTACATGTTTACCTGTAGCATTCACCTGTTTACTTGTCTTGATTACATGCTTAGCTGTAGCACTTACCTGCTTTGATTATCAGTCAGTTGTAGCGTTTTACTGCTTTACTGCTTATCCTATCTGTCATTTACTGCTTTCTAGATGGGATGTGTTAGGATTTTATATTATGTTAGGCGTTATGTATTCGCCCTAATGTAGATAGGCGCTATGTGTTCACCCTAGGTTTTTATTTCATTACTGCTTATCATATCTGTCATTTACTGCTTTCTAGATGGGATGTGTTAGAATTTTATATTGTATTAGGAGCTATATATTCGCCCTAATGTAGATAGGCGCTATGTGTTCGCCATAAGTTTTTATTTCATTATTGCTTATCATATCTGTCATTTACTGCTTTCTAGATGGGATGTGTTAGGATTTTATATTATATTAGGCGCTATATAATCGCCCTGATGTAGATAGGTGCTATGTGTTCGCCCTAGATTTTTATTTTATTACTGCTTATCATATCTGTCATTTACTGCTTTCTATATGGGATGTGTTAGGATTTTTATATTATATTAGGATCCATATCCCATTTATACTCTTTCACGAGATACGTAGGCAGCTTGGGATCCATATCTCAAGTTCAGTCAAACCTTCAAAAATAAACATTTCAAACCTTCCAAATTCAAAAATACTTCAAAACCTTTTCAAAAAGATCTTCCCCTAGAGTTAGGAGTCTATCCTAGATGTTTTGGGAGTTTTAGAGTTAGGAGTTCGTCCTGGTTGTGTTTGATTTATAGTTAGGAGTCTGTTCTAGCTATGAGTAGGTTACGCCTCTGTCCGGTCAGTTGGCGATACTTTTCGCCAACTGATGACTAGACTAGGATGCGCTAGCGAACCCATTGTTTTTCTTAGGGACACAGCCTAGTTATACATAAGGTGTAGGGCCCACTTGCATTAGTTCAGGATAACCAAATTGCATTTAGTTAGGGCATATAGGAAGTCCTATAATGTCACAATTCACTTGAATTTTAATAATCGCAGAAGAAGCTATTAACATCAGGTCAAGTCTTCTACGTCGAGTCTAGGATAACAGTCCAAGATGAGTTAGGCATCATAGTTTAGAATAGGTGCGAAGAATTACGTTGCCTTGATTCCTGAAAGAGACGGGGATACGTAGGCTTCTTCGGATGAACATCAGATAATTCAATGACTCGGGTTTAGGCCTTAGAGTCTTAGGGTCTGTTATTAGTACTTTAAGGTTTGTGTTTGTATATTGATTATGATTTCTTGTATAGGATTATGATAGTGTGTGATCATTTGTTTATTTACTTACATGTTTAGCTGTAGCATTCACCTGTTTACTTGTCTTGATTACATGCTTAGCTGTAGCACTTACCTACTCTGATTATCAATTAGCTGTAGCATTTTACTGCTTTGCTGCTTATCCTATCTATCATTTACTACTTTCTAGATGGGATGTGTTAGGATTTTATATTACGTTAGGCGTTATGTATTTGCCCTAATGTAGATAGACGATATGTGTTCGCCCTAAGTTTTTATTTCATTACTGCTTATCATATCTGTCATTTACTGCTTCCTAGATGGGATGTGTTAGGATTTTATATTTTATTAGGCGCTATGTATTCGCCCAAATGTAGATAAGCGCTTGTGTTCGCCGTAGGTTTTTATTTCATTACTGCTTATCATATCTGTCATTTACTACTTTTTAGATGGGATGTGTTAGGATTTTATATTATATTAGGCGCTATGTATTCGCCCTGATGTAGATAGGCGCTATGTGTTCGCCTTAGGTTTTTATTTCATTACTGCTTATCATATCTGTCATTTACTGCTTTGTAGATGGGATGTATTAGGATTTTTATATTATATTAGGCGTTATGTGTTTGCCGTAGATTTTATTTTATTATTCTTTTATCTGCCTGTCATTTTGTTTATTCTTTATTTCGTTTACTGTATTCTTAATTCATTTCATGATTAACTGCTAGTTTTAGATTTTTCATCTTGTATAGACCTTATACCTTTAGCTATAGCATGCATGTGTTTGCACAACAGAACTTAGACATCATTTAGACATGACACTCATAACCTAGCTACTCTTAGGTGACACTTCTTTCTTTTATTTTGTGTGTGCTTATTATTCATCTCTGAGACATGCATGATTAGGTAGACGTCTTCTCGGAGATATATGTTCCCATTTCACATGATTTTCTCCTAAAACGCTTCAAAATTAATAAATAAATGGCATAACAGACCAGGTGCTTGCACTTGGGCGGATGAGGTGCTCTTCGGACCTTCCAAATTCGTAACCAGGCATGAACCTTTTACATCTCTGGTTATCCATTGCAATAGAGCATAGTTTGGGATCTACGGCCGACTTCTTTGAATGGCGACTCTTCTTTGTTTAAGGTACGTCTCGAATCCGGGCTAGTCCCCGAATCGAGAGGTATCTCACTTTACATCGCCACTCATGCTGTGAGAGACACTTTTTTTATAGTTCCTCGGTAGAGCTCTCCTTCTCGCGTGGATGATTTAGAGACTTTCGGGGGCTAGCCCTCCGCCTCTCTCGGATCGGGGTCCACAAACAAGAATATCAAAGTCATTATCAGTAAGATAACTAAGACATATAAAGACTGGTCGAACAAGCTGCCATATGCCTTGTGGGCTTATCGGACATTGATCAGGTCTTCGACAGGTGTGACTCTGTATTCTTTGGTGTACGGAATGGAAGTGATT
The DNA here is from genome assembly GCF_043159265.1 of Tasmannia lanceolata. Taxonomy (NCBI): domain Eukaryota; kingdom Viridiplantae; phylum Streptophyta; class Magnoliopsida; order Canellales; family Winteraceae; genus Tasmannia; species Tasmannia lanceolata. The sequence goes on along the minus strand of NW_027518714.1, from coordinate 42,662,117 downwards.
TTGCCAGTTGAGCTGAGAATTCCCTCTTTAAGAGTGATGATAGAGGTTGACTTACCAGAGTCTGAATGGGCAAAAGCCAGACACGATAAATTGCAGATGATAGATAAGAAGATGATGAGAGCCTTATATCATATTCAGGGATATCAGAGCCGGATTGAGAGAGCTTTCAACAAGAAAGTTCGAGTCCGTGACCTGAAGCCATGAGATCTTATCTTGAAGTCCTACAGGGCACCGGTGTTTGATCGCAGGGGAAAATTCATGCTAAATTGGTCTGGCCCTTACATTGTTGATGAAGTCCTGCCTGGAAAAGCCGTAAGACTCCTCGATGAAAATGGAGAAAAATTAAATGAACCTATAAACCTGGATCAACTCAAGAACTATTATGCTTAAATACACCAAGAGGCAATCCTTGATCGATTTAAGCTTTGAGCCAACAACCTACATGTTTAAAACCATTTGCAAACCTTTTGGACCTTAAAAAAAATCTTATTTTCTTTGATAGCCACAAACTAGTGGCATTTTTATTTTTTGTTTTCTGTTTTGAACTACGTTATGACCTGATCCCTTTCTACAGGATACGTAGGCAACCTGATCTGATCGATTCAGGTTCGGTCGCAACCTGATCAATTCAGGTTCGGTTGCAACCTTTCGCAACCTTTTAGAGAAAACAAAAACAACAAATAATCTTTGAAACCCCAAATGAGCGAATTACGCAGACCTGATTCCCATTTTCTTCGGGGATACGTAGGCGATCTAGAGGGTCCAGATTTGGTCTACATACATTTAAACTCACTAATGTTTTAACCTATTTTAACCTAAGCCTACCTAAAAGTCATTCTGGTGTATTTTAAGCCCAGGTTTTGTAGGAAAACAGAAATAAAGAAAAATGATGGAGTCTTAAACCCGCTTGACTGAAAATCCGAAAGGGCAGTATAGGCAAAAGTTAGGGTCATTCACCCGCTAAGCTGAAAACCCGAAAGGGCGGCTTAGGCAAAAATCAGGGTACAGAGCCTGCTGGATGGAAAATCTGCAAGGGCAGAAAGTCCAGGCAAAATATAAGGCATTCGGTCAGCTGAATCGAAAACCTAAAAATGCGATTTGGTCATGGCAGTGACTTTATATTGAAAGGACACAGTTTCTAAGAGCCAACTAGACTTTCAATTATCTTTGGCACCTTCTCAAAGTCTGAGTAAGCGCCAGCAAGACTTCTTTTGGTATTCTTTGAGTTATGGAGGTTGAGGCTAAGCAATCCAAAGAGATAATAACCATGACTGAAATACCGAAAAGATGAATGAAACGCCTTTAAACGCGGTATTCAAAAGACTCTAAGAGTGGTTGACTTTTACCATTTAAATACATTTATCAGACTAAGAAGCATATTCAATCTCTTCTAGTGTTAAAGTCCTGTGTTAGTCAGAATCCTCGTCTGTCGCCTGTCAAAGTCCTTTCTTTGTCGAGTCAGTTCAAGTTCCGAGGTATTGTTAGTCAAAGTCCTCCCAAAGCCGGGGTGACAAGTAAAAAGAAAAAAAAAGCTCAGGGAAAAAGAAATTGTATCTCCTGTGGACAATGTGAAACCGAACAGAGTTCAGAAAGTGACAGGCTCTTAAGCCCATTCACAGCATCAGCAGATGGCAGAAATGGAGAAAATTTCGAGCAGAACAAGCTTTTTGTACCTGTGAAAAGCCTTGTAAACTCAAGTGTTCATGAGAAAAGTTTTTGTAAATCCAAGTGATCTTGAGTGAAAACTTTGTAAACCCAAGTGTATTAATGAAAGCCTTTGGCATGTTCTTTTTGTATTTCTCTCTAAAGAATTTTGTTATGGAAGTAATCATACTAGGGGCATCTTTTATGACTTGCATCATAAAAGATATCAAACACAAATTGATACTTTAGATGTTTATTTTCATCAAATAGAGACTAGAGAAGTTTGAACTTTCTTTGAGATGAACTCTTCAGTCCAGTTGCTATCATTTGGAGTAAAGTCTTTTGGAAATTCTTTACCCCAGCGGAGTCTAGAATTCATTCTGGTAATCTTCAAACCTCCGCTGAACGCTTTTCACCTTTGAAAAAGGGTTGATACCAGAAAATTTCTTCAAGTTATTTGAGTCTAGTCTTTGACGAAGATCATGCATTATCAGTTACTTTTTGTCAGAGCTGATTGGTCTATCAATAAAATCGATAAGCGTCGATCTTTTTTTTTTCTAAGAACGGTTTTGAGTTTTTTTTAGTCAGGAAGAAAGTTACCAGAGTCTGTGTTTCATGGCCTGGTCCTTTTTTCCATCATTTTGAAAGTTTATAATAAAGTCTTTTTCTTCAATCATTTCAAGTTTTAATAAGGATGGAGCTTGAACGCTCCGTGTTTCATGGTCATGATTTTTTTTATTGTCTTGAGAAGTTTTCAATAAAAAGAAAAATTACTAGAGTCCACGTTTTGTGGTCTGGTTTTTTCTTCATTATTTGAGAAAGTTTTTAAAAGAAGATATAAAGAAAAAGAAAACTCTTTAAGTGTTTGGTTTTCGTTTGCTGTGGCAAAATTTTAATACAAAAATGATAGAAAAAAAAACTCTTTTGAGTGTTTGGTTTTGTACTTGTATGGAGCTGGTTTATGCAGACCATATAAGTCAAAGATGATCCGCAATGTGTCGCTACCTAACTAGTTAGGAGTCAGGCATTTATGCGAAGAGGTTCATATGAAACTAGTTTGTACAGAATCATACGAATCTAGATTTACATAGAGCTGGTTTATGCGGCACCATATTTTGTTTTGAAAAAAGTTTTGCAACCACATATGTATAAAAAAAACTCTTTGAGTGTTTGGTTTTGTACTTATTTTGGTAGAGTTTTGATGTGATGATAAAAAAAAATTCTTTGAGTGATTAGCTTGTACTTGTTTGAGTGATATGGTTTATACTCTTTGAGTGGTTGAATTGTGTTCGCTTTATTTAAACTTTGATTTCAAAAATAAAAATGTGTTTCGTGTTTCCGATTTGCTTGTGTTAATAATGGTTCTTGTGGACTGGTTTAGATAATTGAGTAGTGAGTGTAAAAGAGAGGCTATCTCTTTGAGATATCATGGTTATTACTTTAAGAGTCAGTAAGAAGCTATTTCTTTACTATTTGCAGACTTTGAGTCTCGTAGCGTCACTTTGTTGTTTTACCTTTGTGAAAATTATTTTAGAGTCAAAACCCAAAAAAATGTTTTATTGTGTTTTCGGACCGGCCAAAATGTGTTGTCAGTTCAGCTTTGACATTCGTGCGACAAGCACGCTCTGCCAAAGAGGAGCATTTGTAGACACCCCATTTTGACTGAACCCTTGTGCACTTGATTTGATTAAAAACCTTCCAAATTAATGATTTAGTGTCCCAATTTTCTTCCTAGAGTAGGTTAAGGTCCCAATTAGGTCTTTCTAAAATTTTGTTGAAATCCGTTGCGGTTTGCTTAGCGAACGAGTGAGGTAGATAGTGTAGTGTAGCATAGTGAAGGAAAAAGGGGAGTGATTTAGCTGGTTCGGGGGTGGCCTGTTTAGTGTATTTCGTAGTAGGAAGCTGTCCCTAGGTAACTAATGGGTTATTTATTTTATCTTTTTAATTTTCATTACGTTTTCCCGCTGGACCACCTTTCCCAATCAAAACCAAGTTAAATTCACTAATAGGGGGTTGTCTAAGCAAATAGTGGGAGTAAAAATTCACCCAAACATCTATAAATAGGGAACGCGGGCTTCATTGAGGGAGATTTTCATTTTCATTTCTTCTTCTTGAGAGAGAAACTTAGCTTTTTAGAGAAAGAAAGGGGATCTTGTCTCAAACCCTAACTCATTTTCTACTTTTCTAGCCAATCTCCAGCCATTTTTCGGCACAATTTTCGGTCAAGGTTCAGTCGATCCTTTTCTTTTTAGTCTTTGTGTTGATTTCCTTTGAGAATTTGATTCTTTTTCATCCTTAGATCTTGTATTTTAGGTTCTAAACCTGAAATCCCTAAATCCGAAACCCTAACTCTCTTGCTCCTTCTCCGGCCAAGCTCCGGCTAGTCATTTTCTTTCTAGATTTGCATCATTTTCAACCCTTAAACTTTAGTTAGTGTTGTCCTTAAGCCTTAGAAGCTCTCAACCATCTCAAACCTTAGATTTTTGCTTGTTCCTCTGTTGAAACCCTATCTCTAACACTTCTTTTGTCAGGGTTTATAACCTGTTTGTTTAGAACCATCCAGATTCAGTTCGTTCTTCATATTTGATTAGTTGAAATATCTAAAAAGCAAAGAAAAGAGCAAGGATCTTTAATTCCAAAAGAGGAAATCTCAGATCTGAAAATTTTCAAGGGCAAGAAGAAAGATAAGAGGATTGAATCATTAACTTAGGTGAGTAGAGGAGAAGAAATTTTCATTCGGAAAGAATCCTTGAAAAATTGAGATGAGAAGGAGTAAGAGAACAGGTAATTACTTCTCTTTTCTTTGAAATGTCATTTAATTTTGTGTTGTGTAATGATCTCTCACTGATGATTGTGGCTTTATTTGGAATTTGTAATCATTATCATGAATTTTTGCATATCATTTGTGTACATCTTCATTTAATGATAATATAATAACGAGGAATTGATGATCTGTTGATCTATGTTTTCATTTTGCTTTAATAATACTTCTCTTTTTGTATATGATTTTTCTTATCATCTTTAATCAGTTTTTGCTTTGCACTTCTCTTGATTAACTATATTGAAATTTTACAACATAAGGACATATGTGAGAGCTAAAGTAGATATACTCGTGCTTATGTTTGGAAGATTGAGTATTTGAGGGACATATTAAGAAGCTTTAGTGCATGCCTTGTTTATGGAGCTCAAATCTCTCAGCTGTATATATTTATATGAATGGTATTAGTGTATACTTTGTAACTGTTCATTTGTAAGATTTTTTTTAGGGAACTATAGTGATCATAGTATGATATGGTGTTAACAAAAAGAAAAATGAGTTGATTCAAATAAAAAAAATGCTAACGTTGACCTTGACTTTTTGAGATATTTGGTGGAGAAGGAGTTGATATCTACATTGATATGGTAGGATGATAGCCTGGTGTTGAGGTTTTAAACTTGTGCAATTGTTTGCCTGTTTCAGACATGAGTGTAACTAAATTAGTAGTGTTATTGCCTGGATGTTCTAATGTAAGTCCCAGGTCCCATTACTAATACTGTAGTTTTGGGATTTTATTCATGTTGAAACTCGGCTTAGGAGGACTGTAAAGAGCTTCGAAGATTTTTTTAGTTACTTTTGACTATGATTGTCTGCTAGGATTTAAGCCATATGTATGCTCTTGTTTAGCTTTGATACTTCAGGAAATTTGGATCATAGGATTGTTGAAACCTTAGCCTTATTGGATTCTACCTCTAAAGTCTTTAAAGTTTAGCCAATAGTTTATGAGTTGAGTCACAATAACAGTCTTTATATGATGATAGTCTCAAAGTTAATTGGTGTGAGTCATTATTTGAATGAGATCCCAAGGCCAGTGGCCTAGGTAAATGTTTCTTATATTTCTCTCATGCTTTGTTTCGGTGTTTGAGTGACTAGTTTGGGAGTATTTGGTCCTGATTTTTTCTTGATTGGATGATTTTCATTGTATTGGAATATGTTTTTAATTTGATCAAATAGTTCAGATAGGTGCATCGATGCTTAAATTATATGTTATCTTCTTATAGTTTTGTGCACTTGGTGTGTATGATTTTTCCTATCATCTTAACCTTCTCTGTTTCTTCAATATTTCATAGTCAGTTAGTGCTAATCTATAAAGGGAATATTTGTGGACCCCGATCCGAGAGAGGCGGGGGACGAGCCCCCACGAGCAGAAGTCTCTCTCTAGATCATCCACGTGAATTGAGAGCTCTACCAAGGAACTCTTGAAAGAATATGCCTCTCACAGCATGAGTGGCGATATAATGTGAGATACCTCTCGATTCGGGGACTAGCCCAGATTCGAGGCGTACCTTAAACAAAGAAGAGTCGCCATCCAAGGAAGTGGGCCATGGATCCCATACTATGCTCTGTTGCAACGGATAACTAGAGATATAAAAAGAAGGTTCCTGCCTGGTTACGAATTTGGAAGGTCCGAAGAGTACCTCATCCGCCCAAGTGCAAACACCTGGTCTCTTACGCCATTTACTTAGTGATTTTGAAGAGTTTTGAGCGAAAGTCATATGAAATGGGAACGAATATCTCCGTGAAGACGTCTATCTAATCATGCATGTCTCGGAGATGATTAATAAGCACACATAAAAGAAATGAAATAAGTGTCACCTGAGAATAACTAGGTTATGAATGTCATACCTAATTGGTGTCTAAGTTCTGGTGTGCAAACACATACATACTACAGCTTAAAGTATAGGATCTGTACATGAAAGTAAGAAAACACAACAAAACACACAACACAAATCAATTCTATACATAACTGGATAAGACAAAATCCTAAAACTCTAATGCAATACTTGACTCGGACTAAGATGGCCGTCCATCCCAGCTGCTCTACGTATCCCGGCCTCGGGAAGAATCGGAGTCAACGTAGTTCGATGACCTATTCTAAACTACAATGCCTAACCATCTAGAACCGCTATCCTAGACTCGATCCACTAGACTCGACTGATTTTTAAAGTTTTTTGTACGATTGCTTAAATTCAAGTGAATTGTAATTTTTTAGGACTCTCTATATGCCCTAACTAATGCAAGTTTATTAGCCTTAAGCTAATGCAGGTGGGCCCTACATCCTATGTGTATCTAGGCTGTGCATCCTAATGAAAACCATGGGCGGACTATATGCTTCATAGTCTAGCCATCAGTTCAACTAAATGTCTAATCGATCAACTCGAGGCCTCCTAACTCTAGGGACACTCACATGGCAGGACACACCATATCAATACAAATCAGGACAGCCTCCTAACTCTAAAACACCCCAAATATCTAGGACAGACTCCTAACTCTAGGGGAAGATCTTTTTGAAAAGGTTTTGAAGAGTTTTTGTATTTTTTGAATGTTTGAAATGTTTATTTTTAAAGGTTTGGCTGTGTTAGCCCAAGGGTTCCCATGTATGGCCCTACTCATTGTTTTGATGACAACAAACCCACATTGATCGAAGTAGGTTGGTACTAATGATTTTACCATGATAAGCTCATACATGAAACTTAGATTACCAAGATCGACAACAAGGTAGAACATGGTGATCAAAGGCATAGTGAAGATCCATCAACCAAGAAGGACAAAAACAAATCAAGTTGAACCTTAGAGAAGAGCAATCAACATCAAGATGGAGTCATTAAGAGCTAAGTCAAATTAAAGACCAAAGAACAAGCATGTACAAGGAAGGATAAGCATGCTCATTCAACCACCGGACTCAAGAGGACTATTCAAGAGTAGGTCAAATGGAGATCATCTTTAAAACAAGATTGCAAGTATTTTCAAAGTGTTTCCAAAGTATTTTTTAACGCAAAAATCCAAACATCATTTGAAAACCATAATTAAGACCATTTGCTTTTCTATCAGGAAGGGACCCAAATGTTTTCCGATTGAGCTGAAATTTTGGCCGCACCTTTATCTCATACCTACTTTGATATGTACAAAATTTGGGAAGAAAACTCATTCATTTACTAGCCAAACTTGCAGACCAGACCTTGCGACAGAAGTCTGGTCCAATCATCTGGTGGATCAAAAAGGGACCCAAACGGTTTTCAAATGAGCTAAATTTTGGTACATAATCTTCCCTAATATCAATACATATGTGTACAAAAATTCAGAGAAAAACTCATTCATTTGGAGAAGATTTCTTGTATTGAAGTGATGTATTAGCCTTAAGTGAAGGCATTCACATATTGTAATTTGAAAATCATTGTAAAGGTGGAAAGGGCACCAATATTAAACCTCTTGAAATTGGCGAGTGCTCGGAGACGCGGAGCCATCTTCGTGGGCAAGTGTTGAAGATGCGGAGCCTTCTTTGTTGTACCAAGAATCATACTTTTAGTGGATTCCCTCAAGGACACAAACTTGGGAAGAGTGGAGTAGGTCTTGAAGTTATAAGACCGAACCACTATAAATCTTAGTGTGGTATCTCTTCTATTACTCTTCCCCTTTTCTTATTTGCTTTGTGGTTGTTCATTCCTCTACTTTTATTTTTGCTAACCTTTATTAACCAAAGAGTAATTAACAAGTGTTAGTAATCTTTTGAGAAAAGAAATACTAAAAGAGTAGAAATTTTAATACCCAACCAATTCACCCCCCTCTTGGTTGCCCAACTAGGATTTCATTTGGTATCAGAGCTTCGGCTCTAAGTTTGCAACCTTAACCAGTTAGAGCTAAAAGATAATATTTTAGGCAACCTTACAAGATGGGATCTAGACTACCCTCTTTGAATGGATTTGATTATGAATCTCTCTTTGAATGGATTTGATTATGAATCTTGGTTGATTCATATGAAATCATTTTTAAAAGGTCTAGATAAAGATATGGTAAAAATTATTGAAAATGGGTTCATGTTAAACTCAAAATCAAGAGATTTGAGAGATCGTGATAGAAAACTATCCTTATTAGAAGCAAAAGCTTTGATTGCTCTATGTTGCTCTCTACCACCAAACATATATGATAAAATATCATCATGTAGAAATACTAAGGAAATTTTGAATAATATTGAAAATACTTGTTCTAAGAAAAATCTATGTTTAGTAGCAACACTTGAAGAATCTAATGAAAATACCTTGGAAGATGAAAATGAAAACTATGAGGAACTCCTTAGTAGCTTTGAAGAATGACATGAACAATGGCAAAGTCAAATATCAAAGAACAAAATCCTTAAAAATACTATTACTAGCCTTGAAAAGAAATATGAGGGTCTGGAAAAGGAGCATCAAGTAGTCACAAAAGAAAATGATAAATTTAGTGATGAAATTAATGAGCTAAATGAAAAGATTAAGAATCTTGAAAAAGAATACCAACTCCTAAAAGTGGAAGAAGAAAAATTAAAAACATCTTCATCTCATGACATAGTCTTTTAGAAAAAGAAATTGAAGAGATGAGATTGAAGAATAAAACATTAGAATTAGAAAATCATGAGCTACAAGAAAGTGTAAAATATGCTCATCATCATCATTCTTGTAGATCATCTTGTCCATCTACCTACGCATCATTTTCATGTGACTATTGTGGTAGACTAGGACATTACAAATCTAGGTGCAAGCTTAAATTTGTAAAATCAAGAACGTTTGTTTGGGTTAAGAAAGATGATTTATATAGAACAAACATGGTTGGAACCAAGATGGTTTGGGTTCAAAAATCCCCAACTTAAAAATCTTAGATCTAGGGGATGAGCTTAAATGAACACATCATTTTAAAGTAATGAAATTGATAGATATGGTTAACTATGCTTGCCTTTTGTGTATCAAATGGTTATATACCATAATACTGTGCATGTCTTCCATGCAATGATATATGTTGTACCTTAACGTGTTTATATCTCTTTGAGAGCATGTTTGAATAAATTCCATATGCTTACTTTTGATTGATCATTACAATACATATCTCTTTTTAGTTTGATATGAGATTAGCTCTAAGTGTCAATTGCTTCTATGCACTTACGATCATCCACAAATAGGAATTAAATGTGAAGTCCATAAAAGAAACCATATTTGAGCATAAATTGTCCATATCATTAGAAAATCTATACATGTACTTGTGTTATTTGATTTACATATATTAATATGTCAAAATATATACATTACTTTGATAATATTATTGAACAAAAACTATATGTTTGTCCTTATGGTTAATAGAAAATCATTACTTGATGATATTTGTCTAAGTGCACATGAATTTCATAGAACCTTGAAGAACGCACTTAGTTGTTGTGAACAAACATCCACAATTGAATTCAATGAGAAAATCATTAGAAAACCATGATTGAATCAAATTGTCAAACAACATTACTTCTTGCCCATAAGTTCAACTGATATATTTTAATAATCCTTGAAATTTGAAGTCAAATTAGAATGAATAGAATTTTGTTAGAAATCTACTATGTTACTAAAATCTAAGATAGGAAAAAGAAGAAAGATGATACATAATGTGCCATCGTAAAGGATATGTCCAAACAAAACAAAAAAAAGGGAAAAAAACTATAATTTAAGATTTACATGTCTAAAAATCTTTGAAGAAACCAATGCATTTAAATGTCTTTGAAATCCATTCTAGAACAACATGATGGATTATATATATATATATATATATATGGATTTCAAAATCTTAGTTTGAAAATTGAACCATAAGCTGGAATTTATTAGCCAAATGTTCGTTTATAATGAAAACCTTTCAAAATCCTTAGTTTACCCCTTGAAACTAGGTTCAATGTATCAGACTCACATGACTTGATTACTATTCATTGAACTAGTTAAATTATGTATGTCTATATTACCTTAATATGTATACTCTATTATGACATAAAATCCTTGATGATTTTAGATGAAATCATATGCCTTTAAAGCAAGGGATGAAAAGAAAGTGCATTGGCTTATAAAACTTAGCTATCTTTGCATGACAAATGACACAAGTTTGATAAAATGAATTTAAAGCATGAAAGTGAAATCATATGTAGCAAACCCTACAAATGGCATTTGAGTCAAATGAGAAATACCATTAGATAAAATCTTTGGGCTTATATTCATCTAATGGTTGTTGCATTTATGTGAAAGTGAGAGCCTTTTTCTCTCGCATACTTGGTTTTCTATAAAACTCATCATTTATGCTTCATTGGAAATCTTTTATGATTTTGAATGTAAAGAGTATGAACATTGCATCTTTTTTGTCATGAAACACTTGTCCAACCTTGAATTGGCTATCCATAACTAGTTATGGATTAGCCTTGCTCATGTGCAATTAAAATTGTGTATTCCACTTCATGAGCTATGATTCTCTCTTAGACTTAAAGTTTCATAAAAACATTATGTCTAAGTCTCTCTCAATATTTGAGCTAAAAATGGTTCATAGATTACATTATATACATATTACCACTACTTGATTAATAACTACTTGATTAAGATGCCGAATCATGATGAAAAAGCTAGTTACATGTGATGTTTACCTAGAAGAGAAAATATTAAAGATTTAACAATATCATACTCAAGGGGATTGAGTTAAAATATAAATGTTTTGTGCTAAAAATGCTTATCATGAACAAACACGTAATTGTAGCCCAAGGGTTAAATCAAATATGATATCTCGAAGCCCATTGAAAACTACTCTCAGAAAACCCTTTGATCTCAATAGTTGTAAAGATTCAATGTGAAAGGGGGAGCTAAAAGATGAAATCTATGAGTACATTGTGCTTATCATAGGATATTGTAACGGGTTTACATCTAAATTGATGATAAGTACTTATAATGTGAATTTGACTTGAACATCTTTTAGTATTACACTCATAAGGATTGAAATTAAGCTTGAATATCTCTAAGGGTGTCAATTTTGGCTCGGGCTAGGAAGCTCGCTCGAGCTCGGCTCGAAAAAAGCTCGGCTCGAATCCTTAACGAGCCGAGCCGAGCCCGAGTTAGGCCAGGCTCGGCTCGGCTCGGCTCGTTAAGGCTCGTCATGTCAACATCATAGTACATCATCTGCAAAAACATACCGAGGGTGCGTATCAAACGGTTGTAAAAAATCGAAAATTAATTTTTTCCCGTAATTGTCATAACTTTGAACTTTTTTTGGTATTTTTTTCTTAATTGTCATAACTTACTACATGTTCTTGGTAATTTTTCATTTTAAACTTTATAAAATCAGCCAGTTTGCTTTTTGTTTGTAATGATTACGTTTTTTTTTTATTTGGTTTTGCTACCAACCTTCGCATGTGAGAAACTTTATAACCCACGGCTCGATAAACCCAAGCTCGATAAAGCTCGTGAGCGGCTCGCGAGCCTGGCCGAGCCGAGCCTGGTTCGAGCCCGAGCCGAGCAGCCTTGCCTTTGAGCTTAACGAGCCGAGCCGAGCCTGGCCAAGCTCGGCTCGGCTCGGCTCGTTTACACCCCTAAATATCTCTAATCTTATGATTGTATGCCTATCATGTGTATTTCATCTTAGTGATCATATATTCGTGATATGCCTGTGAATCATGTCTTGTAAGATCCTTGTGATCCCATGAAGCTTATGAAATAATTGAAACACATCCAATTCAATGGATTCACCAAAAATCTCATTTTTGGTCAAAAACACTCGAAAATCTATCCATGCACCCAAAATGAGAATTTTGTCACTTGGATCTAATCTTATTGTCCCAACATGTCAAAAAGATTATTTGTGAGTTGCGAACATCGTCAAACTCAGCAAACTCACTCATCATGGTGTCAATCTCATTTCATGCAATTTCACTTGACTTTCAACACTTAGAAAGGTTTTCAAAAACACACATTTTTCGAAATTTTCAAACTAACTCAAAATCAATATCCAAACAAAAAATATAGTGTGTTTTAAGAAATATGAGTAAGAAAAAATACCAAAAAAAATCAACCCCACTCAAATTCCCACTTATGAGTTGATGGACTCATCCAGACATCTGGACTCGAACAGATTTTAAAAAAAAAGAGGACGAAGAGGCAGAAGACGAAGAAGACGAAGAAGCTGAAGAAGAGGAGGAAGACAATGATGAAGGCGAAGCAGCATATTGACAGCCGATTCGATCATTTTGAGCGCCGTATGGGATGGAGAGATGCTTCTCCACCTGCCGAGTAGCTCTACCTTGATTCTGACTTAAAAGTTCCTTTTGCATCTACTTAGGATTAGTTTGCTTTGACTCTTTGTTTAAGACTCGTTCCTTTCTCCTTGTCACTAGGGTCGTTTGTGTGCTCATCTGTTTTTTGTATGGCCATGGGTAGAGCTTGAGTAGGATATTGATGTATTGGTCTATAGACCTCACCCATGTGACTTTTGTTATGATTGTGTTCTTTTGCTATATGGTTCCTGTACTCAAAGGGTTACATGAAATGAATGAATTATTTGGCTGTTTAATTTGATCTATCTTCTATCCCTCAATGATACATGGATTGTGATGTTTAATTAAAAAAAAACAATCAAGCTATGACTTGATGGATTCCCATGGATTTTGCTTGGTCTGTGGTGGATTTTCATGTATGTTGGTTTATTTGTCTATCTCTATCTACCTATCTATTATCACCCTTGTTTGGTAAATGGCTTCATGGTCAAGATGGTAACCCTAAATTTTAAAAGCCAATCAATTGGTGCCATTAGCCCTTTTAGATCCTAAGAGGGAGGTCGTACCTTCACCCTAAATTAATACACCTAACTCATTCGGCCACTTGCCGCCATCTAAACCATGAATATGTCATATGTGTGTTACTTTTATATCTATATGTATATTAAGATTTCCCTTTTTGGTGATGCCAAAAGGGGGAGAAAAACAGTAACATGCTACCCAATTTATGTGCTACCTCATTATTGATAGCATAATTTGAGGGGGAGCTTACACTCATATGATTCAAGGGGAGTTTGTGCTTATACTTGCTTACAAATGTTATTTCATATACCTTAATGCTAATCTTAAAATTGCAATCATATAACTTTGAAATGGCAAGTAAAATGGATCCACAATTGAGGGGGAGCATATTATGCTTTTATCATTCCATTTAGGGAAGCTCCTTGCCTCCGATCAATATGAGTTTGTCATCATCAAAAAGGGGGAGAATGTTAGTCCAAGGGTTCCCATGTATGGCCCTACTCATTGTTTTGATGACAACAAACCCACATTGATCGAAGTAGGTTGGTACTAATGATTTTACCATGATAAGCTCATACAGGAAACTTAGATTACCAAGATCGACAACAAGGTAGAACATGGTGATCAAATGCATAGTGAAGATCCGTCAACCAAGAAGGACGAAGACAAATCAAGTTGAACCTTAGAGAAGAGCAATCAACATCAAGATGGTGTCATTAAGAGCTAAGTCAAATTAAAGACCAAAGAACAAGCATGTACAAGGAAGGATAAGCATGCTCATTCAACCACCGGACTCAAGAGGACTATTCAAGAGTAGGTCAAATGGAGATCATCTTTAAAACAAGATTGCAAGTATTTTCAAAGTGTTTCCAAAGTGTTTTTTAACGCAAAAATCCAAACATCCTTTGAAAACCATAATTAAGACCATTTGCTTTTCTATCACGAAGAGACCCAAATGTTTTCCGATTGAGCTGAAATTTTGGCCACAGCTTTATCTCATACCTACTTTGATATGTACAAAATTTGGGAAGAAAACTCATTCATTTACTAGCCAAACTTGCAGACCAGACCTTGCGGCAGAAGTCTGGTCCAATCATCTGGTGGATCAAAAAGGGACCCAAACGGTTTTCAAATGAGCTAAATTTTGGTATATAATCTTCCCTAATATCAATACATATGTGTACAAAAATTCAGAGAAAAACTCATTCATTTGATAAGTGAACTTGCAAACCACACCTTGCGGCAGAGGTCTACCTGATCATCTGGTTAATCCCTGGAAGCAACCAGACGTCTGGCGTCGGGAAAATATGACCGTTGGGAGTTGCGGCTGGTTCTTTTTTTGATTTTTCAAAACCCAAAAATGCCCAATATGTCCTCCCACGGTTATATCTTCTAAGGGGCTATATATGTGAGTTTATTTTCATCATTCCATGACTTTTGCAAGCTTGAGAAAAGAACCCTAAGTGTGATTTAAGTTTTCAAGCAATCTTTACAAAAAGTTCTTCTTCTTTGTCCAAAATCTTGCAATCTACCTTGAAGAAGATTTCCTTTAGCCTACTTGCAATCTAGTTGAAGAAGAATCACTCAAGCTCACTTGCCTTCAACATCTTTGAAGATCTCCCAAGCTCACTTGCAATCCCATCATTGGAGAAGTTCTCATCAAGCTCACTTGCAAATCATTTGGAGAAGATTTCTTGTATTGAAGTGATGTATTAGCCTTAAGTGAAGGCATTCACATATTGTAATTTGAAAATCATTGTAAAGGTGGAAAGGGCACCAATATTAAACCCCTTGAAATTGGCGAGTGCTCGGAGACGCGGAGCCATCTTCGTGGGCAAGTGTTGAAGACGCGGAGCCTTCTTTGTTGTACCAAGAATCATACTTTTAGTGGATTCCCTCAAGGACACAAACTTGGGAAGAGTGGAGTAGGTCTTGGAGTTATAAGACCGAACCACTATAAATCTTAGTGTGGTATCTCTTCTATTACTCTTCCTCTTTTCTTATTTGCTTTGTGGTTGTTCATTCCTCTACTTTTATTTTTGCTAACCTTTATTAACCAAAGAGTAATTAACAAGTGTTAGTAATCTTTTGAAAAAAGAAATACTAAAAGAGTAGAAATTTTAATACCCAACCAATTCACCCCTCTCTTGGTTGCCCAACTAGGATTTCAGGCTGGATCTGGGATAAAGATCTCAAGCTGCACTACGTACCCTGTGGAAAGGGATCAAGCCAACGTAGTTCAGAAACAGATTTTCCTACTACTCTCCTAATGACTCAAGACTTATGAGATGCTTGGATTTTTCAGATGTTTTGATGTTTTTGAAATTTCTAAATGTTTTTGAGTTTTTGACACAAGAGGACAGAATCCTATCATCATAGGGGTAGGATAGGCTCCTGATATCCCGCAAAGGTTGGACAGCATCCTATGCTTTGGAGGGAAATTGGACAGAATCACACCTCTGCAAGGGTTGGACAACATCCTATACCTTGCAGGAGTGGATAAAAATCACATGACTTGATGAGAGGTTGGATGGAATCCTAACCCCTATGATGATAGGACAGACTCTTGAAAGACTGATTCTCTAACTAAAGACAGACTCTCTAGCTAAGGACAGACTCGTATACGAAAGGACTGACTCCTAGTGCATAACCCTAAGAAGGGAGTGTCAATGAGACTATGTTTGTCTCCTAAAAGAAGAGGAGATAAAGAAGGGTGCTAGTGAGATTGGGCAAGTCTCCTAAAAAAGAGTAAAAATATGACCAAAAGGAAACAACAGAAGAATTCTTCATCAACGACCATTGGTTGGTTTACGAACAACCCGACACTTGGGAACCAACTTGTGAAGCGTAAATGTCCCCTGAAAACTAATCGACTGAGAGTCCTTTGGGAGGTAGCTGATATGGAGTAGGAAATGGGGCAAAATTAATGGTAAAAAGGGAGGTTGGGCAGAGGAAGATGGGAGTTATGGTGGCAACAATAGAAGAGGTGGAAGATGGGGTCGGATCTGTTATGATTTTGGAGCAAAACAAGATGGGTTTGAGGAAGGAGATAAGGGTGATGCTAGTAGAGGGAGATCAGGTGGATGTTCATGATGACTTGGGTTAGAGAAGAAGCTGCTCTCCTTCTCTACTCCTCTCCCTCTTGCTGTTGTATCAACTTACCTTGTCCATTACCACTGCTCCAATTTGTTATAGCCGCTATAAATCCACAAACATACTAAAAAAAATAACACTAGAATAGACAAGCAAAATGTGCAGCTATTATACATGATTGTATTGATACTATTCAGAAAGGAGATCTCATACACAGAACAAATTTCAGCCCAAAATACTTCATGAAAACATTATCTGAAAAGGTTGTAAAAAAGAAAAAGCCACAAATGCGAATGAAGATCTGAGACTATAATGACATTGATGAATTCTAAACCACAAAATTTATGGGATATTTAATATCAGTATACTCATGCTTTGACATTCTCTCACAAAATCAAAGAAATGGTGTACACATGGTCAAATCTTACAGGAACAGAGTGAGTATACAATTATTTCACTTGTTCAGACCTATGAGCATCATGGAAAATTTCGATAAAACACACAACACTAGCAAACATTGGCATCCATGAAACAATCAAAGAGGAATAATAGAGAACCCAAGCCTATTGAAAAGTATACAACTAAAGAGAGCAATCAAGCATTCATACAGGATGAATGGAAGTGAAGAATATTACCTGATTGAAGAACTGTCAATTGTAATAAGTGTGAGATCACCTGAATCGAGTAGATGTTCTCCGGTTGCTGACAACGAAGGTGATCGGACCCGAATTGAGGACTTTACAATTCCCGAACCGGACGACGAGGGAGAATAACCGGTTGCTGACAACGAAGGTGATCGAACATGTTTTATAGATGGGGATTGTGTTGATTTCAGCACACCCCTGCTTTGGTATTTGCTCACCCTTTTGCAATATTTCACCCCTCTACTCTAACTACTCTCTCTCTCTCTCTCTCTCTCTCTCTCTCTCTCTCTCTCTCTCTCTCATTTTCACTCACGCCCCCCTCTGTTTTCTGGAAAAAAAATGAGATCCCCTTACCAACAGACTTTAATTTGATGGTATATAAGTGAGGGGTGTGTTGATTTTGACACCCCCTTGCCTTAGTAATTGTACACCCCCCACTTGATTTATACCCACCTTAGTGACTTGCACAGCCCATGGCAATTATCTTGCTTCAAATTTTTGTTGTCCATAAGGGTAGTCCAAATAAAACAACACTATCTATAAATGATATATTCACTCTTTTTCCTTCACATGACAGACCCCTCATGATATATTTCGACTATTTTTTTTATTCTAAAAGGGGAGGTCTAAGTTGAAAATGATTAGGTATGGCTTTGACTTCCACCCCTTGAAATATTGGCTTTAAAGTCAATAACCCAATAAAAAATGCATCCAACAACCCACATATCAACAGCACTTTTATAATGCTTGGCCCCATGGAGCAGCTCAGGTGCACGATACCAAATAATGACCACAACCTCCTTTTCAGATAAAGGTGCCAAGGGAGATTGATATATTCTATGAAGATAAATCAGCCCATTGAGCAGCTGCCAGAGCAATGACTTAGCGGCATAATTGATGTGTAAATTCGCAAATTTGACCACATTTTTCATGAAAAAATTTCCCGCATCAACATGATCTCTCTAATCGTGGTGAGAGAGACATCATCCCCATCCTTGGACTACTTGAATTTCTTGATAGCAATGCATTTTCCTCTGTTGGCTTGAAGTTTGCTCCTCGCAAGGAAGAGAAGATCGTACATCCCTTCGCTGATCTTCCCAACAAGATCAAACTATTGCAACCATACCAACCTGTTACTATTGTTGTTGAATTTTCATTCCCCTTCTCCGTAATATGGAATTACAACACTGATGTAACTTGACTCGCCCTATTTTGTCAATTTTTTTTTTCGATTTTACTAAAAATTTGCGGACATCTTATTGAGGTTCTAAACTACTCTAGGATGAACTTTGGGACACTAACACACTTATTTAAGGGATTTTTATTCAAAATAATGGGTTGGGATTCGGTCAAAATGGGATGTCTACAATATTTTGGACCCTATTCGACACCTCTTAACCTCATTCACCAAACCCTCCACTTATATCCTACCAATTCCATCATTCAGTCACTTCGTTTTCCATCTCTCATTGATGTTAATCTCTCTCTGAGATTTGTAAAAAGAAAATAACAAGAAAAGGGGTATAGAGAGTGTTATTTGTGATTTTGGGTTTGGGAGTTGGAAGGTTGAGGAGGAAGAAGAAATGCAAGAATAAAAGGGGTTTGTGTTGCTTTTGTTTGGGAAGCCATAGAATAGCTTCAGCTAATGAAAAGAAGAAGAGGATTACAGCCCACATTTTTTTTTAATATGGACAGCCCTCAACCCCTTTTGATATGGACAACCACCACTTCGCTTTTGATATGTGCAGCGCTAACCCCTTTGGGATCAGGGATATGAATTCTACTTTAGTATTTTGGGAATTGTGTTCATATGAATTTGGGATTAAGTCTCCTTGTAGGATTTGGTGTTCTTAGTGTGAGAGTTTAAGACAAGATTAGACTTTTGTTATGACTTTACTTTGGAGAGGACATTTCAGTAAATGTTTGAGTAATGGGTGTAGTTAGGCAGCATAATTCAGCCTGTGGTTGTAAGTATGTTTTAACTTTGGGGCATTATAATGGACCTGGATTAGTATATATTGTGTGGTTCCATTTTTTTCATGATGAGGGAGTCTAGGTATATGTGCTTAAACCAAATAAAGGTGAAGTTATGAGGAAATGTTTATTCTCTTAGTGGGTGTAGCTGAATTATAAATGGAAAAAATGAATTGGATCAGGGAATGGAGGGATATGTAAAGTTGGATTTATTTGTAATAAAAGGTTGAGTACTATAGGGTGAGTGGTTCTTCAGTTAAGAGTATTCAATAAAAGCAGTAAGGTTAAGAGTAGAACTCTGGTCTTAAGCATATATTTCTTCTTTTCAATATTACCTCCAGTATTTTGTTGAATCTCATTCGTGTGGCAGATGTTTGAGTGATGTTAATAGGAGGGTCAGTCTTTTGTTTAGGACTTACCAGATTATGGTAGTACCTTCTGTTTTTCTTTCTTTAGAGGTTTTCTAGTCTTTTAGATATCAGTACAATTTAGAAGCCTTTCATCATTGCAACGGTGATGAAGGTGTTAGCCTAAGCCCATCCTTAGGGGACTAGCTCGGTCCAAGTAGAACTCCCCTCTTTATTTAGTAGACTTGCTCAGTCTTTTAGATATCTTTAGATACTAAAACCTTTCATCATTGCAAGGGCAATGAAAGAGTCATCTAGAGCCCTCACTAGGAGATGCACTCCGTCTCATTAGGCGATTCTTCTTTAGAGACAAGCTTATTCCTTTAGAGCCTACCCCTTTAGGAGGCAAGCTCATGTCACATTAGAAAGCTACTCATAGGAGGCATGTTTAGCCTCATTTATAGAACCCTCTCTAAGTTGTACCCCAACTTGTGCCCACTACTAGTTGGAGACCAACTAGGTCTGTTAGTCACCTGTACCCTTATTTATCATTGCAAGGGCAATGATAGGGATACTTGGAGCCCACCTTTGTGTCTAGGAGACTTGCCCAGTCTCACTAGCACCCATTTTTTGCAGCATTATTAGAGAGTCTTTGACTTATTTTTCCCCCATTTTTTGCAGCGTTATTAGAGAAGTTTTGACTTATTGGCACCTCCTCTTAGAGTTGTTAGATATGCTTAGACTTATTTGCACCCCCTATTTTTAGTTTATCCTCTTACATAGGAGTTTACCCTTAGTGTTGTCGTCACTCCTCTTTGTTAGAGACTAACCAGTCTTATTAAAGCTTTGTTTACTTGGGATCTTACCTTGTTATTCATAGTTGGGACACCAGTTACTTGTTATGGATCATTTTAGTATTCTTGAGACACTAGTTTGCTTGTTCGGGTTTCCCGTTTAGCTTTAGGGCTTTGCCCTGATTTGTTGTTGCTTTGTGTATTCCCTTTGGTCTTTGGCTAAAAGGGTGAAAACATTTTAAAAAGTCTAAAATACATCAAAAATGTGAAACACAAAAACATTTGAAACATCTCAAAAATATTAAAACAATAGAAAAATCAAGTTTTAGGAGTAGTTAGGAAAGTTTGTTTTTGAACTACGTTGGCTTGATCATCTTCCACGAGGTACGTAGGCGGCTTGGGATTTTTATCCCAAGTCCAGTCAAACTTTTGTAAAAAAATATTTCAAATTTCATAAATAAACCATTTAACTCTTTTAAAAATACAAAAACCTTTTATAAAACATATTTTTTTCGAAAAAATATTTCTCTAGAGTTAGGAATATGTCATAGATAGAGTGTTTTGGTGTTTTGTGTTTGTTTTAGAGTTAAGAGTTTGTCCTAGCTAGGAACACCTCCGTCCGGTCAGCTGGCGATACTTTTTGCTGACTGATGACTAGATTTAGGGTGCGTTAGATAGCCCATTATTTTTCCTTAGGAAATGTAGCCTAGTTGCACATAGGATGTAGGAACCACCTGCATTAGCTTAAGGCTAACTTGCATTTAAATAGGGCATATAGGGGGTCATAAAATCCACAATTCACTTAAATTTTAATAATCCCTCAAGAAGCTTTAAAAATCAGTCTGGTCTTTTAGGTTGAGTCTAGTTTAGTGGTCTAGATGTCTTAGGCATCATAGTTTAGAATAGGCGTGAAGAACTACGTTGTCTTGATTCTCGTGGAGGCGAGGATACGTAGGCAGCTTTGGATGAATACCAGACCATCCAAAGAATCGGGCAAAAAGTTTAGAGTTTTAGGGTTTGTTATTAGTGCTTTAGGATTTATGTTTACTGATATCATTGTTTCTAACGTATGATTATGATTATGTGTTTTATCTCAAATTGTGATCTTCTCTTCATTTGTTTTACAAGCATGCTTAGCTATAGCTCTCACATGTTTAGTTGTAGCTCTTTACTGCTTACTTGCATACTATTTACTGCTCATATGCTTAGCTGCTGCTCTTTATCTTTGCCGATTATTATCTTGTTATCATTCACTGACGTTTGTTCCTTGCGTAGGTACATTGTGTTTAGTTTATATATATGCATGTGCTTGTTTATTGCTTTACTAGATGTATTGGTTAGGATTAGATGGATGCTTAGAGATGGGTAATAGGGTTATCTGTTATCGGATTTAGCATTAGTCTTCTCTGCCCCTTTGAAAGACAGCATATTCTAGTGTTCGTTCTAATAACAGATGATACCGGTACTAGTTCTCTTTAGGTATGGATGATAAATGTGATGTACGGAGATAGATAGCAGGGTTATCTGATATTAGATGGGTTCTAGTCTTCTTTGCCTCTTTGAGAGACAACAGATTCTAGTGTTCTTTCTAATGTCAGATGACACTGATATCATTTCTCTTTAGGACTTGTTTGTTTTCTTTTACCCATCCCCGGGTCATGCATGCTTAGGTAGACGTTTACTCAGGGATATTTGTTCCCATTTCACATGATTTTCGCTCAAAATTCATCAAAGTTAATTAAAAAAATGGCATAAGAGACCAAGTGCTTTCACTTGGATAGATTGAGATGCTCTTCGGACCTTCCTCATCTGTAATCAGGCACGAGCCCATATATATTTCTGGTTATCCATTGCACAGAGGATTTGTTTTCGGGCTACAGGGCTGACTTCCCTGGATGGCGATTCTGAGTTGTTTTTAGGTACGTCTTGGATTCGAGCCTTGGCTCCGGATCAAAAGGTATCCCATTTTTATCGCCACTCGTGCTATGGTGTGAGGGTGGCACCTGTTTTGAGAGTTCCTTGGTAGAGCTCTCCTTCACATGGATGATCCATAGGACCGACGGGAGACTCGTTCCTCGTCGCCTGCTCAGGATCGAGGTCCACAGGGAGTTATATCGCCGAAGCATTCACATCCTTCATCCCGGGGCGGGCTGCTGAGGTCATAGGTGAGGCCCAGATGGATGCCAATCCGCAGTATAATATTCAGGCTCTGTACGAGGAGAACTTCCTTGACGAGTCCCAACTAGGGGAGGTTAGAGATAGGTATTGTATCCCGGGGCGGTTCAGATTGAGAGCGGCAATCGAGGGAGATATGGCTAATAACGACAGTTATGATGTTTGCATATACAAGGAGGCCCTTAGAGCTGACTTAGGTTCCCGCTAAACCCATTCTTTGTTGAGGTTCTCCGATATTATGGATTGGCCCTGGTTCAGGTGGTGCCGAACTCATGGAGAACGCTGATCGGCTTTATGTACCTAGTCTGAGGTCATCTTCAAAGGAACTTATCCATACCGTTGTTCGGTATGTGCGCACATCTGAAGAGGCATCAAGATGGAGGATGGATTTATATCAGCCAACGGCCTGAGGTGAAGATGATCACGGGTATCCCAACTTCCATACACAAGTGGAAAAACAGGTTCCTATATGTCGAGGATAGCGAACCTACTGGGGTCTAGCCGGTTCCTCTAAAATGGTCCACTCCGGACACTCTTGCGTTAAGCCGCAGACTACTCCTCGAGGGTGAGGACAAGTCGACGTTTGCCCAAATCTGCGAGGAGCTGCAACGAGAGGGCCAGATCCATTGTGCGGAGTTTTTCGGGCTTGGCATTAGTACTGCGACCCGAGCACGTAGGTGGCTTTAGGCTAGCCTTCATATCCCTTCGGTTTCTCTTTTTAGTTTAGTCACTGATGCTTGTTGTGTTCTTGGTGGATTTCAGAGATGCAGAGCAGTCCACACTGGAGAAGGTAAGGCAGGGTGCTCTTGGCAGGGGCCAGAAAAGGAAGACCCCGGAAACCTTCACTCCCGCAGCTGCCCAGGACGCACGGCCCAAGTGGGTTAAACCCACGGTGAATATCATCGGCACTTATGGCCAGGGGAGTGGATCTGGCCAGGACGTGATTTCCGCCCGTGTGGCCTCCCCTGCATGGCACGGGGACAACGTTTTCCGCCCCAATTGGGCGTTCAGAAGAACGACACCGGCCTGGGAGACAGCCGGGTGGCCAGAGAGATTGTTACAAAGGGCTTGCTGACGGAAGACAAGCTCAAGGTTATGAACGAGTCCCCAGGCACGGCTGAGGAGGCTATGTTCACCTCGATCTACCAGGTACTTCGAGTTTTAACTTGGCTCCTATTCATTCATTTTCTGGCCTGTTATTAATCTTGTTCCCTTTTATTTACAGATCGGGTGCTACTATAATGACAATTACGAGAAGAGCCGGGGCTTCTCTAAAGCAATTACCCAATCCGAGATACAAATTGGCAAGCTGAAACATGAGGTCGTGGAGCTGAAAAGGTCCATTGAGGATAGGGACAAGGAGATCAGAAGGCTGAATAGTGACATGACCGCCCAAGGGGAGAAGGCCCTTGACGCCCTCAACAAGTAGAGGGAGAGATCCCGTAAGAGGGAGAAGGAGGCCGTGTAGAAAAATGAGGTGGAGCTCGTCAATCTGTCCATCAACACCTACAGGCTGGGTTTCACAGATTGCCTTGAGCGAGTCAAGGACACTCACCCAAAGGTCGTCCTGGACGGCATTTCCCTGCCTAAGCTGGAGGCGGAGGAAGTGGGCGAGCAGAGCGCCCTTCCAGTCGTGGACGCACCGAAAGCAAATGACCCTCAGGGGGACGACAGTCGCCAGGATTCCTGATCTTCCCGTTTCCCCTTTTCCTTTTTGTTAGTAAGGCCCTTGGAGGCTTATTTTTTGTACATCTGCCTGCTGGGGTTTTATGAATGGTGAATGGTTATACTTTCTGAATGTCAAATCATTGCTTTTGCTTTTGTTCATCTCTGTTTGGGTTAAACTGTGCTTAATTTCCTGGCTCTTTAGGCCATTGAAATCAACTTTTATATTCCAACTTATGGGCTTGGATCTTGACCTAGGATGGCGATTTCTATCCCGGTTCATTCCCGACCAGAAGTGGACTTACAACCTCCTGGTGATGAACCGGAGTGAACCGAGCAGTTTATAACCCGAGTCGAAAAACTTGGATTTTTTTATTCGAAGTTGGTTTTTTACCCTGGTTTGTCCCCGACCAGAAGTGTACTTCCGGTCTATGGGTGACGAACCAGAGTGAACCAGTTAATCTTTAACCCGAGTCGAAAAATTGTAGAGCTTGCAAAAGATGTGGCCTTTTTCAATAACTCCAAGAGTTTTCAAGGATTACAATGGCGTTTGGGACTTTGAAGATGGCAAACTATTGTTAGTGTTTCCTTAAGTTTTTGGAGTTCCAAGCGTGGGGGGAGCTAGTGCTCGTCTAGCATCTCCAGTTTGTAGCTTCCTGGGCGTATGACTTCTTTCACCCGGTACGGCCCCTCCCAGGTCGGGGAGAGTTTGCCTACCCTTCTTGGTTGAGACATTGCCGCTTTCCTTAGGACTAGATCATCCACGCGATACTCTCTTGGGCGTATTATAGCGTCGTGGTAGCTGGACACTTTCTGCTTATAGGCCGCCGCCCTTATGCTGGATTCTTCTTGGATTTCTTCTAGCAGATCTAAGTTTGCACGGAGCCCATTCCCATTGAACTGCTCACTGAAGTTAGAGACTCGGGGAGATGGGACGCCGATGTCCACTGGGATTACTGCCTCCGTTCCAAAAGCTAAGTTGAAGGGTGACTCTCCTGTCGCGGTGTGGTTCGCTATGCCCACAGGACATGGTATAACTCGTCTGCCCATCGTCCCGCTTTCTCATCCAACCTCTTCTTGATCCCCTGGAGTAGCATCGTGTTTGTGACCTCTGTCTGTCCTTTAGTTTGGGGATGTGCTACAGATGTAAATCTTTGTTTGATCTTTAGATCTGAAGAGAATTTTCGAAAGTTCCGGCCGTCGAACTATTTACCGTTGTCTGTTATCAGGATGCGGGGTATACCAAACCTGCAAATCACCGACTTCCAGAAGAAGGTCTGTATGTTCTGCTCCGTGATTCTGGTTAAAGGTTCAGCCTCCACCCACTTGGTGAAGTAGTCTATTGAGACTACGACGAATTTGCGTCCTCCGGAGGCTGGTGGGAAAGGTCCCAAAATGTCCATCCCCCATACAGCAAAGGGGAGCGGACTTACAATCGTAGTCATGGGTATAGCCGGTTGGTGAATGGTGGGAGAAAATTTCTGACATTTCTCACACTTTCTAACAAGGTTCAGTGCGTCTAGCCTTAAGGTTGGCCAATACAGGCCTCTAAGAAGCACCTTGATGGCCAGGGCCTTGCCCTCCAAGTGTTCCCGCAAATTCCTTTGTGCGTTTCTGTGGGACCCGATCCCGCGAGAGGGGGTGGGGCGCAAGCCGCCACGCCTTCTCTTGGTCTCTCGTACCTACGCGATTGGCGTGTGCATTTTAATTATTGATTTTAATTCATCTTTTATGTGAACTTGGGATCACTAAGGCAATCCGAATTCCACACAAAAGAGACTGACAGAGTCGCCACCTAGATGTGAGATCTAGGACTCGTAATTAACCAGAAATCTAGACTCGCTACCTGGTTGCAAGAATGGAAGGTATGGGGAGTTATCCACCACATGCACCATTCCTGTCCGATAATCGGTCTTCGATTCCAAAAGTTAACTCTTTTGAATTTCTTTTAAATGGCTCATTCAACTCTATGTTAATGTGCGAACTAAGTGACATGCATCCTATGATCTAATTTCAATGTGAATCCTAAATGTGTATCTTGATTTATTAATTTGTCTGGATTCAATCTAAGTGAAAGTTCTCCTAGAATTCTAATTTCATGGAAAGTCCTAAGTGATTTGATTAAGCATTTACAAGAAAATTAATATACAAAACACCACAATTTGTTGTGGTGCCGACTCGCGGTTGGTATGCCATCAGACATCCAAGCTGCCTACGTACCCAAGCCTCACTGGGATCAGAGTCGACGTAGTTCGGTGCACCTAAGCTAAGCTACTTATGCCTAACTCAACTAAGACACCGACCTAGACGGGATTGACTGTTTCAACAGTTTTAAGAGAAGTTATTTAATTCAAGTTGAGGATTTTATTATCTTAGGATTTCATCTAAGATGCTATATGATTCTTATCTAAATGCAAGTTGTCCCTTAGACTAATGCAGGTTAGCCTACATCCTAGTTTACTAGGCTTGTCCTAGGGAAAGATTGGGTGACTAGTGTAACTAGACCTATGGCACGGTTGCTATCCATAGCAAGCATCCGTGATGAGGCTGGACTCCTAACTCTAGGACTCCCTAAAACCTAAGACTCCCTAAAACTTAGGACACGACACGACACGACACCAGTGTTCCTAAATTGGGCTCTAATGGTTCTTACGACGGAAACCATAATCCAATGGTTCCGAGAGACACGAGATGAATCGATTTCAGCTTTTGAAGTTAGTTAATTTCAGATTTCAAGGCTTTTCAGTTTCTAGACATTCAAGGATTACCAATGGTTCTAGGGTTCACCAATTTCGACCCAGAATAGCATCCAAGGAAGGGAATCGTGCGCTCTTTCCTTGTGCAATTTAATACTTAGGTTATAGCACCTTATTGCCTGGCATATCTCAGGATTTCCGTGGACAGTAACCTCGGAGCCAACAACGTGCTATAGCTTAAATATTCAAATTGTCAAAGATCGAGTGCAATAGGGATACGATTATGGATGCACTGGCCATTTTTCCAGGGAAATCTAAAGATCCTAAGATTGCTGTTTCAATGGATTAAGGAGTTAATATGTGATAGAGATTTAAGGTTCTTTAGAGATTTTCAGATGATTTTTAATTAATTTCGGATTTTCAATGAATTTTATCAATTTTAAACCATATGAGTGATTTTACAAGGGAAACCGTTGCAAATGAATTCGAAATGAGTTGAAACTTCTACAACAGCAAGATATGATGAGATGTAGCTTATTGAGAGATTTTTACAGATTTTTACATTAAGCTCATATTTAATTTTGATTTAACAATTAATTGACCAGATTGTAAAAATGACACAGAAACTACTAGAAATAGAAATCTAAATTCAGTGAAATTTCTACAGAAATAAGATATGAGTAAATATAGCATTTTGTGAGATTTTCATGAATTTTGGAAACTATTTACTATCAGTTTCGGATTTTTCAATTTTCAGCCCAGATTATGAATTAACACTACATCCCATATGAAATAAGATCTAAATCACTTGAAACTTTTACAGCAACTAGAAATATGGAATATAAGAATACTGTAAAAAGTTTGAGAATTTTATCCGTGATCTGATGTCAGTAAAAATTCTCCCAAAATCTGATAAGTTTCAAAGAAAGCATAAAATGATATACCAAACCAATTCCAAAAATTCTCAAAAATTCATGGTAGAATGTATCAGCATTATATTATTTTCCTACGAAATTTCATTAATTTTGGAATTCGTTTAGTATATATTTTATTTTTCTTCATCGAAAAGATATTTTTGAAGAGTTTTCTATTTTTTAAACACGATTTTCGAGAAAATTACGATTCCGGAAAACGTCCTCCGACCTTGTTCTGATGTGATGAACGCAAGAAAAATTTAAAATTCTAAAAAATAGATCATCCTGAGATGGCTATTTTTTCGAATTTCGTAATTACTCAGCCAATATTTAAAATAAAATTCCACTCTTCACTCAAATTCTAAAAACCGTTGATTCAATGTCCGATCCGATCCGATAGTTATTTTACTCTATTCAAGTAGAACATCGTATTAAATTTTGGGACGAAACGGATTTGAAATCCTCATGCAGATCATGATTTTTAGCATACACGTTTAATATTCAATTAAATTCAATTAAAGGCTTAAAAATCATGCAAAAATCTAAAAAAATACCAAAAAATCCCCAAAAAATCTGAGAATCGTGTACGTACCTGTAGTCGAGATCCTCGCCGCGTCCAAATGCCGAAAACTCTGAAAATCATGCCGACGGGCAATCCGCTCGCCTTCTTTCTTTCTCTTTTTTGTGTTCATCACATCACATCTGAAAATCCTAAGATAATAAATCCTAAGATAATAAAATCCTCAACTTGAATTAAATAACTTCTCTTAAAACTGTTGAAACAGTCAATCCCGTCTAGGTCGGTGTCTTAGTTGAGTTAGGCATAAGTAGCTTAGCTTAGGTGCACCGAACTACGTCGACTCTGATCCCAGTGAGGCTTGGGTACGTAGGCAGCTTGGATGTCTGATGGCATACCAACCGCGAGTCGGCACCACAACAAATTGTGGTGTTTTGTATATTAATTTTCTTGTAAATGCTTAATCAAATCACTTAGGACTTTCCATGAAATTAGAATTCTAGGAGAAATTTCACTTAGATTGAATCGAGACAAATTAATAAATCAAGATACACATTTAGGATTCACATTGAAATTAGATCATAGGATGCATGTCACTTAGTTCGCACATTAACATAGAGTTGAATGAGCCATTTAAAAGAAATTCAAAAGAGTTAACTTTTGGAATCGAAGACCGATTATCGGACAGGAATGGTGCATGTGGTGGATAACTCCCCATACCTTCCATTCTTGCAACCAGGTAGCGAGTCTAGATTTCTGGTTAATTACGAGTCCTAGATCTCACATCTAGGTGGCGACTCTGTCAGTCTCTTTTGTGTGGAATTCGGATTGCCTTAGTGATCCCAAGTTCACATAAAAGATGAATTAAAATCAATAATTAAAATGCACACGCCAATCGCGTGGGTACGAGAGACCAAGAGAAGGCGTGGCGGCTCACGCCCCACCCCCTCTCGCGGGATCGGGTCCCACAGTTTGGCGACTCTGCTGGGGAACACCTAACTTCATTAAAATTTGAAAAGATAATTCATTTGAATTTAATTTAACTGGCTCATAAAAACTCTATACTTGTTAGATTAGTCTGTCTTGTTTTATTTTCTCATCACATTTTACTCGAACTTAATCTAACAAAACCTGAAGGCATCATAGATTGCGCGAACTTATTGCACACACTTACATCACTGGCATCTAAACCCTGCATCTCACATGCACACACGTCCTATTTTAGATACCCGGAGTGTTATCTAGCATGGTTGACTGGAATTTCATCACCTGGTGCCTCTGTGCTAGAGAAGCATTCCACCCTTAGCCTAGCACCTTATGGTGCGTAAACGGATCTCTTGTTCACGTACTGATACGCCGGACACTGTTACAGTATATCGAACATGGATTCGCGCTAAGGGAACTCTTGGCCTTACCCCTAGATTAACCCACACATGCATGTAGAATACGAACACATGTACATCACGTGTGTGAGCCTAGCTTAGGACATCCTACCCATTTGTGTCTAGATTAAGCCGTGGTCCATCTTCCAATGGCTACGATCGGTCCTTAGGTGCACAAACAAAGTCATGAGTCGAGATCCTGTCTCCACTCCGCCAGATTAGGATTAGGGTTGATGCCTTCAGGTAACACTGTTAAAATGTGCGAAGATTAAAAACTTTTCCTTTGGGGTTAAGATATAAATCCCATCATTTCCAAAGATCTCATAGGATTAGTCATTCATGATCTATCCGTTGAAAGCAATCTTATGCTATTTCATCTAATCTTTTGATCATGCGTCTTTCATTCTTCTGTCATACGATTCGATCGTATCTTCATGCCATCCCCTAACTGGCAGAAGCAGAATCTCACAATCTTTCGATTATACAATCTCATGATCTGATCATGCCTGGTCCAGATGATTCAATCTTGCTTGTACCCTTGGTCTCTTCCTCCTCTAGGGGCTACATTTTTCAAGATTATTTTTGCTAAGTCCTTCAGAGTTCACTCCCATAATCCTTGAGCTAGGGGCATTCCCCACGTGCTATCATGTCATCATTGTCGTGTTTATTTGTTTTGAGGAACCATCATTTTACCTCCCATTCCTTATCTAGTCGTATCATAATTATCATGTCAATCATAGAAAGGAAAAATTCCCTGAATGTCAAGCTTACATCTTGTGTTTATTGTTTCTATGTCAGGATTATTCACTGCTGAAAATCCAGGAAAGCTTCTTGGGTTTGAATCTATTCGTGGCCACTGAAGAAGCTAATTCCCCATTTTCTTTGGAAGTCTCTCTATCCACTTTTTCCTACCTATGGCAGATTCTATGGAAATTTTTCAACTCTTTCATGTCACAGAAACCCTGGCCCAGCTCGTCCAACAGATGAAGGAATTGAATGAAGAAAATCAATTCATCAAAGCTCAACTTACTGAGAAATTTGGTCCAACCATTGTTGTTTCTAAGGGCAAAAATCCGAGCCTCTCCATGGTTATGGGTTCGGAAGAACTAATTGTTAATCTCTCTAGACAAATGGCTGCGCTAACAGAAGAAGTTCATCAGATGAAGCAACAAATGCAAACCGGGTATTGTCAGTCCCAAGGTTCTGAACATTTCGCTAGCAAAAATACCAAAGTCCAAGATGTTACCGGAAACTTTGTCTCCCAGCACCAGCAAGATTCTGTTGGGCCCTTAGTTCTTGAATATGACCAAGAGTCACCATCTGAAACTCCTAAAAAAGAATTCACTGATTTGCCTACCCCACGATCTGGTATCCTGAAAGGGTTTAGGGAAAAGGAAAAGGGAGTTAACTGGTCACAGGAGCCTATGGTAATCGAATATGATCAACCAAGACCTATACCTCAGCAAAAGCCAAGTAGGCAATTCGCCCCCCTCCCGCTTCCACCATCTGTTATATTGCAACAAGGGTTGGCTTCAGGTGATGTCTATTTACCTCGCATTAGGGATCCTCCTAATCCGCTCCCCAGGACATGGAAGGCGGAAGAACACTGCGATTTTCATCGAGGATCGGGGCATAATACCGATCGGTGTATAACTTTGAGGCATGTGATCCAAAAATTGATTGATGAGCGCAAGCTATCATTCCAGCAAATGCCAAATGTTGTGTGGAACCATGCCGCACCATCGCCGGATAAGGCTTAGGCGCATCGAAGTTTGAGAAGCTCAGGTCTAGCTGCATGTAGAACAGGAAGAATCCAAAATTGAAAGTATCACCCATAATGATGATTCAGAACGAACCAGCCTTCGCCGAGCCTTCAACGCCAAACAGTTGCAGCAGTTAAAGTTTTAGTCACTTACTATTTTATGTTGAGTCAGTCATCATGGTCAGTACAATTGTTGAGTCCGGTCTTACAGTTCAAGGTCAATGCCTAGTCCAGGCAAGTTCTCTTTTGCTTTTCTCTTTATTCAGAGTTGTGAATCCTGAGCATGTTCAGGATAGGTCGTCAGATGTAATAGCTTTTTCTTTAAATAAAAATCTCAGTTCCAATAGTTCACTTGTGTCTATTTCTTAAGTATGCTTCTGATCTTAAAATAAGACTCCCTCCTCAAATGAGGACAAAATTGACGAAACTCCACTTGAGTCACAGCAATTACTTGAACAAGAGGAGGAGCGCCAATCCCAGCCTTTCAAAGATGAAATTGAAGTGATAAACACTGGCACTGAAACTTTGATTCAGTGAATGCTGATTAAAAATATATTACCCTCTGAAGAGTGTGAAGAATTGATAAAATTATCTCAAGAATAAGAAGATTGTCTAGAGAAGCTACAACCGATACCAGGGGCAAGACATAGATAGAAAGCTCAAGAGAATGAAGAAATTGGGAGACATATGCTATACAAGGGGCATAGAGTGGAAACAACTTTCATATTTCCAATCAATGACCTTGGTTCTCAAATTCATAACATGAAGCCAACAAATTCAAGATAAGAAGTTCAAGAGCAAGCATTGAAAAGTGATCATCAGATATCAAGAGTTGCAAATCCATAGATGGAGGATGTCAAAGAACAAGTTTCGCTCTATGAAAGTCGAAAGCACGTATTAGAATCTTGAAAGAAGAAGATCCATTATCTCTTACCTGGAAATGCCGCCAAGCTCCGTGAAAAAAAAAAAAGAGAAAAAACAAAAATAAATAAATAATCAGTACCAGAGGGACTCTAGTAACCTAGATCGATTCCCAATCTGAACATCGGAAGGCCCCCTTTGGCCGAATAAATTCCAAAAATCAGAACCCAATGTCAAAAGAATACCGGTTTGCAAACCCTTCGAGCCTGAATAAAATTTTCTTGAAAACCCATCAAACCAGGGACATTCCCCCGAACTACGCGAGACCTGATCCCTATACTGGGGTACGTAGGCAACTCGGTTGAACCGAGTTCGGTCGAATTCAAAAAGGAAAAGAAATTCAATCCTTTCAAAAAAAAAAAAAAAAAAAAAAGAGGAACAAGTTCCAATAGAAGAGAAGTTAATTATTTCAGAAAGAAAAGAAAAAAGAAAAAATCAATTAACTTTCAAAAAATTTATCTTCAAACTAGGGGCATTCGCCCTGAACTACACACGACCTGATTCCTATCTTGGGATATGTAGGCAACCTGTTCATAGGTTCGGTCGAAATCTTTGTCGAGCCTTAAGCCATTCTTTGAAAAGCCCTATCTTACCTATAAAGTCCTTCCGGTGTTCAGAATTAATCCCGAAACAAAAAAAAAAAAAAAAAAAAGAGGAGCGGAGTTTGAAGATCTGCTAGACTGAAAACCTGAAAGGGCGGTCTAGGCAAAATTTAAGATCATTTCCCTGCTAAGTTGAAAACCCGAAAAGGCGGCTTAGGCAAAAGCTAAGGGGATAGCCTGCTGGATCGAAAACCTAGAAAGGCGGTTCAGGCAAAAGTTAAGGCTAGCACGGTCCGCCAAGTTAAAAACCCCGAAGAGGTGACTTGGTCACAGTAAGAGAATCGTTATAAGAAGGCTACAGCCGGTATCAAGACTGAAGAGCAACTGAAGTTCAAGCAAATTCAAGTGACATCCTCAAAACTGGGGGCATTGAAGCTATGCAATCTTATGGGTCGTAATTAAATCTTTGAGGCATTACTGTTTCAAGGAAAAAGTCCAGCGTTTACGAATTGGAAAAAAAAATTCTTCGAAAGGATAGACTTACCAAATAAAACGTTAACTAAGTCAGAAGCATTACTATGTCCGTCAGAGTAGTTAATCAATCTTTGTCATTCTATGTTCACTCATTCAGGGCTACTCAATCCTTTGAGTAGTGCCTTTCATCTAAGTTTTCTCTTTAGAAAGAGTCAATCGTCGTTCTTATGTCCAAATGATGCAACTGTCTTGATGAAGGAGGCCCGGCCTCGTCAGCTCCCTACAATCGTACCTGAAAGAGCTCGGTAATCTAGTAGAACAGCTTCATTTCAAAGAAGATCAACTCAGAAAAATTCAGAAGTAGAAGCATCAGAAAGCCCAGCTTCCGTAAAAAGATCATACCCCAGGAAGGCACCTTAAGCTTGGCAGAACCTCAGATGCAATGGTGGTTGAGCCAATTTCTCAGAAAGATGAACCATTAAAGTTCAGAATTTCCTTCCAGTTAGTTAAATACTATCCTAGTCAAGAAATGTTTATCTAAGCACCTGTCAAGAAGCAAATCCCGCTTTTCCATGTTAATATCCAAGAGAGCCGTTGTTTTAAATTACCAATTTCAAGTATCTTGTTCAAAGTTTCAGCTATCAAAATCCACAGAAGACAAGACCAGCTGTCTCTTTGAGAAAAATCTGGTTGAAGTTTCATAAAAGTGTTCCTAATCCATTCTTGTTAGTAATGGTTCTTCGTTCCTAAGGTTTGCCGTTTCGTCATTCGTCAAAGTCCTGATTTCCAATATCTTTGTCGGGCATGATCTATAATGTCCCCGATTTCATTGAATTCAAAAAAAAAAAAATCTAAAATTCATCAAATCCAATCTTACGTCAAATTCAAACTCATGAAAAATATCTAAACTCTTCGTTGTTGAATTCATAAATCAAAGCTATCTTGTTTCTTTGAGCCCGTTTGTGAACGGTGCCTCATTTCTCAAAAATAAAAAAAAAATTCGTCAAATCCAATCCCCAATTCATCAAACCCTAATTCTACGTCAAATTCAAGTTCATGAAAAATCTCTAAATTCTTTTAGCCCGTTTGTGAACGGTGCCTCTTTTCCCGAGGCCATTTGTGAATGGTCTCGTCTTCTCCTTGAGCCCGTTTGTGAACGGTGCCTCATTTCCCAAAAATAAAAAAATTCATCAAATCCAATCCTCAATTCAAAAAAATCCAATCCTACGTCAAATTCAAGTTCATGAAAAATCTCTAAAATTCCTTGAGCCCGTTTGTGAACGGTGCCTCTTTTCCCGAGGCCATTTGTGAATGGTCTCGTCTTCTCCTTGAGCCCGTTTGTGAACGGTGCCTCATTTCCCAAAAATAAAAAAATTCATCAAATCCAATCCTCAATTCAAAAAAATCCAATCCTACGTCAAATTCAAGTTCATGAAAAATCTCTAAAATTCCTTGAGCCCGTTTGTGAACGGTGCCTCACTTCTCGAGTCCATTTGTGAATGGTCTCGTCTTCTCCTTGAGCCCGTTTGTGGACGGTGCCTCATTTCCCAAAAATAAAAAAATAAAAAAATTTTATCAAATCCAATCCCCGATTCAAAAAAAATCCAATCCTACGTCAAATTCAAGCTCATGAAAAATCTCTAAATTCTTCGAGCCCGTTTGAGAACGGTGCCTCTTTTCTTCGAGTCCATACAACTATGGTCTCTTATCCCCTTTGAACATCATACAACTATGATGTCTCATTTCCTTGGAATCCGTACAAATATGGTATTTCATTCTCTTCGAGTCCATACAACTATGGTCTCTTATCCCCTTCGAACATCATACAACTATGATGTCTCATTCCCTTGGAATCCGTACAAATACGGTATTTCATTCTCTCCGAGTCCATACGACTATGGTCTCTTATCCCCTTTGAACATCATACAACTATGATGTCTCATTCCCTTGGAATCCGTACAAATACGGTATTTCATTCTCTTCGAGTCCATACAACTATGGTCTCTTATCCCTTTTGAACATCATACAACTATGATGTCTCATTCCCTTGGAATCCGTACAAATACGGTATTTCATTCTCTCCGAGTCCATACGACTATGGTCTCTTATCCCCTTCGAACATCATACAACTATGATGTCTCATTTCCTTGGAATCCGTACAAATACGGTATTTCATTCTCTCCGAGTCCATACGACTATGGTCTCTTATCCCCTTTGAACATCATACAACTATGATGTCTCATTTTCTTGGAATCCGTACAAATACGGTATTTCATTCTCTTCGAGTCCATACAACTATGGTCTCTTATCCCCTTTGAACATCATACAACTATGATGTCTCATTTCCTTGGAATCCGTACAAATACGGTATTTCATTCTCTTCGAGTCCATACAACTATGGTCTCTTATCCCCTTTGAACATCATACAACTATGATGTCTCATTTCCTTGGAATCCGTACAAATACGGTATTTCATTCTCTTCGAGTCCATACAACTATGGTCTCTTATCCCATTTGAACATCATACAACTATGATGTCTCATTTCCTTGGAATCCGTACAAATACGGTATTTTATTCTCTTCGAGTCCATACAACTATGGTCTCTTATCCCCTTTGAACATCATACAACTATGATGTCTCATTTCCTTAGAATCCGTACAAATACGGTATTTCATTCTCTTCGAGTCCATACAACTATGGTCTCTTATCCCCTTTGAACATCATACAACTATGATGTCTCATTTCCTTGAAATCCGTACAAATACGGTATTTCATTCTCTTCGAGTCCATACAACTATGGTCTCGTATTCTCCTTGAAGCATCATATAAATGTGATGTCTCATTTTCCCTCTGAATATCCATTCGAAAATGATATCTCATTCTCTCGTTGCCCGTTTGTGAGCGGCACCGCAGCGGGATTTTTTATTGCATTCCAATTCTAGGACTTCGTTTAGGGTCTTACATCAGGTAGTAAATGTTTGCGTCTAGGTTCCGTTTTGTAGAGAGTCCTTTGTCGATTGAAGCTACGCAAAATGGTTCTGTCATTTTTGCTTTGGTATTCGACGACTACGTCATCTCTACCAAAGAGGGGCATCTGCAAACACCCCCATTTTGCTCTGCTTTAATCAACAAAAAAGTTAGTGTTCTTGTTATCAGTCTGTTTCAGTGTTTTCCGTTCCCTTGTCCGTCCATTATGCTTTCTCGATCTTTTCAATCATTTCCGCCATGTTTCGTATTTTTCTGCTAAGTGTTGAGAGGGGTTGTTCGTAAGAATCCGAGCAAGGGAGAATTTGGACCGATTTGATGGGCCCGCATTGAATATTTTTCTTTTTTTAGATTTGGATCAAACGGGGGGCCCGCTTGGTTTTAAATGAAAAATGAATTTCGAGCCTATGTCGATCCAGTGCATAAAAATGTCCATCAAGGGAACGGTCAAGATCTCAAAGAAGTCATTTTAACAAGCAATTTTGTTGCGGCCATCAAGTTGAGCTATTCAGATAATCCTTAGAAATGATTTTTAGGCACAACTTTATAAATTATTGGCTCGGATCATCCCATGAAAAATGATTTGAAAGCCCAACCCATTTGTATTGCGGCCCACTAATTGGGCGGATTGGATCATCCAATGGTTTATTTGTAGGGTATGATTATTTATGTGGGGATCCATTAATTAAGTAGTTCGGACCATTCTATGAAAATAGTTGGCGGGGCATAGCCAATTCTCACTGCAACCTACCAATTGGGCGGTTTAGATCGTCCATGGGAATGATTTTTCAAGCACAACCTATCCCGGCAAGTGGACGGTTTTGATCACCCAATGGAGTGGGCATACAAGTACTTTTAAAAATACAAGATTGAGCAACCTACACCATAGAATGATCCAAACCATCTAGTTGTGTCCCCATCTTTTAATCATTAAACAAGGTGGGACCCCACCCATATTTGCCAAAAACTGTATAACCGGGACCGTTGGATGATCCTAACCATCCATTTGATGGGAAAAGGTCCCAACCGACCCTCTCTCTCCTCCTACCCAACGGATTCTCTTATTTTGGAATTCTCTCTTATTCCTATAAAACAGCTCATGGGGGGATTTTTAATGGCAATATACTCAGCCATTATGGGGAATCTGCAGATAATTTTGGCAATCCTCTCTATAATTAGAGCAGTTGCCATCCCCTTAAGGAGGACAACCGAACTCTCCATAAAGAGGAGGAATTTCTATAATAAAAAAAGAAAAAAAGGCAAGCACGGATTCAAAAAAAAGGGAGTTACGGTGGCTCTCATCTGGAAGGAGGAGATACACATGGAAAGAAGGGGGGGATTTCTTGGGAAAAAAGGCTGGCAGCGATCACGGGGATCTCTCGAATGATATTTGGGCAGCCCACGGCTAGAAAAAAAGAGGGAGAAAAAAGCTCTCGGATCTCTCTCTCGGTGAGAGAGCTCTGTGAAGAAAAAAAAGAAAAAGAAAAGACCAAGAGCAGGGGAGTCTCCCTGGTTTTCTCTTCTCCCCGACCCTCACTCTGTTTTTCTTCTCCTCTCCATTACTCTCCACGGTTCCCACACTCCCACCGCATCCTCTGTTTTTCCTACAACCTCTCCATCACTCTGTTTTTCACACACCTGACCCCTCTCTCAATCTCTACCCCCACCATACCCTATCTCTATCTCTCTTCCCATTTGCAACACTTTTTTTATTTATTATTATTTTAAAAAAATGATAGAAAAGAAAAGAACGTGAGAAAAAAAACAGAGCATGCAATGCTCTGTTTTTTTTCCCACATTTTCTCCCTTTCTCTTGGTCTATCCCTCTCTCTCTCTCTCTCCCTCTATCTCTCACACTCTCTCTGTCACACTCTATCTCCCACACTCCCTCTGTTATCCCACTCCCTTTCTCTTACTCTCATCTCTCAACTCCCTCGGCTTCTCCCTCTCATCTCTCCATATATACCACTCTACTTCTCTGTTTTTCTCCTTTCTCTCGCACTCTCCATCGCGGACCTCTCTGCTCTCTCACGCTCACTCACCATCCCTTGCACTCATCCCTCTCTACTCTCTCACGCTCACTCACCATCTCTCTGACTCTCTCATTCTCGATCTCTCAATTCTCTTACTCTCTCGCGGCCTTTCTCTCACTCTTTCTCAGTCTCTCTCTCACTCTCCACCATTCCCACTCTCTCCCTATCAATCTCACTCGGTGTATCTCTATATCTCCACCATTCCCACTCTCTCCCTATCAATCTCTCGCTCCACAGTGGGGAAGAAAAGAAAAAAAAAAGAACAAAAAAGAGAAAGAAAGAAGGCGAGCGGATTGCCCGTCGGCATGATTTTCAGAGTTTTCGGCATTTGGACGCGGCGAGGATCTCGACTACAGGTACGTACACGATTCTCAGATTTTTTGGGGATTATTTGGTATTTTTTTAGATTTTTGCATGATTTTTAAGCCTTTAATTGAATTTAATTGAATATTAAACGTGTATGCTAAAAATCATGATCTGCATGAGGATTTCAAATCCGTTTCGTCCCAAAATTTAATACGATGTTCTACTTGAATAGAGTAAAATAACTATCGGATCGGATCGGACATTGAATCAACGGTTTTTTAGAATTTGAGTGAAGAGTGGAATTTTATTTTAAATATTGGCTGAGTAATTACGAAATTCGAAAAAATAGCCATCTCAGGATGATCTATTTTTTAGAATTTTAAATTTTTCTTGCGTTCATCACATCAGAACAAGGTCGGAGGACGTTTTCCGGAATCGTAATTTTCTCGAAAATCGTGTTTAAAAAATAGAAAACTCTTCAAAAATATCTTTTCGATGAAGAAAAATAAAATATATACTAAACGAATTCCAAAATTAATGAAATTTCGTAGGAAAATAATATAATGCTGATACATTCTACCATGAATTTTTGAGAATGTTTGGAATTGGTTTGGTATATCATTTTATGCTTTCTTTGAAACTTATCAGATTTTGGGAGAATTTTTACTGACATCAGATCACGGATAAAATTCTCAAACTTTTTACAGTATTCTTATATTCCATATTTCTAGTTGCTGTAAAAGTTTCAAGTGATTTAGATCTTATTTCATATGGGATGTAGTGTTAATTCATAATCTGGGCTGAAAATTGAAAAATCCAAAACTGATAGTAAATAGTTTCCAAAATTCATGAAAATCTCACAGAATGCTATATTTACTCATATCTTATTTCTGTAGAAATTTCACTGAATTTAGATTTCTATTTCTAGTAGTTTCTGTGTCATTTTTACAATCTGGTCAATTAATTGTTAAATCAAAATTAAATATGAGCTTAATGTAAAAATCTGTAAAAATCTCTCAATAAGCTACATCTCATCATATCTTGCTGTTGTAGAAGTTTCAACTCATTTCGAATTCATTTGCAACGGTTTCCCTTGTAAAATCACTCATATGGTTTAAAATTGATAAAATTCATTGAAAATCCGAAATTAATTAAAAATCATCTGAAAATCTCTAAAGAACCTTAAATCTCTATCACATATTAACTCCTTAATCCATTGAAACAGCAATCTTAGGATCTTTAGATTTCCCTGAAAAAATGGCCAGTGCATCCATAATCGTATCCCTATTGCACTCGATCTTTGACAATTTGAATATTTAAGCTATAGCACGTTGTTGGCTCCGAGGTTACTGTCCACGGAAATCCTGAGATATGCCAGGCAATAAGGTGCTATAACCTAAGTATTAAATTGCACAAGGAAAGAGCGCACGATTCCCTTCCTTGGATGCTATTCTAGGTCGAAATTGATGAACCCTAGAACCATTGGTAATCCTTGAATGTCTAGAAACTGAAAAGCCTTGAAATCTGAAATTAACTAACTTCAAAAGCTGAAATCGATTCATCTCGTGTCTCTCGGAACCATTGGATTATAGTTTCCGTCGTAAGAACCATTAGAGCCCAATTTAGGAACACTGGTGTCGTGTCGTGTCGTGTCCTAAGTTTTAGGGAGTCTTAGGTTTTAGGGAGTCCTAGAGTTAGGAGTCCAGCCTCATCACGGACGCTTGCTATGGATAGCAACCGTGCCATAGGTCTAGTTACACTAGTCACCCAATCTTTCCCTAGGACAAGCCTAGTAAACTAGGATGTAGGCTAACCTGCATTAGTCTAAGGGACAACTTGCATTTAGATAAGAATCATATAGCATCTTAGATGAAATCCTAAGATAATAAAATCCTCAACTTGAATTAAATAACTTCTCTTAAAACTGTTGAAACAGTCAATCCCGTCTAGGTCGGTGTCTTAGTTGAGTTAGGCATAAGTAGCTTAGCTTAGGTGCACCGAACTACGTCGACTCTGATCCCAGTGAGGCTTGGGTACGTAGGCAGCTTGGATGTCTGATGGCATACCAACCGCGAGTCGGCACCACAACAAATTGTGGTGTTTTGTATATTAATTTTCTTGTAAATGCTTAATCAAATCACTTAGGACTTTCCATGAAATTAGAATTCTAGGAGAACTTTCACTTAGATTGAATCCAGACAAATTAATAAATCAAGATACACATTTAGGATTCACATTGAAATTAGATCATAGGATGCATGTCACTTAGTTCGCACATTAACATAGAGTTGAATGAGCCATTTAAAAGAAATTCAAAAGAGTTAACTTTTGGAATCGAAGACCGATTATCGGACAGGAATGGTGCATGTGGTGGATAACTCCCCATACCTTCCATTCTTGCAACCAGGTAGCGAGTCTAGATTTCTGGTTAATTACGAGTCCTAGATCTCACATCTAGGTGGCGACTCTGTCAGTCTCTTTTGTGTGGAATTCGGATTGCCTTAGTGATCCCAAGTTCACATAAAAGATGAATTAAAATCAATAATTAAAATGCACACGCCAATCGCGTGGGTACGAGAGACCAAGAGAAGGCGTGGCGGCTCACGCCCCACCCCCTCTCGCGGGATCGGGTCCCACAGTTTCTTGCAAGGTGTATGATGCATCACCAGGCCGGAGGCATTTCAAGTAGGGGAGCGTGTACGGCCTTTCGTGCAGGTTCTCGCCATCAAGGGAAAACCTTGTTGCTCTCTGTTCTACTTTGCGTGCTTCTTTCTTTCCCTGAGGGAGTTTTTCGTCACGCATGTAATCGATGATTTCATCCATCCAACACGGCTCGTGGTCCACCTGCATTATTTCGACGATCACATTTTCAATGCTTGACTTCTTTAGGAACTCCATGCGTATGCTCCCGAGAGCGGTATAACCAGAGGTAGCTAATTTGGAAAGCACGTCCGATTTGGTATTTTTCGTTCTTGGGATCTTAACGACTTCAAAGCTTCTGAATTTGTTGGCTAGGCGGTGAACTTTTGCCAGGTATTTAATCATTCGTTCGTCGCGGGCCTCATACGTTCCTTGGACTTGGTTGTCAACCTGTTGGGAATCACAGTACGCCCTCAGCTTTTGGGCGCGAGTCTGGACCACTAGATTCATCCCGGCGATGAGAGCTTCATATTCTGCTTCGTTGTTGGATGCACGAAATCTGAATCTTACCGCGTAATCTATGACGAAGTTTTCGGGCCCGGTAAGAAACAGGCCAGCTCCACTGCCCAGCTTGTTTGAAGACCCGTCCACATACAGTTCCCAGAGCGATTCATCAGGCAACTGATTCTACTCTTCAGGTGTAGTGACAAGCTCCACACCTGTGGGCTGAGCCATCCTAGCCTGGATCTACCCCCCAGGTGTAGTTATCTCCTCTGCATCTGGAGGTTGAGCTATTTCTGATGCCATATTTGGCGAGGACACAGTGCACTCCGCGACAAAGTCCGCCAGTATCTGAGCTTCTATCGCCGGTCTTGGTAGGTATTGGATATCGAATTCGCTGAGTTCTATAACCCACTTCACTAGTCGTCCTGACGTGTCTGGCCTGTGGAGGATCTATCTGAGTGGCTGATCCATCAGACTTTTATTGTGTGTGCTTGAAAATACGGCCTCAACTTTCTGGCCGCCATGATGAGAGCATATGCCAACTTTTCCACTCGGTTGTATCTGATCTCAGCCTCGTGTAGGACCTTGCAGACATAGTAGATTGGTTTTTGTTGGTTGTGCTCTTCACGAATCAACACTGCTACTAATGCCATCGGACTCACCGACAGGTATAGTACTAGCTCTTCTCCCGGCTCTGGCTTGGTCAACAACGGTAGTGAGGCTAAGTACTGTCTCAGTTCTTCAAATGCAACTTTGCACTCTGATGTCCAGCGGGCGGTTTTGATTCCCTTGATGGCATTAAAGAAGGGGAGGCATCTTTCAATGGATTTTGAGATGAAACGCCCCAGCGCGACCACCATTCCCGTAAGCCGTTGTACTTCTCTTATGGTGGTTGGCAGGTTTAATTCCACTAACGCCTTGATTTTCTCAGGGTTTGCTTCTACTCCTCTTTGGCTTACCATGAAGCCCAGAAACTTCCCGGCAGTAACTCTGAAAGTGCACTTGCTTGGGTTGAGCTTCATATTGTGATCTCCAGAAGCTGGAATGTCTCCTTCAGATCGGATATGTGATCCGGCCTCTTTTTTCTTTTGACCAACATGTCGTCGACGTAGACTTCCATATTCTGTCCAATCATATTCCTGAAAAGCTTGTTTGCGAGCCTTTGATATGTCGCTCCGGCATTTTTCAAGCCGAAGGGCAATACGTGGTAGCAGTAGGTTCCTTGATCCGTTATGAAGGATGTTTTCGGGATATCTGATTCATACATCCGGATTTGGTTGTATCCTGAGAAGGCGTCCATAAAGCTCAGTGGCTCATGACCCGAAGTAGCGTCTATCAGTTGATCGATTTTTGGCAGTGGGTAGTTGTCTTTCGGGCAAGCCTTGTTTAGGTTGGTGAAGTCTATGCACGTTCTCCATTTTCCATTTGATTTCTTTACCATCACCACATTCGCCAGCCAGTCAGGGTATTGAGTCTCCTGGATGAAGTCAGCCCTCAAGAGCCTCACCACCTCTTCTCTGATTGTTCGTCGCCTCTCTGGGGCGAAATGTCTTCTTCTCTGCTTTACCGGCTTACAAGTGGGATCGACACTGAGTTTATGCATGCTAACCTTGGGATCTATCCCAGGCATGTCTGAGGGGCCCACACGAAGACATCCGCATTATCCCTCAAAAACTAGATGAGCTCCCTCCGAGTGTCTTCATCCAAGGAGGAGCAGATTTGAACTGTCTTCTCGTCATGGTCCGCACACAGGGGAATAGAAATCAGGTCTCCAACTGGTTCGTTCA
The DNA here is from genome assembly GCF_043159265.1 of Tasmannia lanceolata. NCBI lineage: Eukaryota > Viridiplantae > Streptophyta > Magnoliopsida > Canellales > Winteraceae > Tasmannia > Tasmannia lanceolata. The sequence goes on along the minus strand of NW_027518714.1, from coordinate 42,618,729 downwards.
CAATAATTTGAGTTTCATCCCTTGAGTCAAGTAGCTTGATTGGGAGTGTTTCTGATGCGTTTTTGCCTTTAAGGGCCATGGCATAACACTCCCTAGATTGTAGCTGATCTCCCTTGACTTCTCCTACGCCATTGGGTGTTTTAAACTTCATTTTCTGATGGTATGTTGACGCAACAGCAAGGAGGAGGTTCTGCCCTGGTCTTCCTAAGATAGCGTTGTAGGCAGAAGTGGCCCTCCCTACCAGGAAGTTGATCATTGCAAAAGCTTGACGAGGTGGTTCTCCAACAAGGACGGGAATCTCAATCTGTCCCTCGAGTTTGACGACTTCTCCCGAGAATCCGAACAGGTCTGAGTTGGCCGGCCTCAAACGGTCATCTCCTATCATCATCTTTTTAATAGTGTGATAATAGAGGATGTCAGCTGAACTTCTGTTATCGACCAGAATTTTCTTTAACTCCTAGTTAGCAACGAGCATGGTTATGACCAAAGCATCGTCGTGAGGGAGTATCAGGTTATCGAGGTCCGCATCTGACGAGATCTCATTTTCTATTTTCAATTTCTTGTTGCAGTTGTGGACAGCATTGATTTTGCGGGCATACGCTTTGCGGGCCGATGACTGAAATTTCGATGATAGGCCCGAGTATGATGGATTGGCAACTTAAGTGGAGGGAGATTAGGTTTTTATAAAAACAAGATTTATCCTTTTGAAAACTTTAACCCAATTATTTAAACTCTCCAACTAAGAGATCAAAGACAATTTAAGCAATTAAGTTAAATCTATAGTGCAATGTAAATAAAAAGAGCAAGAGTTAAGAAAGAGTGTACCCGAGATTTAAAGTGGTTCGGTCCTCATATACGAGGCCTACTCCACTTGACCAACCAAACACGTTGATGGCTTCACTATGTTGATCTTCTTAACCTTGGCGAAGACCGATGCCAATTACAATCTCAAATTGCTTTAACCTTGGTGGCAATCCTCACCACGGAGAGAGGGCTTCACTTCTCCGAACACTCACCTAAATATAATGATTTATCAAGAAAGAAAGAATACAAAAAAAATCCCTTCCAAAGGGTTACAATCTTGAAGAGGATGTACAAATGAGAGCTTATGATCCAAATCCTTAATCTAGAGGATGAGAGGCATAAAACAAGCTTGAGTCACTCTTAGGATGTTCCTATATGGTTTTAGAGTGTTAGAAATCATATATGGTGAAGTTTAGATCTCATATATATAGAGAAAACCCAAAAATGAGCGTTTGAGGGGCATAGTCATAATTCTGCGAAAATCCCCAACGGATATATATTTTTCCCGACATAGTGTTCTCGGAGTTCCAAGAAATTCTCGGAGTTCAGGGAATTCAAACAGAGATTGGAATATTAGTCCCTGGACCATTTCTCGGAGCTCCGAGGACTCTCTCGGAGTTCCGAGCTCGGAGCTCCGAGAATTCTCTCGGAGTGCCGAGAAGCCCATTTCAGCAGGATTTCAAGTTTGTTTTCCTGATTTGTTTTGGTGGGCTTCATGGACTTCCAATTTTATGCATAGTTGGGATTGTTGTGAGGGCTCTAAAGTCTTGGAACACCACAAGGACAATCACTTAATCATTTAGTCCATTTAGGGGGGTGTGATTACTTCATTTATGCTTCTCAAAACCTAAACTAGGATTGGATCTTTACAATCTAAAAGACTTCAAGGAGAATGATCTTCACTTGCATTGTTTCAAGTCTTCTTGCTTCTTAGATCTCTAATGACTTTGGCCTTTCGAGTTTGGTCCACTTAAAGTTTCTCGGCCTTGATCCGAGCAACCTTGATATCACACTATTATGATCTACAACTACGACAATCAAACACATTAGTGAAATAAAATCACTTGAGTTTGGAATCATCAAAAGAAGATGGGAATGCCAAGGTGTGAACCATTGGGCTTACAATGACGAAGTTCCTCTTGCTGTTGGCCCTCCTGTGATTGTATTGATGATACCGTTAAGCTGAGGCCGGTTCATTTCTGGGCGTGGGCTCATCGGGGCAGGAGATTCGTGCCGCGCGGGTGACAGTTGAGACCGATGAGGGCTCCTCTTCCATGGGCTTTTCTCCCTGCGCTCCCTTTTATTGTCGCCATTTTTCACCTACTTTTTGAGATATCCTCTGTTGATCAGTAGCTCGATTTCTTCCTTCAGTTGTCGGCATTCATCGGTGTCGTGGTCATGATCCCTGTGAAATCTTCAATACTTGGACTTGTCTGTCTTATTTTCCTGCGAGAGCATTTTGGCTGGCCATCTCACGAAGTCTTCCTCTCTGATTGCGGCCAGTATACGTCTCCGAGAAGTATTAAGAGGAGTGTAATTTTCTTCCTTCCTCTGGGGGCTTCTTTCTCTTCTCGAGGCCTTATCGTCCCTACGTTGCTTCGTAGGGTTCTTTTCTTCGGAGGTTCTCCTCCTGCTCGAGTCCAGGGCAGCCAGTGTCTCTTCTACGGATATGTATTCTTTCGGTCCGGTCATGAGGTCTGCCAGAGAGTGTGGATTTCGGCGGGCTACTGATCGCCGGAAGTCACTGGATTGGGCGCCTGTGAGGAGGGCGTTCATAGAAGCGGAAGGATCAAGGTTGGGCACTTGAAGAACTTCTCTATTGAACTGCCCCACGAATGCCTCAGAGACTCGTTATCTCCTTGTCTCAATGTCATCAGCGACGCCGCAGTTTTTCTGGGCTGCCGACTGCTCATGAAGTGCCGAACCAGGTCATCTCCGAAATCCTCAAAGTTATCAATTGAATTCGACTTGAGCTGCGAATACCAGTCTCTCGTGGCCCCTGTCAAGGTAGTGGGAAAGGCCCTACAGAGAAATCTGTCCAAAGTGCCGTGGAGGAGCATCATAGTTCTGAATGTCTCTAAATGGTCCACGGGATCAGTGGTTCCATCATATTTTGGGACCTGCGGCATCTTGAATCCTTTAGGTGCCGGTGCGTGCAGCACTTTATCAGTGAAAGGTGGTCTGCTTGAGAACGTCATCGACATGGGCCGGCCCTGATCCTTTGCCAGCTCCTCGATTCGGTGGTCTATCTCCTCGAATCTTCACAGCATCGGATCAGCTCTTCTTTCCACTCGGCCTGTCGGTCTATCTCTTTCCTCAAGAGTTGGACTCGCGACCGAGTCAGAGTGGCTTTCAAAGCTCCAACGATGCCAGGATTTCTCCTGAGGTGCGCGACCCTCCTTGGCTGGGCGTCTCTGCGCCGATCGAGACTGTGATCGGTGATGGTGATGAGGCTCTATTTGCGCATGTCTTGTTCGGGAGTGATGGACTCGCCCTGAGGAGTGGTTGGTATGATCTCGGCGGGGAGGTATAAGCTCTCTCTAAGGGGCATTCGACCTTTCCTGCACAGGTCGGGAGGCTTCCAGGGGATGTTGCAGAGGCGCTTGTTGGATCAGGTTTTTGTACTGATCAACAAGAGTTGTCATCTGTTGAAAGAGAGTTTGGATCTGTTTGGGAGTAGGATCGGGATTCAAGTGTTCCGAGTGAACCGAGCTTTGCTCCGCTATTGCAGAGGGAGCTACCACATGTGAGGCGAATCGCTCGCTTCGAGTCCTATGGTGCATTTCGGGTCTTGTCATCCGCGTAGGGGGTACTCGAGCAGTCCTCCATCCTGCCATATTATAAAGGGGATTTGAACAGCTTTTTGTTTAGGGTTCCACGGATGGCGCCAATCTGTTAGGCCCAAAATTGGTAAAAGATGAGACAGTGACGAACGTGCTGATCTGGCGGATCCAAACTGCTGAATTGGTTGAGAATTATGCCTTGCACAGAAGTACACGATGTCAGAAGACCAACCCAGAGTCGCAGCTCCGGACGGGCCCTTGGACACTCAAGTCAGCAATGGGCACAAAGTTGGGAAAACCAAAGTTAGAGATGGTCTTTTTTCTTAGGAATTCGGTCCCTTACCCTAGCATTTGTGAAGGCTATTTATAGCAATAGCCCTGGAGTAGTTGAATTACCTACCCCAGGACAAGTGTCAGCCCATGTGTGGGCCTAATTTTACCTGCCCTTAGTAGATTACCTGGCTACCCCTGGCGCTGGTGCCAACTTCTTAGTGGGCCCTCCAAGGGCCACGTGTCGACAGCTAATTGGGGGTGACTTTTCATACCCCATCACCCACGAACACCAACACCTCCTTCTCTACCTCCTTCGTCTTCTCCATCCTCCCCCAAGACCCAACCAACCCCGGCTTCGGCCTCGCCTTCGTCCTCTCTAACACCACTTCCCCCTCTGGTGCCATCTCCGACCAGTACCTCGGCCTCTTCTCCAATGCCCTCCCCTTCCCCGCCCCCCTCCTCGCCGTCGAATTCGACACCGGTCAAAACCAGGAATTCAACAACCCAGATGGAAACCACGTCTGCATCGACCTCAAAAGCATTCAGTCCTCCTTTAACCAAACCACAGGTCACTGGGACTCCACCGGATAATTCCGCACCATCCACATGAACTCCAGCCATAACATCCGCGCCTGGATCGAATTTTCCGACACCGACCTCCAGATCAGCATCACCATCTCTCCGGCCGGGATATCCAAGCCTTCTAGGCGGTTGATCTCATACCAGAACCCAAAAATTGTGAATTATTTATCTGATAAGATGTACTTCGAAAGTGACATGGGTGGAGAGGCAGAGGATTGTAGGTTGGAGTCTCAGCGACATGGGTGGGGCTGTAAGGGAATTAAACACATCGAATTTGCCAGTTTTCTTGCCGGATTCCCCTCCTCGGTGTTCGCCGTTGCCGGATTAATCTCCAGCACGACGATTGGTTATGTGGTTGTAATAGCGGTTTGTTTATGGGGTTTGTATTGGTTTTGGTACAGGAAACAGAGGAACAGGGAGGAATTAGAAGCCCATGATGATAAAATAGAAGAGTGGGAATTAGAGTACTGGCCTCACCGATTCTCCTACGAGGAGCTATGGAAAGCAACTAAAGGATTCTCTAAAGAAGAAATGCTGGGTTTTGGTGGATTCGGAAGGGTTTACAAAGGGGTTTTATCAAGCAATACAGAAATTGCAGTGAAATGCATATCTCGCGATTCAAAGCAGGGGTCAGAGAATTCATGGCGGAAATATCAAGCATGGGAAGACTACAGCACAAAAATCTGGTCAATATGAAAGGCTGGTGCAGAAAAGGGAACGAAGTAATGCTGGTTTACGATTACATGCCAAATGGAAGCCTCAACAATTGGATTTTTGACAAACCAAATAAACCAGAAGATCAGATTTTGGGTTGGGATGTGAGGAGGAGGGTGCTGGGTGACGTGGCAGAGGGGTTACTATATCCCTTATCGGGCGTTCATTTCTAATTTTGAATTTCGAACAGCCACAGTCGACCGGGGTGGCCACGGTCGTCCTCCGAGGGCTTCCTGTTTGTTTTATTTTTTTCATTCAAAACCTATCCGCGGTCGACCAAGCTAGTAGCAGTCGACCGCAAAGACCTTTCTGGATTGCTCCAATAAATCCAAGAGCATATCCGCGGTCGACCGGATTGGCCTCGGTCGACCGGCCCGCTTCTGAAAGGTAATTGCTGGGATTCCAGCAACCCTTCCGCGGTCGACCGTCGGACCCCGGTCAATTAGCCTTGCTTTGAAATTTAGTTTTACAATTTAAAACCATGGGGCAATGGGCTAAGGTCTTTGGGCTTTTGTCCTATGTTTTCAAATACTTTTATAAGTTTGTCAAAATACATTTTAAAGGGTTTTGAAAACATAAATCCATGCAAATGGCTTCATGCCAAGATGACTCTATTACACACTATATGAACCTTGAGTCTTCTTGTGCCTTCTTGAGTCTTTGTTTTCTATGCACTTGCATGAGGTGTTCACTTGGAAGAGTCTTTTATCTTGCTTTTGTGCATGTGGTTTCCTTGAGTCTTCAATGTTTGTAGGATGACCACCAAGGCTTGACTAGCTCCAAGTTGAGCCCTTCTTCTCCTTGCTTCTAATGATGACTTCAATGATTCCTGTCGTGATCACAATACTAGAGCAACCATTAGTAATCTACCATCAATTTGAGTATGTTGATCATCAAAATATGAATGGGTTGCACCCTTGGGCTTACAACTATCATTCCTCTTAAAAACTATCCAACTAATTTGTTTGAAGGATATTGTTGAAATTAATTTCAAGGAAAGTAACCCTCCATTTTCGAATAATACCAAGCAGATAGTCTACATATTGGGAACTTTTTTGGTAAAATAAAGTCTTTCTCTACCCTAGCCCTTCTTTGGAAAAAATACACTTAGACCCCCTGTGGTTTCTGACACATTCAACTTAACCCCAAAAGTTTAAATAGTTACAAGTAGACCCCCTGTGGTTTCAAAACGTGACAAGTACACCCCCTCCATCAACTGCCCGTCACTTTAACCTAACGGAAAGACTAAAATTAACTGTGGTTAATATTTTGAGGACAGAAATACCCTCATTTGCAGAGAGATTAGGGTTACGCCATTTCCCACTGCCGCTATCACCCCTCCGGCCACCGCCTTCGTCGCCTCCTTCGGCCACCGCCGCTGTGGCCATCTCCGGCAACCTCCGTCACCTCCACTACAGACAATCGAACCCCACCCCATGGCTACATCAAACCCACAGTTCAAGAAAAAAAACTTTGATAAAAACAAAAAAATAAAGCCCTAAAACATTAGGATTTTGTGCAAATCATTATAATGATGTGAATGAAGACAAATAAAACTCCTAAATGGAGGGTTTATGTTGATTACAAGGGTTTGAATCAAACCCCAATTTTTACTTTTCAAGTATGAAAATCCTAATTTTCAGTTGGGGAAGACGAGGGCATTTTGGTATTTTTCCCCATGCCGCCAGCTCCGTTGAGTTAAAAATACGGAATACCCAATGAAACCACAGGGAGACAGGGTGTCTTAAGTGTATTTTTCATTTCTTTTTTATGTTCAATTTTTTTCCTTCTTTTCTCGCCTCATTAGTGACTTTCACATGCTAAAGGGAAATGACATTTACGCCCCTCTTATCACGAGGGACACCCATTTGACAGTGCACTTTGCAATCAAAGTCACTAGATTTTTCTGAGATACAGTACATTAGCCCCACTTTTGCCATTGATACACTGACGCTGGGTGTCCCTGGTGATCAAAAGGGGCGTAAATATCACTTCCCCGTGCTAAATTGTAAAGAGTACTTTCTTTCGTTAAAAGCTATACGGCGGCTTGCCTCAACCCTTAATTACCTTGCAGTCAAAGGGAAAAAAAGGCTGTCGATATACATTATCTCAATTCCTCAGTATTACTTCATTAAAGAACCATAACAGATAATCTCTCTAACTACCGTCGACCATGGACCTGTGAGTCGGAGATCCCTTCAAGAATACTCTCTCTGGCTAAATGTTGCGAATCACGGCCTACTCCGCCCTGTTCTTCTTACTCTTCCACCTCTTCAACACCCACTCCTCCGCCATCAATTTCCTCTACAACTCCTTCAATCCAACAGATCTCATCCTAATCAGCGACGCCCGAGTCGATTCCTCCATCGTCCGATTAACCAACGACTCCGATCAATCCTCCATCGGAAGGGCTTTCTATCCAACTCCACTCAAAATGATAACTACACCCACCAACACCAACACCATCACCTCCTTCTCTACCTCCTTCGTCTTCTCCATCCTCCCCCAAGACCCAACCAACCCCGGCTTCGGCCTCGCCTTCGTCCTCTCTAACACCACTTCCCCCTCCGGTGCCATCTCCGGCCAGTACTTCGGCCTCTTCTCCAACGCCCTCCCCATCCACACCCCCCTCCTCGCCGTCGAATTCGACACTGGTCAAAACCAGGAATTCAACGACTCAGATGGAAACCACGTCGGCATCGACCTCAACAGCATTCAGTCCTCCTTTAACCAAACCGCAGGTTACTGGGACTCCACCGGAGAATTCCGCACCATCCACATGAACTCCGGCCAGAACATCCGCGCCTGGATCGAATTTTCCGGCACCGACCTCCAGATCAATGTCACCATCTCTCCTGCCGGGATATCCAAGCCTTCTAGACCGTTGATCTCATACCAGAACCCGGAAATCGTGAATTATTTATCTGATCAGATGTATGTTGGATTCTCAGCTTCAAAAGTGACATGGGTGGAGAGGCAGAGGATTTTAGGTTGGAGTCTCAGCGACATGGGTGGGGCTGCAAGGGAATTAAACACATCGAATTTGCCAGTTTTCTTGCCGGATTCCCCTCCTCGGGGTTCGCCGTCCGCCGGATTAATCTCCGGCACGACGATTGGTTCTGTCGTTGTAATGGCGGTTTGTTTATGGGGCTTGTATTGGTTTTGGTACAGGAAACAGAGGAACAAGGAGGAATTAGAAGCCGATGATGATAAAATAGAAGAGTGGGAATTAGAGTACTGGCCTCACCGATTCTCCTACGAGGAGCTGTGGAAAGCAACTAAAGGATTCTCCAAGGAAGAAATGCTGGGTTTTGGTGGATTTGGACGGGTTTACAAAGGGGTTTTATCAAGCACTACGGAAATTGCAGTGAAATGCATATCTCACGATTCAAAGCAGGGGGTTAGAGAATTCATGGCGGAAATATCAAGCATGGGAAGACTACAGCACAAAAATCTGGTCAATATGAAAGGCTGGTGCAGAAAAGGGAACGAACTAATGCTGGTTTACGATTACATGCCGAATGGAAGCCTCAACAATTGGATTTTTGACAAACCCAATACACCAGAAGATCAGATTTTGGGTTGGGATGTGAGGAGGAGGGTGCTGGGTGACGTGGCAGAGGGGTTACTATATCTGCACCATGGGTGGGACCAGATGGTGCTACACAGGGACATTAAACCAGGGAACATATTGTTAGATGGGGAGATGAGAGGGAGATTGGGGGATTTTGGGCTAGCCAAATTGTACCAGCATGGGGAAGCTCCGGGTAAGACACGTGTGGTGGGGACACTTGGGTATCTTGCGCCGGAGCTTGCACACGTGCCGGCGCCCACTGCGGCGAGTGATGTTTATAGTTTTGGGGTTGTGATGTTGGAGGTGGCGTGTGGGAGAAGGCAGATTGAGGGGTGGTTGGAGGAGGAGGATGAGGTTTTGTTGGTGGATAGAGTGAGTGAGCTTTATGTGGAAGGGAGAGTTTTGGAGGCAGTGGATGAGAGGATTAGAGGGGAGTGTAAGGTGGAAGAGATGGAGAAGGTATTGAAGCTGGGTTTGGCTTGTAGTCATCCGGATCCTAATCATCGGCCTACGATGAAGGAGGTGGTGGCGGTGTTGCTTGGGGAGGAAGCAGTGGCGCGGCTGGGGAGTTTGGTGGTGGATCTGGGGAGGATTGGGAGTGGGGCCTTTGATGACCCCACATGAAAATAGATACTTATTTTTGGGCAGTGTTTATTCACCACTTGAAAGAAGAATACACCCCCCGGAATTTGGTCACCCCACCATGGACCCTTATGCAATCAGTAGCACTATCTCGCTGCCTACCGTTTAGGTGGCGCCAGCAAGATCCGGCTAGGTAAGGAACTTATGTCGCGGCTACTCTACTCCGCTGCGGTCTCTTGATCAGGATGCAGCAGTAGGAGCATAGGTAGTTCAGGCCCTCCATTAGTAAGGGTGGACCGGGATACAGGTAGTTCGAGACCGGGGGTGAATTTATCACTGCCCTTATTTCTTATTTGGTTTTTTTTTGTTACACAGTGGTTTTGGAGGAGGATTGGGTGTTTTTATTTGTAAGAGGCTTTTTTTCTTCTTTCCCTTTATCTGATTTTGGCCTTCACACTTGATTGGTCTGGTGGGTGTGGGACCCGAAGAAGATGATATTTGATTTGTATGTAGGATAAATAAAAGAAATTCTGTGTTTGATTTATTAGTTCTATTGAAAAAAAAAAAAAGGTAGCAATGGACCCCAGATGTTCTAATAGTAATAGATCCAAAAGGTAAGTTCCCAACTTAATTGAATATGACTCGGGCTGAATTAGTCGAGTACACTTTGTGTTCATATCCAAAGTTTGAAATCGAGTCGGATCAGATCCATACATAGCTACATAATCTATTGGAGCGTCTTGTATCCGATTTGAGGCTATTAATATGCAAACACTCTTACCATTTCAAAAAATTAAAAAAATATGCAAACTCTCTTCATATTGTAGATGAAAGTGTAATTACGATGGATGTTTTTGTCATATAAAATTCTTAATCAAAATCATTTTTCCTAATTCCTCTCTCGCTCTATCCACCTAACCCTAAGTCCAAACTAGTTAGGTATTAACATAACTATATGCACTTTAGATTAATTCTTTTGTTTATAAGCATTCTATTACTTATTTAGAGGTTTAGATTAGTCAAAGATAAATGATTGATTTGAGTGTAAATTGACAATAGACAAAACATTCAAACCTATTCTAAAAGTATAATTGTATATAATATAAGTATGACAGTCCAACTCAAAATGGACCATAAACAAAAATTGTAATACCTAATCAAAATCATTTTCCTTACTTCCAAACAAACTAAATCTCAAGTCTGCTCTATCTATCTCCATCTCCCTCTCTTTCTCTCTTGTATTTCTTCCTTCTCTCTCGTCTCAGCTCCTAATTCTAAACCCTAACCGGTTAGGCATTAACCTTGTAAGCCCAATGGTTCCCACCTTGGCATTCCCATCTTCTTTTGATGATTCCAAACTCAAGTGATTTTACATCACTAATGTGTTTGACTGTCTTAAGTTGTAAATCATGATTGCTTTTTAGTTTGTAAAGATCCAATCCTAGTTTAGGTTTTGAGAAGCATAAATTAAAAAATCACACACCCCTAAATGGACTAAAATGTTTTAGTGATTGTCCTTGTGTTGTTCCAACACTTTGGAACCCTCATAATAATCCCATCTATGTATAGAATTGAAAACCCTTGAAGCCCAAAACAAATCAGCAATTCAAACTTAAAATCCTGCTGGTAATAGGCTTCTCGGAACTCCGAGAAAGTTCTCGGAGCTCTGATAAATGGTCCAGTAACTATTTTCCAACTTCTATTTGTATTCCCAGAACTCCGAGAACACTATGTCGGGAACCAAAATTATAACCGTTGGGGTTTTCGACAGAATTACGACTATGCCCTCAAACGGTCATATTTGGGTTTTTCTATATATATGTGTGTTCAAAACTTCACCATCATTAATGCTAACAATCTAAAACACCATTGGAACATCCTAAGAGTGAATCAAGCTTATTTATGTCTCTCATCCTCTACATTTAGGATTTGGATCATATGCTCTTATTTGTACATCTTCTTCAAGATTGTAACCCTTTGGAAGGAATTTTTCTTTGTTCTTTCTTTCTTGACAATCGTTTTATTTGGACGAGTGTTCGGAGAAGCGTAGCCCTCTCTCCGTGATGATGATTGCCACCAAGGTTAAGAAGATCAACATAGTGAAGCTATCAACATGTTTGGTTGGTAGAGTGGAGTAGGCCTCATGTATGAGGACCGAACCACTTTAAATCTCGGGTGCACTCCTTCTTGTCTCTTGTTCTTTTATTTGAATTTGCACTTTAGATTTAACTTAGTTGCTTAAATTGTGTTTTGATCTCGTAATCTTTAATTGGGTTAAAAAGTTTTCAAAAGGTTAAATTTTGTTTTTGTAAAAACCTAATCTCCCTCCTCCTAAGTTGCCAATAAGAATACTTGAGCCTATCGTTGAAATTTCAAACCTAAACCTAGAGGCTAGATACTTATATGCAGTTTAGATTAACTCTTTTGTTTAAAATAATTATTTTACTTATTTAAAGTTTAGATTAGTCGCATATAAAGGATTTATTCTACCAAATAAACTGTATAGACACACATTAGTTATATACAAAACATTCAAACTTCTGAAATTCTAATTGTGTGGGTATAACGTAGTTAGGGCCTATGACACACTTATGAACACTAGGATTCAGAATGGATCGTGACTTAACTGAAAGTAGCGTAAGATATGAAGAAATTAAGGATTTTACTAATTCTTGAATGATTTACATTGAACACAAGGAGTGTCTTTATAGAACACTCAAATGATAAACATAGCAAGAGAATAAGATAATTATGGAAAGACATTATCCTAATCTAATTCACTTGCCTAGTCTAACCCAACCAACCAATATAGCCTAATCAAATCAAATCTTCTAATCTCATAATATTTGATCTTGATTTGATTTCATTCTCTAATAAGACAAACATTCGGAATAGGATTCATCTGATTGAAACTGTGATCCAGACATAGGCGAATCCCATGCCTTCAAATTGGATCCATTGACATGCCCAGAAATAAATGTTGTTAGGGTTGACGCTTAACAGAAATTATGCAACTTATTAATTTATGATGGCTAAACACAAAGTAATTTCTCTAATTTACGGTAGGCCTACACACAATCTGTTATTAAAAAAATGGAGCTGATAATAAATTAGCTCATTTTTAGGGAAGTTATATGTTCCCCCATTTTTCTTCCCCTTTCCACCCCCTCTAGTGTTTTTATGATACATGGGACTAGGTAATGCCGGTCATATCTCTCACTCGGCACCTTAATTAGGTTAGCTCGTTCCCTTCTTCTTGTTCTTCTTCTTCTTTTTTTTTGGCCATTCAAGTCTCAACTCCCCTTTCCCTCTATTTATGTCGTGATGGTGATGGATCGCACTTACAATCGTTGGAAGCTAGCTATATGAGGGTTTCCTCACTGGAGTTAACGTGGCTCTAGAAAATGTGGACTCCATGTTCACACTCACATAATCAGATTCATGGAAGTCATGGGCAACAATAAGTTTAGCCCATCGTATAATTCTAAAATATTAGACCTTTGGAATATCATCATATTGGACCCTTCAATATTATTATATTTTCTAGATGTATCGCAACAATTTAATTTTAAAATATCGCCAACAGATTTTAAGATACGGAACGATAAATCAATTTTGAAGTATACTAGTGGGACCACCTGTGCGATGCACAGGTTGAAACTAAAAAGTGTAATATAAAATGTTCAATAAAAAAAAGAGGGATAAAAAGAATCCTCACAGAACATAGAGAATGAAGAATGAAGGAAGAGAAGACTTGTAGGAAATCAGTTTTAAAAACTGGCAATTCTCACCTTTAGCCGTAATAAGAGAAATATTGCCAAAAATGAGGGTGAAAACAACGAAGAGAAAACCCAAATCAAAATAAAGTCTCGCTTTAAAAAAATTCTATTTAAATTCATGTGGCTTAAAAGACCCAAAAAAAAAATCAAATGGTATAATTATATAGTCAATAATTTCCATCTTTTCCAAATATTCAAGCATTACAAAGGAAAAAAACACTTGCATTTCTATATTGGACACTAGAAGCATCCCACTTTCTAAGTGTTCATATCCGTACGAATGCTAGTCTTTTGGCCAACCCTTAAGACAATCAACCTTAGATGCCAAGAGACACCTTCCCAAGTCAAAAACCCGTTAAAACACTGTATACCGCATCCATTCAAACCACCCATTTGAATCCAAGATCAGGTGGCAATCATGCATCCACTCTATTCAATCAAATCTCATATATGATCCGTAGAATCAAACATCGGATGCCATGTAGGCATCTTCTTTATCAGCATTAGCACTGGATGTCCAAACGACGTCCCCCGAGGTCCCTCTCCAAGTCAGGCGCTAAACCTGACTTCAGATGACCCTCCCGGCTGTTAGAAATAACGTCCACCCAAGACTCATTCGAGCAGTCGCATTTTCAAAATACAAAACCGTCAGCGAGAGGTTTTCACTCAAGGACCTGACATCAAGGTTCCACGGTAAAGGCTGCACACCTAAGGATCCGATGCAAGTCTTGCAACCCTATCATTAGTTCCTAGTGATAAAATTTTGTTATCTCCTAACTTTGACATTCGTGTGCCATGCACTCTCTACAAAAGAGGGGCATCTGTAGACACCCAATTTTGTCAAGGTGGTACTAATGATAGGTTGTCACGAGGATGAGTCCCATAACGAGCCCGAAGTCCATGATCTCTTTCTCTCGATCTCTCTCTGGTTCGCGAAACAGGAAATATTTATCAAAAATGAATTTGTCCCAAAGTTAAAACCCAAAAGCCTGTTTCCACACGGCACCTGCCTTTTACGGCACAACCAAAAAGCCCGTTTTCACACGTCATTCGCCCGCAAAATTAACTTTGAGTAAAAACATGTCAAATTGCGCACACCATTTCAAAACATGTAGTTAGGTTTATTGGATTCTCCTCGCCGTGAGGAATCCGATAGATCTGACCACGGCAATTTGGGGTCTATACGAAGGAGTTATTGACTTTTTAAGTTCCAAAAAACTCTTAAAAACTCTAGGAAATCTGATTTTGGGTGCACCGAAATTACCCATGCCACTCCAAAGCATGAACTTAGGTTCATAGGATTCTCCTTGCCGCAAGAAGTCCAACGGATCTGACCGTACGTGATTCAGAGTCCAAACGAAGGAGTTACGTGCGATTAACAAATCTCAAGTTGCGATTCCAAATCGCAATTTTCCATTTGATAAATCACCCCTTGCGATTTGGCATCTGAGCCTTATAAATAGGGGGTATGTGTAAGAAAAAGATTTTTACAAGATCAAAATTAGATTTTCAGTAAAAAAAACATTGTTTCTCTGATTTTCAGTTGTTTTCTAGGAAACTCTGTCAGAAAAAACCCTAGTTTCTTTACCCGAGAGAGAAAGTAGTGAAACACTTAGGAAGCTCACACTGGGCGTCAATATTCTGCCAAATTTTAGAGAACTCGGAGCCACCCCCTCAACTAGCGACGTTGTTCTGCAGAATTTCGGAGAACTCGAAGCCCCATAACCCGATTAGCGCAGTTGTTCTGCCGAATTTTCGAAGAAGGCGGAACTCCTTCATCCAACTATAGGGCCGTTGTTCTACCAAATTTTCAAGGAACACAGAACTCTTTTGTCCGACTAGCGCCGTTGTTCTGCCGAATTTTCGAGAACTTCGGAACTCCCCGATCCAATCAACGCCGTTACGCCGCCAACTTTTCGGGAGACGTTCTCACTCCATTGGTAAAATTACATTTCTTTCACAGTTTTCTGCATTTCCATTTTAACTCGATATAGGGTAGTTACAGGGTCCAGTGCTCCTCTTGCCTCGGGTCTTGTAATGTAAATCCCGTACCTCTCTTTGTAAATAGGGTTACATTCCCTCTCCTTATCCCGCCACTCTGTCTCTGGTCCTGCCATAGACAAAAGAGACAGAGACGACAGCCCTCACGCTCCAACAGTGTTGGACAAACGGAGGGAATAAAAACCCCACGCTTTTCTTTCCTTTACGCTTTGTCATCTCTGTTTATTTTAGTTATCCTGGTTGAGACCGACACTGCGAGATCCTCCAGGGACTCGAAACATGCATTATACACTCTTAATCCGGATAACACCCAAACCGATTCTTTTCTTTCCTTTGTAAATCCCATTCATTTGCGTACAGGAAATAAGCCTAATCGTAATAAAGGATAAAAAATTAATATTTCTGATAAAGTTTCTTAAAACCGTCAAATCAAGTCAAGAGACCGGGTTTACTCGGGCATGGGGGGTGCCTAACACCTTCCCCGAATGTAACCATAACCATTACTCAGATTTTTGTAAAGACCATGCGTTAACAAACAGAGTAAAATTATGAGTTCTAGGCCCCAAACCTAGAGTACAGCTTTAGTTACTGCTCCTCGATGAAACTTGGATCTCTATCCACGTTTCATTTGAAAAAGCAAACACGGGTCATAGGCCTTAACCTAGGTGGCGACTCTGAGACTCTCTTTTCTTTGAAATTTTGATTTTTGTCCCAAGTTCCCAGAAAATACAGACAAACAAACACCCCCCAACCTAATGCGGTGATCCCGCTCTACCGAGAGCGGAAGCGGGAGAGAACCGGCTCCCACATATACAAATCAGTTTGTTTCTTACAGCCATGTGATCTTATAAAATTAATATCTGTAAATATAGATATCATAAAAATATGATTTCAAGTTCATATGTTTACTGAAGGAACACTATAACACATATGTAGACACCCCATTTTGACCTGACCCAAATTTCCTAAAAATTGAATAAATCCCGATATCTGAGTCTCGGAGCCAAATTCGAAGTCCCTAAGAATAAAAGTCAGTCTCAAGTTCCCGAAGTGTCTGAAACCGATTCCCGAAAAGTCCAAGAACCAAATGCGAAGAAAACCCGAATGATTACTTACCCATTGTGCCCACTCTTGGGTGCGAAATTCCCGGGAGGTTGTTCCCATTCCCAAGAGCGCCCTTGCAAAATTATAATTAATTCGGGCAAAAATTTGAAGAAAGGATTTGAGAATTGTTCTAAATTGGGTTGGGCCCACCATGCATTCGGTCATTAGGATGGCACTCAATTTGGTGGGGTCTAATTCCTTTTCTCTGTGTATGATGATAGTCAAAGGTAATAATTCCGGTTGGTTGATTATTGAAGAGAGTGAGGAGTACCATCATTATGGGGAAGCAAGTGGGGAAGCAAGTGGCATTTTGGGGTGGCCTACTTCGTCATATTCGGTAGCCTTCTCTCTTGAGAAATGAATTCTTAATTCATTTTTTTTATTTGAAGGCAATGATGACATGATGAAATTTGGGGGGACAAGGGGGGGACAGCAATTCATGACTCCCCTCTTCATCATCACCATCCCCAACCTCTAAAACAGAGGATTCATTTGCAAGGAGAACAGGGGGAGAGGAGGGAACAGCAGAAAAAAAAAAAAAAAGAGGGAAGGGAGGGAGTCGCTGGCCACCCAACCGGATCCCGGCCACCACCTCCGGCAAGACGACTCCCCGGCAGCCGCCACCAAACCCACCCCCAAATCCATTTCCCGGCCACCTAACCGGATTCCGGCCACCACCACTGCCTCCACCATCCCTCCCCGTTGGCACCACCACCATCCTCACCACCACCGAGCCGCCACCTCCATTAAAACCCCTCCTCTTCACCACCACTGCCAGCCGAACCCATCTCCACCCTCTCTTACACCCACCTCCACTAACCACCGACATCCACCACCTCCGCCAACACCATTTCCATACCCAAAACCCATCAAACCCACCATCACCCTTCTCCACCACAGACATCCACCACCTCCAGCCACCATCCTCAACCTCAAACCCGAAACCCAAAACCCATCTTCCACCTCCATAGCCACCACACCACCACCAGCCACCACCCTCAACCTCCAACCCGAAACCCAAAACCCATTTTCACCCTAACACCACCCTTCGAAAATCCCCTCCCATTCTTCACCTCCACCACCCTCAACCCCAAAACCGAAACCCCTTTGTCTATACCTCAAAAAAACCGAAACCCAAATCCACCTTCCCCGTTCCATCACCTCTGCAGATCCGAAAACCCACACCCCCACTCACCTCCACCGAACCACCACCACCACCACCCATTCGAAAACCCTCTCTTACCTTCATCTCCTCCAATCCCCACCTCCAAAATCGCAACCCACCTCCACCCCAAACCCACTTCGAAAACCCAAGTCTATAACCTTCAAACCCTCTTCCATTTCAACCATTAACACCATCATAACCACCACCATCAGCCACCTCATCTACCCTTTTCTTCATCTTCTACCTTCGTCTCCCCCACCAAACCCACTTGGATTTTCTCCCAGTAGCAGCCACCCTTAAACCCCTTTTCCATTTCATCTAAAAAGAAAAGAAGAGAGAGAGAGAGAGAGAGAGAGAGAGAGAGACAGAGAAACAGAGAGAGGGAGGGAACTCGAGCTTCACCGCGCCACCACCAACCGCCGTGCCACCTCCGGCCGGCCGATCTTCCCCTTCACCACCGCTACCTCCCATTTTCAAAAAAAAAAAAAGGAAAAACAGAGAAAGAGAGAAAGGGAGAGAAGAGGGGCTCGTTGTTTTTATATATAAGAAAAGAATATATATAATAAAAAAAAAGCATTTTCCGAAGGGGAGCTCGAGCTCCACTTTCTGGACACTCTCCGATCAACCCCATTTCATCCACCGAGGCCCCATCTCCCCATCAGATTTAACTCTCTATTTCAACTGTACCATCGAAGCCGTCTCGCCATTCATTCCAACAATCCTTGAAAATTCCAGCAATCGATTCATCAACCTTGCCATCGGATCAAAAACTTCGACAATTCCCGCTTAGATCCGGCACCTGTCACGATCCGGGAGATGCTCGGCCACCATTTCCTGTGCCGACACTAAAGTTCCAAGGAATCCTCTGCATTGGCAATTTCCCTCCAAACAGGTAATACTCTTCCTTTACCTCGCTTTCGACTTTCCTTAGAGTTTGGGATTTTCTTTCATTTTGGGGCTCCTTCCGTTCCGTTTTCTCCTTCGAGTTCCTGCGTTTGGGGATTTCATTCGGTTTTCGAGATTTTCATCGATTTTCGGAGTTTCCATCGGGTTTAGGCTATGACGGACGGCAACCTCTTGAGCCAAAACCCCCTTTTTTTTAATCAAAAGGGATAAACAAAAACACATAAAAATCAAATAAACAAAAATACAAAAACAACAAAAAATATCAGAAAACAACAAAAGCGTTTTTCGAAAAGCTGTTTCGAACTACGTTGGCTTGATCCCTTTTCACAGGGTACGTAGGCAGCTTGGGATCGTCATCCCAAGTTCAGTCAAACTTTTCAATAAAATCATTCAAACCCTTAAAAAAAAAACAAAAATCATTTCAGCATCAAAAAAATATCTTTCAAGCTTTTTCCAAAAACACAAAAACCAAAATGGGCAAGGATGGTGATTGCCAGGTCACTCGGAGCCTTCCTTTCATTTCATTTCCGATTTTGATCGTGGTTTTCCAGTTTTATCGGTTTTCTGACGTTTTATCGGGTTTTGGGACGGGCGACGACGTAGCGAGGCCCCTTCACAGGGATTGTCCTCGCTGAGCCCAACGATAGGCTATGACGATCGTGAGACTTATCCGATCTTTAGCGGATCAGGATCGCTAAGCTT
Source organism: Tasmannia lanceolata (assembly GCF_043159265.1). Classification (NCBI taxonomy): domain Eukaryota; kingdom Viridiplantae; phylum Streptophyta; class Magnoliopsida; order Canellales; family Winteraceae; genus Tasmannia; species Tasmannia lanceolata. Next base: position 42,599,760 of record NW_027518714.1, on the reverse strand, counting down.
GATTCATTAGAATCGCTCCCTGAGCCTATCGTATGTCCCATTTTCTTTTCCCTGGCATTTTGGGTTTGCGCATACCGTCTATTTTCTGATTCCTTTCCTTCCTGCATCTTTTAGTTTATCATGTGTTTGTATTTGGTTCCTTGTGTGTTTACTTTCAGCTTGCTTATTCCTTGTGCGTTTAATTTCACATCCTTAGCTGTAGATATTTACTGCTTTTCTGCTTATCATATTTGCCATTACTTGCTTAGCTGTAGCTGTGCATGCGGATGTTATTGCTTTCCTAGATGCGATGGGTTAGGAGTAGGTGCGGTGAGTTAGGATTTGGATGTTTATCTTCTTTTGCCCATCCCCGGGTCATGCATGCTTAGATATACGTTTTCTCGGGGATATCCGTTCCCATTTCACATGATTTTAGCCCAAAACTCTTCAAAATTAATTAAAAATGGCATAAGAGACCAGGTGCTTGCACTTGGGCGAATTGGGGGCGCTTAACACCTTCCCCATTCGTCATCAGGCACGGACTCTTGTATCTCTGGTTATCCGTTGCAACAGAGTATTTCATGGGATCCAGGGCCTACTTCCCTGGATGGCGACTCTTCTTTGTTATAGGTACATCTTGGTTCCGGGCTAGTCCTTGAATCGAGAGGTATCTCATTTGTATCGCCACCCATGCTGTGAGTGGCATCATTTCGAGAGTTCCTTGGTAGAGCTCTCCTTCACATTGTGGAGATCTTGGAGGATCGGCGCGGGATCTCGTGTCCCTCACCCAACCGTCCTCGGGATCGGGGTCCACAGGCTGGCGACTCTGCTGGGGAATTTGGAGGTTTGACTCGAGATGTGCTCGAGCTTCTCTCATCTCAACTTGCTGGAGACATTGGCACTGATTGCCTTGTGCTTGACATCTTTTATGACGCAAGTCATAAAAGATGCCCCTAGTGTACTTGTGCCTTCATGACAAGAGTCTTAAGGAGGCGGAACAATGATGGTTCAAGAAAAGATGCTTCTTTCTGTGAAGGCTTGAAGTTGCATGGGTTTTTTTTTCGGATTGAGAGAGAAGGACTATCACCGTGACGGCTGAGTCTAAGGATCTCTTTCTTGCATTGCTCACTTCCGGAGGCTTAAGGTCTCTGGTAGGTTTGAATAAGATGACTCCTGCCCCTTCTGATACCTAAACCAGGATTTACTCTGAAATTTTTTTTCGGAGGGCATGCTGCCACTCTTCCAACGCCAATGACTTTGACTTCGAAGGAAGGGAAAACGAACAAAAGGGAGAATAGATTTCAAATGACTCAACCAAAGAAACTCCTATTGCTCTAGGGACTCGACTCACTTTTGAGTCACCCTTGGATCTTATGTGTTATTTCTTAAGGGTATGGCCTAGCCACTTTCAGAGTATTTCGAATACCGTGTCAAGAGGCATTAATCTCCCCTTTCGGTATTTCTGTCATGATTATTATCTCCTTTCGGATTGCTCGGTTTCAATGCCCCTAGTTTAGAGAAGCGTCAAAGTAAGCTTGCTGGCACTCCTTGGACTCTGAGATTTTGCTCCGGTTGAAGGTTCTTTCTTCACCTCATTGATTCGCTCCTTGCAGGAAGTCATTGCCCTTGACCAGATTGCCTTTTCAGGTTTTCAATCCGGCGGACCGCTTGCCCTATCTTTTGCCTGGATCGCCCTTTCGGGTTTTCGGTCCAGCGGGCTTGAGTACCCTAACTTTTGCCTAAGCCGACTTTTTGGTTGTCAACTTAGCGGGTGAATGACCCTAAATTTTGCCTAGGCCGCCCTTTCGGGTTTTCAACCTAGCGGGTCTTCAGACTCCATCGTTTTCTTTTCTTTTCTTTCTGCTTTTGCCTCGAACCCTTCCTTGTTCACCAGAAGGACTTTCTAGGTGGGCGCGGAGGGTTGGATATTTCTTTGGCTCAAACGCTTTCGACCGAATTTGGTCTAACCAGATTGCTTACACACCCCAAAAATGGAGGATCAGGTCCGCGTAGTTCGCTTGGGGTTTGAAAAAGAATGATTTAGCTTTTAGCTCAAAGGTTGACCGAACCTGGAAGACCAGGCTGCCTACGTACCCCCGAAGAACTGGGGATCAGGTCTGCGTAGTTCAGAGACAAATGCCCCTGGTTTGTTAGGTGGTTGAAAGAATATTTGATTTGTTAAGGCCCAAAGGAGTTTGCAAAAGGATTTTTCGAATTTGGGATTTTTGGTTTTGAAGGTTCGAACAGCCAATGATGGCCTTCTGGTGTACAGGCTTCTGAAGTGATTGAGGCTCAACGGCTTTGAATCTTTTTCTCGTTTTCTTTTCGAGGAGTCTGGCGGCATTTCCTGGCAAGACTTCATCTGCACTGTGCAAGCTAGACTGATTGAATTTCCACTTTTTCTTTGGGATCTCGCACTGATATTCGGAATTCTACGACTCTGGGTCTTCTCTGAATGCTGAAGATGATTTTGAAAATTTCAATATATTTATCGACTCCGCTTCCTGCGATTCTGACGTTCTTGAGGCGTTGACGTGGGGCATGCTCCCTTCTCCTTTCTTCTCTGGATTCTATCTTCTTTTTTCTTTGTTCATTCTGATTTTTATTTTTTTGCTTGGATGTGGGGAATGCCCCTACACCTTGAATGCTTTAACTTGAAATTCCATCGCAATGTATAGCCCAAGTATTCTTCTTGGGGTTCATGTTCTATGCTCATGACTTTGTTGTCCGAAAGTCTTCTCTCAATTTTTCATTCACTGCATTTGATGTCTGGTATTCTTCATTTGAAATTTTTGCTTTTTCGACCTGATGTCTGAAGCTGAGGGTGACTTACGTTGAACAATGCCAAGGCACGCTTCTGGTTTATCCTCATAGGACTAAGCAACACTTCTTTGAACCCTCTAAATAGGTTTATCGATTCTTCGAGCTCTTTGGGAGATGAAGTTTCGCCAATCCGTATTTCCCGAGTTTCAGATTTCGATACCACCATCGACAGTTTCGATTTCGTCTTTAAGTGGCTTTGCTCGATGCTCTTCCTCTCGTTTGACCATCTTTCAGATCTCGAGGGGAATTTCGTCGGCTTCCTCGTCCGAGGAGGGTGTCTTAGTTCGTTCAACATTAGATCCAAGAGGAAACACAGAGGAAATTGACATTGAAAACACATGTTCCTTTCATTTAGAAGTTTATGTACATTGATGATACTCGACACGCAACATTGAGCTTTACATCAGACATAACAATGGGTTGAATGCTGACCCACCATAAGAAAGACGAGCAAACAAAAAATACTTGGACTTGACACTAACATGATTATTTGACCTACCAACTTGGACAAGAGAGTGATTACACACACGACAAGGACAAATTTCAAAGAAATGACACTGTTGGAGGCAATGGACTAGCGCTGAAAGTTCATGGACATCATGCCTTCCTCCATGATGGTGATGACTATGGAGTTCAACCCTGGAATAGGAATCTCGGAAGGGGCGGCCTCTTTGGTTTCTATAGACCTGGCTCAAACTGATTTTCAACACCTGATAATGGCAAGGCTTTCTCTGGCATGATGTTTTCAAGGAGCTCAAGCTCTAACATCTTTCATTTTCCTTCCTATTCATTTTTCAGCCCAGAGGCGGTACAGGTAAAGGTGGTGAGATCTATGAAAGGTTGAAAGAGTAGAGTGGTTCCCATAGTGGGTGAAAGAGGTGCAACATGGTTAGGTGCAGAGTTCTCGGAAGCATTTGAGTTCGAGAAGAGTGAGGGGATCCCCGTCTATCAGGTCCTGGATTTCATCATCATTTCCCTCATTTTGGTCAGGACGAGACTCTCAGTAGACTCAACCATCTGGGCAAGGTGAGAGGAAATAGGTACAGCAGACTGGCTAGACCAAGAAAGTTTAGAGATGGAGAGGTTCTTTTGGGAGATATGATAGGCAACTGGGCAAGTCTCTTGTCATGGACAACACAAACATTAGGCTTAGTGAGAAGTAATCACATGGCAATGTAATGTGCAAATTGAAACAAAAGGTAACACAAGCACATCTTTCTCTTGGCTAAAATCCGGCAGCACAACTTCAGTACATGGAGATGTGGTACGGTAAGCACATGGTTTATCAATAACCCTAAAGGATAATGGTTACGCTTAAGGTTCTTGGAGAAAATCCGACAGCATAACGACTGTACAAGGAGGGTCTCGGCAACCAAGCATAAAGAATATGCCGATAAGGTCAAGATGAAACAGGGCTCTCAGCAAGAACACACTCTGGTAGTGATAATGGCAAAGTAGACTCATAATCGACATGCGGAGCGATCTGATCAAGATCGATCAAAGGATCAAGCTCAGGGAAGATAGATCATGGCTATAAAGATAATGATGTGAAACCAATGATCTGATCATAATCCAAAAGACGGATGGATAAGAAAAATGGATCAGATTAGGAAAGAAAACATAACTATGAAGCAAGCCCTAATCTAGTAATAAATATATATACATATATATACACATCCTAACCAGGGGCACCAACCCTAGTCTAATCTAGAGGAGTCAAGGAAGTCTTGACTCAAGACAGACATGTGAGTGTACTAGGACTGCGCCTGTAGCCACATAAAGTGAGCTACCCTAGTCTACAAAAAAATAGGATAAGGTCCCTAACTCTAGGCTCCACATGTGTAAGCAACACATATGTTCGTCCATAAATGCAAACAAAAGGACCATGCAATATATAGAGAGAGTAATGTCGCGAGGTCCACCTGGCCGGGTGCATAGTTACTTGTATGCTGTGACTATCGCCCAGCATACGAACTATGTCCGTTTTACACACAAGGTGTCCAGGTGTTGAGATACTACTGGTGCGGTGGCACTAGAAGGCGGGTATAGCCCTCACGGCTCCTACTTATAGTATCTCTCCGAGAGTAACCTGATAGCACATCCACAGCAGAAAGTAACCACAAAACAGATAATATATGCAAAGGATGGAAGTGAGTGTGTGAGCCCTTGTTTTATTTTGTATCTATTTGGTGCCCCTGGCATTCTAACGGAAAAGGTTCCCATTTGAAATGATTTTAGTCCAAATTTCTTTCAAAATTAGTAAAAATGGCATAATACATACCAAAATTTTGGTATCGTTGGCATAACACATACCAAAATTTCAGTTTTAAACTCCTACCACAAAAATTCATATAATTCATGCAAATCAATTTCAGCACCAAACGATAAAATAGATTCAATTACCAAAGTTCTATCTACTGAAATATGAATCAAATGAAATCCAAAATTCATAAAATCAGTTCCATATGATCCGTGATTCTGTATAGAATAAATCTTGTTAAGACATCATTTTCATTTTATAACCACACAAGTGTATAGAAGGAAAATACTACACAAAGGTCAGAGTTCAAGGATTTATTTGACCTTTAGATACACACTAAATTTTTCATAACATTTTAGAGATCTAAATTAGATGAAATTTTGATCATATACTCTCAACCCATTCGTAATGCTTATATAATTATTTTAGAATTTATTACTTTCGAATAATAATTTTCCTAGATTTTACAAACAGGGTCATAAACTATAATTCTGAAAACAGATAACATAGACTATTTCAAGTAATCTAACACAAAACAATACCATATTTTTACTACAAATCAAGTGTACATAAAAATCTTAGAATAGGTTAGAAAACCTACTTTTGAACCTAATTAAACATAACTAAATACTTATATATATCATTCATGAACCCATAAAAACATAACAAAGTACTTACCTTATTACATTCAAATCACAAACTTCCTCTAATTTTCTCCCTGTGTTCTTCTCTTTTCTTTCTCTTCTACATTCTTTCTTCTTCTCTTCTTCTTCTATTCAATTTCCTCTTTTCTACTTCTCTTTTATCTCCACCAAAAATAACTAAAAGCCATATTTTTCCTTCCTTATTTCTATGTATAGATTTCTATAGGTGTGGTGGTAGTGACACATGGCAACCTCAAATGACACTTGTAAATCCCATATGACACATGGCAATGGAACTTATCAATCTTGAATGACATATGGCAACCTCAAATGACACTTGTAAATCCCATATGACACATGGCAATGACACTTGTCAAATTCACATGACACTAGTTAATCTTAAATGACACATGGCAACCTTAAATTACACTTGCAAATCCCATATGACACATGGCAATGACACTTGCTAATCTCAAATGAAACATCTCATGGGCTTCTCTACATGGGCTTCTCTATATGGGCTTTTACTAAACGGGCTTCTCTGCATGGGCTTAAGGAAAAGAGCTTTACTATATGGGCTTCAATAAATGGGCTTTACTACATGGGTTAAGTAAATGTGCTTTACTATATGGGCCTCTGTACATGGGCTCTTTTCTTGGTTTAAAGTTCATTGGTCAGCTCACTTTTGTGTGCCCAAGGCTAATAATAACATTTAGACTTTTTTAACTAAATTCTTCGTTCTAGATCCATTTCTTGCTAAAACGTCTAGAAGACTATTTTATCATTGAGTTTCATATAATACCATAAACTAGGGTTTCTTAACATTTAGAATTATTATCGAAGCTCAATCATCCTTTACATACATAATAAGCTCATTATCATTCAAGTACGTAAGAACACAATTGTATTTACAAAGTAAGGTCATTACAATTGTGGTCTGTGGGCACACATTATGGCTGTGGTGTATCTAGCCATAGTCTAATTAGGATTGCCAGCGGGTAGTACTGGGTAGGCAAACCCATGGGATCAACAGTGGTACCTAACAAGGAATCCTCCACCTCGCTCTTAGAGGAAAATCTCGATCTCAGCTAGGCCCTTTAAATAATGTCTGGTCAGTCGGTTTGATAAATTGTTTATCAAAGGTTTTTTTGAAAAGCATTGATTGTTTTCAAAAGAAACCTACAAATGCATATGCGTGCCCAAGTTGATAGATCAAAAGGTATACCATTGAATGGGGCCAGAAGGTAATTAAAGCCCACCCCCGTATGACTCAACTCGGTAAATGTAGGATTGGAGGAATTATGAACATATTGGATGTGGTTAGGGTATTTTGATTTAATGGTATTCTTCAGTGTAATTTCCTTGTGGGGGCCACTTGCCTAATGCGGTCGTAGTTTGACTAAACTGCGTGAGATCGTAGTGGGGCCCAATGTGGGTCTTGCAAGATCGACCATTTGATCCCTACGACAATCCCAATCACAACTCACTAGACTTATGGATAGTTGGACAATCCGGGTTTTGGATTTGATCATATGCTTGGAATGGATTGGATCCACTGTATGTGATACAGGGAGGAAACTCACCACACATAGCATGCATACACTTTTTTTTATTAGAGAAGATGCACCATATTATGGTGTGTACATGTTTTAAATGACATTTGCACAATTGATGCTTAATTCTTTTTGGTTGGGAGTTAAGTTGAATCCTATTGGTTGATTCATCCTTAATTCCTATTGGTTAGGAGTTAAGTTATTAATGAGCATTTGATTATTAAAAGCTTAAATCCTATTGGCTATTGGTTATGATTGAAATACAGGTGTGACAATCCAAGAGGGAGAGTGAATTGGTCAATTAGAAATTTTAGGCTTAATTAGGGGAAGATTAAAAATTAATCTATTTAATTAAGCACTAATTAGTCTAACCCTTGTTCAAATAGGCATATTGATCATAGCTAGGGTTTAGACATTCTAATCATGCACATTTACTAACCCTTGTTCAAATAGATATATAATTGCAATTAGGATTTATACATTTAATTCAAGTGCATTTACTAACCTTTGTTCCATTAAAACAATAAACAAGTTAGGGTTAGAGATTACCAATCACCACATGTGCAAGAGAAGGAAGGGAAGAGAGAGAGAGAGAGAGAGAGAGAGAATGAACACAAGATTTATAGTGGTTTGGTCTATCACAAGACCTACTCCACTCTTCACGTCCGCGCGTGAGTTCCACTATCTCGATCCTCCTTCTAGGCCGGATCAATGAGCCATTACATGACCAAGCTTTTCCATTCTCAAGGGCCAAAGCGAAGCCCATCTGCACGAAGCCTTCGGCGAGGGGACACACCCTCATATGCCGTCTTCACCTTTCTTAACGGGCCGAAGAGGAGACCCTCGTCTTCACGATTCTTAACGGGCTGAAGAGAAGACTCTCAATGAAGAACAAAGAAAAATAAAAACTCTCAATGCCTCTTAATAGGTTGATTGCAACATTGATAGCTCACAATCACTCCAAAAGAATAGCAAAGTAAAAGCCCTATGGACTGCCTCTTGACAAGATGCAAAAATGCAAGTTCAAAGAGGTTTTGCTTTTGATTTTCAAAGATGAAGCTCAAAGAGAAATGAGATTTGACCTTTATCAAATGTTCAAAAGCTTGTAGAGATAGGTTTTAATCATGTATATATAGTGTATTTGAAAATATGACCATTTGAGGGTAAAACTGTAAAAAAATGGGTTAAAAAAGTCAAGCTGCAAAAGCACCAACAGCTAGTTTGCTCGACCGCGGCGGTCGACCAAGCCATCGCGGTTGCCCGCCCCTATCGGGCACCCTTTTATATTTTCAAATTTCTTACCGTCGCGGTCGACTGACCCCATGGCGGTCGCCCGGTGAGGCTAACCTATTCGCTAAAAAATTTGGCATAAAAACCTATCCGCGATAGACAGACCCACGACGGTCGCCCGCCCAAACCCATGACGGATTGTTCCTGACTTTCCAGGAACACCTCTGCGGTTGACCGGATCATCCCGGTCGACTGGCCCGATAAATTTCGAGATGTCCTGAAATTCCAGGTAACCATCCCGTGGTCGCCCGGTCGACCGGCCCTGTATAAAATTACAATTTCACTTTAAAAGATCAGGGGCTTTGGGCCATGGTCTTTGGGCTTAAGTCCAAGGTTTTCAAACACATTTTTTGGTGTGTTGATAGTTTTCAAAGATGTAAAATGTTAGGTATAAAAACCATTTGAAAACCTTTTGAAAGTGCATTTAAACATAAAATCAAGAGGACTCCAAATACAGTCTAAAAATGAATACCATAAGTCTTCTTGGATTGTGTCAGCTCCTTTGCACTTTCTTGAACTTCTTTAGCTTGAGGTGAACATCTTCAACTTGTCTTGCTCTTGTGACTTGTCCTCTAATCTTCAATGCATGTTGAGGTATATGAGGTGTCATCAATGGCATGTTCAGCTCCAAGCTCCTTCTTGACACTTACTTAGGGAACTTGTGGGATCTTTATGATAAGCTTCTTTACTTGAACATCTTCAAATGAGGATGTATTTACTGTAGGTGCAAGCTCTTGGTTCCTTTGCTCCTTGATCCACAAGCCATGTGTTGTGAAGAGTTGTGTAATGGCGATTATGACATGAAATTCCTGTATACACCATAACACCTCAAAGCAACACATTAGTCCATAAATGCTAATCAATTTAGTTTGCTAGCATCAAAACAAGAAGGTAAGGTGAATGATTAACTCATGAGAACCCTTGGGCTTACAATGATGAATCCTATTGTTTGGAATTATCTTAATTAATATTGGTGGAGACTAAATAGGAGAGAGAGAGAGAGAGAGAGATTTTAGAAAATGTTCCTAAAATTTATGAAATCAATTCACAAATTTCATTTTCTGTAAGTGTAAAAAACGTCTTTTTTATAAATATTGGTTTTGGAAACCAATTAAATTAAAAGGTTTATTTTATCCAAGTTTCCAAAAACTAAAATGGCATACTAATAGAAAATGAAATGTTTTTGGAGAAGTTTTATGAAAAGGAGAGGGATGGACCTTTTGGGCTAGTCACATACTTTGGAAATTCCTCAACCAAAATGTCCAACTCCTCACTCTCTCTAAATTCATTTTATTTTCTCTCTCTCACTTCTAGTTTTTTTTAGAAAAACAAGAGAAGCCAAAGGATTTCAGTTTGGTTTTGGGATTGGATCTCAGAACGATAGGGCTGGCAATTTCACCCGTTAAAACAGGGATCCGCCTCGCCCCGAACGGGGCGGGGATTCCCCGACTTGGAGGGGGGGCGGGGGCTTAAAAAATCCCCCGAAGCGGGGACGGGGCGGGGATGGGGATGGAGATGGACCCACCTCGCCCCGTTTTAATATGCAAGCCATTATTAATATCCTCTTATTTTAGTATTTTTTTAGTGTTTTTTAAGTTAATAGTAATTATTTTTTTATGCTAGTGATATTGGCACTATCAGATTTTTATAAGTGCACAAACACGACTTGTTTTTCTTTTTTTGGGTGTTAAAAAGCTTTTTTGAAGTGAGAATTTTTGTGTGGGGCGGGGATGGGGATTAGGTATTCCCCACGGGGCGGGGACGGGGATTCCCCGCCATCCCCCGAAGCGGGGACGGGGAATGGTCCTTCCGGACGGGGCGGGGACGGGGAATGCAACATCCGGCCCCGCCCTGCCCGTTGCCAGACCTACAAAACGATTCTCCTCATCATCCTCCCTCAATCCGTGTGACAAGAGAAGCCACTACTTGGACTTCGGGAGTGGCTCGGGTTTGAGAAATGCTGGGCACCTGGTGGGGAGTAGATCAAGCAGATAGTCAGTGCGGACAATCACCGGTAAAGTTTTTTATTACTTCTGAATTTTAATTCATCACCATCATGAATCAAGTAACTAGGAGCTTAGATCGGTTCGTGGAAAAAGAAAAAAAATTGTTTTTCATACACCCAAGTTTCCGCCGCGCGTATCGATCCCACCGTATTTATCATAAAGAGGATGAGTTTCAAGAGAATGATTCGGAGTTCTTGCAGAGTGGAACCATGCAGTATCAGAGATGAGATAGATCTTCCAAAGAACAAGGCTTTTTTTTAATAAGCCAATTCATTTGTGACCCTGCAGATCCATTCTTTTTCCTATTCAAAGATCAGCCCTTTGTCTCTATGCTTTCAGGTCGAGAATTCTTTGCAGATGAAGAGATGTCAAAGGGGCTCATTCTTCCCAAACAAATCCTCCTGCATCTATATATAAATGTTGGTTCATCAAGAATACGCAAGAAAAGCACTTCGAATTGTTGATTACTTGAAAATCGGGCGAGGAATATGGAGAAGGCTTGTGGGGAGCCTAAACAGGTAGAGGGGATTGCTGAGCGCATAGAAACTACGGAAAGAGCAGTAGCATAAGCCAAGGCTAGGTTGGCCGCTCTGGAGGAGAGGACGGAGGGAGCTGAGGCAAAAGTGGTGAGTCTTTCTGCGTGGTTGGAGGCGCTAGAGAAGGAGTTGAGGGCGGAGATGACGTGCTTTCTTTGAAGAATGCAGATATCTGACGATTGAAACTTGAAAACAATATCCTACTTTCTTGGTGGAGGCGGAAAAGGTCGATCGCACGAGGGATGAGAAGGCGCGGGAGGAGACCATAGATGAAATAGAGAACACCAGAGACCATACTGCGTAGGCAGTTCTGACCGTGGGGTCTCTAAGTGGACAACTTCAAGCGATCCGCGGAGTTCCAAGCTGTCAGGAATAAGGAGGCTTTTAATTGTTGGCATGAGTGCTATAATCACGTCATGAAGTAGGTCAAGGATATCGACCTGGAGTTTGATTTCAGCCGGTTTTAGATTCACCGCTTCTAGATAAAGAAGCCTCCTCTTCAATAGTTTTATTTTCTTTTATCCCCACTTATATTTCTTCTTTTTTACACAGTTTGTACGAACTGGAAGGGCCATTTTTGGGAGAACTCTGAATGAAATTCCTATTAGTGTTCAATGTTTGTTTTTTTCAAAATAAAGGGGACACACCGATAATGACAATTAATGCATAAAATTAATTAGATAATGTGACCGCATGAGGGATACATGACTCATTGACTCGGAGAGGCCGCAAGGCACTCGGCGTGGCGGGGTAGCGATGCTTTCATAAATTCTTTTACGAGCGATGAAAGGATCGTCAGGCATCAAAACAATCTATCAGGTGACCCTAGCCTTGGGTCCAGCCATGTAGGTCATTGCATTGAGGACTGCGAGACCCTCGGGGGTTGCGTTCTCTATGGGGTACTTGGCCCACAACATATTAGAGAAGATAGCCATGCTCAATAAGTCCTTCGATCTTCTCCCTTAACTATTAGCATTCTTCCGTATCATGTCCAAAATTGCGATGAAACCGGTAGTATCTGGTTTCGTGCATGTTGCTTCCTCCTGAAGTCTCCTATTAGGCCAGCGGATGAGGTGCCCATCCCTTCGGGCGATTCCTTCGAGGATGGCGGTTTGGGTAGCATTGAGTTTGAACCTTGGGGAAGGGTTGTTGAAGTAGCTAGTGCCCACATCCTTCGGGCAAGGGCACTTTCTATCATATTGGTGACTCCTTTCTCTAGGCATGCGCTCACGAGCCGCTTGGCTGGGGCTATGAGTGCGGGGAGGGGTCTTAGGTCGTTGATCGATTTGGTTACGAATTGGAGTAGCATCTGGACTGGGGGAGGAGCCTCGGGCATGCGGAGCCTGGTAAACACCATGCTGGTCATGCCCCTCAATCCTCTCTCGCCCCATGGTGTCGGCAAGTCGTTGTATGAAACTGGTGAGGACACTACAATGCTGGTCTACATGCCGAACTTGTCAGGCCTGTGCGTCAACATCAGAGCTCTGATGACGCAATACCGGAGGTCAATCCTCAAGTTATTGCATGTCTAACGCTTGTTGTAACTCAAGTGTACTCTGTCTAGATCGGCTGCATCTTCTAGTGTCGGAAGGCATGACACCAAGCTCTCTTTTACCAAAGAGATTTTGTCGGGCTCCACGGTGGGTGCCATCTGTTGGTGCTCAAATTTGGCTAAGCGAACGAATGAATGTGATGTTGTCGGTCCCGCCCGTCAACCTGTGACCTGCACTCATAAACAATAGGTTAAGGACTATCCAAAGTTGGAACTCCAGGGGAACCCTCCGGCGCTCGTCAGTTTGAGATCAATAGAATGAGAGCTTGGAATAGGAAGATAGTGCGTTACCTCTTGAGAAGGGATTCAGTCCCGTTAGCAGCCGATCCTTTGGCGTGGAGGGGAGGGTTCCCCTTCTTAGGAGGAGGTTCTGTGCTCCGGGTACGATGTTATAGCTGAAGGAAGGTTATCCCCTTCCGGCAAGATCGCTATGAGCAGCAGAATAAAAATTTCATAGAACTTTAAAATTTTCTTTTCGATATTGCAATTGCCCAAAATCCTAGAGTCTAGATTAGTTAATTATGTTAATTAAACATAAATAAATACCTCTTTGAAGAAGAAATCAAGGAATCACGCTGCTTGATGATCTACTCATTGAACAGTTGCGATTGTTCTGAACGCCACGAACCCCGCAAGTTGAGCCGATGAATTATTTTTCTTTGCTCGGATTATAGTGGATGTGAATAACTCTTATTCACCTCTTTAAGGTTTGATCTAATCAGTACCTTTGTTGTAGAGAATAGAGAAATTGATTGTAAGCCTTTCTCTTTGAACTTTTTCAATTGGAAGAGAAATAGAGAGAGAGGGCTGGAAAACGATTTTTCCATAGGGAGAAGCAAGGGGGATGAATTTTGGAGTATTCCTTCTTCAAAATTTCGTTCAACCCTCTCTCCTTTATAGAAATTAGAGTTTTGGTTTGATAAATCCTTGTTTCTCTCTCTCAATTCCTATCCAAATGAGAAACCAACTTGAATTGAGGCTCCTCGAGTGAATGAGACTCTCCCAAACGTCCAATGCTATGTGGGGACAGTCAAAATACATAGGAGAACGTGTATGAAGTCTCTCTCTAGCCCTTGTTGCCTTATCTCATAGTTGATGTTGGAAACAAATTGCTTACTTTTTAGATCCTACAATTTATCAATTCTTATCCAACAAGGAGTTTGAGTGCAACTCAAAGTCCTTGAGCAATTGGGACTCTTTTCCCTAGCTCTTCAACTGATTTGGGAGTGTAGTGGGCCCCACAAACCTTATCCAAATGTGTAGTCCTATCTCAATTCCCAATTCCATTCCATTTCCGCATTTTTTACAAAATCGGTTTGAAAATAACTATCCTTGTTTGGATTATCCTTATTATTAATCAAATTAATAATACATAATAATGTATAATAATTAAATAATTAATTAACAATTTAATTAATTAATAACTCGCATCCAATGTGAGTTATTTCGGCTCCAATTTCTCTTCGAAAAATTCTTTTAGGCTCCGTTCACCTATTTTCCTGGGAAAGGAAAAGAAAAGGTTTCCCGAGAATCTGACATGGCAAAAGGAAAAGAAATCCCGAGAAACTGTGCAGGAAAAGGTTTCCCATGCCTGTTCATTTGCACAAGAAATCCTGAGAAACTGTGCAGGAAAAGGTTTCCCGCGCCTGTTCATTTGCCAATTAAACGTTGTTGGAAACATAAACATAAAAAGTCATTTTAAACCACATTACCCTATTTGTCATAATTAGAGGCCTAAAAAATTAAAAGCAAAGCAACATAAACAACACAACAAAAACTAACTACAAGAGGCCATAGTCACATCAGAACTTGTTGAGGCTTGGGAATCCACAGGAAGCTGGTTGGTCTGTGCTATCCTATCTTGTTTGGGCCCACCATTGCCTTGTATAAATGCTTGAAGGGCAACCTCTACTTCATTTCTAGTGTCGTACGACCAGTAGTAGGCTCCGCTAAAGTTGTTCACTTGAACGTGACAATCTTGCCAACTGTCATATACGCCTACCTGCCTGTGGGACCCGATCCCGTGAGAGGGGTGAGGCGCAAGCCACCACGCTCTCTCTTGGTCTCTCGTATCCACGCGAATGGAGTGTGCTTTTTATTATTGATTTTAATTACCCAACCAAACAGGCAGCAACCAAGCCATAGGGTGCAAAACAAACTTGCAACCCAGTACCCATAAGGGCAGGGGTAAGTCGCCGAGCCTAGCAAGGTGTGATTTAATTCATCTTTTCCGTGAACTTGGGATCACTAAGGCAATCCGAATTCCACGCAAAAGAGAGTGACAGAGTCGCCACCTAGATGAGGGATCTAGGACCCATAATTGACCAGAAATCTAGACTCGTTACCTGGTTACGAGAATGGAAGGTAGGGGGAGTTACCACCACATGCACCATTCCTGCCCGATAATCGGTCTTCAATTTCAAAAGTTAATTCTTTTGAATTTCTTTTAAATGGCTCATTTAACTCTATATTAATGTGCGAACTACATGACATGCATCCTAAGATCTAATTTCAGTGTAATTCCTAAATGTGTATCTTGATTTTCTTAATTTGTTTGAATTCAATCTAAGTGAAAGTTATCCTAAAATTCTAATTTCATGAAAAGTCCTAAGTGATTTAATTACTTTTAATTTAAGGATTAATGTACAAAACCCTACCACTTATGTGTGGAGCCGACTCGGGCTTGGTATGCCACTCAAGTATCCAAGTTGCCTACGTATTCCAGCCTCACTGGAATCAGAGTCGATCGTAGTTCGGTGCACCTGAACTAAGCTACTTATGCCTAACTCATCTAGAACACCGATCTAGACTGGATTTACTGTTTTAACAGTTTAAGAGAAATTATTTAGTTCAAGTTGAAGATTTTATTATCATAGGACTTCATCTATTGGACTTCATCTAAGATGCTATATGGCCCTATCTAAGTGCAAGACACCCCTTAGACTAATGCAGGTGAACCTACATCCTAGGTAACTAGGCTTGTCCTATGAGAAAAGTGAGGTGACTAGTGTAACTAGATCTATGGCATGGTTGCTATCCATAGCAAACGCCTGTGATGAGGCTGGACTCCCTAAAACTTAGGACACAACGTGATGTAAGTGTTCCTAAGCGGCCCTAAAGGTTCCTACGATAGGAGACCGTAATTCAACGGCTCCTAAGACGCGGATCGAGTAAATTCGATTTGTTGAACTTAATGATTTTTTATTTTTGAGAATTTTCGATTCCTAAACATCAAAGGAATATCAAAGGCTCTATGGTTCGCAAGTTTCGGCCTCGAATCGCAACCATGGAAGGAAATCGTGCTCTCAACCTTTGTATAATTTAGCACGTGAGTTATAGTATCTTATTGCCTGGCATATTTCTCAGGATTTTCGTAGACAGTGGACCTCGGAGCCATTAACATACTATAATTTACGCACTCCAATTATGCTGGATCAATCGCAATTAGTATACGATTATGGTTACAATCTCGGCATCTAAATTATCCTAGCATGTTATTTTACAAAGGAAATCTATTACTCCTAAGATTTCTGTTTCAGATGGCTTAGTGATTGAATAAATTATGAAAAGTTAGAGTTCTCTGAAAATTTTCAAGGTGCTTTGAATTAATTTGGATTTTAAATGAATTTATCACAATTGGATCAGATTAATGATTTTATAAAGAAGCCTATAGCTAATTAAGTTATCTGCTTCAGAAACTCTAGGATATTATGTGTTCTTGAAAAATATATTCTGCTTGAATTTGTCATGATTTTAAAGATTGAAATTCGAGTTTTAATTGATTTTCCACTTTCGGGTCAGATTGATGACATTACACTAAAATATACAGCAAACTAATTCCAAATCCAACTAAACTTTTACTAGAACATTCTCGGACAAATAGAAAATTATGAGAAAACTTTCAGACATTATTTCGATAATTTCCTATTTTTAACAGATATATTTATGTTCTGGTCAGAGCAATTAAAAATCAATAAAAACTATTAACATATGTCCAAAATTCATGAGAAATTCACAATATGATTCTTACTGGTCAATTCATCTTGCTCCCAAATTTCAGATTTTAAAGAGTTTTTTTAATGATATGTCCTTCATATACATGAAAATCAGTGATTTTACCAAAATAATTCCAGTAAAAATATTAAATAAACTCGAAATCTTTTGAACATTTCCGTGTGATATTCAAACATTAAAAATCTTCTGAGGACTAAATTTCAATCAGTTTCGAATTGTTTTGTTATATGGACGATTTTTAGAACCATCAAAATCTTATTTCCGGGTATTTTTTGAACGAATTTTTGAGCCATCAAAACAAATGAAATCTACCGGAATTTTTAGATTTTTGGTGTTCAAACCTCATTAAGACTCAAAAAATATAGCTTCGCGAAAAACTCTTTATTTTAAAACACTCACTTTGTAAAACGATTCAAAAGCCACTAGATATCCCAATCGGTTAAACACCCAATTTTCTCATATAACGATTCTTTTTTTTTACCAATATTGATAATTAAATAAACTGACCCATCAAAATCATCCATGGTAGCTTTTACGAAAATCATGAAGAAAACAAAGAAGAAGTGGCCCTAAGCATACTTTTCTACTTTTGATCTTACAAAGATGAAGGAACCTACCATTGATTACGCTCATTGTCTCTAGGGTGCGTAAATCCGAGGTATACGCTTTGTCGCACCCTTTTATACGCTCTAAAAAAATCTCTTTGATGAAGTTGCGAACCGAAGCTATGTGCGAAGACCCGCAGAAAGATGGCTGACTTGGCACAATGAAGAGATAACACCACCAAGAGAGAATGAGTGAATCTCTTTTTCTTTTTTTTCTTTATTCATCCAATAATCGAGAAGGCTTGGATGGCAATCCGAGCTGAATTCGAGAGCGTTCGCGAATATATAATGTAAGCGTGATCCAATACTTTTTTTTTATATTCACCACCGTGGAGAGAGAGAGGAGCGAGAAAGCGAAAGAGATAAGAGAGTGAGCTTGAGAACCGAGAGAGGGTGAGAGTGGGTTAGAGATTAGAGAGGGCTGTGAGAGAGAGTTGAGGGGGTTGTAAGATGAGAGAGAATCGAGAGTGAGTTAGAGTGAGAGGAGTATATGGGGAGTTAGAGAGAGTGGAAGTCGAGAGATGGGAGTGAGCGAGAAGATGGCTGTATGGTAGAGGTGAAAGGAAGGTCAATGGGTCTCTTTGTCTCAAACCCACTTCACGACCACTCTCCAAATTAAGAGGTTGAACGAATTTCTCCACATTGACGGAAGGTTTGGATTATGGAATCTCTCCCTCAAAGTCGAGGGAAACTATTTTCTATGAAAAACCTCCCCTCTCATCCGTCCAAATTTTTGGCTCTTAAAAAAAAACTCCATGACAAATTAAGCTACCTTCCCATTATTTCTCTCTTACTTTTTTTATTTTTTGTGCTTGAAGAGAAGGCATTGCCGAAATCTCTAAAAAAGTTTCTGATTCAAGAGAGATATTTTGGTTCCTTTTCTTTCTTTTTCTCGATTGCTGCCATCTTTAATTCCCAAGAGTCTTTTTAAAATTCTCCAGGGAGCCATGCCAAATATAGAGGGAGAGAAGTGCAACTTTCCAATGTCCAGCTAGCTCACCCTTAGTCTTTCTTTTTTATTATAGAATCCATCTTTATCAATATCCTTCTAAGGTTGTTTGCATATTTTAATCGAAAGAAGTCCCCAAGATAGAATCTTTCTAATGGAGTCCCAAGGCACCAATGAGGAATCCGAACACATAGCTTGCTCCTACATTAGCAATTTCATTCTTTAATTTTTGGCCTTTTGACCCTTTTAGGTAACAGAACTACCCTCTACACCATGCAACACGTGGGAATTTGTTTGGTTCCATACTCGGGTCCACCAATGTTACTATATCATTATTCTTTTTAAATTATGTGAAGCCAACACACAGTTTCATCCATAAAAAAAACAAAACCCACGTGGGTCCCACCTATGGTAATCAATTTCAAATTAATTAGATTTTTCTAAAGAGTGATGGGCTTATTTCTAAATGAATTCCCATGCTCAGATCCCCTTAAATTCTTTCCAATAGATGATCCAAACCGCCCAATTGATTGGGCCACAACATAAATAGATTGTGTTCAAAACTGTTTTCATAGGAGGATCTAAGCCGTCCATTTAAAGGGTTGCGACGTCCATTGGCCGTACCCTCAAATCATTTCTCAAGGACGATCTAAACCATCCATTTTAATGGGCCACAGTGTAATTAGGTTGTACCTCAAAATTAGATCCCCACTAGAATGATCTCAACCATCAATTTTAGGTGGCGCCCTAGAACCATTGTCATAAAAAGATCCGAATCGTCCATTTGATGGGAGAAATTCCGAATGGATTAATGTCTCCAAAATCATTTCCACTAGCCACCTCACATCATGATATCATGCCCATCTCAGCCCACATGCATAGTAATATATTAATCAATTGGGCCATTGGCTCATCTAGTGGACCCCACAAAATGGTGAACGAATTTGGGAGTTCCTCCAAATTGACCGAATCATGGTCATTCCATCCAACTCATTTACACTTCCTACTTCTAATTAAAGTTAAAATCAGCAGGGACTCTTCCTCATTCAATAGCTAGTATTTAGATAAGAACAACTTTTGATGGGGCCCACTAGCTAGCATAAGTTGTAAAGAAAGAGGGTGTCGAGTAGAAAAATCCAAAAGTGAGATTAGGGACCCTAAGAAAAATTTACCAAATGGTGACACTTGGGTTTTATAAATTCCATATTAGATTGAGGCTCCCAAACTAGCCGGATATCTATGGAAATTCTAAATTTCAATAGCGGGCCTCTCTTGAATTTGGCCAAACATCCATTGATTGAAATTCTGCAATTTTTTAAATACAAATTGTAGGCCCCGCTTTAAATTACCGAAACACCAACCATTGTCAAGTAAAATTTTTGAAAATGATATTGTAACGACTACCCTCGTTAAATCTATAAAGTTATTTTTAAAACTGTAAATTCTAAACCATTGAATCAAAAATTTAGAGTCGAGATTATCGTAGCAAGTGGAGAGTCTATCGTTTTCCCTCTTGTGGGAAAAACGAGTGCACTTTCCTTAAGGAGTGTGAACTCAATTGAAAATCTTTCTTTTCTTTTTTTTAAAATCCAATGTTATGGTGGGTCTTGCTGTAAAATTTATCTAACGTTCAAAAAGCTATTCAATATACATAATTAAGGGAAGTAATTAGGGCCATTTGATGGCTAAATTAAGAAGGCTAGTAACGTTAAAAAGGAAAAACGGTTGGAAATTTTAAAGAGGGAAATCACGATCTCAAAATTTCAGAGAAGAATGGGCAAAATGGAAGATTTCTTTATGGATCGTATTTATTTTGGGGGAACACCATCCTTGCTTTGAAAATCTTAAAAATCCCACCAAATCATTTACACCACCGTATTGTTAAGATCAAAAACAAAAACAAGAAAAGAAAAGGGGAAAAGAATACAGTGAGAGAGGAAGAAAGAGAGAGGCTCGGACGGTTCTTGGCCGGGAAACCCATCTTGCTTCTTCATCTTCGCCATTCACCGCAGCCGAGAGGTATGTTGAATTTTAATTACTTGAAATCCCATAGCAACTTCTTCATCAAACTTTTTGGAAACCATGGAATTTCACCCCCAAACCGTGTATGCGATGAAACCCTCTCTGTTTATTCTTCAAAACCCATTTCACTTCCACGGTTTTGCTACGCCCAATCTCACGCTCCAAAACCTGCAAAACCCACATCTACGTTAAAATGAATATAGGGTTTCTGCAAACCAAGGAAGCAAGATGCAAAAAGAAAAAAAATAAATACATAAATAAAGTAATCTATACATTACCCATTTCAATTCCACGATTTTTCCATGCCCAAATCTCATATTTCAAAACCTGCAAAAAACCCACATCTATGTTAAAAGAAAAGAAAGCTGCTATAAAGAAAGAAAACAAGATACAGAAAGGGGGAAAATAAATAACGTAATTTGTACATGCTTATGCCCCTCGTTTTTACCTTAAGAGACCCTTTTTAGTTATTCTTTTTTTTCTAAAGACATACGTCTGTTCCAGCATTTTTGTATTTTTTGGTCATAAATGAAACATATATAAGGGACTTTTAATTTCCCAAAAAGTTGTAATGCACGGTTTTATCAGTTCCTAATAAATCCTACAAAATGATTTTTCTTTTATAATTTTAAATAAATCAGTTCTACACTAGTAGCCCTCTTAGTACAAATTTTGTGTAGGGTTAATATCTCATCAGTGATGCATATAATATTTTTTTAAATAATTGATCTACAGGCCTACTAGTTCCTTCTCCCACATAAAGGGGCCCATCTTAATCTCACTCATCTCCAGGTTTAAAAAGGCAGGTGATAGCTAGACCTTGCTTTGTAATGGTTTCCAATATAATTTGTCTATGCAATGTAACTCTACTTATAAAATTTTGTCTTATCGATACCTGTTTAGTTTAATTATATTTGCTTGCCTGGAATAAAATGAAATGAGATGAAAAATAAATTGTTCTAAACCTTATGCGAAAGAATACAGAAAAAGAGACAAAGGTAATGTACTGTAAAATCCCTAATTTGCATATCATACATGGGGGAGAGTGAAGGAAAAATTAAGGGTGTGGTGGTATCATCCTGGGACCTAAGGTCCAAAGGCCAACGCGAGAAGCGTGTACAGCCTTTCGTTGGCAAACCATCCAAAGGGATAGTATCCCCGAAACGGCTCGGTATTAAATGCGAGACCGAAATCCGAGTCCATAACGCCACTACCTTTAGACAAGGGTAGTGGGTAGTCGTGCGGCAAGGACACCGGCAAAAATGAGAAAGTCAGAAAAGAACTGACAGTAAAGTAAACTGGAAAAAAGTCGGATGTACCTGGGGAATGTGCTGTCTCAATTTATATAATCATTGCATACATAGTATAAACTTGAATCATTGTCACTCTTTTTATTTATGTTGCTATGTATAGTGTAATTCACTTCAGTCTTTATTATTGTTTCTAGATATTGTTAAGGATTTGGATTATATTGTATGCACTGTTTATATTGTCTCTCTTACTCTGCTCGATCTCTGGAGGACCCTGCTCTAACGTTGTTTCCTCCACCACAGGGGTTGAGGCGTTAGATGGCGGAGCGTTTACAAATGAAGAAACCATGGGATAAGGGACCGTGTGATCAGAGAGTTCGCTTCTGGGATTTTTGCACTTTGACGTCTTGCGTCATTTGCCATTTTTATTTTGTCAAGACTTTCTTTAGTTTGGACTTTGGTGATTTAAAACTTTACTTTTCTTTTGAAGTATGAGTATTGAAATTGTTATGGTAAGACATATTTAATTTGAAATAAGATTTTGTCGTGGTTGTTGATTATAAAAAAAAAAAAATATTTCCATGATTTTTGCGTTGTTCTTTTGCTCGTAGCGACTTGACGGAATTGGGTCGTTACAGATATGCACCACCTCTTGGCAGAAATTTATGAATAATAATAAAAAAACATATGGCGGGCTCCAAAATTTCAACTTCTTCAAATTTTCCATGGAAAGTGAACTTCTAAGAGAGGGATAAGAAAATGAGATAAAAAGTGATGGAAGTAGCGGGAAAAAGAATGCTATGGAGAATATGACTTGGGACATAGGGAAAAGCTCGAGAAATGGGAAGGTGGTCCTCAAATGAAAAATGCTAACGAAAACCTTTGTTGGTTAAAGCGGAGCAAAATGGGGGTGTCTACACTGCCTTCCCTTGAATACCACATAAAATTTTATTTTCGTCATTACCCTGCAGGAATGCAATTCGAAACAATATAAAGAAAATAATATCAGTTTTTCTACCTGCCTTCCCTTGATTACCACATCATAAGCACAATAACATAAGTTTCCCACCACTAACATAACCAACACTACATCAAAAGCACAATAACATATGATCCAAACCACCACTAACATACACTACATAAAAAGCACAATAACATATGATCCAAACCACCACCAACATAAATAACACAATATAAGTTTTCCACCACCAACATAAACAACACAACATAAGTTTCCCACGACCAACATAAACAAGAGAACATAAGTTTCCCACCACCAACATAATAAATAGAACATAAGTTTGTCAACTCTAAATAACCAACACAACATCAAAAGCACCATAACATGAGTTTCCCACCACCAACATAAACAAAACAAATAAGGTTGAGAACCCACCATAACCATATCCAAAAACATAACATCAAAAGAAGAAATAGTCAACCCACCATCAAAAGAGCCAAATACTAGAACGACCAAAACCAGATATAGGGAGAGGCTACTGCTCCAAAATGCCGATCAATACCTCCGGACGTCCCTCGTCCTCCAGGGAAAGGAAGACCTCAATTTCCTTATGATGGGTATGGAGGTACAAATAGGCTCTAACTCGTTCCATGTAGGAGAAACTCTCCATGCTCATCATCGACTCTTTTAGATGACTGAGGTCGTGCACCTCGGCAGTCGATGTAATGGCATCAGCCATCAACCTGATATTGTCAGACAACCTATCCATATTTTGTGAAAGCTTTGCCAGCCCGCCTCCTCTTTCTGCTGCTACTCGGAGTAGGCGCTTTCAAAGAGGATGAGTCACTGAACCCCATGCTAGTGTCTCTCAGAGAGAAGAATGGCGTGATCTCGAACGTCGTGGAGGACCTGGAGGAGTAGCTACAGGGGGAATCTGTAGCCCATATCGTCGAGCCCCACTGGCTCGCTGGAAGGAAAAGTACCCAGATCATCCTGGGAAGGGGCGTCGTTGTCGTCAAGAAACTCCCCTATAGCATGATCCTGCCCAAACACATACTTCCATTCTTCGTAAAAGGGATAACGGGTGTTAAAGAACCGAAAATGTCCGAGATTGCTCTGTTAAAAAATGAGACATTGTAAGTAATGAGAGGAAATTGATTACAGAGAAAAACAAATCAGCCACAAAAGTATTGGAGATTACCTGCAGGTAATCATTCTTCACTTCGTCCTCAACACTTATTTTGCATTGTATTGTATCCCAACCAATCCCGCTGCGAGAGAGGATAGTGTGAACAATCCTGTAATTGGCTTTCATTATCTTAATTCTGTTCCTGACATGTTCTTTTGTGATTTCCCTTCCAATTCTAATGGTAAGATCATGTGCCATCACGTTGTATGCAAGCTCTTTAAACAAGTTAGCAATCTTGTTGCCCTCGGCAACCTGATTAGCTAGGCTTGCTACAAGAAGTCTATCCTCATCCTCTCCCCAGTGATTGTTATTTTTCTTTCCCTTGGACACCCCTGAAGTAGATGCTATCTTACCTGTGACATTGTTTATTTAGTAAACATGATACCATCAAACAAAAGACGTAAAAGTAGTACTAAAAGCAAATACGCATTCATCCCAAAGACAAAGTAATAAAAGCAAAGTATTCGCGAGTGAACATAGTTACAACCCAAAGACAGATAATAAAATGTAGTACTAAACAACAAATCATCCTAAGTACGACCACGACGTTCTTAGAAATCACGCCACAAATGATCCATAATGCCTGTACGGATCAGTCCTCCTGCTCTCACATCCTCGGCCCTAGAAATAGGGGGCAAAGGAACAGGTGGCAGAATCTCCTCCGGAGAGGCTACCGCCAACTCACGGTCAACCACTTCAATGTACCCATCATTTGGCATCTCCCTCCTGATGTGGTTGTGGACGCAGCAACAGGCTAACACAATGCCCACCTGCCGTTTTAAAGGATACATGGGCGGCGGTGAATTTATTATGGTGAATCGCTTCTTCAGGACCCCAAAAGTTCGCTCGATTACTTCATAGCCGCTAAATGCCTCTGATTGTATAACTCCTCAGGAGATCGAGGTCTGTGCCCCCTGATATCATTTAGGTGGTAACTAGGCCGCAGAATGGAGTTATAAAATGAGCCATACATGGGTACCCAACATCGGCAAGGTAGTATTTTTCTACACTCGCAAGAAGGATTATGTATAAGTTTTATAACTCAGACCATAAACTAAAGGTAAGGTAAGGTCTAAAAAATAAAGTCTTAACCACCTGGTGGACACGGAATGGGTTTCACATTCGATAAAGCAGATGCTAAGACCCGTGAGTCTAATGCCAACCCCTCCCACCCAGCTAACATGTAAGTGAATTTCATGTCGAAGTTACATGCAGCGAGCATATTCTGAGCTGGGTATCCCTTACGACACCAAAATCTACCATTCAACTCTACATTTAGTCTTGCATGTATGTGAGTCCCGTCGATTGCAGCAATGCAATCCTACAATGTAGACACTAAATGTCAGCATATGAAGCTAAGGCCCTAATCGGTTACTAACAAATACATAGGTAATGCTTGGTACCTTAAAGTAGGGCATGCAGTTAGGATTTCAACAATTTGACGTGGTGTCTCCGTTGAAGGAGGTAAGATGAACAAGTGACGGATATTTAGCACGGCATCCAAAACCTTGTTAAAATACTTCGAAACCGTCGCCCCTGACCATCTAATGAATGCTCTAATACTACGATTTCTATCGCTATGAGCAAGTATTTGTAAGAAAATTGCCACTTGTTCCTCAACACAACAGTAGATTGTGTCTTCGAGCAGGGCCGTGTTTCTTAAGATGGCCACGAAAGTGCGGAAGTAGCGAACGTCCATATGAAGCAAAGCGACACAATGGTTCTCTGCCTGTGTGATACGTGTAACATATTCCCTATGGGTTAGGTACCCTGCTTCGTAAGGGGCTCTTGTCCTACTCTGCTGAAGGTTTCGTCTAATCCTAACTAACATTACAGTCGCGGTAGCCACAACTACTGCTGCTACTCGAACAATCATCCTCCTCCTATTTGCTGCTTCGCACGGCATGATGGTAGCCCTACAACACCCACAATCTCCTTTCAGACAAAACACCCAAGCTCCCAACCACCAAAACACTCACAACCACCCAATCAAACATATGCACGACATAGAAAGCTATCTCAAGCAACAAACATAAGAAGCCCCAAACACGACATGGAATGGGCTTATAGGGGAAGATATACCTTAAGATCCAAAGAGTAGTAGTAGGAGTGAGAGAGGGAGGGAGAACAGAAATGCCGTTCCGTGCCGGAAAAAATAGCCTGCCAAAAAAAAGAAGAAATATGTGAGAGAAAGGACTTCCAATTTTATTGCACAGATTTATCCAAATTGCAAAAAAAATGGAGTAAATGAACCATTTTTAGAAGGCCATATCCAAATTTTATTGAATGATGCAATGAAGAAGGCCATAAAATGGCCTAAAATGGAGCTTAGAAGAATGCCAAATGTGTATATTAGTCATTCTATAGGTTAATACATGAGCCAGTACAAGAACAAGCTATGAACAAAATCGATGAGCACGGCTGGGTTATTTGCAATCACATAATCTTACAAAATCCAACAAACTTAGCAATTGAAAGCTACATTGGCTCAATGAAATGGAAACGCACAACCAGGAGCTTCAACAGGTAGAGAACGGTCCGGAATATAAAAACTGCCCATTATACAATATAAAAACTGCCCATTATACAAATCACCATAAGAAAAGGTTAAAATTGCCCATTGAAACCCTAGAAATCACGGCCAAGACATATAAAAACCTGAAAATCCAACTTCTGGCACAAATGAAACAAGGGATTTTTTCCCCATGGATTCTTTGTTCTTCTTCTCACAAAAAAATAACTTGAAATCACTACAAAAAATCATATCTTCCCAAACTAATATTTTAGAAATCACAAACAAACAATTTTTAGAGATCAAAACCGTTGTTTCGTTGAAGCAGCCACCTGAAATTTAAATCAGAAGGTAGAAAAATAAAATAAAAATAAAAGCCACTTCCATTCAAACCCTAGTTCACCTGATCCATAGCTAAAAATCCATACCCATCCATAGCTAAAAACCCTAGTTCACCCGATCCATAGCTAAAAATCCATATATAGATTGACATCTTTCTCTACCAAAACCAACAAAAAAAATAGGAAAGGAAGAAGACGATGGAGAGAGATAAAGCGGGGAGAGGATGGCCTACCTAATGTGAACTGCGTGTAGGAGCGAGGAAAAAGCCGACGTTCTTCGTGGAAGGAGCGAGGAAGAAGATGAGAGGGTTGTTGCGTGTGGGTAGCTAGGAAGAAGACGAGGGTTTTTGCGTTTTTACTTCTCTCACCAAACGATTTTACTTCCTCACCCAACGAGTTTAATTTTCTTGGGAAACCAAATCGCACCAAATTAGTGGGATTTGGTTTCCCACTCTTGTGAGAAGAGGTCTTTCTCCACATTATTTTTTGCAATTACCATGTCATTTTTTGACATATCCACCTAGGCACTGTTAATTTCTCAGGAAAGTAGGTGAACATCACTATTTTAGCTTTCTCGGGAAAAAAATAGGTGTTTTCCCGCGATTCGATTTCCCAAGAACGTAAGTGAACGGAGCCTTAGTGTCTCTTATTACTTACTTAACAAAGACATGTATATACATATATCCACATTAATCTAATGAATCATATCCGTTCGTGCAATTACATAAAATGTGGAACCTGATCCTTTTGGATGTTACTGGGTCATTCGAGTTATGAGTGGGATCGTCACAAGGATCCGATGGTCGATCCTACAGAACCCTATGGTGGGCCCCACTGCGATCTCGCTCTGTAGTTAGACTACACTTGCATTAAGTCAGTGGCCTCCATCGAGACGTAACCCTGAAGATGACCGTCAAATCATCTTATCCTTAATCACATCTTGTATATGCAAGTCCTTTCTTCTTGACTACACCTACTGAGTTGAGTCATATGTGGGGTGGACACCATTTGCCCCCTTGGCCCACTCTTGGTATACCATTTTGGTCAAGCGGTGTTCGGCCTCCAAATGCATTTGCAAAATCCTTTGAAAACTTTTTAATGTTTCATAAAACTTTCCGATAAATATTTTATCAAATCCGTCTGGCCAGGCTATTTAATAGGCCTATCGCTCTGACTAAATTGTAGATGTCAATCCCTAAATTTTAGGATGAAGAATCCCTTGTTGAGTATCACTATTAGTCTTGAGGGTTTTCTCTAGGATGTAGCTCTATGCGAATGCGACTTTAAAATATAATTACTATAAGATAGACTAAGACCCTAGAACGGGCCGACAGACCAGGAAGATATCTCAGGTCTAAGGACATGTGAAGGGTCCTGACTGTAAGAACAACTTTATACTTTCTTGTCCACAAGTTGATCTTTATTTGATCCGATTCGGTTGCGGGATCCAATCGTCGCATCCACTCTTCTTGCTTAGGGTTCACTACCTAGATGACCGAGATACGTCACCTCACGACACATGCATGTAGGCAAGGCTGGTGCTAGCTGTATACAAAAAAGAGATGTCCAATCTCTTTTCCAACTAGGAACTATTAAGGCTTGCATAGAACCGAGATGTCATATCTCCTTGCTCCCTTGAATCTGTGAATCCTTTGAGTATGACATTTCTACTATGCTACCTAAGGACGAATATGTGTCAATAAACAAGCACATCACACACATTACTTAGTAAAATGACCCATTCATGTCATGAAATAAACCTTTATTGATTAGAAAATGTCATTCTATTGGCTTTTTAGTGCATAGACTCTAACAATAGCGTCCTGGTGCCGTGATAATTGATGGTGGTGATATCGAGTCGGAACAAAATAAGGTGAGTCCATGGTGGTGTGGAGTATGCTGCCTGTAATGTCCATTGATAGTGACAAAGCGAGGGTGACTGACAAGATCTACTCCAAGCGGTCGCAGGTGACGGCAGTGGTAGAAACGATAGTCCCTGAGAGGTGCTGGTATTCACTCGGCTATGGTTGCCATTTAGTTGGGGAATTGATTAGCCAGCTCGGAATCTCCCAGACCATTTGCCACGGGTCACCATCCCGGGGAGTGTTTAGATTTTACCCCGTATCATTTTAAGAAAACAAAAAGCCATAAAAAATACGAAGAGATTGCTCATGGGAAAAGACTATTTTTTTCCCATTCCACATGAAAATCAAAATAATAATCAGATATGAATGCCGATTCCCGATTCCCGATTCCCGATTCCCGATTCTCGATTCTCTATTCTAGTTGTCCAAACGAGAGCCAAAGAGTGGACTATGCCGTTGGTGTTTTTAACAAAATGAATGCGAGGAAAATGTGGGGGAAGCTTAGTGTTGGGAGGGAGATCGAAAGCGAGCTGACGCCTCCATGACGCCAAAACTCACATGCTCCATACATCCACCTTTCCTCTCCCTGTACCACTTTGGAAAACAACGGTCAGTCGGTCCTACCTTCCGTTAAAGTTCCACTCACTCTCTCATCCCTTTTCTTGAAGAATATCAAGAGCTTGAAAATCCTTCGATCGGTACAATGAAGACTTCTCTTCTCTCTTCTATGGGTTACTCCAAGGTCAGATTACTTACCCTTCATTTCTTCATTCTATTTTACATCCTTTCTGACAAAGAGAAAAATGGATTTGTTTTGTTTGTCTCTAGGTCAGTTTATGGTCTATTTGGCTAACTGGGCTTCTCTTAATCCTTCTCTCACTCTATTCCACTCAACGATTACCTTCTCTGAGAGAGCACATCAAGAAACCCAATCTCACCCACAAAGGATTCCGATCTTCTGGGCATCCAAACATAACCATATTCTCTGCACCCAGCCCTTTTGAGGGCTTAGTCGGTGCGAGGCAGAGCTTGGCAATTAGGTCTTGGCTTGCTTTATCTCCGAAAGTAAACATTGTTTTGTTTGGGCAACACCCATCAATCTTTTCATTCGCCACCTCCCTTGGTTCGCGGGTTTCAGTCGAATCAGCCATTGATTTCACGTGAGTGATTGAACTCTGTATTTTTTTTCATCTCAATCGATCTGGTAGAGTATGCAATTAGTCACCTTCGGTAAGTTGGTGTATTCTTTGGCAATTTTGTTTAGTCATCAATCTAGAAATTATTTACTTTCTGATTCATGGATTCCGTATAATATTAAAAAAGTGTTTAGACCCCGTTGAATATTGGTACATTTGTATTCTTTTCTTCAAATTTACATGGAAGTTCACTGGTTACTTAGAGATCACTAT